>NC_035434.2:18070838-19534859 GCF_002127325.2 Helianthus annuus
CAATCCGATGACCCGTAAAGCTCCCGAAAAGCTCCTTAAACTCATCAAACCTGCAAAACACCATCTTGATTAAAAGTAGGCTATTCGAATTAAAACTTACGTAAAAAACGTTAAGTTAAACAATCACAAACACCGGTTTTCAAACCACGTATCACATCCCACACTTGTCTTTTGCTTGCCTCAAGCAAATTTGTTTTTCACTTTCACGTGGGTCAAACAACGAATATACATCCCATTCCGAGACAAAGGTTAAGGTCTAATGTCATACGAAAGTTCAAACTCTTCACAATATTCAAAGTATTTAACGGTGAAGTACTTTAGGTGCACAAATGGTTACCCAAGATTAACCCGCCCGTAAAACTAACAAATCATGCATATCCCTCACAATGTGCTCTCCACTCGGTTTAAAGTTTGCTAACATGTGTAATGTGTTAGCTTTCAACAATTAATCGCTCAAAACCAAATAGAACACGTACCCGCATAGGCTTGCAACTCAATCATTCTCCACTATCGAACACAAATACTAAGCACAAGTCAAAAGGTCTTTGAGGTGTTGTAACGGGGCTAGGCGAAGGGTAGGAATAGGATATTTTTTAAGTGGTTATGGTGATGAAAAATTCGAATTTTATTACAAAAGACTATCCTAAACAAAAGCAAACCTAAACATCCACAATGGGCAAAAACTTTCGCCTTTTATTCAATAAACTACTAGTACATCTTTTTGTGTTTTTCTCACTGCTTTTTCATTCTTTTTCGTAACATTTTCTGATTTTTTTTTTTTAACAAATATAAACCACAACTATACAAACAAATACTCCTAAAATCGAATTTCCATCACACGGGTTTAAAGAAAAAGGTTTACGGTTATGGGCTATAGGGCGGTCAAATGAAAGGAGTAGGCTCAAAGTGGGCGACTAGGGGATTTATTTGGTAAGGGTAAGCAATGGTGTAAAAGAAAAAGGTTTACCTAATGCCTTAATCATTCTCGTGCTTGTATTCGGTCTATAGTCTCGAATGTATCAAAAGTTGCAAGTTCTACAATACGCGACTAATGGCCCACTCAACAATGAAACATGTAAATGTGAATCTATGATGTAGAATGGCTCAATCCTCACGTATAAGGGTATGATATGTGATATGCATACATTGCTAGTTCCTTAGGCGAATTATTCTCAAATAACCACCCACTAAATACCCGATATGCTTATTAGTTTGAACTGACCATGACAAAAGACCAAATGGTTTGTGACATCCCTCGTTGACTTGGTTACTTGTGCTTTTGAGATTGCTTTGAAAACAAGACATTTTTGAAAAATTTTTGAAATTTTCCCCCATCCCCACACTTGAGGTAAACATTGTCCTCAATGTGTAGTATTTAAATGAACGGGTCAAAATCGAAAATTTTACTACTCCCCCATCCCCACACTTGAGGTACATATTGTCCTCAATATGTAAGAACTAGAGTTTGTAAAACGCAAGGGATGTGACACGGCTAACCTCCCCAAAATTACACCCCGGAAAATAAAATACAAAATACACTCCACTTATTTGCTAACTAAAGATCAAAGGTAAAAAGAAACGTATGCACCTGGTTTTTCGCTAGTTCCTTGTGTGCTCTTCATCTTTTCACCAAGCAGTTGTCTCACGAACATAATGTACCTACAAATCTTAACCCTTGTGTAGAAGCATGCTTCTCACAACCATCAAAATTTGTTAATTGCCTAGTTCTACCACTTTTATGAAATTATTACCAAGCCATACGTTATTGTACCTTTGACTTTATGTGGAAAATATTTTACAACAACAATCAACCTAACTCACTTTCGTAGGAATCACGGTTGCATTTAGCTTATGCAACAAGCCCTTTTAAACCTCCCGATAGCTCGGGAGGACGAGTAGGTCTCGTGAGGGTTATATAGGGAACACACCCACAAAGTTCATTTAACTAGGCAATAATTAAATAAAAAACAAAAAGAAATAGCGAAAAATAATATACAACAACAACAACATAAAACATACCATACCTCTACCGCTGATATCGCTCGTTTGGATCCATGGGCGGGTTGGGTTGGTATGGATAACCAGTGAGGGCCTCGAACATCTCCCTATAGTTATCTAAGGGGCTTTGCTCCCCTTGGGGTGGTGGTTGGTACGGGATTGGAACGAAGCTAGACCCTACCGCTTCAGGCCAATGCGGAGTCGGGTCGGATGGGCCTTGAGGATAGGGAAGATCGGAGTAATTTGTCCACCCCGAGTGCTCGGCGTAGGGGAGGCCGGCTTGGTAGTCTCTATGGTGTCGCTCCTGATCATGCAACACTTTGGCGTTATTAAGCGCCATCTCTTGAGAGACATACAGGGCACTCCAACGGCGGCGGTTCAATTCTTCTTCTTGTTGTCGACGCGCCGTTTCTGCTTCTTCCCATGCCCGCCTTCGGGCTGCTTCATCCTCCTGTTGCTTTGCTAACTGTTCCATATGTGACCTTTGCATGGCTTGAAACAGTTCTTGCTCTTCCATGAACTTATTCATTCTTTCACGTTGGGCTCCTTGAGCGTCCCAATATTCTTGCATTGAAGCTCCGTAAGACCCTTGCCAAGCTTCTCTCCTTTGATTGTATTCCCGACCCTCTCCTATACACGCGGAGACATTATCATATATCTCCTGTTGCCCCCTGTCAAAGTTTTTGTAGGAGGGTACCCGTCGTCGGGTCACAAAACCTGCCACCTCAGCGTTTATCTCCCTATGTGGCCGCATATAACGTTGCCTTGGCCTTCGTGCCTCGGAGGGTTCAGCTTCCTCCTCTTCTTCCTCTTCTTCCTCCATCTCCACATCCTCTTCCTGCACGGGTGGTGCCCCGGAAGTACGAACCTCAAACTTGTTCCCCAACTCATCGGTCACCACATACCTATTTCCCGAAAACTTGACCTCTATCTTCCAATTTTTCTTCATGTAACCCCAAGTAAATTCCTCCACTGGCTTAGAAACCCATAGCGCTTCCACGGGCAAGCAATTCTGCTGCACAAGCATGGCACTAATGAGGCGTGCATACGGAATAAACCGCCTCTGAGACGACTCCCTGGTAGCCCATGTGTTCATCATGACTATGTGCCTCCACGACAGTGTCGGGGTCCCATACAATAAGGCATGCGCCACCCTGCAATCACTTACTCTCACACCCCCACGATCACCAAATCTTGCTAAAATGTTCTCAACCGAGATCCCTTGAAGGATCTTTCCCTCGAGTGACATATGCTTTCGTTTCATATCACCCCCTGGGTGGGTTGGCAAGATAACATCTACCAATTGATCTATGTCGTTGGTGTTCAAATGATTATCCAAAAAATTTTCAATGGATGGATAATCATAGGCTTGTACCCCCAAAGAATCAAACCTAGCAATACGATTCATAGTTTCAAAAGACATCGTCATGTTTCCTCGAGATGTCTTCCCCACTAACTTCCATTGCGAAGGGGGTTCACTCTTGTTGACAAGCTTCAATGTGGACAACCACTCACATACTTCTGACAAGTAAATCCGGTGAGTGTTGTCTTCACACCAATCCAATACACTCTCCCAGCCCAACCTCTCAAACATTTGTACAATCCCGATGTTCCGGAATTCTTCTACATTCACGGTCCGTTCACATATCACTCTTGTTGGAACCGGCGTGTTCACCCCATTTGTCATCTTCCATTTCCACAACTTAGCTTCTAACTTTCTATCTTGGTAGCTCGACAACTGCTTGTTCTTCTCATCTTCCCAAATTCGGGCATTTTGACTATCCCTGAACTTTGCCCATTCCCAATCTTGTCGGTATAATCTTGGATCATTTTCTGCAACAGTGCTCGGTTGTTCCCATTTCTTCGGTATTAAACCGGAAGAAGACCCAATCCCGGATGATGACGCTTGACCCGTAGTCTTTTGTCTCTTGCTTCCTGCCATGACTACAATCACAAACAAGCAAATCATCAATATAGATTCAACGTTCATTAACTCCCAAGCTTTGAACATGAAGTATGATGTTGACAATTTAATTAACGAGTATATGTAAAGTCGCCTCTTTAAACTTCCAAAATCGCTTACTTTATCATAACTTATTAATCTTTTGTCAATCTTACAATATCTTATAATTTCAACAAGAATCAACATCATATTCATGTTCAATCATGTTCATAACAGTGTAATCACTTCACTATGGTTATAACATGCTCAAATTCCATTCAAAACCACTAATCTTGCTCAAAATCATACTATCATAACATACATTGTCTAAACAACCTACTCTTAAACCAAAAAGTTTAAAATTTCGGAAGAAAAACACTAATATATAATAATCAAGCATGAATTTAAGAGGAATCCATACCTTTGATGTTGTTAGACAAGAAAAACTAAGAAAAGATGACAAGCAATCACTTTGATGAACACCCTTTCAAAAACCCTCAAGAACACGCCCAGAAATCTTGCACAATAGCAAGAATTGATGAAAACCGTGTTAGGGGTTTTGTTCGTCTTGAAAAATTACTCAAGATGGACCCAAGAATCAGAGGATTTGGTAGAAAGTTGAGAGAGTTATGGTAGCTTGAAGGGTTCTAGGGTTTGGGGAAGAAGATGGAGAAGATGAAGGAGTTGGGTGAGTTTGGAGAGAGAAGAAGCAGGGAGTTTGTGGTGAAAAGGTGATGTAAGATGGTTGGGGTTCGAGTTTGTGGTTCAAAGTAGGTTTGGAAGAGGTTTGGTGAGATGAAAATAGGTTTGAAATCGTTTTTTACATCCTTGAAACCGACCTGCAGCGGAACAGAATTGGGAGCCCGTCGCCGACGGGTCCCACCCCGTCGCCGACGGGTAGTGGATTTGAGCTGGGGACGCGACGGGTTAAGCATCTGCCGACGGCAAAAATATGCCTACGGGTCATTTGTAAGAGCCGTCGACGACGGTCATGACCCCGTCGCCGACGGGTTGTCTAAAATTTTTTTTTTTTTTTTTTTTTATAAGGAGGAAAATTATGAGGTTTTACCAAAAGGACTATGTACCTTAAAAAATCCTAAAAATTGTAAAAAAAATGTTTTTGTGATTTTTTTTTTTTTTTTTTTATAAGTTAAAATTTATACACAAATAACCGTTAACGGCCCTACCACCCCCCAAAAAGTTGTGTATTGTCCTCAATGCACCAAATCAAGTCTAAAACATACCTTGTATCTTCACGACCCGTTCGGAATGCCCGAACTTCACACAATCAAGAAAGGTTAGTATGAACCGGAAACGATTCACATCCAATTACGCAAACAATTAAATAAGTATACATAACTTTACAAAACGTGTTACCGGTCCTTTTAATTCACCTCATATGTTGGTACGCTTCCCAAGAAGCATATCAACTCCACATTTGCATCCTTTTTCTCTTCATTACCATCGAGGAATGGTTTAAGGCGGTGACCGTTAACCGTTTGCTTCGACCCGTCCTTCGGGTCCTCGATTGTGACATCTCCAAGTTTCCCGACCCGTGTTATCACATACGGGCCCATCCACTTGCTCTTGAGCTTTCCCGGGAAGTATTTAATCCTCGAATTGTAGAGCCAAACCTTTTGGCCTACTTCAAACTCTTTTGGCTTCAACTTTGCATCGTGTGCTCTCTTCATGTCATCCTTGTACTTTGAAGCACACTCGTACGCTTCTTCCCTAAGCTCCTCCAACTCACAAAGCTTCAACTTTCGCTCCTTTCCTGCATCGTCATATTTCATGTTAACCTCTTTTATAGCCCACCAAGCACGATGCACAAGTTCCACCGGCAAGTGACAATTTCGCCCATAAACTAAGCGATAAGGAGTAGTTCCAATAGGTGTTTTATGAGCCGTTCTATAGGCCCATAAAGCATCATTCAACTTTGTTGACCAATCCTTTCGGTCGGGTCGAACAGTCTTTTGCAAAATTTCTTTTATTTGCCTATTGGAAACCTCAACTTGACCGCTTGTTTGTGGGTGGTAGGGGGTAGCAATTCGATGGTCAACACCATACCGTTTCAATAGTTTGCCAAAGTTAAAATTTTTGAAATGAGATCCCCCATCACTAATGATTACCCGGGGAACCCCAAATCGAGAAATTATATTTGTTTGAACAAAATTACAAACAACGGTATGGTCATTCGTTTTGGTGGCAATCGCTTCGACCCACTTGGATACATAATCGACCGCCACCAAAATGTATAAATTGCCATGCGAATTAGGGAATGGGCCCATGAAATCGATCCCCCATACATCAAAAATATCTACAATAAGGATCGGTTGCATGGGCATTTCATCCCTTTTTGAGATACTCCCCAACTTTTGACACTCAACACAGTTTTTAGCGAAATGAAAAGCATCCTTAAAAATAGTCGGCCAATAAAGACCGCTATTTAGCACTTTGTGCCCTGTTTTGTGACCACTAAAATGGCCCCCACAAGCAAATGAATGCAAGTGCATCAAGACGCTAGGAATCTCCTCGTCGGGTATGCATCTTCGAACGACTTGATCCGGACAAATCTTGAATAAGTCCGGTTCTTCCAACGTGTAGTACTTGATTTGAGACAGGAAATGCAACCTCTTCCTTCTATCCCAATGAGCCGGTAAGTCACCTGTAACCAAATAGTTAACAATATTAGCATACCATGGTAATATTCCAACTTTTAAAATGTGCTCATCTGGAAAAGTCTCATTAATTTCTTCACGGGAAGAATCCTCTACACTCAACCGAGACAAATGGTCCGCGACCACATTCTCACTCCCTTTCTTATCTCGAATCTCCAAATCAAACTCTTGTAATAGGAGTACCCATCGTATCAACCGCGGCTTAGCATCCTTTTTCTCCATGAGGTACCTGACAGCACTGTGGTCAGAATAAATAATAACTTTGCTACCCCATATGTAAGCCCGGAATTTATCTAATGCATAAACTACCGCAAGTAGCTCTTTCTCAGTTGTTGTATAGTTAAGTTGTGCATCCGAAAGAGTCTTACTTGCGTAGTAAATGGCAACCGGCTTTTTGTCTACCCGTTGACCCAACACGGCCCCAACCGCATAGTCGCTTGCATCACACATAATTTCAAATGGTAATGACCAATTTGGTGATTGCAAGATTGGGGCTTCAACCAATTTCTGTTTCAACACATTAAAGGCATTTTCACACTGTTTGTCAAAATTAAAGTCTCGGTCTTTTAACAAAAGATTACATAGAGGTTTTGTAATATCACTAAACCCTTTTATAAACCTCCTATAAAATCCCGCATGACCTAAAAACGACCTAACACCTTTAACGGTCGTGGGATAAGGTAGAGTAGATATGACTTGTACCTTAGCACGATCAACCTCTATCCCACGACTTGACACTACGTGCCCCAACACAATTCCCTCTTGAACCATAAAATGGCTCTTTTCCCAACTTAGAACCAAACTAGTTTCAACACATCTCTTTAACACTTTATCTAATTGGTCCAAACAAGTCTCAAACGATGATCCAAAAATTGAGAAATCATCCATGAAGATTTCTAAAGACTCTCCCACCATATCGGAGAAGATACTCATCATGCACCTTTGAAAGGTGGCGGGAGCATTACATAATCCAAACGGCATCCGCCTAAATGCGAAGGTACCGTAAGGACATGTAAAGGTAGTCTTTGCTTGATCTTCCGGATGGATGGCAATTTGGTTATAACCAGAATAACCATCTAGGAAGCAATAAAATTTTTGCCCCGATAATTTCTCAACAATTTGATCAATAAACGGTAAAGGAAAATGATCTTTAGAAGTTGCGTTATTCAACTTCCTATAATCAATACAAATTCGCCACCCGGTTACCGGCCGGGTAGCTACCTCTTCACCTGCGTCATTTTTGACGACTTGTATTCCAGCTTTCTTGGGAACCGTTTGTGTTGGGCTTACCCATTGGCTATCCGAGATCGGGTAAATGATACCCGCATCAAGCCACTTCAACACCTCTTTCTTCACGACCTCCCTCATGTTCGGATTTAACCGTCTTTGCGCATCTCTAACGGGAGTCACATTCTCCTCCGTGATGATTTTGTGCATCACCACCGAGGGACTAATACCTTTCAAATCCGCGATGGTCCATCCAATCGCCGCCCGATTGGTGACCAACACCTCCATCAACTTTTTCTCTTGCTCTCTGGTTAAGTTGGATGCAATGATAACCGGGAGAGTATTGCCCTCTCCAACATAAGCATATTTGAGATGCTTTGGCAATGCTTTCAACTCAACTTCTGGAGGCTCCACTAAAGACGGCTTCAATTTAGTATCAATGCTCTCCGGTAAGCTCTCGACTTGGTGCGTCCATGTCGGTTTTCCTTCTCTAACCGCAAGCACCTCTAAACTCCTCACTTCCTCGTCCATGCTTCGTTCCACCTCCACCTGTGACCTGTCAAACACATAACAATCCTCCATTGTGTTTTCCCCATAAACGACTGTGTCGCAAAGAGGTATGCACGTGTCAACAATGTCTGCCATAAAGCATTCATCATCAACTGGAGGGTTCATAAGCCCGGAAAAAACATGCAACCTCAACCTCCGGTTTCCAAATGTCATGTCAACCGTCCCCGTTCTGCAATCAATTTGAGCATTTGCAGTTGCTAAGAACGGTCGACCCAAAATCACCGTAGGTTGCTTGGTTGGGTCCTTGGCCACATAATCAAGTACAAGAAAGTCCACCGGATAGTAAAAATCCTCGATTTTCACTATCACATCCGAAACAACTCCACGGGGTAGTTTAGGTGTCAAATCGGCTAACACCACGGTGGTGTTTGACGATTGAAGTGGACCAAATTCATATTGGTCATATAAACTACCCGGTAGGATGCTTACACTAGCACCAAGATCTAGAAGTGCCCGGTTGATTTTAAAATCGCCCACTTGAATTGAAATGATAGGCGCACCCGGATCTTGGAGCTTAGGTGGAAGTGTACCCGAAAGGATCGAACTCACATTTTCGGTTAAATCTAATTTCTTTGGAAATTTGTGAGTGCGTTTTTGGGTACACAAATCTTTCAAATACTTAGCATAAGACGGTACTTGTTTGATTGCATCCAAAAGAGGTAAATTGATTTTTACTTGTTTGAAAATTTCCAACAACTCTTCTTGTTGTGGACCTCTTTTGTTTACAACCTTTTTCGTCGGTCCCTTCAATGCTTCGGGATAAGGGGCGGTATTAACCTCCACACCCGTTTCCTTAGCCTTGGGGACGGGGATGGCCACAACGGGGGTAACATTATTCTTTTTCAAATCATTTTTGTTTTGACCCGTTTGGCCATCCTCAAGCTCATCATCACTAGCATCTTCCACCACCCCTTCAACAAATTGGGGTGGTGGTGTTTTGACACCATTATCAACAACTCTACCACTACGTAAAGTAACTTTATTAATTGGTACCTCACGTGTGTTCCTTGAATTCGACCCTTGATGCTTAGGGTTTACGGTGGTGTCACTCGGAAGCTTTCCCGTGCCTCCCTTGATTTGGGCTACTTCTTCCGCTAGTTGGCCCACTTGCTTTGCTAATGCCTCATGTGCTTTGTCTCGAATCTCATTCTCCTTCTTAGATTCTTGCATCATCGAGAGCATCACATCCATCTTTGTATTCAAGTCATTGCCACCGGTTTGGTTGTTTGACCCACCTCCGTTACCGCCTTGGTTGTTGTAATTCTTTTGGTATCCACCTTGGTACCCTTGATTGTAATTTCGTTGGTAGCCTCCTTGGTTACCACCTTGGCGGTTTTGGTATGATGACCCGCTTCCCCCTTGATTACCCGCTTGGAAATTCGGGTTCATTTGATTTGAAGCATTACCATACCGAAAGTTGGGGTGATTTCTCAAACCCGGATGGTAAGTGTTGGAGTTCATGTCATATTGCTTCCTATCTCCATACACTTGATTGACTTCTTCGGGGTAACCACTCGAACCCTTTGAACATTGCTCGGTGCTATGTCCAATATCACCACAATCCTCACATACTTCGAATTGAACCGCGTTCACCTCTTTCTTCTTTTTCAATTGAGCTATCTCCCGTTCTAAGGAGGAAATCCGATCCTTGGAATCAAGATCGGGAAGTGATCGGGAAACCGGATGCCTTTTTGCTCTATCGGCCGATTCTTTTTGCTTGGACCGTTTGCTCATCCTCTCCAAAAATTCCCAATCATCATCCTCATGGTTGCTCAAAAGGGTACCATTGCTTGTCGTCTCAAGCCGATTCCACGTCGCATCATCCAAGCCCCGTACGAAACATTTCACCAGTTCCCATTTTTCTATTTGGTGATGTGGGCATCTCCTCATTAGCTCTTTGAATCGGGTGAATGCTTCATGTAACGGCTCACTTGAAAGTTGACGAAATGACCGAATTTCATCCCTAGCATCATCGGTCTTGGCCATGGAATAGTATTCATCCAAAAATGCTTGTTGCATTTGTTCCCAAGTTCGAATACTATTGGGCGGAAGTGTAAAGAACCACTGCTTTGCCTTATCTTTCAATGAAAACTGGAATAGGCGAAGCTTCACTTCCTCTAATGCGAAATTGTGTCCTCCAATAGTGTCACAAATGGATGAGAACTCCGTCAAATGGTTGTACGGCTCATCGTTAGACCTTCCGTTGAAATGAGGAAGGATATTGATGTAATGAGGTTTACAATCAAACATCCTCCTTTCACATACTATTGGAGAATTGTTTTCGGTCACTATCGGTCGGAAACGGTCATTGACTCCCCGTGGAGGTTGTTGACGACGTTGTGGCCCGTTGACTTCTTGATCGACTTGTCTCCGATTATCCCGTCTTTCATCCCTTCGCTCCTCTCTTCGATTATCTCTCGGGTTACCACCTCCCACAAAACGAGGAATCCGGTTAGGGTTTACATTGTTGTTGTTATTGTTGTTGTTGTAAAACCCTTCATTCCGGTTTCGTCGGTTGTTGTTTTGTGGTTGACGGTTGTTCCCATAACCCTCATTTCTTCCACCTCCATAACCATATTCATCTTCCCCAACGTAATTGGCGTTTTGAGACCCAAACTCCTCATCATCATACCTTCGAGCATTATATACGTTTCCCCTATTCAAGTAACCCCAATCTTCATCATCATTGGCTCGATCATCATAATAACCCCCATCGTCCGAATTTTCCGTATGAATACTCACGTGTTCCGGCGATTGATAACCGGGAACACTATACGGTTCGTCATCGGGAATTGCATTCCTTAAATCGTCAATGTTGAAGAATGGGTCTTCATTCACGGGATTGCCGTGTTCACGGTTACCTCTTCGATCGGAGTTGACATTCCGATCATCAAGGTTAATAGGCAACGATGCTTGTCGGTGAATAGGTTGTTGCTGAGGTGTTCGTTGGGTGTTGTTGGTGTTTTGGTTTCGGAAAGGTGGAGTGGGTGGTCTTGCATTGGTGTTACCACCCGGTAGCTCTTGAGCGGGGAAAAAGGTTCCTCGGGTTTGGAATTGATTTGGGTGGAGGTTTTGGTTTGGGTTAAATTCTTGGTTGGAATTGTGGTTCGCCATTGAATCGGTTTCAATGGTCGGTGTGAGTGGTGGTGTTCGGTTGGTTTGATTAGAAGCAAGAGTTGCTTCTAACCGGCTTGCTAAGTTTCTTCTTGCGAGTCTTTCAATTTCCGGTTCGTAGACTAGAGGTGAAGTCCTCCCGGAATTTCGTGTACGCATGCACTACCTGTAACCTGCACAAGTAACACACCCCGCGTAACAAGGAAAAAGACAATACAAAAAGAAAGCAAAACAAATTAAACAGTTAATCACACAACTTCAAACAATATCCAAACACAAAGCGCACGCACTCCCCGGCAACGGCGCCAAAATTTGATCGGAGTGTCGCGCTCCGGTCAAAGATAATATTTATATACCCTAATTACCCTTAACAAATAGCTAGTGGTAGCAAGGGGTCGAACCACGAAGAGTATGTGGTTTGTGTGCGGATTTGATTGAATTATGAATAGTTGTCACTTTTATGAAGCTTGCTAACTTGTTTTTGAATATTTTGGTTTGATTGAAAGATGTGAGTTGAAATTACTAAAACGATTAACTAAAATTAACTACTAAATGCAAGAAGTGAAAATGATTGTTTAAACAATAAGAAGAAAACAAGGCTCACACCCGGTTTCAACAATTACAAGACTTAGGGTTACTATGTATTTTAATTAATTTTACTTGAAATAGTTCGTTAACGGGTCGCAATCACAAAGCTTAGGTGTCAATCGCTATCAACGTCGTAAACAACAGACCATGATACACTTCGTTACTTTGGATTAACAAATCCTACCAAGAGACAAGGCATAAATACGTGCATTCATTTCACAAAGTCAAATTTAATCATTCACTCGACAGTTTGCAAATTCAATACCAACGTAGGACAATTGTCTAAGATTCAAACGCAATTCAAGTTGTCACAAAACAATTAACAAAACATAATAAACCCTAAACCTTACAAAAGTCTACACCGGGGTGAAACCTCCAAGAAACTAGCCGCTCATGGTGTAAACGACACGATCAACGGATGCACAAGACTTCAATTGGATCATCTTTGGGGCTTGAGGATGGATGGTGGAATGATTAGGGTTTAGGAATGGTTGGTGGTGATGGATGGATTGAAGGTGGAAGGATGATTGTGATGGTGATGAGCTAGGGTTTTGATTCGGATGGTGATTTGGTTCTTGAGAGGATGGATTATTGATGGTGGTGGAATAGAGATGATAAGATGATAAAAAAATGGCTCCCCAATCAAGTTCAAAACTCAAAACAAAGTGTAACCCCCGAATTGAAGGAGCTTCCACCAATAAGAAGCGAACTAGACCCCCAAATAATCAAAAAATCCCGTTTCTGGTTTTGGCAGGCCGTCGCCGACGGCCACTACCCCGTCGGCGACGGGTCCTGGATTTTCATTGTTCACCCGACGGCTAAAGTACCTGGATACGGGTATTTCTAGCCTACGGGCATTTTAAGGGGGCGTCGCCGACGGCTTGGGGCCCGTCGGCGACGGGTTCTCCATTTTCCACTTCAGATTTTTCCTCGTTTTGCTTCCGTGTGATCCGTACTACGTTCCGGTGCTCCAGTTTTCGACCCGATGTCCCGTAAAGCTCCTTAAACTCCATCAAACCTGCAAAACACCATCTTGATTAAAAGTAGGCTATTCGGAATTAAAACTTACGTAAAAACGTTAAGTTAAACAATCACAAACACCGGTTTTCAACCACGTATCACAGTACATGAAACCTCTTCTGGTTCTGCATGCGCAAGAAATTCCTGGTAGACCACAACCTTCTTATTAATTGCAGGATCATATGGAATCTCAGCAAAGATCTTATCTTTAATGCTTGTACTTGAGACGCGAATACTTTTAATACTCAACTCTATCACGAAAGTCCCTACTTACTAACGAACTAGTTACCGGGGAGGCAACGGGGTATTAGTTGATTGCGCTATTAGGCTTGACAACCTCACACCATACCTGGGAGGACGGGCGTGAACTAATGATGTGTGTTGGTGTATATATAATTTATATGTATAATTAAGCCCTTTTTACACCTTTAGCCAAGTTCTAAATTTATAAAAACACGATATTCACTAACACTAAACACACATATGGGCAAGTGCACCCATCGTGGACGTAGTATAGTGTTGGTAAGATACAGAGGTCGTCCAAGGACACAAGAGCTTTTAATACCGGTTTATCCTCAACGTCTAATCAAATCAAAAAGTGAGAAAAATGTTTTTAAACTAAGAAAATAAAAACTAACTAAATGCTGAAAAATAAAATAAAATAAAAACAGATAGACAAGATGAATCACTTGGATCCGACTCGTGTATTAGTATAACCTTTGATTATTTTCGCACTTTTGCACTTGTTTAAGAGATTATCTTAGTTATTGTAGTAGGCCCCTCTTTTGAAGGCGACGTTACCCTCAACCCAGTAGTTTGAGTCAGCAAGGATACAATCCTAAAGGGCCGGATTATTGGAAGATAATGAATTAAGTTATTAATGCAAATTATGGTAGGCCCCGCTTTTGGCGGTGACGTTACCCTCGACTAAGTAGTCTGAGTCAGCAGGGATACAGTCCTAAATAGTCGGGTTATAGTATTAATAGTAGTTAACTTATGAGGGGGTCAAAGAGTTTGGATCCCCGCCATCCAATACCTATGGGCATTGAAGGAGATCCTACTAAATTTGACCCAGGTCCCTTGCAGGACCTCTAAACGCTGAACAAGGGCAAGACCCTTACCAAACTGTTCCCTTAACCCCCGACCAGGTAGCCAACATACATCCATATAGACCGTGGAGATATGAATGGTGAAAATCTTTTATTTTATATAGACAGTAAAATAATGCCAAGACACCACGGACAAACGATAAGGAAAAATCACCTTCAACATAAGCAACTAGTTATTAAAGTCATTAATACAAACCAAATAAAAAGTGCAAAAGATTAAAAATAAAAAGTATTATACTAAACACTTGTCTTCACCAAGTGATGTAAGAGACTTAGGCAAACATGGCCTTGATTGTCAAGAACTCTTACTATCAATCTTGGATCCCGAGACGACTCACACACTCTACGATGGACAATGGATGATGGTGGTGGATGATGGTGTTATGGTGGTGGTGGGTGGTGGATGAAGTGTGAGAGAGGTGGTGTGCCAAGGGATGAGATGGAATGAAACCAAGCACTCCTATTTATAGGCTGAACAGAAGGCTGGGCACGGCCCCGTGTCCGCTGGACACGCCCCCGTGCCCATCTGACACTCTCTCTCCTCATTAATTGTAATTCGCAATTACAATTAATGCGCCTGCTGTACTTTCACCACGCCCCCGTGCTCACTGGACACGGCCCCGTGGTGGGCAATAGAAGCTTCTACAAGTTTGTCTTTTATGCTGCTTCTTGGGCACGGCCCCGTGCTGGCTGAGCACGGGGCGTGTTCAGGCTTCTGTTTTCTCTTCTTTGCTTTGGAGGATGCCGTTGAGGGTCCGGGCAGTCTACTTTTATTCATTTCCTTGTATTTATGCTAGAATTAGTTGTCTTTTTGCTTCTTTTGAGAATTTGAGCTCATTTCATCCTGAAAATACAAAAGGAAGACAAAAACACTCTTTTTCCAACATTAGTACTTAAAAATGGTTAGTTTTATGCCTTAATTGATGTGATTTATATGTTGCATTTTACACACATCAACTAATGACCTTAACCACATGGCCAATGTTGATAGGCATTGATGAGGGCAAATAAACAAACATCACTTCGATATCGAGTTTATTATTAGCATGTCTTTAAACTAAGCATTTACCAAATTTGCGTTAAACAAAACTGTGAACTCGCCAGCTTTATGCTAATACACTTTTTCTGCATGCTTGCAGGTCGTTAGATGTCTTCATGAAATAGAGCTTGCAATCGGAGGAGCTATGGATGTTATGGGTCGTGCCGTTATTAACATATCTGATGTTATGCTATGTTTTGCGAACAAGTTACTTTCAAATACTTAGAATAATTTCAAATGCTTCCGTTGAACGTATTTTGTTTTAACTAAATGTTTTGAATTACACTTTTCACGTTGAATGGGATTTCAGATTTATTATATTACTGTTTGTTCAATGTTATTGGTGGCTAGATCCTGTGACGTCACACGCCTCGCGGTGGTTTCCGCATGTGGTATTTTGGGGGTGTGATAATAGGTCTTATTTTACCAAACCACAGGGACCATCCGGGCATTTTACTTTTATATTTATCTAATGTTTAAAATTTATTATATTTGTGATATAAATGCGAAATTTATTTTAATATAAAAAAATGGTTCTATGGTAGTGTTACCAATTAAGGTGTTGTACCAAGTTTTACGTCCAGAACCTGCCGAATGATTGGTGTTTAAGATATCTATGGTACGCTTTCGGGGGCTATGGAAACATTGGTGGAGCAAACATAACCCTGAAGAAGAATATCAAAGGTAGTGTTTCTGGTCTCATCAGTTTTAAAGGGGTTGATCAATACATGATTACTATAGAGAAACGACTCCGTTCTTTAAAGATTAGGAAAAATAAACTGGTGGTTAACGTAGATAGGTTCACTGAGCGGTCGAATGAACAACCTAGAAGATCGGAGAATTAAAAACACCCTTTCGAATTTCCTAAAATGTTTGCTCAGAGAACGAATGATGTTGGGCCTTCCAGAAATGGTGGAAATTATTCCATCATGAATAATATCGTTTCGGCAGTTGAAAAGAATGTTATTATTGTGGACCTTACAACTAATGCATTCGCCGATTAGCATGAAAGAGCATTGGACGGGAAGAAGTGTGGATTTTACGGTTCTTAGAACATTTAATGTTCGACGTCTGGAAGCAGGTTTCTCAGACGTGTCTATTCAATATCTTGGAGGACCCAAAGTTCGGCTGCTCTAGATTTCATGGAGAGAAGGGAAACATGGTTCTTGCACTTAGAATCATGGGAAGGTCAGTCTTTAACTTATGAGCGTACTGCGTTGAATATTCAAGGGGTCCCCCTTCACCGTATGCATATATCAGTCATTGAGTCAATCCGGGATCGTTTTAATTTATTCAACCATCTCAATTATTGTGGGATGATGGTGATCCATCTTTTGATTGCGTTAGAGTTTTGATTAGGGATGTGAAAAGGTTAATGAATTGGTCACGTTAAAATAGAACAACAAATCTTTCAAAATTTGGGTCTCTAAAGAACCAAGTGAATGGATGTCATTTGTTTAAGTAAGGTGAATCATTCATCCCTACATTCAGATCACGATATCGGCTCTTCATTAAATGAATCTGCAAATTTATTGGATCAAGAGTCTATATGTCACACCCCAACCGATGGCGGAAACATCAAGATAGGACGAAATAAATTGCTTGAGACTTCATAACTTACTAATCGTGACAATAATCTAAATAACAATTTTTCATTTCATTCTAAAAAGGAAGTACATAGTCTTCAAAGGTAAAAAAATACAACAAGACAATTTCAACATAGTGAAACAAAGGAAATACATAACATAAAATTTTGGGTGCGTATCTAGTTCACCCTAACCAATTTCTTCACGTCACTAGGGCTAATTTCCAGCAACATGTATTAAAATAATTTGTCAACACATAATGGTCGGTGAGCATACATATTTGTTTTACATAGCATATCATAAAAATCTCAAATTGAACATGGCAAAATGTATACTAAGTTGAAGTTAGCATGCATAACTATAGTTCAAACCCTTGTGTCCACTGAATATTGTGTGAACCCTCGTCACCAAAGTGAACGAGGCCATAAAAGTTGATTGAATACTTAACAATACCCAACAAACGGGTGGTATGCTACTCTTATAGCGCTATAATTGTTAAGGTGGACTAGCTAAGTAAATGACTGTTGATGCATATTATGTGGACGCGACTCGGTTCAGTTCGACTCAGTTCGGTTCGACTCGGTTAGGTTCGGTTCGAGCCCGACGTCACGACATTCCTCCGTCATGCGCCCCAGAGATCGACACACGAAGCACAAAAGCCGCGAGCGATCCGTTTGAAGGATGATGACATCATGATGACACATCATGATGTCACCTTGCATGAAAGACTATATTCCAAATGCATGCATGCATTTCACGACACCACCTTAAATGTCAACATAGTTTTTCATTGGAGCATGTCCAAGATATTTGGAGTTTTGGCCATTACGGAAAGTCACGAAGATCAGAATGGTTATTGGGCTGGAATGTTTTTTTGGGCTTGATATGTCAACGAAGACTGAAGGTTCAACGAAGACTTCTGTGGACGAAGGCTTCTTGTGACGAAGTCTCTATTTTGGACAAACCCTCCCATTGGCGTAGCTTCCCCCCCCCCTCCCCCAAATTTTCCGAAACCGGGGGTGGCGGAAATGTATATACCTAAAACATTTCTATACGAAAGTACTATTCATAACACTACGCATCGAAAAGTTCGGGGGGTCGGGCCCCCCCTCGGAACATAACTAAGCTGCGCTGCTGAACCCTCCTACATCTCACGAAGACTCCAAGCTATCCATGAAGACTTACACCTGGACGAAGACTCTCCTCACGACGAAATCTCAAGGGTTCGTCACAGGTCAATCCATCAACGAAGACTGATGGTTCGTCGGCCATGTCTCATCGACAAAGAATGAAGACGACGAAGACTATGCATGACGAACAGTCTTCTTGATGCGACGAAGACTCATGATGCCACGAAGCCTGATGTGCTAAAAGTGGTCAAATAAATATAGACTAAATTAGCCCTAAATTAGACACTTAAATTTTAAATTTATAAAACTAAGACTCTCTAATCTAGACCACACAACCGGCAAGTGTACCGGTCAATGCAGTATAGCCTAAGTAAGTCCGAGTATCGAACCCACGAGACTCTCTAATTACGTTTACGACTCTATCTAGACTTAGACTAACACGGACTCTAATTGTTTTATATTTGAGGGGGGTTTTCTAAAAATCCTAATAATGCAAATAAAGATTAAACTAAATTAATAAAAATGACTAAACACGAACTTGGACGAAGACTTGAACCAGTGGCGATGAAGACTACCTAGGCTAGATGCAGGTTTAACTTGGAGTGGATTTCTATTTGAAGCTAATGTGGTATGGAACCGGGATCTTTTGATACTAAACCTATTAAGACACCAACTAAGTCCCTCAACCCTTCTCGAGGTGAAACTTATAGCACTACCTAGGCCGTTACGACTACCGGTTGTTAGATTTCCTTACAGTCCTCTAACTTCTTGAAAAGTGCCTTAATATGACAATCTACCTTACAGCGCGAAAGTCTAAGGCAACTATGAATTTTAACTTGGTTTAATAGACACGAGTATGATTAGGGAACTAAGACCGATTTCTTACAAAACATAATCCTAGCTATATACCAAACCGAGACCTATTAATAACCTCGAGCCTTACAGCAACAAGATTAGTAGAACACTTGATTTTATAAGATTACCGAATATTACTTCTAAGGTTAGTTACGTAAATTCACCTTAAAGAGTTAAAGATTTATTATGTGATATAGACACTCACCTAAATCTAGAACCCTAGCATGACTCTATTATGTGATAAAGACCGTCACCAAGAATCATACGAAGTAATAATTAATATTCAAACAATATCAAGCACGCATATACACCAAATTAAAGGTTACAAAGTTCTTTACTATTCAAGAATCAAGAAAACCCATAACCAATGTTATTAACGAATAAAAATCCAAACTTTGTCAAACAATTGTTATAGCCTAGGTAGTTTAAAGTTTCTAGCCAAGTATCATAGTCTTAAAAACAAATAAACAAAGTCTCATAACTGAGTTCATTGAATTAAAATAAGAAAAACTAGAAAACAAGAAGAACCGGAGAATTAGAACCCGTTTAATCTTTGATCTCTAATAATTCTTGAACCTTGAAAGCTTGCAAAATATTCTCCCTCAATTCGTCCCTGATGTCCTCCTCTCGTGCGTCTGATGTCAATTCGTCCTACTTAAATAAGATTCCTAGGGTTAGACATGTTATAAGATAATTGTGTCAAAGCCCACTATCACGAAAATCATGTAAGTGATGGGCTGACACCCTTTTTTCGGCCCATGTTTCTTGTGATTGTCTTTTGGCGGGCCACAATTCAAATGAATGTACCCTCCACCTCAATAATATATGTAGCCTTTTCAAAACATAAACATTATTGACAGCACCTTATTTTTTTTCTTTTCTATTCCCTGCCCGTACGTGTAGAAAACATTAGAATATGACTTTTTATTTTTGTATTCATCCACAGCCCTTAATAATAATATTGATGTAGCCTTAGCAGCCAAAACTTCATACGATCTAACACCAATGACTCAAATTATAAAACTATATTTTGATGTGGATCTAACCCTTTCTCTCGATCCAATTATATTGTGGCAGCTCTCTAACTTATAAAATAGAGATAGTGGCATCGGCCCAATCACAGAAAATAGCTGCAAATTTAATTCAGTCACTGGCGTCTCACTCTGCCCAACTGGCTGGTTATTTCCATATTACTTGTTTTTGCTCCATTTACACCAAGACCTGGTCCGACACAAAATAATGTAATATAATACTAAAACTAAATAAAAACAAATAATACTTATACAAAAACTATACAATTTACACAGGACAAATATGTGTATTTTACCCCACATCAAAGACTCACTCTTCGTAGGCTTCCCGTTCGTCAGCACTATCTAATCTTCGTAGAGGAGTGGATTAAGTTTGCCTATATAAAGCAGCTTGCATCAACAAGATAAGGTAGAACACACAAACACGGGAGTGACACAGATAGAGAGAACCAGTGAGTTTGTGTGAGCGTTTTCTGTTTCATACTCTTGTAACCAAACTTTCTGGTTTTGATACAGTAAAAGCTTTAAACGTTATATCTTGTTTGTGTATTCGTGTTCTCTGCTTGGTTTGAATACTCGTTTGGATTCCGCACAACCGGGTGTGTTCGTATCTACTACAAAAATGATTTGTTTAGGCGGTGAAAATGAAGATTCTAAGCGGTTTTGTAACCGCCTAAACAAATGTCGCAGGAAAAAATGTTTAATTAATTTCAGCGGTTAAAAACCCGCTCAAAATAATACAAATTCCGCTCAAAAAAACAGGCCAATAATTTGTGATTTTGTGTTTTTGAGCGGTGGTTTAACCGCCCAGAAAAATTAATTATGTTATAATTAAAATAATAGGAGAGCTCAAAATAATGCTATATGTTAGCTCAAAATAATGGCTTATGTTAGCTCAAAATAATGGGTGAGAGCTCAAAATAATGGCTGCTCTAGTATACAGAAAATAATAATAAAAAATGTTGGCACAGATAATGGATACACACCCAGAACTAAAATAATCAAAACTCAGCAAACATCATAGAACCTCTTGATTACATAATAACTTCCAAAGTTTACAAAAGTTGTTCTAAACATAATAACTTCCAAAGTTGTTCAAATAACTACATGCACTAACCTAACCCATCTTCCAAAGTAGTTCAAATAACTACACTAACCTAACCCATCATGGTGTATTCAACCAACCTACACTCTTACTCTTAAAAAACCGCGTCATGATGTTTTCAACCAACATGTCGATTTCCTCTTGTGTTACGCATGTTGTATCGGTCCAAATCTAAAAAGAAATCAAATAACATATATTAGTTAACCCGAAACACCAAAAATAAACATAAAACCTGAATAATACAACCTTAAACTCGGATCGATAACCCCAACATACTAAAGTCAAGATAGGTAAATTCTAAAAGAAATACTTACATTGTTTGGAAAACGAAATCGCTTCTTTAAAACAAACTGGACCATAAACCAAATCACCATGAACCCACACTCCCAAGTCCCGTCTTGTTGCTTACACTGCATTAAATTTAAAAGAAAAAATCAATTACTAAAATAATCACTTAATTACTTAATTGTATATCATAAGAGTTAATAATACTGATAACATACTTGAACCATGGTCCATGTAAGTCCACTTCCAAAAGAAGATTCTATTGCTCTCGAAAGAGGATAATCATCTTTATCCTTTTTGGCCTTAACCGAAATCGTATCCAAAATCCAAACACTTCGTTCCTTGGGAGAAACGATAAACAAAACCCAATGGGCCCTAGAAAAAAGAAAGGTATAAAGTAGTGTAATAAAATAAAGAAAATTAACTTAAATACACTAAAAAACAATAACATATATATTACCTATAAAAAAAGGGTGCAAGAAAATATTTTGTGCCCTTTTTAAGTTTGTAGACACTTAACAAGTGTTCTTTTACACTTGCAAAATTTTCCTCGCACTCTTTTCCAGTTATTTTGTGGATATTGAAGTAGGCAACTTTAGGGTCTTCTGGAGCTATTTTATAAAATACTGCGTTATGCAAATATCTGATATCAAACAAGAAAAAAATTACAAGGTTAAAAATTCAGCTGTGTTAAAAAATAAATTTATTGTACGAAATAAAAATAATAAGAAAAAACTTACATTTGACACCAATGTAAAAAGCTAGCCTCAAGCAACCCGTTCGCCAAAAACTGTAACACCCCCTCATATTCGATGGATTCAACTTCGATATCAAACGAAGTCTTGGGGTACATCTCCTTAGGCACATTAATCTCAATGCTCATCTTTCCATTAAAGAGATCCTTTAATCGTTCAGCCCATAACCTAATATTTTCAGGCCGCTCATTTTCTATCTTCAACAAGGCATTTTGTATTTTTTGTTCAGCCTTTGACAACTTTGGAGCGGGAGGTTCTTCATCGAACACATTTACACCAGATTCCCATAGAGTTTTTAGGTCATCAATCAACGGGGACATATAAACATCGATGTTATTACCGGGTTGTTTCGGACCTTGAATCAACAACGACATCATTATATATTTTCGTTTCATGCATAACCATGGTGGAAGATTGTAGATGCAAAGAAGAACCGGCCACGTACTATGACCACTACTAGCGTTTCCAAAAGGATTGAATCCATCGGAGCTAAGCCCAAACCTTATATTCCTAACCTCATTACCAAATTCTGGATATTTTCTATTAATATTTCTCCATTGTGGAGAATCCACCACATGTCTTAATTTTCCATCCTTTATACGCTCATCTGAATGCCATCGTAATAATTTTGCTTCTTTCTCGTTTGAAAATAATCGTTTTAGTCTCGGTATAATAGGAAGATACCACATTACTTTAGCCGGTGGTCCATTTTTCTTCACATCATTATCATATTCACCGGTTTTTCTTTTTCTCGCGTACCTTGATTCACCACAGTTGACACATTCATGACTATTCGCATACTCATTTCTATACAAGATGCAATCATTCGGACATGCATGGATTCTTTCAACTTCCAATCCCATGGGATTCATATTTTTTTTGCTTGGTAAAACGAAATTGGTAACACATTACTATTCGGAAGCATGTCATGCAAAACTACTAATAAATCTGTGAAACTTGTATCACTCCATCTGTTTTTTGCTTTCATGTTAAACAACATCAAAACAGGTTCAAGTTTAGAAATCTCACAACCATTATATAATGGTTTTTGTGCATCTTCAAATAGATGTTGTAATTTTACTCTATGATCATCGTCAATATCATCATTCTCCAAATCATTAAACATGTCATCTAAATTGTTATCATTTAGACTGTCATTATTTAAATTGTCATCATATAAATTTTCCTCGTTTAAATTGTCACCGTTTAAGAAATCATCATGTTCCACATTTTCTAAATTAACCGATGTCGCGGCACCATCAATTCGTGATTCGCCATGCTTTGTCCAACAAGTGTAACTAGGCATAAAACCATTTGCAATCAAATGATACTCTATATCTCTAATATTTTCATATTTTTGAAAGGTTTTACAAATTCTACAAGGACACCAAATATCTTTAGAGCCAACATTCCTCCGATTAACTTCAGCAACCTTAAGAAAAGTAGAAACGCCTTTTGTATATATTTCAGAAGTAGGCAGACTATGGTACATCCAATATTCTCTATCTTCCATCTGAAAATTAAAATAATCTAATAAGTAATATGCAATTAAACATGTACATGTTAATATAGTACTCTAGGGTGGTGGATCCTAACCCACTTTTTAAATATTCTATCTCAAATTTATATATTTTAACGTGTTAACTATTTAAGAAAAAAACGACAGCATTTCCCCTTAACTCCCCAAGTATGTGGATGAACCACAAACCCGAAGGAGTGGGGAAAACGCTGCCGAATTTTTCTTAATAGTTAACAGGCTAAAATATATACACATCCTAATGAGATAGAATATTTAAAAATCAGTCCCAAACGGGGACAATCTAAAATTTATCTCTATTAGATAAATTTTAGACGGGTAAGCTCTAAAAGGTTATTATCAATGCATGTATATTCATATATATATATATATATATATATATATATATATGACACACATGCGCATGCATATTATATACATCTACATCGACGGCATATGTATCAATATCACATATACATGTATACATACATATTATGCATAAAAAAATAAAATACATCAACAACAAAGATAATAAAAAACAAAAGTTCATACCTTTAACCTCTTGATTTGATATAATGAAGAATAAAAGCTAGAATAATTCAATTACCTACAATCAAATAACAACAAATAATTAATTAATACATATTGATCAAACAATTAATATATGTTATATATATATAGAAGAATACATATGATATATACCTGTTAGTAAAGTAATGTTTGAATAGACTGAAGAATGAATTGAATTGAAGAAACAGGGGGCTAGACTAGGGTTTGCAGAGAGAAAAAAATAATTAAAGAGATGGGAGAAAATCTAATAATTATCAATAGTAATCGAAGAGTTTTTTTATTATGAAATATGATAAAACCCCTTTATTTGAGCTAGGTTGTTATGATCGCACAAAAAAACATATTTTTTTGAGCTATCATTTAGCCGAGCTAAAAAAAATAAAAAAAAAACATATTTTTTTGAGCTATAGTTTAAACCACTCAAAAAAATCATTTTTTGAGCTATATAGCTCAAAATAACGTGCGTGTAAGTTTATTCAGATGATTTTTGGGCGGTTTATCCCTCAAACCGCCTAAATTAATATTTTGTGAGCTAAAAAAATCAGAATTTGTACTAGTGACAAGGATAAGGTTCCTAGATCCTCCGCTAGTAGACCTACAAGTGGTATCACAGCCTTGGCTCTCATCCTTGTTAAAACCAAGCCGTGTGTCGGGTTTTTCAAAGTTTATATCTTGATAGTTTTCTGGCTTTAATCCTTGAAAATCATGTCATTTTGCTGATAGTTCATATAAAAACCCTGTTAATCTCATATATACATGTTAAGAAATGGTTTTTTAGTGAAGTTTCGAGCAAAAATTTGTGTTCGGAAATTATTCCGGTGAACGTTTGATCGGAAAACTCATAAGCTCATCAGTGGTCTTCATACTTTCTGGATTTGTTTTAAAAAGAGTGGTTTCTCAAAGTATATGGAATAATCTGACATCTTTTCACCATATCTCACCAACTTACACTTTTATCCATACCTGCCAAAAATCTTTTTCTACAAAACATCCTTGAAAGTCAAAGCAAAGATTCTCTTGGTTTAAGTCTTCATAGTGAACATTTCGGCTTCCTACAAACTTTGGCCATTATTAAAACAATCTTTATGGACCAATTGTTAAAACTAATAGTCTACAAACTTTGGGCCATTATTAATTGTTCGTGGGATTAATTGTGACGAACAATCATAGAGATAGTCTTCGTGTACTTGTGGTGTTTGTGGACCATTAACAAACAATTGGACCTTTATGGATTTGGACTCTTCGTGGGCCGTTTAAAGAAGAGTCTTCATGGGCTTAAACAAAATCAATCTTTGTGGACTATAAGTTGGTATTTTCTTTGTTCGTTGATATATAGTCATGGCCTTATTATTCGTGGTGAATAATTGGGCTCTAACCATTCTTCGCTGTAAACAGTAAACAGTTCGGCCATCTATTGTTCGTTAGTTGGGTTGGTATATCATAGTGAAGGTGTTGATTGGTTTTAAATTGTTATTCTCTACACATCATGACTTCAGATTAGTGGGGTTGGAAACCTGGTCCTAATGCGGATATGTATACGGGTAAAGGTTTAGTTCCTTCATGGGCTCAGACTCCCACGTCTTCGTCATCAGCACCATCTAGTTCGATTTCCGCAAATCAGTGGGCGTTTGTTACTAACCAAAATCAAAGTATACAAAGTCTTCTTTTGAGCGAAAATGAAACTGGTAGTAACAATCGTCCACCTAAACTAATGCATATGAACGAGTATCCGGGTTGGGAAGAAAGATTCCATACGTATGTACTTGGGTAAAACACGGAGTTGTGGTTATCTTTTACCACGGAATTCGATCAAGCACTTGAAGAAGCCGGTTCAAATGCCGCAACGTTTGGAGATCTTCCTGCCGATGATAAAAAGGCATATGATTTAGAAAAGAAATCATATTCTATTCTAACTCAAGCTTTAAACAAATATATTTATCATCAGTTCGTGAGATTCAAAATGATAAAAAGTCCATGGGATGCATTAAAGGCGAGAGGTCAAGGAAATGCGTCGTCATGCAAGCTGAGACATGATCTACTTAAAAAGGAATTCGACAGATTCATATGTATGGAAAGGGAGTCGCTGGGAGATCTGACAAGTCGATATTATCATCTGCTGAGTGAAATGAGTAATTTTGGGGTATTGGTAACTCCGGAAGAGGTTGTCACAAAGTTTGCCGGTGCATTGCAAGTTCAATGGAATGGTTTCTTGGAAATTCTAAAGTATAGTGGTACGCTAGCTACAACCAACATCCATGATTTCATTTAACTCCTGGAGAACAAGAATCAAGAGGAAATCAGGAAAGCAAAAAGAGTGCTGGTACCACAAAATCCTGATATGTACTATGGAAATTGTGGAGGTACCAGCACGGTTGCGAGACCTGCTCAACATGCTCCGCTTCAAACGGCTTTCGTCTCGAGCACCGATATGTATGGAACACCAAAACCAGCTGCCCTAGAGCAAAGCTATCAGTCTACTGGAGTACCATCATTTCTTGATCCAAACTACAAAGGTCAACAACAAGCCTGTTATGGAAACGCTTCATCAACATTCAACGCTGGTCAACCAACTAATCCAAACACCGTTCGGCTAGACACTTCAAATTTCTCGAAAGTGAGTGTTGAGGTGGCAAAGGAACATATGGAGCTGTTAAACACTTTGGTGAGCGCCTACTATGGGTTGGTAGCAGGAAAAACTGGGAACATCGATTTGACTCAGGAAGATTATCAACAAATTGATAAGGATGAAATGGATTTGATGGATATCAAGTGGGCATTTGCTAGTGCTGTGAGGCGAGCAAAAGACTTCATGGAAAGAACCGGTAGAACCAGCTTGGAAAGCAAGAAAGATACCAAGTATGGTTTCGATAAACAAGCAGTCAAGTGTTTTAACTATGGTGAACGGGGTCATTTCAAACGTGAATGTACGAAGCCAGCTCAGCATGGAAACCAGAATCCGTTTAGAAATCAAGGCAATCAACAGAATCAGAATCAGACCAGGAATAATGAGCGTGCCTTGATGCCTGCAAATAATACTCATCAAGCAAGTCCATCAAACAACAACCAAGCCCTTGTGGTGAGAGTTGATGAAGGTTGTAACTGGTCGATTCAACTGGGTAATGGTAATCAGGGTGGAACAGCTTGTTTTGCTGAAGTTGTCAAGGATCTAAAGCACGCGTGTGGTGGAGAATCTTCTGATGAGGACAGTTCTGGTTATAGTGGAAGCCCGGATGAAGTGTCACATGGGTCCATTGATGCGGATGTTGAGGAGCTTTTGAGTGAAGCTAAAGCAGGGAATGAGAGAAGATCTATTCTGGTGGATCAAGCTGCTTATTCTTCATCTTCTTCTTCTTCTCATCATTCAGCCTTTATGGCTAATGTTGGCAGCTCGTCAAGTCAGGTGTGTGTCGATGAATCTAAATCTGGTAAATGTGATAATTGCGTTGTTTTAGATGATAGATTGTCTGATTTAGGTGCTAGGTTGTCTGACTTGCAAAGCAAATATGATGATTTGCAAAGCAAGTATGACGTGACATTTATCCACCATCAAAGTTTGATCGTGGATCTTGCAAAATGCACAGAGGCCAACTTGTTCCATAAAAATCATGAAAAAGAATTTAAGAAAGTAATTGACACATTAAGGGAAGATAAAACCGAGCTAGTAAAAACAGGTTCAAGAAAACAAACTAGTATAAATAATTACATCACTAGGCTCAAGGAAGCACAAAAGGAGTTGGCCTGTGTCAAGTGTGAAAATGAGACGATCCAGCTTAGGTTAGATAGTTACTCAAACTCTATGTATGTGCTGGATCACATCATTAACATACAGAAGGAGAAAAAGGATGTCACGTGCATTGGATATAAGAAGTGTCCTCCACCATACAGACACAATTATACCGCAATGCCTAATGAGGAGGATAAGCCTCAATTTGAGCCATTTGTTCCTTTAAATGTTGAGGAGTTTGCAGCTGGACTTGGTTACACAAATGAAGTATCATCAGATTCGGATGGGTCAGCAGATACGAAAGTATCAACTGCTGAACAAAATCAGGATCCTCCAGTCATTGTTGAGGATGCAGATTCTTCAGATGATGAATCCGATGATACTGACTCTGAACAGTCTGATGCGGTTATCAAAGAATAGGACATACCTCTCGAGAATCACATTCTATGTGACCCTCCCACAAAACCTGCTAAGACTATTCAGGTTGAGTCCACTTCTGCACAAGAATCTGAGAGTGTGAATTTGTTGTACACACTAGTTGATGATGATAAATTTTATTCAAACAAAGATTTTCCGATTAAAAATGTAAATCTATCTTTAACCAGCAAAGTTTTTGAAGATTCGACAAGTAAGTTTTTGGGAGAGTCGAGCTCACGAGTTGTGGTAACACAATGTCCTCCGATTCCAAAGGCTGAAATTCGAAAACAGTATGGCAATCAGAAATTACCAACAAAGAAAACTCAGCAAAATCACACTAAACCAAAAGGAAAATCGACAGCTCAAGGTCGAAAGGAACAAAACCAGATGAAGAACAAAAAGGTGAACTTTGTGATGTCAAAGGGAACGGATAAAATTGAAACATTTGAAAACAAATCTAACGTAGATTATGTTAAGCAAGTTAAAATTTTGAAAAGAAATGATCAAAATAACTCAGGACCAAGTACCTCGAAATCACAAAGTTCATCAACGAGACATCGACATGATATTTCGGGGTTTGTTGAACGAAGATCATGTTTCGAGTGTGGTGAATTTGGACATATTATTTGAAATTGTCCATATCTTCATAAATTAAAAGCTAAGGTGATGTTCCCCGTGAGCAAAATTACCAAAAGCGGTTTGTTTCTTCAGAACAAGATCCTTGTCTTGTGAAAGAAAGGGAGAAGAAATAGAAACGCAAGCAAATCAAGGTGATTGAAAAGGCTCTTAAGACCGATGTGGTTCAAAAACAATCTGTTTCAGTCAAACAGAAATTTCAAAAATTTCAAAATCTTCAAACAATCACGAAGTTAAAATTTCAAACAATCAAACTGGACATGGAAACCTAAAATGACCACAACTTCAGGGGGAGCATCACCGTTTCCAAACCATCGCGAAGTTGAAATAACTTTCGTCGATGAAAATGGAAGACCCAAGTCCACGAAGGCTTGGGTCCCCATCTCCAACTGATCATTTGAGTATATGTGCAGGGTGTTCCAGGAGGAATTATCAGTAGTCTTTGGATTGTTGATAGTGGAGCATCTAGGCATATGATCGGCGACATGAAACTTCTTTACGACGTCAAATCTATTAGAGGGGGTTATGTTGCTTTTGCTGGAGATAAAGGCGGATATATTACTGGTGAAGGAATTGTTTCCAACGGGGTTGTCAGTTTTGACAAGATCAACTTTGTGCAACAACTTGATCACAATCTTCTCAATGTTTCTCAAATCTGTGATAAGAAGTTTCCGGTGCACTTTGAGGCTAATGGATGTTATGTGCTGAAGCCCGGTTTCAAGATCCCGAAAGACTGGATTCTCTTATCTGCACCAAGGGTTAATGATGTGTATGTCCTCGATATGAGCCAAGCTATCACAACTTCTGCACAAGTAACATGCTTTGTTACCAAAGCCACGGAAAAGAAAACAATCTCTTGGCACAGGCGGATGGGACACATTCACCTAAGGAAAATGAATCATCTGGTGAAGAATGAACTAGTAAATGGTATTCCCGTCAAAAACTTTCACTTGCAAGACGTCTGTGTTTCGTGCCAGAAAGGAAAACAAAGTAAGAAATCGCACCCGATAAAGAAGATCAACACAGTTGCGATGCCGCTTGAATGCTTGCACATGGATTTATTCGGTCCTGTCAATCGCAAAAGCATCAGTAATGACTCATACTGCCTAGTTGTGGCGAATGATTATTCAAGATTTTCTTGGGTGGCGTTTATGGCACACAAGAGTGAAACTTTCGAAATTATCAAAAACTTGATCACTAAGATTGAGAATTTGTATACTTTGAAAGTAGACGCATACGTAGCAACAATGGAACTGAGTTTAAGAATCATGCCATGGAGGAGTTCTGTAGATCCAAAGGCATTCTTCACGAATTCAGTGCTAGATACACTCCTCAACAAAATGGCGTCGCTGAGCGTAAGAATAGAACATTGATCGAAACTACTAGGACTATGTTGGTAGAGTCACAGTTTCCCATTCCCTTCTCGAGTGAAGCTATGGCCTCTGCATGCTACACGTTGAACCGAGTCCTTACAGTAAAAAGACACAACAAGACCTGCTTTGAGCTTCTTCACAACGGAAACAAGACTTGCAATTTCTTGAACCGTTTGGGGCTCCTTGCACTATGATCGATCCGGATGGAAAGTTTGGGGCAAAGGCAATTGAGGGATACTTTCTTGGGTATGCCACCCCAAATGTAAGAGTTTGGAATCTCGAAACGAAAAGGATCGAGGAATGGTCTGAAGTCAGAGTACAAAGGCACACATTGCCAGTCAGATGTCCTGGTCAGCCATGGATATTTGAGTATGATGACTTTTTCAATTCGATCAATATTGAAGAAGAAGTAGCAGAAGCTATGGCACAGATGTTTTTCGAGAGTGACAACGCAATAGATTCAACGTTGGTTCATCCCATTATTATCAACAATCAAGAATCACAGTTCACAATAATGCTCTCGAGAATGAGGATTTTCACGATGCTACTGAACTGAACGAATCTCCAGAGGATGATGAATTTCTCGATGCAGACCAAGAAGCTCCTGCAACAGCTGTGCATGGTACTTCTGAGGCAACCCCCCCAAGGACTGCCCTAAAACAGTTGAAGCTACTGCATCATCTTCTTCGCCATTTCAGGGTATTGATTTGGTTGTGGATATCAACTTCAACAATCTGGGTATAAATGTTCCAGTTCTAGATAATCTAGAAACGAGAATCCATAATTCCCATCCTCAAAAAAACATCATTGGTAATGTTCAACTGGCGTGCAGACGAGGAATCAGTTGAGAAACAACAACAATGCTGGCTTGTATGCAGCGATTAGAGAATCGGGTTTGCAGAATGATTGGTCCTTCGTGTGTTATGTCTCACAAGAAGAACCAAAGTCTTGGAAAGAAGCGTTAAAGGATAATTCTTGGGTGGAAGCTATGCAGGAGGAACTGCAATAATTCTAGAAGCTTGGTGTCTGGAAACTGGTTGAGAAGCCTCAAAACTACAAGAAGATTGGCACCCGTTGGGTTTTCAAATGCAAGAAAGATGACCGTGGAGTAGTTGTCCGAAACAAGGCAAGATTAGTTGTTCAAGGTTTTCGTCAGGTTGAAGGGATAGACTACAACGAGGTTTATGCACCAGTTGCACGTCTTGAAGCTATTCGGATTTTTCTAGCCTATGCTTCCTTCAAGGGATTCAAGGTTTACTAAATGGACGTGAAAAGTGCATTCTTACATGGTGTGGTTGAAGAAGAGGTGTATGTCGAACAGCCTCCAGGTTTTGAAGACCCTATTCATCCCGATCGGGTTTGGTTGCTCAACAAAGCTTTCTACGGATTACATCAAGCACCGAGAGCTTGGTACGCAACCTTATCTAACTATCTGCTAGAGAATGGTTTTCGCCGGGGTCTTACCGATTGCACTCTCTTCATCAAAGAAAAAGATAGAGATCTTCTGTTGGTCCAGGTATACGTAGATGATATTATTTTTGGTTCCACTAACGGTGTTTTGTGTAGGGACTTCGCGCGTGTTATGCAGGAGAAATTCGAGATGAGCGCCATGGGGGAAATGACCTTCTTTTTGGCCTACAAGTTCAACAAACGGAGTCTGAGATATTCATCCATCAGACTAAATATGTCACAGACATCTTGAGCCGGTTCCAGATGTCTGAAGCGACGCCCATTGGTACCCCACTTCCACAGAGTCACGGGATTACTCCGGACTTGAAGGGTGAAAACGTTAACTCTTCATTTTATCGTGTAATGATCGGATCTCTTATGTATCTCACAGCCTCGAGGCCCGACATAATGTATCCTACATGCCTGCTCGCTCGCTATCAAGCCAACCCGAAGGCCTCACATCTAGCAGCTGTAAAAAGGATTTTCCGCTATTTGAAGGGTTGCCCGGACACCAGTCTTTGGTACCCTAAGGATGATAGTTTCGATTTGATCGCGTTCAGTGACTCTGATTTTGGTGGCTGCAAAATCGACGGCAAATCCACAACGGTTGGATGTCAGTTCTTAGGAAATCGCCTAGTCACATGGCAGTGCAAGAAGCAGACTTGTGTCACTACATCAACCTGTGAAGCTGAATACATTGCTGCCTCAAGTTGTTGCTCCCAAGTCCTGTGGATTCAACAACAAATGCGCGACTACGGTTTTGCATTCCTATCTACTCCTATTTTCGTTGATAGTTCTGCTGCCTTACAGATCACTAGAAATCCTGTGCAGCATTCAAAGACCAAACACATCGAGATCAAATATCACTTCATACGTGATTGTTTTGATAAAAGACTTATTGATGTTGTTAAGGTCCACACCGATGACCAACGTGTCGACCTTTTTACCAAAGCTTTTGACAAATCACGATTTGACTATTTACTAATGGTAAGCGGCATTAAGGTCAAGCTAGAGTAAAACCAACATCGGAAAAATCATTTTTGTAAATATTTGTTTGTGTTTTCTTAATTTCTCGTACTTTTTGCATTTTAGGGGGAGTAAAAACGAAAAATACAAAAACATTAAAAAATTTTTAAAAATACAAAAACATCGAAAAATTTAAAAAACATAAAAATAGTAGAAAAACAAAAATGAGTTTCCTGGCGAGCAAAAGAGGAAATGATAGTACATCAGTGGTCTGTTGAAACCTCTTTAAACCTAAAATGAAAAACGATAAGCAGCTCTATATAAGATGTATCGGTCGGCTCACAATCATTTTAAAGTGTGCAGGGTGATATAAACCTAAATCGACTGAAGACTGTGTGGGAACCGCTCATTGGCATATGGTCTTTGTACCAAAATTTGGTTTGATAGATTGTCGAGGTTCTGAGATACGTGGTCTTTATGCTGTTTATCATCTGGGTATCATGGTTGTTTCTTTTACCGAAAAACAACGGAGACGCAAGCCTAGATCTTCCATGATACCATACATACGTGTAAATATCATTCAAACATGTATATAATACATGATGCATACGACCTCAATAAGCGATATACAATCACATGTCCCAATCAATAAGTGATAAAATATCACAGTTTATCCCGGAGTCAAGTTCGTCTCTTTGTCGGTACGATGGTACTAACCTGTTCACGGACTTGTTGTTGTGCCCTGCATGCAACGAATATCAAGTTTCACATTAATAAGTGATTTAATCACATATGGCTTGTATTCACCCAAAATAAGCGAGTATCTCACATCATATACGTTGAAAACAGATGATAAATGGTATACTCACCAGTAAGATGAACTCTCATGCATACCTTGATACGGGAATGTGTCGTGTGTGGATGAACACCCGTCGGTAAGTATAAATCATACCCTAATCGTATCCCCTAACCATGAGTACATCTGATAAATTGAGCTTATGTGGACAACAATACTGATAATCGTTATAAGATGCTTATCTTAATATTAACTAACAGAACAACAAGAGTGTTTTGGCATGACCGTACACTAATATGATTCTCTTACCCTCGAAACTCGGAAAAAGAATGTATGTAAATATTTATTTAATGCTTTCAGTTTCTGCATCTCTGTATATATTTATTTACTGCTTTCCGTCTTTAAATTTGAAATATTCAAAAAAAATTCCAAAAAGATTTCAGGTGTGTTTTAATATAAACTTTATAAAATCCGAAAAGATTTTATTTCTATCTTATTTTTGATTGTACGATGTTGGATCTCGAGTCTTTTCCCACCTGAAACCTGATTGAAACCCAAAACAACTGCATCTTCATAAACGGTCAAAATTAACAAGTGTTGAAAGTTAAAATCTAAAATTGATCAAATTTTTATAACTTTCAAACTATTGTCGGTCGGTTTTTGATTGAGATTTGGTCATATGTGTGTCGTTTAATGTCGAGCGATCCGTTTGAAGGATGATGACATCATGATGACAAATTTGACACATCATGATGTCACCTTGCATGAAATACTATATTCCAAATGCATGCATGCATTTCACGACAACTCCTTAAATGTTAACATAGTTTTTCATTGGAGCATGTCCAAGATATTTGGAGTTTTGGCCATTATGGAAAGTCACGAAGATCAGAATGGTTATTGGGCTTCAACGAAGACTGAAGGTTCAACGAAGACTTCTGTGGACGAAGTCTTCTTGTGACGAAGTCTCTATTTTGGACGAACCCTCCTACATCTCACGAAGACTCCAAGCTATCCACGAAGACTTACACCTGGACGAAGACTCTCCTCACGACGAAGTCTCAAGGGTTCGTCACAGGTCAATCCATCAACAAAGACCGATGGTTTGTCGGCCATGTCTCATCGACGAAGAATAAAGACGACGAAGACTATGCATGACGAACAGTCTTCTTGATGCGACGAAGACTCATGATGCCATGAAGACTCACTCTTCGTAGGCTTCCCTTATGGTTCGTCGGCACTGTCTAATCTTCGTAGAGGAGTGGATTAAGTTTGCCTATATAAAGCAGCTTGCATCAACAAGATAAGGTAGAACACACAGACACGAGAGTTACACAGATAGAGAGAACCAGTGAGTTTGTGTGAGCGTTTTCTGTTTCATACTCTTGTAACCAAACTTTCTGGTTTTAATACAGTAAAAGCTTTAAACGTTATATCTTGTTTGTGTATTCGTGTTCTCTGCTTGGTTTGCATACTCGGTTGGATTTCGCACAACCGGGTGTGTTCGTATCACAAGGATAAAGTTCCTAGATCCTCCGCTAGTGGACCTACAATGACAAATAGAGTGCATGAATGTTTTCTAGCATGAACAACCTAAGCATAACAAATAACATATTTGATGGATTTAGTGATCGGATATGTTTGATTGTGTGCATTGTGAATTTTGATAGATTATACATGTTACACCCAAAAGTTCATTAAAGCGTAAGAAGGGCCAAGTATACTCATGGTTTGCCAAAGCTTCCAAACGTGAGTTGATATGAATGGAATGGTTGGAACACCGAAGTCACCCTACAATGGGAAACGAAGGTGTGTGGGTCAATGGAGTTTTATTATGAGTTAGATTCAGAAATGGAGATTATAACAAGAAAGTATGATTTTGGATGAAAATACATCTTTTCTAGACACTCGTTCGGATACTAGGTAGTACTGTGTTTTCATGGGTACCAAATCACCCATTAGAATCCGAAATAAGGAATCAAGAACTAGGATGATGAACACCATAACTCATAACTTTCAACCATGAATTAGTTGAAGTTAGGGTTCGATTTTTTGTAAATATATTACATATATTTGTTAGTATAGCTAGTTATGTATGGTCATGTACAGAGGCAGGATAAATTCAATCCATTTAATCTCATTATTAGGATTCACCAAAGCACAAAATCATCAATTTAATTGATGATTTCGGTTGGCCATGAATATAAAATCTCTTAATTCACCAAGACAACCAAGTGAGTAAACTAGACGAGTGCATTTCAAACATGGATAGTGTTTGAAGACTTGGTGTAGTTTGTTCACTTTATTTTCTTGAAAATTGTTTGGTAACTTAGAATGACATAATAAATTGACTAAGTATGCAAGTGAGGAGGTGAAATCATAGTTGGAAGCCCAAGCTTCCAATGTTCACACCTTGAAGGTTGAGGACTTGGATAGTTTCAACACTTTTGTAGGTCACTTGGGACCTTTGGGGCAACAAGAAATTGAGGTTATGAACCTTTAAGTTTCTGATTTCATACCTCAACTCAAGTCGGCCAACAATGGATTTGTTGGCAACTTGGTTTGGTGCATAGAAATCTAAGAAACAAGTAAGTATGAACATTGTTTTGAAAGTTGTAAGAAACCAGAAAATAAATCCTACTTTGGACTTCAAATATGGTGATGTTCCAACTTAGTTTACCATGGTAAACTTGTGAAAACATTCCTAAAGGTTGCCCAAGTGCAATGGAAGAAGAAACCAAGAAGAAATGAAGAAGGAAGTGAGTTGAAAGCTCACTTGAACACTTGAAACTTTCTGCCTAACTTAGAGATCTTGGTGATTTTGGAGTGTTTGATAGTGATAAGGAGTTGTGGAAAGTGAAAACATGTTAGAGGAGGCTTGGTTTTATAGTGGTAAATTCGGGATTATGTTTTAAAGAGGTTAGAAGATTATTAGAGATAAAAAGAGGTGGAAAAGGGTGAAACCCGGTTGGTTGGAAAATCCTGCTGCAGAGTGACCCTGGTTGCGTGGCGCGACCATCCAAGGTTTCTCCCGCCGTGTGGCACAATGGGCTGCTTTTTCCAAAACTTTTGTTTTTGTTCACTTTTGGCCCCTGCACTTGATTTTTAGATTATTTTATGCCATAAACTTGTATTTTAACTTGTTTTGAGGTATTTAGGGTGTATTTGAATATGGTATAAGTATGATGCATGCATGGTTGATGTTTTGATACTATCCGAAGTCTAGTTTTTGTGTATAAACGCGTATTTGTTTATTGATTGAATAACAATTAAGTATGAATGTAACATGTATATAAAAACATGAATTTCCATTATGATCGAAGTCTCTGATTACAAATGTGGAAAGGAAATACGAATTATAAGTTTCCAAAATTGGAAAGTACAAAATGCGGAACGTTACAGTATACACTTTGACGAACATGCTATGAAAGTTTATATTCTTATTGTTGACATTAATCCGGCTGAAGTGGTTACCGGAGTAATCAATTCTTTTGGTGACTGCCCAAACAGCCTAGAATGTGAACGAGGCTCATAACAAGATCCCAACGGTTTCGGAAAGTGAACCGGTGGAGGAGGCAGTTAAGGAAAAAGTGGTAATGGACTTTGGGAACTGCGGAAATTTTAATGCGCATGTTAGCGACATTAATTCTTCAGAAAATATCCCGGATCGAAGGAACAAATGTCACATCTTTATTGCCAAAACCTAGAAATCCTTCTCTATAGCCCAATCCCAAAAATCCAATAAACTGGCCCATGAGATAGATAGTGATTCTTTTATTTAGCCTATTACCATTATCTATCAAGGAAAAGAGCTAGGAGGGCTGAGCGCTTGGATGATCCATTTAGTCTTGATGAGCTTATTTGTTAGGGCCCAAACCCAGTGGAAATCAACTTATCCAAGCCCATTATACCTAATGTCCCTTCTCGACCCTTGGATCTCAACATATGTGCTAGCTCCTCGACGACTCATTTTGACCAAACACACCAAAACCAAATTCTGGACATAGGCACTAGGTCGGACGACGTAGATAAGGATTGAAGAAATAGTGGCTTCTGTGGTTTCTGTTGGAGTGAATTAGCGGAATTTTGAACACCATGTTAGGGATTCTATCATCAAGGAAGGGTAAAAAATTATGTTCCATTGAATTACCTCTTTATAAACATAAAAGGTATTGCCATGGTGGCCAAGGCTAATTGGATTAGAAAGATTAGGATCAAGAAGTTTCATTCTTGGCATTTCAAGAATCTTAGATGTCTAGATTAAATGGTTTCAATCTTTCAAGGTATTGGGGTAACAACAATTTTGGGTTTGATCATGTTGACGCATTAGGTCGCTCCGTGGGTCTAAGCTATGTACGGGATCCTGGTTTTTTTCAAGTTTGAAAGCTCAGTTAAACATTAGAATAATCATTTTATTAGAGGTTACATTAAGGGCTATCCAAGTATATGCAACATCTTGAATGTATATGCATTGCAAGTTGTTACAAATTAGAGAATATTATGGGATCAAATTACTATACTCAAGGAAAATTACCCACAAATGTGGATTATGCTTGGCGATGTTTAAGAGCAATTCACAAAAATGCCCCTCATGTGATATCTTCGGGTGTAAGTGGAATGGTGTAAGTGGCTTCCCCTGTAATGTAATATCTTTGTGTGGAGGGCATAATTGGGTCGTGTTCCATGTTTTTCAGCTCTATGTAGGAGAAACATCCAAGTGGGGGGGGATAGTGCACGGTCCTCCCAACCGCCGGAGTGATCTCACTCCGGGAGCCGCTACCCGACCAAGCTAGCTCCGCGGTGACTTCCTCTTGCCGAGTTCTTACCCTGGGCGACATATGCCACTCCCAAGACTCGAACCCGGTACCTCTGGGAAGAGGTGGGTGTCGGTGGCCAACTGGGCTACCCCAGTTGGTTAGAAACATCCAAGTTAAATCACAGTCTTCGTATGTTATGTGATAGCATGGTCGAAACTCCTGATCATCTATTTACCTCTTACTACTTTGCAACCATTTTATGGGATTTCAATAGTTAGTGGTGCAAAATTCCTCTGATCTTCGCCTTCTCAGTATAAGATTTATTAAAAACCCGTAACTACTTCAGGTGTGAAGGCTCTAAAAATAAGGTGATTCATGGTGTTATAATGTTATCTTGTTGGTGTTTGTGGAAGGCTTAGAATAATGTTGTCTTTAATGGTAAAACGGCCAAGGTGAATGAAGCTATTGAAAGTGTTAAATCCTTGGGCTATCTTTGGCTATCTTTGGTTTATTATGTTGGTTTTTTGTTGTGTTTTCTCCTCGGTTTTGAGGAGGAGTTTATAAAAGTTAACTTTCGGAGAAAGGAAAAAAAAGAATATTTTTGCCGTTCCTAATCGTTCTTCTAACCCATTATTTCCTTGGGAAAAGATCAAATAGGAAGTTAATTTTCGCTAGGAAGGATAGGAAGCCATAGGATTATGACATGTGGCAAATTTTAAAATAAAGAGAAAGGGTATTTTAGTCAATCCAACTCCTTCTTCTTCCTTTTACAAAACCCAGTAACTTCAAGACCCACCATTTTAAAACCCACCATCTTCAACTATTTCTTCACTTTCTATCTCAATAATCACTACATTATAGTGCGATTTTCATCACCAATCAATGATTCAAAACCCGATCAACGTGTTCTTCAGCTTTTTTTTGAAGAAAACCTAGTTTAATTTCATAAAAAAATCTCGTTTTTTCCGGTGATTTTGGAGATAATCACTCGATTCGTTCGATTCGAGCGTTGATAAGTGTTTCTATCATTCAAATTTCGTCAATTGATGAAGAAATCGGCTTCGATCCATGTAAGAAATTCTTTAATTTCATTTTCATGATCTGGGTTTTTGATTCAGTCATTGCGTTTTACGATCTTTGCGGGTGTCCGGGGGCGGCAGCCCCTGGTAGCAGGGTCCCAGGGGCGGCAGCCCCTGGCGGGGTCCAAGGGGCAGAGCCCCTGGCTGGGGTTGACAATTCAGACAGTTCACAGTGACAGACAGTTTTATGTGTCCATTGCGTTTTAGAAATAAGAGAGTTTTATGTGGTTTCTGGCTATTGCGTTTTAGAAAAAAAAAAAAAAAAAAAACACATTTTTAAGTGTTTTTAGTCATTGCGTTTTAGGTAAAACACATTTTTAGGTGTTTTCAGTCCATTGCGTTTTAGAATGGGTCATTTTTAAGTGTTTTCTGACCATTGCGTTTTACATATAAGACATTTCTTTATGTTTTTGGTGCATTGCGTTTTAGGTAAAACACTTTTTTATGTGTTTTCAGTCCATTGCGTTTTAGAAAACAAACATTTTAAGTGTTTTCGGGCCATTGTGTTTTACAAATAAGACATTTCTTTGTGTTTTTGGTGCATTGCGTTTTAGGTAAAACACATTTTTATGTGTTTTCTGGCCATTGCGTTTTACAAATAAGACATTTCTGTGTGTTTTCTGGCCATTGCATTTTACAAATAAGTCATTTCTTTGTGTTTTTTGTGCATTGCGTTTTAGAAAAATGTCATTTTTAGGTTTTTTTTTCATTGCGTTTTACGTAACTGGTGGTTTTTCTATTGCGTTTTACGCAACCGGGTTTTAAAATTTCTTTTTTAAAATATAGCAATAGTATACTCGTTTTAAAGATAAAAATCGCTCGTTTTTTTGGTGCAATTTTTATAAAAAAAAAAAAATAATGTCGTATGAAAGAGTTATTAACGTTTAAAAAATGAGGGGGAATTGGAGGAGAGAGAAACTATTGGCTTGGGTTGACTAGAATGCCCTTGAACAAACTCACGCGCCTCTTTTCTTCCTTTCAATTTCCCTGATTTAATCTTAGCCCTTGATTAACTTAATGGATGGTCAAGATCACTTTATAGCCTTCCTAGCCAAATAATCTTCCTATTGTATCTCCACCCTTATTTCCTTTTCTTTTCTTTTTGCGGGCCTTAAGACAGTTTTCTTCTAGCCCATTAACAATGATGAGTATATATTAAGCCCACTTAAAATTGTTGATTTTGTTGTTCTTGTAGAAGTCCCAAAACGGGAAAAAAATTATTATTTTTGTTTTCTATAATCTACTCTGATTTAGAAATAATGAACCATAAAAAAAAACTTATTATTTTTGTTGGCATTTCTTTTATTCACGGTCAACATAACAGTTTTTTCCATAACATAATTTGTGCTTATATTTACGCATTTATTACGTCATTAAGATGAAACTAAAACTATGTAAAAGATACCAATCAGTCCATACGGGAAGTACTAGGCCATACGAAATGTTCCTTCTTAAATACCATCAATACGTTTTAAACGCAAATGCTGTGGATTAGAGGAAAATTTCACAGTTAAGCATGTTTTATATGGAAGTAGTACTAGGATTGCAGACTTCCCAGGAGGATTGACCCCACAACCACCGCACGCCTTGATTCATATCAGAAAATTTATTGATGCGTCGTTAGTAACTGTGTAGTTTTCTTACTAACCGCCGTCATGGCAATGGTTTTGTTTCGGTTCACTCACTTATTAGTGCTGTTTGGCAACATCTGAATGGTTAAGTGTTGAACCAGTAAGAGGTCTGAACCATTAAGTGTTGAACCAGTAAGAGGTCTGAACCATTAAAAGCCTATATAATGCTTAACCGTTCAGAGACTAATGTCTGACCAATTCAGATTAGAGGTCTTAACCATTTAGAGGCAATTGTCTGAACCATTCAGACATCTGCTTGTGAAACAAATAGTCTGAACCATTAAGTGCTAAACCAGTAAAAGGTCTGAACCATTAAAAGTCTCGTTAAGAAGTAATCAAACAACCACTAAATTTCATTAGTAAAGTGAGAAAGAGAGAGTATGCAAATAAAGTAGGGGCAAGTAGTCACTTCACTAATCACAATGATGCAATTATGATGTGGTCGATGTTGGCCTTTTTGTTATAAGGAATCAAGGATGCTTGACCCAAATAGACAAGTGGCCCATCAAGTAATCTAACCATTATCCTTTTGTGAATTGTGGGGATATGCATTGGGCTGAAACCCAATTGGGGCTACATAAAATAGATTAAATTTATACCAAAGGTGATATTTATTTGCATGCTATAATTAGAGAGCCACATTGGCACATTCCACTCATATATGTATTGTTATATCGTAGTTTTATTATTACATTTTGTTATTGATAATGTCATGATATACAAAAAAAATAATTAAATTAAACAAGTTATGCTGTTCAAAAGTTGTTAAAAGCATATTTAAGAAATCATTATTTTCAATATTAATTTATAAAGTTTTATCAGTTCAGTTTTAACCTTTAATTTCTTAGCAATGTCCACCCATGAGTACTACATAATTTTAAAGAAAATCAGAAGAATATGATTGTTTGGAGATCTGTATTTTAAAAATCAACCGACACAACCCGACATGAAATAATGTCATTGTTTCTTGGATCCCAATACTATTTCATGATTTAGTTTAGAAATAAATTAATTCGCATTATAAGGTAAGTTGTGTCATGTATTAATTAAATTTGTGTGTAAGTCTGTTTAGATAATTTAGTTTTCAATTTAAATTAATAGCTTATGTTTTATGTTATGATTGTGTCGTATTATTGACAGCATTATGTTTGTTGAATGAATGACAACATAATAGTAGAAATGTGTGATATTAATTTATGATACAAGTGGAATTATAATTATAATTAAAACTAAAAAACTATTAGGGACACTTTTGTAGTTAGTTTATATAAATAAAGTGTTTTATTTTCAGACATGGGTAGAATATTCTTTATTCATAAATAACTATATTTGGGATATCTTATAACTCTTTAACATCTTATAACTAACATACATGTCATCCTAGTAATCCATTTTTTAAATCCTATAGAAATTTAATCATGTATCAACTTCATTTATCCTTATTTAAAACACCAATTTCACCAAAATCCACCATTTTCATGATTTGTTCGAATCTTTTTCCTTCTCATCAATTATTAGTAATGATGATACCATCCGACCCAGGTGTGCAACCCGACCCATGAAGACTTAGTTAAAAAATAAACACACTTTTATTTTGCATGCATTTAGAGTCAAAGTCCATGTTTCCATTTAATGTTCGTATAGTCTTATTTCTAGTTGCATGTTTTGCATTATAGTTCCACGTTCATGTTAAAAGTTTAATTCATGCATTCCCTTATTTATATTGTACTTGCATTTGAGAAGAAATTTTAGAGAAGAAAATTGTTAGCAAAATTTAGTCTTGTTCTTTTTTTCTTGGAGCCTAACCCACTCTATGGGTATCTATCGGGAGATTGACCATATCGAGTCGGTCTCTAACAAATGATAAAAACACCATTAGATTTAAAATCACCAGTACAGTCAATTATATTCAAGAACACCAATACTCAGCTCTTGAATTAAGTTGCATATATTTACATCTACGGATGCATCAGATGTTTCTAGGCCTGTCAATAGATGGATATGGATTATCTACTTGCGGGGGCGGAACCAGAGGGGGGTTAAGAGCGTCCGTTGACCCTCCGGTCACCGGAACTTTTTGAATTTTTATTTATAAATTTTGAGTTTTTGAAGAACAAACTTAGAGATCAACCCGCTAATTTGAACCAGTATAGAATATAAGCTTATGATAACCCCTAACGAAATCGTTCTGGTTCCGCCACTGTCTACTTGTCTCCAATTTATAGAAATTAACAGTATGGCTTCTTAATTTCACTACGTGATTGAAAAAAATGGTTTCCAACAACTTTTTAATAATCAAAAGCTATTAAACACTATAGAAACAATCATATATTAGAGTCTTAAGTTGGTTCGTATGTTGGCTCGAAATCACCTTATCGAAGAATTTGATTTTGTTGACTTACCAAATGGATTTCTAATGAATCTAAACACTTGAGGAGTTGAGGCTCAAAGTAAAGCAATTTAGTTACGAAATTTTTGTCTAATTTTTTGTAGTAGTGGTACTAGACAATGATAACGTCTTGGAATTGGTCCATGTGTATGGGTGCCTATAGTAACAAGCTAATAATTTATAGTGTGTATGTGTTTTTGAATATTAAATGATTACTAACAAATCATTTTAAACTTAGAAACCAAATAAATAAATGGTCAAACATAGTTTACTCACTTTATTTAGACAAAAAAACGATAAATGTGAACATAGTTTAGATTTACTCGTATTGTTGCTTTGCTATCTCTGATAATCAAATTTAAAATTATATTTTTATCATAAAATCGTGACCACAATCCATTTTGGTACATTTTTTTGTGTGAATTCAACTTCTTTTCTTTCTTTCTTTCTCTTTCTTTCTATCTATAGGATAAGTCATAACTGATAAAAGAATGGAAGTTTAGCTGCAAATAGAAATGATCAAATGAATGTTATATATCGAAAGTAACATAATTCTTAATTCTTTTCATCAAATACTTGCATAGTTACATTTTCTTTTATGAGTAAATTATAAATTTTGTCCTTTATGTTTGTACCAAATTGCAGGCGTTGTCTTTTACCTTTTAATTTGACGATTTTTGTCCTTAACGTTTCAAAATCCAGCACGTTAAGACGTTTAGCCTTAACTCAGTCAAATTTTTTTGTTAATATAGTCATGTGCCCTGTACATGAGGGTATTCTTGTCATTTCACATCCTTAGGGACTTTTCTATAACATAACTTATAGAAAGGGACTGTTGTGTAAAAGTAAAAAAATATTTACAAATTAGAAAAACTCTCCACGCACATCTCTCTCTCTAAATTCCCTTTCTCTCTCTCTCCCTCTCTCTTCTCTCCAGCCTCAAGATGACCGCCCACCCTATCACCAGCCACCACCGCCTTCACCATGCCACCACCACCTTCACCCTACCACCACCGCCTCCACCTGCCACCACTGTTATCACCCTAACCCCAATTGCAGTCATCGAAACCCTAACTTAAACGCCACGTACACTCTCCGACGCAGTCATCAAAACCCTAACTCAAACGCCACACTCTCCGACGTCGTCTTTCTCACATATCTCTAGCGAGTATCTCTCCGCCGATATCCTCTCCGATGTCCACTCACTATTGACCATGGACACAGATACACTTGTACCGACATCTTCAACATTAAAATGTTCCCCAATACCCTTGAATTGCAAAACTTAAAAGACACCCAAACATGAGAACCCCACATGATTCAATCAAATTATAATGAACCACAAATACAAAAAAAAACACATCGGAAACCCTAGCTCTTGAGTAAAAAAAAAAAAAAGTCAATTTGCTTACATTCAATTCACATAATCATCGCCTAGAAACACACAAAGCACCCAAACTCACATAAAAGTAATCAACTTTTTCATTAGGGGGAGCGGGGCACCCTCGGTGACCACGTGCGGGAACCAATTTCGCCAATCGGGGCGGTGCCGCCATCCAGGCGGGGAGCCAAATCGGGGACCATGATCGGGGAGGAGGCACCGAAGAGGGGAGGAGAGAGAAGGTGGGCCCCCCATTCAATCAACCAATGAAATTTTTTTTTTTTTTAATAAAAAAACAAGTCACCTAAGAGGGGAGTGCCGTCATCAAATTGGGGTGTGAGGGAAGTTTAAGAGGGGAGTTGACGTGGCATAACCTGATTGGGTGTGCGGGGACTCCCCTCTTAGGGGAGTGCCTCCCTCACCCTTAAAGATTACCTGAAACAACTTTTTAGAACAAACCCACAACTATTTCGACAAAACCAATGTGGGTTTAACAACTTTTATCTTAAAGATTTCTTGATTCAAAAGGGTGTCTGAAAAATGTGATCATGGGACTTTTTCAACAAAAAGAGAATTTGGTGTCAACAAGCGAAGAATTTGTGTGCCGCTTGGTGGTGTTGAATGATTTCAAGTTGCTAATGATGAAGACAATATGGTATTTTTTTCCCACTCTAAATAATTTAGACGACTTTTTATTTAATCAAGGTCTATATCTAAACAGTAAATGAATCTCCCGTGTCATGCCAACGAGGGTGGTAGCAGGTGGAGGCGGTGGTGGTAGGGTGAAGGCGGTGGTGGCAGGGTGAAGGCGGTGATGGCTGGTGGTAGGGTGGGCGGTCATCTTGAGGCTGGAGAGAAGAGAGGGGGGGGGGGGTTTAGAGAGAGTTGTGCGTGCAGAGTTTTTTTAATTTGTAATATTTTTTTACTTTTACACAACAGCCTCTTTCTATAAGTTATTTTATAGAAAAGTTCCAAACGATGTGAAATGACTAGAATACCTTAATGTGCAAGGTACATGACCATATTTAACAAAAAAAAAAAAAAAAAAACTGACTGAGTTACGGCTAAAAGACATAACGTGCAGAATTTTGAAACGTTAAGGACAAAACTCGTCAAATTTAAATGTAAAAGACAACGCCTATAATTTGGTAGAGAAAACTTGTAATTTACTCTTCTTTTATTGTTTGATTTTAAAAGCCATATATAACGGTTTATTTAGAATATCTTCGAAACTATATTTCATTGAGACAAACCCACCTCAGCAACTGGCGAAGGCAGAACAACCCACAAAACTACAAAGATAAACTTACATCCAAGAATTAATATTTAATTTAGATTTAATTGCCCGGATGGTCTCTGTGGTTTCACTTTTTTCACGTTTAGTCCCCACCTTTTGAAAATAGCAGGTATGCTCCCTATGGTTTGTCATTTTGTTACTCGGATAATCACTGAGTAGATGTCAGTTAATTTGGAAATAACATGTATGCTCCCTATAGTTTGACATTTTGTTACTCGGATAGTCCCCAGAGTAAATGTTGAGGGACTATCCGAGTAACAAAATAACAAACCATAGGGAGCATACCTGCTATTTTCAAAAGGTAGAGACTAAACGTGAAAAAAACGTAAAACCACAAGAACCTTCCGGACAATTAACTCTTTAATTTATTAAAATTTTAAAGTTGTAGTCAAATCTAGACTGGTGCAGGCTTATTCAAAAAGCAAGTTAGTGTGTCAAAATAGAACACATCACGTAGCTTCTACTAGGATTCCATGAACATGGTTGACATCATCGCACTCGTGCTCTTACCACCATACTACGTACCCCATGACGCCAACACCATCCACCTCGGTCTTCTCATGCTACACCTCGGCTTTCCACAATTTCATTTCATTTATTTTAGGAAGTCAAAATTTCATTATGAGTTTTTTTAAGGTAAATTTGGATCACAGAAAAGAATTTTGGCCATATTCGAGATAAAAAATTTGGACTCTATTCACAAATCTTCATATAATATAAACTTATCAATCATTCAATCAAATATATAAATACAACGATAATTGCTATGAAAACGATAAAACAAATTAACAAAATTAGTGTAGCAAAAATGATCAAAGTATCGAACATACTTACTAATTGGGTTTATTAGTCACTTGGGCCTTGAGACTGGGCTTGTTAATTGGGTTTATAAATTCTTATACACATGCCCTTATTTATAAAAACATGCAGATTTTTTAAGATTGACCATTGGGCCTTTTAAGCTGACCCTTATTTATAAAACTTTTAATTGGGTTTTAAACTTATTATACAAATATATATATATATATATATATATATATATATATATATATATATATATATATATGGAGCCGCTAAAATAGAAACCACCTCCAGTTGTAAGAACCGCGAGAACCACTCTCAACCAATCAGATTAAGCCAACTAAAAGGGTATTTTGGTCTTTTACCCCATATGTCTAATCCCCCTTCTCTCTTTTCATTTATAGTTATCTCCTCTCTCCTCTTTATTTGTCAGTTATCATAGTCACCTCTCCTTTTTATCTCTCATCTTTCTAAACCACCATTTTCTATTCTTTTCTGTTTGAGATGCTCTGCGTCAAGAAAAAAATTCAAAAACAACCACCACACACCATTGTTCATGGTGTTTCCGGCACCCGGTCCCCACACCCGGTTCTCCTATGATGATGATGTGTGTTTCCGGCGACAACCACACACCAAACACTCCCCCCCCCCCCTCCGTCTTTACAGTAATCGCCGGCCACCCACCAGCCATCGATGATGATGATGACCATACCCACCCCGACTGACCACCAACGCTTTTTTCTGATCACCTCGCCGCCTAACTCACCTCTCTGTTACACCACTGCCGCCAACCACCGTGGGGCTCCGATTAACCTCCATCATGCCATCAGGTAGTTTCTGTGTTTTTTTTCATGTTTTCAAAGACCAGATCTTCTGGTTGTTTTTCATGTCTTCAAATACCAGTTCTTTTTGAAAGTTTTGAAGATGGAAAAAATTTGATTTTTGTGGGTTTGATCTGTTGATTCTGTTGATAGGTGTGGAATCAACTGTTGATATGTTGGGGGTTTCTTTTGAAAGTTTTGGAATCAACTGTTGATTCTTTTGAAAGTTTCTTGGGTGTTTCTTTGATTTTTGTGGGTTTGATCTGTTGATGGGTACGGTGGGTTTGGTGGTGTGGCAGTGGGTGCGGTGGGTTTGATGGTGTGGCAGCGGGTTTGGTGGTGTGTGGCAGTGGTTGATGTCGACGGCTCCGATGTATGGGTTTTGAGGCCGACTGCTCCGATGTGCGGTGGGTGTGGTGGTGTGGCGGTGGGTGTGGTGGTGTGGCAGTGGGTTTGGTGGTGTGGCGGTGGGTTTCGTGGGTTTTGATTTGTGTTCTGTTGAATCTGTAGGTTTTGATATGTTGGCTGTAGGCGGCGATGATGAAAAAAAAACGTTGATTTTGATGACGATGGCGCGGCAAGGACGGCAGAGGGTAGGTTTTTAAACCTGCAACCCCTCTTTTGCAGCCTTTTGATTATCGGTTAATCTGAGTCAAACCCTGTTTTTTTTTCGAGATAGACTTTGTTTTGATACGTTGTTGTTTTTTAATTTTTTTCCTCCTAGTCGATGATGATAACGATATATCTGAGACATCTCCCGAGTTTGTGATTTCTGGGTGCGTTCGTTTTTGCGTAAAGAAGTTTTTGTAAAAACGTAAAAAGTTTTCATGTAAAACGTAAAAAGTTTTAAAGTAAAACGTAAAACGTAAAAAGTTTTATGTAAAAACGTAAAATGTAAAAAGTTTTTCGTAAAACGTAAAACGTAAAAAGTTTTACGTAAAACGTAAAAAGTTTTTCGTAAAACGTAAAATGTAAAAAGTTTTTCATAAAACGTAAAAACGATGCGTTAAAAATGTAAAAGACATAAAAACGTAAAACGTAAAAAAAAAAACGGCGCGTTAAAACGAAAAAAACGTAAAAACGTAAAACGTTAAAAAATGGCGCGGTAAAACGTAAAAAAATTAACGTAAAATGAAAAAAAAAACGGCGCTTTAAAACGTAAAAAACGGCGCATAAAAAAACGACGCTTGAAAAAGCCCGGCGTAAAAATCGGCGCGTTAAAAAAACAACGATTGAAACGTAAAAATTAGCGCGTAAACCGTAAAAAAACGGCGCCTAAAACGTTAAAAAAACGGCGCGTAAAGTTTTTAACGTAAATGTCGGCGCGTTAAAAAAACGACGCCTGAAAACGCCGGGCGTAAGAACGGGGCGTAAAAAAACAGCTCTTCAAAACGCTTTTTTAAACTAATCTTAAAAAAATTATCATAAAAATCTGATTTCAAAAAAGTTTTTAAACCAAAAAATCAGTTTCTTATTAAAATATTATTAAGACCAAAAAGTAATAAATGAATGGGACAAAAAAGACATTTAAAAATAATATATATAAAAAGACAAAAAAAAAACATACCTAAATACCCTTTAACAATAAAATATTAAAAACCTAATAAGACAAAAAACTTTTAATATTAATATTAACTACTTTTAATCTCATCCATCCATCTAGTTGATCTAAGGGCTAAAAAGTGGTTTCCATGGTTCTTACAACTAGAGGTGGTTTTCATTTTAGCGGTCCCCTATATATATATAGGGTGAGGTTCGGCTACAAAGTCCATTTTTCCTACAAAGTGTACAAAGTCATAAAACACCACAATTTCAGCCATAAAACACCACAATTTCTACAGATTCACGGCGGCGACTGATTTCTACATTTTCACGGTGGCATGGACATACACATTTTACAGGGGGGTTCAATTGTATACCGATTTCGTCGTTGGTATACTGATTTCGGATACTCATGGCTTCGTCTAACTCATCTCGTGTTGAATTTGACTCATCTTGTGTTGAAGTTGAACCTACGGCATCTGATGATCATCATACAACATCTTTTTCATATCATCCACATCACGATGCTAGTTTTTGCGGCCCGTCTAATGTTAACGTCTAATGTTAACGTAAATCCTATTTCTGCTTTGGGTCCGTCTGATGTTGATGTCAATACCTTACCTGCTACCTTACCTGCTGTTAATCCAAATGAAAGTTACAATCCTGTGTTTACGACAGTTGCAAACCCAGTTGCAAATCGACACACCCTTCATGGGTTTGAAATACAGACGCTTGATTCGATGTTTACATTAGGCAACGTAGGCTCTGAAACTGCTAATTTACCTGATCAATCGTTATCAGTTGACACCACATCTACTGGTAACACCACATCTACTGGTACAGCACCTACAAGCACAGAACATCAACACTTACAATTCATTCGGTTTGAAACTAAAGGTATTTTATATCCATTTTATGTAAAATGTGACTTGTTCAATTATATACTCCTTTGTATCATGTTCACAACTGTTTTATGTTGTTCATTATGATTACTCAATATTATACGCACATGTGCATTGTGTTAACTACATTGCATTTTTACAATTGTTTTACGTTGTAAATTATGATTACTCAATGCTATATGCACATGTGCATTGTGTTAACTGCATTGCATTTTTACAATTGTTTTATGTTGTAAATCATGATTACTCAATGCTATATGCACTGCGTTGTGTTAAGTTCCTCATATTACAAATTATGCATCATATCTCAAATTATGTTTCAATGCAAATTTATGCACATGTGCACTATGGTTGAAAAAAAATAACTTATGACCTCGTACATTAACTGCCAATGCACATGTGCATATTAATTACAATTATACTATTCGTCCGTATATCGTGTTGACAAATAATTTATTAATTATTTCTCACTATTATTTAATTTATTAATTATTTCTTGTATGAACGATTATGGCTGCCATACATGCTACACCTAATGGCACCCCGTATTGGATACCTCAAGTTGATGTTAGATACCTTCCTATGGTAAATAGTACATTTACCCATTGGGAAGATATTGTCATGATGTACAATACGTATGCTACACAGCCCGGGTTTTCTACTCGTATCGGCACATCGAAGAACAAAAAATATCATGACAATCCTAATATGAAAATCTGCACTCATAGATATATATTATGTTCAAGAGAAGGACAACCACGGGTCACAGAATCTGATCCCAATACTCCATCCAAAAATGCTCCAACCATATATGATAAATCCAAGAAACAACACAGACGAAGCCGATTCACAGTTTTCGGGTGTCGTGCGCGTATCAAAGTGAGTTTTGATCGTGATACCGAACAATACAAAATATATGGTTTCATCGCCGCGCACAACCATTGCATGATTGGTAGCGATCACGCCAACATGTTAAAACAAAACAGGAAACTTGGATTTGAGGAGCAACAATTCATCCACAACGTTAGTCTTAACAAAATCGGCCCAACTGTTGCACATAACATTCAAGCATCACTTAAAGGCGGACCTCAAAATGTTCATGGCACAACAGAAGATTTCAAAAATTGCTCTAAAGACATACGTGCATTCATCAGTGAACGCGATGCAGACATCCTCTTACATACCATGAGATCTCGAGTTACCAATCTTAATGATTTCTATTTTGATTGTGTCATAGTTGACAATGAGCTGCGATCTTTCTTTTGGGCTGATTTCGTATCATTGCGAAATTACGAGGCTTTTGGTGATGTGTGTGCATTTGACGCTACATATGACACCAACAAGTAAGATACTATACTTTTTCACCATGTGAAATTATTAATAATTTTTTAATATCATATGTTTTATTTACAGATACAGAATGATTTTTGTGCCATTCACCGGAGTTGATCATCACAAGAAATGTGTTATCTTTGGCGCTGGCATGTTATACGATGAGACTATAGAGTCGTATACATGGTTACTAAACACCTTTCTGGCTGCACATAAGAAACAACCAATCTTTGTTCTCACTGACCAAGACGCATCAATGAAACAGGCTGTATCAACCGTTTTCACAAACTCTATCCATCGTTTGTGCATATGGCACATAATGAGAAAACTTCCGTCCAACGTAAACACTCTATTTTTAATATTAACATGGTTCCAATTAAACCACATAATATGATTAAATAATTCAACTTTTTATTATTCATGTTTCTTCATTTACAGATTTCAAATGACATCCTTGATAATACCACTCTTCGTTCGTCAATACATAAGCTGGTGTGGAATTTATTCATCACACCACAAACATTTGAAGAAAGATGGCATGTGTTAATGGATGAATATCACCTAGACAATCATCCGTGGCTTTGTGAGATGTTTGCTATACGTCATGAATAGGTCTCGTGTTATTTCAGAGAGATACCGATGTGTTGTTTGATGAAGACTACATCAAGATGCGAGAGCTTAAACGCACATTTTAAAGTCAACTCGTCAGAAACTAACACATTAGTTCAATTTTTAATGTGTTTTGAAACCAGTATTGATGCTCAACGGCACACACAACGAGATCTTGAATTTAAAAGTGATATGTCGACCCCTCTCTTATCTACCGGTCTTCGCATAGAGGCACATGCGTCCGAAACATATACATGGTCCATGTTTCTTGAAGTTCGAAAAGAAATATACATGGGCATGTTCCATTGCATGCCAATTGAAGGTCCTGGAACGACCGACATAAAAAATTACACTGTTCGTCACTGCAAATCAAACATGTCTTATGTCAATGAATTCGAGGTATATCCTTACTATCCAATATGATTTAATGTTCAATATACACAACATAACTACCCAATATGTTTTAATACGTCTTAAATACCTAATGTGCATATATCAACAAACTTATTTGTGCATGATACCCCTAATATACCATTACTACATATTAACATCAATATATCTATTATAACTGTCTACTGTCTGTTTGATTAATTTTTTGTTATGCACATGTGCATGTATCAAATTTTGTCACGTTATGTCGCATGTATCAAATTTTGTCATGTTATGTCAAATTTTGTCATGTTATGTCTACTGTTTGTTTGATTAATTTTTTGTTATGCACATGTGCATGTATCAAATTTTGTCATTTATACCTATTATAACCATATGTTTGATTAATTTTTTTGTTATGCACATGTGCATGTAACACAATTTTGTCTTATGTGTATATCTATTTTAACCTTCTGTTTGATTAATTTTTTGTTATGCACATGTGCATGTATCACAATTTTGTCTTGTGTGTATATATATTATAACCTTCTGTTTGATTAATTTTTTGTTATGCACATGTGTATGTATCACAATTTTATCTTATGTGTATATATATTATAACCTTCTGTTTGATTAATTTTTTGTTATGCACATGTGCATATATCAAAATTTGTCTTATGTTATTCACTTGTCCATGTATCAAACATTGTATTTGAATCGATTATTTTAATATACATTAAAACTTATTCAAATGTTTATATTATTAAAAATTATAACTTATTCACTTGTTCATATTACCCTTCATGTATTCATTCTATTTATAATATATGTTATGCACATATGCAGGTGTCGCTAAATATACCTAAACAAACAGTAAGTTGTACATGTCTTGGGTTCACTCGTATTGGATACCTATGCCGACATGTATTCTGTATATTCCGTTACCACCAAATTGAACGGATACCGTCCCACTACATTATTCCACGTTGGAAACGAGATGCGCTCCCATCAGTTGTTCATAGCGTATCTAACATGTACTCATCTAACAACAGCGAGTTTGCTATCATCCACAATGAAATAATGGATTTAGTCACTCAATGCACAAACTGACTCAGACGCAATCCGACGCAATCCTGATCAGCTTCGTTCCTTATCTTCTAAGATCAAACGCATCAGAAACCGCGTATTCGAATCGTTCCCGTGTGATCCTCAGCCTCGTTCCGTTTAAAAAACTGCAAACATCAGTTAAACATACCTTCAAAATATAAGCACCAGTGTCCATTCTCCGCAAGGTATTAGAAACAAAGGTTGTGGGACCAAAAAACAACGGATCGGCCCCGGTAGTCAAAACATTAAAGATAAACGAAAGAAAGCCGGCAAACGACAAAAAGCCGCACGCTTATGCAACAAATGCAACAAGTATGTATTTGACCACGATTCCCGCAATTGCGATAAAATCAAAGCTGCCAAACTTGCTGCAAGAGCAGCTAAACGTGTTGCTGCTATTGCCGCTGGACTACCCGCCTCATCTGATTCCGATTCTAATGATACTGATGTTGATCTCGATGACACCGATGATGACACCAATGATGACATTGATGAGTATAATTCTTCCGATTACGATGCATCTGAATACCCCGCCTCCATGCAAAAACCTCCCGTACCTGAGCGGACAAATGTTAGGCGTGAATCTGAACAGTCTTTTGAGCCTGATCAAAGCCTTAGGCGTTCAACCAGACGTCGCAAACCATCCAACATAGCTCGTGATTCTTGATTGATGTATTATATATTACAACTTATGATTACCGAACTTATCTAATTATGACTACCAATGTCTGTCTTGTTTATTTTTTATTAGTACCCATCTAACTTACAGAACTTATCTAATTATGACTACTAATGTTTGTTTTGTTTGTTTTTTTATTAGTACCCAATTAACTTACAGTATTGATATGGATGATTAACTTGTCATATGCACATGTGCATATGTATTTACAAGTTGTTTTTTACGTTTTTTTTAAACAACATGTTTATCAATGTAATATTGTTTAACATTATACATGTTACTAGTATGAATTTAAAACCATTTGTTAGCTATACCCAATTGTAATACATTATACAAACTTAACCTATAATCTGTGCGTTTAATCACTTTATGCACATACTGTATGCACATGTGCATACAGGTCATTTAACTTATTAATCAACGTAACATGCCATATTTTAACAAACATATAAATCTATAACTAATAACACTGTATGCACATGTGGATACGGGTCATTTAACTTATTAATCAACGTAACATGTAACATGCCATATTTTAACAAACATATAAATTTATAACTAATAACGTAACATGTAACATGCCATATTTTAACAAACATATAAATTTATAACTCATAACGTGCATTCATATCACTTTATGCACATGTGCATATGGTCATTTATGCACATGTGCATAAACAACAAACTTGTTACTGTAACTATATTAATTCACCATATTAATTCACGTGTGCCTAAACAACAAACTATATGAACTATAAATCCAAACATTGATCACCATATCACCCATCCAACATAACAATTTCTACAATACACATTACCAATTTGCTTAAATTCCAACTTCTCAATATATCAACCAACAAATATTAGTAACATGATTATCTAGTTCCAACCACAACTAACCAAAACCGTAACATGCATCATAAATGTACCAACTTGTTACCTTCCCAACACAACCATCTAACATGCCTAACCAAACAAAACAATCCAAAGTACCAGTTTAATGTTCAAATATCACTAATTAACTAGAAATACTACCTACGTGTCATGAACTACTAACTTCAAACTTTATCCCCATCCTTCCATTTGCTAAGAGTGTTCCAGCATTTTTCTGGTTTTGCTCCCTCTTTTTCCAACAATTTCCGCATTCTTTCATCTTCCAAATTTTGTGTTGCTTTTCTTCCGAGGTACATAACCGTTGCCTTGTACACGTTCGCCTCTGATAGTAACAGTTTTGTTGCAATCTTCATCCTCAGGTTTTGCAATTGCATGTCTTGAATATTTTTTCGCGTACTAAAACCGCATTCAAACTCGACATCACTCCCTTTGTACATCTCCATGTGTCTCATAGCAAACACGCCACAATCGTTGAAATTATCGCTCCTCGCCCATTCCAGTTTTTTCTTCGTCGACGGTGCGGCTGCCATGCGTGCCCGCGCTTGGATGTTTAACATTCTTCAAATAGCCAACCATGTAATTTTTCTACAAAAAATAATAAGTGAATGTTACTACATGTCATATTCATATATCCTTATTTTCAAATATAACATTTAATATATAAAATCTAGACTTACCACTTTAGATGGCGTTCCATTTTCTTTAAATTTTGTTCCTGCTGACATTCTATAAAACCTGTGGTTACTCACCATATTATCAATAACTTCGACCTTTGCATTCTCTAAATCAAAGCATATTATATAGAAATGCTTTCTTTCGATCATTGGTATTATTATGATGTTAAATTCTTTTAACTCCAACATTTTATTGTTACGCTCAACAACCTCCTTCAAGTGTGAAGTTAATATTGTAAACGCCTGTTTTTCCGTCTGTTTCGTTTTCAGCATATAATCCGGCTGCAAATTACATAAATACATGTCACACACAAGTACAAATATCCTAAATATGATTGTTAAACATTAATTATAACACACTTACGATAGTTGTCGTATAACACCATAGTCGCCTTTTTCCTGATGTATTGTTTTTTGTCTCTTCGTAATTCAAAATAGCCGCCCAACAATCTATAACGTTTTGTGAGATCCATTGCCCATCCTCCAATGTGTTTATCAAAAATGCGCGTGTTGTCATTCCATGTGAGGTTTCAAAAATAGTTGAGCTGTAATCGTCAGAATAAATTACATCAGTTATGTTATGTATGCACATCTGCATAAAATACATTACATATACTATACACCATATTTTTATGCCAAAATTCATCAGCCCATATACTTACACTACATTTTTAACTACCCTTCAAATCACAATAGCCGCTCACCTAATCAATCGCAACCAACCAGACCCTTATAACATTCGAACAGTATAAACAACCCAGCCGCTAACCTAATCAATCGCAACCAACCAGACCCTTATAATATTCAAACAATATAAACAACCCACCTATTTATTCCGAATTTACTGATTAAATGCTTTATATATCAAAAGTTTATGTCATTACTAAACAAATTGCTTCCTATACTACAATATGTAACAGATTTATAAATAAAAATCAATGCATATTTAATCTTACTTGAATGTCAGGCTGACCTCTTTCTTCTCCTTTTCAACATCTAGTTTGTACATCAGATTGTAATTCGAAATTATTATGTCACCACAAATAATAACATAACATTATAATACACATCCATACCTTCGTTCGTTGTCGATGGTTGTCATCAAATATTGCCATAACGTTTTTTCATCATTATTTAATGGCTCATTCATGTCAACCACATTTGTGTCTCTACCACTCACATGCACGTTTACGTTTGTATCTTTAACACTCACATGCACTTTTGTTCCAATGTCTGCTTCTGGTGAACTTTGTGAGCTTTGTGACAACAACTCAAAACTCAGTACGGTGTTATCTACTTCTTTCCTCCTACGTGTTTGCCTCTTCATAACACTCTTTTCCGTTTCTTCCCACTTAATGGTCTCACCGACAACTTTGTCTAACTTTATATCCCCATCGTTTTTTGTCACTCCATCCACCTTCGTTGCCTCACATTCGTCATTTTTTGATACACCGTCCAACACATCACCTTCATCTTTTAAACTTCTTTTTCTTGACCTTGTAAAACCTTCATCCCACCTTTGATTTTAACATCAACCTTTTTATCCTTTTCACGCTCCATCACTTCGTTTTCTTTGCTGTCAACCTTCTCCTTTGTACTTAGCAAAACCGACATTTTGTTTTCACCTCTAAATGTTCTATCATACTCCCTCACTAACTCTTCAACCTTCTCATTCTTTGGATATTTGTACCAAATATCATCCAACTCTTTGTTTAACAACTCTTTTTTGCTTAATGTCTCAGCCATTAAACTTTCAACCATACGAACATGCTCCTAATTAATAACACATTAATAAAACAAAGTTAATAATATCAACCCAACATTATGCATATATTCAGCAGCTTTATCATGTTATAAAACACGGTTATGCACATGTGCATGAGTTATATGTTCATATCAACCCAACATTATGCACATGTGCATCAGCTTGTAGAACATGAATTATATGTTCATATAAACACAACACTAAGCACATGTGGATCAGTTTGCACAAATCATCTTAAAATTATTATTATGCACATGTGCATAAATTATATGTTCATATCGACACAACATTATGCACATGTGCATCATCTTGAACAACATGTATCATATACATCATATATGCATAAATTATATATATGCACATGTGCATAATTATATGTTCAGATCAATACAACATTATGCACGTGTGCATCAACTTGCACAACATGTATCATATACATCATATCCTAACCACTAACCCCACCACATGTCTCTCAACCTAACACATATCTATATCAACCACATACAATCTACAAAATACAAGTTATTATTTTAAACAATATAATCAATGAAAGCTGGATCACAGTTCTAATTGCATAAAAAGGCAAAAAAAATAAAAAAAAATAAATCACGTTAAAACATTATACGTACCTCAAACGTCACATTTTTCTTTTCGCCTTCATTCTTATCTACCATTTGCTCCATTTTCTTCATTCTATCCTCTTTTGTTTCATGCTCCACGTCAACTTGAGTGTCGACATATCCTTCACGTAACGCCCCTTTTCCAAAACCACCATTCTTTATTTCCCATGTCTGCCTTCTGCTCAGCATTTCTTTAGTCCAGAATGATAATGGACTCATAATGGACTCGATGTTCGGACCGTATTGATGTCCCCACACAATGTTCTATCCACATATAACATCTGCACATGTGCATTATTACCATATGGGAGAATATATATATATATAGGGGAAGGTTCATTTGAGAAGAAAATTTAATTGAGAAGAAAAAGAACAAAGGGTAATTTTGTAAAACATTAAATAGTTTTTTCACTTATCTCATTTATTATCATTTTTGACTAATTATTTAGTCATACAGACTAGTATCATCCACACTAACTTTTTTTGCTTACACACATCAAAAGTTATCTTACATATTTCGAAATTCATCCTACACGTTGAAATTTATCCTACACAACTCGTAATTTATCCTACAAAACTCATAATTTATCCTACAATTTAAATTATTTATTTTATTTTTTTGAAAAAATATATATTTTAAAGATAAATTACAAAAAATTTAATGTAGTTAGCTATTAAAGAGGAATACTACAATTTAATGACCTATGTAGATTTACCAATGTACCCTTATAGTAACATTAAATAATTATATTAAATGAAGTAAAATAAAGCATTCTTATTGCTTGAAATTTCTTCTTTTTTCTTCTTACAAAAAATTTCTTCTCATTTGAACTCTCCACTATATATATATATATATATATACACAAACTAAAAACAAAATAATTTATACAAAAATACAAATTAATTATATATATTATTTCAAACATAACACTTAACTTACCACCAATATTGTAAGAGCACCATTAAAATATTTTGATGTGCTATCCCGTTGCCATCCATCTCTGCTCATCTTAATGCTATCAAAAATATAATTGCACCAGTTCACATCTTCAACCACCACATCTTCGCCTAAGCATTCCAGAAAATCAGTTTTGCATCTACCATCTTTATTTATTTCCACCATCGTATTCATGAACAATGTCAAAAAATCATATTTAAACATTATGCCATCCTCCGTTGGGTTATCTCTTAATCTATCAACAATTCTACTCAGTGTTAATGTACGCCCTTTTTATAAATGTTTCCACTCAGCCGATATCCCATTTCCCTCATCTTCTTCTTCTTCTTCATCTTCATCTTCTTTCACATCAGATTCTATATCAGACCCACTGTTTTTATCATTATTTTTCCACTTTAGTTCATCCTTATGTTCTTTCATGTTCTTTCTGCTCCTCATTCTCTTTATCCTTCTTTTTCTCCTTCTTTTTATACTCTATAACAGCCCCGCTGTTTCTCAATCCCAACAACTCGCTAATAACAGTCTCGTTAACTTCAATGTTACCAACATTCAACTTGATTGCCATATCTTTCCCGCTAAATTTGTCTACCACGAAATGGGACATTTTCGCTGGCAAGTTGTCTGTTTTAAGCTTCATAATACTTCCGAACCCCATATTTTTTATTGCGACCAACTGTTGTTTAGAGAATGTGTTTAACCCCACCAAAAGTTGATGTGGTGATATGCGTGTTCGTATCGATTGCCAGTTAGATACCCTCATAACCTTTTTACTCCCCGTCTTGTTAACTTTCGGTGACACAACTTCTTTCTTTGAACCTGTTTATCAACATATTAACATGCACATGTTATATAATGTATGTACAAAAAAAATGCACATGTGCATTTCAAATTTTTATTAATTATTTTCAATAACACATACCATCACCATCATTGTTATCAACTTTGGTGTCTTTCACTTGTCTTCGCGATTTTACAATCCTTTTGTTCTTTGTCTTACATGTTACATCCAAACCTTTGCTTGTTTCTTCGTGTTTCCGTTTGCTTGTCCTTCTTTCTACATCAACACATTTAGTTGCATCATTTCGTTTCTGTATGCTTTTGTCCTTTTGTACGTTCTGTTCCACCTTTAAAATACCTGAATTCAAAAAATTAATGCGTTTGCGCGAGTTATAACATTTAAAAAAACTCATAATGCACATGTGCATAACCGCATATTGCGTCATTAACAATACTAATATTAACAGTAAGTTCTCAACACTTTCTTACCTTTTTGCTTAACAACCGCATGCTCGTCTTCTGTCGCATCTGGCATTCTTTTCGACCCTTCATCTCTCGGCTTCAGGAGAAACATAACTTTCTTTGTTTTTTTTCCATTTTACTGTATACAATGAGAATGTATATTAACTTTAATTTGTATTACTTTGTTAGTATGTTATTTCAAACTACATATACAAAATCCATTATATGTTGTTATTTCAAACTACATATACAAAATCCATTATAGGTTCCCAAAATCCGCTATACATCAGGCATATGCATCTATACAACTATGACCATGCAACTTCAGATATGCACATGTGCATACATACAACTATGACATATCTTATCAACAATATATATGAACCAACACACGCGCATAACTATAACCATGCAAATATAACTATGCACATGTGCATACATACAACTATGAAATAATTTATCATATATACATATGTTATCACATTGACCCGAAAAAACAAAGTCGGTTACAAATTATAAACATAATTTATCATGTTATGCACATGTGCATACCAATCAAGCATAAATATGAACCAAAACCATAAGTAAAACCATAAGTAAAACCATAAGTTATCACATTATGCACATGTGCATTCCAACACGTTATGCACATGTGCATACCAATCAAGCATAAATATGAACCAAAACCATAAGTACAACCATAAGTTATCACATTATGCACATGTGCATTCCAAATCAAACATAAACACATAATCGTATGATCTTACTTAGGCTGTAATCTACTTACATCTGTAATCTACATTAACAATATTATGCACATGCATACCAATCAAGCATAAATATGAACCAAAACCATAAGTACAACCATAAGTTATCACATTATGCACATGTGCATTCCAAATCAAACACAAGCACATAATCGCATGAACTTACATTGGCTGTAATCTACTTACATCTGTAATCTACATGAACAATATTATGCACATGTGCATTCCAAATCAAACACCAACACATAATCGTATTAACCTTACATCATCTATTTTCCTTACATCATCGGTAATCTACATTGCCAATATTATGCACATGTGCATTCCAAATCAAACACAAACACATATGCACAACATCGGCTCATCTGTAATCTACATTACCAATATTATGCACATGTGCATTCCAAATCAAACACCAACACATATGCACAACATCTGTTGTGATTTACACGAACAATATTATGCACATGTGCATTCCAAAACAAACACAAACACATAATCGTATTTACATACCAATATTATGTACATGTGAATTCCAAAACAAACACAAACACAAACACGTATATCGTATTTACATGAACAATATTATGCACATGTGCATTCCAAATCAATCGCAAACACATAATCGTATGCACATGTGCATTCCAAATCAATCACAAACACATAATCGTATTGACCTACATCGGCTGTAATCTACATGAACAAGCACATAATCGGCTGTAATCTACATGAACAAGCACAAAGAACTTTGTATGAGCTTACATAGTATGAACTTACAAAACTTACATCGGCTGTATGAACTTTCGGCTGTATGAACTTTCAACTGTATAAACTTTCAAGTTTGTAAATCGATGCAACGATGTATGCTCTTCATAATATATAAACCTCGCCGAATATGCCGAGTATGACCGTTTTTTGCCCTAAATCGATTCTTGCCCTAAATCGATTCGGTATGGCCGTTTTTTGCCCTAATTTCGAGCCGGCGATTAATGTGCGGACGGCGATTAAATAGCGACGATGATCGTATGGCGAATATTGCTGGTGAACTGCTGGAATTGGGAGCGTCAGTGACTATCGGACGATGATCGTATGGCGATTGAAAGCGATTGAAACAATCGACTGATTTGGGAGAGTTGTGTTGGTTGTGATAGTTGTTGGACTTGAAACTGTTTTATCGATCATATTTTAATTAAACGCTGACGTCCAGAGCGGGATTTTAGAATTTTTTTATTATTTACAAAATTGCCATCCGTTCACATTGGTTCTCGCGGTTCTCGCAATAAAGGTGGTTCTCGCATGAACCCCACCCTATATATATATATATATATATATATAGGGTCGGGATTTAGAGAAAACGATCAAAAGTGTGAGAACGGTGAAAACGCTTAACGATCGTCCGATTAAAACAATCTGTAGACTAGATTGGCGCGGTGGCATTTTCGTAAATAACATCAATTTTATTACGTGGACGCGCTTCATTAAGGGTAAAAGGGTCTTTTGACTACTCCACATAAAACGCCAAATCATAAAATAAAACGCCAAAAACAAAAATCACAGACTATTCTAAGTGAAACGCCATTAAATATAAAACGCCAAACTTAATTATAGTAAAATCCCGCCTTAAAAAACCGCAAAAAAAATCCTAAATATACAACATCTCAGACCTTCAGTTAAAAACACACACAAAAACCCAAACGCCAGTTAACATGATTCAAACAGCAACACAAAAAACTACTTGAAAAAAAAATGAATCATTCGAAAGTCGAACCAGCCAGTTAACATGATTCAAAAAAGAGAAAGAAAGAGACTGGAGACAGAGAAGATTTGGAAGATCAATTGTTTATGTATTCTTTTTTTTATTTTCCTTTTCACTTAATTGTTATATAATAAAAACGTCATATATAATAAAAAAAGCCAAAACAGCCAAAATGCTTGTTTAAAACGATATCATCCAGTTAAACTCCACCAAAAAACTGCCAAACTATAATAAAATTACTTTGAAAAATTATTATAAAAAACCCAAATAAAAAAATAAAAATAAGAAAAAAAATAAAAAGTAAACTTGAAAATCTAACTAGAAACAGTAAATACAAAATCATTAAATACTGAAGAATCTAAAACGCCAAACTTGAAAGATGGGACGTGTTACAGACTTCAGAGATAAAAGCTTATCAAAAACATTAATTACAAAACAGTAACTGAAATGACAAAATACTTTATTATAATAATGCACCGCCTAATTTAGGCGCCAAAAAGACATCCTACAAATGCCAAATACTACAAAATATCACCCACTGTAAAACGCCAACAAATAAACAAATAAACTTAATGAATTGTTATCAGAGGGAAGTACCTCAGAAAAGATTTTGCTGCATGAGATGGACAAAATTTCAGGAAAAAGATACTGATGCCAGTCATATGGCATTTTGTATTTTTTGTTCTTGAAGAAGGTTTGGATGAGGAGAAGAGGTCAATGACACTGAAGAGTAGGTTCACTATAAAAGATGAAGATCCAGATAAAGAAAAAGCGAAAAACCCACTTACACGCCATAGATCTATTTCCCCAAACATCCACACAAAAACACAGTTCAAACAGATGAGTAGGCAAAAAAAAAATCAAACCCATGGGTTTGTTAAGTTTTACATAAAACGTCATATATTTGATGACAGTTCTTGTACTATTAAAGAAGAGAGAGACTGATGACACTAAAGATTGGGAAAAGAGATCCGATTAGGATTTTTAATTTATTTCCCTCGCTTGTATTTTTTTTCCTGTGGTTGAAATATAATTTAACAATAGTAAAACGCCAATATACCACAAACGCCAAAATGTTTATAAAAAATAACAGATCAATAGGCCAACTTGTTTAAACGCCTTGGAAAACGCCATTCAAATAGATTTCCTGCCCCCTGGGTTCCATTGGCATACGATGTGAATAACGCCATAAACTCCAAAATGTTGATACAATGGAACCATTAAAACGTCATTAATTATTGAATTTGGTTAACGCCAAAAATCTCAAAAACCAAAAATTAAAACAACATTGGGAAAACGCGGAACAGGAAAAGCAGAAGATGAAAGGACAAAAAAACCCCTCCGCCCTTTTCTAAGCGGCGTGACACGTGTTAGTCCAGGAAGCGTTCTCACCGTTCTCACACTTTTGATCGTTTTCTCCCGATCCCGTTTCTATATATATATAAGGTAAGGATAGTGTAAAAAGGGCCTAAAGTATAAGAAGTGTGAGAAGTGTATTATAACACTATATATAACACTATATAACACCATATAAACACCGTATAACACTATGTAACACCATATAACACAATATAACACTATGTAACACTATATAACACTATATAACAATATATAGCACTATACATCTATCAGAGACATGCTATCAGACAAACTATAGTGTTATATTTGTTATAATGTTATATAGTGTTACATAACGTTATATGGTATTATATGGTGTTACATATTGTTATACAGTGTTTATATGGTTTTATATAGTATTATATATAGTGTTATAATACACTTCTCACACTTTGGGCACTTTTTACAGGATCCTCTACCTCTATATATATATATAGGGTAAGGTTATTGTAAAAAAGGTTAAAAGTGTGAGAAAGGTGAGAAATATTGTGGAGATGACATGTGTCCTAAATCTAAATTAATTCAAAAGGGTAAACAAGTAATTTCATCATTAATTCAATTAATTAAAAACTTCCCATAACTGCTACCTTAATTATAGGAACTGGATTTTTTTTAAAAGATCTCTATAAACACCATTCATCAAGTATATAACACCACCAGTAAGTATATAACACCACTCAGTAAGTATATAACACCATTCAACAAGTATATAACACCATTCAGCAAGTATATAACACCATTCAGCAAGTATATAACACCATTCATGGACTAAACATCTGATCGAAACATATTTTTTTCTCTATATAAGTATAGCAATATGGTACTCATATTAAAAATAAAAAAACGCTCGTTATTATGGTGTAATTTTTAAAAAAAAAGTTACGTATAAAAAGTTATTGACGTTTAAAAAAGACGGGGGGAAGTTACATGTGCATTAATGTTAGTTTCTTAATTTAAAAATGTTAAAGTTACCTATATACCCTTAATCTAGAAAATTAATATATTTAATACTAAACATATTTAGAATTTTGCCATTATGATCTCAACCATTAGATCAAAGATCTAATGGTGTAGATTCTTTCTTACTTTTCTCACAAAAAAACCCTTTTTTTTACAGGAATCTCTACCTATATATATATAAGCATATAAAAAAGTTTAAAATTTTTTTCGGGCCCTGTATTGATTTGGGCCCTGATCGCAGGCCCACGCAGTACTTACTTGTAGCCGGCACTAATTATCATGCCACCAGTGAAACAACCCGATCATATCCATCTCCACTAGGCAATAATGCCTATACACCAATTCAGGAGAAAATCCAATAAATCTGGGAAAACGTCCTTGTGCGAATCGAACCTAGGACCTAATGGTCCATAAGCCTTATCACACCCTCAAGATGTCACTAGGCTATAATTCCATGAGCTCACTAAAAGTTAACTGTCATTTACGTTCATTGGTTCATTAATTTTTGTCAATTTAGACTAAATTAAAAATTTTACTATTTTCCTCTTGTCATTCTCGAAACATGTTCTTTCAATCCAAAAAAAAAACTAACCACATTTAAAAAAAAAAACCATTACTCAGTTAGCTTAGGGATGTAAATGGCACTTATCTCCTGGATTTTTTTTTTTATTTTTTTAAACTTCTTCTTATATTATTTTTAAATGGCACTCAACTCCTAGATTTTGTTTTTTTTTTTATTTTTTAAGCTTCTTTTATTATTATTATTATTACAAGGGTAAGAGAGTAAATGATCAAGGAAAGTGCACTGACAATGTCTTCTGTATCGGTGATTTTATCGGGAAAAGTATTGTAAAATACATACAATGGAGATGTTACCAAATCTCCGTAGACAACTCCAACACTTTGAAATGAAAGTTGAAGAAGCAAAAATGCAGAGAATTTCTACATTGAATAAGGATTTTCAGCAAAACTCCCTTGGAACATAATAACACCATAAAAGATAATAACTTTAAACTTTTTGGTTTCTTTTAAAAAGACCCGTTTGGCCCATTAGTTGACCCGACCCCACTGTTTTGGTAGGCTTAAATATCATCATTTCAGCAAAGTGGTGAAAGGGTAATCCTGTTAACAATAAGTAATAGCAACTAAAAGTTCCAAAAGCCTATACTTTTTAGGGGTATGAAGTTCTAAAGCCTAAAAGAAAGTATGCAAACTGCAATGAATAAATGATCAGTTTTAAGCACACATCACAGTTTCTTGATCAGTTTAGTCAACCAGAATACCGGTACTGAGTCAACAAACATACAATTACCACAATTGGGATTCAAATGATTTAACATGAATAAATCCCCAATCAAATACCTCTATTTTCAAAATAAAATTGACCCCAATCAAGATCACATACACAAACTTACAGCTGAGGTTGATGAATAAATTGTTGTTTTCAAAACAGTTGACCTTAATCAAGACAAACACACACACTTACTTACAGATTGCACCTGAAGAACAAATTACCTTTTTTTCAAATAATCAAATGAGTTTAATCCTAATCAAGCCAAACACACACACACTTACAGATTGCATTTATAAACAAATTACCTTTCTCAAATACTTTGACCCTAGTTAAGACAAACACACACAATTACATATTGCATTTAATGAACAAATTTCCCTTTGTCAAACATGTTTGATCCAAATCAAGACAAACATTATACAAACAAAAAGAACACACAACATTAACAAAATCTGAAAAAGTGCAAAACATCTATAAAAAAAAGTTACCTTTTCTCTATACATATTTTTGAGCCTACCAGCTTCTTCATCCATAGACTGGTCAATCTTCTGCTCCAAAGCCCACATGCCTCCTTTTGACTCATCTTCTCCACTCATATCCATTTCCATATCACTCACCATACCCAGATACCCTTTCCAAAACCTCTTTGTCTACTATATATTAGTCAAAAAATCATATGGTCGAATGATTTATTTATTTCACAAATGCAAACCCCCTCTTACACACTTGACTAAAACGACTTGAAATCAAAGTTGACAATTAACAGACGAAACCAACAATAGCAAACCTTAATAACCTAATTACATAAAAAGGTTGATTCAAACAACAATCAACCAAAAAAAAAAGACCGAAACTTACCTCAATCGTTAGGAAAACTCTGACTAAACCCTAGCCGCCGAACTGGGGCACCGGAACCACCACTGAATCGTGACAAAGATGATGAAAGATGACGATCGATGAACACCTTCATCATCGGTCACCAGATCCTGATCCTTCATGCTCTCTCTCTCCGCGGTGGTTTTCTGAAGTGTGTGTATATAATGAAGGGTGAGGCGGTGTAAAAGGTGAGGAAAAGACAAAGGTTGAGGGGCAGGTATGTCATTTGGTTGGGTCACCGACCTTTGTATTTAAGATTATATAAATTCCATATATAAATAAGCAAGTTTTTTGTGCATAACCACTTGTACCTTGTGTTTTGGGACTTTTAAAAAAAAAACTTAATTTTTTAATTTTAACCCAAATGTTTTTACCTTTTACAATTTTAACCCTACACAATTTTTTTTAACTTTAACCCAAAACTTTTCATTATTTCCAATTTAACTAATTTTTGTCACTTATAGTTTTCATCTTTGGCAAATTTTCGTTTACGTATAGTTCTAAATTTTTCGAGTTAATACGACGCAACGTACGAGTGTGGTTCAACTTTTTTATGTTTTATTTCAAATTTTGCAAGTTAACATGGCGCAACGTGCATGTGTGGTTCAACGTTTTTACCTCTATTTTTTCATGTTTGACAGGTTCGTCGCAACACGCAGATCCAAGGTCGACTCAATGTTGGTGGTCGATGACGGTTGTGTGACATTAGTACTATCTGACACCGTTTTATGCCCCATCGCAACGCGGGTGTGTGCTTTGGGGGTTTTCCAAAAAAAATGGTTATGCATATGATTGTCGTAACCTTGGCTTTGAGGGTTTTCCAAAAAAAAAATCATCTTTTTACTTTTCACCAAAAAGTATTTCATAAATTACTTTTAACCCAAAACTATTTGTTTTTTTTTTTACTTTTAACCAAAAACTTTTTATCTTTTGCAATCTATCCTCACAACTTTTTTTACTTTCAACTTTGGTTCTTTATTAAGCAAGCATTTTGTTGCTGCTATACTAACTGTTGATATCGCATTGATATTGTAAACTAGCCGAACAAATTCGATGCCAGTAGAATGTCCGTTCCATATATAAATAAGCAAGTTTTTTGTGCATAACCACTTGTACCTTGTGTTTTGGGACTTTTAAAAAAAACTTAATTTTTTAATTTTAACCCAAATGTTTTTAACTTTTGCAATTTTAACCCTACATAATTTTTTTTTAACTTTAACCCAAAACTTTTCATTATTTCCAATTTAACTAATTTTTGTCACTTATAGTTTTCATCTTTGGCAATTTTTTGTTTACGTATAGTTCTAAATTTTTCGAGTTAATACGACGCAACGTACGAGTGTGGTTCAACTTTTTTATGTTTTGTTTCAAATTTTGCAAGTTAACACGGCGCAACGTGCATCTGTGGTTCAACGTTTTTACCTCTATTTTTTCATGTTTGACAGGTTCGTCGCAACACGGAGATCCAAGGTCGAGTCAGTGTTGGTGGTCGATGACGGTTATGTGACATTAGTACTATTTGACATCGTTTTATGCCCCACCGCAACACAGGGTGTGCTTTGGGGGTTTTCCAAAAAAAAAATGGTTATGCATATGGTTGTCGTAACCTTGGCTTTGGGGTTTTCCAAAAAAATCATCTTTTTACTTTTCACCAAAAAGTATTTCATAAATTACTTTTAACCCAAAACTATTTGTTTTTTTTTTACTTTTAACCAAAAACTTTTTATCTTTTGCAATCTATCCTCACAACTTTTTTTACTTTCAACTTTGGTTCTTTATTAAGCAAGCATTTTGTTGCTGCTATACTAACTGTTGATACCGCATTGATATTGTAAACTAGCCGAACAAATTCGATGCCAGTAGAATGTCCGTTCCATAAATAAGCAAGTTTTTTGTGCATAGCCACTTGTACCTTGTGTTTTGGGACTTTTAAAAAAACTTAATTTTTTAATTTTAACCCAAATGTTTTTACCTTTTGCAATTTTAACCCTACATAATTTTTTTAACTTTAACCCAAAACTTTTCATTATTTCCAATTTAACTAATTTTTGTCACTTATAGTTTTCATCTTTGGCAAATTTTCGTTTACGTATAGTTCTAAATTTTTCGAGTTAATACGACGCAACGTACGAGTGTGGTTCAACTTTTTTATGTTTTGTTTCAAATTTTGCAAGTTAACACGGCACAACGTGCATGTGTGGTTCAACGTTTTTACCTCTATTTTTTCATGTTTAACAGGTTCGTCGCAACACGCAGATCCAAGGTCGAGTCAGTGTTGGTGGTCGATGACGGTTGTGTGACATTAGTACTATTTGACACCGTTTTATGCCCCTTCGCAACGCGGGGTGTGCTTTGGGGGTTTTCCAAAAAAATGGTTATGCATATGGTTGTCATAACCTTGGCTTTGGGGGTTTTCCAAAAAAAAAAAATCATCTTTTTACTTTTCACCAAAAAGTATTTCATAAATTACTTTTAACCCAAAACTATTTGTTTTTTTTTTTTTTACTTTTAACCAAAAACTTTTTATCTTTTGCAACCTATCCTTACAACTTTTTTTACTTTCAACTTTGGATCTTTATAAATTTCATTTTCCACAAATTTTTTGCTTTATTCTTGGTTCTAAATTTTGTGACTTAATACATTACAACGTGCGTCTTTGGTTTAATGTTTTTACGTTTCATTCTAAATTTTACGAGTTAACACGACGCAACATGCGTGTGTGGGTGAAGGTTTTTACATCGTCTATTTTTTTTTTCCGTTTGACAGGTTTAACATAACGTGCGGGTCCTAGATCGACTTAGTAATGCGGCGGGTCTCAATTATAGTTATTATTAAATGACATCTAACTTCTAGATGTTTTATTTATTATTTTTTTAAACTTCTTATTATTATACACAAAAAGTCTCTTTCATCCCCCCTCTCTCTACATCATCACCACTACAGCCATAGTCACAGCCATCGCCGCCACCACCCACCACCACCTGTAACAACCAACACCCATCTTGTCTGTTAAATATGCTTTGAAACATTAAAACATTAAGGCCGCCCATGTGTATTCTTCATGTAAAACACTTAATAGTCATCTAAACAACCACCACTGGCATAGGAACGAATCCATGATCAAGTCCAAATAGACAGTAAGGGTTCTGTGGTTGTACAGGTCTTCGACAGGGGTTATTGTGATGGTTGGGGCGGCAGGCGATGGTGCGGGTGGTTTGGAGGTATGTGTTTGCGATGATGATGAAATGTTAGAGAGAAAGAGTGAAGGAAAGAGCGAGAGACGAAGAAATCTGGACAGGGACAGAAGGAGAGAGATGGGGAGAGAGGTGATAGAGGTTGTGGCAGGTGGTGAGTCATGGTGACGGTGGCTGTGATTGTGACACCTATGTCTGTAATCATTGTAAACAGTTCAGTTATCAATAAACAATGTTATTTGGCCTCAATGTTTGTTTAATTATGTTTGACATTTTTCATGTTTTGGTTTTTGTCCAATTTCAAACTCTATATCGCTTTCTGGAATTTATACGCAAACTGGTGGGTAAACGTAATCAGTTTAACGCGACAAACACTCCGGAACATCAACATATGCTTAACATACCTTAAATAACCTATACATAACTTAGAAATAAGTTTTGAAGGCTTTGGTATGGCAAAATCAAGTTTATTCGCTTACAGGGACTAAATTCGACAAACTGCGAAAGTATGCCGATTCATATTGTAACAGACATTCCAGAACATGACCATAAGTTAAACATACCCTAAATATCCTTTACATAGCTTAGAAATAGGCTTTAAGGGGTTCAGTGTGCTAAAATAAACTTTTTGGTCATTCAGGGACTAAAAGCGTTAAAAAGAGCATAAGTTTGCATTTTCGCGCATAACTTACGTTCTAAATGCATCCGGACATCCAAAATTTTATGTAATCATTAAAATATTTTATTTTAGTGATTGGCATGATAAAACTTCATTCGTTTCGCAATTTGGATCGTTTTCGCGTCCGTTACGACTTTCGTCGTAATTAACCGAACAACGCAACCGTACGGCCAAACGAACTGACATCCGACATATTTTTGAGCATATTTTAAGTTCCCTATACTTTAACTTCATAATTGATCCTTAAAATGAGGTTAACGGGGCTTAAACGTGTCAAAACGCATCAAAAACCAAGTTCAGAGTCACAGGGGCCTGTTCTGCCAATTAGTAAAACTTTCTGCCAGCACCAGAGGTCCTTACGGACCGTATGGACCCTCTTACGGTCCGTAAAGCCTCCCCAGTACAGCAGACTTCATTTTCTAAAAACCCAGCTGTTCTTTTGTTTTGAACATGGTTTTTAGCAAACCATTAACTGGTTTTAAGGTCCCATGGTTTCACAAATCAGTGGGTGTGATGTGTACAGCCTAGATCGAAGCTCGGTTTTCAAGAAACGATCTTAACGGTTGTACGAAAACTATAAATACCCCCACCATTTTCACCCCTAACTCACATTTGATTCTAAGATTTCTCTAAGTTGATGTGTTTATCACTTCATACCTGAGAATACTTGGAATCAAACCTTTCTTGGACCTTTTGTAAGTCCTCTTTCGTTCTTTTATGCGTTTTTAGCATGAAAGTCAAACTTTGTTTGACTTTCTGCATTGACCAGTCAATGGTCAACACGAAGTACGTTTGAACTTCATAACGTGAGCGTAATCACGAGGGTTATAGTCCCTTGTGACTATACCTACTGATTACCACGTTATTTAGGCTTAGTGACGAGTCGTAGTTTCGGCCAAAATGAGTATTCTTGCGTATTTTGTAACCAAACTACTCTTGGGTATCAAAACCCTTTGTTTTGATACCAAACCTGTTTTCAAACTTCGTTAAACATGTTTTAACATGTTTAGCTCATCACTTTTAGATTTCTGCTTATGTAGGGTCGTAAGGTAAGCGATCTAATCAATCGCTTATACTTTTGAACCCGACCCATTTGGTCGATCATTAGGATTCGACCAAACACATTAGGTGACCATAGTTGCATAGGGAATAACCTTCCGAGGTTATACTTTATGGTCACTTCGTTTAAGTAGTTGTATGATAGATAGTTTATATGCCTTAGGTAAATGACCAAAATGCCCTTTTTGCGCCAAAATTCATTTTAAGCATATGTAACATAATTTTTTATATCTAAACTGATTAGGCAACAATATTATACATGTTAAGGCATATTTTACTTGTCATAGGACTAGTTAGGCGGTCTGAACGCGTTTTACGCGAACGACGCGTTAAAGTAGCATAAGCTACCTAAACGGGTCGTAATGGGTCGTAAGCACTTAGGATAAGTTCTGTTTTAGAATGTAAGCTTTGTTAAACCATATTACATGAGATCCCATACTTATTTGGTTTACGAACCCTCATTCTACCCGATCCTCCTTTTAGGTCCGTTTATTAACATAGATACCTATATTAGGTACCGTTTGATTTCCGTGATCTCTAGCATTGTTTGGTTGTTACTCAAGGACTTCTAGGCAATCTCAAGTGAGTACATAGACCCCTCTTTTACTGTTTTTCAAACGTTTTGGGGTGAAACACATGTGCCTACTTGTTACTTTCGTGCTTTCCATGTTTTCATATCATATGCTTGTTATGTTCATTAGTACACTTATAGTACATGATTTCATTGTGTTTTTGCTATGTATGTCCTTTGTTGCATACTTAGTACATCGTTTTACATGACATTTTATGTTATGTATGTTCATTTAGCGCATACTTAGTACATCGTTTTACATGACATTTTATGCTATGTATGTTCATTTAGCGCATACTTAGTACATCGTTTTACATGACATTTTATGCTATGTATGTCCATTGTTGCATACTTAGTACATTTGTTTCACACCACATGCTATGTATGTTCATTTGTTTCATACTTAGTACATTTGTTTTTCATCACATGCTTACATTTTGGTACGACATTTGGTTTGTTTAAATGGGACAAAAATACATTCATTAACATTGATCACGCCGTTCGTTAGTAGGTAGTGGTACCATAGGAATTGACAACTCCCATTCCTGACATCCTAGGTATGTTTGGATTGAAGGAATGACCGAATTCGATGCACATAACTTAGATAAACCTTTAATTTGTTTAAGGGTTTATCGCCACAGTCTCAAGGCTTGAATGTATGCATTTTCACAATACCGCATAGATGTTTGTATCAGTATAGCATGCATTTACACAAAACATAACTTTGATTTAAACTATGCTTTACTTCAATACCTTGTTTTTGTACATTTTACTTATGGTTTAGTTGATATATTTCACTTACCATACATAACATTGTTTATACATTACATGATACACATTTGACATAAACATTTTGACATTGATATACACATTACATGATTTACATTTTGACCATAGACAATTACTTACACATAAACATTCGACAATTGATTTAAACAAGACAATTTGGTGGTTTGTTTTGGTAAGTGATTTAAGTAACGAGGCGTGTGTAATATGATACAAGCATGGTGGATACGCCGCTGGTACTTCCTAAATATAAGTGCTTGTATGATATTACATATTGTAGCGTTACCTAAATCATTTCAATTTAGACATATAACATTTTACACAAATAACATATTTTTCACAAGACATTGTTTTACAAAACAGTTTCTTTTATACAACTCATTTTAATTGGTTATATTATTAACCATACACCTTTCTTTTATATAATCTGATTTCTTATCGCGTTCTCATATGATTTATAAAAGAAAACACAAACAAGATTCATGACTAAATTTCATTAAACATTTCTTAAAACCTAAGTCATGAATCCTATTTTCACAAAACCTATGTATCTCACAGGCATTTTTTTGCTGACGTACCTATTTTCACATGTGTTTCAGGAGCTGTTGCATAGGATGTTCGTGACACACTAGGGCGGACCTGTGCCTTAGTGACTTAAAAATGGAGCTAGAACTAGTTTAATTTTGTTATGTACTCTTGTTTTCTTTCGTTTAAGACAATGTAACTCTCATGTTTGATAAATAAAATATAACTTTAAATTCCATGGTTGTGAAACAATAATTATGTTACAACACTCCTCGACGTTTCCGCCACGGTTTGATGTTTTACGTGGTCGGGGTGTGACAGTGATGGTAGAGATATAGAGAGAAGAAGTGAAAACGACTGTGGGTGTATAATTATAAGAATAATAAGTTTAAAAAATGGTTTTAAATCCCATTTAATAATAATAATAATAATAATAATAAATAATATAAGACTTAAGTGTCATTTACGTCCCTAGATTTTAAGTTTCAATTACATCGCTGGGCTAAATGAGTTATGATTTTTTTTTGGTTAATTTTTTGAACTTAAATGACATGTTTCAAAATGTCATGGAGAAAATGGTACAATTTTACAGGGCCGGCTCTTGGGTCGGCCAACTCGTATTGTCGCTTAAGGCCCAAAGTTTCAAAGGGCTCGAAAGGTTTTTATAATCTTATATTTATATATATATATATATATATATATATATATATATATATAGGGTAGGGTTCCAGCGTGAACCTAATCCCATGCGTGAACTGATCTGGACCATTGATTTCCTTTTTAGTTGTTAAGGGTATGATTGTAATTATATAAAAAATTATATTTTAAATCATTATTTTAATAATTGAATGAAGTTACATCTTTCCTATTTTAAATTCATTATCCACATTATCTTTTATTTCATTTATATTTTTTAGATTTCACCACCAGAATTCGGATTATGATTTTTAAGATTCACGTAACCTTCATATTTCAACGGTATACACATGTGTACTTTGATATGAATTGAACAGTACACATGTGTACTCAGCATGGTACATATGTGTAATTAGCTACATAATACATACATATAAACAAACAAAACTTGTAAACCTATTTTATATTAAGCAAATAACAATTTCCATAATGTTTGCCAAACAAAAAAAAATATACAATTACAAGTTCCAGTTTCGTGAAAACAATAAACGCAACATAATCGGAAAAATAAAAAAGACATAGTCTTTTACAACTATTCGCCGCGTTGCATGCTGAATCATCCTTATCGACCAAGCAAACAAACATACGTGAATCATCCTTATCGACCTCATACGTGAATCATCATTATCGACCTTCCATCTCCACTTTTCTCGTTAACGACATCTCCTAAAATATCACAAAAAAACTCAGCAGCTAATATTTTGCATAATTCACAAGTGTACATCAACAACTTTACACATTCAATGCACAAAAAATTATTAGATATCACAAAAGCAGACGCTATACACATGTGTACATTGGGTTAAAAATTATAGCAAAATCAAAATACACATGTGTACATCGCATTAAAAACAGAGCAAAATCAGAATATACATGTGTACATCGGATAGACGCTCAAAGAAGGGTTTCAACCAGCAAGATACAAAACAAAACATCAACGCAAATGTGAAGTTGAAAGATGTTTAATTACCATTCATCAAGCTTTGGTTTAAATCGCGAGGCGAGCTCGAGCTAAAATAAGTAGGCTCGAACCGAGCCGAGCTCGAGCTTCATAACGCCCGGCTCGTTTACACCTCTATTGACTAAAACATCTAGCAGGATTTTCAAGGCATTCAATCTTTACAATCAGTTAAGCAATTAATATCATCCAACGTATTGTCAAATTCAAATTAAGAAATTATTTAGCACAAGAGCAATAACAAGAAGTGCAAATAAAAGAATCCAAAACCATTCACCTCTCTCATCGATCTCGAGTACATACGGTTTCGCATTCAACTCCTTGAATACACCTTTAGCCCTTTTACAATACCTGATGATCAACACAATATTAAAAAAACATTTTCAAACATTTATACCAATAATAAACAAATCAAAAATATAAATAATTTCTTAATACACAATTAAACGAATGCGGAACTGATAGGGATATCATATGAAATGAAAAATACGTACGGATAGTAAGATTTGGAGAAGATGACTATGGAGTGAGAAGAGACTATTTTCTTGACGAAATCGACGGATGATGCTTCGGTATTGGATGTGAAGAGGGTGGCAATGGTGAAGAAGAGGATGAAAATGGAAGAACTGGTGGACATTTTTGCGACGGTGACAAGGGTTGTTGGGTGTTAACATTAGATCTGAAATTGGGTCTGAATGATGATTTAAACAACAAAACCCTATATTCTATTGGAAGCCACCCGTGAGTCGCCGCCGCCGCCGCCGTGCGACCCCCTCTTTCTCCCTCTCATCTCTCCCGCTGTTCTCTTTCGTTCTTCATCTTCTGCCGCTCGATCTCTCTCCCATCATGGTTAAAAGTTTTGTGTGTGTAGTATAGGAAGAAGGATGGTTGGGGAGACGGCAGTTAATGATTCTAGATCTAGGGTTGAATATATTGAAACTGATACAGGGATTTTAGGGGATTACAATTTAATTAGTTTCCATATCTTTAATATGAAATTTCCCTATTTTACCCTTTTGATTAAAATTTAAATTAAATTTATTAAACCTTTAATTACAATTCTGCCATTGATCTAAGATCTATCATCTACGAAATCAAGGGCCCAGATAAGTTCACGCAGTTCACGCTGGAGAAAATGTTCACGTTTGAACCTAATCCTATATATATATATATATATATATATTTATATATATATAGAGAGTAAATTATATAATTAATATATACGTTCATTTATTATAGATAAAAGTATTGGTGGTGAAGTGGAAAAAATCAACTCCATATGATGTTGAAGTCTCAAGTTCAAGGCTTGGCTCCACCACCAAGGTCTTACTTTTTTAATCATTTCTCCTTACCACAATTTTGGGCCTAGTTTTTTATTTCGCCTGAGGCCTAAATTATTTTTGTGAGTTATCAGAGACGGCTCTGCAAATTTAAAATTTGGTTTAAAATGACAAAAGTGGACAAACCATAAAGACGTAAATAACACTTAACTCTTCATTAAAATGGAATAATGGATAATATTAGTGAGAAAATAAAAGACCTTTACGATGGATCCTCTATATTATTGTGAGTGTAACCTCTATGTTTCTTTAGATTGGTTGTAAATGGTTGTGAATAAAGGAGAGAGAAAAAAGAGAAAAAGTTACTAATCACCATTAAATTTAATGAAGATATTGTTTACCTCTATAATTTTTTAATATTTTTTTGAAAGTAGTTGTGAGTGGATGAGAGAGAAAATGTAATGATAAAAGCATAAAAAATATTATTTAATTAAAAAGAAGAGAGAAAAATTAGTTTTTTATTGTAATTATAAAGATAGAGAAGAAGACTCAATTGTGAATGCTCTAACTCACTTGGTAAAAGTTCTAAGTTATAACCCAGACAAAGAATACGTATATACAGGAGTTTGAGGGTTTTAACAGGGGATTCTTAGAGCATTTAGAGCATTCACATCCATTCCACCTTTTTTCACACTAAATTACACTAAAATACACTACATTTTCTCTCTCATTTCAATTATATAATATATTTTTACATCTTTATCATTATCCTTTCTCTCTACTCCACTCACAACCACTTTCAAAATATATTAAAAATTATAGGGGGTGAACAGTATCCCTTCAAATATACAGATTAACAGTAACATTTTTTCTCTGCTCCAATCACAACCACTTTTTATACTCTTCAAATTATAAAAACTCCACTCACACAATTAGGTGGAATGGATGTGAATCCTCTTACATCCCTTCAATTTTTTTTCCCTATAATTTCACTATAAACAACTACATTTTCTCCCCCTTTCAATAAATAATATTTTTTTATACTTTTATCATTACCTTTTCTATCTCCTTCACTCATAACCACTTTCAAAATATATTAAAAAATTATAGAGAATGAACAATGTCCCCTCAAATTTAAAGATGAGCAGTAACATATTCTCTCTCCTCTACTCATAACCACTTCCAACCACCTACAATCACTTTTTATAACATAAAAAGCTATCTCACAGAATTTGAGGGACGGATTGTGAATGCTCTTAGGGTGAAGGGAGTGGTTACCTATTTGGAATTGGTAAACTCCCTATTCACCCAATCATACAATGTCACGTCAATTCACCTAAATTGTTTACCTAATGCTCAAAAACGTTGGCGATGGTTTATCTAATGGGGTTTAGGTAAACTATCTAAAAAAAAAAGAAAAATGTGTGATTGGTTGAGAAGGAATAGACCCCACCACATACCTTTCTCTCTCGTCCTTCCCTCATCGGTAAACCTTCACCGATCATCCAACGCAGCCGAGCGGTAAACACTATCGGCGGTGGTGTTACTGATCGGTAACCCGCTTTACCGAGGTGTTTACCACACCACTCCGCTCACCCTTAGGTGGTTCTTTTCTTATCCCAGAGGTCTCCCACGCTTTGTTGTTGAAAGGAAAAAAACAACATTTATTGTGAAACCTGTTAAATTTTCGTCGGTAATAACTAATGCGTCACTAAATGTTAGTATATGCTAATCAGTGGTGAACCTTAAGATTTTCGACCGGGGGTCGAAAACGTATATACCTAAAAAAACTCTATACGAAAACTACATACCGGACGCTACTGAGCGAAAAGTTCGGGGGTGCGCCCCCCTACAAAGCTGCTCCCCTGATGCTAATAGACGTCTCTTGTATTAAAATGAATATTTGGTTTGATACCTATAAGTACTCAAGTTTTTTTCATATGTACAGTAGAAACTCTATAAAATAATACACTTGGGACCACCAAAATTTATTAATTAAAAGAGTTATTAATTAATCGATAAACTAATAATTATTAATTGATATTTTATTAATTTATAGTAGAATACTTAGCTTACAAACACCTTTCAAGCTTCCACTTAATTATTGTATACAATGCATGTATATCAAATGAACGGCCCAATTTGAAAGAAATCTTCAATCTCCCACCTTATTATGCTTCTTGTGTTCAATGTATCACTTTATGGACATTAAAAATATTATCGTCGTTGATTTTATAGAAGTCTTTTGGAGGGTTATGAATTAGGGGTTCCAAATCCAGCAAAAATAAATGTATTAGATGCAATGAATCTTGCAATTTCAGCATGGACTATGGATGTTCGTGCAAATACAATTGTGAACTGCTTTCGTCATTGTAAACTTCGATCAACAGATAACATGACTTTTGAGAACTCAGATGAAGGTGGTGAAAGCACTCAAGAACTCCAGAATTTGATCAAAGAGTTGGGTTATCGCAATGCAATGGATGTCGAAGATGTTCTGACTCACCCAGTAGAAAATGTAGTTACACAGTTGTTGACTGATGAAGAAATTATTGAAAGCGTTATTGGAATTATTAAAGATGATATCGATGAAGAAGATGATGAAAGTTCTACAATGAAGCCCCCTTCGCGAAACGAAGCTATTAAAGCGGCAATCACATTGAACAATTTCTTGTTGAGCTATGAGAAAACAACACCAGAAGTTCTTACCATGGTAAGGAAAATTAGAGACGAGATTCAAGGGGAAATTGATTTCAACAAAAAACAAAAGACAATTGAGTCATTTTTCAAGAAACCTTCATAAATCATTCATGTAATATGCTATATGTATAAGAAATTATTAATTTATATTTTATATGGGGTCTAAAGAAATTATCAAAAATGTATTATCTTATAATTTTAGCGAATTATTAATTTAGCACCCTATCCCCGAGTTGGGACAGGCAAAAAATATTATCTTAGAGAGTTTATTAAATAATCAATTATTAATTTATCGAGTTTCTACTGTATTATACAAACTTTTTTCTTAATTTGGTGGCGACTAGTTTGTTTGAACCGGTTTTGAATGGACCTGCACGGGCAGGTCAATTTTGTTACAGAAGTCTACATGTTTGTCTAGAGTCCATGCTATGTAAAATTGGTTTTCACATGTGAACATGGTTTCTAGTGGGTCCAGAAGATGCACGCATTGAAAATTGTGGTTAACTAATGATGGAATAGGTGCACCTGAAATTATGTGTTTGAAATCGTTTGCATTTTTGATACTTTGTTACACTTTCTTGAGAGAAACTTGGCTAAGAAATACCCGATGTGTCACATGGTGAACATGATAGCACAAAACGTATTTATATTTCTTTGAAAATATAATTTTGTACACATGCTAAGGTTTGTCTTGAAATTAATATGTAAGATCTAGAATGTATTACACCAAAATAATTTGTTATAGCCTAATATAATTTGTGTAATCTAAAGCTACTCACTAACACATGACAACGCATATCCAAGCTCATTAGTGTACTAACCTCATAAGCATGTACTTTGTAAATAAAATGAGGGCATACATAAAAACAAGTCATAAGCTCAACGCTCACGATCTCACTCCATAGATAACATTAAAGGTTGGGTGCACTCATGAACTTTGGGCTTACATAGACTCTACTCATTAGGTTTTTTTAAATGAGCATTTGACTCGAGCGAGCTTATATCGGCGCTCTCAAGTTTGTAGGAGTTAGTTGACTCGAGGCTTATTTTCAAACTAACTATGATTAAGTTATGTGGAACGGTCTATTTAAGTAGTTCAAATGGCCAATGGTGAAGGAGGGTATGTGATGAAGGTGAGAGGGTTGAAAGGTGTTTTCGAAAGTGGCTAGCTAGTGGGGACAGGGTATATCACTTGTTAGTGTGGTTATCAGGATTGTTGCGCTTCCGTTCGCGTGTGAGATTAGGAATTATTTGCTGAGCGTGTTTGGAGTGGAAGGCGTATATGGAATTGATTGGTACATTGTCAGTCTCGCATATCAGCTAAGTCGTTTCCACTGTATTTTTATATTTTATTTATTAGTTATTTATTCTTATTTTTAGTTTTAGTTTAGATAGTTGAGTCGACCAAAGATCTTGATGCCTTCATGTGAGATAGATAAAAATACTTTGTTTAATGATTAGGAAACATAATGTTGTAATCGTATACGTAATGGTTAATGTCTCTTAAAGGGTGCTTTCCGTCACATCAACATCATAACGCACCTTTAAAAAAATGTGTAATAATTAACGCCCTTTTAATCATTACTTTCCATTTTGTTTTCTCTCTATTGGGCATTATACTAGAAACGTCTCTTCCTCTCATGTCCCTATAACACCCATGGGAGGTGTTAGGCGTTATTAATCATCTTCACGCCCCTATAATGCCCCATTATGCTTGGTCTTATAGAATGGACGGCTAGCGTTTTTCCGTATTTATAGGGATGAGAGATTTACATGAACTTATACGAGAATACAAAGGTTGAGGATGAGAGAGAATGCAACTATGTAACAAATTAAAAAATCAATTTAATCTGTCATGTATGTGGTATCTTGATGGGTTTAATGTGACATCCTTTATTTTTACTTTTTATATAACGTTTGTGGCATGTTAATCCATATATGTTTTATTGTTAAAAAAGATTAAGTCGATGATATGTAACAATCAGGCTTGTTCAAATCATTTATAGAACATGACTTATAATATTTAAAATAGGCAAATTGCATAAAAACTTACAAACTTTATATATAACTTTTCAAGGTACGTAACATTGTTTATTGATTAACGAAACCAACTTTATTTTTCCATAGGAAATGACTTTTGGTTACTAGTCAAGCTCTAAAAACTTAAATAAGAAGACCATAATTTTTTTTATTATTAAATTATTATTTACTCTTTAAGCTTGTTGAAACTTGAAATCCTTCGTATAGAACGTAACTTAGGATCAAATACATAATCTCCTAAAAATAGAAAATCATAGTAAGGTTATCAAACGGACTTCGATTAACCTCATTCAAGCGGCACTAAAACCCTCTCATCGAACTCTACGATATGAGATTTCAGGTTTTCGCTTTTGAAATTTTAGCTTTTAGATTTTAGAATTTTTGTTTGATCATTGTACGTGTCTTTATATTTACCATTGTGTATGTTTCTATATTTGCATCATTGTGTTTTTTTAAACTTTGTGTTTTTTTAAACTGATCGTGTCTTTTTTTACTTGACAATTACTACGGGCGTTCCATTTGATGATTTAGAGACAAAAATATATTAAAAAATAAAGAGGATAGCGTTTTGAATCATGACTACAATAGTGAATTAGAGGTGGATGACTATTTAGATAGTAATGGTGGTCATGAAGATTTTGACCTTACCCTTTAACCTTAGTTTCTATCCACTAAACCGGACATAATTCTCTCAAATTACTTATCTAGAAATACTAGTCTTTTAATAAAGAAAAATAGTTTTTAATCTGAAGTTTGCATTAATCTTGAAGTCAAATACTTATCTAGAAATATTAGTCATTTAAATCTTGAAGTCAAATACTTATCTAGAAATATTAGTGATTTAATACAGAAAATTAGTTTAAAATTTACCAACTATAAATTAGTAACTTGTTTTGACATTAAGGTGTTATACTCCATGCATGGGGAGTTTTTCAAAAAAAAAAGTTAATTTTTCATTTGTAACCCAAAGGTTTTCTTCCTTTTCATATTAGCCCCTAAGATTCTTTTACTCTTAATCAAAACTTTTCATCTTTTCAAAATTAACCCATCAAATTTTTTTTTTCAACTTTGGTCCCCAAACTTTTAATCTTCACAATTTTTTTCGTTTTACGTTTCGTTCTAAATTTTGTGAGTTAACATGCCGCAATGTGCGTGTGAGATTCCACGTTTTTTTCGTATATATTTTCCTGTTTTACAGGTCCATCGCAACGCGTTTTTTTTCTTCCCGTTTGACAGGTTCGTCGTAACCCGCTGGTCCTAAATCGACTTTGTTATTCTTTTCTACATTTTACGCTTACGCTTCGGTCTAATTTCTTAGCATTGACACGCCAAAACGGGTTGTGCGGTTCAACGATTTACGTCTACTTTTCGATTGGTGTTATTTTTTCTTTTTTTATTTATTTTGTTTTTACAAGTTTTTCCGATGTTGGTGGTCGCTGGCAGTGGTGTGACATTCGTGCTACTTGGCATACTTTTAGGTAATTTTATTAAATTTTATACTAATAGTTTGTTTCAAGTTTAGCCCTATACTTCATTTACTTACAAAACTATTTTTTACGAGCATATTTTTATAGACGCCTTAGTATAAATTCGATTTGCTCTACGTTTCGACGTACACGTTTTTAGGAAACGAGTTAGGTCAAATATAATACATTTTGATTAAAAATATTTTTAACGTGCATAGTTTATTTACGTTTCGGTATAAATTCGAGTTAGTCTACGTTTAAATGTAAACTTTTTTGGGTAACGAGCCAGAGGTTTCCTTTTTCCTTTTTTTTCAAAATCTCTAATTCATCTCTTTTGATTACATGTCAGTTTTTTCTTTATACCCGTTACGTATTAATTTGCACTTGCTTATAATATATTTGTGAGATCTGTTGGTATTTAGAGCTTAGACAATAAATATTGTAAGATAGATGAACCAAGTTTTGAATCATTCTTCTTCAATATCTCAGGTTGTTGTTGGTAAGGTATGAGGCCGATAATGATGCAGATCTTGCCACTGTCTATCAGTTTCGTAAGTTGATTTCTAACCTTTAGGTTAATGATCGATGGTGGTTCTCTTCCTCGATTGCACAACCAGTAGCATATGGGTTAGTCTCTAATTTTTTGGTTTTGATGTAGTGGTTTCGTCTTTAAAGATGCTTTTTATCAAGGTTCTTGCGATTTGGTTTGATTTCGTCTGCCCCATTGTCTTCGATTGCCGATTCAGTTGTTGGTCGTATGTGTGAATTCTGGTTGCTATCTATTTATGCGGTGTTATTGTTTGGTGCCTGATTTTTCCACTGTTTGTGTTGATATTTTGTTGGATTTTTTGAATTATTTTCAGTTTTTTATATTGTGGTTGTTTGCTGAAGTGAAGCAGTCAGGTCCCGAGTTGTGGGTTTTTCAGATAGAATGATGTGTGGTGATGGCACCATTTTTCTGTGTGGTTGCTCGCTCCTCAAGCGGGCCCTTAAAACTAAGACCCGAGAGTTGAGTCATACGTAGGACGAAATCATTCAACCTTGATCGTACTAAGCGGAATGTAACAAACAATTGGCTTCTAACTTATGTGAAACCGAATGCCGAGCATTCTATTGTTCTTGCTTTGTAAGCCCCGGCCGCAACGCGACGGGGGTTAAACCTAGTTAGTTTTTAATTTGAAGTTTGCATTAATCTTGAAGTCAAATGCACGTGATATTAGAATTTTTTTTTTAGTTTTTTTTTTTTTTAACTAACAGTAGTTTTTATATGACCAAAGTTTGAACGTGAAATGGTCGTGTTTAGTTTCATGCTCAAGGTCAAAACAAGTACGATTTCCTTCTAGAATTCAATATATCTTACCTTTTTTTCTTAATCAAAATTATATTATATCTTTAACACCTTAATCACTAGTTATCTTATATTGTAATTGCATGATCATATATTTACAATAAACAACCATATATCTGAGAGCTTTTTACACCAAGTAGCACAAACCCAAATTATATTTAAATTTTAATTAGTTGTAAAAGGCGTAGCTTTGAAAATTTCACTTAGGCCATTTTTGGTAATAGAAACTTGTTCATCGAGTCCCAATGTTGTGCTTCACTAGTGACAAACGATTTATTTATTTAGTTTTTGAATGGCGAACACATGCAATCTTTTAAATTTTATTTCTACTTTGTGAGACTTAAACTTACACCATTTTGAATATAATATGCTATGCAGGTTTCGATCAAACTTGAGCACCACCCACCTGCCCTCAAAACCATCAGTGGCGCAACTTAGAGGAGGCCGGACCGGGCCTCGGCCCGTGTGGTTTTTTCGCTCAGTAGTGTTAAATTTCAGGTTTTCTTGAATTTTTTTAAATGTGTATTGGTTCGGTCCAGGATGATTTTATCTCAAAAAATATCGGCCCATGCTGAGTTTTAGGTCAAGATCCGCCACTGGAAACCATGACTTACCTATCTCATATTAGCCGTAAGGCTGGTTATTGGGAGCGCTTAGTGATGCGAACAATATTATTTTCTTTGGATGTTATCTTAGTTAATAGAGCATAGTGTTACCTAAATAAAGTTAAGGCTCTCTACTATGTTAGAAAAAACCAAATTATAATAGACAATGGCTGCTTAGTAAATGTGGCTTCTTAGTAAAATCTTGAGTGTTATTTGTTTATTTGAATTCATCAAATATTAAAACTCGATTCCTTAGGCTATTAGTTGTGGGTTGAGGTGGCATGGCCTTGACGTGAAGAATTGGTGTGGAGTGTTCCACTGGTGCGGATGAGGTATTTGGTTCACGAAATGAGGTGGAGCAATCAGATGTAAACACGTGACATTTTCACCACACTGAAAAGTGAAAAACAAACTGTATAGAAATAATGTGGCGTCTACGTGACACTTTTCACACCCCGTTTCACTTGGACCACACGGTTATATTTGGTACGGAACTATCAATGATTCTGTAGCAATAAATTATCTAACATATTTCCAAACACAATCATCACAATATGCATGACAGTACACTTATGGCGAAAATGACACCTTTTGACTATATTGAAGGAACACGATATTTTGAGTGTAAAGGAGCTTTCTTTTTTATAGGATTTTTTGTGAACTGTTATTAATTTCATACACACACAATCGATAACTGGAAATATATATATATATATTTACTTTTAATCCACTAACTATAGCATAGCATTTTTTAAAAATCTGTTTTTTAGAAATGTTTTGGAATAAACAAAAATATACCTTTGATTTTTCTTCTTTTCATATTAACAATATAAGTTAATATTAATAGTAAAAATGCAGGTTAGTTTTTGTTAATTAGGCTATTTATTCTTAAAAATATATTGTTATTTTATACAGTTTTGTTTTGCCAGACGTGTGTTACAAACTTATCTCGTTAAGTTCATCATATATCACTAAATATCACTTACTATTTACCGAGGAAACTAACTCTTGCTCGTACTAATAAACGTACAATACGAAGTTATAACAAAGACCATAATAATATACGTACAACACGAAGTTATTACAACGACTGCATTAGTGAATAAGATTGTACAAGATAGGGTAGATTAATTTTTTTTAACTAACAAGTGTTTAAATATTGATAACTATCAACTATGTACCAAGATGACTTGATCCACATATCACATATTGAGAATTCATGATCTTCACATGATTATGAGTTTTTCTCGTGAGGTTTAATTAAGAATTTGTGATCTATGATGGAGGATTTGTGTGTCTGATTAGGTAGAAAAGAGAGTTGATGATTTTCATATGATTTATGACTTGATCTTCATAAACACAAAATAAAGAAAAAAAATTGAGGTTCTCATATAAATCATATATCTGTAATTTTAGAAAAATATTTAATGTTTTCACCTAATTTTCTCTCTATCTAATTCTTAGAAATGGAGAGAAAATTAAAGACCAACTTTATACTTCCAACAATTTGGGACCTACTGTTACTATCCATTCCACGCCCCTTTTCCGTATTTTGTGAGTAGTTGTAAATGGAATAAAGATAAAGGATTAAAAAATAAAAAAAAATATAAAAATATATTATTTAACTAAAAGAAATAGCTATAATGAGTGAAGTATAGGATATTAAAAAAAATAAAAGAATTATTATTTAATTAAAAATGCTAATAACTTTTAGCTAAGTTACAAGGACGAAGATGATAATAAGAATGAGGATGAGAAAATCCAATGTAAACATTAACAGCTAACAATGATAATATTATTCTAACCTACTTTCTTAAATGGTAACCAAGATTAAAGTATGTTTCATTATGATTTAACTTTATTTATTTACGTTTATAAAAAGGGTTAAATAATATTAGAACATCTAATAGTTTAGTTGATTTAGAGGAACACAAGCACTTTTTACAAGATACCAGAAAAGATAGGATACCTGAAAAAGTTTGGTTAATATTTTGTGAAGTTAAAAATGAAACAACCTATAAACATTAATGTAGTGTTTGGTACGAACAAATGAGAGATGGAATGAGATGGATCATTGCGAGGGAATGAAAAAAAAAGTGTTTGTTTAGTCAATAGAATGGAATCACCTACTACATAAGACATTTCATGTCAAAATCATTCTATTCTCCCCCTATGTTTTTTTCATTCCATCCCCCCTTGCACCCTTCATTAACAACACCATAACCCACCACTGTCGCCACTACCACCACCGATCACTGCTGCCCACCGTCGTCGCCACCCGCAACCTGCCACCACCGCCACCCACCACCACCGCTGCCGCCGCCACCACTCGTCGCTGCTGCCACCCACCACCGTTGCCGCTGCCACCACTGCCACACACCACCGATGCTCGATGTCGTCGCCACCCACCAGTCGCTGCCACCTGCAACTCGCCATCGCCTTCGCCGCCACCAACCGCCATCGCCTCAGCCTCAGCCTCCACCGCAACAAACCACCACCATCACAAATCACAACCACCACTCACCATCAATTTTATTCCTTCGTCTTTTTTGTCTGCTAAACAATATACGGTAATAATTTATTCCATTCCTGATGGTAACCAAACAAGACATAGAAATGGTAATGATCTATTGTATTCCCCCGTCCATTCCATTACCTCGCTCATTCCATTCACTCGTCCATTTTATTTTTCCATATCAAACAAACCCGATTATAGCCTTATAATAGACCCACTTACTTTAAATCATGAATTAGGTACACCGTTTTAATTTTAATTCATTATATTATATTTAAAATGGAAAAATAGATATTTTGTTAGAAGATGATAAACACTAGAAAAATATCTAACAAAATATCTACCACTATCCAATAATGTAACTCGTCTTCTTATGTTTCCCTTACGTAAATATTTCCACTCTAGACTTGACAGCGTGTCACGTCTTCTGTCATCCACGTAGAAATAGATTAGAATGATTACGTGCCACTTGGATACCTGACCAACAATAGATTTACACGTCATACATGAGATTATGTGATTTATTCTTTTTGCCACATCAACATGGAAATTATTAAAACCGGACAAACTAGCCGGTGGGACCAAGTGGAGATTCATCCAATCCGGTTGGTGGTGAACCACCTAAAGTTTATCATGAATCGAAATCGGTTTGGATCCGGTACAAAGAGGGAATGATTTGAGCCTGATAGAAACCGTAGATTTGGGACTGCTTTGTAATCCTTTCATTTGACTTGTTTTGAAACCGGCCAAAAAAAGACAAATCCAAACCGGTTTGAACCCGAAACAAAGTTTTGACATTTTGTTAACTAACCTGAACGAATTTAGACGAAACCAGTTTAGGGTTTGAACTTAATTTGTACACCTCTAGAACCAATAGTAGACCTTTCATCAATTTGGTTTGTATCTCTTGAATCAACACTCACCCGATTTTTAGTAAGTGATGGTTGAAGTGGTAACTCGTGTAGTAATTGAAGCAGCTTTAAATAAAATTTGTTTTTCTAGTATATAATTTTTTCTATATGTAATTAAAATTTGAAGTTTAGACTTCTCGTATAAGAGCATTTCGCAACTTAAAGAGGTGGTTGACATACTACATCTACTTGTCGCACCGAAGCTACATCAGCAGAAATCTGCAGCCAACCTAATAGTAAAGATTTTTTTTTGTCAACGGTATGCTAAGCACACAAAAAAGAAAGAAAGAAAGAAAAAACTCTGCACTAGACACTACTTGAGGTGGGGCACTATTCCCATGCATTACCGCTTTTCCACTTCAAGTATCCTCACCCATTCTCCCTTGCCACCCAGTATCCCCTCCCAATAACCTAACATCGTGAGTAGTGGTTTGGCAAACCACATGGTCTTTTTCTACACGTGACGTCCACATCATCTTAAGCAAACCACTTGGTTGAAAGGTGTAGTGGTAAGGTATGGAAACCACAAGGTTTGGAATTGTAAAAAATAAAAATATAGCAGGTTGAACACTTACATACCATTGGCTCATTTTTTTTGTTTTCCTTGAATTTGGCAACCACATCTTGTGGTTTAAACAACATGGCCCGAACGAAATTGGAAACCACGAGAAGGAGGGATGATGTTTAGCTCGTGGTTGGCCAAATTAACCATGCGCATTTTGTTGGAAATTTGTGAAAATAACATTTTTCACAAATATAAGAAATGCATATTTCCTAATTTTGGACTACAATATATATTAGAAACTAAGGTTAATATATATACATATATTTCTTTGTGAGTTTGTGTTCTATGTTGGAAGAGCTTCACAACGAACCAAATTGTGTCCTAAATGGAGCTAAGATGAATAAGATATCGATACTCAAAGTTTTGTATTTGAAACATTGAATGCTCTAAGTAATTAAAGTGGAATGGGAAAGTGACACATTGTCCCCTATAGGAGGAGAGATGAAACTTAAAGTGGTATTTAAGTGGAGACACTCCTTCCTTATTGTTCCAAGGAAGCAAACACTAGTGTAATCGCGAAGGGTGCCTAACTCGCACACGAGTGTGGCGTGGGCGATCGGCGCAATGTGGCGTTTTGATGACGCACTTTGCACTTCGCAACGCTGAGAGCCGCCTTTCTATTTTTAACCGCCCGCGCGTGGCTTATTATAGAGGCTGCAAGGACCAGGTGGCGGATCAACCTTGGCGGATGACATTGCATGGCGGGTGACGCGATGGTGGATGACCAGATGATGTCCTGGTCAGCGCGCGCGGGCTTCAGCGCGTGGCGCCTAAGCGGCGCGCGCGTGGCGTATGGAAGTGAGCCAATACGGTGCAACTATGTGCACGTTCATTTAGGTTCACTAGTGACGTGTCCCGTGCACGCCTGGGTGGCGCAGGCCTGTAGACTAGCGCATGCCAGTGAGTGGAAACGACGCGCGCGCGTCATGCAACAGTTTCCAGACTTAAAAGCATTAAAGACGTTTAATGCAATTTTATTCTCTTATTTAATTTAAGTTTTTTTTTGTTTCAACACAGGTGCAGTATAAATACTGCATCATGCCTGCAGCAGAAAACACACAAAAAACACCATCATATGCTAATCTCTCTTTGCAGAACTGTCTTATTTTTTCTTCTTGTTTCAAGATACACCTTTGGGTTTTGTCATCTCCAGCAGTGCAACTGCTTTGACTGTTGTATCCTGGAAAAAAAAACGAGTTCTCTTGGGAGACTCGAAATTTGTTTCAAGGGACCCGTGTTTAACATGATCCTCAGCCAAGAATAACTTGTTGTTTATTTTTATTGTTCTTATTTTCGTTTTATTTTAGTTGTAATTGTATTGTAATTTACTGCTTTCTTTGCTTCTGTATTGTAAATTGATTAAAAAAAGGTTTTATTTAATTTTACGTGAACGAATTCCTACACATTTCACACGCCACTACGTGTGGCCTAATATGAAAGATGTTAACATATTGTTTTGTGAAAATATCTAAATTACTTTTATAACTCATGTATCAAAAATATTTCCCATCTGAGAATTTAGAATCTATCATGTTTTTTTTCTTGAATGTCAACACTTGCTCCTGTTCTATTACACAAATAATCCTAAAATTATTGCCTTGTCTAGGTTTGAATCTAAGACCTCTCCTCTAAGAGACATATACCTCTACCAAATAGGATAGCCCCACATTGACGAATCTACATATAATACGAGAGTTTTAATCAACTTATATAGGAACATATTTTGCATTAGTTAAATTAAACACTTTCCTTGTAAATAGAATATCTTCGTTATTTTATTTTGTTACTTTAAAAAAACCCAAATTTATTTACTTGGGGACTACGACCAGAACAAAATCTGTTGCGACAAGAACAGAAGGGGAAAAATGCAGTTGCCTGGTCTTGTTCAAATACAGTTGCTGCGTTACTTGTGGATTGACCGCCTGCAGCTGCCGCGCTACTTGTTGTGGTCTTGTTCGACTTCTTCAATCTTCATAAGGTTAAAGTTATGTGTTTTTTTTCTCTTTAGGTTTAATTTAGGGCTGCAATTTATGTGATTTTGGTTGAAATTAGGGGTGAAATTTGTCCGAATTTTTGCCCTAAACTTGTTGAATATTTCTGTAACTATGTCTAATTTTATTTGTTTAATCTTATAGCGATTTGATTTAGATAGAAATTAGAATTTTAATATTTAAGAATCGCCTTCGCAATAAGATGTCAGATCAGTATTGTTGATGCATGAAATGTCTGTTGACTACGTCTACATGAAGTCTGGGGTCAAGTAGGTCAACAGAGGGTCTAGATTGTCAAATATGTATGTTTATGATGTAGATTCGCTTTTATGAACAAAGTAGAAGCAGATTATCTCATAGGGTCATATTAGGATCGCTTATAGGTACATGTTTGGGTTCGCTTATAGGGCATTGTTGTAGGTCCGCTTATTTGTCAGTCAAATAAGCGAACCAGTGTTGCCTATAAATAGCTGTCATTTGAGCGAATCTGTTAGTGGTGTATGTGTGTGCTCTGGAGCGAAACTCTGTCAAAATCACATTAGAAAGCAATAAAAGCAGTGGAATTGAAAGGACAAGCTGTTGTAACCTTGCATATTCTGTTTCCGCCTTTATATGTGAGGATGAGCTACCTTGACTGACTTTTCGGGTCAAAACAACGGTCCAACAAGTGGTATCAGAGCTCAGGACGAGGAGTTCATACTACTACAGCTTATATCTGTAACACCCCGAAAACGGGTTTGGTAATTAAACCCCGTAAATACTAAAGACGGGAAAATACCGTTAGTGGTAAAAGTAAACTGGCAAGTATTAGGAATTAATTGAATAATCGATTTAACGGGACTTAAAGTAAAACGGGTTATGATTTCCCGAACATACTAAACTGACTAGGAAATAAATAACCTAGTTAGTTGGTTGTCTTGTGTTAAAGCATGAATAGAGTTAAATTGCCAAAGATTTAAGTTAAACAAAAGGGGAGGGACCAATGTTGTTAAATTTGAAACTAATATTATTAGTTTTAAAACAAAAAAATAAAACCAAACCCCTCAAATGGAGGTCCTGGTCGAACAAGAACACAGGGGGCGACACTGGCTCCCCACCAAACCCTAGTGCATGTCAAATTTGATCAAATTTAAGGTTCAATTCAGTCCCAAATCAAGTTCTAAACACGAATTAGTGATCACCTCACTGAATGGATCGCAAGGTATGCAAAATTCCAGTATTTTGATTTATCTCAAGTTCTAGGTTAATTGTGAAAAACTGAAATTTAGCTTGATTTTATCATGCATGAATGAAATTAGAAGGGATATGGTGTCTAGGGATGAACCCTAGGTGAAATCTTGTTAAAAGATTTCATGTTAATTATAGAGTTCATAATCACCATTGTAGGTGATTAATGAACTTGGAGAAAACTTGATAAACCCTAGAATTGATGATCTTGTTCTAGCATAATCTGAATTTAAGAGTAAAATTCAGAAATATGGATGTTAAGACTTGTGTAAAATTGTTTAATTGAAGTTAATTTACATGATAATTACAAGTCATAAACTTGGTTTTGATGATATAAAAATCTGACCCGCTAGGTGTTTGATGAAACGCCTAAGTGAGGATTAAAATGCTAAAAGTTGGGTAAAAACGCAGATTTGATTATTATAAAGAATTATGCGTTAAAGCTTATGAAAAAGGGGTTTAGGATGATTTAATGAAATTTATGTTGTATTGGTGTTTATAAACACCATACTAACTTGTATGAAAGAACTACTTGAACAAAAAGGGAAATTGTTAAGAATTCATACTTGATTTGAAGTGGGTCTTGACATGAGAATTAAACTCATGATTTATGATTTAGTTCAATAAGAAAGTAGTCAAAGATTCATAAGGTGTGAAAGTCATGATTTAGAATGACTAATCTAACAACCTTGTGAATGATGGATGATAGTAGCCGCTTAACAAGCTAGGTGAAGCTTGGGGAGAAAGCGGGTTGATCGAAGCAAGTGAGAAAAGAAAAAGCGTAATTCGGATGCAAGGTAAGTGTAATTTACACACTTATGTAGAATACTCGTTTATTCAATACGTTGTAAACGGATAACGATTGTTTTGGAAATATGGATTTTGTTAAGATTACCTTGTAGTGTAATCTAATAATGGGGGAAAAAGGACAAAAACGGAAATTGGTCATATGTCGACTAGTGTAAATAAAGGTTAAAAGGATACTCATAGCGTAAGCCGAAATGGGTTGAATTTTGTAAGAAAAGAGTTTAAAGAAAATGGGTATGTTAATAAAATCCGGGATGAATGGACGTATAAATTGGAAATCAAAAACGATGTTTTGATTAAATAGATAACGTTGGGCATGTAGTCCAAACGGGTCGAATGGTGTTGATAACACCATTTGACAATATCGACTAATATGGTTGTCAAGTCTTATGCTAACAGGACCGATTAGCAAAATCGGATGATTTCGTCACTATTGATTGTGTGATAATGAAAATAAGGTATGAATCGGGTCTACTTGTTGATCCGGGACAGGTACGCATATTCATGTTGTAGTTAAAAATGCTATTTTGTTCGAATAAATAGGAAAGAGAGTCCTTAGTAGTAAAGAGAATAAAATCGACCAAAATGCCCTCGTTGGCTAATTGGAACAAACAACCTTTAAAAGTTGTTTGGAAACGAGTTTTATGATAGGGTAAATACTTAGAATAAGTATAGAAGCTGAAAGAGGTATTATTTTTAGTCAAACGGCACTATTTGAGTTTTGCCGTAAAATATTGATTCTAGAGGTAAAATTTGGGTTATATAAGATCACCACAATAAACTCACCTTAAATACAGTCGAGGTGGGGTATTATAGGGTAAGAAATGTGGTGATGGAATGCTAGAAGCAATCGAAAGCGATTTTAGGCTCGAAAGTGCTTAAATACCCTTAACGGGTCAAAGTAAGCATACAAGCGAAAACGGGTTTAAATTGTGTAATAAACCTATGATTAGAACCTAATATGGTAGGTAACATTAATATATAGAAGTGTATGTAATATAGGAATCAAACAAATACGTTTGTTTGATAAAATGCATAAACGGGTTAAAATTCGGTAAAAAGGTAACGAGTCAAAGGCTTAGAAGTCTCAAAATTTCTTATGTTGGATGTAGGATTTTAACTCCATAAGATGGAGGATTAAATTACGGACGCGTAGGAAAAAGAATCGGGTAAAACGGATCAATAACGAAGAAGTTATGGCCGTTTCCGTAAAAACTGGCATAGCTGATCTGAACTGCAACCTGCTGGAAACTGGTTTCCTGGCGACACGCGAAGGAACAACCTGGTTCCTCCGCGACACGCGACAGAACCCTGAATTAGCGAAAAATTTTTATTTTAATCAGTTTCGCTTCTCGGACTCGTTTAAATATGTTCTAAGTTACATATGACTAATCCAACTCATGTTTTATGAGTTTCAGGTATGATTTTAGCACCGGAGGATGATCAAGCACAACGAAGAACCGAACACGATCAAGAAATAAGCTTCCGCACTATGTATCGTTGTTTTGTTAAATGACGAACTCAAACATGTTATCTTGTATAGTTTTAATTCTGTAAATAAAGTTTAATGAAACCCGTATTTTCAATGTATTGAAATTCTAATTACCCGTTTATTTTCGTAAATTATACGAAAATTGTTAAATAATAATAAGGGTGTTACAAGTTGGTATCAGAGCCCTGGTTTAAGAGATTCAAGTATGGTGGGGAAAACCATGCTTGGACTTAAACCTTATGCTCTTGACAAAGATTGGTGTTCGGTTCGAGGCTTGATCGCAAATCCGGTAAGTACATGTACGAAAGTGTACATATGTGAAGCCTAAGACTGAAGCTGTGAAGGTTCAACAAAAGAAGGTTGATGTGAAGGGTAAAGCACCGATGGTTGTTGAGAAGAGAGTTGTTGAGAAGAAGATTGCTAAAATTGACAACGTAAAAATGAAAAATGAACCTGTTAAGAAGTTGGTAACTAAAAATGATACATTTTACAAACGGGCTGCATTAACTCAACAGGTGTGGAAACCTAAAATTGAGTCAAAAGTTGAGAAGAAAAGTTCACATTCTGATGAGAAAAAGGCTGAAGAGCCAATTACTGTTGATTATGATGCAAATTTTCTGCCTCTCAAGGCTGAAAATTTCAAAATTCAAATTGCTAGAGTCAAGTTTACACCTAAGGCTGATGAGGCCTGGGTGGACACCATGTTTGACTAGATAGTTTGAATTGCCGGAGCTTCCTGGTTAGCGAAGCATGAATCGGCATCTTTCTTGAAGTAGTTTAAATGATGATTTGTTATGTGTAGGATCTTCCAAAACTTGTATCCAGGTGGATCATGGATAGTGGAGCGTCAAGACATATGACAGGGAAGACCGCGTTGCTGTATGATGTGAATAACATTAACGGTGGTTACGTGGGTTTTGCAGGTAATCAAGGAGGAAGGATCATAGGTGAAGGAACGTTATCAAACGGAATCGTGACGTTTGAGAGAGTTAACTACATCGCTGAGCTGGAGAACAACCTGCTGAGTATCTCCCAGATCTGTGACAGGATGTATACTACTCATTTCACCGACAAAGAATGTTTGATCTTGAAACCGGGATTTGTGATACCTGAGGAATGGATCATCATGAGGGCACCAAGGGTCAATGATCTGTACGTGTTGGACATGAGCGTCGCTACTACAACCACGGGTCAGGCTCATTGTTTTGTGTCCAGAGCAACAGAGAAAGAATCACGGTTATGGCACCGAAAGATGGGGCATATTCACCTAAGGAAGATGAATCACTTGGTGCATAACGATTTGGTGACAGGAGTGCATGTCAAAGGTTTTCATATGGAAGGGGAGTGCATAAGTTGTGTCAAAGGCAAACTGAAGAAAAAGTCACACCCTACAAAGCAAGTCAATTCAGTTTCAAGACCTTTGGAAAGGCTTCACATGGATTTGTTTGGTCCAGTGAATGTCAAAAGTATAACAGGAGATTCCTTCTGCTTGGTCGTGACTGATGATTATTCCAGATTTTCTTGGGTTATGTTTTTGAAATCAAAAGATGAAACGTTTGACAGTCTGATGGCATTGTTTAAAAGAATTGAGAATCTGTACTGGAGGCCTATCTGTAGAATTCGCAGTGATAATGGTACTGAGTTAAAAAACAGTAAGATGGAAGAATTTTGTGATGAAAGAGGTATACTGCATGAGTTTAGTGCTCCGTACACTCCGCAGCAGAATGGAGTTGCAGAACGCAAAAATCGGACGCTAATCGAGACAGCCAGAACGATACTTGCAGACTCTAAGTTACCAATTAATTTCTGGGCTGAAGCTGTTTCTGCTGCATGCTATACTCTCAACAGAGTTCTTACTGTAAAGAAATTCAACAAGACGTGTTTTGAGCTAATCAATAACCGCAAGCCGAATTTGAAGTATCTAGAACCGTTTGGGTCTCCCTGTACGGTGATAGAGCCTAATGGAAAGTTTGGTCCGAAGAGCATTGAGGGAATCTTTGTTGGTTATTCGAGTCCTACATGACGTGTCTTCGTTCCAAGCGAAAAGCGGATTATTGAAGCAGCAAATGTTGAATGTCAAGGTTTCACTATGCCGCCACAGAATCCTGGTGATTCATGGCGTTATCATTATGACAAACTTTGGGATTCGTTTGACATGAGAGAAGAATCAGAGGAAGAAGAAGATTTCTTTGATGAGCTGGATATTTTGCGAGAGTATGAGTCGCAGCTCAGGTTCCCAGCGGAGTATTCTAGAAGACCTCGGGAAAACTTCAAATGATGAAGCAGGTCCTAGTAATGCTGGTGAACATGATGAAGAAGTTGCTCCTGGTAATCAGTCGGAGGTGAATGATGATCAAGAAGCTGATAACATGCCAGTATTTGACCATGGTGATTCAGATCTTGAGGGGGAGCAGATCCAGTTGTCAAGTCAAACAAACCAAGTTGGTGAACAAGATGCCGAGCAGAATGTAACTAATCTGGAGGGAAATGTAGAAGTTCCAAGCGAAGTGATGCCGCGAACTCTTTCTTATCATCCAGAGGAGTTGATCATAGGAGAATTGCAATCGGGCGTTCGCATTAGACGTCAAATTGACCAGGGCTTAACATGTTTTTATTCTACAGTAGCACCTTTACAAACTGAATTTTCATTAAGTTGTTTTATCTCGCAGGTCGAACCGAGAACTTACAAAGAGGCGCTTACTGAAGACTCTTGGGTCATAGCGATGCAAGAAGAGTTAAGTCAGTTTGAAAAGTTGGGGGTGTGGAAGTTAGTTGATTTGCCGGATGGTCAAAGAAAAATCAATACAAAATGGGTTTTCAAATGTAAGAGGGACGACAGAGGAGTGGTTGTAAGGAACAAAGCTCGACTCGTTGTTCAGGGCTTTAGTCAACAGGAGGGGATTGATTTTACAGAAGTCTATGCTCATGTCGCACGACTAGAGGCTATTAGAATTTTCCTAGCATTTGCGTCTTGGAAGAATTTCAAAGTATATCAGTTGGATGTAAAGTCAGCGTTTCTTTATGGGAAGGTCAAAGAGGAGGTTTATGTTGGTCAGCCGCCGGGCTTTACTGACTCAATTCACAAGAACAAAGTTTATCTGCTGGACAAAGCGTTGTATGGTCTACATCAGGCGCCGAGAGCCTGGTACGAGACTTTGTCTCAACACCTACTCGCTAACCAGTTCATACGTGGAAAAGTGGATGCCACTCTGTTCACTAAAGTCGTTGATGGTCATCTTCTGATAGTACAAATTTATGTGGACGATATAATTTTTGGGTCAACGAATGAGAAATTGTGCAAAGATTTCGAATAGGTGATGAAGCAGAAATTCGAAATGTCATCAATGGGGGAGATGAAATTCTTTCTGGGTCTACAAGTTGAACAACTACCTGAGGGAATTTTCATTCATCAAACGAAGTACGTGCATGATATTCTAGAGAAATTTGGAATGTCAAGTTCTACTCCAGCTGCTACCCCACTTGCGACTAATCATGGGATTCACCCAGATCTCACCGGAGACAGGGCTGATGAAACGTTCTACCGTTCCATGATAGGTTCTTTGATGTATCTGACTGCTTCACGTCCTGACATCATGTACCCAACGTGCCTCGCAGCAAGATTTCAGTCTAACCCGAGAGCATCGCACATGATTATTGTCAAAAGGATATTTCGGTACTTGAAAGGCACACCCACATTGGGGTTGTGGTATCCTAGGAAAGGCGATTTTACGCTCGAAGGTTATTCCGATTCGGATTTCGGATGCTGCAAAGTCAACGCGAAATCAACAACTGCAGGATGCCAGTTCTTTGGTCCTAGATTGGTTTCCTGGTAGTGTAAGAAACAAACATCTGTGGTGCTATCTACATGTGAAGCGGAGTACGTTCCTGCTAGCAGTTGCTGCTCTCAGATCCTGTGGATACAGCAACAGATGCGCGACTACGGTTTGCAGTTTCTTAACACACCTCTATTTGTTGATAATGAGGCCGCAATTAATATAACTAAAAATCCAGTACATCACGCTAAAACTAAACATATAGAAATTCGTCATCACTTTATTCGCGATTGCTTCGAGAAAAAGTTGATACGAATTGCGAAAATCCACACTGACGAACAAAAAGCTGATTTGCATACCAAAGCTTTTGATAAAAATCGGCTTCAATATTTGTTAAAACTTAACGGTATGAAATTGCTTTCGGTGTCGGATGGAATTGTGAGCGTTGATGAGAGTACTGTTACGGATGAAGACGAGAAACAATCTGCGATGGTTTGTCGGTTTTTTACGTGTTTTGGTATTTAGGGGGAGATAGGTAGTTGTACGTAGTTTATTTTCAGAAAAATACAAAAACAGTAAAAAATGCAAAAATACAAAAACATGATAAAATTGAAAAAGAGCTTGTGTATATAGGGAAAATGATAGTACATTAGCTAGACAATTACAGTATGCTAAAGATTTGGAAAGACAAAATGAATTAAACAATCTTTCTAACTATGTGTCGATAGGTTTTCACACATTTAGTAAATTTATTCGGGATATAAACCTAAAATTTCAAACTTGTGAAATTCGTGGGGAACACTACTTGGATATATAGGTAACCCCTGAAATCTCGTTTGAAAGGTCCCATATTCTGAGATACTAGGTCTTTATACTCAGTGATATCTGGGGTATTATTCCGGGACTTCTGCTGTATGGAAGTACTGACCTAGTCCCCGAATAATACTTTCTGCAAAATGCTTGAAATATAACATCGCCCTCAGCAAGGTGATGAAACAATAAAATTGATAGTCGCTGCTGTTGTAATGCTAAAAGATCCTCTAAAGGGGACACACCAAAAGTCGAGCCGTCATCTCTCTGCTGAACGGAAGTTCTGCAAAATGCTTGAAATATAACATCGCCCTCAGCAAGGTGATGAAACAATAAAATTGATAGTCGCTGCTGTTGTAATGCTAAAAGATCCTCTAAAGGGGACACACCAAAAGTCGAGCCGTCATCTCTCTGCTGAACGGAAGTTCTGACCTGAGCTCTCACGGTTTCGCACCTAACCCCTTATAGATATCATCTGTGGTATACTCACCTGTAAGACTGAATATCTGGGATTCTGGATACGGGAGTATATTCAAGAGGTGGGACACATGAATTGAACTAAGTTCTTAAGACACTTAAACGGTATCCTGAATAGATTGAAGTTTGTGAGAGAATTTAAGATGGATCAGTATATCGACAATCGAGGTGAATTGTTTAAATCTGAGTATGTAATGTAGCTTAACGGTACTTGTAATCTGTCTGAAAAGCTGATATGATTCCCTGACACGCTCGCCAAAATAAACTTGTAAATAGTTTACTTTTTCGCAATTTAAGTTTTCTGTTATTTCATTTCTTAGTTTAGATCTCATTAAAAAATCCAAAAAGATTTTATTTCTGCTTTATTTTAGACAAACCAGAGTGGAAAGTTGATTGTCGGATTCTAGAAAGATGAAGCAGATGCAGGAGATTCTGAGCTGAAGAATGAGGAGAGCTTACATTGTTGGAAGTTTGATTGTTTTCTGTGTCACAAACAAGTTCATTAACTTGATACTTGTTATTTTTCAGAAAAAGTTGAAAATGATTTTACTAAATCAATTTGATTCGTCAAAAGATCAACCAGGGTCATTAAATTGAACTTGGTAGATTAATCAAGTGATCAGGGTCATTAATTTGAACTTGAAGACTTGAGTGGATTTCTAAAACCGATTGAATTTGTGTTTTATTGTTAGAAAAGATAGATAGTAACGTTATTGGTTGAGTAACAGGTTTGGAGTCTTCATTATTCCCAACGGAGGCAAAGTGTCAAAACTTGAACCAGATATCTCAAGATCCCAGCATACTGAGAGGGGGAGTCTGTGAAAGGGGGAGTCTGGATCAATTGCTAAAGGGAAGATGAAAGTCAGAGTCAGGTGGTGATTCTGAAACTTGTGAAGAATGCTTACGAGGAGAAGACAGAGTTGGAGAAAAGACCAAGACTGAAGACTACGGATCTGAAGACTGATAAAGACTACGTCAACATCCAAGGGGGAGTCTGTTGATGCATGAAATGTCTGTTGACTACGTCTACATGAAGTCTGGGGTCAAGTAGGTCAACAGAGGGTCTAGATTGTCAAATATGTATGTTTATGATGTAGATTCGCTTTTATGAACAAAGTAGAAGCAGATTCGCTCATAGGGTCATATTAGGATCGCTTATAGGTACATGTTTGGGTTCGCTTATAGGGCATTGTTGTAGGTCCGCTTATTTATCAGTCAAATAAGCGAACCAGTGTTGCCTATAAATAGCTGTCATTTGAGCGAATCTGTTAGTGGTGTATGTGTGTGCTCTGGAGCGAAACTCTGTCAAAATCACATTAGAAAGCAATAAAAGTAGTGGAATTGAAAGGACAAGCTGTTGTAACCTTGCATATTCTGATTCCGCCTTTATATGTGAGGATGAGCTACCTTGACTGACTTTTCGGGTCAAAACAATGGTCCAACAAGTATCTAGCAAACAGTATGATGATTTACATAGAAAAGGAGATTGCTGTAAACTTTGATTCGGAGTCCATAATTGAATAATTCAAAAATCTTAAAGGAAGACGGGCAGAACTATAATTCTTCATCCAGGAGAACCGGGTACCCACCTTCCTCTCTCCTTTTTAATGTTTTGGTGTCTTTGTTCATTTGTTTGTTAAACAATGTTTACGTTTTAATGTTTGAGAGCGTTTTTTATTTGATATTAATGTTTGACCCGACCTGACCCGAATAGAATCACCGACGTCCGACCCGAACATATCACCTCGAAACAACGCGATAAAATTTTTTGTTAGGTCTGGTACCTTCCGACCCCCCGGTGGAAATTTTCAAGTTTCGCCAATGGCCACCCACCCACTACCGCACCACCTCCACCACCACCCACCATCACGAGCACCTATTACTACCCACCATCACCACCACCAACATGTGGTGGGACAAGGTGATGATGGAATGTAATGGATGGCATAATGGAATGAACAAGGTAATTGAAGTAATTATTACGTTTTCATGTCTTGTTTAGTTACCATGTGAGAATGGAATAAACCATTACATTATGTTGTTTGGAATGCAAGAAAAAAAATAAAGGAATAAAATTAGTGGTGAGTGGTGCTTGTGGGTGGTGGTCGGTGACGGTGATTGTGGGTGGTGATAGGTGGCGGCAGTGGTGGTGGGTGCGGCGATGGTGGGTGGGTGGCGGCGGTGGCAGCAGTGGGTGGGTGACAGTGGTGGGTAGCTGTGGTGATCAACGATGGTGGGTGGCAGTGGCGGAACTAGAAGAAATATCAAGGGGTATCCAATTTTTTACTGTACATTTATAGAATGAGAATTTTTTTTACCTACGTTACGGGGCAGGGCCGATCCTGAAAATTCGAGTGCTCTATGCGAGCCAAAAAAGGCTCTTAGGCTTTACCGAATTAAATCTTATAAACTAGTTTAACAACAAAAATAAACTCTTAAAACCTAGCAAATAAAAAATATAAAAAGTTACAAGCTACTTATTAGTTACTACTAAACGTCTAAACTAGAATTCTATAACATTATCATACAATACATAATACATTGATACAATCATACAAGAAGTCAAGAAATCAAACTATCAAAAATCAAAAAGAAATATATTTAAGATTCAGATATCGAACGTTCAAAAATTCAAGTACACAGATAACAAATTTCAGATTTAGAGGACAATAAAACTCATAAACTGCGTGTGCGACGATTGTGCGAAGATCCATTCGGCCGTTCCAATCCACTGTGCATGCGAATATGCGATTGTTTGGCAGTTCAGGTTCATGCGTTCAGTTTTCGTGCATGTGACGTTTGGGAATCAAGATCCCTTCTTCGACAATCTGCGTCTGCGACCGCCTGGCCTCCTGCGACGTTTGGTTTTCATGCCCTTAATGAATGGGTAATTGAATTAAACTGGGCTTTATTTTAATTTGGGCTTAATGATTATGAACCTTATTATTTGGGCTAATTACTAATTTCAGGTTTCATGTTTTTAGGGGTATCATCGTATATCTTTAGGGTATTCTAATATATAAAACCGAAAAAAATACACTGCGACTACGGGGTTGAGCCGTAGCTCGAGCTACAGCTAGGTGTTCATTAGTTCCGCCCCTGGTGGGTGGTGGCGATGGTGATGGTTTGTGGTGTTGTTATTGAAGGGTGTGAAAGTGGTAATGTAATGAATATGAAGGACAAATGAAATGGTTGAGGTAATGGAATGCTTTGGACAGTGACGGAACCATAAATTTTACACTGGGGGATCGTAATAGAATTTTTTTAGTTTCACTAACATAAATTAACTATTTTTACAACATATAACAACACTTGAGAATGACTTTAGTTTTGTACATATAACATTAAACATTTCTTCAACGTCTTGAAACAGTTTCTTTTTTGAGCGTATAAAGTTGTATATATTTTAAAAGGTACCGGTCCCCTACATAAACTTTGAAAATAGATAATTTTCTAACAATAGTTTATAACTTTATATTATTGATGCAAATAGGGCTACAAACGAATCGAACGAACACGAACCCCCAAGGCCTTGTTCGTGTTCTTTTGTTAAGGATATACATGTGTTCACGAACGTTTATCGAACGAGATTTTATGTTCGTGTTCGTTCATTAAAGAAATGAACTAGTTCGTGTTCGTTTGTTAAATTTAGGTACCGAATACAAACGAAAGTTCATGAACGGGCACAAACACAAATGGGCATTCATGAACACAACAGAACACAAACAGGTGTTCATGAACATAAACGAATTATCCAAACATAGCAACCTAATTATCCAAACATATAAAACATTGCATTGTGTTTATTGCCGAGAAAAATGCCCGGATAGTCCCTTTGGTTTGCTCATTTTTCACATTTAGTCCCTAACTTTCTAAAATTACAGCTATAGTCCCCAAGTTTTGTGAATTCGTTCCCGGATAGTCCCTGGTGCAGATGGAGGTTAGTTTTCGGTGTTAAGTGGATATGAAATTACTAAATTGCCCCTTACTCCAATAAAAATAATTAAACAATAAAGCAATTATAATATTTAGAATAAAGTGGGCCCCACCTTTTTCTTAAAGAATAACAACACCTCCCACCCCTTTCTTCCTATTCGTGAATATATAGTCTCTTCTCATCATGAAGGTTTGAATGTCTGATTGCAAAAAAGAGAAGAAGAACTCACTGTCACACCCTGGCTTTGCGGAAGCGTGGGTTAATTGGTGTGACTTCTTAATACCATAGCTTAATCATAACAAAGCTATATGAAAGTAAAACCATGCAGAATCATCCATGAAAGTCTTAAAAACAAAAGTAACAACATTGTCTCAAAGTGTTGACACATGCAACGGAAATTACAACCAACCAAATGAAAACATTGTTCTTAAGACGCAACCACAACATAAAATAAAACACCGTTTAAGACTTGCGACTCGTCCAGGTAAAAGTCGCAATCCCTAAATGTGGATGATCCCGTAACTCTAACGCAGCGTAGCATACCGTGCCAGATCCTTAGTTCCCTGAAATACATGTAAGTTGGAAAAATCAACAAAAATGTTGAGCGAGTTCATGTGTAGTGAGTAATAAAACCTTTGTAAGTAGAAAAACCCTGGTATGTAGCAAATAAGGAAATAAGAGATCACCAATGGTTTGCAAGGCCATTGATATGTGTGATGTGCAGTAGGAAGACTCAAACCTAGCAGATTTTTGCGTCGGGTACCAAGTCACCCCGAGGTCCGTTCTGTTGGGCCTGGGGCTGGGCTCGCTACACCCAGGTAGATCTACTGCTACTGTCCCTCGGTCCTACTCTGAGGATTAATGGCCTTCAGTTCACGCCTACCCACTCACATGATATAAGTAGTAACCCTTCTTACGCTAATCATACCATGTGTAAAGTACTCGTAAACATAGTAACATGTATTTCACCCCCGCAGTTTAGAAAACTGAAAACAGTTAAGAGAAAAGGGGGACATGAACTCATAGTGGTGCGTCTCTAACAAGAAAATCTCCTGGTCAATCTGCTATGCGACGACCTACACGTACTAACTTCTATTAGACGGACGGCCGTGCCTTAGCTTAAGGTTTAAGTTTTTGGGAAATAGTTAGACAACTATTTCGTGTTTACACTTCGTAATTGCGTTTTCTTGTAATTCCGAAAATATATTATTAAGTCACACTTAAAATATATTTTAATTCTTTCTCCAAAATATAAATATTTTTCCCAAAAATATTATATTTTATGACATATAATTTTCTACAAAATAATACTTTTGTCAAAATACGGGTTTAAGAGTATTTTCTGAAAATACGTAAGTTACGGATAAAGATCGGGTGGTAGTAATAATGCCGTTGTAACTTAAATATTTACTGTGAGGGCGTTAGAATTATTTTGGAGTCGTTAATATTCAGTAATATTATTTTTACCCTAAAAATAATATTTACGTAGTTCACAAAATAATCATAAAAATTTACACAAGTGTTGTTATGAAAATATATATTCTAAATATATATTTTAGCAAGTTTTATTTATAAAAATCCCACTGATGTGCGTTAGGTGTAATATATTTTAGATGTATAATTAAGCCCTTTTACACTTTTAGCCAAGTTTTAAATTTATAAAACACGATATTTACTAACACTAAACACACATATGGGCAAGTGCACCCATCGTGGACGTAGTATAGTGTTGGTAAGATACCGAGGTCGTCCAAGGACACAAGAGCTTTTAATACCGGTTTATCCTCAACGTCTAATCAAATCAAAAAGTGAGAAAAATGTTTTAAACTAAGAAAAATAAAAACTAACTAAATGCTGAAAAATAAAATAAAATAAAAACAGATAGACAAGATGAATCACTTGGATCCGACACGTGTATTAGTATAACCTTTGATTATTTTCGCACTTTTGCACTTGTTTAAGAGATTATCTTAGTTATTGTAGTAGGCCCCTCTTTTGAAGGCGACGTTACCCTCAACCCAGTAGTTTGAGTCAGCAAGGATACAATCCTAAAGGGTCGGATTATTGAAAGATAATGAATTAAGTTATTAATGTAAATTGTGGTAGGCCCCGCTTTCGGCGGTGACGTTACCCTCGGCTAAGTAGTCTGAGTCAGCAGGGATACAGTCCTAAATAGCCGGGTTATAGTATTAATAGTAGTTAACTTATGAGGGGGTCAAAAAGTTTGGATCCCCGCCATCCAATACCTATGGGCATTGAAGGAGATCCTACTAAATTTGACCCAGGTCCCAAGCAGGACCTCTAAACGCTGAACAAGGGCAAGACCCTTACCAAACCGTTCCCTTAACCCCCGACCAGGTAGCCAACATACCTCCATATAGACCGTGGAGATATGAATGGTGAAAATCTTTTATTTTATATAGACAGTAAAATAATGCCAAGACACCACGGACAAACGATAAGGAAAGATCACCTTCAACATAAGTAACTAGTTATTAAAGTCATTAATACAAAACCAAATAAAAAGTGCAAAAGATTAAAAATAAAAAGTATTATACTAAACAACTGTCTTCACCAAGTGATGTAAGAGACTTAGGCAAACATGGCCTTGATTGTCAAGAACTCTTACGATCAATCTTGGATCCCGAGACGACTCACACACTCTATGATGGACAATGGATGATGGTGGTGGATGATGGTGTTATGGTGGTGGTGGGTGGTGGATGAAGTGTGAGAGAGGTGGTGTGCCAAGGGATGAGATGGAATGAAACCAAGCACCCCTATTTATAGGCTGAACAGAAGGCTGGGCACGGCCCCGTGTCCGCTGGACACGCCCCCGTGCCCGTCTGACACTCTCTCTCCTCATTAATTGTAATTCGCAATTACAATTAATGCGCCTGCTATACTTTCACCACGCCCCCGTGCCCGCTGGACACGGCCCCGTGGTGGGTAATGGAAGCTTCTATAAGTTTGTCTTTTATGCTGCTTCTTGGGCACGGCCCCGTGCTGGCTGAGCACGGGGCGTGTTCAGACTTCTGCTTTCTCTTCTTTGCTTTGGAGGATGCCGTTGAGGGTCCGGGCAGTCTACTTTTATTCCTTTTCTTGTATTTATGCTAGAATTAGTTGTCTTTTTGCTTCTTTTGTGAATTTGAGCTCATTTCATCTTGAAAATACAAAAGGAAGAGAAAAACACTCTTTTTCCAACATTAGTACTTAAAAAGGGTTAGTTTTATGCCTTAATTGATGTGATTTATATGTTGCATTTTACACACATAAAATACCCCCACACTTGAACTTTTGCTTGTCCTCAAGCAAAACTCTTTAAATGTGGCTTACACTCCCAAATGGAATAGGTAGAAGAGAAAGTTTTTGGCTTGTCATAGAGTGTCGGGAATCCAAGATCTTTTTAGGTTTTATTTTTATTTATTTACAATCCTATTCGTTACGATTTATTTAGAACGTTTCATAGGATAAATTACTTATTCGGGCATAGCATGCCTTATTAAAATTCCATTTATATACAAGTTCACATACCTCACGGGGGATCACTCAACACTCGGCCGAAGGTGTATTTTTAGTGAATCACTCGAGAGCGGCATGGAACTTACGCCTTCCATAGGCTTGCCAAGCAATCAATCCTCCTCCTTTTTAACTTTTTACCTTTATAAATATCAAGAGGACTTTTTGGGTGAAGGGTTAGGCTTGGGTTAAAGGTGGGTGGTTGGGTCAGTGGTTAGTAAAAGGGCGAAAATCGTAAAAAGCGTCGGTTTTCGTGACACACCTTGTTTTTAGTGACTCTTTATTTTGAAGTATTTCTCCAAACAAGCTTTTATATAGCTTTTGTTTGTTTTTAACTTCATCATATTTTTTTTAAGGTCAGTCACATAAAATAGCGAGCTTGCGAAAAACCGAGCTTGTTACTAAAATAAAGGGTGAAAAATAAAAAAGGTTTTTGGTGGGTAAAAAGGTTTTTAGGGTAATGAAATGAAAGGTTTAGGCTCAAAGGGGCTAACTAGGGGGATTTTGGGTAGGTGGTAAAAAAATGAAAAATAATGGTGTAGAAAGAAAAATGGTTAGTCCTAATGCCTCCATCACTTACTTACTTGGGTTTAAGTTGGTAAGGACCGGGAATGTATCGTCGTGGCAAGTTCTAGAGTTGTAAGAACCAAGCGGCTATTCACACAAGAAACGAAAAATGAGCATTTAGTCTAAAGATGTATATTTGTATGCTCAATAAAGGCTCAAAACTCACTTTTGTGGGAATGGGTTTTTAATGTGATCAAGTATATATAATCGAATTTTAACTAGACTTGTTATGCCGTTTGGTAATTTTCTTATGTTGGTTCTTTGTTATCACGACGCTATCGGTTGTAAATTTGTAAAAATATAACCTTTTTAGAACTTGTTATTCCCAAATTAAACCAAGACAAGTAAAAAAAAACGAAAAGTTTTTGAAAAAAATTTGGGGTGTTTAGCGGTTTCAATAGAGTTTTGTGTAAGGCTTGTAATTAGGACTTGCAAAATTCAAGGTTTTAGCATCCCCCCCACACTTAAATTACACATTGTCCTCAATGTGTCCCAAAAATAAGATTTTCGGTTGATTAGAATGTGTAAAAGTGGGTTAAAAAGCAAAGATTTATGTTACTGGCATCCTGGACACGGCCCCGTGTCCACTGGACACGACCCCGTGGCGAACTGCCAGTAATGAAACTTACAGAAGATGAACACGGGGACGTGTCGGCTGGACACGGCCTCGTGTCTGGCAAATAATTGCAGGTCAGTAACCAAACAGCAGGTCTGGGAGATGAACACGAGGGCGTGTCGGCTGCACACGTCCCCGTGTGGACAGTCTGTGAGCCTGAAAAACAGGTTTTGTCTCCCGGTTTCTCCATTTTGGGGCTGCAAGTGCTAAGGTTTAGCACTCTAACCCTTGCATTGTACCTGCTTAATCACTCAATACCACACCAAGCAAACATAAAACATCCTAAATTACCAACGTCAATTGTCTCCAAGCATAAAGTGAAAATAAAACGAAAATAAAAAACAGTTAAAGAAAGTAAATTGTTCAACAAGCGGCACGCAGGCCGTAAATTGTTCGATAGAGAAGGGTACTTAAACCTGTGGGCTCATCACCAACCTGCCCCTTGTTCCTTCAAACCTCTTACTCCATGTCTTCATCGCTATCTCCACCTCCACCCCCATGTCCCGCCATATACTCCCGGATGCTACCGATATCATCTTGTATATCGTTGATGTTGCGCTCAATAGCTCCGACCCGGTGGTATGTGTTGTTGGCGAGATTGTAGGCGTTCCTGGTGCACATGAGGTTTTCCTGCAAAAGATCATGTAAACTTTGAAAGTTAGGAAAACCGCCTCCTTGTGAGGAGGATTGACCCGGATCACCATGGGGTTGGTACTGGTATTGGGGAGGTGGTGCATGAAGAACTAGAGCCTCCTGCGGGTTCCATGCATAACCTTGCGTCCTTTGAAAGCTCACCGTCCCGTCTTCCGCCTCATAAAGCAAGTTCATGGCTCGGCAAATGTGGTAGTCGACTCGTCCCGACCATGGACTTCTTTGAAAGGACCTTGGAATGTTCGTGAAGTGCTTGAAAAGACGGTACACCCATCCCCCAAAGAAGATAGGTGTTGGAGCTCTAGCAAGGCGGTTGAGATGCATGTTTCGCAGTAGGAGATATGGAACATCGAGAGGTTTCTGGTTGTGGACGCAGTGAACGACAACCAAATCTTTCAACCCCACAACGCCACTACTGTCGTGACGTTGGTTCAGCGAGTAAGTGAGGAGCCTGTGAATGTAGCGGTATAGAGGGTCCCTCAGTTTGGTGCTCTTGGTGCTGCTAGGGTTGTAGATTCCTTCACTATTTGAGCCCATGCGGCTTGACGTTCGGTTTCATCCAAGTCTCGTAGCCCCCCAGTATTCTCTTCATTTCCCGATTCCTCTTCACCGTATAGCCCTATTATAGATCCAAACTGTGCCATGGAGATTGAGTACGTTGTCCCTCCACATCGAAATGTGACCCCCTCATTGTCAAATGGGTCACACCTCGAGTTGAAAACGAAAGTACTGTAAAACTCCATTGTGCATTGATGCACCGACCGAAGCCGGGTGTTCAATGCAACTGCCAGTGGCCCTCTCACGATGTTGTTGAATCGGTCAAGTTGATTCACCATGGTTAACAAGTCGGTACATGCCCGCCTAGGGTACTCCTCCGGTCTTGTTTGTAGTATCTCATACCGCGCCCTAGCGTCAAGTTCGCTTGCGTTGAACCTTGTGAATTTTGACATCTGAAAGAATACATTAGAAGTTAGTATGAAACAAGGATATTTGGAGTGAAACTGCAAACAGTGGGCTGGACACGGCCCCGTGTTCAGCGGACACGGCCCCGTGTCCAGGCGTCTGTAACCCAAAAAGTTCATTTTTCGTCTCGGTTTCGAAAACCTGAAATTTTTAGCCCAATAGTAGCGGTTTCCCCCGAAAATGAAACCCTAAGTGTCGTTTTTCCCAAAACAAACCGTTTACCCTTCCAATTTCGTGTTTTTCGGTTCAAAAGCAAGGGTTTGGGGTTTTAGTGGGAAATCGAACGAATCTATCAACAATACATGTTTATTTACTTTCTACTACACTAATCTAAACTAATACTAACAGATTTCATCAAAAATTTGAAGTTTGATCCGGATGAACACGAAGAACCCTAGATTTTTCCCGAATTTTTGATGTTTTAACTACATGCAAGTAACTAATCTAACTACTAAAGATGATAGAATCATACCTTGATGTTGTTAAACTTGGTAGTGACGTCGGAAATCTGCGGAAAATCGCCTGGAACCAGAGCGTTTTCGGCAATACGGGGCGTGTGGAATGAGGTAACTGTTATGAAAAGAGGGTTTTATCCCGACAGTTGCCTCGACACGGCCCCGTGTCCAGCGGACACGGCCCCGTGCCGAGCAAAGTTTTTGAAAATATATATTTTTTTTATGTGCTCGTGTGCATGCCCCTTATTTCGAAAATGGCTAGAAGACTTACCGGTTTTTAAACATACACTTACCTGTTCGTAACATGTCGGGTACGAGTTTATTCGTTAACCGTTTGAAGTGAGATCTCCTCTTCCTCATCCTTAATGGATCCTCGGTAGAGTTTTAGCCGTTGGCCATTGACTTTAAATGGTATCCCATTTCGAGTTTTAATTTCTACTGCACCGTGCGGAAAAACATGGGTGACGGAAAAAGGTCCTGACCACCTAGATTTTAGCTTACCAGGAAATAATCGAAGTCGTGAATTAAACAATAGAACCTGATCTCCTACCCGAAATTCATTAGATTTAATATATTTATCATGTAAATTTTTCATTCTTTCCTTATAAATTTCGGAGTTAGAATATGCATAATTCCTTAGCTCGTCTAATTCATTTATTTGACAAAATCGATTTTTACCGGCAGTTTCTAAATCTAAGTTCACATTTTTTATTGCCCAGTAGGCTTTGTGAGCTACTTCTACTGGCAAGTGACAACTTTTTCCATAGACAAGCTTATATGGGGTTGTGCCTATAGTGGTTTTATAAGCAGTTCGAAAAGCCCATAAAGCATCGTCTAATTTGTCGGCCCATTCTTTTTTATTTAGTCCTACGGTTTTCTCAAGTATTCGTTTTAAACCTCGATTAGTCACTTCGGCTTGCCCATTTGTTTGAGGGTGATACGCTGTTGAGACCCGGTGATAGACCCCATACCTTGTTAATATTTTTTCGAGTTGATGATTGCAGAAATGGGTACCTCTATCACTTATCAAAGCCTTTGGTGTCCCGAAGCGAGAAAACAGTTTTTTCAGAAATTTTACCACCACTCTTCCATCATTTGTTGGAAGAGCCTCGGCCTCCGCCCATTTAGACAAGTAATCGACTGCCACAAGTATATATTTGTTTCCTTTTGAAGGTGGGAAAGGTCCCATGAAATCGAGTCCCCACACATCAAAGATTTCACAAACGAGAATGCCATTTTGAGGCATTTCGTTTTTGGAAGAAATATTACCTGATCTCTGGCAGGCATCACATGTCCTTACAAGGTTTTGTGCATCCTTGTAAATGGTTGGCCAGTAAAATCCTGAATCAAATACCTTTCGTGCGGTACTTGCAGCACCATGATGTCCTCCGTATGGACCTTCATGACAATGACGGAGAATTCTTCGTGCTTCATTACCATGGACACACATTCGGATGAGCTGGTCGGCACACATTTTGAAAAGATAGGGTCTTCCCAAAAGTAATGCTTAACATCAGCAAAGAATTTCTTTCTTTGATGATGTGGCCATCCTTTGGTGACTATACCGCTAGCTAGGAAATTAGCATAGTCGGCATACCATGGCTCTTGTCTACTCTCCATCATCTCCAAGGATTCTGTGGGAAATTTCTCGTTGATTTGCTCGTTCCTGGTTGTTTCCAAAGCTAGGTCTTCTAGGCGTGAGAGATGATCTGCAGCAGTGTTTTCTGCTCCTCTTTTGTCCTTGATTTCGATGTCGAATTCTTGGAGGAGTAGAATCCATCTGATCAAACGGGGTTTTGCGTCTTGTTTCTTGAAGAGGTACCTGATGGCTGCATGGTCTGTATAGACTACAGTTTTAGAAAGAACAAGATAAGAACGGAATTTATCAAAAGCAAAGACCACTGCTAGTAATTCTTTTTCTGTAGTTGTATAATTTTCTTGTGCATCATTAAGAGTTTTACTAGCATAATAGATTGGGTGGAAATGCTTTTCTTTTCTTTGTCCCAAGACTGCTCCAATAGCAAAGTCACTTGCATCACACATGATTTCGAAAGGAAATTTCCAATCGGGTGCTATCATGATAGGTGCATTGACTAGCATTTCTTTGAGGGTTAGAAATGCTTGATTGCATTCCTTGTCAAAGATGAAGGGTGCATCTTTTTCAAGTAATTTTGTTAGAGGCCTTGAAATTTTTGAAAAGTCCTTGATAAACCTTCTATAAAATTCGGCATGCCCTAAGAAACTTCTGATCGCTCTTACGGAGGATGGATGAGGTAATCGAGAAATAGTTTCTATTTTTGCTCGATCAACTTCCATTCCTTCGCTTGAGATTTTGTGACCGAGTACTATTCCCTCTGTTACCATGAAATGGCATTTTTCCCAGTTAAGGGCGAGGTTAGTTTCCTCACATCGGGATAGCATTCATTCAAGATTATCTAAGCATTGGTCATATGAGTCTCCAAAGATGGAAAAGTCGTCCATGAAGACTTCCATTGTCTTTTCTATCATATCATGGAAAATGGCCACCATACAACGTTGGAATGTTGCAGGCGCATTACATAGACCGAATGTCATGCGTCGATATGCGAAAGTTCCGTAGGGACATGTGAAAGTTGTCTTCTCTTGGTCTTTTGGTGCTATCGGTATTTGAAAGTAACCTGAAAAACCATCTAAGAAACAATAAAATTTATGACCGGATAGTCGTTCTAACATTTGATCAATGAAGGGTAAAGGAAAGTGGTCTTTCCTTGTTGCTTCATTTAATCGCCTATAATCTATACAAACTCTCCATCCGGTGACGGTTCTCGTTGGTATTAATTCATTTTTCTCATTAGCTATTACCGTCATACCTCCTTTCTTCAGGACTACTTGGACGGGACTTACCCACGGACTATCGGAGATAGGGTAGATTAATCCGGCGTCAAGCAGCTTGATGACTTCATTTTTAACCACTTCTTGAACATTGGGATTCACTCTTCGTTGTGGTTGAATTACTGTTTTGTAGTCATCATTCATTAAAATTTTGTGCGTGCACATGGAAGGGCTTATTCCTTTAATATCTACAAGCTTCCAAGCGATCGCGTTTTTGTGTTTTGTAAGTAGATTAACTAATTTCTCTTTTTCTACGTTACTTAATTTAGATGAAATAATTACAGGTAAACTACCATCTTTGCCTAGAAAAGCATATTCCAAGCCTTTAGGAAGTTCTTTGAGCTCAATGGGTGGGTCTTTAGAAGACACCTTATTTTGTGGCTCATCTAGATTAAGAACCTAAAAGGTTTGTTCTATGGCTATCTCTTCCTCGACAAAGTGGTCATCTTCGTTAGTTGTATCGGGTGGTTCAGCTTCATCTTCAATTAGGGGGTCATTATTGCCAAAAGGATATTTCATTGAACGCTCAAGATCTATGCTCCTTTTGAATGCCCCTAACTGAAGAGGTAGATTGTTGAACTTCCGGTTTTTCAATGCTTTATGAGTTTGTACAAAAGGTTTTCCCAAGACTAGAGGGGCGTCATCAAGGATGACGAAGTCGGTTGGGATTACCAATTGATTTGTGTGAACCAAAACATCTTCAACTACACCGATTGATTTTATCACTTTTCGATCGGATAGAAAAATGGGTATTTGAAGTGGAGTAAAATCACTAATACTTAATTTTTCAAAAATGTAGTTAGGCATTATGTTAACACAAAGATCTTTATTAATGGTGATATTACTAATAAATGAATTTTGAAAGAAACATGGAACCGGTGTAATGTTAATTTCAAAAGGGTCTTCTTTTATTAGCGAAGTTTGATCATTTGTTAACTTAACACTCACTATTTCTTTGATTTTAGTACTAGTGTTTAACTCTTTTAAAAACTTGGCATGAGGGGTTATTAAACAATGATTTTCGAAAGTAGGTGACAAGAGGTTAATTTCTTCAAAATTAGACTCTTCATGAATTTTATCCTTATCGGACTCACTTTTTTCATTGTTTAACTCATGTGTCGGTTTTTCACTTTCTTGTTCTTCAATTTTTACATTTTCAACTATCTCTACGTTATTATCATTTTTTAATTCTTCTCTTGCACGGGATTCCTCTTCCCTTGCGCGAGATTCTTTCATGTAACGTTCGATAGTTTTAATGTGTTCTAATATCCTATTGGTCACTTCGGTGAGAGAAAAAGAATTTGGATCCTCAGAGCTTGAATCCGGTTGTTCGATCCTTGGCTCCTCATAATACTCATATGAAGTAGGTGCTTCACACCATTGTTCTTCATTGTAAGTATATGATGGGTAAGGGTCGAAACTTTGTTCTTCATAGTACTCATATGAGGTGGGTTGTTCACGCCATGGTTCCTCATAATAAGTATATGAAGGTGGTGGCTCATATCTTGAGTCTTCAAAGTATGAGTATGAAGGCTCATACCTTGGTTCATCAAAATATGAGTATGAGGGAGGAGGTTCATTCCTTTGGTCTTCATAGGATGTGTATGAAGTTGATGGCTCGTACCTGGGCTCCTCATAATGGTTGTATGAATTGGATGGTTGATATGAGTTATTATATTGTACCGAGCGTGCGTTACGACAATTAGCGCAATAATTACCCCTATAATCATCCTCATCATAGGTGTAGTTGTAACCTCTTGAGTATTGATCCATAAGAATCACACAATAGACCACAACTGAGTCTCGGGACCAGAAAACAAAAATAAGACGGAAACAGAAGCTGTACACGACCCCGTGTCTGGTGAACATGGCCCCATGGTCAGGGTCTGTATCTGGGTGTTCTAATTAAAGTTACTGGTCACGTTGAGCACGGGGGCGTGTTCAGTGAGCACGGCCCCGTGTTCAGACTCTGTATCTGGGTATCTAACTAAAAATATGCAGCACGGGGGCGTGTTCAGCGAGCACGGCCCCGTGTTCAGGCTACAGTAAATGCAAACTAAACTAAAATGCAGAAAAATGTGCGCGCGTTTTGAAAAGGTTTTGAAAAACTGATTAGGCCGTCGATTTTAAGCTTTCTTAAAATCCTTGTGTCCCCGGCAACGGCGCCAAAAACTTGATGTGCGTTAGGTGTAATATATTTTAGATGTATAATTAAGCCCTTTTACACTTTTAGCCAAGTTTTAAATTTATAAAACACGATATTTACTAACACTAAACACACATATGGGCAAGTGCACCCATCGTGGACGTAGTATAGTGTTGGTAAGATACCGAGGTCGTCCAAGGACACAAGAGCTTTTAATACCGGTTTATCCTCAACGTCTAATCAAATCAAAAAGTGAGAAAAATGTTTTAAACTAAGAAAAATAAAAACTAACTAAATGCTGAAAAATAAAATAAAATAAAAACAGATAGACAAGATGAATCACTTGGATCCGACACGTGTATTAGTATAACCTTTGATTATTTTCGCACTTTTGCACTTGTTTAAGAGATTATCTTAGTTATTGTAGTAGGCCCCTCTTTTGAAGGCGACGTTACCCTCAACCCAATAGTTTGAGTCAGCAAGGATACAATCCTAAAGGGTCGGATTATTGAAAGATAATGAATTAAGTTATTAATGCAAATTGTGGTAGGCCCCGCTTTCGGCGGTGACGTTACCCTCGGCTAAGTAGTCTGAGTCAGCAGGGATACAGTCCTAAATAGCCGGGTTATAGTATTAATAGTAGTTAACTTATGAGGGGGTCAAAGAGTTTGGATCCCCGCCATCCAATACCTATGGGCATTGAAGGAGATCCTACTAAATTTGACCCAGGTCCCAAGCAGGACCTCTAAACGCTGAACAAGGGCAAGACCCTTACCAAACCGTTCCCTTAACCCCCGACCAGGTAGCCAACATACCTCCATATAGACCGTGGAGATATGAATGGTGAAAATCTTTTATTTTATATAGACAGTAAAATAATGCCAAGACACCACGGACAAACGATAAGGAAAGATCACCTTCAACATAAGTAACTAGTTATTAAAGTCATTAATACAAAACCAAATAAAAAGTGCAAAAGATTAAAAATAAAAAGTATTATACTAAACAACTGTCTTCACCAAGTGATGTAAGAGACTTAGGCAAACATGGCCTTGATTGTCAAGAACTCTTACGATCAATCTTGGATCCCGAGACGACTCACACACTCTATGATGGACAATGGATGATGGTGGTGGATGATGGTGTTATGGTGGTGGTGGGTGGTGGATGAAGTGTGAGAGAGGTGGTGTGCCAAGGGATGAGATGGAATGAAACTAAGCACCCCTATTTATAGGCTGAACAGAAGGCTGGGCACGGCCCCGTGTCCGCTGGACACGCCCCCGTGCCCATCTGACACTCTCTCTCCTCATTAATTGTAATTCGTAATTACAATTAATGCGCCTGCTGTACTTTCACCACGCCCCCGTGCCCGCTGGACACGGCCCCGTGGTGGGCAATGGAAGCTTCTATAAGTTTGTCTTTTATGCTGCTTCTTGGGCACGGCCCCGTGCTGGCTGAGCACGGGGCGTGTTCAGACTTCTGCTTTCTCTTCTTTGCTTTGGAGGATGCCGTTGAGGGTCCGGGCAGTCTACTTTTATTCCTTTTCTTGTATTTATGCTAGAATTAGTTGTCTTTTTGCTTCTTTTGTGAATTTGAGCTCATTTCATCCTGAAAATACAAAAGGAAGACAAAAACACTCTTTTTCCAACATTAGTACTTAAAAAGGGTTAGTTTTATGCCTTAATTGATGTGATTTATATGTTGCATTTTACACACATCACCACCCCCGACACTTAGAAGTTTTGTTAATAAAATCGTGGTGAAATTTGTTTGGGAAAACAAGTTAAAAAGATATTCATAACACTTGTTGTAAAAATATTTCCAAGTGTTATATTTCTAGAAAAAACTTCGCCAGAGTTTCCTCTGTAACTGGAGGTGGCCACGCTTTCAAGCGTATCATTTTCTTTTCAAAATTCAACCAACAATGTTCCCAACATCAACAAACAATATTTCAACATCTACTAGTTCAAATATACGTAAATCGCAAATACATGAACTTGTGGGTTATATAAAAGTGTGTAGTAACCTTCCAATAATTTTAGTAGATCCTTCTATCTTTGTAAATAAAATCGGTTTCTCGAAAGCTTTATTTTTAAAGGAGGTGTATTTATACAACTTCTAGTCAAATATTACAAAAATAATTATTTGTTAAAACTTTTTGTTACACAAGTGTCTACACACTTGTGTTTTCACAAAATCACCTTTAGTTTATGAGAGATCCGGCTTTAAACATGTGACTTCATCTTACACTTGGTTCTTCAAAAATACCACTTGTAGATCTTTAGATCTACTAGTTTAGAACTCCATTTTATAAGAAAAACCACTTTTACACAAGTTCATGTTCATATGTAGTAGTGTTCATCATCTAATCACTTTCATACTTTTACATACACTAGTTCATGTTCTATGAACATGACTTAGTCGGGTTAGATGACGATCCGAACTACTACCAGCATAAAACAACACAAAATAATCATAACAAAACAAGTTTAACAAGTTTTACACCAATATTCATCCATTAACCACTTTGTTCATCACTTTAGTAGACTTTTAGACTTTATCACTTTAGTAGACTTTTAGACTTTGATCTTATATGTTCATTATTTTTAACCGACAAATCTCTTATTAACCACTTTAGACAAGATCAATAAGGTGTTTAGAGTCACTTACTACTAGCTCGAGGCTAGGGAAGAAACTAGACGAAAAACGGGTGGTTAATAGCAACGTAGTGAGGTCCTTGGCAATCCGTAAGCACCGAGCTTCCTCGTATGAGATCCTTCACACTTGTATAAGCTTGGACTTGCAAGATCAAAATCGAAAAAGGATGGTGGGTGGGGCTTGGTTCTCGGCCGAAAGCTCAAGAGGGAGAGAGAGTGGAGTTGATTTTTTTTTTTTTTTTGTGAAGTGAATAATGTTAAGTGTTTATCCCTTGATCCATTTTATAGACCATCCATTATACTTAACCTTTGGTCAATGTGCTTAGTAGATATTAAGCACAAGAATAAAATATTCAAAGTTGTGTAAGGGTATGTCCCCTAAGGGACCGAATTTGTTGGGGGGAAAGAGGGGTTTGGGTTGGTTTCTAACTAGATGATTAGTATCTAGTTTGTTCATTAGGTAATTAAATTAATTATTAGAGTGTTATATAATATAACGGGTGTTAGGGTATTCGGGGACCCTAACTGGCTCAGAAAAAGAAAACCAGTGTCAATGATAATATTTTTATGTCCCGGGTAAAGACCGGTTGTTCGGTTGGATACTGATCCGTTAAAGTGCTTAATAAGCATTTAAAGTGTCGTTAACATTATTTTTAGTGACACAATAAATTTCCGACACTTTGGAAAGTGTCTAGTATTATTTTCCCATGTTTTTGCACTTTACTAGTTAATTTAAATGTTGAATTTTTATTTGAAGTGCAGAATTTTGTACATAAAGTACGTTTTAGGCACATCTGGTCACTATAACTATCACCTAGTGACGCAGTTTAACAATCCTCACTTCCCTACACTCACTACTAGTGTAGTAATCTATTCCCGGCTCATACCGGCCTTAGAGGCAGTGTCTGCCTGATGCTGGCTATATCAACATGTTTAATGGGTTATCCGTTCATTGTGCTACTGTGATTTTGTGCATCAAGTTTGTCACTAAAGTTCTGTATGTAAATAATGGAGTGACAGTTAATAGAGTATGATGCAAGTATGTGTATGTATCAGTATTCAAGTAGCAGTTTACCCACAATTGTAAGCAAGCACAATAATTAAGCAGTAATTAAATATTGATTAAGTCGTACGGATACCTGATTTGGTGAGGGTTGTCACATTCTCCCCCCGTTAGAAAAATTTCATCCCGAAATTTTAAGTTATGCTTCTAGTTGCAGGGGTCTTGGGAAATAAGTGGGGGTATTTTTCTTTCATTCGGTCCTCATGTTCCCAGGTGTATTCAGGACCATGTCTTGCATTCCATCGTACCTTGACGAGTTTGACAATGCTCCGGCGGGTTTTGTTCACCTTCCAGTCCGTAACCTCAACGGGTTCTTCAACAAAATGGAGCGTGTCGTCAATATGAATCTCGTCTGCGGGAATAACAACAGTATCTTGCGTTGGACTTTTCTTCAAATTTGATACATGAAATGTATCGTGAACACCGTTCAGCTCGGCAGGTAAATCCAGTTTGTACGCTACTAAACCAATTCTTTCCAGAATTCTGAATGGACCAATATACCGCGGATTCAATTTTCCACGCTTCCCGAAGCGTGCCACACCCTTCCAGGGTGATTCCTTCAACAATACCATATCGCCTACCTCAAACTCTAGAGGTTTCCTTCTTCGGCCCGCATAGCATTTTTGTCGATCACGAGCCGCCTTGATGCGATCTCGGATCTGTGCGATCTTATCTGTGGTTTCCTGGACCACATCAGGACCAACCAATTGTTTATCACCTGCATCAGACCAACCAAGCGGTGATCTGCACTTGCGGCCATATAAAGCTTCAAATGGTGCGGCACCAATACTGGTGTGGTAGCTGTTGTTATATGAAAATTCGACCAATGGTAAATGTTTATCCCAGCTACTGCCCAAATCCATAACACATGCTCTCAACATATCCTCCAATGTTTGTATCGTTCGTTCGCTTTGCCCATCGGTCTGTGGGTGAAATGCAGTGCTCAGATTCAATTGCGAGCCAAAAGCTTCTTGGAAGGATTGCCAAATCCTTGACACAAACCTTCCGTCTCTATCAGAGATGATCGAGAGAGGCACTCCATGGCGTGTAACGATTTCTCTCATGTAAATTTCAGCCAACTTGCTCGTATTATCTTTCTCTCTGATAGGTAAGAAGTGCGCAGATTTCGTTAATCGGTCCACTATTACCCAAATAGTGTCATGACCTCTTGGCGTTCTTGGCAACTTCGTTATAAAATCCATTGAAATTTGTTCCCACTTCCATTTGGGAATCTCAAGTTGTTGCAGAAGTCCCGAAGGCTTCTGGTATTCAGCTTTCACCTTAGCACACGTTAAACATTTGCTCACATAAATAGCAACGTCGCCTTTCATTCTAGGCCACCAATAATAATCTTTAAGATCTTGGTACATCTTGTCCACTCCTGGATGGATAGAGTATCGTGATTTGTGTGCCTCATCAAAAATAACTTTTCTCAAACCACCAAACAGAGGAACCCAAATCCTTTTTATAAAACATAACGTCCCTTCCTCGTTTGGCACTAATTGCTTCTCCAAAGCCCTAACCCTTATGGGCTTGATCCTTTCTTTTCGACTTAGGGCGTCGGCGACCACATTCGCCTTCCCCGGATGATACTTAATTTCGCGGTCGTAGTCGTTCAACAACTCAACCCATCGTCGTTGTCTCATATTCAACTCCTTCTGGTCGAATATCTGTTGTAGGCTCTTATGATCTGTAAAAATTGTACATTTCGTACCATATAGGTAGTGTCTCCCGATCTTTAACGCAAATATCACTGCGCCTAGTTCTAAATCATGTGTGGTATAATTCTTTTCATGTACTTTCAACTGGCACGAAGCGTAAGCTATAACTTTCTGGCGTTGCATCAACACGCAACCCAAGCCTTGACGCGAAGCATGGCAATATACCACAAAATCATCTGTACCTTCCGGTAGTGCTAAGATTGGCGCATTGCAAAGCTTATCCTTTAACAGCTGGAATGCTTCTTCCTGTTTGATTCCCCAATTAAACTTCTTATCTTTCTGCGTGAGGAGTGTCAGCGGTTGGGCGATTTTTGAAAAATCCTCAATGAACCTTCGATAATACCCTGCCAAACCTAAGAATTGACGAATCTCGATTGGCGTTTTTGGGGTTTCCCAATTCTTGATCGCCTCGATCTTTGTTGGATCCACATGAATCCCATCTCCATTTACCACATGTCCAAGAAATTGGACCTCCCGTAGCCAAAACTCGCACTTAGAGAATTTGGCATACAACTGTTCCTTTTTAAGCAACTCCAAAATAGCTCTTAGATGCTGTTCGTGCTTAGCCTTTGTCTTTGAATAAATCAAAATGTCGTCGATAAACACAATCACGAACTTATCCAAGTATGGCTTGCAAACTCCGTTCATTAAATCCATGAAAACTGCAGGCGCGTTTGTCAACCCAAACGGCATAACTAGGAACTCGTAGTGTCCATAACGAGTCCTAAAGGTTGTCTTCGGAATACTTTCCTCTTGTATCCTTAACTGATGGTATCCTGATCGCAGATCGATCTTCGAGTAAAAGCTTGAACCTTGGAGCTGATCGAATAGATCATTAATCCTTGGCAGAGGATACCTATTCTTGATAGTCAACTTATTCAACTCCCGGTAGTCGATACACATACGAAAACTACCGTCCTTCTTCTTGACAAACAGGACCGGAGCTCCACAAGGTGAGAAGCTTGGTCTGATGAATCCCTTGTCTAACAACTCTTGAAGCTGTGTCGACAATTCCTGCATCTAAGACGGGGCAAGTCTATAGGGTGCCTTAGCCACAGGCGCGACGCTTGGAACTAAGTCGATGCGGAACTAGGCTTACCTCTGGGGTGGCAATCCTGGCAAGTCCTCGGCTCAGCAGCCTTCTTATCCACGATGTGTGCCAGGAAGGCAGCACATCCCTTCTATAGACACTTACGGGCTTTCAGGCAGCTGATGATTCTTAAAGGCGTATCTCGCTTTTCTCCATGAACCACAATTGTTTCACCATCTTCGGTTGGGATACGAACGACCTTTTCGTGACAAACAATCTCTGCCTTGTTGCTAGATAACCAATCCATTCCTACTACCACGTCGAAGCTCCCCAGCTGGACTGGTAGTAAATCCAAAGCAAACTCACGCTCTCCCAACTCGATTACACAACCTCTGACAACTTCATTAGCTTCCACTAGCTTTCCATTAGCCAGTTCAATTGAATAGGGGATATCTAATTTACTAGCGGCTAACCCAAGCAAATTCTTAAACTCTAACGACACGAAGCTATAATCGGCACCAGTATCAAACAAAACGGATGCAAAGCGTTGGTTTATAGGGAACGCACCAGTAACAACATTGGGATCCTGGCGCGCTTCCCTCGCTTCGATATTAAAGACTCTTCCCTGAGCTTGGTTCAATTCTGGGCAGTTCTCTTATAGTGCCCAATGTCACCACAGTTAAAACAACCTGGTCTTTGCCCGTTTCCACCTCCATTCCCAACTTGATTGTTGTTTTGATTTCGATTCACATTACCAGCTTGATTCACATTGTTGCCTTGATTCCCATTTCCTCCATTGTTCCCCTGTGGGCGATTCCCAATACCACCACGATTATTGTTTCTATTCCCAAATCCTCCTTGGCCTCCCCGGCCAACAGTGGCCCAGCAAGTATCCTTTGAGTGACCAGCCTTTCCACATGCTTCACATACTTTTGACCCACACCGGCCAGAATGGTGACGCTGGCAGGTGTTACACTTGGGATGGGTACCCATATACCTTTTTCCCTTCTTTCCAGTACCAGTTGTAGCTTGGACTGGTGCGCTTGGTTCTCCTTTCCTGCCATCACTGCTTGTGCCTTGTTTGAAATTCGAGAATTTTCTTTTGTTACATCCGGATGACTCTACGTGAGTCTCTTTCTTCTTTTGCTCAACATCAGAAAACTTGTTTAGGTGGATAGCCTCCTCAGTAAGAGTCACGCTCAGATCGATTGCCTCAGTGATTGTTGCCAGCTTTGAAGAGGTCACCATACTTATGATTTGAGGAGCTAAACCCCAAATGAAGCGCTCGATTCGCTTGAATTCCGGTGTGACCATATAAGGTACCACATGAGACAAGTCGTGAAACCTCTGAACATATTCCGCAATTTTTGGACCTTCCATTTTTAGATGCCAAAACTCAGTTTCCAACATTTGTATCTCTGCACGTGAACAGTACTTTCTGCGCATGAGCTCTTTCACCTCAGTCCATGTCATTGCATATGAAGCGGCTTCACCAAGAGTCTGAACTTGTAAATTCCACCGGGATAGGGCTCTGTCCAAGAATAGTCCAGAAATGTAAGTAACTTGTTGGTCTGGAGCGCACTTGCTCATCCGGAGAACAGACTCTGTCTTCTCGGCCCATCGAACAAAAGCAACAGCACCTCCGGTGCCGTCAAAGTTGACAGGCTTGCAGTCTAGGAACTGCTTGTAGGTGCACCCATGAGGCGGATTGTTGTTGCCATTGTTGTTTGAATTACTCCCGCTAGTTACTCCTTGCGAGGCTGCGTACTGCGCAATGGCGGCAGCGATGACCTGTTGAAGTTCTGCCTCGTTGGTCGGCATGCGTGCTTGACGTCTCGGTGGCATCTGCTAAAAGATGTGTTCACGTAAGTCAGGTCATAGTAGGTAAAGTGTACGTATATAACGATAGTAATAATACATAACATCTCATGTTAAAATAAACCAAACACATAACATCCCATGATAAAAAGTATAAACAATCAATCAAGCATCACATATGATGAGAATACTGCGATTGCATTGCCATAATCGAGACCACAATGTAAAGTTTACAAGTACATACTGTATCATACAACATCAATGACTAAGGGCTACATCACCCCAGTCCAAAATATCAAATCAGTGTCAACAATATCCAATATACATAACAACCAAAAGTCGGGATCAATATGCAGTCTCCCAAAAGCTGTGCAATCTGTGCAATCGCCGTCTTCTCAACAAAAGTCCACCCGTGTCGTACAAAATAGCCCTACGCTGATGGCGGTGGAGGAGGGGGAAAACGGGAAAAGAACAAACGTCGCATGTGAAGCCAATCCTCCTCCATGGCTCGATGAGAACGCAACAGATATGCTAGCTGCTGCTCCTAAGTCCAAAAACGTGAAGCAGAATCGGGAGATAACGGACGAGGAGGGTGTGATATCGCAGGGCGAGGAGGGCACTGGCATGGTGGTCGCTGAGCTCTCTCAAGCTCCTGCACGCGACGAGTCAGTGCCTCCTGCTGGATCATGAACGACCTGAGAATATCCTCTACAGAATAACCCACGTGATAAGGATGATAAGGATCAGATGGTGGCATGATGGGTGGTGAAGTCCAGAGAAAAGGCTCGCTAGATGGAGCAAAAGGATGGCACAACAAACGGTGCAACAGGGGGAACAGCAGTATGATGAGAGATCTATGGTACAAAATGATCTTCTCCAGGCATGAAAGGTGCATGGCCAAAAGGCTGACGGGATGAACCCTCCCCAGGACATGGTGGAGGTATGTCCTGGATAAATGTGATAGGCAGGTCTGCTTGATGCGCATCAGTGACAGGTGCAGGAAACAAAGGTGTATCAATAGGAGCTGAAGCAGGCGCTAAAACAGGTGTAACAGGTACCACAAACGGCGGGTAGTCATCATCATCGTCTATCCACCCATTTCGGGTGTGCGCATATTGAGGGTCAACATGGGTCGCAAAAAGGGCATGATCAGGCTCTACAGGCACTGGGTCAGGAAGAGGAGCAATAACAGGATCAGCAGGAATATCAGCAATGTGAGGGGCAACAACGGGATCAGCGGGTATATCCGCAACATGAGGAGCATCAACCTGAACATCAATAGCAACGTGATCATCCACCACCTGTAGAGCCACAACAGGATGATCATCGATGGGTATATTAGCAATCAAAGGATCAACAGCGGGTACATCAGCATGAATAGGGTCATGCTCGAATGCGGGGTCTGGAGCAACTACTGGCTTGGGGGCCACAGCAGGCTCCGGATCGTCAAACTCCATCTCAAAATCTGCAGGATCAGCAAACATAGGGTCAACAGGGTCAACAGGGTCCTCCATGGGCTGATCTAGGTGAATAAACTCAATCTCCTAGTCTGGATCAAAACCAGGTGGGAAAACGGGGTCTGAATCATCATCAATGTCATCATCGATCGCAAAACTCGGGGCAGGGGCAGGTGCAGCGGACGATGCTCTATCAGGGTCTGTATCATGCGAATAGTGCTGCACTCCCTGCGCATGTGATGGTGCAGATGCCACAGACTCAAAGGAGTCTGGGACAGGTGAATGGATGGGTGCCTCCTCTGCAGGAGCATTCGCAAGTAGCAAGAGATCGCCAGCAGCTATGTGGGCCTCGCCCTAAAAGTCATCCTCTAGTGGATCCTCATCAAACAAGTCGACGTCGTCGTCAGCGACTACGTCAAGGGGCATGTCAACAATAGGGTACGCGGCAAGGGGTACAGGGGAAGGGATCACCACGAGCGGCAAATCCCCGGCGATAGGGCCATCAGCGGGCTCAGCAACGACATCGGGCAGCGTAAATGGCTGGAAATCATCGTCGTTCGTGCTGGTGGTGTCCGAAGTATACACCTCGCGCTCTGATACCAAGCTGTCACACCCTGGCTTTGTGGAAGCGTGGGTTAATTGGTGTGACTTCTTAATACCATAGGTTAATCATAACAAAGCTATATGAAAGTAAAACCATGCAGAATCATCCATTAAAGTCTTAAAAACAAAAGTAACAACATTGTCTCAAAGTGTTGACACATGCAACGGAAATTACAACCTACCAAATGAAAACATTGTTTTTAAGACGCAACCACAACATAAAATAAAACACCGTTTAAGACTTGCGACTCGTCCAGGTAAAAGTCGCAATCACTAAACGTGGATGATCCCGTAACTCTAATGCAGCGTAGCATACCGTGCCAGATCCTTAGTTCCCTGAAATACATGTAAGTTGGAAAAATCAACAAAAATGTTGAGCGAGTTCATGTGTAGTGAGTAATAAAACCTTTGTAAGTATAAAAACCCTGGTATGTAGCAAATAAGGAAATAAAGAGATCACCAATGGTTTGCAAGGCCATTGATATGTGTGATGTGTAGTAGGAAGACTCAAACCTAGCAGATTTTTGCGTCGGGTACCAAGTCACCCCGAGGTCCGTTCTGTTGGGCCTGGGGTTGGGCTCGCTACACCCAGATAGATCTCCCGCTACTGTCCCTCGGTCCTACTCTGAGGATTAATGGCCTTCAGTTCACGCCTACCCATTCACATGATCTAAGTAGTAACCCTCATTACGCTAATCATACCATGTGTAAAGTACTCGTAAACATAGTAACATGTATTTCACCCCCGCAGTTTAGAAAACTGAAAACAGTTAAGAGAAAAGGGGGACATAAACTCACAGTGGTGCGTCTCTAATAAGAAAATCTCCTAGTCAATCTGCTGTGCGACGACCTACACGTACTAACTTCTATTAGACGGACGGCCGTGCCTTAGCTTAAGGTTTAAGTTTTTGGGAAATAGTTAGACAACTATTTTGTGTTTACACTTCGTAATTATTTGGTAAATATATTCCTTCCCAAGGATGGGGGCTTTAATACATGTGCGTTTTCTTGTAATTCCGAAAATATATTATTAAGTCACACTTAAAATATATTTTAATTCTTTCTCCAAAATATAAATATTTTTCCCAAAAATATTATATTTTATTACATATAATTTTTCCCAAAATAATACTTTTGTCAAAATACGCGTTTAAGAGTATTTTCTAAAAATACGTAAGTTACGGATAAAGATCGGGTGGTAGTAATAATACCATTGTAACTTAAATATTTATTGTGAGGGCGTTAGAATTATTTTGGAGTTGTTAATATTCAGTAATATTATTTTTACCCTAAAAATAATATTTACGTAGTTCACAAAATAATCATAAAAATTTACACAAGTGTTGTTATGAAAATATATATTCTAAATATATATTTTAGCAAGTTTTATTTATAAAAATCCCTCCTCCGACACTTAGAAGTTTTGTTAATAAAATCGTGGTGAAATTTGTTTGGGAAAACAAGTTAAAAAGATATTCATAACACTTGTTGTAAAAATATTTCCAAGTGTTATATTTCTAGAAAAACTTCACCAGAGTTTCCTCTGTAACTGGAGGTGGCCACGCTTTCAAGCGTATCATTTTCTTTTCAAAATTCAACCAACAATGTTCCCAACATCAACAAACAATATTTCAACATCTACTAGTTCAAATATACATAAATCGCAAATACATGAACTTCTGGGTTATATAAAAGTGTGTAGTAACCTTCCAATAATTTTAGTAGATCTTTCTATCTTTGTAAATAAAATCGGTTTCTCGAAAGCTTTATTTTTAAAGGAGGTGTATTTATACAACTTCTAGTCAAATATTACAAAAATAATTATTTGTTAAAACTTTTTGTTACACAAGTGTCTACACACTTGTGTGTTCACAAAATCACCTTTAATTTATGAAAGATCCGGCTTTAAACATGTGACTTCATCTTACACTTGGTTCTTTGAAAATACCACTTGTAGATCTTTAGATCTACTAGTTTAGAATTCCATTTTATAAGAAAAACCACTTTTACACAAGTTCATGTTCATATGTAGTAGTGTTCATCATCTAATCACTTTCATACTTTTACATACACTAGTTCATGTTCTATGAACATGACTTAGCCGGGTTAGATGACGATCCGAACTAGTACTAGCATAAAACAACACAAAATAATCATAACAAAACAAGTTTAACAAGTTTTACACCAATATTCATCCATTAACCACTTTGTTCATCACTTTAGTAGACTTTTAGACTTTGATCTTATATGTCCATAATTTTTAACCGACAAATCTCTTATTAACCACTTTAGACAAGATCAATAAGGTGTTTAGAGTCACTTACTACTAGCTCGAGGCTAGGGAAGAAACTAGACGAAAAACGGGTGGTTAATAGCAATGTAGTGAGGTCCTTGGCAATCCGTAAGCACCGAGCTTCCTCGTATGAGATCCTTCACACTTGTATAAGCTTGGACTTGCAAGATCAAAATTGAAAAAGATGGTGGGTGGGGCTTGTTCTCGGCCGAAAGCTCAAGAGGGAGAGAGAGTGGAGTTGATTTTTTTTTTTTTTTTGTGAAGTGAATAATGTTAAGTGTTTATCCCTTGATCCATTTTATAGACCATCCATCATACTTAACTTTTGGTCAATGTGCTTAGTAGATATTAAGCACAAGAATAAAATATTCAAAGTTGTGTAAGGGTATGTCCCCTAAGGGACCGAATTTGTTGGGGGGAAAGGGGGGTTTGGGTTGGTTTCTAACTAGATGATTAGTATCTAGTTTGTTAATTAGGTAATTAAATTAATTATTAGAGTGTTATATAATATAACGGGTGTTAGGGTATTCGGGGACCCTAACTGGCTCAGAAAAAGAAAAACAGTGTCAATGATAATATTTTTATGTCCATGGTAAAGTCCGGTTGTTCGGTTGGATACTGATCCGTTAAAGTGCTTAATAAGCATTTAAAGTGTCATTAACATTATTTTTAGTGACACAATAAATTTCCGACACTTTGGAAAGTGTCTAGTATTATTTTCCCATGTTTTTGCACTTTACTAGTTAATTTAAATGCTGAATTTTTATTTAAAGTGCAGAATTTTGTACTTAAAGTACGTTTTAGGCACATTCGGTCACTATAACTATCACTTAGTGACGCAGTTTAACAATCCTCACCTCCCTACACTCACTACTAGTGTAGTAATCTATTCCCGGCTCATACTGGCCTTAGAGGCAGTGTCTGCCTGATGCTGGCTATATCAGCATGTTTAATGGGTTATCCGTTCATTGTGCTACTGTGCTTTTGTGCATCAAGTTTGTCACTAAAGTTCTATATGTAAATAATGGAGTGACAGTTAATAGAGTATGATGCAAGTATGTGTATGTATCAGTATTCAAGTAGCAGTTTATCCATAATTGTAAGCAAGCACAGTAATTAAGCAGTAATTAAATATTGATTAAGTCGTACGGATACCTGATTTGGTGAGGGTTGTCACACTCACATCTGGAAGAACCCTAAATTTGATGTGTCCTATCTTTGCATAGATTTCACACAGTCATTTGAGACGCCTCTCGCATTCTTTTTATTTGTTGTTGAGATGCTTTCAATAAGAATGACAAATGAACCTTCGTCTTTCCGGCCGGGAAGTCCGGCGACAATTCCGTCCACCTGGAAACACTAATACACATCGATTGAACGCGTTTTTTTGTATTAATCACTTATCTTCATCTTATACCAACCCACTACGATTATCTATCTTCTCGCCGGAATCCTAAACTCCGACCAACTCGCCATCGTTCAATTCCGAGAACTTCTGAGGTACAAGACACCTGCTGCCGTACACCTTCACTCACCTCCTAACACCATCGGAATCACCACCACCAAACCATCAACCTTCACATACCACCTAAAACCACCAGAACCACCACCGCCTTGAGGCCTCCTGCACCCGAGAAGCTAATTTCTCCTACACCTCAACACCCACCGTCGAACCACATGAAAACACCGTCAATCCCCCTGAAACCATCGTCGAACCACCTGAAAACGCCATCGAACCACTGTCGAACCCCCTAAACCCCGTCGAACCCCTAAAACCACTAACCAAACACAAATTACACAAAAAATCGTTATATCAGATTAAGAAATTACGTTAGCCTGCAAAGGTATCGGACCATCTGACCAACGCTGTTCAGCCCCACCACCGTTCATCAGCCACTGTAGGGGTGTGCCCTCTCTGATGTCAGAATTCGAAAGGCTACCAACACCCTCTCCGATTTAATAATTCAAATGGCCACCGGCTATTGTTTGATTGTGAGAGCAGAACCAGAAGAGAGTAGAAAAGGGGAGATGCCGAGATGGGTGGGTAGGTGGGTAAAAGGATTATATTATTTATTTATTTATTTATTATTAAGGGTATTTTAGTAATTTGATACCCCACTTAACTGAGAAAATTAACCCCATTCACGCTAGAGACTATTCGAGAACGAATTCGCAAATCTTGGGGACTACAGCTGTAATTTTAGAAAGTTAGGGACTAAAGGCGAAAAAAGGGCAAAACACAGGGACTATCCGGGCACTTTTCTCTTTATTGCCTATAAAACATTGCATTGTGTTTTAATTTGTTATGTTTGATGTTTTTGTTGCTAAAACAATACAAAACATCATGCCTAAGTCAAAAATATGATGCCAACATGTCACTTCCTATGCCTTCTCACACTTCTTCTTATGAAAAATGTCCTTTCTATAGAACTCACCTTACACATGCGCGCGCACACACACATATATATTATTTATTAAAACCCCAAGCATAAACGGACACGAACGAATACAAACAGACACATTATTGAAAGTTCACGAAATAAATGAACAAACGCGGCTTGTGTTCATTTTCATTCATTTAACTATATGAGTGAAGGGTTTGTCCGTATTCGTTCATTTTTTTGTCCGTATTAGTTATTCTTCGATTAAAGTTCAATTCGTTTGAATTCCTAGATGGAACTAAATATCAAATAAAGTTATAAATCAAAACAAATTTAGTAATACTATAAACCTAGTTTTATACTAAATAGAATTATTATTGCATAATAAATAAGAAAAACATGATAGACAAGTCTTTGACTTGTTAAAAGACAGATTAGAAAAGAATATTTTAGTATTGTGTGTATTTACTTTTCACCAAAATAAATATAAAATTATAAATCATCATTTCCTTTTTTATTAACGACAAGAAACGATGTGTCAATCACCATGACACTGGGTGCTGAGGCCAAGGTCGACTACTCGACCACTGCCAGCCCCTTGGCTCTCCCTAGATGCGCGAAACCCGACCTTCACCCGACCGAAGGCACGACAGTGGAGTACGGTAAAATCTCGCCTCACATACAAGTCAAACTGGCGCCACCGTATTCGCTCTTCACATGGATGCCACAGAAAATAATAAGCAGAGTGGGAATCAAACTTGGGTCACAAGGAACACCAATTTTTTCCCCAACTACTCCACCACTACCTCATTGGCAAAATCTTGATTTACTTCTTTTCTCCTGCATCATCTCCTACTTTGGATCTACCATTTATACCTACAACCCAAAGTTGTCGATGATGTAGGAATTATTTTCTAATTACTCTCTGTTCTTGTTCTCTTCGCTTAAAACAACTATACGACTATCAGAGTCGTCTTCAAAACTCTCAAAATAATTTAGGCTCCGGCGAAATAAAAAACTGAACCCAAAATTGTAGTAAAGGGAAATGAGTTTTTTAAAAAAATAAGATCTTGGTGGTGAAGCCAGGACTTGAACTTGATACCTCTACATTATCTTGAGATGATTTTTCAACTCCACTAACAACACTACTATTTATAATAAATGAGTGCATATATTAAATATATAATTAACTATATATCGGGCCTTTTAAAAATTTGGAATTCGAGCGACGGCACAGATTGGCCGACTCAAGAGCCGGTCCTGACAACTATCAAGGACATTCAAAACAAAAGAAAACGACTATGTAAGAGGCACCTGATAACTAAAGATCATGGAACTCTGATCACTGGAGAATTGTTGGTAGGGCTGTAAACGAGCCGAGTCGAGCCGAGCTAGACCCAGCTCGAGCTCGGCTCGAACTCGATTCGAGCTGGCTCGACTCGAGCTCGAATTTTAAATCGAGCTAAGATTTGAGGCTCGAGCTCGGCTCGATTAGAATTCGAGCTAGCTCGGCTCGGCTCGATCTAGCTCGAACTAACAAAGAACCGCAAAATTTAATAATTAAAAAACCCTTAAAAATGAATTTCTTCATAGCATAAGGGCCATAATTGCCATTTAATTTAACCATATGGCTAAATATGCAAGTATAAATGGTTAATTCACTTTCTCCTTGTCTTTACCTTCTTTTATAGGGGAGATACACCATTAGTTTTTGTTTTCTAAGCGATGTGGGACAAAAAATGAAGGATGTAAACCTTATCGAGCCAGCTCACGAGCTCACGAGCCGAGCCAGACCAGGCTCGAGCTCGGCTCGTTTATAAACCGAGCCGAGCTGTCTCGTTTATAACCGAGCCAATTTCGAGCCGAGCTTTTTTCGAGCGAGCTGCGGGCCACGAATTTTTTGAACACCCTTAATTGTTAGGATGGTTGCTGGAGGGTCAATTGACTCTCCGTTCCGCCCTTAGCTTTGTATAAGGAAGATTTAACATCTTTTTTCATTCTCTCATAGCAATCCATTCATTCTATCTTCTCCGTATCAAACACTAGTGCAACTTGTTTCCAATAATATCATATTTTGGAGTTTGCTCCAACCGATTCAACGAGTAAATCATCAACGACACGACAAAAATGAAATTCCAAATTTAAAATAAAAATAAAAATAAACGGTCCATATCTCGCCTCCTATAACCGTGGATCACGCGCAGACTAAACGAGCGTGGGTTAGAATAATAATATTATTCAGATTCCTACAACACATCTTTTGGAATCCTTCCCCTATAAATACGGAAACGAGTAAGTAGGTGTAGAAGCGCAAACATTTCAAACAATTGAACCTTCCTTTTCTGTACAATACGACACCGTTTACAACCACACCGACTATCACCTAACATTTTCCGGCAACATGTGCAGAAGCTCCGGTTCACCTCCGGATCATCAATCCGATCATGTTTCTACCGATTCCGTTGAGACTACTGTCTATATTTCAACTTCCGGTGGCCGTACTATTCCGGCACACGCTCAAATTCTGGTAAGCAATCGCTTATTTCTAATAACTGCTGGAGTTTTCATATCTGAAATAGAAATTATGATATCTAGTTTTAACATTGTGTATAAGTTTTGAGGTGAATCAGTTGATAATATGGAATCAGATTCGTTAGATTCTGTATATTCAGAGCAATCGCCTGTTGCTTGCTAGAATAGATGAATTTCTGTGAAATCGAATATGAGTTTTATGATTCTGTATATCTGAATATATAGTATCTAGTTTATAAGTTGAGATGATTTAGTTTTGTCAGATATTTAGATCGAGTTTTTACATAGTGCAAAAGTTTTGAGGTGAATCAGTTGATTATTTGGAATCAGATTCGTCAGATTCGAGTATTCGGATACTCATTTGTTCGTCACTATTTGAATATTCGTCTGTGAAATCGAATTTTAACATTGTGCAAAAGTTTTATGTTGAATTAGTTGATATATTGAAATTAGATTCGTTCATTTTTAGTAGATTCTGGATATCTGAATTTATGAAATTTAGTTTATCTGTTGAGATAATTTAGTTTTCTTATGTATTGAAACCTAATTTCAACATTGTGCAAATGTTTAAAGATGAATCAGTTGATAATTTGTAACCAGGTTCATCTACTTTGTGTAGATTCTGGATATCTGAACTTATAATATTTAGTTTATCCGTACAGTTGATTTAGTTTTGTCATTTATTGAGATCGAATTTCAACATTGTGCACAAGCTTTATGCTGAATCAATTGATAATTCTGAATCAGATTCGTCAAAGTCTTGTATTTTGACACTCTTTTCTTCGTTTGCTATCGGAATATTCAGGCATCAGCGTCGCCAGTGTTGGAAAGCATAATTGATAATTTGAGGAAGCACCAGAGACTTGAGGAGGCGATTACGATTCCAGGTGTTCCGTGTGATGCTGTGGAGGTCTTCGTCAACTTCATGTATACCAATCGGTGAGTTTCGAACACAGGACAACGATCCTCTTTGTTGTTTTAATCGTTAAACATTGTTATGAAGTATGAACAATTCATTGTGATTTGCGAACAGATGCAGCGAAGTGGAGATGGAGAAGTTCGGGATTCATCTGCTAGCGTTGGCTCATGTTTACATGGTACGGCAGCTGAAGACGCAGTGCAGCAAGGCGTTGGTCCGACGGCTGACGGTGGAGAACGTGGTGGATGTTCTTCAACTTGCAAGGCTATGTGATGCACCTGATCTTTACCTAAAGTGTATGAGATTAATATCCAATAGATTCAAGCCGGTTGAGGAAACCGAAGGATGGAAATTCCTACAAAACAATGATCCATTCCTTGAACTCGAAATCCTCAAGTTCATCGATGAATCTGAATCGGTACGTACTTAATTAATACCTTATATTTCGTTAGATCTGAATTCCGATCAATATTGTAGACGAGCCGAGCCAGGAGCCAAGCTAGCTAGTTGGGCTCCCGCCTTAGCGAGCTGAAATGTTGAGCTTGAACTCGGGTCGTCAAATGCTCAAGCCAGTTCATGGCTCGTACGACTAGTTTTATTTATTTTTAAATAAAAAACCTATATTGAATTTTTTTACACATTGATATATAAAAAAAAAATTTATTTTTTATTCACATACACATAATTGATAATATATAATTTGTGAACTACAAAATTTATAATTTATAGAGTAAAATGCCATTTTCGTCGGTAAGGTTTGGCCAGGTTTGCGACTTTCGTCCCAAGGTTTGTTATTCCGCATCTGGATCCAAAAGGTTTGAAATCTAGCCTTAGGAGCCGGTTTCGAGTGAAGTTATTCTAAACGAGCTTTAAGCAAGTCTTGATTCACGAGTTATATTATCAACAGACCTAATTCTGATTATCTGAAAGCTGTAATTCGTTATTTGCTGATCGTTGAATGTGATATAAATGTGCAGAGGAGAAAGAGTACTAAGAAGCATCTGCAAGCACAAACTGTGTATTTCCAACTAAGTGAAGCCATGGATTGTTTATACCATATCTGCACACAAGGTTGCACAAGTGTAGGACCACACGACAAGGAACCAATCAAGAACCGAGCACCCTGCAGCAAGTTCACGACATGCCAAGGCCTCCAACACTCGATACAACACTTCGCAAGCTGCAAGAAGAGAGTTAACGGAGGCTGTGTTCGGTGTAAACGTATGTGGCAGCTCTTCAAACTCCACTCCTCAATTTGTGATCAATCACCTGATACATCTTGTAAAGTCCCCCTCTGCAGGTACCCATTTATCAATTTGGATTTAAAATTTTAAACCCCACTGTTGAAATTTTTTTTATATTTAAAATTGAAATTGAAATTTTCAGGCAATTTAAAACGAAAGGGAAGCAAGTGAATAACAAGAAGGAAGAAGCAAGATGGGAATTACTAGTTAGAAAAGTGGAAGCGGCTAAAGCTGTATCGTCGGTTTCATTACCGAAGACGAAGATAGAACACCAAGATTATGAACAAGAAGAAGAACCAAGATCATTTAGGGAAGCCATGAATTGTCATGTAAGTGTAGCATGTTGAATAGGGGTTTTTGGCCCAAATAAGTTGGGTTTAGTATGATAGGAATGGTAAAAATGGAGTTGTTTGTACACATGCTGAGGCGAGGGGGTTTTATGGGTATTTTGCCCACCTTTTCTTTGGTTGTTGGGTTGGTGATGATGATGTTTAGTTTTAGGTTGGTGAGGAGTCTTAAAAAGTAGTATTTGTGAATTGTGATTGAGAAAAAGATTGAGTTTGTTTATTTATTTATTTACGAGTGAATTACAAGTTTTGTTTTTTTATCTTTATAGTAAATTTTAAACGGTGTCATTTGTCTTTAAAACTAATGAGTTTTGTACTTAATGAGTTGACGTTAACCCGCGCGTTGCGGCGGGATGTTGAGTATGAATGTTCATAGCATCACTAAATGAAATGTGAAAATTTTTAAGTTTATGCAAAACATTTTTAATTGCTTTGCCAATGTTGTATTAAAGGATTTTACTTCAAAAGACAAACACATAATGATTTTTATATAATTAATTTTTAACCATAAATATTTTTTTTTAACTCAAAATAAGAAAAAAAATCAACCATGTAGTATAGACTAAAGTCAAAATAAGAAAAAAAAATCAACCGTGTAGTATAGACTGAAAAAAATACTATGCCAAATTTTCCCCCACGAATTAATTTTTATTTCTTTGATTCAATGATACTTTTATTATTTTATAAGAATTTGACGTCATAAGCTAATATAGATGCCAAGTCCATTTATCTTTTTTTAATATTTAGTAAAATGTTGTAACACACCCCGTTGCGTTAAACCGCGGTATTATATATCAGTTTAACCAATTATATGTGTTCTAAAGTTGATAAAAGATGTGTATTATATATCAGTTTAACCAATTATATGTGTTCTAAAGTTGATAAAAGATTATAGAAATATATGATTAATGTTTTTTATAATTCATCGTTGGAAAAATTACAAGTTTTGTCCTTTATCTTTATACCACTTTTCAGGCGGTGTCCTTTTTAACGAATGTTGACAGGCGGTGTCCTTTACTAGGTATTTTGTTGCAAGTTTAGTACTTTACACCCAACCCAGTTAAAAAACCCTGTTAATTGTTGGGTGTAAAGGACTAAACTTGCAACAAAATACCTAGGTAAAGGACTAAACTTGTAGTGAACTCAATTTGACACTACAGAATGATAATCGAAATAAGCAATCAAATGAGTGTATTCCTATTTCAATGAATCAAATTACACACAAGAATCATATAGAATGGGGATGGGAATCAGATGAAGAACAAGATGGGAAAGAGAACAATCACGACTGATTAACAATCTTCATTACCCTATACTCACGATCTCTCTGCTTATATCCCAACGAAGGTTTCTGCTCAGCTCTCACACACCCATTAACTTGCTGGGCTTCCTGAACTGGGCTGCGAGATACCCATTATCTTGTTGGGCTTCCTTAATTAGGCTGTGAGGGTTGGGCCAATTAGTATGATTCATAACAAAACTTGCAACAAAATACCTAGTAAAGGACACCGCTTGTCAACAATGAACAGAGTTTTTTAACTGGGTTGGGTGTAAAGGACTAAACTTGCAACAAAATACCTAGTAAAGGACACCGCCTGTAAACATTCATTAAAAAGGACACCGCCTGAAAAGTGGTATAAAGATAAAGTACAAAACTTGTAATTTTTCCTTCATTGTTTGTGTAAATAATTCTTACAAATTATGAAAGGTTTTAAAGTTTAAAAATGGTACAACAGGATAGTCTTTTGTTACTTGATGGGCGTTTGGATGTGCATAACCCACCCCACCCCCACCCTCACGCCCACGTTATTGTCTATGGGTGAAGTCCACGTCATTGGGGTGTAACCCCATAATACATGGGGTAAACGGTCATAACAACGATGTGTAAACAGTCATAATTGTCACAAAAAAAAAAATCGAACACAATACATAAGACACCCGGCAAAAAATCATTTTACACTAATATTGTCACAAAGATTGCATCTCCGTCACTAAACAGTCTAAGACAATTCTCTTTTCTTATGTTCCCACTAAAGTCAAACTTTATTTAAGTTAATCTTGACCGTTTAAATTCTTCAACTTTTAATCCTGACCCTTCAAATTCCGTTTTTCATTCCAGAAGCAGCAGCTACCTTCTCCACAGCAGTTAGCAGTTAGCGTGTCCCTTTTTTTCTCCCCATGTCGCGTCGCCTATATCCTTATACAACCTATCATTAGAACGAAATAGAAGAAGATGATGATTCAGGGATCCATGTCCTCTACCCGGCGCCGATTCCACAATATCTCTTCATCTTCCTCTTGGTTGATTTCTATGCTCCATGGTATGCGTCAATCACCTAAGGTAGGTTTCAGATTTCTGTGTATTTCCTTTCATTTGTTAATTGCTCTTTTACATTGACACATTTTTATAATTTGATTTTAATCAAACGAAGGCTTCGAGAAGAATGGTGGAAAGCGAGTAGAAACTATGAACAAAACGGTACGATCTCAGTAATTTTGTTAGGTTTTGTGTTTGTACTTATGTTCGTATTCAACTTCAATTTATGGTTCGATTATTTTTATAATCTAGGAGAAGTTAGTGAATTTGTTGTTTAAGAAGAGGCAGGGGCAGTTTAGAATCGGTGGAGCAGTCTCTGAGATTGCACAAGTAATTACTAAATTACTCTTTAAGCATATTGTTTAATGTTTAATGTGTTAATAATGTAAATCTGCTATTTGCAGGGTAGGTTGGGTCCAGGGAGGTTGCATCACTGCATGAGATTAATTGGTGCAGTAGAACATGGGATGCAATTAATGGTTCAGAGGTCTCTTCAAAGAAGAACATTTGGGAAATTAATAGCTCAGTGTGGTTCCTTTGTCTCTGATTCTGCCAAGGTAGTTACAAAATAGTTTTTTTTTTTCCTTTTGGTCCGTTTTTGTTTCATTTACAAGTTGAAAATATTATAATGAAGTGTCTAATAGATTTAGAGAAAACTAGACTATTAATATTTGAAGTTGCAGACCAACTTGATCAGTTTGGAAACAAGAAAGCTCGTGGGGCCCTTGCAATGATGAAGGTAAACTTTGTTCCTTCCATCAAATTTGACCGTTTACATGATATTAGTGAAGTTTGGGGGTGATAAATCCGATAAAAAGAAGTTTCAAAGAGAGTAATAGATTGGCCAATGCCATATGATAAGATCTAGAAATGATGCAATTATTATATTGCGTATTTTATGCCTCCGGTTTCCTTTTGAACTTGCACATGCACATTTGTACAGGAGCATTGGATATGATATATCAAAGTAGATATCAAACTAGATATCAAATTAGTTAACGATAACAAATTAACAATGTTAATTCTCTTGTACATGTGGTGCATGTGTTGTAATTTTTGAGAGATGGTTCTCAGTAAGAAGCATACCAAGAAGAAATGGATAATGCGATCAATGTTCGAATGAATGTGAGTTCAGTCTGATCGGAAAGCTCATCTGAAGATACCTGGAACCCTGAGTGAGTATAAATGTGATAAGTGGCTCTTTGATTTCAAGGTTTGATTTTTATCAAAAGATTGTGTTATTGGCTAAAACATGTATCAACATTTGTGTTTGAATGCTGAAACTTTCGTTTTTGTTTATATGAAGGAGGGATAACTTTATTCCCCACAAAGCATTTTGTGAGGCCTTAGCTTTAGCACCCACAAAGCAGGTGGACGGTTCATTGGCTACCGCTACTAAGCCGATTTATTTCTATAAAGCATAAATTGCATCATTTTTTAACTATTATATATTATAATGACAACGGTGAGTATAACCGTATGATCATGCCGAAATCAGACACTGGCCTTTGAAAGTCGACGATTAGCATTACAAAATAGCAGTTTATCCCAATTTTTGTAGTTGATTCAGCCAACACTAACATTTTCTTTACAAAATTGTGTTTAAGATTTGGGTAAACTTTGTCCTTTATGGAGCCGAATATGTTGAAACCAGCAGACCCAGTTGCAAAGGTACGTCCTTTCTATTTATCATTGTAGTAATATTGTTTAAGCTTTCAAGTGAAGAATCAACATCTAATTTTTGTTACGAAACAGCCGTTGAAGCCAACCAATGATGAAAAAAATGTAAGTTTTACTTCATGTGATGTAATTACCTGATTATGGTTGTTATTCACTGCTACATTTTGTTTTGTAAAAGTGTTCCAAATATATGTAACTATATTTATAAAAGTTTTTACATCTAACCTGGGAAAATTTGTGAAGAGTAAGAACAATGAGGCGATAGTATAGGTATCTTCAAACACGCAAAGTACCTAACTTTACTTCAGTAGGTCAACAACATGAAACAAGGCCCCATTCGAGGTCGAGGAGGACGATCCACAAAGCGAAACGAGTTAAGGAGTAGTGCACAGTTGATTATTATGAAACATTCCGCACAATTTCAGTAATACTCTTTATCGTTTTGTGGTTGTTTTACTGCTACATTATTTTTTTTGTTGACTTGAAAGATTTGTGCTTTTATTTGACACCTTGTCTTATTTTGTTCAAACCTCAAAGAAAGTTAGTTTTGCCATATTATTACCTGAAAGTACCCGTCCACCGAACGGGTATAGAACTAGTTAATTCCTTGTTTTGGTCATCTGACATAACATCTAGCATTGTAAAAACCATGATTTACTACTTAAACAATAAAGAAACTTGTTTAAGTCATTTCTAAAATCCAATGACTTTACTTTTAAGTCGTTGGTTCCCCTTGTTTTGCAAAATCAAATTCAGAAACTGCAATCAAATAAAGGGTTTAAATCCCTATCTCTAATCACATACTGATAATCAAATACACAAACTGTTGTTTTGAAATCCGAATATTTCCGAACCAAAATCATTTAGGAAAAGTAAAAATCAAGTTTTCCTAAACGCCTTGATCCGAAACAACAAAAAAAAAACGTTTTTATTTCTAATTGAAAGAAATTTTGAAGAATCATGTTCATTGCATCAGAGGAATTTTTCAGATCAAGGTTTTCGTTAAACACGATGTACCTGTGGCTGTAACTTCAATGTTGGATGAACAGAGTATGAATAGAGAAATATGGGGATGGTAAGTCTGGGCGGTTGGGATGTGGGAAGAAGAATAAGGTTGGAAAATAAAGAGGGTTGCGTATATATGTATTACTAGGTTATTACCCGGGATTGCTTCCCGGGCTCGGGAAACTTAGTTATATCAATTATTATTTGTTATTAATACGACCTCATTACATCAAGCATCTCATTGGATTCAACAACAATGTCTTCACATCACCGGATTAGATCATAAACCCATATTAGAGGTCAAACAAAAGCACAACAGGACCACATGAATAACATCATTTCCACTTTTACTTCAATGCACTTACGTGATCGGGTGATTTAGGATTTTGTAAAAATGTTTGTTCTTGTACTTCTTAACAAAATTACATAGAATTCAAGAAAACAAAACAATGACTTAAAGAACTATAGTTTAACACCAATTCTGATCGGGCAAACAGATGTTGACCAAAAGTCAAACAGTTGTTGACTAAAAGTGAAACAGATGTTCAACCAGATCCACTGTCTTCTTATATTTTAGCACTGTTTTCCTCTTCAAAACACTGTTGAACCTAACATGGGTTTCCATGAACTGTTGACCAAAAGTCAAACAGATGTTAAAACCACTGTTTGAGTTATTCAAACGTCTGTTGAATACTAAATGAGATGTTGGCCAAAAGTCAATCAGATGTTGAACAAAAGTCAAGCAGATGTTCACAAAAAGTCAAACGAAGTGACCCATACATGATTTCTTATACATATTTAACATGTCTCATTTGATCAATTTCAGTTTTAGTTTGGAAATTATGGACACTAGTCCAAGCAAAAGGCGATATGTTTCTTAATATAATCGAAACTGTATGTGTTTCTATTTGCTTGAAATGATTATCAGAGAATAGAACTCGATGTTTTTATTCCTTTAATGGCATAATTAACCAGCTTATCATTGTCAAAGAATAGCACTTATAACTTTGAACATGATTTTGCTATTAGTTTGTACTATATTTCAATTAAGGTGTACAACGAGATAGGTCTGATTACAACGAGATACAATAGTGGTATATATATAGGTGTACAAAACTTGGAGAGAAAGCTAATCTATTTTTGGTGTTGATAACCACATTAATAATAAATATATTCATAACATATATTTATTTTTAAGAAAACATGCCAAACTAATAAAGTGTTTTTGATAAACCTAAAAAAGTTCGAAAGCGAGTTTAATTTGAAATGTAACTATAACATCCATTTTGGACTAGGGTTGACGTGTCACTTATACAATAATCAAAATTCAATACTTCATTTCATTAATAATAAATATATTGCATCATCACAATAATGCAGTGAAACATAAAACAAATGTAATCGCATTTGATATAAAAAATAACTTGAAATAAAAAAAAGTTCAATTATGATAACTATTAAATCAAAATTTTTAATTACTATTTGGATCTAAAATATCCGAGGTGTTACAATATTACCTACTAAAAAGTTTCATCCCCAAAATTTAAAAGTGGGATATACCATAAAAAAATAATAGATTTATCCAATGATAAACAGGTACATGTTTTAAAGAACTTACTTTAGACAATCGAAAACTTCATGGTGATAGAGCCAACTTAATTTATTACTTTTGGAAGGATTCACTAGGTATGTCTAGTGTGTATGATGAAGTCGTGTATCAGATAGATCAGAAAATTAAGGAATTTCGAATAGCAGATCAATTGGAATGGTGAAATCCTTACCCACGTCTATCCATCACCTCACATGATTTGTTTTAAAAAATTCTGTAGTAAAGAGTATGAGCTCTGATACCTAAACAGATTAGGGCTGACGTGACACTTATAAAGTAATCATAATTCAATCATTCTATTAAAAATAAAAGCATCACATTCACAAAATCTAAAATATGAAAATTTAAATATGATAATTATCAAGCGATCCATTGTTGTCAGATAGTTTGGGTAATTGTGTTCCATTTATGTATAACTTTGTGTTCTGCTATGGTAATCCTGAAATTCTTAGGCTTTAGGCGTTTTTTGGAAGTGGTTTTTTTGGCTGGTGGTTCTTTTTGGTGGTTTGTTGTGGAGTTGTTGCTCTTTGAAGGATATTTTCTTACATGTCCTTTTTTGATGTTAAATGGGTATGATTAAGCCTTGACTGATGTTGTTGTTTGTTTCTATTGTTTTGATTTTGTGATTCCGTGATGATATTTGGTTCACGTGTGTCTTTGATGAATTTTTTTGTTGGTTTAACTTTTGGTTGTTCAGGTTGATGAAGATGAAACATGATTATTGATCCGAGATTTTTATGGTTTTCTTGATTTAAATAGCTATGATGTTGCTTTAGAATTGGCTTGGCATTGTGTCTTGCAGCTGTTTAGCTTATCAGCTTCGTTTCCTCACTATTTTGTTGTTGGTTATGGTTGTTAGGGCATGCACTGTCACTTATATATTATAACTTGCCCCCATTTTGTTGCCTTTATTTGTTGTGCATGTTGGTTAGCTAATCCGTTTACGAACAGTTGAGGTTTTTGGAACATAACTGGTTAGTATTTGTCTAGATGAAAATGGCCTATTGCCCATCCAAGAGCAATAGCTATGATGGTGCTTGAGATTTGGCTTGGGATTGTGTATTGCAGTCGTCCTTAGCTTCTGAGCTTGGTCGTCTTGTTCTTTATTGTCGGTTATGGCTGTTATGGCATGCAGCATGGTTTATATAGTACCACTTGGTATAATCTGGTTGCCTTTAACTATTGTGTGTGTTCGTTAGCCAAGTCGATTTTGAACACTTGAGATGTTGGGAAAAATTGTATATTTATATATTATCAATTAGCAAGATAGATGTGCTATGTTGACTTGTACTACATGTTTGAACGATGTTATACACATATTTGGTTTGTATATTGTGCGTTGTAGGTTTTTTTTGGGTTTGGGTATTTAATGTGTGCTCTTTTGGTTGTTAGCTTCATTTTGAAGTTTTATTGTTGTGAAATTGATAATCTACGAATATAACTTTGGAGTCATCTGAGAGAGACTGTAGTTTATGGTTATAATAGCTATGATGTTGGTGACATTTGGCATGAGATTTTTTGTTGCAGCCGTGTCTTCTCTTGGAACATTAATTGTTGCTAATCAATAATATATAAATACATATATTTAAGAGTTTTTGTGATTAGGCCATTGCTGCATAAAGTGTAGATGGGCTATGGTGTTAAAAGTTTGAAAGTTTGGTTTAAAACTAGACAACTTGAAAAACACAATAGGTTGAAATCAAATTTCTAAGCCCAACAAAAAAAATGTTTAAACTACGTTATACGCATTGATGGATCGTCAACTATTTTAAGCTTTTTTTATTTACGTTTTCCACTTTTGGTTTTTGGTATAATTAGGTTTAGAAAAATCTTAGCGATGACGAATTGGTTATTACGATTTCTATTACCGAATTACATCGGAAAAGTGTAAGGCGACAATGATGCACACGACCCTTTTATCTTACAAATAGATACTCACTTTAATTTTCTTTTCTTAAGTTGTTTATTAATAAAAAATGGATGCTAAGTTATTATAAATTTATAGGTAATCTACTATGTCTAACTCCAATAAAGAGATAAACATATTCGGACAACTTACGCGTCTTCTTGCGGGTGTCCTTGAGTCCCTCCTTTAGATTAATGAGAAACTACACGAGCTGACAAAACGAGTCAGGAAGAAATGGGAAAAACAAGCTGAGCTCCAAGTTGTCATGGGTGCGCTTTTATTAGTTTTATGCATTGATTGTAAGCTTTGTAATATTTTTTATTAACAATCGATGTTATTATATGCATTGTGTATAATTATAGTTTATGTTGATGCATATTATGTGGATGCGACTCGTTTGGGTTCGACTCCGTTACGAAGTGAAGACCGAAGCAAGATATCCTCCATCTTGACTCGGAACGACCTTAACTTTGTACGTGTTGTAAAACAGTTGCGCATGTGCTACTGTTTTTTGTTTATGATTTGTTTTTACTGTTTGTATCAAGTCTGCAAGTCTTGTCTATGTCCTGCAAACCCACGAAAGACCTTGAACCAGATAATGGAAGTCCACGAACAAGGTTCCTCGTGGATATTGATGTTTCGTCTATAATGGTCACGAAAAACCATAATTCTTCGTGGGTTTGGTTCTTCGCTGATATGTCCACGAAAGATACCATGTTTCATGGGTTTGGACGAAATACTCATGGTTCGTGGACACATGGACGAATAACCAATGCATAATGGGCCTGATGAGTCTTTCCTGGGCCTATGCCCAGTGCCATCTTTCATAAGGTAGCTTGTGGTTTGCCTATATAAACAGCTTACAGCAAACAGTTTAGCGAGAGGGCACACCAGAAAGTTTAGAGAGTCTCTTGTTTAAACTTTGTATTGTTACTCTTCTGGAAATATACACTTGAGCTTTAAACGTTGAATCCTTTCTTGTATTTTGTGTTCTTTTGCTTGGTTTGCACCTACACTTGGATTCCACACTCGTGTGTGTATTTGATAACAAGGAAGTAGGTTTAACTTGATCCTCCGATGGAGCTACAAGTGGGTATCAGAGTTTTGGCTCTCTTCCTTGTTAAACCAAGGTGTTTTTAAGCAAATTTTTGAAGGTTTCTGAAAGTTTTCTTGAACATTATACAAGAGATTCAAGTTTTTGAAAGTAAAATGGGTTAAAACTTGAGAAAAACTTGTTGTTTTCTGAAAATTTATAAAAAAACCTTGTTAAAACACATGGAGATATGTTAAAATATGGTATTTCTTGAAATTTCTTGCGAAACTCTTGTTCGACAATTTTTCCGGTGAAGTGTTTGGCTGAAAAACTCACCAGAATATTCCTTATGTTTGAAAAGATAACTTTCAGTTTACTAAAAAAGTGTATTTTCGAATATCTGTTGTTTACCTATAACTGGTATACTACCAACCTGCTTTCTAAATTCAGAAAACCAGATTCTCCTTTAAAAGGATACTTTCCACCAACTTCTTTACGAAAAACCAAGTCACAGCTTATTTTTGTCACATTCTCACGAAACATTATTATTTGTCTTATTCTGCGAAGAATTTCCACATTTTTCCACTCATGAAACATTATTATTCGTGGACTACTCACGAAAGTCCCACTCTGATTATTCGTGGGCTTATTCTTCATTGGCCTTCGCGAAAGACCCATTCTCATTTCATATTTTTCGTGGGCTGGTGTTTCATCCATTAAGTTATTCGTGGGTTGGGTTCTTCGTCCATCTGTTTCTTCGTGGGCTGAGGTTCTTCGTCCATCTGTTTCTTCTTGGGCTCAGGTGTTTCGTCAGGCCCACAATCATTTGTTTTTCGTGGGCTTTAACTTTTGGGCCGGGGAAAGTTATTCGTGGATGATATTGTCCGTGATCAATTATTCTTGACAATCAGTTTTTCGTGGAAATTGGTGCTTCACAGTTGTTCATAAAAGGTTTACAGTAACTTGTTAAGCTGATTGTTTTCAATCCATCATGAGTACACACCTTTGGGGTTGGACTCCTGATGCAAATATGGACAACACGTATACGCAAAAGGGTTTATCACAATCATGGGCTCAGTCTCCCACACCCTCGTCCTCATCAATTCCATCCCAAGTGAGTTTAATTACGGCCAATCAATGGGCGTTTGTTGCTAATCAAAATCAAAGTATTCAAAACCTCCTTTGAGCGAGAATGAAACCGGAAGCAACAATTGTCCACCAAAGCTCATGCATATGAACGAGTATCCCGGATGGCAAGATAGATTTCATATGTATATTCTTGGGCAAAACACGGAGTTATGGTTGTGTTTTACCTCGGAAATTGATCAAGCACTTGAACATGCCGGTTCAAGTCCCGCGTCATTTGCAGATCTTACTGCAGATGAAAAGAAGGCATATGATTTAGAAAAGAAAGCATTCTCCATTCTAACTCAAGCCTTAAACAAAGATATTTATTATCAGTTTGTAAGCTTCAAGACGACAAAGGGTTTTTGGCATGCGCTAAAGGTGAGAGGTCAAGGAAATGCGGCGTCACTCAAACTGAGATATGATTTGCTCAAAAAGGAATTCGACGGCTTCATGTGTATGGAAAAGGAGTCGCTGGGAGATATGACAAGTCGATTCTATCATTTGCTGAGTGAGTTGGGTAGTTATAGGGTATCGTTAACTCTAGAAGAGGTTGTTACAAAGTTTGCCGATGCATTGCCAGTTCAATGGAATGGATTCTTGGAGATTCTGAAGTATAATGGCACTTTGGCTACGACCAACATCCATGATTTCATTCAGTTGTTGGAGAACAAAAATCAAGAAGAAATCAGGAAGGCAAAAAGAGTTCCGGTGCCACAAAATCCTGAGATGTATTATGGAAATTGTGGAAGTACTAGCACTGTTGCAAGACCTGCTCAACATGCTCAACTACAAACGGTTTTTGTCTCAAGCACCAATTTGTTTGGAACACCACAACCAGTTGCCTCAGAGCAAAACTATCGGTCTACTAGAGTACTGATGTGCGTTAGGTGTAATATAATTTAGGTATATATTTAAAGCCCTTTTACACTTTTTTTAGCCAAGTTTTAAATTTATAAAACACGAGTATTGATCCATAAGAATCACTCAGCAGACCATAACAGAGTCTCGAGACCAGAAAACAAAAAATAAAAAACGGAAACAGAGGCTGGACACGACCCCGTGTTCAGTGGACACGGCCCCGTGTTCAGGATCTGTATCTGGGCGTTTGAATAAAAGTTACTGGTCTTGTTGAGCACGGGGGTGTGTTCACTGAGCACGACCCCCATGTTCAGACTCTGTATCTGGGTGTTTAATAAAAATAATGCAGCACGGCCCCGTGTTCAGTGAACACGACCCTGTGTTCAGGCTACTGTAAATGCAAACTAAACTAAAATGCAGAGAAATGTGCGCGCGTTTTGAAAAAGTTTTGTAAAACTGATTAGGCCGTCGATTTTAAGCTTTCTTAAAATCCTTGTGTCCCCGGCAACGGCGCCAAAAACTTGATGTGCGTTAGATGTAATATAATTTAGGTATATATTTTAAGCCCTTTTACACTTTTTTTAGCCATGTTTTAAATTTATAAAACACGATATTTACTAACACTAAACACACATATGGGCAAGTGCACCCATCGTGAGCGTGTATAGTGTTGGTAAGATACCGAGGTCGTCCAAGGACACAAGAGCTTTTAGTACCGGTTTATCCTCAACGTCTAATCAAATCAAAATGTTAGAAAAAGGTTTTTAAACTAGAAAAAATAAAACTAACTAAAATGCTGAAAATAAAAATAAAAGTAAAAACAGATAGACAAGATGAATCAATTGGATCCGACTCGTGTGTAGTGTAACCTTTGATTATTTTCGCACATTTGCACTTGTTTAAGAGATTATCTTAGTTATTGTAGTAGGCCCCTCTTTTGAAGGTGATGTTACCCTCAACCCAGTAGTTTGAGTCAGCAAGGATACAATCCTAAAGGGTCGGATTATTGAAAGATAATTAATTAAGTTATTAATGCATAATGTGGTAGGCCCCTCTTTTGAAGGTGACGTTACCCTCGGCTAAGTAGTCTGAGTCAGCAGGGATACAGTCCTAAGTAGCCGGGTTAAAGTTTTAATAGTAGTTTAACTTATAAGGGGATCAAAGAGTTTGGACCCCCGCCATCCAATACCGGTGGGTATTGAAAGAGGTCCTACTAAATTTGACCCAGGTCCTTTGCAGGATCTATACACTGAACAATGGCAAGACTCATACCAAACCGTTCCCTTAACCCCCGACCAGGTAGCCAACATACCTCCATATAGACCATGGATATATGAATGGTGAAAATCTTTTATTTTATATAGACAGTAAAATAATGCCAAGACACCACGGACAAACGATTAGGAAGAATCACCTTGAACATAAGAAACTAGTTATTAAAGTCATTAATACATAACCAAATAAAAAATGCAAAAGATTAAAAATAAAAAGTATTACACTAAACACTTGTCTTCACCAAGTGATGTAAGAGAGTTAGGCAAACATGGCCTTTGATTGTCAAGAACTCTTACGATCAATCTTGGATCCCGAGACGACTCACACACTCTATGATGGACAATGGATGATGGCGGCGGATGATGGTGTTGTGATGGTGGTGGGTGGTGGGTGAAGTGTGAGAGAGGTGGTGTGCCAAGGGATGAGTTGCAAGAGCTCCAAGCACTCCTATTTATAGGCTAAACAGAAGCTCGGGCACGGCCCCGTGTCCATCCTCCTCTCTTTCTTCATTAAATGCAGTTTGTCTGCATTAGTTGACCACGCCCCCGTGTCCGCTGAGCACGACCCCGTGTGCAGAAGCGTTTCTGTACTATCAAGATTTTCCTGGATTCTGCGAATCTTATAGTTGACCACGTCCCCGTGTCCGCTGAGCACGGCCCCGTGGTGGGCAATAGAAGCTTCTACAACTTTTTTCTTTTCTGCTGACACTTGGGCACGCCCCCGTGCTCATTGAGCACGGGGCGTGTTCAGCCCTCGGTTTCCTTGTTTTGCTTGGGAAGATGCTGTCGGGAGGCCCGACATGCCACGTTTGTTCCTTTTCTTGTATTTATGTTAGATTTAGCTTCCTTATTGCTTCTTTTGTTTATTTGAGCTCATTTAATCCTGAAAATACAAAAGGAAGACAAAAGCACACTTTTTCCAACATTAGTACTAAAAAAAGGGTTAGTTTTATGCCACAATTGATGTAATTTATATGTTGCATTTTGTGCACATCAAATACCCCCACACTTGAATCTTTGCTTGTCCTCAAGCAAAACACCTTATAATGTGTTTTTTTCACTCCCAAATGGAATGGGTAGAAGAGAAGGTTTTTGGGCTTGTCATAGAGTGTCGGGATTTCCAAGATTCTTTATTAAGTTTTATTTTTATTTATTTACAATCCTATTCGTCAAGATTTATTAAAAACATTAAATAAGATAAATTACTTATTAGGGCATAACATGCCTTTTTAAAATTTCATTTATATACAAGTTCACATACCTCACGGGGAATCACTCAACACTTGGCCGAAGATGTATTTTAGTGAATCACTCGAGAGCGGCATGGAACTTACTTCTACCATAAGCTTGACAAGTAACCAATCATCCTCCTTTTTAACTATATACCTTTGTACATATCAAGAGGACTTTTTGGGTGAAGGGTTCGGCTTGGGCTAAAGGTGGGTGGTTGGGTTAGAGGTTAGTAAAAGGGCGAAAAGCGTAAAAAGCATCGGTTTTTGAAAGACTTTTTATTTTTGACAATTTATTTTATTTTGATGAACCATTTTTTTCAAACAAAGTTATTTTTGATAAACTTGTTTGTTTATTTGGTTTCAACATATATATATATATATATATATATATAAGAGCGTTGTTACTAAAAGAAAGGGTTAAAATGAAAAAGGGTTTAGGTGGGTTAAAAGGGTTTGTGTTTTGGGTTAAGAAATGAAAAGGTTTAGGCTCAAAGGGGTTAACTAGGGGGATTTTGGGTAGGTGGTAAAAAAAGAAAAATAATGGTGTAGAAAGAAAAAGGGTTAGTTCTAATGCCTCCATCATTTACTTACTTGAGTTTAAGTTGGTAAGGACCGGGAATGTATCGTCATGGCAAGTTCTAGAGTCGTAAGAAACCAATAGGCTATTCACACAAGAAACGAAAATGAGCATTTAGTTTAAAGATATGTATTTGTATGCTCAATAAAGGCTCAAAACTCACTTTTGTGGGAATGGGTTTTTATGTGATCAAGCATATATAATCAAATTTTAACTAGGTTTGTCATGCCGTTTCATAATTTTCTTATGTTGGTTCTTTTTATCACGACGCTATCGATTGTAAATTTGTAAAAATATAACCTTTTTGGAACTTGTAATTCCCAAATTAAACCAAGACAAGTAAAAAAAAAAGAAAAGTTTTTGAAAAAAATTTGGGGTGATTAGCGGTTCCAATAGAGTTTTGTGTAAGTCTTGTAATTAGGACTTGCAAAATTCAAGGTTTTAGTACCCCCCACACTTAAATTACATATTGTCCTCAATGTGTCCCAAAAATAAGTTTTTTGGTTGATTAAAATGTGTAAAAGTGGGTTAAAAACAAGATTTTATGTTACTTGGTAGCTGAACACGGGGTGGTGTGGGCTGAGCACGACCCCGTGTCCAGACTGCCAGTACCAAAAGTAAACAGAAGGCTGGGCACGGGGCGTGTTCAGTGAGCATGGCCCCGTGTCCAGTTACCTGAACTGTGCATTTTATGTAGATTTTCGGGCACGGGGACGTGTTGGGTTGAGCACGGCCCCGTGCTGACTTGCTGTAATGAAGAAAAATTGTCGAGAGGCTCTGTTTTTGTGCATGGGGTGTTGGTTCAAGCTTCCCTTAATATCCTTCACCATCCCGAGTGTGTCTTTATTCCTGAAAATTAAAACTAACCTAGAAAGCATTAAAAATTATTCTAAACTAAACTAAGGTAGTTCCGCGGAATGCCACCGTGGTGCGCCACGTTTATAAAGGTCCTTGGCTAGACCCACCTTATCGGGTGGTTCGGGCTCATCTTCAATTAGGTGGTCGTCATTGCCGAATGGATATTTCATTGATCGCTCAAGGTCGACACTTTTTTTGAATGCCCCTAATTGAATGGGTAGATTGTTGTGCTTCCGATTTTTCAAAGCTTCGTTGGTTTTTTCAAAAGGTCGTCCCAACACTAGAGGAGCGTCATCGAGGATGACAAAGTCGGTTGGGATTACCATTTGATTTGTTTGAACCAAGACATCCTCAACTACACCGAGTGACTTTATTAATTTCTGATTAGATAGAAAAATGGGTATTTGAAGTGGAGAAAAATCACTAATACTTAATTTTTCGAAAATGTAGTTGGCCATTATGTTAACACAAAGATCTTTATCAATTGTGACATTTCTAATAAATGAATTTTGAAAAAAACATGGAACCGGTGTAATGTTGATTTCAAATGGGTCTTCTTTTATTAGCGAGGTTTGATCATTAGTTAACCTAATGCTTACCGTTTCGTCAATTTTAGTGTTAGTGTTAACTCTTTTAAAAACTTAGCATGAGTGGGTAGTAAACAATGATTTTCAAAAGAAGGTGTCAAGAGATTAATTTCTTCAAAATTAGACTCTTCTTGGTTTTTAACGTTGACGGACTCACCTTTTTCGTTGTTTAACTCATGTGTCGGTTTTTCACTTATTTGTTCTTCCATTTTTACCTCTTCAACTATTTCTTCGATATTATTACAAGTTAATTCTTCTCTTGCGCGGGACTCCTCTTCCCTTACGCGAGATTCTTTTATATAACGTTCAACAGTTTTAAGGTGTCCTAATATCTTTTCGGTTACTTCGGTGATAGAGAAAGGATCGGGATCCTCTTGGCTTGAATCCGGTTGTTCGATCCTTGGTTCCTCATAGTACTTGTATGAAGTAGATGGTTCAAACCATTGTTCTTCATTGTAAGTATATGATGGATAAGGGTCGTAATTTTGTTCTTCACAGTACTCATATGAGGTGGGTTGTTCACGCCATGGATCCTCATAATAAGCATATGAAGGTGGTGGCTCATATCTTGGTTCCTCAAAGTATGAGTATGAAGGCTCATTCCTTGGTTCATCAAAATATGAGTATGAGAGAGAAGGTTCATACCTTTGGTCTTCATAGGAGGTGTATGAACTCGATGGCTCGTACCTGGGCTCCTCATAATAGTTGTATGAAGTGGATGGTTGAGATGAGTTGTAATATTGAACCGAGTGCGGGTTACCGCAATTAGTGCAATAGTCTCTCCTATAATCATCCTCCTCATAGGTGTAGTTGTAGCCTCCTGAGTATTGATCCATAAGAATCACTCAGCAGACCACAACAGAGTCTCGGGACCAGAAAACAAAAAATAAAAAACGGAAACAGAGGCTGGACACGGCCCCGTGTTCAGTGGACACGGCCCTGTGTTCAGGATCTGTATCTTGGCGTTTGAATAAAAGTTATTGGTCTTGTTGAGCACAGGGGCGTGTTCAGTGAGCACGACCCCGTGTTCAGACTCTGTATCTGGGTGTTTAATAAAAAAATGGAGCACGGCCCCGTGTTCAGTGAACACGGCCCCGTGTTCAGGCTACTGTAAATGCAAACTAAACTAAAATGCAGAGAAATGTGCGCGCGTTTTGAAAAAGTTTTGTAAAACTGATTAGGCCGTCGATTTTAAGCTTTCTTAAAATCCTTGTGTCCCCGGCAACGACGCTAAAAACTTGATGTGCGTTAGGTGTAATATAATATAGGTATATATTTTAAGCCCTTTTACACTTTTTTTAGCCGAGTTTTAAATTTATAAAACACGATATTTACTAACACTAAATACACATATGGGCAAGTGCACCCATCGTGAGCGTAGTATAGTGTTGGTAACATACCGAGGTCGTCCAAGGACACAAGAGCTTTTAGTACCGGTTTATCCTCAACGTCTAATCAAATCAAAATGTTAGAAAAAGGTTTTTAAACTAGAAAAAATAAAACTAACTAAAATGCTGAAATAAAAATAAAAGTAAAAACAGATAGACAAGATGAATCACTTGGATCCGACTCGTGTGTAGTGTAACCTTTGATTATTTTCGCACTTTTGCACTTGTTTAAGAGATTATCTTAGTTATTATAGTAGGCCCTCTTTTGAAGGTGACGTTACCCTCAACCCAGTAGTTTGAGTCAGCAAGGATACAATCCTAAAGGGTCGGATTATTGAAAGATAATTAATTAAGTTATTAATGCATAATGTGGTAGGCCCCTCTTTTGAAGGTAACGTTACCCTCGGCTAAGTAGTCTGAGTCAGCAGGGATACAGTCCTAAGTAGCCGGGTTAAAGTTTTAATAGTAGTTTAACTTATGAGGGGATCAAAGAGTTTGGACCCCCGCCATCCAATAACGGTGGGTATTGAAGGAGGTCCGACTAAATTTGACCCAGGTCCTTTGCAGGATCTATACACTGAACAATGGCAAGGCTCTTACCAAACGTTTCCCTTAACCCCCGACCAGGTAGCCAACATACCTCCATATAGATCGTGGAGATATGAATGGTGAAAATCTTTTATTTAATATAGGCAGTAAAATAATGCCAAGACACCACAGACAAAAGATAAGGAAGAATCACCTTCAACATAAGAAACTAGTTATTAAAGTCATTAATACATAACCAATTAAAAAGTGCAAAAGATTAAAAATAAAAAAGTATTACACTAAACACTTGTCTTCACCAAGTGATGTAAGAGACTTAGGCAAACATGGCCTTTGATTGTCAAGAACTCTTGCGATCAATCTTGGATCCCGAGACGACTCACACACTCTATGATGGACAATGGATGATGGTGGCGGATGATGGTGTTGTGATGGTGGTGGGTGGTAGGTGAAGTGTGAGAGAGGTGGTGTGCCAAGGGATGAGTTGCAAGAGCTCCAAGCACTCCTATTTATAGGCTGAATAGAAGCTCGGGCACGGCCCTGTGTCCATTGGGCACGTCCCCGTGTCCATCCTCCTCTCTTTCTTCATTAAATGCAGTTTGTCTGCATTAGTTGACCACGCCCCCATGTCCGTTGAGCACGACCCCGTGTGCAGAAGCGTTTCTGTCCTATCAAGATTTGCCTGGATTCTGCGAATCTTATAGTTGACCACGACCCCGTGGTGGGCAATAGGAGCTTCTACAACTTTGTCTTTTCTGCTGACACTTGGGCTCGCCCCCGTGCTCATTGAGCACGGGGCGTGTTCAGCCCTCTGTTTCCTTGTTTTGCTTGGGAAGATTCTGTCGGGAGGCCGGGTGTAACACCCCCAAAATTTCACCTGCGAAAACCCCGCGAGGCGTGTTATGCATCAGAGTTCGAGCCACCAATCACATTGAACCAATGATAAATATTTAAATAAGTCATGACATTAATTTACCAAAATAAGTTGTCAACATAATATTAATTCTCAAAAATTGTGTAGCGGAAGCATGTAATAAGTTGTTTAGCAATTGTTTCATAATAACGCTTAAACCAATGTATCAAATGTAATTTAATCCAAGAGCCTCGATCCATGACCACTCCAGCACTCCCAGATAGCAAGCTTCCCAATTCCAAGATACCTAACGACCTGCGAGCATGTAACACGTGTATCAGACAAAGCTGGCGAGTTCACAGTTTTAGAAAACGTTTGTTACCCGTTGTATGTAAAACAGTCCAATAACCAATGCAAGTAATATTGTTAATATCTCATTTCCGAACAATGACGGCTCCTGAAATACACGACTGCCCTTCCCACGTACTCCTATCTAGTACTGGGCCAGACTGGGTCATTAGTTCACCTCCGTCCTCTACAGGAGCGGGGTGAGGGTGCCAAACCTAAGTAGCGCTACTAACTAATACCCGATGAGGGACTTACAAAAGATGATAGGTGAGAATATTAACCAATATACTCGTTTTTACCCAAAGACTCATTCCCCCCATGGGATACCCACTGACTGTCCCCAACCACTGGGACGCATGCTCGAATGTAGTGAACTCACCTTGGTTTGCTCGGTAGAATTAATTACTCGTTTCACAACAGTGTTTTACCAAGCCCTATCATAGTTACACATAACAATCAGTTTACATACAAGCACAACACGTATCATTACACATTTAATCATCAGTTAGTGTACACGAATACAAGTGTTAATATTCATCACTAGGCATGGTATACCAACTAATCACGCACAAACTCCAACATTTAAAGTATGTTCATAACCCCTCAATATCTTTCGATTCACACATATCCTTCGATTCACACATATCCTTCGATACACATATCCTTCGATACACATATCCTTCGATTCACACATATCTTTCGGTCACACATATCTTTCGGTCATACATATCTTTCGGTCACACATATCTTTCGATCATAGTTATCTTTCGGTCAACTGTTACCTTCGGTCAACAGTTATCTTCCGGTCAACTATCAATTCCTAACAGTTTCAGCACGTCATCGATTAAACAGGCAGATTTCAATTGTTTCTCAAGAACCCTAATCGAGCCATACATGAACACACCCTATTTACATTCAATCAGGTTAACTTTAAAACACGACAAGTTCATAACTAATCAAGACCAATACTCGAATCCATGGCATAACAATCCGATTAACGTAAGTATTTTCCAAAACATACATACCAGCCGATTACAATATGAACAATCCGATTCAGATGAACAATATCTATCGCACATATGTGAAAGCCAATTGTATGAGCGCTATCATCAACTCTTCGGATTTCAAACATCAACCACATCTATAATCAGTTACATTCATCTACGTCTAATCACATATTACTCAATCAATCATAACAAGCATATGAAGCACACGTCCTAATAATCACAACAATTACACATTCACTAACATACATCAATAAGGATTATTAGATGAGAGCCACTAACCGAAATTCTGATTTAATTAGGATGAAGTCTTCGAACAGGGGGGTTTCCTGCCGCACGTATGTTGAGAAAAATAGGGTTTTGATTCTTTAGTTATATGGCATCACGTATATAGCAATCATAAGGCCAAAGCCCAACAAGTGGGCCGCTTCTTACTTATTCAGTTAGCCCAACACTGGGCCGAAAGATCATCGAAGGATCTTAGGTCAAAAGCTCCTATGTTGGTCGAAAGATAGCCTCCAGTCGAAAGATGTCTCCAGTCGAAAGATGTCTTAGGTCGAAGGATTAGTATCAAATGTTTAACGCGTTAATCAGTAACAAGTTTGTAACATAATCCCACTAGCACAATGATCTTTCAAGATGCCAAGAATATGTGAATTCAACAAAAGAGTCGTGGAATAGAATAATACTAACCTCGGGAATTCGGGTTGTCACATCATCCCCAACTTGAAAGAAATTTCGTCCCGAAATTTGACAAGTAAGTACGAGAGAGTGAAGTGGCAATTCAAGATTGCTCTGGATTTTCCTCAGGTGTTACATCATCCCCAACTTGAAGAGGAATTTCGTCCCGAAATTCACCAGTGATAACCATGGTTGGTTCAACCTCTTGAACCATTGAGGATATTAAAGTTTCGACAAATCCTTACATTCCTATGTCAACTCCAGTCCACGTATTGAGGTTTAACAAATCCACACGATTGTCTTACAACTTATGCTAGCAAACCTTGACTCCTTAGTCCGTGTTTTCGATAGGTTCCCTGATAAATACAACTGTTCCGATGACTTCATATTCCGACCAGGGTATCATAAGGGTTTTCATCGGACAACACAGTCCTACATCCATGGCATACATACCATTACGACAGTTATCCCACTCCATCAATTAGCCCGAGTTTGTGAGCCATGTCACCGTTTTATTCCAGAAATTCGAATGTTCCCACGCGTCGAAAACTACGATTACCATGTTTACTATAGCGTATCGCACCCTTCTAGGGTGATACTTTCGATTATGACACTCTCGTCCACAACAAACTTCCAGAGTTTCTTGAGCTTATCAGTTTTTCCTAGAAGTTACGCGTTGCCATCAAACAATTTCCGATCTAACAATCTTCAAGGGTTTTGAGCTCAAATCCTGGTTCTGCGATTAGTTATCACCCACCTTAATTCAACAAGGAGATTAGTGTTACTGTCCAAGCGTTGCCCCAAACAAGGTTATATGCATACTTATACGGTAACAGCTGCTGTAGAACTCACCCAAAGATAAGAGTCCTTCCAGTTCTACTAAAGTTAGCCATACACATGCTCACAGCATGTCCTCGTGTGCAGGGATGGTTCGTTTACTCTGATCGTTTGCCCCCACGGTGATACTATATGTCCATGCCCAGACGTAAACCGAGGGTACCGTGTATTGCCTGTCATACATCAGGTATGGTTCCAAAATCGGAAGTAACAGGAGTTGGCACCTCGTGCTTGAGACCGCCTCTCTCAGAAGAACATCCACAGCTTGTGAAGACCCGCTAGTTTTCTAGATTGTAAGGGAGTGCGCTGGTTTCGTGAGGCAATTTACGATCACCAGGTGATATCGGTTCCGTTCTGAGTTTTAGGTAGATCAAAGACAAATTCATGGTGTTTGTTCTCGTTTCCATACGGGTGTTTCTGGTTACTGCCCAAACAAGTAGGTTTCCGGGGTTCCACCTTGACTTTCGCGCATGTCCAACATCGTTCACATGTAGTGCTATGGGGCCTTCCTGCCCGGTCATTCATACGAGGCTTAAAATCCTAATATCTCCTATCAAGTCCAGACTACTGAAACGTCGGAGTCGGTGTGCCTTGCCCAGTATGAGTTCCATACAGCTGCTGTATAGTGGGATCCACATCTGTTTCATGAGCTAATGAATATCGTCCGCCTTGTCAAAAGTTGCTTCTCCATGGCTTGCATGAACCCAGCTTGTGAATTCTCCTCCATCAGGTTTTCACTTCGAACTAGGTGAGTCTGGTCAGGTGGGTTAGGGTGGATAGCGAACTGTAAGGTCATGCACGTTCAAGTCTCACGGTCGTAATCATCCAAGAGTTCCGTCCAGTGTTCTCATCATTTGATAAAGCTTCTTTCGTAGCCAGGGTACACGGGAGGCCCTTGTGATCGGTCTAAGTAACGCGTTCGGTACCGCCCAAGTAACGCCTCCAAGTGAATCCAAAGACCACGATTCCTACTACCGGTTGTGTGTGTCGTGCTGTTCTTCTTTGTAACTCCATTACGTAAGCCGTCACGGCCTCGTATTGCATTGGCGTGTAACTAGAACTCTGATTCGAACAATCGTGGTATGCCACTAGATCACTTGCACCCTCAGGCAAAGACGATTTTGAGTACGTTGAAGCATCGGAATTAGAAAGGTGAAAAGACGTTCTCCTGTTCTGTCTCTCACGAACACAACACTCTGCTGCGCCTAAGGAAGTTAAGCTGCGCGATATTTGCAAGTCATGTGATGAACCTACAGCAGCATCCACTAAAACCAAGAAATGGTTGTACCCTCGAAGGGGTCTTGGGTGCCAAATCAGTTTCTAATAAAATGGATCCTAGCACGATCCACACGTGTTCCCACTTCGTTGTTTACATGATCAAATACATTCCCCAAATCTAGATGTTACATTCAACCAGACTTCACACGTAATGACTCTTCCCTCAGGAGCTCTGAGATAAGCTACAGATGTCGTCCATGATGTCCTTTCCCCCAGGGAATGACCCAAAACGTCATCAATAAAGACGGTCGATTCTTGTGGTCCATGAGCTGCTGGTGTGTTGATTATCTCAATGGTCATGGTGCACGAAGTCGCGCTGGCCGTATTGTGTTTGATGTGCTGTTATAAAAGCATTATTCTATTGGACTTCCGTCTAATGATAGTTCATTCGTTAGCCAATCCTCGAATGGGAGCTTGACTCTCGCAACTCGTCGATAAGTTTGCCAATACATGGTAGGGCAAACAGTCCCTGGTTGCCACTCTGTTGAGTTCTCGATAACCAGTACGCATACGAAATGGTTTATCTCCACGGATATAAATGGGGTTTCCCAAGCGAAAACTAGGTCTGTCAAAACTACTGTCCAACAGTTCTCGGAGTAGCTTATACAGTTATTGCAACCCTCCCGGTGCAAGGCGATAAGAGTACGAGTGTTCGGAGCTTCCTCTAACGTGAGATCACTGTGTTTCCAACTAATATTTGTGGTAATAGGTCTGAGAGTTCATCTAGTTGCACATTGAGATGGGTCACAACAATTGATGGATCCTCAATCCCATCGCAATTAGCCTGATCATTAGGGTTAGTTGCTATTACAGCGAGGTCATCCTTTCATAGACGCTTTCGGGGCTGTCATTACTGACATGATGCTAACCTTCTCACCACTCTGGTACTTCAATGCATAGGGTGACGTTAAATTTCTTCTCACAGGATGCGTCTGAGCGATTTATCTAGTTAATGAACCATCACTGACTACTGCATCGTAATCACCAAGGATAGTAGAAGTGAGACCGGTGTCGAATACCTGTCTCTTGTAGGGTCGAGTTTGCGTCCCAACTAGCATGTGCGGTCGCAGTTGACTTGCCATCGGCCGGTTCCATAACATGTTTGGTTTTGCGAATCATCAGGGTTAAACAGAATTGGGGCGAAGCGATTTACTACCCAACCAAACCACCATGTTGTTATTGTCCTATCGTTGCCCACATCAATCCTAACTTCCTTTCCGTGAGCACCACTGCCGGTGCAATTGTTACAGTCACGCGGATTCCTCCCGTATTGACATCGCTCTCGTGGTTGTGGTCGTTTTTGAATTATCGACGTCCAATACATGCCGAAAGCACCTTCATTTCCATACAGTAGGCTACTATTACAAGTACCTGGTTGTCACGAATACTGTTGCTCTAATTGTACACAGTAGGATAGCTCAGTTGGGAGAGCGTCAGACTGAAGATCTGAAGGTCACGTGTTCGATCCACGTTCACCGCATCACAATTTTCCTCTCTTCACACTTCGTGCCGAGTTCCAAGGAGCTACTCGTGGTGCTGGAAGTTACACATTCCACACTAGAATCTGTTATCACTGCTAAAGTTCAGATTGGTTTGTAACAGTTGACTCCCACGAGTTACTGACCAGAGTTAAAACTTAGATTGGAGTCAGTTCGCTGGTGTTCGTTGCTGGTAATCGGGGTCGTCCAAATGCTGAAGTCGGTAGGATACTACACTCACCCTTTTGTTCATCATTCCAGCAAGTGATTCGAATTATCCCCAGTGTGTTTCAAGAGTGTTGCAAGAGTGATCGCACTTCGAGATTTAGGGCGTTAGTGTGTTAGGTTCAAATGAAGATAAGTGAGGAAGGTAATAACCATTCATTCGACGCTACTACATCCAACTCAGGGACGTTCGCACAAGCACCTAACATTCTACGCAGTTTGCTAGGTGTTCTGATGAGTGTTCAGGCAATGTTTGTTAACGTCGAGGTTCGTAAAAGTTTGATGAGAAGTGAAAAGTTCGTGTACACAATATGAGGGTAAGAATACTTGGTACATTCCGTACCAGCTTGATAGGCTGCTAAAGCCTCAGTCACGCGGGTGTTGATTAGGTCAGTCAACTCAGCCTGAGTCATGGTGATGTTACCACATCCGTGTCCTCGTTCACTCATGTTTCTATAGTTGGGAATAAACCGATTTAGAAGTCGAAACGAGATGAGAGTCAAGTATCATGCTGATATTTACGTACTACCAGGTTCACACATAGTAGGGCAGAACCCTCCTCACGCTCGATAAGTCTCACTGGGACTTGCATGCACCCCGCGTTATTATTAAGTGTGCACCCATAATAAGAAGGCAATTTGCATGCTTATCTCAGTGCTTCTTAGCTCGCGCTCAAGGTTTCCCCCGTTCAAACAACACAACAGATGATATCCCAGGTCTATGGCTCGCATGAGTCGATGTGTGGGGTCACGCTATCAAGTCACTATGGTGCTAATTGTTTCAGTTCATATGCGTTGTGAGTGTGTGACTGTTAAACAAGTAATGTATAAATGAGAGGGAAACGAACCTTGCAATCTGGAGCTGAGTGTCATGATCGATTTTCGAAGTTGTTCGGTTATAGTCTGGTTTTATAAAACGTTTTAAAACCTAGTTCACTATAACCAGTGGCTCTGATACCAACTGTAACACCCCCAAAATTTCACCTGCGGAAACCCCGCGAGGCGTGTTATGCATCAGAGTTCGAGCCACCAATCACATTGAACCAATGATAAATATTTAAATAAGTCATGACATTAATTTACCAAAATAAGTTGTCAACATAATATTAATTCTCAAAAATTGTGTAGCGGAAGCATGTAATAAGTTGTTTAGCAATTGTTTCATAATAACGCTTAAACCAATGTATCAAATGTAATTTAATCCAAGAGCCTCGATCCATGACCACTCCAGCACTCCCAGATAGCAAGCTTCCCAATTCCAAGATACCTAACGACCTGCGAGCATGTAACACGTGTATCAGACAAAGCTGGCGAGTTCACAGTTTTAGAAAACGTTTGTTACCCGTTGTATGTAAAACAGTCCAATAACCAATGCAAGTAATATTGTTAATATCTCATTTCCGAACAATGACGGCTCCTGAAATACACGACTGCCCTTCCCACGTACTCCTATCTAGTACTGGGCCAGACTGGGTCATTAGTTCACCTCCGTCCTCTACAGGAGCGGGGTGAGGGTGCCAAACCTAAGTAGCGCTACTAACTAATACCCGATGAGGGACTTACAAAAGATGATAGGTGAGAATATTAACCAATATACTCGTTTTTACCCAAAGACTCATTCCCCCCATGGGATACCCACTGACTGTCCCCAACCACTGGGACGCATGCTCGAATGTAGTGAACTCACCTTGGTTTGCTCGGTAGAATTAATTACTCGTTTCACAACAGTGTTTTACCAAGCCCTATCATAGTTACACATAACAATCAGTTTACATACAAGCACAACACGTATCATTACACATTTAATCATCAGTTAGTGTACACGAATACAAGTGTTAATATTCATCACTAGGCATGGTATACCAACTAATCACGCACAAACTCCAACATTTAAAGTATGTTCATAACCCCTCAATATCTTTCGATTCACACATATCCTTCGATTCACACATATCCTTCGATACACATATCCTTCGATACACATATCCTTCGATTCACACATATCTTTCGGTCACACATATCTTTCGGTCATACATATCTTTCGGTCACACATATCTTTCGATCATAGTTATCTTTCGGTCAACTGTTACCTTCGGTCAACAGTTATCTTCCGGTCAACTATCAATTCCTAACAGTTTCAGCACGTCATCGATCAAACAGGCAGATCTCAATTGTTTCTCAAGAACCCTAATCGAACCATACATGAACACAACCTATTTACATTCAATCAGGTTAACTTTAAAACACGACAAGTTCATAACTAATCAAGACCAATACTCGAATCCATGGCATAACAATCCGATTAACGTAAGTATTTTCCAAAACATACATACCAGCCGATTACAATATGAACAATCCGATTCAGATGAACAATATCTATCGCACATATGTGAAAGCCAATTGTATGAGCGCTATCATCAACTCTTCGGATTTCAAACATCAACCACATCTATAATCAGTTACATTCATCTACGTCTAATCACATATTACTCAATCAATCATAACAAGCATATGAAGCACACATCCTAATAATCACAACAATTACACATTCACTAACATACATCAATAAGGATTATTAGATGAGAGCCACTAACCGAAATTCTGATTTAATTAGGATGAAGTCTTCGAACAGGGGGGTTTCCTGCCGCACGTATGTTGAGAAAAATAGGGTTTTGATTCTTTAGTTATATGGCATCACGTATATAGCAATCATAAGGCCAAAGCCCAACAAGTGGGCCGCTTCTTACTTATTCAGTTAGCCCAACACTGGGCCGAAAGATCATCGAAGGATCTTAGGTCAAAAGCTCCTATGTTGGTCGAAAGATAGCCTCCAGTCGAAAGATGGCCTCCAGTCGAAAGATGTCTCCAGTCGAAAGATGTCTTAGGTCGAAGGATTAGTATCAAATGTTTAATGCGTTAATCAGTAACAAGTTTGTAACATAATCCCACTAGCACAATGATCTTTCAAGATGCCAAGAATATGTGAATTCAACAAAAGAGTCGTGGAATAGAATAATACTAACCTCGGGAATTCGGGTTGTCACACCGGGCATGGCACGTTTGTTCTTTTATTGTATTTATGTTAAATTTAGCTGCCTTTTTGCTTCTTTTGTTTATTTGAGCTTTTTTAATCCTGAAAATGCAAAAGGAAGACAAAAGCACACTTTTTCCAACATTAGTACTAAATAAAAGGGTTAGTTTTATGCCACAATTGATGTAATTTATATGTTGCATTTTGTGCACATCAAATACCCCCACACTTGAATCTTTGCTTGTCCTCAAGCAAAACTCCTTATAATGTGGTTTTTTCACTCCCGAATGGAATGGGTAGAAGAGAAGGTTTTTGGGCTTGTCATAGAGTGTTGGGATTTCCAAGATTCTTTATTAAGTTTTATTTTTATTTATTTACAATCCTATTCATCATGATTTATTAAAACATTACATAAGATAAATTACTTATTAGGGCATAACTTGCCTTTTTAAAATTTCATTTATATACAAGTTCACATACCTCACGGGGAATCACTGAACACTCGGCCGAAGATGTATTTTAGTGAATCACTCGAGAGCGGCATGGAACTTACTTCTACCATAAGCTTGACAAGCAATCAATCCTCCTCCTTTTAACTATATACCTTTGTAAATATCAAGAGGACTTTTTGGGTGAAGGGTTAGGCTTGGGCTAAAGGTGGGTGGTTGGGTTAGTGGTTAGTAAAAGGGCGAAAAGCGTAAAAAGCATTGGTTTTGAAAGACTTTTTATTTTTGACAATTTATTTTATTTTGATGAACCATTTCTTTCAAACAAAGTTATTTTTGATAAACTTGTTTGTTTATTTGGTTTCATTATCATCATACATACATATATATATATATATATATATATATTAAGTCATAAGAAAAACCGAGCTTTGTTACTAAAAGAAAGGGTTAAAATGAAAAAGGGTTTAGGTGGGTAAAAAGGGTGTGTGTTTTGGGTTAAGAAATGAAAAGATTTAGGCTCAAAGGGGTTAACTAGGGGGATTTTGGGTAGGTGGTAAAAAAAGAAAAATAATGGTGTAGAAAGAAAAAGGGTTAGTCCTAATGCCTCCATCATTTACTTACTTGAGTTTAAGTTGGTAAGGACCGGGAATGTATCATCATGGAAATTTCTAGAGTCGTAAGAAACCAAGCGGCTATTAACACAAGAAACGAAAAATGAGCATTTAGTTTAAAGACATGTATTTGTATGCTCAATAAAGGCTGATAACTCACTTTTGTGGGAATGGGTTTTTATGTGATCAAGTATATATAATCAAACTTTAACGAGGTTTGTCATGTCGTTTCATAATTTTCTTATGTTGGTTCTTTTTATCACGACACTATCAGTTGTAAATTTGTAAAAATATAACCTTTTTAGATCTTGTAATTCCCAAACTAAACCAAGACAAGTAAAAAAAAGAAAAGTTTTTGAAAAAAATTTGGCGGTTCCAATAGAGTTTTGTGTAAGGCTTGTAATTAGGACTTGCAAAATTCAAGGTTTTAGCACCCCCCCACACTTAAATTACACATTGTCCTCAATGTGTCCCAAAATAAGTTTTTCGGTTGATTAAAATGTGTAAAAGTGGGTTAAAAACAAGATTTTATGTTACTGGGTAGCTGAACACGGGGTGGTGTGGGCTGAGCATGGCCCAGTGTCTAGACTGCCAGTACCAAAAGTAAACAGAAGGCTGGGCATGGGGGTGTGTTCAGTGAGCACGGCCCCGTGTCCAGTTACCTGAACTGGGCATTTTCTGTAGATTTTCGGGCACGGGGGCGTGTTGGGTTGAGCACGGCCCCGTGCTGATTTGCTGTAATGAAGAAAAATTGTTGAGAGGCTCTGTTTTTGTGCATGGGTTGTTGGTTCAAGCTTCCCTTAATATCCTTCACCATCCCGAGTGTGTTTTTATTCCTGAAAATTAAAACTAAAGTAGAAAGCATAAAAAAATATTCTAAACTAAACTAAGGATAGTTCCGCGGAATGCCTTGGTGGTGCGCCACGTTTATAAAGGTCCTTGGCTAGACCCACCTTATCGGGTGGTTCGGGCTCATCTTCAATTAGGGGGTCGTCATTGCCGAATGGATATTTCATTGATCGCTCAAGGTCGACACTTTTTTTTGAATGCCCCTAATTGAATGGGTAGATTGTTGTGCTTCCGATTTTTCAAAGCTTCGTGGGTTTTTTCAAAAGGTCGTCCCAACACTAGAGGAGCATCATCGAGGATGACAAAGTCGGTTGGGATTACCGTTTGATTTGTTTGAACCAAGACATCCTCAACTACACCGAGTGACTTTATTAATTTCCGATTGGATAGAAAAATGGGTATTTGAAGTGGAGAAAAATCACTAATACTTAATTTTTCGAAAATGTAGTTGGGCATTTTGTTAACATGATGTGTGCTAAACAGACTATAAAAATTAACCAAATTAGACTCTCTAAACTAGACACTACAAAGCTTTAAATCTAGACTCGACCTAAAACTACACAATCGGCAAGTGTACCGATCAATGTAGTATAACCTAGGAAGTCCGGATATCGAACCACGAGACTCTATGTATCACGTAAACTAGACTCTGACAGACGCTGACAGACACGACTTAAAATGTTTATTTGTTTGGGGGGGGGGTTACGGAATACGAATTAAGACTGAGGACTTTCCTTATATGAGAACGAGACCACCTAGACAAGAATCCTGGATCACTTTTATAGAATTACCGATTAAGTTAAATGCATGAATTATGGAACTGGGATCATATGGTACTAAACCTATTAAGAACCAACTAAGCCCCTTGACCCTTCTCAAGGAGAAACCTGTGGAACTACCTAGGCTGTTAATCCTACCGGTTATTAGATGCCTTTCCAGTTATCTAATTATTGTGTAAGTACCCTAATGTTGACCTACTTTTTTCCAATCATAGATCTAGGGTAGTTTGAAGTAATCAATTTGACTTGATAGACTAATAAAACCGACAGGTAAACCAAGACATGACCTTTTCCAAGGACTATCTAAAGCAATTCGCCGGGTAAGACCTACCAATAGCCCCTCACTTTCTAGGTATTAGGACTAGTGGAACACTAAGACTTAGCAAATTATTACCAATTACTTCTAGGGGTTATTGCACAATTCTCCCTAAAGAGTTAAGGTTTTCTAACGTGATATAGACACTCACCGAAATCCTATACCCTAATATGACTCTATGTTGTGATATAGACCGTCACTAAGAATCATATGAAGCAAATAATAACAATAAACCAACTCAAAGCATGCATATACATCAAATTATTAAATCAAACCTCTTACAAAACACAATTAATCCATAATAATCATGCAATTAACAAAAACGGTAAAATCTTCATATTAATCCATTCATCAAGTCTAGGTGGCTTAAATGTTTAGCCGAGCATACTAAAACATGAAAACAATTCAAAGATGTCTAAACAAGAATTCATCATAACAAGTTTCAAGGAAAGAAATCGACAAAACAAGGGATTAGAAAACCCGATAGATCCTTTGATTCTTCGCCCTTGACTCGTACCAATGATTCCAAAGCCTGTGGATCTCCGATTGTGAGCCAAGAATGCTCAAAGATTGCCCAAAGAAGTCTGAAATTCGTAATTCGGGTTCTCCCTTGAGTTTCTTGGATTATTTCCTCAAAAACCCTAACTGCAAATCAGCAACCCTTCGAAATAGGGGCTAGACGTGACGCGAGGGGGCTAGGTGTCACGCGGCGCCCCCCTCTCATGAATATTTTATTATTTTCTTGATTTCCAGCTTTCCAACTCGCGTTCGAATCCCGTATTTCCTCCAAACTGCCCACTTTGACTCGTTTTTCATCACTTTAAGATACGGGACCTGAAAATCAAAGCTTAACGTCAGCAGTATCGAAATTCTAACCTAAACTAGACTCAAAATAACCGAAAACTGATCAAAATATACACTAAAAACATATGTACTTTGCAGTACATCATAACACAAAGATCTTTATCAATTGTGACATTACTAATAAATGAATTTTGAAAAGAACATGGAACCGGTGTAATGTTGATTTCAAATGGGTCTTCTTTTATTAGCGAGGTTTGATCATTAGTTAACTTAATGCTTACCGTTTCGTCAATTTTAGTGTTAGTGTTTAACTCTTTTAAAAACTTAGCATGAGTGGGTACTAAACAATGATTTTCAAAAGAAGGTGTCAAGAGATTAATTTCTTCAAAATTAGACTCTTCTTGGTTTTTTACGTTGACGGACTCACCTTTTTCGTTGTTTAACTCATGTGTCGGTTTTTCACTTATTTGTTCTTCCATTTTTACCTCTTCAACTATTTCTTCGTTATTATTACAAGTTAATTCTTCTCTTGCGCGGGACTCCTCTTCCCTTGCGCGAGATTCTTTTATATAACGTTCAATAGTTTTAAGGTGTCCTAGTATCTTTTCGGTTACTTCGGTGATAGAGAAAGGATCGGGATCCTCATGGCTTGAATCCGGTTATTCGATCCTTGGTTCCTCATAGTACTCATATGAAGTAGATGGTTCACACCATTGTTCTTCATTGTAAGTATATGAAGGATAAGGGTCGTAATTTTGTTCTTCATAGTACTCATATGAGGTGGGTTGTTCATGCCATGGATCCTCATAATAAGCATATGAAGGTGGTGGCTCATATCTTGGTTCCTCAAAGTATGAGTATGAAGGCTCATACCTTGGTTCATCAAAATATGAGTATGAGGGAGAAGGTTCATACCTTTGGTCTTCATAGGAGGTGTATGAAGTCGATGGCACATACCTGGGCTCCTCATAATAGTTGTATGAAGTGGATGGTTGAGATGAGTTGTAATATTGAACCGAGTGCGGGTTACCGCAATTAGTGCAATAGTCTCTCCTATAATCATCCTCCTCATAGGTGTAGTTGTAGCCTCCTGAGTATTGATCCACAAGAATCACTCAGCAGACCACAACAGAGTCTCGGGACTAGAAAACAAAAAATAAAAAACAGAAACAGTGGCTGGACACGGCCCCGTGTTCAGGATCTGCATCTGGGCGTTTGAATAAAAGTTACTGGTTTTGTTGAGCACGGGGGCGTGTTCAGTGAGCACGACCCCGTGTTCAGACTCTGTATCTGGGTGTTTAATAAAAAAAATGCAGCACGGCCCCGTGTTCAGGCTAATTAAAATGCAAACTAATCTAAAACTGATTAGGCCATCGATTTTAAGCTTTCTTAAAATCCTTGTGTCCCTGGCAACGGCGCCAAAAACTTGATGTGCGTTAGGTGTAATATAATTTAGGTATATATTTTAAGCCCTTTTACACTTTTTTTAGCCGAGTTTTAAATTTATAAAACACGATATTTATTAACACTAAACACACATATGGGCAAGTGCACCCATCGTGAGCGTAGTATAGTGTTGGTAAGATACCGAGGTCGTCCAAGGACACAAGAGCTTTTAGTACCGGTTTATCCTCAACGTCTAATCAAATCAAAATGTTAGAAAAAGGTTTTTAAACTAGAAAAAATAAAACTAACTAAAATGCTGAAAATAAAAATAAAAGTAAAAACAGATAGACAAGATGAATCACTTGGATCCGACTCGTGTGTAGTGTAACCTTTGATTATTTTCGCACTTTTGCACTTGTTTAAGAGATTATCTTAGTTATTGTAGTAGGCCCCTCTTTTGAAGGTGACGTTACCCTCAACCTAGTAGTTTGAGTCAGCAAGGATACAATCCTAAAGGGTCGGATTATTGAAAGATAATTAATTAAGTTATTAATGCATAATGTGGTAGGCCCTGTTTTAAAGGTTACATTACCCTCGGCTAAGTAGTCTGAGTCAGCAGGGATACAGTCCTAAGTAGTTGTGTTAAAGTTTTAATAGTAATTTAACTTATGAGGGGATCGAAGAGTTTGGACCCCCGCCATCCAATACCGGTGGGTATTGAAGGAGGTCCTACTAAATTTGACCTAGGTCCTTTGCAGGATCTATACACTGAACAATGGCAAGACTCTTACCAAACCGTTCCCTTAACCCCCGACCAGGTAGCCAACATACCTCCATATAGACCGTGGAGATGTGAATGGTGAAAATCTTTTATTTAATATAGACAGTAAAATAATGCCAAGACACCACTGACAAAAGATAAGGAAGAATCACCTTCAACATAAGAAACTAGTTATTAAAGTCATTAATACATAACCAATTAAAAGGTGCAAAAGATTAAAAATAAAAAAGTATTACACTAAACACTTGTCTTCACCAAGTGATGTAAGAGACTTAGGCAAACATGGCCTTTGATTGTCAAGAACTCTTACGATCAATCTTGGATCCCGAGACGACTCACACACTCTATGATGGACAATGGATGATGGTGGCGGATGATGGTGTTGTGATGGTGGTGGGTGGTGGGTGGTGGGTGAAGTGTGAGAGAGGTGGTGTGCCAAGGGATGAGTTGCAAGAGCTCCAAGCACTCCTATTTATAGGCTGAACAGAAGCTCGGGCACGGCCCCGTGTCCATTGGGCATGGCCCCGTGTCCATCCTCCTCTCTTTCTTAATTAAATGCAGTTTGTCTGCATTAGTTGACCACGCCCCCGTGTCCACTGAGCACGACCCCGTGGTAGAAGCGTTTCTGTACTAGCAAGATTTGCCTGGATTCTGCGAATCTTATAGTTGACCACGGCCCTGTCCGCTGAGCATGGCCCCGTGGTGGGCAATAGAAGCTTATACAACTTTGTCTTTTCTACTGACACTTGGGCACGCCCCCGTGCTCAGCCCTCTGTTTCCTTGTTTTGCTTGGGAAGATGCTGTCGGGAGGCCGGGCATGCCACGTTTGTTCCTTTTCTTGTATTTATGCTAGATTTAGCTGCGTTTTTGCTTCTTTTGTTTATTTGAGCTCATTTAATCCTGAAAATATAAAAGGAAGACAAAAGCACACTTTTTCCAACATTAGTACTAAATAAAAGGGTTAGTTTTATGCCACAATTGATGTAATTTATATGTTGCATTTTGTGCACATCAAATACCCCCACACTTGAATCTTTGCTTGTCCTCAAGCAAAACTCCTTATAATGTGGTTTTTTCACTCCCAAATGGAATGGGTAGAAGAGAAGGTTTTTGGGCTTGTCATAGAGTGTCGGGATTTCCAAGATTCTTTATTAAGTTTTATTTTTATTTATTTACAATCCTATTCGTCATGACTTGTTAAAAACATTACATAAGATAAATTACTTATTAGGGCATAACATGCCTTTTTAAAATTTCATTTATATATAAGTTCACGTACCTCACGGGGAATCACTCAACACTCGGCCGAAGATGTATTTTAGTGTATCACTCGAGAGCGGCATGGAACTTACTTCTACCATAAGCTAGCCAAGCAATAAATCCTCCTCCTTTTTAACTATATACCTTTGTAAATATCAAGAGGACTTTTTGAGTGAAGGGTTAGGCTTGGGCTAAAGGTGGGTGGTTGGGTTAGTGGTTAGTAAAAGGGCGAAAAGCGTAAAAAGCATTGGTTTTTAAAAGGCTTTTTATTTTTGACAATTTATTTTATTTTGGTGAACCATTTCTTTCAAACAAAGTTATTTTTGATAAACTTGTTTGTTTATTTGGTTTCATCGTATATATATATATATTTTTGAAGGATCGTGTAGTTGACCCGAACGAGTCGTTCAGAGAGGTTCTGATCTATTTCAGGTGCGGAAAACAAGAAATAGACTTAGAAACAGCTTAATCTTCACTTTAAACACTGATTAGATTGAAATAACAGCGATTACAATCAGTCCTCACACAGGCAGCACCTCGGTATGGAAATCACAAATGTCACAACTGTTTTTGATTTCGCTCGAGACACACATATATATAGTAGTCTTGATTCCGCTTTAAAACAGTTCAAGCTGAACCTTCTCTCAAGCGAAATCACCAATTAACATCTCAAGCGAAATAAGACTTGTGGTTTCACTTGAAATGACTCAGTGTCATTTCAAGCGGAATCAGCCTATTTGTCATCTAATTCTGCTATTTTCTCGATCTACGAGCCCTGATCTATACAATCTAACATAAGACTCGATACAAGACGAAGTCGATAGATGCATGCACTAACAGACTCCCCTTCAGATGTTGACGAGTCTTGCAATGTCGAGTCTTTGCAACTTCAGTGTTTATCAGTCTCTGGGCTTCACTCTCTCAGTCAGCATCAACAGACTCCCCCTAACAATGTGCTGGCATTCCTTAAGTTCATCAGCATCATCTGCTTCAGGATCGTAGTCTGGCTCATATCCCAAGAGCACCTAGCTCTATTCTTCAGTTCAGAGTCCTCAGGTATCGGAAATCTGGCTTTCTCTAAACACAAGCTTCTCAGGATCGATCAGCCTGGTTCCAAGATCGTGACCTGGCTCTTGTTCTACTCAGGATTGTCACCTGGCTCAAACTTTACACCTGCACAATCTCTACCTTAAAGTAAATATCACACATTTACATATTTCAAATATAGAGGTATGCACAAACTCAGACTTTCTCTCAAATTCAACTGAATTTCTGATGAATCACTTGTAGATTTGATCAAAACATATTTGATTAAGAACATACTCCCCCTCACAACATGGTCAACATGTTTAGCACTCGGAATTTTGAAACTCAGCTTTCCAACACCAGTTGTCAAAAATCTTTTTGGATTTTTCAAAATTTATGCTAAAACATACTAAAATCTTTTTGGATTTTTGAAAATAATGAAATGCAGTAAAGAAATATTTACAAACAATATTTTTGTGAGTTTGTGTGAGTGGATCATATCAGTTTCTGAGACAAATCACCAACACCGTTAAGCTTGATTTCATTTTAAGTTCTAAACAATTCACCTAGATTGTCAGTATATAGGTCCACTTAAATTTTCACACAAAGTTCAATTGTTTCGAGATACGAAATTAATGTCTTAAGCACTTAAACTTATTCGCGTGTCCCACTACTTGAATATACTCCCGTATCCAGATCCCAATATTCAATCTTACAGGTGAGTATACCACAGATGATATCTGTAAAGGGGTTAAATTGCGAGGGCCGTGAGAGCTCAGGTCGATACTTCCGTATACGCAGAGAGATGACGGCTTCGACTTTTGGTGAGTCCCCTTTAGAGGATCTTTTTTACAAAAACAATGATTATCAATTTTATTGTTTAATCAATTTGCTGAGGGCGAGCTTATATTTCAAAGCATTTGAAGAAAGTATTATGCGGGGACTAGGTCAGAATTTCCATTCAGCAGAAGTCCCGGGATAATACCCCAGATATCACTGAGTATAAAGACCTAGTATCTCAGAAAGAGGGATCTTTCAAACAAGATTTCAGGGGTTACCTATATATCCAAGAATTGTTACCCACAACATAAGCAAGTTTGAATTTAGGTTTATATCTCGAAAACAATTTACTGAATGTGCAAAAACCTACTGGCATATCTGCAGTGAGATTGTTTATCACATTTTAACTTTCAAATTCTTTAGCATGTTGTGACAGTCCACTGACGTACTATCATTTCCTCTTTTTTCACAACAAAAGTCATTTTTGATTTTATCATGTTTTTGGATTTTCAAATTTTCAAACGTTTTTGGATTTTCTGAAATGAAATTTTCTACTCCCCCTAAAATGCAAACACATTTAAAGAAAATTTGAAAACAAACTATACAGAAAAATGACAACTGATATCAAATCGCCTCAATTCGCCATTCACTTTGCATAAACAATCAGAACTCCCCCTTTCAACAAACTATTTTCTCATTAAGATTTCAAAACACTTAAAATTTGTTTTAATAAAAATGATTTTTCTGGAAAATTAGTTTAGTTGAATTTATCAATAGTAGGGACTGATTCATCATCTTGTTCAATTTAACCACTTGTAGAAAATCAAGTACAACCTAATGTCCCTGATTTACCACTTGCAAGTATATCCAAAACATTTAACCACATGTAGGAATAAAACATCTACACAAACCATTTTAGCAATCAGGATGCCGATTCCTGCTTCGCACTTACCAACCTGGAAGCTCCGACATAATCCATTACCTGTAAAAATTTATCAACTTAAAAACTCATTCATAAACTCAAAATTCACATGAATGATTCTGATTCCTGATCCACGATTACAAACTTGGGATCTCTGGCATAGTCCTGAGACTTCAAGGGAAAAGAATTTCCACCCAAGTTTTGCCAATCTTGGATGTTTTCAGCTCTTGTTCAGTCGGGTTATAGGTTGCTTTCTTTGTTGCATAAAACTCTTTGACCCCTTTGACCTTTCCCTCGACCGTTTTCTCAAAAAAATTTCTTAACATTCCCATTTAATGTTTTCTCAACATCAAATTCCTTTTGATCAAAATAGAATTGATTTGAGATCTCTACTTTTCCAACCTTTTGCATAACACTTTCAATCTTCAATGATGGAATTTTAACATCATCCATTGAAGACACATATTTTTCTTCTTTTACCTCAACTTGTGGTTCCACTGATTTTGTGGAATCAGATTCATCGCCGACCTTCTCATCACCCTTCTTAACAACCCACACTTGGTTGTCTTTTGCTTTCTTTTTGTAAAAATTTTTATTTGAGCATTCACCAACTTCATGAGTCAAATTTTCAAAAATTTTAGAATTTTCAGTTGGTGGCTCAACATCTACAATTTTTTCTTTCAGTTTTCCAGAGACTCCCTGTTTTGTCTTTGTAACCATCGGACAATTCAGTGCAATATGACCAGCTTCATTGCATTTGAAACAAGTTTGACTCTCCTTTGGATGAAACACTCCAGTTCCTATCCTTTTCATTTCAGCAAGAAACTCCTGGTTTGATTGTTTCCAGAACGGTTGCTTCTGTTCTTCTTCTACACTTCCACCTGAAACAAATTCTGTTTTGTTTTTAGAATTTTTCTCATTTTTGTAATTTTTAGGTGGTGTAAAACCCAATCCTTTCTTTTTGTAGCTATCATTATGGTTTGGTTTCTTTTGAAAACCAGAACCAGAATTGTAACCCTTTTTCTTGTTTAATAGCTATTGAACTCTTGAAGTGTATTTTTTAGGTTTTCCAGTAAGATTTAAATTTTTTATTTCAGAAATATTAATTTCTGTCATTTTGAAAACCTTTTTGATCATGTCAACACGAACACTTCTTATTGGAAATTCTTTGTCAGAATATAATTTGTTCGAATCATTTAAAGTATATGCTACTTCAAATGTTTCATCATCCAAATTTGCTTTTGATAACAAAAACTCTTTACTGTAAGCCCTTTTAACCATCGGTTTTGGACTGTTGACTGACGAACTTGACCCTCCAGACTCAGACTTTGACTTGGACTCCTCATCAGTATCCAACACACAACTCGAACTTTAGGCTCGCTTGATGTAACGTTACGTGTTTATGTGACATTTTGAGCTAATGAATATTACGTGATTTATGAGATGTCGTTATGTGTATTGTGTGGTATACGTGGTATGTTAATTGAACCGAACCCAAACTGCACATGATAACCGGTCACACAAGCCTTTGGGCTTTACACCTTACATTCGGTCCATTAGGTAACCGAGTGGGCTCGGCCCACTCCCCACTCGCAACCACTATACCAAAACTAAGGGTCTTGTTTTCCTCTCATTTGTTACAACACAAGAATACACACACATAACCCTAGCTCCTCTATCTCGTCTCTCTCTCTCTCGGCTTGTTTAGGAACTGACGGCACAAGGCCATCCGATCACCCTCTTGTCCGGATCACATCTTGTTACTTGTAATCGGTTAGTATATTATCTATGATTCTGTGTTTTATGCTTAGGTGATGCCATGATAAATCGGATTGTATGATTTAGTATTCGATTGGTATGAGTTATTTGATTGTGTTCTTGTTAATCGGTTTCTGTGAATGATGATCATGTTTTCATACGAAATAGGTTGCATGAGTGATTTGTTAATTGGTCCGAATTGATGTTTGTAATCGGCTGAGATGATTCTGTTTGTACATGCGAATTAGGGTGCATGCTAGGATGGTGTTATGATTAAGATTCGGTTTAGTGTTGGTTGATAATCCGATTATTGATTTGATACGGTTATGAATTTGCTAAATGATGATGATTTGAAGACATTATGAATATGATTGAATGTTGAATAATCCTTGTTTGATCTGATTTCCGAAACTGCCTAACTGTTAGCTGAAATCACGGATAAGTCAATGCAGGATTTATGGAAACCGGTTACACACACACGGTTGCGACTCGGTGTCACTCGTTGCGAGTCGGAACCCCACTCGTAACCAAGCCAGCACAAGTCGAAGACCACGGTTGCGAGTCCCGTTGCGACTCGTAACCAGCACATGACCAGTCGTGACCAGACCATGATGAACCGAGATCTCCATTGCGACTCGCAACCAGCTGTTGCGACTCGTAATCTCCGTTACGACTCGAGATCCTCGTTGCGACTCGAAACCTCGTTGCGAGTCGAGACCACCATTACGCGCACACTGTTGGGCCTTCACTGTCACGGGCCCAATGATTTGATATGTGGGCTGTTTATTAATGGACTTATATGTGTTTGCTACTTGGGCCGATTGAGAATCTGGACTGTTTTGTTATTGGGCTGCTTATGTCATTGGGCCGGGTATGATTGGACTTAGACAATTGGATCCTCACATGCTATGTCTTATCTGCTTACGTGCGTACATGTTTGCCATGACTAAACGTGATTACTATATACGTGCTATATACAAACCTGACTCGTATAATAACCATGATAGGACGTGAGTGACCATTTACTTGCTACTTGTACTTTCTGTGTATCTGCCGAGCAAACCAAGGTGAGTTCACACAGCCAAGGCATGGGATTCCCGGGTTGGGAATTGGGTTGGATATGATGGATATGGAATGATTACTCGTACTTACGCATATACCAGACTATAGACCATCGTCCTCAGGTTAGTCAGGACACGTTACGTAAAGCCTACGTAACCCAGTATACTTGCCTTATGTCTCCCGGGTCGGGAGGACACGTTACGTAAAGCCTACGTAACCCAATACCATCTACTGGCTTCCAGGTCGGAAGGCCACGCTGCGTAAAGCCTACGTAGCCCCCACGCGTACCACTGTCCTCGGGGAAGGGCACGTCACGTAAAGCCTACGTGACCCTGTACGTATTCCTGTTCTCGGTAAAGAAGAACACATGGTCGGAAGTTAGTCTAGTAAGTACCGTTAATGAGAAGCCCTCATTAACCAGGATGAACATGGGAAGCCCCCACCTTTAGTATACACTAGTATGGGAAACCCCCACTAGCTACACTTATGCATTATGTTATGAGCTTACTTTCCGTGAACTCGCTCAACTAGTTTGTTGATTATTTGCTGCATGCCTTGCAGGACCATAGGTACCATATGGAGCTTGCACAGGGAGGAGCAGGTCGTTGTGGGATACGGATCATGAACATTATTGAACTTATAACTTAATTTGGGTTTACTTTATGTTGCTTCCGCTACTTAAACGATGTTGGTTTTTGAAACATCAAGCATGTCATGCTGATTTACATTATTTACTTTTATATTAAATGCTATGTTTGATATGATTGATGGCTTGATCCTGGTCAGTCACGCTCCCAAGCGGTGGTACTCCGCGGGTGGATTTCGGGGGTGTGACAGATTGGTATCAGAGCCATTGGTTATAGAGAACTTGGTTTTAATATGGGAAAACGTTTTTATTAAGACCGGACTATAACCAGAACAGTGCTCTCAACGATCCACAACGACGCTTCGCTCCACGTGCAAGACTCGACATCCTAGGTAATAAGGTTTCTGTTTATTGCCTGTTTGCTAGAACTGTTTAGAACTTTGCTTGCATTATGCTTAGATACACATGTTTTGATTACATGAGAACACCTACATGCCTACACTTTTCTGTCATCGCCCTACTCGCGAACCATTCTTACGTATGCTACATGTTACTATGAAGATCATGTCTGGACGAATCAACATGACACAAGCCCAGCTAGAGGCTCTTGTTCAAGCTCAAGTTGCTGCGGCAGTTGCAGCAGCTCAAGCAGGTAGTATATCCTGCAGTATAGGCACACACTAGGATCTTTAGATCCTACATTAACTCTCGTATTTAACTTCGTCCTATTCGTACACAATAGGTCAACACGCGCAGCAGCCTGTCTGCACGTTCAAGAACTTCATGGACTGTCGACCAAACTCTTTCAGCGGCACAGAGGGGGCAGTGGGACTCCTCCATTGGTTTGAAAAGTTAGAATCGGTATTCGAAATGTGCGAGTGCCCTGAGGCTCGCAAAGTCAAGTTTGCCACCGGTACCTTGGAAGGGATAGCATTGACTTGGTGGAACGCCCAAGTTCAAATCTTAGGGTTGGCAGCTGCTAACGCCACCCCATGGAACGATTTCAAGGAACTCATCAAGCGTGAGTATTGCACGCGGGAAGATATTCACAAGCTAGAAGACAAGCTGTATAACTTGAAAATGGTTGGATCGGAAATCGAGGCGTACACTAAACGGTCTAATGAGCTGGCCGTTCTGTGTCCAACTATGGTGGACCCTCCATACAAGCGCATTGAGTTGTATCTCAAGGGATTGGCGCCAGAAATTCAGAGCCACGTGACGTCGGCCAATCTCGAAAACATCCAGGAAATCCAGCGCCTTGCTCACCGTATCACTGATCAGGCAGTGGATCAGAATAAACTGCCCAAGCGTGTTAATGCTACTGCTAACGTCACCACCTCAGTTAGTCCTGCTACATCTGGTGACAGTAAAAGAAAATGGGATGGGGATTCCAGCAAAGGTTCAGCATCTGTTCAGCCACAAGCTCAACAGCAGAAGATCGATCACTATCAGAGTCCCAGTCAGCAATCCTCTGGTGGTCACAGACAGAGGAGATATCAGGGTAGTCAACCCAGGTGCCACAACTGCAACAGGCATCACCACGGCCCATGTAACAAGGGTCGTTGTCAAAGGTGTCTTAAGATGGGTCACGAGGCCAAAGACTGTAGGAGTCCACGGCCTGCGAATCAGAACCAGCAGCCTCAGCAACCAGCTCCACAGAACCAGCAGCAGCAGCAGCAGCCACAGCGTGGAAACCGGGGATGTTTCCAGTGTGGGGCTGAAGGTCATTTCAAACGCGATTGCCCTCAATTGAACCAGAACCGCAACAACAACAACAACCAGGGCAATGGGCATAACAACGGTGGAAACAACAACAACAACGGCAATGAAGCTCGTGGTCGCGCTTTTGTGCTAGGTCGAGGCGACGCAGTGAACGATCCCAACGTTGTCATGGGTAAGTTCCTCCTCGACAATATTTACGTTACTGTTTTATTTGATTCGGGTGCGGATACAAGCTATATGTCTGTGAAAATGTGTCAACTGCTAAAACGTGCACCAACACTTTTACCCACCAAACATGTAGTAGAGTTAGCTAACGGTAAAAGTTTAGAAGCCACGCACGTAGTTCAGGGTTGTAATCTTATCCTAGCTGGCCAAGCCTTCTCTATTGATCTCATTCCCATAGTTTTGGGTAGCTTCGACGTCGTGATTGGGATGGATTGGTTATCCCAACACCAGGCAGAAATCTTATGCAGCGAGAAGGTTATTCGCATTCCTCGTTCTGGTCAGGAACCTCTAAAAGTTCAAGGCGACAAGAGTGGTGCTGTGGTTGGCATCATTTCTTTCTTGAAGGCTCAGAAGTGCTTACGTAAAGGTCACGCAGCCATTCTGGCACTCGTTACAGACGCATCAGCAAAGGAAAAGAAATTGGAAGATATTCCAATTGTACGTGATTACCCTCAGGTGTTTCCTGAAGACTTACCTGGCTTACCGTCTCATCGTCAGGTCGAATTTCAAATCGAGCTCGCTCCGGGAGCAGCACCCATAGCTCGCGCACCATATCGTCTAGCTCCATCGGAATTGGAGGAATTGTCAAAGCAACTGCAAGAACTCTTGGAAAAGGGTTTCATACGACCAAGCTCTTCGCCTTGGGGAGCTCCAGTGCTTTTCGTGAAGAAGAAAGACGGTACGTTCAGGATGTGCATCGACTACCGTGAACTCAACAAGGTGACGGTGAAGAACCGTTATCCCCTTCCACGCATAGACGACTTATTCGACCAGTTGCAAGGGTCGTGTTACTATTCGAAGATAGATTTGAGGTCGGGGTACCATCAGTTGAGAGTCCGGGATGAGGACGTCTCCAAGACAGCTTTCAGAACTCGTTACGGTCACTACGAGTTTCTCGTCATGTCATTCGGACTAACGAACGCGCCTGCTGTATTTATGGATCTTATGAACAGGGTGTGCAAACCCTATCTCGACAAGTTCGTCATAGTATTCATCGACGACATTCTGATTTACTCCAAGAGTCAGGAGGAACACGAGCAACATCTTCGCCTGATTTTGGAACTCCTTCGGAAGGAACAGTTGTACGCCAAGCTTTCTAAATGCGACTTCTGGCTTCGTGAAGTCCACTTCTTAGGCCACGTAGTGAACAAGGATGGGATCCATGTCGATCCATCCAAGGTGGATTCGATCAGAAACTGGCCTGCACCGCGTACACCGACAGAGATACGCCAATTCTTGGGTCTGGCAGGTTACTACAGACGGTTTATCAAGGATTTCTCGAAGATTGCTCAGCCGCTTACGTTACTAACACAGAAGGGTGTTACCTATCGCTGGGGAGAGCCCCAGGAGACTGCTTTCCAGCACTTAAAGGAGAGACTTTGTAGTGCACCTATCCTCTCATTGCCAGAGGGCACAGACGACTTCGTGGTTTATTGTGATGCATCCATTCGGGGACTGGGATGTGTGTTAATGCAGCGCGACAAGGTTATCGCTTACGCTTCTCGTCAACTCAAGGTTCATGAACGCAACTACACGACGCACGATTTAGAGCTGGGAGCTGTTGTTTTTGCGCTTAAGATATGGCGACACTACCTGTACGGTACCAGGTGCACGATTTACACCGATCACAGGAGTCTCGAGCATATTCTTAAGCAGAAGGATTTGAATATGCGTCAACGACGATGGGTTGAGTTACTTAATGACTACGAATGCGCTATCAAGTATCATCCAGGCAAAGCCAATGTTGTGGCTGATGCCCTTAGTCGAAAGGACACTTTACCGAAGCGCGTGAGAGCGCTACAGCTTACGATTCAGTCTAGCCTTCCAGCACAGATACGAAATGCTCAGACAGAAGCACTGAAGCCCGAAAACGTCAAGGCTGAAGCCTTACGCGGCTCACGACAGCAAATGGAACAGAAGGCAGACGGTGCCTACTATGTAACGGGCCGGATTTGGGTCCCACTTTACGGCGGTTTACGCGAACTTGTAATGGATGAAGCACACAAGTCTCGCTATTCGGTACATCCAGGGTCGGATAAAATGTACCACGATATCAGCACTACTTATTGGTGGCCTAGTATGAAGGCCCACATCGCTACGTACGTTGGAAAATGCTTGACCTGTGCAAGAGTCAAGGTCGAATATCAGAAACCAGCTGGTCTACTTCAGCAGCCTAAGATACCTCAGTGGAAATGGGAGGAAATTTCCATGGATTTCGTTACAGGCCTACCTAGATCCCAGCGTGGGAACGATACAATATGGGTCATAGTTGATCGACTCACCAAGTCTGCACATTTCCTGCCAATTAAGGAAACGGACAAGTTCTCCACACTCGCAGACGTCTATCTTAAGGAAGTTGTCTCGAGGCACGGGGTGCCCACATCGATCATTTCGGATCGCGATGCACGATTCACGTGAGAACTTTGGCAAGCGATGCACAAATCTTTCGGCTCACGATTAGACATGAGCACAGCGTATCATCCTCAGACGGATGGACAGTCTGAGCGAACGATCCAGACTCTTGAAGACATGCTTCGGGCATGCGTCATCGATTTCGGCAACGGCTGGGAAAAGCATCTCCCTTTAGTGGAGTTCTCATACAATAACAGTTACCATACCAGCATTCAAGCCGCTCCATTCGAGGCATTGTACGGGCGTAAATGCCGGTCACCTCTCTGTTGGGCAGAAGTGGGGGATAGTCAGATCACGGGTCCAGAGATTGTAGTGGACGCCACAGAAAAGATAGCACAGATACGACAACGCATGGCGGCAGCACGCGACCGTCAGAAAGCCTACGCGGATAAGCGTAGAAAGCCATTGGAATTTGAGGTCGGGGACCGGGTTTTATTGAAAGTCTCGCCCTGGAAGGGTGTGGTTCGTTTTGGCAAACGGGGTAAACTGAATCCGCGATACGTCGGACCATTCGAAATTATAGAAAAGATTGGCAAAGTAGCCTACAAGTTGAAACTACCAGCCGAACTCGGGGCAGTTCACAATGTCTTTCATGTATCGAACTTAAAGAAGTGCCTATCAGATGAAAACCTCATCATTCCTTTTAAGGAACTCACTATCGACGAGCGGTTGCAGTTCGTCGAGGAACCAGTCGAAATCACGGACCGGGATGTGAAGGTCCTCAAACACAAGAGAATCCCTCTTGTTCGAGTTCGTTGGAACTCCAAACGTGGCCCAGAGTACACCTGGGAACGCGAAGACAGGATGACAGAAAAGTACCCCCAGTTATTCGGGAACAAGGCAACCACTACTGAGGCTGAAGCTACTACTTCGGAATTTCGGGACGAAATTCCAGATCAACGGGGGGAGGATGTGACACCCCAGGAAAATCAGTGAAAAGTACAGTTTACCTAGCTTCCTCAGTGAGTGCATACCAAATTTCGGGACGAAATTTCCAATTAGTTGGGGATAATGTGACAACTCGAACTTTAGGCTCGCTTGATGTAACGTTACGTGTTTATGTGACATTTTGAGCTAATGAATATTACGTGATTTATGAGATGTCGTTATGTGTATTGTGTGGTATACGTGGTATGTTAATTGAACCGAACCCAAACTGCACATGATAACCGGTCACACAAGCCTTTGGGCTTTACACCTTACATTCGGTCCATTAGGTAACCGAGTGGGCTCGGCCCACTCCCCACTCGCAACCACTATACCAAAACTAAGGGTCTTGTTTTCCTCTCATTTGTTACAACACAAGAATACACACACATAACCCTAGCTCCTCTATCTCGTCTCTCTCTCTCTCGGCTTGTTTAAGAACTGACGGCACAAGGCCATCCGATCACCCTCTTGTCCGGATCACATCTTGTTACTTGTAATCGGTTAGTATATTATCTATGATTCTGTGTTTTATGCTTAGGTGATGCCATGATAAATCGGATTGTATGATTTAGTATTCGATTGGTATGAGTTATTTGATTGTGTTCTTGTTAATCGGTTTCTGTGAATGATGATCATGTTTTCATACGAAATAGGTTGCATGAGTGATTTGTTAATTGGTCCGAATTGATGTTTGTAATCGGCTGAGATGATTCTGTTTGTACATGCGAATTAGGGTGCATGCTAGGATGGTGTTATGATTAAGATTCGGTTTAGTGTTGGTTGATAATCCGATTATTGATTTGATACGGTTATGAATTTGCTAAATGATGATGATTTGAAGACATTATGAATATGATTGAATGTTGAATAATCCTTGTTTGATCTGATTTCCGAAACTGCCTAACTGTTAGCTGAAATCACGGATAAGTCAATGCAGGATTTATGGAAACCGGTTACACACACACGGTTGCGACTCGGTGTCACTCGTTGCGAGTCGGAACCACTGACGTACTATCATTTCCTCTTTTTTCACAACAAAAGTCATTTTTGATTTTATCATGTTTTTGGATTTTCAAATTTTCAAACGTTTTTGGATTTTCTGAAATGAAATTTTCTACTCCCCCTAAAATGCAAACACATTTAAAGAAAATTTGAAAACAAACTATACAGAAAAATGACAACTGATATCAAATCGCCTCAATTCGCCATTCACTTTGCATAAACAATCAGAACTCCCCCTTTCAACAAACTATTTTCTCATTAAGATTTCAAAACACTTAAATTTGTTTTAATAAAAATGATTTTTCTGGAAAATTAGTTTAGTTGAATTTATCAATAGTAGGGACTGATTCATCATCTTGTTCAATTTAACCACTTGTAGAAAATCAAGTACAACCTAATGTCCCTGATTTACCACTTGCAAGTATATCCAAAACATTTAACCACATGTAGGAATAAAACATCTACACAAACCATTTTAGCAATCAGGATGCCGATTCCTGCTTCGCACTTACCAACCTGGAAGCTCCGACATAATCCATTACCTGTAAAAATTTATCAACTTAAAAACTCATTCATAAACTCAAAATTCACATGAATGATTCTGATTCCTGATCCACGATTACAAACTTGGGATCTCTGGCATAGTCCTGAGACTTCAAGGGAAAAGAATTTCCACCCAAGTTTTGCCAATCTTGGATGTTTTCAGCTCTTGTTCAGTCGGGTTATAGGTTGCTTTCTTTGTTGCATAAAACTCTTTGACCCCTTTGACCTTTCCCTCGACCGTTTTCTCAAAAAAATTTCTTAACATTCCCATTTAATGTTTTCTCAACATCAAATTCCTTTTGATCAAAATAGAATTGATTTGAGATCTCTACTTTTCCAACCTTTTGCATAACACTTTCAATCTTCAATGATGGAATTTTAACATCATCCATTGAAGACACATATTTTTCTTCTTTTACCTCAACTTGTGGTTCCACTGATTTTGTGGAATCAGATTCATCGCCGACCTTCTCATCACCCTTCTTAACAACCCACACTTGGTTGTCTTTTGCTTTCTTTTTGTAAAAATTTTTATTTGAGCATTCACCAACTTCATGAGTCAAATTTTCAAAAATTTTAGAATTTTCAGTTGGTGGCTCAACATCTACAATTTTTTCTTTCAGTTTTCCAGAGACTCCCTGTTTTGTCTTTGTAACCATCGGACAATTCAGTGCAATATGACCAGCTTCATTGCATTTGAAACAAGTTCGACTCTCCTTTGGATGAAACACTCCAGTTCCTATCCTTTTCATTTCAGCAAGAAACTCCTGGTTTGATTGTTTCCAGAACGGTTGCTTCTGTTCTTCTTCTACACTTCCACCTGAAACAAATTCTGTTTTGTTTTTAGAATTTTTCTCATTTTTGTAATTTTTAGGTGGTGTAAAACCCAATCCTTTCTTTTTGTAGCTATCATTATGGTTTGGTTTCTTTTGAAAACCAGAACCAGAATTGTAACCCTTTTTCTTGTTTAATAGCTATTGAACTCTTGAAGTGTATTTTTTAGATTTTCCAGTAAGATTTAAATTTTTTATTTCAGAAATATTAATTTCTGTCATTTTGAAAACCTTTTTGATCATGTCAACACGAACACTTCTTATTGGAAATTCTTTGTCAGAATATAATTTGTTCGAATCATTTAAAGTATATGCTACTTCAAATGTTTCATCATCCAAATTTGCTTTTGATAACAAAAACTCTTTACTGTAAGCCCTTTTAACCATCGGTTTTGGACTGTTGACTGACGAACTTGACCCTCCAGACTCAGACTTTGACTTGGACTCCTCATCAGTATCCAACACACAACTCGAACTTTAGGCTCGCTTGATGTAACGTTACGTGTTTATGTGACATTTTGAGCTAATGAATATTACGTGATTTATGAGATGTCGTTATGTGTATTGTGTGGTATACGTGGTATGTTAATTGAACCGAACCCAAACTGCACATGATAACCGGTCACACAAGCCTTTGGGCTTTACACCTTACATTCGGTCCATTAGGTAACCGAGTGGGCTCGGCCCACTCCCCACTCGCAACCACTATACCAAAACTAAGGGTCTTGTTTTCCTCTCATTTGTTACAACACAAGAATACACACACATAACCCTAGCTCCTCTATCTCGTCTCTCTCTCTCTCGGCTTGTTTAGGAACTGACGGCACAAGGCCATCCGATCACCCTCTTGTCCGGATCACATCTTGTTACTTGTAATCGGTTAGTATATTATCTATGATTCTGTGTTTTATGCTTAGGTGATGCCATGATAAATCGGATTGTATGATTTAGTATTCGATTGGTATGAGTTATTTGATTGTGTTCTTGTTAATCGGTTTCTGTGAATGATGATCATGTTTTCATACGAAATAGGTTGCATGAGTGATTTGTTAATTGGTCCGAATTGATGTTTGTAATCGGCTGAGATGATTCTGTTTGTACATGCGAATTAGGGTGCATGCTAGGATGGTGTTATGATTAAGATTCGGTTTAGTGTTGGTTGATAATCCGATTATTGATTTGATACGGTTATGAATTTGCTAAATGATGATGATTTGAAGACATTATGAATATGATTGAATGTTGAATAATCCTTGTTTGATCTGATTTCCGAAACTGCCTAACTGTTAGCTGAAATCACGGATAAGTCAATGCAGGATTTATGGAAACCGGTTACACACACACGGTTGCGACTCGGTGTCACTCGTTGCGAGTCGGAACCCCACTCGTAACCAAGCCAGCACAAGTCGAAGACCACGGTTGCGAGTCCCGTTGCGACTCGTAACCAGCACATGACCAGTCGTGACCAGACCATGATGAACCGAGATCTCCATTGCGACTCGCAACCAGCTGTTGCGACTCGTAATCTCCGTTACGACTCGAGATCCTCGTTGCGACTCGAAACCTCGTTGCGAGTCGAGACCACCATTACGCGCACACTGTTGGGCCTTCACTGTCACGGGCCCAATGATTTGATATGTGGGCTGTTTATTAATGGACTTATATGTGTTTGCTACTTGGGCCGATTGAGAATCTGGACTGTTTTGTTATTGGGCTGCTTATGTCATTGGGCCGGGTATGATTGGACTTAGACAATTGGATCCTCACATGCTATGTCTTATCTGCTTACGTGCGTACATGTTTGCCATGACTAAACGTGATTACTATATACGTGCTATATACAAACCTGACTCGTATAATAACCATGATAGGACGTGAGTGACCATTTACTTGCTACTTGTACTTTCTGTGTATCTGCCGAGCAAACCAAGGTGAGTTCACACAGCCAAGGCATGGGATTCCCGGGTTGGGAATTGGGTTGGATATGATGGATATGGAATGATTACTCGTACTTACGCATATACCAGACTATAGACCATCGTCCTCAGGTTAGTCAGGACACGTTACGTAAAGCCTACGTAACCCAGTATACTTGCCTTATGTCTCCCGGGTCGGGAGGACACGTTACGTAAAGCCTACGTAACCCAATACCATCTACTGGCTTCCAGGTCGGAAGGCCACGCTGCGTAAAGCCTACGTAGCCCCCACGCGTACCACTGTCCTCGGGGAAGGGCACGTCACGTAAAGCCTACGTGACCCTGTACGTATTCCTGTTCTCGGTAAAGAAGAACACATGGTCGGAAGTTAGTCTAGTAAGTACCGTTAATGAGAAGCCCTCATTAACCAGGATGAACATGGGAAGCCCCCACCTTTAGTATACACTAGTATGGGAAACCCCCACTAGCTACACTTATGCATTATGTTATGAGCTTACTTTCCGTGAACTCGCTCAACTAGTTTGTTGATTATTTACTGCATGCCTTGCAGGACCATAGGTACCATATGGAGCTTGCACAGGGAGGAGCAGGTCGTTGTGGGATACGGATCATGAACATTATTGAACTTATAACTTAATTTGGGTTTACTTTATGTTGCTTCCGCTACTTAAACGATGTTGGTTTTTGAAACATCAATCATGTCATGCTGATTTACATTATTTACTTTTATATTAAATGCTATGTTTGATATGATTGATGGCTTGATCCTGGTCAGTCACGCTCCCAAGCGGTGGTACTCCGCGGGTGGATTTCGGGGGTGTGACAATCCAACACCTGATCGACCACCTTTTTGATTAACTCAGACTCATGATCAGTGTCAGACGAGGTGAACGTGACGTCAATGTTTTCTGGTAATTCATCAGTTGTTTCGGTTTTTAACTTTATATTGACTGTTTTTTCGACTTGCTCCTCATTTGGTTTTCTGGGAGAATAACCTTCCCAGATCGGAGGCGGACACTTGTTATAGCTAACAGTCGATTTCTTACCAATATCTTTCTTCTTTGGCTTGTCTTCTTTGAATGCTTCAAAACTTGCAACAGTCAGATAAATTCGATCAATAAGATAATCAGAACTAGAGTAACTTTGTAACAAACTTCTGATTCTCTCATTCTCAATTTTTTCTTTTTCCAACTCTTGCTTTAGCTCAGCATTTTCTTCAATGTAATGATTGATAGCTTTTTGCTTCGTCATCATTGTAGCATTCATCATCGTCAAAGCGTTTTCTCTTTCAGAGTTAGTCTTTTGAAGACCAGTTACTGTTCTGTTTAAAACATCATAAGATTCCTTCACGTAGTTTAGATTGAACAACAACTGCTCTTTCATCTTCTCAAACTCAGCCAACTTCTCGTCCTTTGCTGCACAGTCTTTGCAAGATTCAAGACACTTTGAGCATGGCTTGATGACTTCCACAATCTTTTCAACTTCGATAATTTTCTCAACTTCAACAACCTTTTCTGCTTCAGTTACCTGCTCAGTTTCAGCATTCTTCTCAGTAGCAACTTTAACTTCTTCATTTTGAACAATCTCTTCTTTTTCATCATCACTTTCAGACTTCATTTCCTTTTGTTCTTTTGCAGCTCGTTTCTCCTTCAGTTTCTCCAAGCGATCTGCAAAATAAAAATGAAAACTTTCAGGAGAAAGATGAGTTTTTGCAACATTAATATGTTTTTCTTCCTCATCATCACTGCTGTCATCAGATGGAAATTGATCGAACTCTACTGATTTTTCAGAAATATCATCCGAAGAAAGAGAATCAGATGGTGTTTGATCAAACACAGCTTCTCTTTCTGAACTTTCATCACTTTGTAAACTTTCATCTAAACTCTATAAGCATTCTTCTGATGAAACAGATTTTTCATCATCATTCTTCACATTAACTCCAATAGATTTCATCCACTCAGTGAACATGTCTGGTTCTTTCACAATCTTGGCAATGAAAGCTTTGAAATCTCCTTTCTCATCTGTAAACATATCCCAGCTAAAACCTTTTGGTAGCCTTTCATCATCCTGAAAATTCCAGTTAAAGTTTTCTTGATTCCCTAGACATACCCTCTTTGAATCCTGTATCACTTTTCTACCATGAGCCACCTGCGGTTCTTGCTGTTGCTGTTGACCGACTTGTTGATAAATGGCTTTCCGGTAATAATCATCTTTTCCGAACGGATTCTTTGCATCAATAGCTTCTCTGTTCTTGCATTCCCTCTTGAAATGACCTTTCTCCCTGCATTTAAAACAAGTAACTTTAGATTTATCAAAACCTAAAGTAGAAACATGTGCATCAAGAAAGTCATTTCTCCCGGTAATCAATTTAAACTTCTCAGCTCTTCTAAGAACACTAGCTAGACACCATTTGATGTCCATTAGCTCCATCTCTTTGGCGTCTATCTGATCGTAATCCTCCTTTGTTAGCATAGGATTCCCGATCCGCCCTGCAACTAATCCTTCATAAGATAGCAACACGGAACCAAGTAAAGCCATGTGATCTTTTGCAACTTCTTCAGAAAAACTTTGACCATCAGGAAGATTCAAAGAAATGTTGCACTGTATCACATAACCATTTCCAGTTTTTGAGCTTTGATGCTGAAAACTTGATGTTGTTTCTTGTGGATTAACACTCGGATATGAAGAAAAACCACTGCTTTTGTTTGAACTTTGATCAACTTTTTCAGATGAGTCACCAGCACTAAAAGCAATTTGTATCTTTGGGCTTCTTTTAGCTTCTGGAGCACTACCTTTGTAGTACATTTTCACATCTTGTTGACCATTCGGATTGGTCATCCTAGCAATCTTCTGCTGTTCCAGATCTTGACCTTCAATTTTCTCGATGAACTGAGAAATTGTTAACCCATCATATACCCCAGTGTTTTTCAAAATCATCAAGTAAGTTCCCCACTCCTTTTGCAGTAATGCATCAGCTAACTTGTCTACCCACTCTTCACGATCTTTTGTTATACTAAGCATCAACATGGATCGCACTAAGTGGGAGTATCGTTCAATGAGCTTCTTTGTATCTTCTCTGGGCAAACTTGTGAATAGATCAAATTCTTTCTTAAGCAGTGCCTTCTTGCTTTTAATCATGTGTTCACTACCCTCAAACTTGACTTTAAGTGCATCCCAGATTGATTTTGAAGTTTTGTCATGTTGGAGTAACACAAAGATGTCTTCTTTGATGGCTTATTGAAGTAAACTTATCATCATCTTTTTAGCACGATACATTTCCCATTCTTGGTCACTAAGTTCTGATATTTGTTTTTCCATTTGCAATTCAGTTCGAGGTAACACATATCTCTTTAGTATACACTCCCATGATCTAAGATGGTTAGCTTGAACCCAGTTTTCGATGCGATCCTTCCATCCATAATATTCTTCAATGCTCATTAGCTTCGGGGGTTTTTGGGTAGTTCTGGTTTCATTTTCCAGATTCATGTTTTGAGCAATCGAAGCCGGAGTAACCGAAGATGTGGCAAACGCATTGTAGAAATCGTCACCCATGATTTTGATGTTCAAGCGAAATAACCCAACAATCAGATTCAAGCGGAATAGAAATCTTTCTTTTCAAGCGAAATACCTGAAACAATGAACTTCAAGCGAAATCAAAATTTACAATTTCAAGCGAAATAGCAAGACAACACAATAATCCTGATTCCGCTTGAAATTCAAGCGAAAAAAAGAAAATTTGGAGCGGAATCAGTTTTTGAACAAACACACTGATTTCGCTTGAAATACTTTCAAGCAGAATAATGCAATTGAAGCGGAATCAACAACCTTTGAAGCGAAATACCAGATTTCGCTTGAAAACTCAAGCGAAATAAGCTGCTTTTCGAGCGGAATCACCAAAGAACCGATTCAAGCGGAACCCTTTCGAACATCAATTTTACCCATTTTTAGTCCGAATTTTAATGTGTAACTTTTAAGGATTTGTTATCTTGCACTTTTACATCATATATCTGAAATTTAGCCGATTTTAACCGTGAAATCTTAAAATTTTGAAAGAAGGTGTAGAAAAATAGAGATTTTAAAGCTGAACTCCTGAGCTCTGATACCACTTGAAGGATCGTGTAGTTGACCCGAACGAGTCGTTCAGAGAGGTTCTGATCTATTTCAGGTGCGGAAAACAAGAAATAGACTTAGAAACAGCTTAATCTTCACTTTAAACACTGATTAGATTGAAATAACAGAGATTACAATCAGTCCTCACACAGGCAGCACCTCAGTATGGAAATCACAAATGTCACAACTGTTTTTGATTTCGCTCGAGACACACATATATATAGTAGTCTTGATTCCGCTTGAAAACAGTTCAAGCGGAACCTTCTCTCAAGCGAAATCACCAATTAACATCTCAAGCGAAATAAGACTTGTGGTTTCGCTTGAAATGACTCAGTGTCATTTCAAGCGGAATCAGCCTATTTGTCATCTAATTCTGCTATTTTCTCGATCTATGAGCCCTGATCTATACAATCTAACATAAGACTCGATACAAGACGAAGCCGACAGATGCATGCACTTACAATTTTAAGTCATAAGAAAAACCGAGCTTTGTTACTAAAAGAAAGGGTTAAAATGAAAAAGGGTTTAGGTGGGTAAAAAGGGTGTGTGTTTTGGGTTAAGAAATGAAAAGGTTTAGGCTCAAAGGGGTTAACTAGGGGGATTTTGGGTAGGTGGTAAAAAAAAAAGAAAAATAATGGTGTAGAAAGAAAAAGGGTTAGTCCTAATGCCTCCATCATTTACTTACTTGAGTTTAAGTTGGTAAGGACCGGGAATGTGTCGTCATGGCAAGTTCTAGAGTCGTAAGAAACCAAGCGGCTATTCACACAAGAAACGAAAAATGAGCATTTAGTTTAAAGATATGTATTTGTATGCTCAATAAAGGCTAAAAACTCACTTTTGTGGGAATGGGTTTTTATGTGATCAAGTATATATAATCAAATTTTAACTAGGTTTGTCATGTCGTTTCATAATTTTCTTATGTTGGTTCTTTTTATCACGACGCTATCGGTTGTAAATTTGTAAAAATATAACCTTTTTAGAACTTGTAATTCCTAAATTAAACCAAGACAAGTAAAAAAAAAGAAAAGTTTTTGAAAAAAAATTGGGGTGATTAGCGGTTCTAATAGAGTTTTGTGTAAGGCTTGTTATTAGGACTTGCAAAATTCAAGGTTTTAGCACCCCCCCCCACACTTAAATTACACATTGTCCTCAATGTGTCCCAAAAATAAGTTTTTCGGTTGATTAAAATGTGTAAAAGTGGGTTAAAAACAAGATTTTATGTTACTGGGTAGCTGAACACAGGGTGGTGTGGGCTGAGCATGGCCCCGTGTCCAGACTGCTAGTACCAAAAGTAAACAGAAGGCTGGGCACGGGGGCGTGTTCAGTGAGCACGACCCCGTGTCCAGTTACCTGAACTGGGCATTTTCTGTAGATTTTCGGGTATTTGAAGTGGAGAAAAATCACTAATACTTAATTTTTCGAAAATGTAGTTGGGCATTATGTTAACACAAAGATCTTTATCAATTGTGACATTACAAATAAATGAATTTTGAAAAAAAAAACATGGAACCGGTGTAATGTTGATTTCAAATGGGTCTTCTTTTATTAGCGAGGTTTGATCATTAGTTAACTTAATGCTTACCGTTTCGTCAATTTTAGTGTTAGTGTTTAACTCTTTTAAAAACTTAGCATGAGTGGGTACTAAACAATGATTTTCAAAAGAAGGTGACAAGAGATTAATTTCTTCAAAATTAGACTCTTCTTGGTTTTCAACGTTGACGGACTCACCTTTTTCGTTGTTTAACTCATGTGTCGGTTTTTCACTTATTTGTTCTTCCATTTTTACCTCTTCAACTATTTCTTCGTTATTATTACAAGTTAATTCTTCTCTTGTGCGGGACTCCTCTTCCCTTGCGCGGGATTCTTTTATATAACGTTCAATAGTTTTAAGGTGTCCTAGTATCTTTTCGGTTACTTCGGTGATAGAGAAAGGATCGGGATCCTCATGGCTTGAATCCGGTTGTTCGATCCTTGGTTCCTCATAGTACTCATATGAAGTAGATGGTTCACACCATTGTTCTTCATTGTAAGTATATGACGGATAAGGGTCGTAATTTTGTTCTTCATAGTACTCATATGAGGTGGGTTGTTCATGACATGGATCCTCATAATAAGCATATGAAGGTGGTGGCTCATATCTTGGTTCCTCAAAGTATGAGTATGAAGGCTCAAACCTTGGTTCATCAAAATATGAGTATGAGGGAGAAGGTTCATACCTTTGGTCTTCATAGGAGGTGTATGAAGTCGATGGCTCGTACCTGGGCTCCTCATAATAGTTGTATGAAGTGGATGGTTGAGATGAGTTGTAATATTGAACCGAGTGCGGGTTACCACAATTAGTGCAATAGTCTCTCCTATAATCATCATCCTCATAGGTGTAGTTGTAGCCTCCTGAGTATTGATCCAAAAGAATCACTCAGCACACCACTACAGAGTCTCGGGACCAGAAAACAAAAAATAAAAAACGGAAACAGAGGCTGGACACGGCCATGTGTTCAGTGGACACGACCCCGTGTTCAGGATCTGTATCTGGGCGTTTGGATAAAAGTTACTGGTCTTGTTGAGCACGGGGGCGTGTTCAGTGAGCACGACCCCGTGTTCAGACTTTGTATCTGGGTGTTTAATAAAAAAAATGCAGCACGGCCCCGTGTTCAGGCTACTGTAAATGCAAACTAAACTAAAATGCAGAGAAATGTGCGCGCGTTTTGAAAAAGTTTTGTAAAACTAAGTGGGCCGTCGATTTTAAGCTTTTGTAAAATCCTTGTGTCCCCGGCAATGGCGCCAAAAACTTGATGTGCGTTAGGTGTAATATAATTTAGGTATATATTTTAAGCCCTTTTACACTTTTTTAGCCGAGTTTTAAATTTATAAAACACGATATTTACTAACACTAAACATACATATGGGCAAGTGCACCCATCGTGAGCGTAGTATAGTGTTGGTAAGATACCGAGGTCGTCCATGGACACAAGAGCTTTTAGTACTGGTTTATCCTCAACGTCTAATCAAATCGAAATGTTAGAAAAAGGTTTTTAAACTAGAAAAAAATAAAACTAACTAAAATGCTGAAAATAAAAATAAAAGTAAAAACAGATAGACAAGATGAATCACTTGGATCCGACTCGTGTGTAGTGTAACCTTTGATTATTTTCGCACTTTTGCACTTGTTTAAGAGATTATCTTAGTTATTGTAGTAGGCCCCTCTTTTGAAGGTGACGTTACCCTCAACCCAGTAGTTTGAGTCAGCAAGGATACAATCTTACGGATTATTGAAAGATAATTAATTAAGTTATTAATGCATAATGTGGTAGGCCTCTCTTTTGAAGGTGACGTTACCCTATGCTAAGTAGTCTAAGTCAGCAGGGATACAGTCCTAAGTAGCCGGTTTAAAGTTTTAATAGTAGTTTAACTTATGATGGGATCAAAGAGTTTGGACCCCCGCCATCCAATACCGGTGGGTATTGAAGGAGGTCCTACTAAATTTGACCCAGGTCCTTTGCAGGATCTATACACTGAACAATGGCAAGACTCTTACCAAACTGTTCCCTTAACCCCCGACCAGGTAGCCAACATACCTCCATATAGACCGTGGAGATATGAATGGTGAAAATCTTTTATTTTATATAGATAGTAAAATAATGCCAAGACACCACGGACAAACGATAAGGAAGAATCACCTTCAACATAAGAAACTAGTTATTAAAGTCATTAATACATAACCAATTAAAAGTGCAAAAGATTAAAAATAAAAAGTATTACACTAAACACTTGTCTTCATCCAAGTGATGTAAGAGACTTAGGCAAACATGGCCTTTGATTGTCAAGAACTCATATGATCAATCTTGGATCTCGAGACGACTCACACACTCTATGATGGACTATGGATGATGGTGGCGGATGATGGTGGCGGATGATGGTGTTGTGTTGGTGGTGGGTGGTGGGTGAAGTGTGAGAGAGGTGGTGTGCCAAGGGATTAGTTGCAAGAGCTCCAAGCACTCCTATTTATAGGCTGAACAGAAGCTCGGGCACGGCCCCGTGTCCATCATCCTCTCTTTCTTCATTAAATGCAGTTTAGCTGCATTAGTTGACCATGCCCCCGTGTCCGCTGAGCACGACCCCGTGTGTAGAAGCGTTTCTGTACGATCAAGATTTGCCAGGATTCTGTGAATCTTATAGTTGACCACGGCCCCGTGTCCACTGAGCACGGCCCCGTGGTGGGCAATAGAAGCTTCTACAACTTTGTCTTCTCTGCTGACACTTGGGCACGCCCCCGTGCTCATTGAGCACGAGGCGTGTTCAACCCTCTGTTTCCTTGTTTTGCTTGGGAAGATGCTGTCGGGAGGCCGGGCATGCCACGTTTGTTCCTTTTCTTGTATTTATGTTAGATTTAGCTGCCTTTTTGCTTCTTTTATTTATTTGAGCTCATTTAATCCTGAAAATACAAAAGGACGACAAAAGCACACATTTTCCAACATTAGTACTAAAAAAAGGGATAGTTTTATGCCATAATTGATGTAATTTATATGTTGCATTTTGTGCACATTAAGTACCATCATTTCTTGATCCAAACTACAAAGGTCAACAACAAGCTTGTTATGGAAACACTTCATCAACAGTCAATGTTGGTCAGTCAACTAATCCAAACACAGTTCGGCTAGACACTTCAAGTTTCTCAAAAGTGAGTGTTGAGGTGGCAAAGGAGCATATGAAGCTATTAAACACATTGATGAGCACGTACTGTGGGTTAGTAGCAGGGCAAATTGGAAACATCAATTTGACTCAGGAAGATTATCAGCAAATAGATAAGGATGAAATGGATTCGATGGATATTAAGTGGGCATTTGCTAGTGCAGTGAGGCGAGCAAAAGACTACATGGAAAGAAATGGTAGAACAAACTTGGAAAGTAAGAAAGACAGCAGGTATAGGTTCGATAAGCAAGCGGTCATGTGTTTCAACTGTGGTGAACGAGGTTATTTCAAACGGGAATGCACGAAGCCAGCTCAACATGGGAACCAGAATCCGTTCAGAAATCAAGGCAACCAATCGAATCAGAATCAAACCAGGAATAATGAGCATGCCTTGATGCTTGTGAACAATTGTAACACCTTGTAAATTCATGTCCAATATAATATCGACACGTGTCATGGACTTTAAACGTGTAATAGATTATATATAAGGGACTACAGTTGACAAACAAAGAAAGTATGTGTGTAAAAGGATTCAAAGTGTCAACATTGGATAATTATACCTTTCAACAACCCTACACGATGTTTATACCGTTAAACGAATGAATTATAAATCATACGAAGCCATTTGTGGAAGAAAGTGAAAGATTACAAAACGCAAGGGTTAAAAGTGTCAACAAGTTTAATTTATACCTCTTATTGACCTTTTAACGAACCCGAAGCTTTGTAACAATTAATTATGCTCACTAGAATAAGTGATAAAAATTTCACAAGGTTTCGATATCGTATGAGAAAGATACGCTAACGTTCGTAAGTGAGGGGTTAAAAGCGTCAACGATGCAATTTAAGACTTTTCGGGTGATCGTAAAACTAGTCGGGGACTTAACAAAGTTTGTTTATGATTGGAGTCCTTAAAAGTCAAGTTAGAGGGTTAAAAGTGCAATAAAACAAGCTAAAATAAGGATTTGAAGGACCAGGGACCAAATATGCAAATGCTGAAATTTTGTAACCGGAGGGGGGCACCCATACCGGCCGCGTAAGACCTCTAAGGTCTCTTACGCAGGCCGCCTGAAACTGCCATCGACAAAAAACATGCATAGGTGCCTGTGCAGCCTGTTCCACCGCCTTAGAAGCCTTGTTTTTTATCCCAGGGGCTGCTCCAATGGTATTACATGCATAGGGAGTACTTGGACTCATCTGGGATCAATCCTAGACTTTGTTGGCATGATCTTGTTCAATTAAAATCCCTATATAAGAACACTTGTTGCAAACATTGGACTTGCACTTTGAAAATCGACTTCCGCTGTGTATTAAACTGTGATAAATTGTCTATGATGATATCAACTACGTCACGATACTCCCAACCGGGCCCACCGGTAATATGTAGAAATATCGGGGTGTGACAGGTTGGTATCAGAGCCAACACAGGTTGGTATCAGAGCCAACATTGAGTGAATTAAACACTAGCCTTTTGTGTTTAATCTCAATGACACAGTTGCACATTCCTCGACCTTCGAGTCTAGACAAAGAACTTAGGACTAATCCTGATTTATTTTATTTTGTCCTTTATTGTTTTTCCTTTGTTGTCCTTTTGTTTGTTTTGGGACAGCTTTAACAAAATGCAACCAAGGTTTAGAAGAGAACGAGGCAACGTGCCAATTACCGGTCATGATCATGAAGCCGGACCTTCCCACCGGCGAACCCCATTTATTACCATGAGCACAAGTCCTCAAGAGGATTGGAGGACTTATTTGGAGCCCGCGAGGCGGTCTGCATCGCTAAGTTCATCACCTTCATACCATCATTCATTCGGGCCCCAATCGGAGAACGAGCCCCACAACTCATATCCCTCCTTCATCCCTCTCCAACGCTCAAACTCACGCCACTCCTTCAATGACCCAACACCCTATTTCCTGAGCCGGTTCAACCCGACAAACCTAATTGAAGAACCAGTGGGTTTTTACCCATTGGGACCAGAAGACCACTTCTCCGGTGACCATGCTATGGACATGGATGAAGATACCGATCCCGCCGAACCTCCATCTGGGACACCTACACACCCCATCGAGATCTCAGATGGGTCATCATTTCATGGATCACCTTATCGTGGTCCAGACAGCTACGAGGCTAGGTTTGCCAATACGATTGGGTGTTTACTCCCTCCTACCACTCATCGCCTCAGCAGCAGCAGAATCCCTCTGAGGATTCATGTTTTGTAGCGCTCACCCCACCGCCACCACCGCCAGTTCAGCAGTCGCCTCCGGAGCCACCGAGGCGGAGAAGATCAAACGCACGAATGTCCGTGCGAGGGGGAGTCCGGATCAGCACCCCTCAACCTTCGAGTGGCAGTCACTACCCGCCACTTTATGAAGACCCGCAGATGGATGGGCCTTCAAACCCCGTCTCTGAGGTAGACTCCGCGCCAGTCGCGCCACCACCGATGGGTTATGATAACCCGATTCCTGCATACGCTGGTTCAGCGGCGTATAACCCCTTTGAGCAGCCGGCCTACACTAACTACAACTACGCCGAAGCTGACCCATACCTTGTAGCGGCGAACTACAATGCTCTTAATCCCGAGGGGTCCTATGGAGCTCCCTGGGGAGTTGGATACCCATCTTATGGGTACCAACACCCGCCACCTCCTCAACCTCCACATCAGCAGCCACCGCAGCCGCCATTGATACCGCCAACGCAACAACAGGAGATCCTCCAAAGGTTGAGCCAGTTAGAGCGGGAGGTTCAAGAAGAGCGTAGGAACAACCGAGGATTTCTCAAAGGTTTGGCAAGTTTAATCAAGGGGAAGAGCAAGAAAAGGGATTTTTGAAGATTCCTTATTTATTCATTTGTATTGTAATTTCCTTATTTTAAGTCCCTGCGTGGACATCTACTTCTGTATTCAGTCCCTGCGAGGACTTGTTTTTCTAGTTTAGCCCCTGCGTGGGCATGTCATTTCTGTTTAGCCCCTGCGTGGGCAAGTTCTTCTGTTAAAAGTCCCGTTTAGGGCAATCATGTACTCCTTACTTTAGTAATGGAATATTTAAATTTAAAATTTTATTTTGTCATTATATGCATGAAAATAATATATGAAATAAATGAAAATATCATTCCTTTTACAAGATCTGCCATTATTAAATAAATATTAAGGGCAAAACCTAGCCCATGTGTCATATTAAGACAGGGCCATGATGGTAGTTCCTTAATTAAACTCAGATCCTTGTTAACATCTGAAAACATGTTAACACTCTTGGCAAATGTGATTCAACAAAATCGCATAAGTCATCTTTATATATTGGATTCTTCCAATTCCTGTCCCTAATTTATATAATCATCCATTAGTGATGAAGTGCCTACAGGCCATAATTAATGTCCTTTGAGAGTAAAGACAGTGGTGGTCTATGACTCCCTGTCAAGAAGAGGTAATGAACTTTGATTCAAGCCTCAATGCCTCGATCCTATAAGATCTTGGCTTATAATTTAAATTGTCCCTGTGACTTGGCCTTTTGTGCTATTATTATATTTTAATTATAACCGAGGATTATTATAATAAAAATCCTGAATGAATATATTTAACAAATTAACCAATATGGTTATTAATACCATGGTTAATAAATCATCAAGAATGATAGTACTGTTATAGACTTCTGAATAAATCATTGTCATCATTTTATGTAGCAATCAAGCTACATGGCTGGGTCTGAGGAAGTCAACAGTCACCCTTTGGAAAATCATGACACCACCAGGATCATTATAACTGGGGATGAACTGCGAGCATTAATTGATAGTGCCGTTGCTAAAGCTGTGGATAGGCAGCTTAGGGAATCAAGTGGAACACATAGCAAGACCTTATCAGTACCCCACTCCAAATCTCACCCTAAGACTCAATCTGAGGCTCATAGTAACCCGCCTTCTAAACAACTTGAGTCAAAGAAGGACGATGCTCAGCACTCCTCGAATCAGCACAGTGTTCCATCTAAAAAGATTGTATTTGATCGTGAACCACGTACAAAGACCTGTACCTATAAATATTTCGTCTCCTACAAACCTAGGGATTTCACTAGGGAAAAAGGAGCTATTGACTGCATGACATGGTTAGACGAAATGGATACCGTGGTTGATATCAGTGGTTGGGCTGATAGGGATGTGGTGAAGTTTGTATCTCAGTCATTTAAAGGAGAGGCACTAGCATGGTGGAAGTCTCTCATCCAAGCTACCGGAAAGGTCCCATTGTACAATCTGTCTTGGGATCAGTTTGTGATCTTGATCAAGGAGAATTTCTGTCCTCAACACGATGTTGAGAAGATCGAGACTGACTTCCTGATATTGGTAATGAAGAATTTGGACTGTCAGGTGTACCTCACAAGTTTTAATACAATGTCTCGATTAGTTCCTTATTTGGTAACACTAGAACCAAAGCGAATAGCCTGTTTTATTGGGGGTTTAGCCCCGGAGATCAAGGCCAGTGTAAAGGCATCTCGACCTACTACCTTTAGGCCAGCAGCTGATTTATCTTTATCCCTTACTCTGGATGCGGTCAGGCTGAGATCGCTTAAGAGCTCTGAAGAAGGAAAGAGAAAACGTGAGGATGATAACTCATGACGTTCTGACAAGAAGCATAAGGGGAACACAGACCCCAAGAAGAAGTTTGGATCCAACAAGGGTAATGAGCAATCGGATGAGAAGCCAAAGTGCAAAACCTGCCAAAAACGTCATTTTGGAAAATGCAGGTTTGATCTAAAATCGCAATCAAAGCCAATTGGCTGTGGGTTATGCAAATGCATAGAGCATAAGACTTTGGATTGAAAGAAGTTAAAAGATGCAACTTGTTACAACTGTAACGAGAAAGGGCATATCAAGACAAACTGCCCAAAGTATGCCAAGAAGCCGGAAGAGGGAAAGAAGACCAATGCTAGGGTCTTCCTGATGAATGCACGGGAAGCAGTTCAGGATGATAATGTGATAACAGGTACCTTCCTTATAAATGACGTTTATGCAAGGGTATTATTTGATTCGGGTGTGGATAAGTCGTTTGTAGATGATAAGTTTTGTAAGTTGTTAAATTTACATGTTAAAGCCCTAAGCATGAAATATGAGGTAGAGTTGGCCGATGGTACCTTAGAGACTGCCTCAACTGTGTTAGGTGGATGTTTTATATCCATTAGGAACCACTCCTTTCTGTTATCCTTGCTTCCTTTGAAATTAGCTGGTTTCGACATAGTAATAGGCATGGATTGGTTATCTCATAACCAAGCCCAGATCGTTTACGACAAGAAGCAAGTGGTGATCAAGACTCTGTATGATGAGCCACTTACCATACAGGGAGACACTCAGTATGGGTTGCCTGAACAAGTGTCTATGCTTAAGGCGTCAAGGTGTTTGAAGAAAGGTTGTGTCATTTACATGGCACAGGTGACAATTGATGAACCGAAGACCAAAATTGAAGACATCCCTGTCATTTCTGAATATCCAGAAGTATTCCCTGAAGAACTACCTGGTTTACCACCAGATAGGCAAGTAGAATTCAGAATTGGCATTATTCCTGGAGCAACACCTGTTGCAAGAGCGCCTTACAGGTTAGCACCAACAGAGATGAAAGAGTTAAGAACTCAACTGGATGATTTACTGGCCAAAGGATTTATCAGGCCTAGCTCATCTCCCTGGGGAGCACCAATCCTGTTTGTAAAGAAGAGGGATGGATCGATGCGTCTATGCATCGATTATCGCGAACTTAACAAAGTGACAATCAAGAATACATATCCATTGCCCAGGATCGACGATCTGTTCGATCAATTGCAAGGGGCAAGTTACTTCTCCAAGATCGATTTGAGGTCAGGCTACCATCAATTGAAGGTTAGAGATGAAGATGTGCATAAGACTACCTTTAGAACTCGTTATGGTCACTACGAGTTCCTAGTGATGCCTTTTGGGCTCACTAATGCACCAGTAGCATTCATGGATCTCATGAACTGCGTCTGCAAGCCATACTTGGACAAATTCGTTATCGTCTTCATTGATGACATTCTTATCTATTCAAAGAATCAAGCTGACCATGAGAAGCACCTTCGTTGCATTCTTAAACTCCTTCAACATGAAAAGCTCTACGCCAAATTTTCAAAGTGTGAGTTTTGGCTTCGGGAAGTTCAATTTCTTGGACACGTGGTTAGTGAGCGAGGTATCCAGGTGGATCCCGCTAAGATTGAGGCCATCATGAATTGGCAAGAGCCAAAAACGCCCACAGAGATTCGCAGCTTCCTAGGTCTGGCAGGATATTATAGGCGTTTTATTGAAAACTTCTCAAGGATTGCAGCGCCCCTAACTTCACTAACTAGCAAGAATATCAAGTTTGATTGGGGTCCTAAGCAACAAGAATCCTTTGATATTCTCAAGAAGAAGTTGAGCAATGCACCTGTGTTGACATTGCCTGATGGAATAGAAGAATTTGCAGTATACTGCGACGCATCACACACTGGTATGGGATGTGTGCTCATGCAGAAAGGCAAGGTTATTGCCTATGCTTCCCGACAGTTAAAGGTGCACGAAAAGAATTACACCACCCACGACCTGGAATTGGGTGCCGTTGTATTTGCACTAAAATTATGGAGGCATTACCTATATGGTACCAAGTGTGTGATCTATTCTGATCACAAGAGCCTTCAACATTTGTTTAATCAGAAGGACTTAAACATGAGGCAGCGACGATGGATGGAGACTTTAAACGACTATGACTGTGAAATTCGATACCATCCAGGCAAGGCGAATGTGGTCGCCGATGCCTTAAGTAGAAAGGAAAGGTTTAAGCCCATAAGAATCAATGACAAGAGCATTGAATTAAAGAACAATTTGAATGAAAAATTGTTAGCCGCACAGAAGGAAGCCGTATTAGAAGCTAACTATCCAAATGAAAAACTGGGGGTCACTGCAGGACAGTTATCGTATGGCAAGGATGGAATCCTAAGACTGAATGGACGGATATGGGTTCTAATCTATGGAGGACTTAGGGAAGTGATCCTTCAGGAAGCCCACAGTTCCAAGTATTCTGTTCGTCCTGGAAGTGATAAGATGTACCAGGATTTGAAGGCAAATTATTGGTGGATAGGCTTGAAAAAGTCTATTGCCACTCATGTGGCCAAATGTCTGACATGTGCTCAAGTTAAGGCAGAACACCAAAAGCCGTCAGGTTTGCTACAACAGCCTGAACTTCCCACTTGGAAATGGGAAATGGTGACTATGGATTTTATCACCAAGTTACGAAAGACAAAGCGAATAAATGATACTATTTGGGTAATAGTGGATAGACTAACTAAGCCAGCCCACTTCCTACCTATTACGGAAACACACAGCTCAGATAAGTTAGCTCAGCTGTACGTGGACGAGATTGTATCTCTCCACGAGGTGCCAGTGTCTATCATCTCTAATAGGGATACGAGGTAAACATTGCATTTCTGGAAAAGTTTTCAGCAATCCCTAGCCACTCAATGGAACTTCAGCACAGCATATCATCCTCAGAAGGATGGTCAAAGCGAGCGTACTATTCAAACACTCGAAGATATGCTACGAGCTTGTGTTATTGACTTAGGAGGAAGTTGGGATGATGTTGGACCGTGTTCCGACCCTAAACAGTCAGTTGAGAATGTTCATCTTCACGTACGAAGGCGGAATCAACGTAAATGAAGTTACACAGCTTTTCATTCAATTCCTTCTCTTTTATTGCTTTCTGATGTAAATTTGACAGAGTTCGGTTACACAAGCAATGGTCTAGATCCGCTCCAATGTACACAAGTGATCAGGTATTTATAGTGTGCTGTGGTTCGCTCCAAGGGACATGACAAATGAGCGAACCTACCAGCATGACACAAAAGCGGATCACCTGATTGACCATAAAAGCGAACCTATCTAAACCCTATGAGCGGATCTATTTCTAAACAATGTTCACATAAGCGAATCTAACAACATATAACCTAATTTTGACTTTCTAGATCCTATGTTGACCTAACTTGACCTAAGACGTAATGCATACATAGTCAACAGACATTCCATGCATCAACAAACTCCCCCTTGGATGTTGACGAAGTCTTCAGCTCCTGAGTCTTCAGTCTTGATCTTTTCTCCAACTCTCTGTCTTCTCATCATAATCAGTTTATCTTCACAGGCTTCAGGATCATTACCTGACTCTAACTTACATCTTCCCTTTGACTGTTGATACAGACTCCCCCTTTCACAGACTCCCCCTCTCGGTATGCTAGAATCTGAGAAATCTGGTTCAAGCTTTGACATTTAGCTTCCATTGGAAATAATGAAGTCCAAACCTGTTACTCAACCAATAACATTATAATCTATCTTTTCAAAAATAAATCACAAACTCAATCAGCTTTAGAAATCCACTCAAGTATTCAGGTCCAAGTTAGTGACCCTGATTACTCAATTAATCTACCAAGTTCAATTTAATGACCTTGGTTGATCATTTGACGAATCAAACCGATTTTGTAAAAACATTTTCACTTTTTCTAAGAACAATGTAACAAGCATCAACTTAATGAACTTGTTTTAACTTTGAAAAACATCTCAACTCCAACAAAGTAAGCTCTCCTCATTCTTCAGCTCAGAACTTTCCGGCATCCGCTTCAATCTTCAAGAATCCAACGATCAACTCTCCACTTTGGTTTGTCAAAAATAAAGCAGAAATAAAATCTTTTTGGATTTTGTAAAGTGTTCTAAACTAAGAAATGAAATGCAGAAACCTTAAATTGCAGAAAATAAAGAAATTGAACTATATACAAACTTATTTTTGGCGAGCGTGTCAGGGAATCATATCAGCTTTTCAGACAAATTACTAGTACCGTTAAGCTTAATTACATGCTCAGACTTAAACAATTCACCTCTATTGTCGATATACTGATCCATCTTAAATTCTCACACAGATTTCAATCTATTCAGGATACGATTTAGATGACTTATGAACTTAGCTCAATTCATGTGTCCCACCTCTTGAATATACTCCCGTATCCAGAATCCCAGATATTCAGTCTTACAGGTGAGTATACCACAAGTGATATCTGTAAGGGGTTAAATGCGAGGGCCGTGAGAGCTCAGGTCGATACTTCCATATACACAGAGAGATGACGGCTTCGACTTTCTGGTGTGTCCCCTTTAGAGGATCTTTTAGTTACAACAACAGCGACTATCAATTTTATTGTTTCATCAGCTTGCTGAGGGCGATGCTATATTTCAAGCATTAGCAGAAAGTATTATTCGGGGACTAGGTCAGTACTTCCATACAGCAGAAGTCCCGGAATAATACCCCAGATATCACTGAGTATAAAGACCTAGTATATCAGAATATGGGACCTTTCAAACGAGATTTCATGGGTTACCTATATATCCAAGTAGTGTTCCCCACGAATTTCGCAAGTTTGAAATTTTTATGTTTATATCCCGAATAAATCTACTAAATGTGCGAAATCCTATCGACACATCATTAGTGAGACTGTTTAACTCATTTAGTCCTTACAATTCTTTAGCATACTGTAATTGTCTAGCCGATGTACTATCATTTTCCCTATATACACAAGCTCTTTTTCAGATTTTATAATGTTTTTGTATTTTTGCATTTTTTACTGTTTTTGTATTTTCTGAAAATAAACTATATACAACTATCTACTCCCCCTAAATACCAAAACACGTAAAAAATCGACAAACCATTGCAGATTGTTTCTCGTCTTCATCCGCAACAGTACTCTCATCAACGCCAATTATGCCGTCCGACACCGACAGAAGCTTCATACCGTTCAGTTTTAACAAATATTTAAACCGATTTTTATCAAAAGCTTTGGTATGTAAATCAGCTTTCTGTTCGTCAGTGTGGATTTTCTCAATTCGTATCAACTTTTTCTCGAAGCAATCGCGAATAAAGTGATGACGAATTTCTATATGTTTAGTTTTAGCGTGATGTACTGGATTCTTTGTGATATTTATTGCGGCCTCATTATCAACAAAAAGAGGTGTGTTAAGAAACTGCAAACCGTAGTCGCGCATCTGTTGCTGTATCCACAGGATCTGAGAGCAGCAACTGCTAGCAGATACGTACTCCGCTTCACATGTAGATAACGCCACAGACGTTTGTTTCTTACACTGCCAGGTAACCAATCTAGGTCCAAAGAACTGGCATCCTGCAGTTGTTGATTTGGTATTGACTTTGCAGCATTCGAAATCCGAATCGGAATACCCTTCGAGCGTAAAATCGCCTTTTCTAGGATACCACAACCCCAATGTAGGAGTTCCCTTCAAGTAGCGTAATATCCTCTTCACAATAAACATGTGCGAAGCTCTCGGGTTAGATTGATATCTTGCTGCGAGGCACGTTGGGTACATGATATCAGGACGTGAAGCAGTTAGATACATCAAAGAACCTATCATGGAACGGTAGAACGTTTCATCAGCCCTGTCTCCAGTGAGATCTGGGTGAATCCCATGATTTGTCGCAAGTGGGGTAGCAGCTGGAGTAGAACTTGACATTTCAAATTTCTCTAGAATATCATGCACGTACTTCGTCTGGTGAATGAAAATTCCCTCAGGTAGTTGTTCAACTTGTAATCCCAGAAAGAATTTCATCTCCCCCATTGATGACATTTCGAATTTTTGCTTCATCTATTCAAAATCTTTGCACAATTTCTCATTCGTTGACCCAAAAATTATATCGTCTACATAAATCTGAACTATCAGAAGATGTCTGTCGACCTCTTTAGTGAAGAGAGTGGCATCCACTTTTCCACGTATGAACTTGTTGGCTAGTAGGTGCTGAGACAAAGTCTCGTACCAAGCTCTCGGGGCCTGATGTAAACCATATAGCGCTTTGTCCAATAGGTAAACCTTGTTCTTGTGGATTGGGTCAGTAAAGCCCGGCGGCTGACCGACATAAACCTCCTCTTTGACCTTCCCATAAAGAAACGCCGATTTTACATCCAACTGATAAACTTTGAAGTTCTTCCAAGACGCAAATGCTAGGAAAATTCTGATTGCCTCTAGTCGTGCCACAGGAGCACAGACTTCTGTAAAATCAATCCCTTCCTGTTGACTAAAGCCCTGAACAACGAGTCGAGCTTTGTTCCTTACAACCACTCCTCTGTCGCGTCTTTTACACTTGAATACCCATTTTGTATTGATTTTCCTTTGACCATCCGGTAAATCTACTAGCTTCCACACTCCCAACTTTTCAAACTGACTTAACTCTTCTTGCATTGCAATGACCCAAGAGTCTTCAGTAAGCGCCTCTTTATACGTTCTCGGTTCGATCTGCGAAATGAAACAACTTAATGAAAATTCAGTTTGTAAAGGTGCTGCTGTAGAATAAAAACATGTTAAGCCCTGGTATATTTGACGTCTTGTGCGAACGCCTGAATGCAATTCTCCTATGATCAACTCCTCTGGATGATAAGAAAGAGTTTCTGGCATCACTTCGCTTGGAACATCTACATTTCCCTCCAGATTAGTAACATTCTGATCTGCATCTTGTTCACTAACTTGGTTTGTTTGACTTGATATCTGGATCTGCTCCCCCTCAGAATCTGAATCACCATGATCAAATACTGGCATGTGTTCAGCTTCTTGATTATCATTCACATCCGACTGATTACCAGGAGCAACTTCATCATCGTGTTCACCAGCATTGCTAGAACCTGCTTCATCATCATTTGAAGTTTCCCGAGGTCTTCTAGAATACTCCGCTGGGAACCTTAGTTGCGACTCATACTCTCGCAAAATATCCAGCTCATCAAAGAAATCTTCATCGTCCTCTGATTCTTTTCTCATGTCAAACGAATCCCACATTTTGACGTAATGATAACGCCATGAATCACCAGGATTCTACGGCGGCATAGTATAACCTTGACATTCAACATTTGCTACTTCAATAATCCACTTCTCACTTGGAACGAAGACACGTCGCATTGGATTTGCATAGCCAACAAATATTCCCTCAATGCACTTCGGACCAAACTTTCCATGAGGCTCTATAACTGTACAGGGTGACCCGAATGGTTATAGATACTTCAAATTCGGTTTGCGGTTATTAATCAGCTCAAAGCATGTTTTGTTGAACTTTTTGACAGTGAGAACCCTGTTAAGCGTATAGCATGCGGCAGAAACAGCTTCAGCCCAAAAATTTATCGGTAACTTTGAATCTACGAGCATAGTTCTAGCCGTCTCGATTAGTGTCCGGTTTTTGCGTTCTGCGACTCCATTCTGTTGCGGAGTGTACGGAGCACTAAACTCATGCAGTATACCTCTTTCATCACAAAATTCTTCCATCTTACTGTTTTTGAATTCAGTACCATTATCACTTCTAATTCTACTTATAGGCCTTTGGTATAGATTCTCAATTCTTTTAAACAATGCCATTAAACTGTCAAATGTTTCGTCTTTCGTTTTCAAGAAAGAAACCCACGAAAATCTGGAATAATCATCAGTTACGACCAAACAGTAATAATCTCCTGTAATACTCTTGACATTCACCGGGCCAAATAAATCCATGTGAAGTCTTTCCAGAGGTCTCGAAACTGAATTGACTTGCTTTGTAGGGTGTGACTTTTTCTTCTGTTTGCCTTTGACACAACTAATGCACTCCCCTTCCAGATGAAAACCTTTGACATGAACTCCTGTGACCAAATCATTATGCACTAAGTGATTCATCTTCCTTAGGTGAATATGCCCCATTTTCCGGTGCCACAATCTTGATTCTTTCTCCGTTGCTCTGGACACAAAACAATGAGCCTGACCCGTGGTTGTAGTAGCTACACTCATGTCCAACACGTATAGATCATTGACTCTTGGTGCCCTCATGATGATCCATTCCTCAGGTATCACAAATCCTGGTTTCAAGATCAAACATTCTTTGTCAGTGAAGTGAGTAGTATACATCCTGTCGCAGATCTGGGAGATACTCATTAGATTGTTCTCCAGCTCAGCGATGTAGTTAACTCTCTCAAACGTTACGATTCTGTTGGATAACGTTCCTTCACCTATAATCTTTCCTCCTTGATTACCAACAAAAGCTACGTAACCACCATTTATATTTCTCACATCATACAACAACGCAGTCTTCCCTGTCATATGTCTTGAAGCTCCACTATCTATGATCCATCTGGATACATGTTTTGGAAGATCCTGCACATAACAAACTTTGACTTAAACAACTTCAAGAAAGATGCCGATTCATGCTTCGCGATCCAGGAAGCTCCGGCAATTCAAACTGCTTAGTCAAACATTGAGTCCACCCAGGCCTCATTAGCCTTAGGTGTAACCTTGACTCTCGTAATTTGAATTTTGAAATTTTCAGCCTTAAGAGGTGGAAAATTCGCATCATAATCAATCGGAATTGAATCTTCAGCCTTTTTCACCTCAGAAGTTGAAATTTTCCTCTCAATTTTTGGATTCCAAACTTGTTGAGATAATGCAACCCTTTTGTAAAATTTGTCGTTTTTAGTTACCAACTTCTTTAGGGGTTTGTTTTTCACACTCTTTTTCTCAACAATGATTGGTGCTTTACCCTTCACATCAACTTTCTTTTGTTGAGTCTTCACAGTTTCAGTCTTAGGCTTCACGTTGGTACACTTTCGTGCAATGTGACCAACTTGATTACATCTGAAACAAGTTCGAGTATCAGCCACTCGGCTTGTGCCTTCAGATTGAGACTGAGAAGCTCTTTTCTCAAAGAACTCTTTGTTTGATTTTGAAAAAATTTATTTCTCTTCATCAGCAAGTGAACTCGAACTATTCACAAACTTTCTCTTCTCGACAAACCTCTTGTTTGGAACATTTCTTTTCTGATACGATTTACCCCCCTGATAACCACCCGACCAATTGTTTCTCTTGTTATTATAAACACGTGGTGGATTAACAGATTTCTTGTTGTAAACTTTTTCTTTCTCAAACCTCATTTTACTTTTCTTTTGACTCAGATTGTTCACTTCTGACAATTCAACTTCAACCAATTTGAAAACATTTGTCAATTTGTTCATGTTTACATTCTCGATTGGAAACTCTGAATCTGAAAACAACTTATCCGAACCCAACATCTTGTACATGACAAGATTTGATTCTTCACTTAAGTTGTTCTTGGACTTTTGTTTCGGAATGTATTTGTCCAAGAAACACCCATCTTCCTCAGTAGTGTCACTATCTGTTTTTAGCACATTTTCAACAACACCTTTTACAATATCATTTTGGACACTATCGTCATTGGAAGATGTGAACGTAACATCAATGTTCTCCGAAAGTTTAACTTCACTTTCTTCCTCAATTTCAACCAACCCAGATTCCTTTTTTGTGTAATTATGCAAAATCGGCGGTGGAACTTTGTGAAAACCCACCCCAGTTCCATCAGAATACACGTCTTCGCCAGCTTTGTTTTTCCCGATGGGTTTGGGAACAATATGTTGCAAAACAAAGCTTGTGGAGCTATAGCTGCTAAGCTTCAACTGGATTCGCTCTTTTTCAATTTCAGCCTCTTGAACTTTAAGTTTCAATTTAGCGATTTCATCCAGTTGTTTGTTGATTGATTCTTCTTTTACTCTCAGCACTGCTTTTAGATGTTCGTTTTCTTTAAAAGTTTTACCATTTCTATCATCACTATCTTTCACTGTGCTTTTGAGTTTTTCAAACTTTTCAGAGATCTGACGGTTTTCAAGAATTAACCTTTCATTTTCTTTTTTAACATTTTCATGATCAATTTTATCTTTTTCAATTTGGCCAGTTAATTCTCTTATCCGTTCAGTTGAGGCTTTCACTGTTTTGTCACGACTAAGAATCTGGTTCTCAACGCTTCTGACCTTTGCTATCAGATCTTTAACTTTCTCACCGTTGAGATACGTGACAGTGTTACAAAATTTGCACTCTTTGTTGCAATTTTTGCAATCAGCATTTCCATCAATTTTCTTACCTGACGCATTTGTTGACAAGTTTGAACTGACCTGGCTTTTTGACTCAGACATGGAGTTAGAGTCTACCTCAAGTGCCTTAGCAGCCAGCACTTTGTTAGCCATTTTTCCCAGGTTCTCTGCAGTCAACTCCTGCGTTGTATCGATAACTCCAGTATCAATCTTCTTTGATTTCTCTTGCTCTTCTTTCTCTTCTTTTTGCTTTCTCTCTTTCTCTTCTTTCTCTTTTTCATCACCAGTTCCCCACCACTTATTCTGCCAATACTCATCTTCTTCTTTGTATTCCTTGATGATGGCTTCAATATCCAGTGTTTTGTCGTCGATCGCAATGTTTCCATACGGATCAAGGTAGCATTCTCTGTCCGGATCCCATCTTCTCGCTCTCTTCGCTTCCAGATAGATACCAGAAAGTCTAATGATTTTGTATTCAACAATCATTTTTCTGTATCTATACTTCTGCTCTTCTGTTCGATTATCTTTCCATGGAATAGGTTCATTTTTCGCCATAAACGCATAACCAACCGTGTCTTCCTCCGGTAGAACCTCTTTGCTCCAATCATAACCCTCATCATCATAGATCACTGCAAGTGCTCTAGATTTTTCTTTGGTCTCTTCAACCTGCTTCAATCTAGGCGGCTCAGATTTATTCTGGTGATAAATCGCCTTCTTGTAGTAATCATCTCTGAAAGGGTTCTCCGACTCATCAGCATAAGCGTTTCTGCATTCGCGTTTGAAGTGACCTTTTTGTTTGCACTTAAAACACGTCACCTTCGATTTATCAAAACCCAATTTTGTAGACGGACCACCAATTGACTTTCTGCCCATTATTTCCATGAAACGCTGAGCACGACGAACAACACTAGCCATAGCCCAACGAATATCGATTAACTCCATTTCTTCAGGATCTATTTGATCATAGTCCTCTTTCGTCAGGTTTGTGTTACCATTCTTCCCAGCTACTAACCCTTCATATGATTCCAACACCGACGCCAAGAAGACCATCTGCTGCTTAGCCGACTCCTCGTCAAAATTCTGTGCATTCTTCAAATCTATTGCGATATTGCATTGAAAACGATTCTTTGCATCAGAATGACTTGCAGATGATGAAGATCCACTGTGATAATCACTTTGACTTCCACTGCTTTGACTTTCTTTGCTAGCCGTCAACACATTCTCAGCAGAAAATGCAGTCTTGGGAGAAGTAGCTTTCGGCATTATGCTTTTTGGATAGTACAGATCCAAATTTTGTTGATAAGATGAGTGATTGACTTTGTACGTCTTCTTCAACTCTAACTCATGACTCTCGAGTTTTTCAATCAGCAGATCTAAAGTTAACTTTTCTGGTGCCTTGATGGTATTCTTCAGCATTAAAGCATAATATCTCCAATCCATCTCGTCTGGTAATGAATCAAACAACTTATCAACAAGATCTTCTTTAGAATATCTGATATCATGTCTTGCTAACTCTAGCTTCAAATGACCAACCCTTTCTATCATTTTACAAACAGACTCATTCTTTAGACACCCAAAAAGATCAAAATCTTTTCTAAGAAGTTTTCTTTTGTTTTTGACAATTTCAGAACTTCCTAAGCACTTTGTTTCTAACTTCTTCTAGAGATCTTTCGCATTTGAATAATCTATCAAAGAAATAATATCCTCCCGAACTGACTGAAACAACAACGCTATACACTTCTGTTCAGCTACAAATGAATCAATCTCATCAGCTGACGTCAACATTTCACCAGATTTATCTCCATGTTCATAGCCGTTCTTCAAACTCTTCCAACTAGCAAATGCAAACGCCATCAACCAATCTTTAAACTTTCTCGACCATCTACTGTACTCTTCGATAGCCATTAGCTTTGGGGGTTTATTGAACGTTCCAAAAGCACTTTCCGATTCCCAAGCTTCCTTTTTCTTCACAACCGTTGGATTTTCATTCACATTGCTCGATGAAGTATCATCATTTCCTGTGAACGCGTACATGTCGCTGAACGGATTCAAGAATATATCATCCATCTTGAATGTACCTACAAAATCAGCAAACACTTAGACAAATTTTCAAAGTTTTTGAAAAATGTGACAAATGAGCGAAACTGAGAATGTCTCTATAAGCGAAACACCCAGATGACCAAATAAGCGAAAGTCAATTGTCCGGATGAGCGGAACTCAAATTGTCCGGATAAGCGAACCTAGATATGATCAAATAAGCGGACCAGGTTATGTTCGGATGAGCGAACCTGGTAAGTGTCCGTTCGAGCGGAACTATCAAATTGTTTGTTTGAGTGGAACTACACAGTTCGTTCGAGCGGATCTACAAGGTTCGAATACACGAAAGTACCGTATGAGCGAACCTAAGTGGTTATTTCGAGCGGATCTAGCGATGTCCGTAAAAGCGGATCTAACTTTTTACCCAATTTTAACCATTTTTAAGCCGTATTTTAACCTGAAACTTTCTAGGGTTTGTTAATTGTATGTTTCACACGTTATACTCAATTTTCAGGCTATTTTAACCGTAGGAACCACTTCAAATTGAAAAAGTATGAGAGAAAGTGAGTAGAAATCAGAGAATTCGGTAGAATCAAGCTGTAGTAGTATGAACTCCTCGTCCTGTGCTCTGATACCACTTGTTGGACCGTGTTCCGACCCTAAACAGTCAGTTGAGAACGTTCATCTTCACATACGAAGGCGGAATCAACGTAAATGAAGTTACACAGCTTTTCCTATTCAATTCCTTCTCTTTTATTGCTTTTTGATGTAAATTTGACAGAGTTCGGTTACACAAGCAATGGTCTAGATCGGCTCCAATGTACACAAGTGATCAGGTATTTATAGTGTGCTGTGGTTCGCTCCAAGGGACATGACAAATGAGCGAACCTACCAGCATGTCACACCCCCAAATTCCACGTGTCACCGGTGGGCCCGGTGTGGGGTACAGTGACGTAGTTGGCATCGTCATAGACAATCAACACAATATAATAATGCACAGCGGAAGCAGAATAGAAACATTTCAACTTTTAAATAAAGTGTAATAATAAATATCACAGTAGTTGAAATGGATCCACAGGCGGATCAATAAAACAGAAATAAATAGTTCAACAGATAAATGTCGTCCGAGTTTGCGAGACTATTGTGGACGCTCTCTAGGAAACAGCCAGCCTATTTCCGTATAGTACCTGCACTTAATCTTTTGGGAAAATACGTCAGTTTACACTGGTAAATACAAATCGACTGACTCATTTTGAAAATGATTGAAAATTTATTTAAATGCACAAGGCATAAATATTTTTATTAACTTGGGATATTTATTCAATATAAACTTGTGAACGAATTACATGCACTTATATCTCTGGTGGCCCGGGATCTACTGTCCGGGCTAGAGATTTAATTGACACACCACATCAAAGAGTTATACACGACGGGTGTACGCCTACACCCCGTGCTCTGGTCGTGGCCATCTCGTAAGATAATGCCAAGGATATCCGGGACATGGTCAACAACCCCCCAAAGCCTTTAAGTAAGACAAAACTGTTTAAACGAAATCACACAAGCTATTCAAGACTGAACACCCATAGGGAGCAGGACTTGTGCGCCCGATCAAGCGGTATTTTAAATACCGTACCCCAAGCCCGTATAGGGAAAATAAGTCAAAATGTATTTACCTGAGCAAGTATAAGTCACAAACGATAAGTGGTGGTAGCTTTTACCGGGCTTCCTAATCTGGAACAAAGGTTTATAATTAACCTATTAGATTCCTAACGGCCTTTTATTTAAGCTTAAGCTTTGACCGGTTAGTTTTAGAAATGATACGGTTTACGCACGATTAAGCGAAAGACCGGATAGAATGTGATTTAGACCCGACAAGTTTGAATACTTGTATAATACGGGTATACTAAATACATTCTGGATTTTGAAATAAAAACGATATCGTTTGACCCGTTTCGGTCAATTTACGCAAACTAGTTACGTAAACCGAACCGAACGCGAAAAGGGCGATACGGGTAGCCAAAAGATTCAAATGCAAGTTCCCTGAATTAATATGCTTAGAATATGATATTATATCAGTAAGTTATGTCCTATATTGCCCGGGATAATTTTAAACTCAATTTATGCCTTAGAAGGGCATTTTGGTCATTTAAAAGATAATAAAAAGATAAAATTAGAAATCTGAGTTTCGGGTCTGGTTCATACAGTAAATATACTTAATATAACATATTATATCAGTAGGGTATGACCCATATGTCAAATATATCATTTAAAACCAAACTATGCATCGTAGGGGCAATTTAGTAATTTCACAAGGGCTAAAAATGCCAAAACTGGAAACCTGAGTTCAAAATATCATACTTACTGTTATTATATGAAAATATGCTAAACACATCAGTAGGTATAAGTTTTATAGGTTTAAAACAAGTACAACGCTTACTATGCGCTTAAAACGCTAAAAATACGATTTAAGGGCGTTTTCGGGTTTTCACAGTAAATCTGAGATTTTTTATATTTCCAGAAGTCTTATAATAATTTATTCATCATACAAAATTAGTAGAAAAAGGTTTCGGGTCAAACGGATGTGTAAAACTCCTTTTATGGCTAAAACGGTCAAAACCGACATAAGCCGATATGACTAGGTGATCTAGGATCCGTTCAGCCAAAAATTACTTAAAAATCATTAAAATTCCCAGAATATTATATATAATCAGTTGGTAAAAAGTTTTGTACCAAAACGTGGCCAGAAACGGGTTCTACGCAAAAAGGACCGTTTATGTAAATTTATAATATAGTTTTACGCTAATGGCCATATCTCACAATCTGGACCACCAACTGATCCGAAACTTTCGGTGCAAGTTTATATAATAAAAATAAAGATTTCTATCCTTTCACTTTTCCAAAAATCCCGTTTTAAATCAAAAAGGGCAAAATAGTCAACTTTATGCATAAACCGGAAACAAGCATTCGAATAGGCTAAACATAGACTCAATCAACGAAAATTCCAGAAAGTTTAACTAAAATAAAAGTAGTCAAAAATACTTTCCAATACAGATCTTGTACATGCATGTATGAATCCGAATCGATAGTCTACGAAATAATCGTTTTACAAGACTTTTGGTTCCGATTCGTGGCTATACTATAGAGTGTCGAGTTGATGATGATTAAAACACATTTATATATATGTTACAAGTTATTTTCAATGATCAATCAGGTTGCATGTCATCTATATCATTAATCATGTCATTTTTCGCAAAAATCACTTCTGTTGACTTTTTAGAATTAGGTTTGACTCGACATTAAGCATGCATGTAGTGGGAATCAGTTAGTGCTCTTTAGAGGGTTTGTTTCCCACATAAATACTAATCTATAACAAGTTTCAATTCGAGAAATTACTGAAAGAAATCCGTTTAATCAGAAAGTCAAAGGTTATGAACACCCAGTTTGACTTTTAGCAATTAACACAACAAGAATGGATCAAAGAACGAATTGAATGCTTACAATGGTCCTATAGATGTTAAATGATCACTAGTAGTCGACCTTGATCTTCAGAAATGCTCCAGAAAGCTTGCTTGAAGTGTTCTTGAGAGCTCTTGAGAGAATGCTCCTTGTTCTTCACTTGTAAATGATCAAAATGAGATCAATTCTTGTTTTAAATCAGTATTTTCGAGCTTCCTGTAGTTGTAGGCATGCAAGGCATGCTATTGGGTCGATTGGAGGTGCAAGTGAGCTGGATTCCACTCAAAAACGGAGCCAAAACAGCCCAATTCGCGACTGTTGTCGCTGGGCACTGGGTCGCGGCCCGCGTGGCACCTCAGGCGGGGCGCCTGGGGGTCAGCTGGTCAAACTTGGCTCATTTGTTGCACGTTTGGTCCTTGAACTTTAGATGCGATGGTTTGGCTACTTATCTTGATCCGTAAACCCCCAAATTTGGTTTTTATGAACCTTAGGACTTTTACCAACATGGTAATGCCCTCGGATAACTTTGCGCTCAACCGAAAAGCCATGAAATTCGACGTTGACGCTTTTAGTCCCTTAAGTACGGTTTTGGCCATAACTTTCTCATACGTTGACGAAACTTCATGAAATTTTAACCACACATTCTAGTGAGTATATTTTAGCTTTACGAAGCTTCGGGTCTGCCAAAAGTTCACTCCGAGGTATAAATTAAACATGTTGACACTTTTGGCCCCTATAGTTTGCAATACTTCACTTTTGTGCAATTTCCGCGTCGTATGATCCATGAACCATCCGTTTAAGGTTATAAACATTATGTAGGGTTATCATAGAGCCTATTTATCCATTGTTGACACTTTGGACCCTTACGTTCCATAGTTTTCACTGTTTGTCACTTTTAGTCCTCCTAAAGTATGTTTTCACATACCGGAACCTTATGACACGTGTCAAGACATTATTGGACGAAATTTTTCGAGGTGTTACACAGCATGACACAAAAGCGGATCACCTGATTGACCATAAAAGCGAACCTATCTAAACCCTATGAGCGGATCTATTTCTAAACAATGTTCACATAAGCGAATCTAACAACATATAACCTAATTTTGACTTTCTAGATCCTATGTTGACCTAACTTGACCTAAGACGTAATGCAGACGTAGTCAACAGACATTCCATGCATCAACAGATGATCATCTACCATTGTAACACCTCGAAAAATTTCGTCCAATGATGTATTGACACGTGTCATAAGGTTCCGGTATGTGAAAACATACTTTAGAGGGACTAAAGTTGACAAACAGTGAAAACTATGGAACGTAAGGGTCCAAAGTGTCAACAATGGATAAATAGACTCTATGATAACCCTACATAATGTTTATAACCTTAAACGGATGAATCATGGATCATACGAAGCGGAAAATGCACAAAAGTGAGGAATTACAAACTATAGGGGCCAAAAGTGTCAACATGTTGAATTTATACCTCTGAGTGAACTTTTGGCAGACCTGAAGCCTTGTAATGCTAAAATATACTCACTAGAATATGTGGTAAAAATTTCGTGAAGTTTCGTTAACGTATGAGAAAGTTATGGCCAAAACCGTACTTGAGGGGTTAAAAGCGTCAACGTCGAATTTCATGGCTTTTCGGTTGAGCGCAAAGTTATCCGAGGACATTACCATGTTGGTAAATGTCTCAAGGTTCTTAAAAACCAAGTTTGGGGGTTTACGAGTCAAAATAAGTAGCCGAAACATCGCGTACAAGAACAGGGACCAAAGCTGCCAAGTATGGAAATTGTTTGGCTGATCAGCAGCCCAGGCGACCCGCCTGGACAGGCCTAAGCGGGCCGCGTGACCCTATCAGATGCAGAATTCGCGAAAATAACCATTTTGGGTCCGAATTTGAAGTGCAATACAGCTGGGATCACCTCTCTTTTGCTCCAATAAGAATGCTTGCATGCCTAAGCTACTGTGACCTCCCTTTATCATCTGAATTCACCATAAATTGATCAAAAGCTCTCATTTTTGGGCACTTGCATTGTGATCAAGAACACACACATCTTGCAAAACTCTCAAGGCAACTTCTGGAGCAATTCTGAACGACAAGGCAGCCTCTAGGTGTTAACTAAGCTTCATTAGGACCTTTGTAAGCTTTCATATCAGTTTATAATTCGTTCTTGCTTTGATTATTAGTTAAAAGTCAAACCGTTGTTCATAAAGTTTGACTTTTCGATTAAACGAGTTTAGCTCTGTCATTTCTCAAATTGAAACCACTGATATGTTGGTATTTATGTGGGAAACAAACCCTCAAAAGGGTATTCTCTGATTCCCATTCTAAGCATGCTATTTGTCGAGTCAAAGTTGTTTCTAAAAAGTCAACAGAAATCGTTTTTGCGAAAAATAGCTTAAATGGTAATGTAGATGACATGCAATCAGTTTGATCATCATAAATAACTTATAATGAACATAAGAATGTGTTTTATCATAATCAACTCGACAATCTATAGTATAAATACGAATCGGAACCGAAAGCCTTGTAAAACGACTTTTTCGTAGACTATCAATTCGGATCCGTGCATGCATATTTGAGATCTGTATTAGAGCATATTTTGAACCACTTTTATTTTGGTTAAACTTTCTGGAATTTTTATATCTCGAGTCTATACTTAGCAGATTCATTTGCATGTTTCCGATTTATGCTTAAAGTTGACTATTTTGCCCTTTTTGATATAAAACGTGATTTTTGGAAAAGTGAAAGAGTAGAAATCTTTATTTCTAATATATAAACTTGCACCGAAAATTTGAGATCAGTTAGTGGTCCAGATTTTGAGTTATGGCCGATATCGTAAAACTATATCTTAAAGTTACATAAACGGCGCATTTAGCGTATAACCTATTTCAGGCCACGTTTTGACATAAAACTTTTTACCCACTGATGTTATATATTATTTTGGGATTTTTGATGATTTTTATTTAATTTTTGGCTGATCGTATCATAGATCGCTTAGTCGATTCGGTTAATGCCGGTTTTGACCATTTAAGCCATAAAATGAGTTTTACACATTCTTTTGACCCCAAATCTTTTTCTACTGATTTTATATGTTAAATAAATTATTTTGAGCATTCTGGAAATATAAAAATCTCAGCTTTCTTTTGAAAACCCGGAAACGGCTCTAGATCGCATTTTTAGCATTTTTAGCGCATAGTAAGCGTTATACTCGTATTAAACATATAAGACTCATACCTACTGATGTAATTAGTATATTTTCATATAATAACAGTAAGTATAAATGTTTGAACTCAGATTCCCAGTTTTGGCAGTTTTAGCCCTTGTGAAATTACTAAAATACCCCTACGGTGCATAGTTTGATTTTAAATGTTAAGTTTGGTATATGGGTCATACCCTACTGTTATAATATGTTAAATGAAGTATATTTACTGTATAAACCAGACCCGTAACTCAGATTTACAATTTAGCTCTTTTATAATCTTTTAAATGACCAAAATGCCCTTATAAGGCATAAATTGAGTTTAAATTCAATCGGGGCATAATAGAACATAACATACTGATATTATATCATATTTAAAGCATATTATCTCAGGGAACTTGCATTTGACTCTTTTGGCTACCCGTAACGCCCTTTTTGCGTTCGGTTCGGTTTACGTTACTAGTTTACGTAAATTGACCGACACGGGTCAAACGTTATCATTTTTATCTCAAAATCCAGAATGTATTTAGTATACCCATATTATACAAGTATTCAAACTTGTCGGGTCTAAATCACATTCTATCCGGTCTTTCGCTTAATCATGAGCTTGTACCGTATCGTCCTTAAAAACTAACCGGTCAAAGCTAAGGCTTAAATAAAAGACCCGTTAGGAATCTAATAGGTTATTATAAACCTTTGTTCCAGATTAGGAGGCCCAGTAAAAGCTACCTACACTTACCAATTGTGATTCATACTTGCTCAGGTAAATACATTTTGACTTATTTTCCCTATACGGGCTTGGGGTACGGTATATAGAATACCGCTTGATCGAGCGCACAAATCCTGCGCCTTGGGTGTACAGTCTTGAATAGTTTGTGCGACTCGTTTAAACAGTCTTGTCTTACTTTAGGCTTTGGGGGGTTATTGACCGTGTCCCGGATATCCTTGGCATTATCTTACGAGATGGCCACGACCAGAGCACGGGGTGTAGGCGTACACCCGACGTGTATAACTCTTTAATGTGGTGTGTCATTTAATCTTTAGCACGGACAGCAGATCCCGGGCCACCAAATGTACGAGTAGCATGTAATTCGTTCACAAGTTTATATTGCATAATTATCCCAAGTTAATAAAAATATTTATGCCTTGTGCATTTAAATCAATTTTCAATCATTTTCAAAATGAGTCAGTTGATTTGTATTTACCAGTGTAAACTGACGTATTTTTCTCAAAAGGTTAAGTGCAGGTACTAAACGAACTAGGCTGGCTGTTTCCTAAGAGTGTCCACTACAGTCTCGCAAGCTCGGACGACAAATAAACTGTTGAACTATTTATCTTATTTTATTTGATCCGCCTGTGGATCCGTTTCAACTACTTATGATGTTTATTATTACATTTTAATTAAAGTTGAAATGAATCTATTTCTGCTTCCGCTGTGCATTATTATATTGTGTTGTTTGTCTATGACGATGCCAACCACGTCACTGTACCCCACACCGGGCCCACCGGTGACACGTGGAGATCGGGGTGTGACAGGTTGGTATCAGAGCCAACGCTGAGTGAATTAAACACTAGTCTTTTGTGTTTAATCTCAGTTACACAATTGCACATTCCTCGATTTTCGAGTCTAGACAAAGAACTTAGGAAATGTTCAAAAATTTCGTTTATTTTTATTTTCATTTTCTAACTTTGTCTCATATATATATTTTTGTTGAGCAACTTGTTTGATTTTTGACAGGTTCAACATGCCGCCACGAGTTCGAGGAAGGGGACGAGGAGGATTCGCCACCTCACATGACCACGAGGCAGGGCCTTCGCACAGGCGAGCCCCATCAGCATCGCACAACACTGCAGCCCACGATCTTTGGAGATCATTTGCTGAACCAGCCAGGCACTCGGTATCACTGAGTACCTCACCATCCCTACCTCACTCCTTTGGGCCACATTCTGAAAATGGGCCCCATGACTCCCATGGATCTTTCATACCCCTACACCAGTCACCTCACCACTACCCAGCACCAGTTTACCAGGGTCTGTATAACCCTGATGCCTACTTGGATGAACCAGTGGGTCATAACCCACTAGGACCTGAAGACCACTTCTCTGGTGGCAACGAGATGGAGGTCGACGAGGACACCGATCCCTCCATGCCACCGTCCGGCACTCCCAACCTTCCCATTGAGATATCGGATGGGTCACCATACAGGGGATCACCTTTCAATGGTGTTGACAGCTACGAGGAGAGGTTTAAGCAACACGACTGGGTCTATACCCCCAGCTACCATAACTCCCCCATGCACCAGTCTTACCACGGTTCTCCCGTGCACTCTCAGCACCACTCCCAGCAGCAGCAGCATCAGCAGCAGCCCCAGCAGCAGGACCCATCTGAGGCCTTCTGGCGCGACGTGGTCACTCCGTCGCCTCCACCACCACCACCGGTTTTGCCTCCTCCGCCTCAGAGGCCAAGGAGGAACGCGCGTATGTCTACGCGAGGAGGGATTCGCATTGGCACCCATCGACATTCAGGTAGCGGCCGCTACTCGCCGCTCCACGAGGAGTCAGAGATGGGAGAATCTCAGCATCCCGTCTCAGAGGTTTCTTCTGCGCCTATTGCGCCACCGCCACCACAGAACTTTGGAGAGCCAATCTCTGCGTATGCTAGCGCAGCACAGTTCAACCCTTTCGAGCCAACTTTTCCTCCCGGTTATGACTATACAGGAGATCCCTACTGGTTAGCTTCAGGCTACAACCCTCTCAACCAGGAGAGTGCTTTTGGAGGTCCCTGGGCTACGGGACAATCAGCTTTTGGGTACTTACCGCAAGGGTACCAGCAGCCGCAGCCTCCACAGCCACCGCAGTATCAGCCACCGCCGCCGGCGCCGATGATGTCGCCACCGCAAGTCCAAGAAATCCTGCAAGGGATACACGACGTGCGACGGGAATTGCAACATGATCGCCGACACAACCGCGGTATGTTCAAGAAGATGGTTGACTTAATCAAGGGTAAGAGTAAGAAGGATTATTAAATCCTTTGTTGTTAGCTCTTTTACTCATGTCCCTGCGTGGACATTTATTCCTGTATTCTACCCCTGCGTGGGTATATTTCTCTTATTCTACCCCTGCGTGGGTATGTTGTTTCTGTTAGCCCCTGCGTGGGTTTGTTTTGTCTGTTTGTTTGTTTTGTTTGTTGTTATTTGGTTAGCCCCTGCGTGGGCATGCTATTTGAGAAAAGTCCCGTTTAGGGCAAAAGTTGTACTAGTTTACTTTAATTTAAAATGGTTAATTTAAAATTTTTTTCTTCATTTTATTTATGTTCATGAATTTAATATTCAAATAAATGGAAAATATCAATTTTTATTTGATTTGCCATTTTAATAAGAATCTTAGTAAGGTAGAACCTAGCTTGAATGTCTTATTAAAAGGCCTAGCCAATATGGTAAAACCTGGTTGAAAAGATTCAAATCTCTGTTAACATCTGAAAACATGTTAACATTCTTGGCCAAGCGTGATCTGTAAAATCACACAAGCCACCCTTTTTAATAAATTATCTACAGATTATATCTGTATACAAGTCTGATTGTGACTTGATACCTACGGGTTATGACTATGTCGTATAAAGCAAAAAGGCAGTTGTGGTCTATGACTCCCTGCCAAGTAAAGGATTATTTGTTTAATTATACAATGCTAATCCTATAAAAATCTAAATTTATAATTTAGAAGTTGTCCGAAGTGACTAGGCCTATTGTGCCAATATATATATTTCATTCCATAATATAGTTGCTAATAAAAGCCCTGAATGAAATTAAATAAATTAACTATTATGATTCTTAATATCATGGTGAATAAATCGTCTAGAACGATAATACTGTTAGGTTTCTAAATAGACCTTGTCCTTACTTTTATGTAGCTTAAAGCTACATGGCCAAATCGGAAGAAACCAACAGTCATTCTGGGGAGCACCCAGATAATACAAGGATTCACGTCACTGGTGCGGAACTGCAAGCACTGGTAGAAAACGCTGTTGCCAAGGCTATGGATAGGCAATTCAGAGAATCTAGCGGGACTCGGAGTAGGACCCAAACCGTATCGCGTGTCAAGCCCAAGACTCATTCAGAGGCTCATAGTAAGCCGCCTTCTAAAAAGAATGAGCCGAAGAAGGATGAGGAGGATAATCACTCCTCCAACCACCGCAGCATCCCAAAGCAAGAAGTCAAGCTGAAGCATGATACGCACAGCAAGTCCTGTACGTACAAGTATTTCGTTTCTTGCAAACCCAGAGATTTTACTGGGGAAAAAGGAGCAGTTGATTGCATGACGTGGATTGATGAGATGGATACAGTGGTTGATATCAGCGGGTGTGCTGATAGGGACGTTGTGAAGTACGTGTCCCAGTCATTTAAAGGAGATGCTCTAGCATGGTGGAAATCACTCCTTCAAGCTGCCGGTAAGGCCACATTGTACAGCATGACATGGGATCAGTTTGTAGCCCTGATCAAGGAAAATTTTTGTCCGCAACACGAAGTCGAAAGGATCGAATCGGATTTCGTATCCCTGGTAATGAAGAACCTCGACTGTCAGGCATATCTCACTACATTCAACACCTTATCTCGATTAGTGCCGTATTTGGTGACCCCAGAGCCGCGAAGGATCGCCCGTTTCATTGGGGGACTGGCACCAGAGATCAAGGCGAGCGTCAAGGCATCAAGGCCTACGACGTTCAGATCAGTAGCTGATCTATCCCTCTCCCACACTCAAGATGTGGTCAGATTGAGAGCTATTAAGAGCTCGGAGGAAAACAAAAGGAAACGTGAGGACGACACCTCGAGAAGATCGGAGAAACGACACAGAGGGAACAACGACCATAGGAAAGGGTCGGGATCCAAGAAAGGAGATCATCAGTCGGGTGAGAAACCCAGATGCAAGACCTGCAAGAGACACCATTTTGGGAAATGTCGTTTGGAAGCAAAATCCCAGTCTCACGAGAAACGATGTGGAATCTGCAAGTCCACAGACCATAAGGCATTAGATTGCAAGAGGCTTAAGGACGCAACTTGTTTTGGTTGCAATGAGAAAGGGCACATCCGGCCAAATTGCCCAAAGAATGCCAAGAAAGCTGATGAAGGAAAGAAGACCAATGCAAGAGTCTTCAAAATGGACGCTAAGGAAGCAGTTCAGGAAGACAACGTCATTACAGGTACTTTTCTTGTAAACGATGTTTTTGCTAGAGTCCTATTTGATTCAGGAGCGGATAAATCATTTGTAGATGATAAGTTTTGTAAATTGTTAAACCTTCCTGTTAAAACCTTAAGTGTGAAATATGAGGTGGAATTAGCCGATGGAACCATAGAAACCGCCTCGACTGTTCTAGATGGATGTGTTATATCCATTAGGAATCATTCTTTCCCGTTATCCTTGCTTCCCTTTAAGCTAGCTGGATTTGATATAGTGATAGGCATGGATTGGTTATCGCATAACCAAGCCCAGATTCTGTGCAACAGAAAGCAAGTGGTAGTTAAGACTCCGTCTGGTGAGTCACTTACTATCCAAGGAGATACTCAGCATGGATTGCCTGAGCAAGTGTCCATGCTCAAGGCATCCAAATGCATGCAGAAGGGATGTGTCATTTATATGGCACAAGTTACCATTGATGAGCCGAAGCCGAAGATTGAAGATATCCCTGTTATCTCAGAATACCCTGAAGTATTCCCTGAAGAACTACCCGGTTTGCCACCGGATAGGCAAGTGGAGTTTCGGATAGACATCATTCCAGGCGCTGCGCCTGTAGCAAGAGCACCATATAGATTGCCACCAACGGAGATGAAGGAGTTGAGGACGCAGTTGGATGAGTTGTTAGCTAAAGGTTTTATTAGACCTAGCTCGTCTCCTTGGGGAGCGTCAATCTTGTTCGTTAAAAAGAAGGATGGATCGATGCGTCTGTGCATCGATTACCGTGAGCTTAACAAGGTCACTATCAAGAATAGGTATCCGTTACCCAGGATCGACGATCTGTTCGATCAGTTGCAAGGAGCAAGCTATTTCTCAAAGATTGACCTGAGGTCAGGTTATCATCAGTTAAAGGTCAAGGATGAAGATGTGCACAAGACAGCGTTTAGGACTCGATATGGACATTACGAGTTCCTAGTGATGCCTTTTGGACTCACTAACGCACCAGCCGCATTCATGGATCTCATGAATCGGGTCTGCAAGCCTTATTTGGATAAATTCGTTATCGTCTTTATTGACGACATCCTTATCTACTCGAAGAGCCAAGCTGACCATGAGAAACACCTTCGTTGTATTCTCAAACTTCTGCATCAAGAGAAGCTTTATGCCAAATTTTCGAAGTGTGAATTTTGGCTTCGAGAAGTCCAGTTCCTTAGACATGTAGTAAGCGAGCGTGGTATCCAAGTAGATCCCGCTAAAGTAGAAGCAGTCATGAATTGGCAGGAGCCGAAGACGCCTACTGAGATTCGCAGCTTCCTCGGATTGGCAGGATACTATAGGCGATTCATCGAGAACTTTTCAAGGATTGCTGCGCCCCTAACTTCGTTGACTCGTAAGAAGATTAATTTTGATTGGGGCCCTAAGCAGCAAGAATCCTTCGACATCCTAAAGAAGAAGTTGAGCAATGCGCCAGTGTTGACACTGCCCGATGGCATAGAAGATTTCATAGTGTATTGCGATGCATCGCACACTGGTATGGGCTGTGTGCTCATGCAGAGAGGCAAAGTCATTGCCTACGCTTCTCGCCATCTCAAGGTGCATGAGAAGTGTCACACCCCAACCAATGGCGGAAACATCGGGATGAGACGAAGTGTGAAGATTGCTCGAGACATCATAACGCTATTTGTGACAATAATTTAATAATCCAAATTTCATTTCCAAACTTCAAGTAGTCATCAATACAAGATCCCAAATAACAACAAGTTTAATCAAAATAACAAACCAACATAACCAAAATTCGATACAACATATTTAAATCTAACGTCTAAAGTGTGTATCTAGGCATCGTGCTACCTCTTTCATTTCATCATCATCAACCTGTAACATGTTTAAAAATACTATTCAATGCAAAAGCAAAGGCGAGTATACAAGTTTGGTACATACATAGCATAAGATAAAAGTGTGAACAATCCCTCATAGCAAGCATGCGATTCAAGATAAACATTAAATATGGCATGTGTCTAACATATCAAACCAAGAAAACGCAATATGCTCAAGACATAACCTCAAGTTTACGGGCGGGTCGTTAATCCTATAGCGCTACATATATCAAGGTTTGGCTCGTACGAAGTTAATGATAAGTTCAACACATAAGAATAACCCAAGTTTAAAGTATCAAGCCATCACGTATACAAGCATGTTATAGGAACGTTCATGTGTTTAACAAAGTGTTCATGTGTAAGTTTTCAATAGGTAAACATGTTACACCCCAAAAGTGGTAAAAGTAAAAAGGGGGAAATACGAGTATACTCACGGTTTACAAGTCTTGACTTGGAAGTTCCGAGAGTAAGTTTGGTGGATGATTTAGCTTGGAGCACCTAGTCCTTCTACAAGAGGAAACGTAGGTGTGTGAGTTTGGCGTTTACGGAAGATTATAAATTGGAGTTTAAAATAGCATAAAGTAGGGTATCAAAATAATCATCCTTGACTTATACTCTTTTATGACACTACGTAACCACTAGGGTTATATTGTATTTCATGGGTAGTAAGCCCATTAGAATCATACTTGGAGTGTTAAGTCTTAGATGTCATTCTACTACTTTAACATATAAACACAAGTTTAATATTAAAGGTTCGAATGGGTGTGTATATATATTTAAGTATTACATATTATTAAGTCCAATAATTCAAGTAGGAGGTAGAAGATTTATTCTTCATTTAGGTACCTCAAGATGTGTCATAGATGTCACGTATGGGGTAGATAGACAAGCTTCCATTTAGGTACCCCTTTGATGTTCACCACTACACTTGATGTAAAAACAACCAAGGAGGGTCATGAACTAAGGTTATAACAAGTACATTAAGTAAACTAACTATTAGAAATCATCAAACCATGTGAGGATTTTATGTTTGGAACAACCCAAGTTGTTCCATAATCACTCATGTATCAAAGCTTAAGTTTGACATGATTTGTGGGTTAAAACCCTAAATAAAACACCAAGTTTATGAGGTTTAATCCTCTGATTTTTAAGTGTCTCAACCTTGTTTTTAAGCCTAACCAACCACAAAAGTGTTGTAAGCATTAGGACATAGGAATGAGATGAGTAAACTCAAGTTTGATAAGGAATAACAAGTTGTTGAAAAATAAAATATAAAACAGAAAGTTTTGGTCCATTTTAAGGCAAATCCAAGCATGATTCTTCCAAGGAAAAACCAAGGATTCAAACATAAGGACATAATGAAGCATTAGGAAGAAGAACCAAGTGATTTGGTTAAGAAATGAGTGAGTTACACTCACTTTAGTAAAGATACAAGAAGCTGTCCAAACTCAGATTTTCTGCAGATTTGAGAGTGTTTTAGTGAAGATTAGAGAGTTGTGAAAGTGTCAAATGGGTTGGAGAAGGTGGGTATTTATAATTAGGGAGTTAGAAGGTGATTGGAGGTGATTAGAGGTGGATTAAAGGTGATTGGGTGAGATTAGAAGATTGGATTTCATGCACAACAGCTCAAGAAGCACAAGTCTGCCGAAACAGGGGGCTCGCGTGACGCCGAGGAGCCTCGCGTCACGCGGCGCCCTTGATCTCCAGACTTTCGTTTTGTTACAATTTAGCCCCTGAAGTTTTAAGTTTGATGCTTTTAGGTGCAAACTTGAGAGTTTAGGGACTTGTTTTGATACAAAAGCATAGTATAAGGTGTAGTTAAGCATGATAATCAAAACCAAAGTAGGTTTAAGCGTATAAATGTCATAACCAAGTATCGTTCTCGTTCAAAACACGTTCAATGCATAAGTTTAGATTAATTACAAGTTTCGCACATTGTTTCCAAGAATAACGATTAAACATCGATTGATTCACCAAATCGAACATACGAGCATACATAGAATGCGTATAACATAAACGTAACAAAATACAAGCTTCATAAATGATCCAAGTCTCGTTTTGATAATGATTACAATGAAAGGAGCGATTATAAGAATACAAGGTTTCCAAAAATAGTATTTCAAGCAATGGTTTCTAAATAGGGAAATTATGAAAACGCAGGGCGTTACAAGAAGAACTACACCACCCACGATTTGGAATTGGGTGCTGTTGTGTTTGCTTTGAAGCTATGGAGATATTACTTGTACGGAACCAAGTGTATAATTTATTCGGATCACAAGAGTCTTCAACACTTGTTCAATCAGAAGGAATTGAACATGCGTCAAAGGCGATGGATGGAAACTTTAAATGATTATGACTGCGAGATAAGATACCATCCAGGCAAGGCAAATGTAGTTGCCGACGCCTTAAGCAGAAAGGAAAGGGTGAAACCAATCAGAATCAATGCCAAGCGCATTGAAATAAGAAATAATTTGAATGAAAGGGTGTTAGCTGCAAAGAAGGAAGCTGTGTTGGAAGCTAACTATCCTGCAGAGAAGTTAGGAGTAACTGAGGAGCAGTTATCCTACGACAAAGATGGAATGCTACGACTAAACGGACGAATATGGGTTCCAATTTATGGAGGACTTCGGGATGTTATCCTCCAGGAAGCCCACAGCTCTAAATATTCCGTTCATCCTGGAGCTGATAAGATGTACCAGGATTTGAAAGCAAACTACTAGTGGATTGGTTTGAAAAAGTCAGTAGCTGAGCATGTAGCTAAATGTTTGACTTGTGCGCAAGTCAAGGCTGAGCATCAGAAGCCGTCAGGTTTGCTTCAACAACCTGAAATTCCCAAGTGGAAATGGGAAATGGTGACGATGGATTTCATCACCAAGTTGCCGAAGACGAAAAAGGGAAATGATACCATATGGGTCATAGTAGATAGACTGACTAAGTCAGCTCATTTTCTACCCATCAAGGAGACGTATAGCTCCGATATGTTAGCTCAATTATACGTCGATAAGATCGTAGCGTTGCATGGTATACCCGTATCTATTATCTCCGATAGAGATACTAGATATACGTCGCATTTTTGGAAGAGTTTCCAACAATCGTTGGGCACTCGTTTGAATTTTAGTACGGCTTATCATCCTCAGACCGATGGTCAGAGTGAGCGTACTATTCAAACTTTGGAAGACATGCTTCGTGCATGTGCGATCGACTTGGGTGGTAGTTGGGATAAGAACCTACCACTGATTGAATTCTCCTACAACAATAGCTACCACTCCAGCAAAAAGGCTGCGCCTTTTGAGGCCCTATACGGTAGAAAGTGTAGATCGCCCATTTGTTGGGCAGAAGTTGGAGATGCCCAATTGTCAGGACCAGATATCGTTTTTGAGACGACGGACAAGATCGTGCAGATTCGCGATCGTTTGAAAGCTGCCAGGGATAGGCAGAAAAGTTATGCGGATCCTAAGCGCAAAGATTTTCACTTCGATGTAGGTGATAAGGTATTGCTTAAGGTATCACCTTGGAAAGGGGTGATGCGATTTGGTAAGAAAGGCAAGCTAAGCCCGAGATACATAGGACCTTTCGAGATCATCGAACGTATCGGGGCAGTTGCTTATAAGTTAAACTTGCCTGAAGAACTTAGCGCTATTCATAATGTGTTCCACATCTGTAATTTGAAGAAGTGTTTCGCTGACGAATCACTGGTTATACCGCATGCGGATATACACATAGATGAGAGTTTGAAGTTCGTGGAAAAACCATTGTCGATCGAGGATCGACAGGTAAAGAAGCTTCGACGGAAGTATATACCTATTGTAAAGGTCAAATGGGATGCCCGTAGAGGTCCCGAATATACGTGGGAAGTGGAATCCACCATGCAAGAGAAATATCCTCATTTGTTTCAGTAAATCTCGAGGTCGAGATTTCTTTTAAGGGGGTGAGGATGTAACACCTCGAAAAATTTCGTCCAATGATGTATTGACACGTGTCATAAGGTTCCGGTATGTGAAAACATACTTTAGAGGGACTAAAGTTGACAAACAGTGAAAACTATGGAACGTAAGGGTCCAAAGTGTCAACAATGGATAAATAGACTCTATGATAACCCTACATAATGTTTATAACCTTAAACGGATGGATCATGGATCATACGAAGCGGAAAATGCACAAAAGTGAGGAATTACAAACTATAGGGGCCAAAAGTGTCAACATGTTGAATTTATACCTCTGAGTGAACTTTTGGCAGACCCGAAGCCTTGTAATGCTAAAATATACTCACTAGAATATGTGGTAAAAATTTCGTGAAGTTTCGTTAACGTATGAGAAAGTTATGGCCAAAACCGTACTTGAGGGGTTAAAAGCGTCAACGTCGAATTTCATGGCTTTTCGGTTGAGCGCAAAGTTATCCGAGGACATTACCATGTTGGTAAATGTCCCAAGGTTCTTAAAAACCAAGTTTGGGGGTTTACGAGTCAAAATAAGTAGCCGAAACATCGCGTACAAGAACAGGGACCAAAGTTGCCAAGTATGGAAATTGTTTGGCTGATCAGCAGCCCAGGCGACCCGCCTGGACAGGCCTAAGCGGGCCGCGTGACCCTATCAGATGCAGAATTCGCGAAAATGACCATTTTGGGTCCGAATTTGAAGTGCAATACAGCTGGGATCACCTCTCTTTTGCTCCAATAAGAATGCTTGCATGCCTAAGCTACTGTGACCTCCCTTTATCATCTGAATTCACCATAAATTGATCAAAAGCTCTCATTTTTGGGAACTTGCATTGTGATCAAGAACACACACATCTTGCAAAACTCTCAAGGCAACTTCTGGAGCAATTCTGAACGACAAGGCAGCCTCTAGGTGTTAACTAAGCTTCATTAGGACCTTTGTAAGCTTTCATATCAGTTTATAATTCGTTCTTGCTTTGATTATTAGTTAAAAGTCAAACCGTTGTTCATAAAGTTTGACTTTTCGATTAATCGAGTTTGGCTCTGTCATTTCTCAAATTGAAACCACTGATATGTTGGTATTTATGTGGGAAACAAACCCTCAAAAGGGTATTCTCTGATTCCCACTCTAAGCATGCTATTTGTCGAGTCAAAGTTGTTTCTAAAAAGTCAACAGAAATCGTTTTTGCGAAAAATAGCTTAAATGGTAATGTAGATGACATGCAATCAGTTTGATCATCATAAATAACTTATAATGAACATAAGAATGTGTTTTATCATAATCAACTCGACAATCTATAGTATAAATACGAATCGGAACCGAAAGTCTTGTAAAACGACTTTTTCGTAGACTATCAATTCGGATCCGTGCATGCATGTTTGAGATCTGTATTAGAGTATATTTTGAACCACTTTTATTTTGGTTAAACTTTCTGGAATTTTTATATCTCAAGTCTATACTTAGCCGATTCATTTGCATGTTTCCGATTTATGCTTAAAGTTGACTATTTTGCCCTTTTTGATATAAAACGTGATTTTTGGAAAAGTGAAAGAGTAGAAATCTTTATTTCTAATATATAAACTTGCACCGAAAATTTGAGATCAGTTAGTGGTCCAGATTTTGAGTTATGGCCGATATCGTAAAACCATATCTTAAAGTTACATAAACGGCGCATTTAGCGTATAACCTATTTCAGGCCACGTTTTGACATAAAACTTTTTACCCAATGATGTTATATATTATTTTGGGATTTTTGATGATTTTTATTTAATTTTTGGCTGATCGTATCATAGATCGCTTAGTCGATTCGGTTAATGCCGGTTTTGACCATTTAAGCCATAAAATGAGTTTTACACATTCTTTTGACCCCAAATCTTTTTCTACTGATTTTATATGTTAAATAAATTATTTTGAGCATTCTGGAAATATAAAAATCTCAGTTTTCTTTTGAAAACCCGGAAACGGCTCTAGATCGCATTTTTAGCATTTTTAGCGTATAGTAAGCGTTATACTCGTATTAAACATATAAGACTCATACCTACTGATGTAATTAGTATATTTTCATATAATAACAGTAAGTATAAATGTTTGAACTCAGATTCCCAGTTTTGGCAGTTTTAGCCCTTGTGAAATTACTAAAATACCCCTACGGTGCATAGTTTGATTTTAAATGTTAAGTTTGGTATATGGGTCATACCCTACTGTTATAATATGTTAAATGAAGTATATTTACTGTATAAACCAGACCCGTAACTCAGATTTACAATTTAGCTCTTTTATAATCTTTTAAATGATCAAAATGCCCTTATAAGGCATAAATTGAGTTTAAATTCAATCGGGGCATAATAGAACATAACTTACTGATATTATATCATATTTAAAGCATATTATCTCAGGGAACTTGCATTTGACTCTTTTGGCTACCCGTAACGCCCTTTTTGTGTTCGGTTCGGTTTACGTAACTAGTTTGCGTAAATTGACCGACACGGGTCAAACGTTATCATTTTTATCTCAAAATCCAGAATGTATTTAGTATACCCATATTATACAAGTATTCAAACTTGTCGGGTCTAAATCACATTCTATCCGGTCTTTCACTTAATCGTGCGCTTGTACCGTATCGTCCTTAAAAACTAACCGGTCAAAGCTAAGGCTTAAATAAAAGACCCGTTAGGAATCTAATAGGTTATTATAAACCTTTGTTCCAGATTAGGAGGCCCAGTAAAAGCTACCTACACTTACCAATTGTGATTCATACTTGCTCAGGTAAATACATTTTGACTTATTTTCCCTATACGGGCTTGGGGTACGGTATATAGAATACCGCTTGATCGAGCGCACAAATCCTGCGCCTTGGGTGTACAGTCTTGAATAGTTTGTGCGACTCGTTTAAACAGTCTTGTCTTACTTTAGGCTTTGGGGGGTTATTGACCGTGTCCCGGATATCCTTGGCATTATCTTACGAGATGGCCACGACCAGAGCACGGGGTGTAGGCGTACACCCGACGTGTATAACTCTTTAATGTGGTGTGTCATTTAATCTTTAGCCCGGACAGCAGATCCTGGGCCACCAAATGTACGAGTAGCATGTAATTCGTTCACAAGTTTATATTGCATAATTATCCCAAGTTAATAAAAATATTTATGCCTTGTGCATTTAAATCAATTTTCAATCATTTTCAAAATGAGTCAGTTGATTTGTATTTACCAGTGTAAACTGACGTATTTTTCTCAAAAGGTTAAGTGCAGGTACTAAACGAACTAGGCTGGCTGTTTCCTAAGAGCGTCCACTATAGTCTCGCAAGCTCGGACGACAAATAAACTGTTGAACAATTTATCTTATTTTATTTGATCCGCATGTGGATCCGTTTCAACTACTTATGATGTTTATTATTACATTTTAATTAAAGTTGAAATGAATCTATTTCTGCTTCCGCTGTGCATTATTATATTGTGTTGTTTGTCTATGACGATGCCAACCACGTCACTGTACCCCACACCGGGCCCACCGGTGACACGTGGAGATCGGGGTGTGACAACCATTGATAGAATTTTCATACAATAATAGCTATCGTTCCAGTATACAAGCTGCACCTATTGAAGCGCTATATGGAAGGAAGTGCAGGACGCCCGTTTGTTGGGCAGAAGTTGGAGATGTCCAACTCACAGGACCTAATATAGTCCTGGAGATGACAACCAAGATTGTACAGATAAGAGATCGTCTCAAAGCTGCCAGAGATAGGCAGACAAGCTACGCAGATAAAAGGCGTAAACCTCTAAAGTTCGAGGTAGGTGACAAGGTTCTACTTAAAGTGTCACCCTGGATAGGGGTGATGCGATTTGGTAAGAAAGTCAAGTTAAGCCCAAGATACATAGGACCATTCGAGATCATCGAATGTGTCGGAACAGTGGCTTACAAGTTAAACCTGCCAGAAGAGCTCAGTGGAATTCATAATGTATTCCACATATGCAACCTGAAGAAATGTCTAGCTGATGAATCACTAGTCATACCACATACGGATGTGCATATAGATGAGGGCCTGAAATTTGTTGAAAAACCTTTGTCGATCGAGGATCGACAGGTTAAGAAGCTTCGAAGGAAACATGTACCGATTTTAAAGGTTAAATGGGATGCCCGTAGAGGTCCCGAGTACACGTGGGAGGTAGAGTCCACAATGAAAGAGAAGTACCCTCACTTATTTCAGTAAATCTCGAGGTCGAGATTTCTTTTAAGGGGGTGAGGATGTAACACCTCATAAATTCATGTCCAATATAATATCGACACGTGTCATGGACTTTAAACGTGTAATAGATTATATATGAGGGACTAAAGTTGACAAACAAAGAAAGTATGTGTGTAAAAGGATTCAAAGTGTCAACATTGGATAATTATACCTTTCAACAACCCTACACGACGTTTATACTCTTAAACGAATGAATTATAAATCATACGAAGCCATTTGTGGAAGAAAGTGAAAGATTACAAAACGCAAGGGTTAAAAGTGTCAACATGTTTAATTTATACCTCTGAGTGACCTTTTAACGAACCCGAAGCTTTGTAACGATTAATTATACTCACTAGAATAAGTGATAAAAATTTCACAAGGTTTCGATATCGTATGAGAAGACACGCTAACATTCGTAAGTGAGGGTTTAAAAGCATCAACGATGCAATTTAAGACTTTTCGGGTGATCGTAAAACTAACCGGGGACTTAACAAAGTTTGTTTATGATTTGGAGTCCTTAAAAGTCAAGTTAGAGGGTTAAAATCGCAATAAGACAAGTTAAAATAAAGATTTGAAGGACCAGGGACCAAATATGCAAATGCTGAAACTTTGTAACCGGAGGGGGGCACCCATACCAGCCGCGTAAGACCTCTAAGGTCTCTTACGCGGGCCGCCTGAAACTGCCAGCGACAGAAAACATGCACAGGTGCCTGTGCAGCCTGTTTCACCGCCTTAGAAGCCTTGTTTTTGATCCCAGGGGCTGCTCCAATGGTATTACATGCATAGGGGGCACTTGGGCTCATCTCGGATCAATCCTAGACTTTGTTGGCATGATCTTGTTCAATTAAAATCCCTATATAAGAACACTTGTTGCAAACATTGGACTTGCACTTTCAAAATCATTCTAGCTTATTTTCTGGAGCCTCCTGGAGCTCAAGATCATTCACTAAGGATCATTAGTCGTGCTAAGAACTTCAGTAAGCTTCCTTAACCTTTCTAATTCATGTTTTATTTGTTTAATGGCCTAAAGTCAAAACCGTCATAATTAAGGTTTGACTTAGTGATTAATCACTAATGGTCCAGTCATTTCTCAAATTGAAAGTACCTATGAGTTGGTAATAATGTGGGTAATAAACTCTTAAAAGGGCACCCTCTGATTCCCACTCTAACTAGGTCAATTGTCGGGTCAAACTTAATTGTAAAAAGTCAACAGAAAGCTAATTTTCAAATAAACACATAATTAACAATGTAGAAGCTATGAAACCTGTTTTATCACTTTTATAACTTGGTAATTAATGTAAGAACCTGTCTAAGCATGTTCAACCCGACAATTTTCAGTTTAGGCTCGGTTCGGAACCGAAAGTCGCAAAAGTAGACTTTTGCTTTGACTTTCAGTTCTGAACCAATGTAGCACATTTTAGAAATTCCTTAGAGCTCTATTAGGACCAGGTTATAGGTTAGTGTAATCCTCTGAGGTTATACAACTTGGTTCCTAGTTTATCCGATTCATTTGCATGTTTCCATCATATGCCTAAATATTGACCATTATGCCCTTTTACCTTAAAACGAGATTTTTGAAAATGTGAGAGGACAAAAAACTTTGTTAATGAATTATAAACATGCCCTAAAAATTTGACATCAGTTTGAGGTCTAGATTAGGAGTTATGCTCAATATCGTAATTAAGAAGCTTTTTTATTAATTAAACGGCATAATTAGCATAAAGCCTATCTAAACCCAAATTTTGACACCAAAATTTTGCACTGATGTAATATAATATTTTGGGATTTTTGAAGATTTTTATTTATTTTTAAGCTGAGCATAACATAGGGTTCTTGCTTCAATTCGGTAATTGTCGGTTATAACCTTTTCTTGAATAAAATGAGTTTCAATATCGTAATTAAGAAGCTTTTTTATTAATTAAACGGAATAATTAGCATAAAGCCTATCTAAACCCAAATTTTGACACCAAAATTTTTACCCACTGATGTAATATAATATTTTGGGATTTTTGAAGATTTTTATTTATTTTTAAGCTGAGCATAACATAGGGTTCTTGCTTCAATTCAGCAATTGTCGGTTATAACCTTTTCTTGAATAAAATGAGTTTTACATAACATATTGATACCAAACTTTTTGCTACTGATCTTATATAATAAATAAAATATTTTGAACTTTATAAACTGATCAAAAACTCAGATTTCCTATTATAACCCGAAAATCGCTTAAAACCGACTTTTACGCGTTTTAAGCGCATAGTATGGGTTAAAACTATTTTTTAACATATAAAACTTAATACCTACTGATGTTTTAAGTAAATTTTTATAATTAAACAGGAGTTAATTACATAGTTAGTCCCTGTGGTTTGCACAAAGTAACATACTTAGGTGCTAATAGTTTAAAATCACATATTTGCAATACCCTACTATTATGACTTATAAAAATAAATATTTTTACCGATTATATCAGACCTGAAACTCAGATTAATATTTAAACTCTTTTATAAGCTTTAAAATGACCAAAATACCCCTACGGGGCATAATTTGAGTTTAAATCCATTTTGGGCATAATGGAAGGTATCTTACGGATATCACAACATATTTAAGGCATATTAACTTAGGAAACCTGTTCATGACTCATTTGTTTACCCGTTATGCATTTTCGCGTTCGGTACGGTTTATGTAACTAGTTTGCATAAATTAACCGAAACGGGTCAAACCTTATCATTTTTATCTCAAAATACAGAATGTGTTTAGTTTACCCATATTATACAAGTCTTCAAACTTGTCGGGTCTAAACCACATTCCGATCTTCGCTTAATCGTGCGTTTTGAACCGTATATCTTCCTTTGAAACTAACCGGTCTAAGTTTAGACTTAATTAAGACCCGTTAGGAATCTAATAGGTTATTAAAACCTTCGTTCCAGATTAGGAGCCCAGTAAAAGATACTTGCACTTGCTGATTGAGATATATACTTGCTCAGGTAAATACTTTTAACTTATTTTCCGTTATACGGGCTTGGGATACGGTATTATAATAATACCGCTTGGTCGGGTTTGTAATTGTTTAATCGGATTGTGATTAGTATAATTGCATAACTCGTTTTATTCTGTTTTGTTTGGTATATGGCTATTGGGGGATTAATGACCGTGTCCTGGATATCCTCGGCTCATTCATTAAAATGGCCATGAGTTAAGCACGGGGTGTAGGCATACACCTGACAATTGCGTATGTATTAAAAGGTACTCCACAAAAAGGAACTAACCTTGTGGGCATTATACCTGTGGCATGTCTATTAATCTTGTCCGGCTCTTCTAACCGGCCCTGACAGACGGCAAACATATAAATCTGTATACAAGATTATTTTTAAAATATTTGTCCCAAGTTATAAAAGATATCTTGTGCCTTGTGCGTTCAAATAAATTTTGTTAAACATTTTCAAAATGAGTCAGTTAATTCTATTTACCAGTGTAAACTGACGTATTTTCCAAAAAGGCTAAGTGCAGGTACTAAACGTAATAGGCTGGCTACTCCTAGCATCAATAAAGAGTCTTGCAAGCTTAGATGTTTACAAATATGTTGAACAATGTTCCTTTTTATACTTCTGATCCGCCTGTGGATCTCTTACAACCGTTTTGTAATAATTGATATTACTTTTATTCGGTTTGTAATATTTTATCTTTCGACTTCCGCTGTGTATTAAACTGTGATAAAATGTCTATGATGATATCAACTACGTCACGATACTCCCCACCGGACCCACCGGTAATACGTAGAAATATTGGGGTGTGACAACAATTCTCATCAAGCAGGAGCTTCAAACAACAATCGAGCTCTTATAGTACAAGTTGATGAAGGTTATGACTGGTCGATTCAACTAGGTAGCAGTGATAAAGGTGGAACAACTTGTTTTGCTAAAGTTGTCAAGGATCTAAAACACACTTATGGTGGAGAATCTTCAGAAGATGAAGACAGTTTTGGTTATAGTGGAAGTTCAGATGAAGAAAGCTCAATTTCAAGTGAAGACATTATGGATGAAGTGTCACGTGAGACCATTGATGCAGATGTTGAGAAGTTTTTGGGTGAAGCTAAAGCAGTGAGTGATGGAAGATCAATTTTGGTGGATCAAGCTGCTTATTCTTCTTCTTGTTCTCGTCATTCAGCTTTCATGGCTAATGTTGGCGGTTTGTTAAGTCAGGTATGTATCGATGAATCAAAATCTGCTAGATGTGATAGTTGTGTTGATTTAGGTGCTAAATTGTCTGATTTGCAAAGCAAATATGATGATTTGCAAAGCAAATATGATGTGACATTTATCCATAATCAAAATTTGATCGTGGATCTTTCAAAATGCACAAAGGCCAATATGTTTCATAAAAATCATGAAAAGGATTTTAAGAAAGTAATTGACACATTAAGAGAAGATCTTTCCGAGCTAAAGAAAACAGTTTCAAGAAAACAAACTGTAATAAACAATTACATCAATAGGCTCGAGGAAACACAAAAAGAATTGGCCTGTGTTCAGTGTGAAAATGAGGCGATCCAGCTTAAGTTAGATAGTTATTCAAACTCTAAGTATGTGCTGGATCACATCATTGACATATAGAAACAGAATAATGATGTCACGTGCATTGGTTATAAGAAATGTCCTCCACCTGTTAGACACAATTATACCACGATGCCTGATGAGGAAGATAAACCTCACTTTGAGCCATCAGTTCCATTAGATCTTGAAGAATTCCCAGCTAGGCTCGGTTTCAAAAAGGAAGTATCCTCATATTCGGATGAATCAGCAGATGCAAAAGTGTCAATAGCTGAACAAAATCAGGATCCTCCAGTCATTGTTGAGGATGCTGATTCTTCAGATGATGAATCTGAGGATACCAACTCAGCAAAGTCTGATGCAGTGACTAAAGAAGAGGACACAACTCTTGAGAACCATATTCTATGTGATCCTCCTGTAAAACCTGCTAAGAGTGTTCTGGTTGAGTCCATTTCTGCACAAGACTTTAAGAGTGTTAATTTGCTGTATACTCTGGTTGGTGATGATAAAGTCAATTCAAACAAAGATTTTCAGATTAAGAATGTGAACCGATCTCTAATCAGTAAAATTTGTGAGGATTCGACAAGTAAGTTTTTGGGAGAGTCGAGTTCACGAGTTGTGGTAACACAATGTCCTCCGATTCCAAAAGCTGAAGTTCAAAAACAATATGGAAACCAGAAATTAGAGAAAAATCAGCAAACCACACTAAACCAAAAGGAAAATCAACAACTCAAGGCTGAAAGGAACAAAACAAAAGAAAGAACCAAAAGATGAACTTTGTGAAGTTGAAGGGAACCGATAAACTTGAAACATTTGAAAACAAATCTAACGTAGATTATGTTAATTAAGTTAAAATTTTGAAAAAGATGGTCAAAACAATTCAGGACCAAGTACCTCGAAATCACAAAGTTCCTCAACGAGACATCAACATGATTCTTCGGGGTTTGTTGAACGAAGATCATGTTTCGAGTGTGGTGAATTTGGACATATCATTCGAAATTGTCCATATCTTCATAAGTTAAAGGCTAAAGCTGATGTTCCCCGTGAGCAAAGTTACCAAAAGCGATCTGTTTCTCCAAAACAAGATTCCCGTCTTGTGAAAGAACGTGAGAAGAAACAGAAACGCAAACAAAACAAAGTAATTGAAAAGGCTCTTAAAACCGATGTGGTTCAAGAACAACCTATTTCAGTCAAACCAGAAATTCCTAAAACTTCAAACAATCACGAATTTAAAATTTCAAACAATCAAACTGGTAAAACTCAACATACATGGAAAACTAAATTGGTCATAAATTCAGGGGGAGCATCACCATTTCCAAACCAATGCGAAGTTGAAATAACTTTTATCGATGAAAATGGAAGACCCAAGTCCACGAAGGCTTGGGTCCCCATCTCCAACTGATCACTTGAGTACATGTGCAGGGTGTTCCAGGAGGAACTGTCAGTAGTCTTTGGATTGTTGATAGTGGAGCATCCAGGCACATGACATGCGACATGAGACTTCTATACGACGTCAAATCTATTAGAGGAGGTTATGTTGCTTTTGTTGGAGATAAAGGCGGATATATTACTGGTGAAGGAGTGGTATCCAACGGGGTTGTGAGTTTTGATAAGATTCACTTTGTGAAGTAACTTGATGACAAACTTCTTAGTGTTTCTCAAATATGTGATAAGAAGTTTTCTGTGCACTTTGATGCAAATGGATGTTATGTGCTGAAGCCCTGTTTCAAGATTCCAAAAGACTGAATTCTCTTATTTAGACCAAGGATTAATGATTTATATGTCCTTGATATGAGCCAAGCAATTACAACGTCTGCTAAACTAACCTGTTTTGTTTCTAAAGCCACAGAAAAGGAATCAATCTCTTGGCACATGCGGATGGGACACATTCACTTAAGAAAAATGAACCATCTAGTGAAGAATGAGTTAGTGAATGGTGTTCCCGTTAAAAACTTTCATCTGCAAGACGTCTGTGTTTCATGCCAAAAAGGAAAGCAAAACAAGAAATCGCACCCGATAAAGAAGATCAACACGTTGGCAGTGCCGCTTGAACGCTTGCACATGGATTTATTCGTTCCTATCAAGCATAAAAGCATCAGTAATGACTCGTTCTGCCTCGTTGTGACAGATGATTATTCAAGATTTTCTTGGGTGGTGTTTATGGCACACAAGAGTGAGACTTTCGAAATTATCAAAAACTTGAACACTACGATTGAGAATTTGTATACTTTGAAAGTGAGATGCATACGCAGCGACAATGGAACTAAATTTACAAATCATGCTATGGAGGAGTTCTGTAGATCCAAAGGTATTATTCATGAATTCAGTGCTAGATACACTCCTCAACAAAATGGCATCGTGGAGCGTAAGAATAGAACATTGATCGAAACTGCAAGGACTATGTTGGTAGAGTCACAGTTGCCCATTCCATTCTGGAGTGAAGCCGTGGCATCTGCTTGCTACAAGATGAACTGAGTCCTTACAGTAAAAAGACACAACAAGACCTGCTTTGAGCTTCTACACAAACAAAAACCAGACTTACAATTTCTTGAACCGTTTGGAGCTCCTTGCACTATGATCGATCCTGATGGAAAATTTGGGGCAAAAGCAATTGAGGGATACTTTCTTGGGTATGCCACCCCGAATTTAAGAGTTTGGAATCTTGATACAAAAAGGATCGAGGAAAGGTCTGAAGTCAGAGTACAAAGGCATAGCTTGCCAGTCAGATGTCCGAGTCAGCCATGGATGTTTGGGTATAGTGACTTTTTCAATTGAATCAATATTGAAGAAGATGTAGTGGATGCTGCGGCATTGATGTTTTTCGAGAGTGACAACACAACAGATTCACCGTTGGTTCCTCCAATTATTGTCAACAATAAAAAATCATCTTCAGTTAACAATATTGCTCTCGATAATGAGGATTTTAACGATGCTGCTGAACTTAACGAATCTTCAGAGAATGATGAATTTCTCGATGCAGACCAAGAAGTTCTTGCAACAAGTGTGCATGGTACTTCTGAGGCTACACCCCCAGTGGACTGTCCTAAAACAGTTGAAGCCACTGCATCATCCTCTTCGCCAATTCAGGGTATTGATTTGGTTATTGATCCCAAATTCAACAATCTGCGTACAAATATTCCAGTTCTGGATAATCCCGAAACAAGAATCCATAATACCCATCCTCAACAAAACATCATTGGTAATGTTCAAAGTGGCGTGCAGATGAGGAATCAGTTGAGAAACAACAACAATGCTGGCTTGTATGCAGCGATTAGAGAATCGGGTTTGCATTATGATTGGTCCTTCATGTGTTATGTTTCACAAGAAGAACCAAGGTCTTGGAAAGAGGCGATAAAGGATAATTCTTGGGTGGAAGCTATGCAGGAGGAATTACAACAATTCCAGAAGCTTGGTCTCTAGAAACTGGTTGAAAAACCTGAGAATTACAAGAAGATTGGCACCTGTTGGGTATTCAAGTGCAAAAAGGATGACCGTGGAGTAGTTTTCCGAAACAAGGAGAGATTAGTTGTTTAGGGTTTTACTTATGGTAAACGGCATTAAGGTCAAGAAAGAGTAAAGTCGACATCGGAAAATCGTTTTTGTAAATATCTATTTGTGTTTTTAAATTTATTGTACTTTTTGCATTTTAGGGGGAGTAATTTCCAAACGAAAAATACAAAAACATTGAAAAATTTCAAAAATACAAAAACATCGAAAAATTTCAAAAACATAAAAACAATAGAAAAACAAAAATGAGTTTCCTGGTGAGCAAAAGAGAAAATGATAGTACATCAGTGGTCTGTCGAAACCTCTTTGAACTTAAAATGAAAAACGATAAGCAGCTCTATATAAGATGTATCGGTAGGCTCAAAATCATTTTAATGTGTGCAGGGTGATATAAACCTAAATCGACTGAAGACCGTGTGGGAACCGCTCATTGGCATATGGTCTTGGTACCGAAATTTCGTTTGATAGATTGCCGAGGTTTTGAGATATGTGGTCTTTATGCTGTTTATCCTCTGGGTTTCATGGTTGATTCTTTCACCAAAAACAACGGGGACGCAAGTCTAGAAATTCTATGATACCATATGTACATGTACATATTAAATATACATGTATATAATACATGATGCATACGACCATCAATAAGTGATAAAAATATCATAGTCACCCCCAAATAAGTGATTCTAAATCACAATCTATCATTCGAGAGTCAAGTTCGTCTCTTTGTCGGTACGATGGTACTAACCTGTTCACGGACTTGCTCTCGTGCCCTACATGCATCGAATATCAAGTTCCTCATTAATAAGTGATTTAATCACATAGGGCTTGTATTCATCCTCCAATATGTGAGTATCTCACATCATATACATTGAAAACAGATAACAGATGATAAATGGTATACTCACCAGTAAGATGAACTCCCGTGCATACCTTGATACGGTAATGTGTCGTGTGTGGATGAACACCGGTCCATAAGTATAAATCATACCTTAACGTATCCCCTAACCGCGAGTACATCTGATAAGTTGAGCTTAAGCGGACAACAATACCGATAATCGTTATAGGATGCTTATCTAAATAGCAACTAATTGAACAACAAGAGCGTTTTGACATGACCGTACACTGATATGATTCCCTTACCCTCGAAACTCGCAAAAGGAATGTCTGTGAATATTTATTATTGCTTTTCGTCTTTACATTTGAAATATTTTCAAAAATACCAAAAAGATCTTAGGTGTGTTATAATATAAACTTTATAAAAACCAAAAATATTTTATTTCTATTTTATTTTTGATTGCCCGATGTTGGAACTCGAGTCTTTTCCACCTGAAGCCTGATTGAAACCTAGAACAATTGCATCTTCATAAACGGTCAAAGTTGACAAGTTTTGAAAGTTAAAAATCTGAGATTGATCAAATTTTTAAACATTCAAACTGTTGTCGGATGGTAGTTGATTGAGAGTTGGTCACATGTGTGTCGTTAGTTTATATTGATTATATTCCAAGCGGTTGTTTTATTACGAGTTTAGCTCTGTTGCGTGTGTAGATGAAGCATCCAAACCAACTAAAGGCGAAGAGAACGTGTTAGATGACAAGCTGTGGAATGAAGACATGACAATGATGCAATCAGAGGATCAAGATGATCGAGTTGCAGCTGACCACTCATCAACTCCACAAGTATCTAAAGATTTGAAAATCAATGTCTCACAAGCAACGTTCAAGGGGAGTTTGCTGATGCACCTCCTGACAGTGACAAGTGAAGACATCTGAAGATCCGACAACGTGAAGAACGAACCATCACGAGCAGCATCCAAGGGGGAGTTTGTTGATGCATATTATGTGGATGCGACTCGTTTCGGTTTGACTCCGTTACAAAGTGAAGACCGAAGCAAGATATCCTCCATCTTGACTCGGAACGACCTTAACTTTGTACGTGCTGTAAAACAGTTGCTAATGTGCTACTGTTTTTTGTTTATGATTTGTTCTTACTGTTTGTATTAAGTCTGCAAGTCTTGTCTATGTCCTGCAAACCCACGAAAGACCTTGAAGCAGATCATGGAAGTCCACGAACAAGGTTCCTCGTGGATATTGTTTCGTCTATAATGTTCACGAAAAACCATAATTCTTCGTGGGTTTGGTTCTTCGCTGATATGTCCACGAAAGATACCATATTTCGTGCGTTTTGACGAAATACTCATGGTTCGTGGATGCATGGGCGAATAACCAATGCATAATGGGCCGGATGAGTCTTTCGTGGGCCTATGGATTGGCCCAGTACCATCTTTCGTAAGGTAGCTGGTGGTTTGCCTATATAAACAACTTGCATCAAACAGTTTAGCGAGAGAGCACACCAGAGAGTTTAGAGAGTCTCTTGTTAAACTTTGTATTGTTACTCTTCTGGAAATATACATTTGAGCTTTAAACGTTGAATCCTTTATTGTATTTTGTGTTCTTTGGCTTGGTTTGCACCTACACTTGGATTCCGCACTCGTGTGTGTGTTCGATAACAAGGAAGTAAGTTTAACTTGATCCTCCGAGTGGACCTTCAGTCTACCTAATGTGTTGATAAATTACCATGTTCACTAGCTAACGCTATTGTTCTCTATTGTACACGATACAACTATAATACATATTTGGCGATAAAACGTGAACAACAAAATAAACTCTTAGAATATCCAGTTATCAACCACTAAAAATAAAACTTTAAAAATCCATTCATCCATACAACAATAATAACAACATAAAAAAAGAAAAAAAAAAGAATATCAAGTTATCAACCATTAAAAACTCTATGCAACACCGAACAACATGCATCTCCACATTCACATTCATGTACACTCTTGACTCGATCTCAAATTTCCCATTACAGTCCTAAATAAGTGAAAACAGTTATATTTTCTATTTTTAAACCCAAAGAAACACATATTTAAACGCACGGTATGTCTTAACGTCCATCAAGGTTACTTGGGCGTGTTACATGCCCATAGAAAAAGTTTGAAGCCAAAATCCAATAAATTAAACCGACCATCAAGATCAAAATGGAAATCAACAAGTTTGTTTCTTTTTCATTTTCTTTGGTTTTGATTTTAGGAGTTGCAGAGAGCTTCCATTACCATGAAAGAGAGCTCGAATCGATGGAGGGGTTTATGGGGATGTATGACAGGTGGAGGGAACATCACAATATTGAAATGAGAACCCCGGAACGGTTCAATGTGTTCAGGCACAACGTCAAAGGCATTCACGAATCAAATAAGATGGACAAGCCGTATAAGTTGGCCGTGAATGAGTTCGCTGACATGACTAACCTTGAGTTTGTAAACACGTATGCTAACTCGAAGATAAGCCATTTCCAAGCCCTCCGAGGACCTGATCCTGTTCCTGGCTCAATAGATTCCGATCCAAATAAAGATTTCATTTATGCAAATATGACTGACATCCCACCAAAGGTTGATTGGAGGGAGAAGAACGCCGTCACCGATGTCAAGGGTCAAGGAGGATGTGGTAACTAACACGCTAATTTGTTAATTACTCGTTAACTAGTTATAAATACCCTTTATAAGTTTTGACCTACGGAACCATGGGAGGGTCATGAGGGTTTTGTGACCCAAGACTTTCAAAATTTTAGGAAAGTTGTATAAAAGTAAAGTCTTTCTATTAAGGAAAGCACGAGTTGGGTCCTCAAAATCCACATGATTCATAAAAAGGGAGAGATGTGGTTGATACATTCTGAATTTTAATATATATATTTTTAACTATTAAATGAGGGGAAATGAGACACGGGTTAGAAAAAAACAATATTACCCTCATGTGTGGTCTTATGATAATATTTAACGTTTAAATTAGACGGGATGTAGCACAAAGCACGTGACTTATAAGATTTTTAAATATAAAGTACGAAAATTGGTGTAAAGATAAAGGACGAAAAATGTAATTTACTAAAAAATATAATTCACACAATTAAGAAAGACGTGAGTATTATTGTTTTAAAAAAAGAAAACACGAGTTTTATAAATATAATTCACACAATTAAGAAAGACGTGAGTATTATTCTCTACAGAAAGGTTATGGTTTCGTGGTTTCGTCACTGACTTATTTGATCTTGAACAAACGGTTTCATTTTTACAGGAAGTTGTTGGGCGTTTGCGGCGGTTGTTGCGTTGGAAGGAATAAACGCGATCAGAACTGGGAACCTGGTAAAATTTTCCGAACAACAACTCGTCGACTGTGATATGACGAACTTAGGATGTGACGGAGGGCTTATGGAACCTGCATTCACATACATCATAAAGAATGGAGGTTTAGCTACAGAAGCGAACTACCCTTACGTAGGCAAAAGAGAAACCTGCGATAAAGCAAAGGTACGCAGAAACCATGTGTTAGAAAAAAGTGTTTGTACTAAATAAACCAAACATGTATATTGATTTGCTTTTGAATCCAGATTGGCACAGACACATTGAAGATTGATGGTAGGCAGAATGTGCCAAAAGAAGACGAAGAAGCACTAGCTAAGGCTGTTGCAAACCAGCCTGTATCTACCGGCATACAACTTAGCGGCCATGGTTTACAGTTCTATTCTGAGGTAATTAACCGAAAAAATGATCATTGATCACTGTTGGAAACACCTAGAAAAATATTGTGTAGGAAATGCCTAGCAATTTTTTTATGGAATGTGTAAAAAATTCTTTTGTTAGCGCATCTATAGCAATGGACCTAATGGACCTGATCCATCCAACAAAAAGTCCAGTCAGTCAGAAGTCATATCATTTCAAACTATCATCATTCCAAACACAATTTTTTCCTCAAAAAATAAACCATTCCACACCTATATCTCATTATCCACCTAATCACTTACTTTTCACTTTAATTGAACTATACATAATTTATTTAATCTATTTTATTTAATTATTATGTTTAATTGTTAAATAAATTAAAATAATAAAACCCGTAATATATTTATTTTTATTATTAAATAAATAAATAAACTTGTAAATCATAAATTATTTTTATTATTTATTTAAAGAACCCTTATTTAAAGGATTCCGTCAATGTGTTGGAGAAACCAATCGAGTAGTGAGGTTAATTAAAGAACCCTTATTTGAAGGATTCCGTCAATGTGTCAGAGAAACCAATCGCAATTCTAGCCACTTTGTCAAAGTTTCATATTCTGTTTAGGAGGTTCGCATATTTCATGCTTGCTTCAACCACGTGACGGCTCATGTTGATGGATAACAGATACACAAACGATTGCCCGGGCCCGTTAGGAATACGAAACTATAGAGAATAGAAAAATTATGTGCATGGCAGCCTGACAAAGAATAAGAAACCATCCTTGTATGCAACCGGCTCCCCCTCTAGATGCCGACTCCGACAGTAGAGGTGTTGACGATTAGGTTTAATTATCTCGTTTTGTTTAGGTTTAATTATCAGGTGTGTTTCGGTTTAATTAACTCGTGTTGTTTAGGTTTAATTATCTGGTGCGTTTTAATAATTATCTGGTGTGTTTAGGTTTCATTATATGGTTTGTGTAACGTTTTAAATTTTAAGAAATTTGTTTTTTAGTTTGTATGATTATTATTATTTTTATATAAGTTTTATTAAACATTAAAATTGTTTAATTTTTTTAGAAAAATACATAAGATTTTTTTTAAAACATAAAGCAAATGTTTTTTTTATTTAATAAAAACCCCACTATGGGGCCTACCATCATCCAACCGCCCCTCCTCCGAACCCCTCCAAGTCATCATCTCCAACAATGTGCATTTGGTTTGTTGAGGTTTGTTTGAGCGGACCACCAACGGACTTGCCGTTGGGGGTGCTCGAAGAAACTTGCGGGAAACCTTTTTGTGGGAAATGTGTAGGAAGTTTTTCTCAGAAAAAGCTTCCCACAAAGTTTTTTCTATAAAAACTTTCTGACAAAGTTTTTTCTGAAAATTTTTTATTTGTCGGAAAATTGTTAGACGCCCCAATTTTCAAGTGGTGTTTATACCAGATATCGATTTGTTTACAGGGTGTATATACCGGAGATTGTGGTAATGAGCCGAATCACGGAGTTGGACTTGTGGGATACGGTGTGAGTGACAAGGGGATTAAATACTGGACCGTGAAGAACTCGTGGGGACCAACATGGGGAGAGAAGGGATACATACATCTAGAACGCGGAGTTAAGAAAGACGGACTCTGCGGCGTAGCAAAGTATTCTTCTTTTCCTATCATGAACGACCCCAAGGCGCCTAAAGACGACCCCAATGCCCCCAAGGACCCTGATGCACCTAAGGACCCCAAATTTAAAACGACTCAAAGGTTGCAGGGGATAAGGTATGTATCAACCAGGTTATTCCAATAATTTTCAGTTTTAAGAAGTTAACTATAGGATAACTTCAAATCCAAGATAAAATAGTTAAAGAAAATGCACAATGACATGCAAGAATATGCCGAGTATAAGTGTATAAAAAGATAAGTGGGGTGATATCAATTTGTCAAGAGATAACGCTCGAGCTAATCCCCTTACGGAGGAACTTGGTGGATGGAGTGAATAGTTCTAAGTGACAAGTGTTACATGTAACTAGATTTGCAACATCTATATTGAATTAAAAAACAACTTTCACGAGGCCTACATAGTTAAAGTATTATAATATAAATTAAGTGTATGAATCTTAACTTGTTAAAAACAGGTTTACTAACTTAGTTTGTGTAAAATGTTGTGAATGTAGGACGAAATTGTTAGAGTTGTGAGCTGAGAAGGGCACAACATGCACATATAGAAGTTTGAGGTGTAGTCTGGAATAAAATGGAAGACCCTTGGAGGAGAACATAGAAGACAGAGGGGCCTTAGTGTTTATCATGGATATAATTAGTCAACAAATTGCCTCTGTTGTTTAATGTTCACAACTTTGGTCTTTTGAATTTATTGGTTGATTGTCATTTTCTTGATCGTAATTTGTATTTTTATTTCCTTTGATTATGATATGCAAATTTGAATGGCGGGTGACCCGTTGCCGAGTATGCGCCTCCGCCACTGTCTATGACACATATTTAAACACATACCAAGGAAGTGGAGGGTTCAAATGAGAAGAATTTTTTTGTAAGAAGAAAAAAGTAGAAGTTTCAACCAATAACAATGCTTCATTTTACTTCATTTAATATTTGTATTTAATTTTAATATTAGGGTATATTGGTAAACTTACATAAGTCATTAATTTGTATTCTTCCTCTTTAATAACTATCTAAATTAAATTCGTAACTCCTTTTCAAAATATATACTTTTTCCAAATTAAAAAAACAACTTAATTTAAAGTGTAGAATAAATTACTAGTTGTGTAGGATAAATTACGAGTTGTGTATGATATATTTCGAGTTGTGTAGGATAAATTTCGACTGGGTAGGATAAAATTCTATAATGTGTCGGATATATGCAGGAAAATTTTGATATGTGTAGGTATTGTAGATTATATGTAGGATAATTAATGATTAGTTGACTAATTAATTAAAGAGAGAAAAATTAATGATATGAGTTATAAATAAAATAGCATTTTACTAATATGACTTTTCTTCTTTTTCTTCTCACATTAAATTTCTTCTCAAATGAACATTCCCCTACCAAGGAAATCATATCGTTTAAATGAATACTACATTTATTTTTAAGAAAACCTGCCAAACTAGTAAAATGTTTTTGATAAACTTCAAAAAGTTCTAAAACGAGTTTGATTTGTAATGTAACTAAAACACCCATTCCATGCTAAGGCTAACGTGTCACTATTATATAGTAATCGGAACTCAATACTTTATTCCATGAATAATACATATATTACATTTTTACAATCATGCAATGAAACATAAAACAACATTATTGCGTTAAATATAAAAAGAAACTTATTAGATCATTCCACTAACAAAATTTAAAATATAAAAATTTCAAATATGATAAGCATTGAATCAAGAATTATATTAATCATTTGGATTTAAAATATCCAAGGTATTACAATACTACCCACTCAAAAAATCACCCTCAAAGTTTAAAACCTTGAAATATCATAAATAAAGGATGTTAATATTGATACCCTGGGTTGAGATTCTGTACAAACAGTGCTAATTATAAGAACCGTAAGAACAGATCTGAACCATTGTTAATTTAAATCAAGGGTTGATATTGATTATAAATAAAACTCTTATAATTAAAAATTACTACTAACAAATTAGGGGTAATTTTGTAAAATTGCTAGTCATTTAACCATTTTCTATTAAATACAAATTCCACCAAGGTTTTTTAAACTAAAATAACTTTTATATACTTCATTATTTTTTTTAAAAATATATACCATAAAATCAAGTATTTTTTTATCTTTAATATGAGTACCATATTGCTATACCTTTTTGTATTTATAAAAGTGTTTTTTTAAAAAAGTTAACAAAAGGTGTTTTATATTTGTGCTAATAAGGTGCTGATTATGTGTTAATTACAAAATAATACAAACAAACACCAAAAGTAGATATAATCAGCACATCTGGTGTGCTGATAATGGAGAACGATTGAAGATGTTGTGCTAATGTCGTTTATGTTGATAATGGAGTGTTGATAATGGAGAACGATTCGAGGACGATGTGCTGATAATGAAGAACGATTAATGATGTTGTGCTAATTATATAGTGTTGTGCTGATTATATTTTTTGTAATTATTTTTAATTAGTTATAAATAAATATGGTCAAAAAGTCTAAATTACCCCTAAACTAATTTTTTATTGATGGACACTTGTCAATTATGTATTGGTTCTTATGGTTCTTACAAACTTAAGTGTTTGTATTTGATCCCATTCCTTGATAGCCTTCCAATTTTTTTTGAACAACTTTCATTCAACCAAGCCAAACTACTCCCCCCCCCCCCAGCAAGGAGCTAGAGGCAGCGGCACAACAACAACAACAAACAAAGCAGATTACAAATCGAAAATTTTCTATTCGTCCCAGCTTAAACTAAGACTTCATGCCCTATTTTGAACCCGCAGAAAGCTAAGTACTGTTATATCCTCACAAATTTTATGAACCTGAATCGGGACATTATAAAAGAGGAAATTGTCTCGTGCTTTCCACAATACCCAAGACAAGACCAAGATAACCCCTTGAACCGCTTTCTTTTTGAAACTACTACCAAAAATCTATCTGATTGTGTATCAATCTCTATATATACACACACACACACACATATATATATATATATATATATATATATATATATATATATATATATATATATATATATATATATATATATATATATTAGGTTCAAGAGTGAACACTAGTGTAGTTTGCGAATTGAGCGAACTAATCCTGGCCATACATATGTGTAGATCAATGGCCAGGATTAGCTGATGAAATACACTAGTGTATTTTACGATTTGATGATGAAATCCTAGCCATCCACGTGTGTAAATCAATGGCCAAGATTTGTTCACTCAGTTCGCAAATACATTAGTGTTCACTCTAGAACCCCACCCTATATATATATATATATATATATATATATATATATATATATATATATATATATATATATATATATATATATATATATATATATATATATATATATATAGGGTCAGGATTTAGAGAAAACGCACAAAAGTGTGAGAACGGAGACAACGCTTAGGCATCGTCCGATCAAAACAATCTATGGACTAGATTGGCGCGGTGACATTTTAGTAAATAACACCAATTTTATTATGTGGACGCGCGTCATTAAGGGTAAAAAAGTAAAAAACTATTCCTCACATAAAACACCATTGAAAATAAAACGCCAAATAAATACAAAACGCCAAATTTATCACTGGGTGCTTTTTTCTGTGTTTTTATTTAAGCTCTCTGGTTACAAAAACGCCATAATATAGGAAACGCCATTATATATAACGCCAAACTTTACATCCGAATAAATGTTATTTACATTTTGTGTTATAAAAATAACATCCTGGCTAACCTACGCGCCAAAAAAAATTCTATAAATAGAAACACCTCGCCACCTTCCGTTTATCACACGAAAAAAAACACAAAAAAACACACAGTGGTTGCTAAAAAAATTTACAACTCAATGTAAAACGCCAAAAAATACAACGACAACAAAAAAACATCTTTTTCTTTGATCCTCGGTAAAGTTCTGCATGAAGCTTCATTTTATGATTTTTTACGCGAGTGAAGAAAAGATTTTGCTGCATGAGATGGACAAAACTGAAAAAAGAGGGACTGATGACACCCATATGTCATACTGTTATCTTTGTTCCTGAAGAACGTTTGGATGATAAGAAGAGACCTATACCAGTGGCAGATAGCATCCACCCACAGGGGTCGCTCTATGACTCAAACATCAACAAAGACAATTCAACACATGAACAAAGAAAATAAACAACGCCAAACCCAAAACGCCATTTATTTGTCACATTTCTTGTAGTTTCAAAAGAAAAAAGAGACTGATGACACTGAAAATTTAAAATAATAAATTGCTTCTACTTTGTTTTTTTTTTTTACTTTTTTTTTTTTAATTTCTTTGTCTATTGTTTGTTTTGTAATGTCAGTTAATAAACAACAAAATAATATTAGTGCTATAACGAAAAATATAATAAAACGTCAAAATTAGCAAATACGTGTAAAACGCCATAATGCCATACAAAAGCCCCCAAATAAACTACCATACTATAATAAAATTAATTTGAACAACTAATATTATAAAAAAAAAGAGTGAAAAAATGTGCAAAAGAATATAAAACAAAAGAATTCGAATAGTTATCTAACTGCCATTGGAAAACAAAACGCCATAATTACAGCCGTTAAAAGATTTGACGTGTTACACCATTAAAACAATTGAGTCTTAAAACAAAACACGGTAAACTGCAAAAAACAGTAAAATGAAACGAGGGAAAGCATAATTACTAACATTGATTATATTAAATTTATTTATCTTTTTCAAAACGTTAATGGCGCTATACGCAAAAATGAAATTTGATGATGAAGAATCTGAAGAAAGTGAAGAACAAAACGATGGGTACATCTCCAATTTAATCCCACCTACGGAAGACTATTAGATTATTTTGATTTTCTACTTATTGTAATTTTTTGAAATATTAAAGTATGGTAATGAATTATTAACAAAAAGATACAAAACGCCAAAAAAAAACATGGAAAAAGCCATAACGCAAAAAATATTAACTATGTGACACAAAAAGAATTACCTCAAAGAGAAGAAATCTGAGTAAAAAACAATAAACGCCAAATAATTAATAAATCTACAAAACGCCAAAATTATCTTGCACGCAAAAAATAAAGAAACTTCTCAAACGCGAAAACCGTGAAAGGAGAAGAATACTAAAAAGGCAAAAAAACACCTCGGTCCCTGATCAAGCCCCACGCCACGGGTAGGATGCGTTCTCACCGTTCTCACACTTTTTGTCGTTTTCTCCTGATCCCGTTTCTATATATATATATATATATATATATATATATATATATATATATATATATATATATATATATATATATAGGGTCGGGATTTAGAGAAAACGCTCAAAAGTGTGAGAACGGTGAGAACGCTTACCGATCGTCCGATCAAAACAATCTATGGACTAAATTGGCGCGGTGGCGTTTTTGTAAATAACATCAATTTTATTACATGGACGCGCTTCATTAAGGGTAAAAGCGTCTTTTGACTACTCCAAACAAAACGCCATCTCATGAAAATAAAACGCCAAAACAAAAATCACACAGCATTCTGCTAAAAACGCCATTAGATATAAAACGCCAAATTTAATTATAGTAAAATCTCGCCTAAAAAAACCGCCAAAAATCCTATATATACAACAACTCAGACATTCAATTAAAAAAACACAAAAAAAAACCTCAAACGCCATATTTAATATATACCACCAGACTAATAAACGCCAGAAACCCCAAACATCAAATATATTGTTGTTAATAAAGTGTAGCTGTATGGTGTGGATAACATTGTCAGTTATATTTCTTAATTGAGGATTAACAATGTTATCCAACACCATACAACAACACTTTATTGATTTTAGCATGATCAAATTTACAGTTTTAAGATGGTTTATTTGTGGCGTTCTTTTTATCGGTAAAACGCCAAAAAAGATAACATTTTGGCTGAAAGAGTATAAAATCAATAACATTTTTGCTGCATGAGATGGACAAAAATTATAGAAAAAGAGGCTGATTTCATACGAAAGTCGAAACAGCCAGTGAAGATGCTTCAAAAGAAGAAAGAGACGGGTGAGAGTGAAAAATTTGAAGATCAATATTTATTGTGACATTTGTGCTTGTAATCATAGTGAACAATTCAGTTATCAATGAAATAAAGTTATTTGATCCCAATGTTTGTTTGTTTATGTTTGATGTTTTTCATGTTTTGACTTTTATCCTATTTCAAAGTCTATATCACTTTCTGGGGAATTGTACGCAAACTGGTGCGTAAACATACTCAGTTTAACGCAACAAATGCTCCGGAACATCAACTTATGCTTAACATACCTTAAATAACCTTTACATAACTTAGAAATAAGTTTTGAAGGCTTTGGTATGGCAAAATCAAGTTTATTCGCTTACAGGGACTAAAATTGAAAACTGCGAAAGCATGCCAATTTGAACTGTAACGAATATTTCGGAACATGATCATAAGTTAAACACACCCTAAATATCCTTTACATAGCTTAGAAATAGGCTTTGAGGGGTTCGGTGTGCTAAAATAAACTTTATGCTCATTCAGGGACTAAAAGCGTCAAAAAGTGCATAAGTTTGCATTTTCGCGCATAACTTACGTTCTGAATACATCTGGAGATCCAAAAATTTAAGTAATCATTAAAATATTATGTTTTAGTGATTGGCTTGATAAAAATCCATTCGTCGCACAATTTGGACCGTTTTTGCGTCCGTTACGACTTCCGTCGTAATTAACCGAACAACGCAATCGTACGGCCAAACGAACCGACATCAGACATATTTTTAAGCATGTTTCATGTTCCCTATGTTTTAACATCCTTGTGGAGCTTAAAAATGGGTTTGACGGGTGTTAGAAGTGCCAAAACACGACCATACGCGCACAAGGACCTAAACTGCCAAAATTGAAATTGAGCTGGTCTGCAGGGTCCTTACAGACCGTATGGGTGTGCTTACGGTCCGTAAGCCATGCCCAGATCAGCAGAAATGCTTTCTAGCCATTTTCAGCTGTTACCCACCTTGAGCACATGGTTTTTGGGTTTCTATGGGCTGGTTTAGGGCCTCCCCTGGTTTTCTAAAACTATGGGCTCGATGTGTACGGCTAGGATTGAATCTCGGATAACGAGGAACGATCTTAACGGTTCTACTACACCTATAAATACCCCCTCCATGTTGCACCTCATTCCCTCACATTTGAATCTGATTCTACACTCTCTAAGTGGAAGTATATACTTCCTACCTGAGAGTGAATCGGGTCAAATCTTGCGGGGACCTTCTGTAAGTATTCTTTCGCGTTTTTCATTCATTTTAGTGTTAAAGTCAAACTGCGTTTGACTTTCTGCATTGACCAGTTTATGGTCAACACGAAGTTCGTTTGAACTTCATAACGTGAGCGTAATCACGATGGTTATAGTCCCTAGTGACTATACCTACTGATTACCACGTTATCTAGGCTCAGTGACGAGTCGTAGTTTCGGCCAAAATGCGTTTTCACGCGTATTTTGTAACCAAACTACTCTAGTGTATTAAAACCGTTTGTTTTAATACCAAACCTGTTTTCTAACTTAACTAAACATGTTCTAGCATGTTTAGCTCGTCACCTTTAGATTTTTGCTTGTTTAGGGTCGTAAAGGTAAGCGATCTAGTCAATCGCTTATACTTTCGAACCCGGCCAATTTGGTCGATCATTAGGATCCGACCAAACACTTTAGGGACCATAGTGGTGTATGGAATAACCTTCCGAGGTTATACCTTATGGTCACGTCGTTTGAGTAGTTGTATGATAGGTAATGTATATGCCTTAGGAAAATTACCAAAATGCCCTTTTCGCGCCAAAATTCATTTGAAGCCTATGTAACGTAATTTTTGACATCCAAACTGATTTGGCAACAATATTAAACATGTTAAGGCATATTTTACTTGTCATAGGACTAGTTAGGCGTTCCGAACGCGTTTTACGCGAACGACGCGTTAAAGTAGCATAAGCTACCTAAACGGGTCGTAACGGGTCAAAAGCACTTAGGATAAGTTTCATTTTAGTATGTATGCTTTGTCAAACCATATTACATAATTTCCCACACTTATTTGGTTTACAAACCCTCGTACTACCTGATCCTCTGATAGGTCCGTTATTAATATAGATACCTATATTAGGTGCCGTTTGAATCCGTGATCTTCTAGCTTGCTTGGTGGATATCTAAAGTCTATTGAGCAATCTCAAGTGAGTACATAGACCCCTCTTTTACCGTTTTCCAAACATTCTGGGGTGAAACACATGTGCCTACTTGTTACTTTCGTGCTTTCATGTTTTCACATCATATGTTGCCATGTACTTTAGTACACTTATAGTACATGATTTACATTACATTGTTTTGCTACATATGTTTACTTGGAATATTAGCACATTGTTTTACATTACATTTTCTGCTATGTATGTAGACTGAGCATGCTAGCACATTGATTTACATGACTTTTCTGCTTTGTATGTTAACTTAGCATACTTAGTACATTGTTTTCATATAACATGTTTACATTTGGTATAACATTTGGTTTGCACAAACGGGACTTATATACATTCATTAACATTAGCTACGCCGCTTGGTAGTAAGTAATGGTACCATAGGACTTGACAAATCTCGTTCCTGACATCCTAGGTTTGTTTGGGTGTAAGGAATGACTGAATCCGATAACATTTCTTTTAATAACCTTGACTTAGGGTTATCTGTCTGTCTCAAGGCTTGAATGTATGCGTTAACTTACCACATAAATGTTTGTATCATTTAAAACATGTATTTACTTTGCAAAACATAACTTTTTGATATATTCAAAATACTTTGTTTTGTACATTTTTACATTTGGTTTAAGTAAACACATTTTACTTAACATACATAACATTTGTTACACATACATGACTACATTTTGGACATTTTGACAATGGTTTATACAAGAACATTTGATGGATGGTTTAAACATGACTTTATACATTGGTGGTTTGTTTAAGTGACTTAAGTAACGAGACGTGTGTAGTATGATACAAGCATGGTGGATACGCCGCTGGTACTTCCTATATATAAGTGCTTGTATTATATTACATGTCGTAGCGTTACTTAAATCATTCAATTTGAACTTATACATTTTACGCAAATAACATATTTTTCACAAGACTTTGTTTTACAAAACAGTTTGTTTTATACAACTTATTTTTACTTGGTTATTCTTTTAACCATACATTATTCTTTCTTATATACATACTAACTGATTTATTATCGCTTTTCAAACATTTTATAAAAGCAAACACTTAAACTAGATTCATGACAAGTTTTCATTAAACATTTTCTTAAACCTAAGTCATGAATCCTATTTTCACAAAACCTATGTTACTCACATGCATTTTTATGCTGACATACCTATTTTCACATGTGTTTTCAGGAGTTGTTGCTTAGGATGATGATCGTGACACTAGGGCGGTCCTGTGCCTTAGAGACTTAAAATGAAGATAGACTTAGTTTAACTTTGTGATGTACTCTTGTTTCTTTTGATTTAAATGAAACTCGTTTGTTTGATGAATAAAATATAACTTTGTATGCCATGGTTGTGAAACAATAATTCTGTTACAACACTCCCCGACGTTTCCGCCACGATTTGATGTTTTACGTGGTCGGGGTGTGACAGAAGAGTTGGTATCAGAGTCAATGGTTATAGGGAATTAGGTTATTAGTAATGCTTTGACCTAGACTATAACCTTTCTAGGACCCCAACACAAGTTGTCTTGTGTTTAGATTTTAAAACATGCACTTCACCTATCCTTAGGTGATCACCAAAATGTGAACCCAATTTTCTGAAACGATTTTTGAAAAACAATCTTCTGTTTTCAAATGATTTATTATATGGTTTTGAACCCCTTTTTGATTTTTTTTCAAATTGATTTTGAAATTTTATCATTTGTTTTTGAATGATTCTTTTGGCCTTGTGCCTTCCAAGTTTTCAAAATCTCGTCAAAGTTTTGGGTTCTAAATAGTGTGAACACGTGCAAACTGGAAGGGTGAATGCCTGTACCTTGGGTTTTCTGTCTAAGGCTAGAGTGTTCGTACAAATCCACATAATCGGACCAGTCACTCTTACCTGGGAACTCCTGGGGTGAGTGTTCACTAATAGGCGAGCATGTCTTCGCTAAGCATTATTTTTGGATCCATTTAAGTCACTGTGTGTCGTTTGTTTGCTTTGTGATACAGACGAATGACCACCATCTTTGCCTTTGTTGATTTTGTTTCCTCTCGTTCTTTTCATCTAATCATCTCACTCGTTTCCTCTCATGGTTCCTCTTTTTAGCATGCCTCCTCGACGTGAAAACCCGTTAATAAATGCCGAGATGGCAAATATTCTGGCACAGCACATGCCTGCCGCACTCCCAAACATTATAGCTCAAGTGAACCAAGCCAATAACGATCAGAATGCTCCTTGTAACTTCAAGAGCTTCAATTCGGCTAAACCACTCAAGTTCAGTGGTACCGAAGGGGTGACTGGGCTCCTTCAATGGTTCGAGAGCATTGAGAGTACATTCCGTCATGTTTTGTGTCCTGAGAACCGGAAGGTCGAGTTCGCTTCTAGCGTATTTCAGAAGAGGGCTTTGACATGGTGGAACGGGGTTATGAGAGACCGTGGTGCTGAAGTTGCTTTGGCACAAACATGGGCTGAACTAAGAACTCTTATGATGAGGGAGTTTTGTCCTCGTCATGAGCTGCGAGCTTTGGAGAGGGAGTTTGATGATTTGAAACAGGAAAGTGGTGAGCACTGGGCGTATACTGACAGGTATGAGGAGTTAAGCTTACTTTGCCCAACAATGGTTACCCCACTCGATAAGGCTATCGAGAGGTACATCGATGGTCTACCTGACTCCGTGCAAGACATCGTTACTGGTAGTAATCCTACCACTGTCCGTCAGGCAATCGAGTTATCTGCGACGTTGACTGAGTCGCAGATTCGAAAGGGTAAGTTGCACAGAAAGGGTGACAAGAAGGGTAAGAAGCAGGAGTCTGACAAGAAGGATAGCAAGAAAGGTAAAAACAAGAAGGGAAATGATGCGGGTTCCTCAAAGGGTTCTAGGAAGAGAAAGGCTTCCCAAAACTATGCCGTTACTGCACAGGCTCAAGCTGCACAAAATCAGCCTATGCAACAACCTGCCAAGAGGCCTTATCTTGGCAATGCACCTTTATGCAACAGATGTAATGGCCATCACCTACCCCACCTCCAGTGTCGTCATTGCACCAACTGTGGGAGAAATGGTCATCTTGCTGCTACATGCCGCATTCCGGTTAACCAGAATCAGGCAGTTCAGAACCAAGCTCAACAAGTTGCTCAGCCTCCTGCTCAGCAACAAGGTCAAGCAGCACGACCTCACTTCCCACCAGGTTCTTGTTACAACTGTGGGGATCTGACCCACTACCGTAACCAGTGTCCAAGATTGGTAAATGCTAATCCAGTTCAAGCTCAGGCTCGTGGGCGAGCTTTGAATATGAATGCATAAGAGACGCAAGCAGACAATGACGTGGTGAACGGTACGTTCTTTGTTAATAATCAACCTGTGTCTGTTCTTTTTGATTCAGGGGCCGATAAGAGTTTTGTGTCGTTATCTTTTGAGTTCTTGCTTCGCGTGTCTAGAACGAAACTAGGTAAGCCTTTGACAGTCGAAGTTGCGAGTGGTGAACCCGTTGTTCTTGATTCTGTTCTTCGCAACTGCCAGTTGAACCTTAACGACCATCTCTTTCCCATTGACCTCATGCCTATGCAACTTGGAAGCTTCGACATTATTGTGGGTATGGATTGGTTAGCCAAGCATCGCGCAGAGGTAGTTTGTTTTGAGAAGATTGTTCAAGTTCCGCTTTCGTCAGGTGAGATCCTTCAGGTTCGTGGTGAAAAACCTGCTAGTCGTCTCAAGCTTATGTCTTGTTTTCAAGCTCGGAAGTATCTGCGAAAGAATTATGTGGCCTTCTTGGCACATGTTACATTATATAAAGACAAAGGTAAGTCTATCCAAGATATTCCTATTGTTCGGGATTATCCGGAGCTGTTTCCTGAAGAGTTACCTGGTCTACCCCTAGCACGCCAAGTCGAGTTCCGTATTGATCTCGTACCTGGTGCAAATCCTATTGCCAGAGCTCCATATCGTCTTGCACCGTTTGAGATGCAAGAGCTATCTAAGTAGCTTCAGGAGCATTCTGATAAAGGTTTTATTCGTCCTAGCTTTTCACCTTGGGGTGCTCCCGTTCTTTTTGGCAAGAAGAAGGATGGATCCTTCAGAATGTGCATCGATTATCGTGAGCTGAACAAGCTTACCATCAAGAATCGATATCCCCTACCTCGCATTGATGATCTCTTTGACCAGTTACAGGGTGCTACTTGCTTTTCGAAGGTCGATCTTCGTTCTAGGTATCATCAACTTCGTGTGCATGAAGAGGATATTCCCAAGACAGCATTCCGCACTCGTTATGGGAATTATGAGTTCACAGTCATGCCATTCGGTTTGACCAATGCTCCTGCTGTTTTCATGGACTTGATGAATAGGGTCTGCAAGCCTTATTTGGATAAGTTCATCATCGTTTTTATTGATGACATCTTGATTTATTCTAAGACGCGAGCTGATCACGAGCAACGTCTTCATCTTACTCTGGAACTCCTAAAGAAAGAGCAACTTTTTGCCAAATTCTCCAAGTGTGAATTTTGGCTTAAGGAAGTTCAATTTTTGGGACATATTGTCAACGAACAAGGTATTCATGTAGATCCCTCCAAGATCAGTGCGATTAAGGATTGGGATATGCCTACTACTCCTACTGAGGTTCGTTCCTTTCTTGGTCTTGCGGGTTATTACCGCCGCTTCATAGAGAACTTCTCGAAGATTGCAGTTCCTCTAACTGCTCTAACTCAGAAGAACAAACCCTTTGAATGGGGTTCTAAGCAAGAAGAAGCGTTTTAGACCTTGAAGCAGAAGCTTTGTGATGCACCTATTCTGACTTTGCCTGAAGGCAATTCTGACTTCGTCGTTTATTGCGATGCATCGAAATTAGGTCTTGGCTGTGTTCTGATGCAAAGGAACAAAGTCATAGCCTACGCATCAAGGCAGTTGAAGGTACATGAGAGAAACTACACCACTCATGATCTTGAGTTGGGTGCAGTTGTCTTCGCTCTCAAAATCTGGAGACATTATTTGTATGGCACAAAATGCGTGGTTTTCACTGACCACAAAAGTCTTCAGCATATCTTCAATCAGAAAGAACTCAACATGAGGCAAAGGCGTTGGGTTGAACTTTTAAACGACTATGATTGCGAAATTCGCTACCATCCTGGTAAAGAGAATGTTGTGGCTGACGCATTGAGTCGTAAGGAACGTACTAAGCTTCATTGTGTTCGTGTTCAATTTGATGTTCAAGCTGAATCCGATATTCAAGCACGCATTTCTCAGGCTCAACATGCTTGTGTTTCGTAAGATTTGATGGGTAAGGAATTACCCTATCACATTAAGCCTGATCTTGTGCTGAAAGATGATGGATCATATTATTTCATGGACCGTTTGTGGGTCCCAAGCCAAGATGATCTTCGCACTTTGCTTATGGATGAGGCCCATAAGTCTCGTTACTCTATTCATCCTGGCTCAGACAAGATGTATAAGGATCTTCGTACTCGGTATTGGTGGCCTGGTATGAAGAAAGACATTGCCTTGTACGTTTCAAAGTGCCTTACTTGTCTTAAGTTTAAAGCTGAACACTAACATCCTTCTGGTATTTTGGAGCAACCAAAGATTCCAGTTTGGAAATGGGAAAACATCGCTATGGATCTCATTACTAAACTTCCGCGCACTAAGAAAGGTCATGATGCCATCTGGGTAGTTGTTGATCGTCTTACTAAGTCAGTGCATTTCTTACCAATCCGTGAGGATTTTTCTGCTGAAAGGCTGGCTAAAATTTATGTGGATGAAATCGTATCTCGACATGGTGTTCCTTTGAACATTATTTTTGACAGAGATGCTCGCTTCTCTTCTCGTTTTTGGAGAACCATGCAATCTGCTATGGGGACCCAACTTAATCAGAGCACAGCTTATCATCCGCAAACAGATGGCCAAACTGAAAGAACAATCGAGACTTTGGAGGATATGCTTAGAGCTTGTGTGATCGATTTTGGTGGTAGTTGGGATTCACATCTTCCATTGATTGAATTCTCCTACAACAACAGTTATCACTCCAGCATCAACATGGCTCCTTTCGAGGCTCTCTATGGTCGAAAATGTCATTCACCAGTCTGCTGGAATGAGATCGGTGAGGCTCAGCTTACTGGACCTGACCTCATTGTAGAGACAACTGACAAGGTTAAGAAAGTTCGTGATAACCTTCAGACAGCTCGAAGCCGTCAAAAGAGTTATGCAGACCGATGACGCAACCCCTTGGAATTTCAAGTCGGTGATCGTGTGTTACTTAAGGTCTCACCTTGGAAAGGTGTGATCAGATTTGGAAAGAAAGGAAAACTTGCACCTAGATACGTTGGACCATTCAAGATCGTCGAAAGAATTGGTAAGGTAGCCTACAGACTTGAATTACCTCCTGAACTTGGAAATGTTCATCCAACCTTCCACGTATCCAATCTCAAAAAGTGTCTAGCTGATGAGAATCTCCACATACCACTTGAGGAAATTCGTGTTGATAAAACACTGCATTTTGTTGAGAAGCCTGTGGAAATTATGGATCGTGAAGTCAAATGGCTTAAACGCACGCGCATTCCTTTGGTTAAAGTTCGCTGGGAATCTAAACGTGGACCTGAGTTTACTTGGGAACGTGAAGATCAAATGAAGGCGAAGTATCCGCATCTATTCTCACGAGTTTCCACTAAACAAATTTCGGGACGAAATTTCCACAAGTAGGGGAGACTGTGACATTTGTGCTTGTAATCATCGTGAACAATTCAGTTATCAATGAAATAAAGTTATTTGATCCCATTGTTTGTTTGTTTATGTTTGATGTTTTTCATGTTTTGTCTTTTATCCAATTTCAAACTCTATATCACTTTCTGGGGAATTGTACGCAAACTTGTGCGTAAACATACTTAGTTTAACGCGAAAAATGCTCTGGAACATCAATTTATGCTTAACATACCTTAAATAACCTTTACATAACTTAGAAAAAGTTTTGAAGGCTTTGGTATGGCAAAATCAAGTTTATTCGCTTACAGGGACTAAAATTGACAAACTGCGAAAGTATGCCAATTTGAACTGTAACGAACATTCCGAAACATGATCATAAGTTAAACACACCCTAAATATCCTTTACATATCTTAGAAATTGGCTTTGAGGGGTTCGGTGTGCTAAAATAAACTTTATGCTCATTCAGGGACTAAAAGCGTCAAAAAGTGCATAAGTTTGCATTTTTGCGCATAACATACGTTCTGAATACATCCGGACATCCAAAAATTTAAGTAATCATTAAAATATTATATTTTAGTGATTGGCTTGATAAAAATCCATTCGTCGCACAATTTGGACCGTTTTTGCGTCCGTTACGACTTCCGTCGTAATTAACCGAAGAACGCAATCGTACGGCCAAACAAACTGACATCAGACATATTTTTGAGCATGTTTCATGTTCCCTATGTTTTAGCATCCTTGTGGAGCTTAAAAATGGGTTTGGCGGGTGTTAGAAGTGCCAAAACACGACCATACGCGCACAGGGACCTAAACTGCCAAAACTGAAATTGAGCTGGTATGCAGGGTCCTTATGGACCGTATGGGTGTGCTTACGGTCCGTAAGCCATGCCCAGATCAGCAGAAATGTTTTCCAGCCATTTCCAGTTGTTACCTACCTTGAGCACATGGTTTTTGGGTTTCTATGGGCTGGTTTAGGGGCTCCCCTGGTTTTCTAAAACTATGGGCTCGATGTGTACGGCTAGGATTGAATCTCGGATAACGAGGAACGATCTTAACGGTTCTACTACACCTATAAATACCCCCTCCATGTTGCACCTCATTCCCTCATATTTGAATCTAATTCTACACTCTCTAAGTGGAAGTATATACTTCCTACCTGAGAGTGAATCGGGTCAAATCTTGCGGGGACCTTCTGTAAGTATTCTTTCGTGTTTTTCGTTCAGTTTAGCGTTAAAGTCAAACTGCGTTTGACTTTCTGCATTGACCAGTTTATGGTCAACACGAAGTTCGTTTGAACTTCATAACGTGAGCGTAATCACGACGGTTATAGTCCGTAGTGACTATACCTACTGATTACCACGTTATCTAGGCTCAGTGACGAGTCGTCGTTTCGACCAAAATGCGTTTTCTCGTGTATTTTGTAACCAAACTACTCTAGTGTATTAAAACCGTTTGTTTTAATACCAAACCTGTTTTCTAACTTAACGAAACATGTTCTAGCATGTTTAGCTCGTCACCTTTAGATTTGTGCTTGTTTAGGGTCGTAAAGGTAAGCGATCTAATCAATCTCTTATACTTTCGAACCCGACCCATTTGGTCGATCATTAGGATCCGACCAAACACTTTAGGGACCATAGTGGTGTAGGGAATAACCTTCCTTGGATATACCTTATGGTCACGTCGTTTGAGTAGTAGTATGATAGGTAATGTATATGCCTTAGGAAAATTACCAAAATGCCCTTTTCGCGCCAAAATTCATTTTAAGCCTACGTAACGTAATTTTTGACATCTAAACTGATTTGGCAACAATATTAAACATGTTAAGGCATATTTTACTTGTCATAGGACTAGTTAGGCGTTCCGAACGCGTTTTACACGAACGACGCGTTAAAGTAGCATAAGCTACCTAAACGGGTCGTAACGGATCAAAAGCACTTAGGATTAGTTTCGTTTTAGTATGCAGGCTTTGTCAAACCATATTACATAAGTTTCGTTTTACTGACATCCTAGGTTTGTTTAGGTGTAAGGAATGACTAAATCCAATAACATTTCTTTTGATAACCTTGACTTAGGGTTATCCGTCTGTCTCAAGGCTTGAATGTATGCGTTAACTTACCAGATAAATGTTTGTATCATTTAAAACATGCATTTACTTTGCAAAACATAACTTTTTGATATATTCAAAATACTTTGTTTTGTACATTTTTACACTTGGTTTAAGTAAACACATTTTACTTAACATACATAACATTTGTTACACATACATGACTACATTTTGGACTTTTTGACAATGGTTTATACAAGAACATTTGATGGATTGTTTAAACATGACTTTATACATTGGTGGTTTGTTTAAGTGAAATAAGTAACGAGACGTGTGTAGTATGATACAAGCATGGTGGATACGCCGCTGGTACTTCCTATATATAAGTGCTTGTATTATATTACATGTCGTAGCGTTACTTAAATCATTCAATTTGAACTTATACATTTTACACAAATAGCATATTTTTCACAAGACTTTGTTTTACAAAACAGTTTGTTTTATACAACTTATTTTTACTTGGTTATTCTTTTAACCATACATTATTCTTTTATATATACATACTAACTGATTTATTATCGCTTTTCAAACATTTTATAAAAGCAAACACTTAAACTAGATTCATGACAAGTTTTCATTAAACATTTTCTTAAACCTGTAAGACCCTAATACGTATTTGACAAAAAGTCGCAGCGGAAATTTGTGCCATAAAAATTTCTTTCATTAAAAACATCTCGACTTACTTGAACGTTTGTTTTAATATGTATCTTTTACAAAAATAAAGTATAAGTCCTGTTTACTAAAGTACATACTCAATTATCCCCGTACAATCTATCTTATGGCTCGGTCTTCGATCTCTATTGCTCGTGATAACCGCCCATGATTCGTACAACCTGCACTCACCACATACATTCATAACATTAGTACATAATACATAAGCAAGATTCAGTCTCGTACACTTCCCATTTCGTTATCTTTCTGACTTTAAGCAATTCATCTGCGTATCCATATCCTGGCGAGGCTTTGATAATGTACCTGCATTACTTTTCATTCTCAAGGCACACTATTAATAATGTATTACTCGTCGTATCTCTATCATACATACATACATTCTTACATGCATACCTACACATCTACATACGTACATACCTTCCTATATCTCTACATACATGCATACACTCATACGTACCTTCAAATATACCAAATACATATCATACACACATACATTACTACATCTCTACATATGTACATATACACATACTTATCTTCACATATACATAAATACACATCTACATACGTACATACATTACTACGTCTCTACTTACTTTCATACACCCATACGTGCCTTCATACATACTTAAATACACGTCTACATATGTACATGCACTCTTACGTACACGTTCAAGATCTTACATACCTCTTGTATATCCATATATTAATCATGTGGTACTTAGACTTAGATTTATAGCCCATAGACGTCAAAAGAACGATCATGTTTGGGAGGCCCGCCATGGTCCACGGATAATAAACCGAAGCCTACTATACCCAAATCAACTTAGGTAACAATTTTCAGGTTTTTGAACATGGGGAGGCCGTCGACGACGGCCCTAGGGGCGTCGGCGACGGCCCTTGCATAAGTTAAAAGGTGTTCTGTTGAACTCCTCTTATGTTAAGATGTGTTTCTTTTGCACACCTCTTAAGTTAAGAGGTGTTTCTTTTGCACTCCTCTTAAGTTAAGAGGTGTTTTTGCTGCAGCTACGTTTCGTCGTCCATACGCACTAAAACGCACATAACTTTTGAACCGTTTACCCGTTTAACCTCCCGTTTCATCCTACATGCTTGTAAATTCACATTCTATTATATGAACTTGAAATCCAACATCCGGTTTAAGGAAAATATTCACTTAAGCTCTCGGCTTTATATACCCGCTTTCACTTATTCGACCCGTTCATGTTTTCATCAAACCACTCATTTGTTTTAACCCAAAACTTACATAAACGTTATAGCTATAATACTTTTACATTATCTAGGGTTTGTACTTGGGATTTATGCACCCGATACCCGGTATGCGTTAAACCTATTCATGTCATTCATTTATACGGAAGCAAACTTTGTTAATACAATTTCAAATGCGAAATTGTTTGTCTATTAACCATGACTCACAACCGAGTATTTAGACTATCAATCCGCATCTCCGATTCTTGGATAGCGTACTTATATACAATTCTACCCATACCCGGTTATAGTACCGTAATCAATTACTTATACAACCCTTCCGGTATAGTAATAAAACCACAATTTTGACCCATTCGGCCTACTTAACGTAAATCATCAATTTCATACAACCCTTCTTATTTGACTTCAATTATCATGCCTAATTAACTAGAACATAACCTTACTTAACAAACTAAGAAGTGATTCGGAAATCACTTACCTTGTGCATCCGTGTCCGTATCCACTTCCTTGCCTCCTCTTGACCCGTTAGCCTTTCATGCTTGAGTCCATCTTGATATGATTCCTCTACTTTCATGCCACCAATTCACATTCTCGTTAGCATACACAATTGTACATGATAAAGATCATATCAATTGCATATTTCACATTTGACTTTCATTAGTCAATTATAACAAGTATAAGACATATACCCAATTTCACATCCTTTCAAACTCATACAATTTACCATGTCATTTCATATAACGTGTATAGATGTAACATGCACTATACGACTTTCTAATATCCTACCTTTAGAACAACAAGTCAAATTGTGCTTCCTATTCGTAGTTGACTTTCAGAAGTCAACAGTTTATCATGTGAACTTCCGACTTATTCACCTATATCCGTAACATCATTTATGCTATATTAAAGACACTATATATATATATATATATATATATATATATATATATATATATATTTCTTTTTCACGATGCAAATGTGCTTACAATCACATGATCACCTAGTGATATAAAACACAATGTACAAGTCCTTAATGCATAGTCTTGACCAAGACACACATTCAACAAGAATTCTTGTATGAGTTCCATCTAAAGCACATTCTTCAAGTTAGTATACTACTAATTACATCATTTCCTCATTTCATTCATATATATATCGAGCCATTTCATACAATCTCACATCTTAACTTCACTTAGACATTTCATCAAACACTTGGTGTGCGTACCACTACCTTAGCACAATGTACAACTAATTAAAGCACATTCTTCCTAGTTCAATCATGGATTAACATAATCTTTCACAAATCATCATCATAACCAAGCATCATATGTCTATATCAATTTATCCATCTAACTACTTTCTATAACACTACTCTAACATCAACATTACACAATTCATCATAAATCTTCACTATACTTCATCTTCCTACAATTCTAAGTGGGTTTTATCCTAACTCATCAATACCATCCAAATTAAGCATATTACAACTTTAACACATTGATATTAACTAACATTCATATTCAACTTCATAGTACATTCGCGGATTACACATAACCCACTTCATCAAATATCACCAAAACATTAAATTCAACTTACCACTTGCTTATTAGAGCTAGATGATGAGAGATCTTCATCCATGCAATGTTTTTCCTTTGATCTTGGGTTTGATTTGACTGAATTTGCATTCTTGTTCTTGAGAGGATTTATCCTCTTTCTTCCTCTCCATATACGACACACACATACACTACACATAGTAAAATTCTGCCTTTTACATTTAATCCAAACTTCATCCTAAATCTCCAAATTCAGCCCCTCATGTTTGTTATGTATTCATAATTGTCCCAAATTCCTTCTTTATTTGTTTTAACTAAACCATTTAAATGGTTAAATAGTCTAGTCATTTTGTTTTATGTTTCATCATATGGAATCGTATGATGAATGTAAATATTCGAGTTTTGGGGCGTTACAAGTCTACCCCCTTAAAGAAGGTTTCGTCCCCGAAACCTTTCCCATTCTTAGTAGAGCAATACTACTCTTACTTCTCACCTATTCATTCACGATGCTCATTACAACATGAATACATTTGGGATCTTGGTCAAAAGTTTGGTTCATACCTAAAACATGATTGTACGCATTGTCCTTACGTTCTTAAATTATGTAATTTACTTTCACAATCCCATAAAACCCAGTGTCTGATCCAGAGCTCTTATTAGTGTCGTTTTCATTGTATAATGCTAGTTCCTAGCAAACATCCTCACTAGCGATTCATTCATTGAATTCATTCAATATGCATACTAATGCAAAACCGTACTCGAGGTTATATTCAGGTTTTTGGTCGCACAAACCTAAATTTACAGTTTGTTTCTACCTTTCTAATTAAGCATAATACATTCATACATTTACTAATCGAACTAAATCGATTTATTTCATTCTAATCATACATCATATACGATCTTTTCATTTTGTTCTCTTTGAGTTATCCTTAACATCCCATTACTAGTGTTACTTCTAGTTATCTTCATATATACATACGAGAGGTCAACATATCATCATAGGCATACTATAAACATTTAATTATATCAATACTTACGCATAATCACAAGCTAAACATCTTACTAACCTTGATTTCGTTCCGTATCCCAACAAAGTCTTGTTCAGATGAACATGGCCAACAAGCCCAACATCGAAATTAGTATTTTCCATCGATACTTGTCATTATTACTTTTTCTCCAAATTTACTTTATTCGGGGTTTTAAATGCTCACAAATCTTTCATTCTTATAATTATTTCATTAACCTTTTTGCAAAACTTCCCCTTCCCATCCATACTTAAGTTATTGTTCGGGTCGTAGCCCGTCATTCGTTCCGACTCCCAAGAGTCATTTACCAACACATCTAACACATAACGGGTTTAAAACTTCTTTTTTTCATTTTAAAACTTAGGTTTGCGTGCCCATTACGATTGCTCTTTTGTTCATTTACTTTACATTTACTCATAGGACTCGTTTGACATAACTACGGTCAACTATTGACACAATTCTGATGTGGGTAGATTTTATCCTTTATATGTTTTAAATCCGTCCTGCGGATTCGAATGTAACACCCATACCTTTTATTACTTCTATATTTTGAATCCGTCTAGCGGTTTCTAACCCACCATTCATACATTTTCTTCCTTCTATGATTTGAATCCGTCTCGCAGATTCAAACATATCATTCCTGCATTTCATTCCTTGAATCCGTCTTGCGGATCCAAACATTCCATTCAAGCCTTTCATTCCTTGAATCCGTCTCGCGGATTTAAACATTACATTCATATCTTTCATTCCTCACGCGTGTTAAATCCGTCTCGCGGATTCAAACAAGTCATTCATACCTCATTCCTTTCATGCTTCGAATCCGTCTCGCAGATTCTAACACATCATTCATACTTTCATTTCTTTCATGTTTCGAATCCGTCCCGCGGATTCTAACATATCATTCATACTTTCATTCATGAAAGTCTTCCATTTCTCTTCACCCCCACGTCCACCTACTACCTATTTCTAACAAACATACCTGTAACAATTATCACGGTCTCACGAACGTCATACGTTTCTTGTGTACTGGCCAGGTACACAATCCACATACTAGTTTCGTGTCTTCGCGTAATCGCCACCTTATGTCCGCAGAATTAAGTTTCGGCACGTGTAATATTTTCAAAACTTCTTTACCATGTCATTATTATATTTCATTTAAAATATGCTTTCACTTGCTTACTTATACCATTTCATATGCCCACATGTTAAGTTTACGTACCTGGGGTCAATTCGTCTTATTACTTGCCTTGATGCCGGTCCTAGACCGCATTCACGGATCATCCTTTCCAAGCAACTATGCTTACCTTACACATAACATACTGTTAGTTTTATTCATGTGAATACATACATACACATTTTCATTCCATTTCTACCTTTAGATCTTGATCGAGTCATGGATTGTACGGGTTCCTTATCACAAGAGCACACATGTTTGAGTCCAAGTACCTATCCTCTCGTACTTGATTCTCTCAAACCGGGGCTCTGATAGCAACTTGTAAGACCCTAATACGTATTTGACAAAAAGTCGCAGCGGAAATTTGTGCCATAAAAATTTCTTTCATTAAAAACATCTCGACTTACTTGAACGTTCGTTTTAATATGTATCTTTTACAAAAATAAAGTATAACTCCTGTTTACTAAAGTACATACTCAATTATCCCCGTACAATCTATCTTATGACTCGTTCTTCGATCTCTATTGCTCGTGATAACTGCCCGTGACTCGTACAACCTGCACTCACCACATACATTCATAACATTAGTACATAATACATAAACAAGATTCAGTCTCGTACACTTCCCACTTCGTTATCTTTCTGACTTTAAGCAATTCATCTGCGTATCCATATCCTGCTGAGGCTTTGATAATGTACCTGCATTACTTTTCATTCTCAAGGCACCCTATTAATAACGTATTACTCGTCGTATCTCTATCATACATACATACATTCTTACATGCATACCCACACATCTACATACATACATACCTTCCTATATCTCTACATACATGCATACACTCATACATACCTTCATATATACCAAATACATATATACATACACACATACATTACTACGTCTCTACATATGTACATATACACATACGTATCTTCACATATACATAAATACACATCTACATACGTACATACATTACTACGTCTCTACTTACTTTCATACACCCATACGTGCCCTCATACATACTTAAATACACGTCTACATATGTACATGCACTCTTACGTACACGTTCAAGATCTTACATACCTCTTGTATATCCATATATTAATCACGTGGTACTTAGACTTAGATTTATAGCCCATAGACGTCAAAAGAACGATCAAAATCATGTTCGGGAGGCCCGCCATGGTCCACGGATAATAAACCGAAGCCTACTATACCCAAATCAACTTAGGTAACAATTTTCAGGTTTTTGAACATGGGGAGTGTGACACCTCGTATTTTCAATCTTTCCATTTTTGGCAAGTCTACTTGTAGTTTCTATTTTTGTAAGTTGTACCTTTGTGGTATTTGGTTTTATTCCCAAATTGTACTCGAGACTTGAAATCATAATGAAAGTGCATTATTTTATTCATATTTGTGTTTGAATGCTATGTATTGTCAAAACAATTAAAAACATGTCAAACTATGTTAAACACGTAAAAACAGTGAAATTCCATCTTAATCTCAGCTCTCAAATTCATCATTGCCAAGAGATTACCCTAAACCGTACGAAAATTGGGAATTTATACTTAAATTCGGTAAAAATATCAAAAATTGGGTTAAAATAATTTTTATATTATTTTATTAATATTTTAAATAAGTAAAATAATAATTAAAATTAAATAAATAAATATTTTAAACTGATTTTTTTTATGATTTTTGAGTATTTTGGTTAGTTAAACTAACTCAGTTAGTGAAAACCCAGTTAATTCAGCTAACTGGGTTAATTTTATCAAAGGGCAGCACTAACTGAGTTAGAAAACTCAGTTAGTGACTAACCCAGTTAGTCAGATCAACAGTTAATAAAAAAGGGGGTTTGAACCGCGTGGAACCGGAATCGAACTCGTGACCTTGACCTTAACAAGCAACGCACTAACCACTCGGCCGGGAATGCCACATCCGGCAAATCATGAAACCGAATTATACTTAACATCTAATTAATTGCCCCGAATTTAAATCAGTTAACCGCCAACCGATCGTCTTCTCCGACCTTTGGTTTGTTTACCGGAAACCCGACTTTTCATGGCTCGTAACAGTCGTCCTTCTCCTATAAAAATCCGACGAACCTTCTTGGTCGTTCCTTTCCCTTTCATTCCCGATCACCGAAGCCGAAACCGAAACCGATTCGAGACTTCGTCGCCGGAATCCTACAACGCCGCCGAGGACCACCACCTTCGCCGCTGCAAACCACCGTCTGCCGCCACCTGAAATCCAGTCGCCGGTACCGATTCCGTTTCCGTTTTCCTTTTTTTGTAATTACAGTTTTATTATTATTACTATTATTATTATTATTATTATTATTACTTATTAGTATATTTATTATTAATATTATTATTATTATTAGATTATTAATATTATTATTATAAACTTCATTTATTTATTTATCTATACTTATAATAATCAGATATATTTAACAATATTAAACAAATATAATATTTCTATATTTATTTAGAATAATTATTATTAATAAACAGATTTATTATTATTATTATTATTATTATTATTATTATTATTATTATTATTATTATTATTATTAAACAGATTTATTTTTAAATCTTAAATTTTATAACAGAATTATTATATAATCAGAATTTTTACAAAATAAATCAGATTTATCATTCAGAATTATTTATTATTTTATTTAAACCAGAATTATTATTTTATATAATAATCATTTTTAGATTTTCAGAATTATTATTTTTATAAACGCAGAATTTATTTAACAGAATTACTATTTGATTATTTAAATCCGAAATATTATTCCTTATTTATTCAGATTTATTATTTCAAATGAGAGTTATTAATCTATATTATTATTAATATTAATCAGAATTATTATTTATATAAAATCCAGAATTTTAGTAATAGTATTTATAATATATTGGGTAAAATCAGTAATATTATTATAATAATATATGAAAATCAGTATTTATTTTTACTCACTTATTTATAAATAAATTGTCATATATTTCATTAAATACAAAATATGAGACATATGATTGCTATTTTAGAAATACTAATATTATTTTTATAAAAGCCTTGTTATTTAAATAATCTCCAAATCCCTAATATTTATTAATCCTCAAAATCAATAGGGTAAATCTCTTGTGCACATTCTCTTGGGCAATTCCTTGTTCTTAATCTTTTCCAAGAAAAACGCAACGCAACCTAAGGTGAGTATACTTGACCCATTTTCTATTTTACACTTTTGGGTGTAGTATGCATTTCTATATCAAAACACACTATGTTAAACATTTTTGCACAATCAATCCACATTTCATGTGAATCTATTTGACTCATGTTAATCACGTTATGCTACTGTTAAACATTTATGACTGTGTGTTCATTAACTTTGCAAGCCTCCCCTAACAATGGCAGCGCTGTAGGTTGTAACGCCCCTCCCATAATATTATGGGTATTGTTAGGTTTATTCTATGTTACTCATGTTACCACCCTTCTAGGGTTAGGCTATGTTAATTGCGTTAAACTTTGGTTTGAACACATAGATTTCATCGTTACGAGTATAACTGTTAATATGAACTCATGTAGTCACGTGGATTTGAGCATGTTAATCTATTTCAAACATATTATACTATATTCAAACTTGTATACTCGCCAACATGTTTTGTTGACTTTATTTTAAATGCATACTGCAGGATGAGGAATCAAGATTTGAAGAAGTGAATAGGATGGCCTAGAAACTCACCTTTGAAATAAACTATGTTTAATGTTTGTTATTTCCTTTTTATGACAATGTATGAAACTTTGCAATTTTAATAAATGAAATTTAATTATATTGTCACATTTAGTGTTATGATGTCTTTGAACAGTTTGTACGTCTCATCCCGATGTTTCCGCCATCGGTTGGGGTGTGACAGATTGGTATCAGAGCCATAACTATAGGGAATTAGGGAGGATTGCCTTACTTTCGCCTAGTCTATAGTAGGAGTACTCTGATACCATATTGGTATCAGAGCCATAACTATAGGGAATTAGGAATGCTTTTACCTAGTCTATAGTTTAGGAGCTTTCTCATTTATTTGCTGTTTAAGACAATATTCCCTTCTCTCTTCCTTGCTTCCCTCTATTCTTTTGGACTTTTAATATACAAGCCTTTCCTAAGGCTAACACAATACACACATGGAAGCTTTGAAGACACTCTTACAACACAATCGAAATGATTCATCAAAACAGGGGTGATTCCCATATTTGGTGATGATTTTCATTCAGCTTAAATTTGATTTTTGCACGAAATCTACCCTCAAGTTAGGAGTGCCATCCATACCTTGATGGGAATTTCCATTTCATATTCTAGTGGACCCTCATCTTTGGATGAGTACCAACCACATCAGGGTACGATGTTATCAAGTTAGAGGTGAAACTCGCATCTTGTTAACTAGTCCCATTCCTTGATTTTCGATCTCGCCAAAGTTTCGATTTTCCCAATCGATTAAGAACGTGTAGTAACTGGAAGGACAAATATCGTTAGTCGCTCCTCGATGAGAGTATTTGTCTATTAGGCCAAAGCATGTCTCCTTAATTCGAAAAGGATTTCGATTCACTTTGGAATAGTCTTATGTTACGTTCCGTGACAATCCATATTTTTATGATAAATCTCTTTTTATGTTATCTCAATTATCATGTGATTTACATTTGAGCGTTATCTTCATTTCAAGTTTGGGAACACGAATCACGTTATTATCGCAATCTAAAACAATTAATAATTACTCCTTCGTGAACAAACTAAATTTATGATGCTTTCATTATCAATGTTACCCTGCGTGAAATTCATGATTATGTTGTGTGAAACTAAATGATCCTTTTATGTGCTATATGAAACTATATGCTATGTGATGCATTCATGAAAACAATTTTCTTAAACAAACATTATGATCAAGTCTCATCTATTCCCTCTTTTGAATCTTTAGATGTTATTTTTTTTCAAAAGTCCTTTCTCTTTAAGATTTCGAGGACGAAATCTCCTAAAGTAGGGGAGACTGTGACACCTCGTATTTTCAATCTTTCCATTTTTGGCAAGTTTACTTGTACTTTCTATTTTTGTAAGTTGTACCTTTGTGGTATTTGGTTTTATTCCCAATTTGTACTCGAGACTTGAAATCATAATGAAAGTGCATTATTTTATTCATATTTGTGTTTGAATGCTATGTATTGTCAAAACAATTAAAAACATGTCAAACTATGTTAAACACGTAAAAACAGTGAAATTCCATCTTAATCTCAGCTCTCAAATTCATCATTGCCAAGAGATTACCCTAAACCGTACGAAAATTGGGAATTTATACTTAAATTCGTTAAAAATATCAAAAATTGGGTTAAAATAATTTTTATATTATTTTATTAATATTTTAAATAAGTAAAATAATAATTAAAATTAAATAAATAAATATTTTAAACTGATTTTTTTATAATTTTTGAGTATTTTGGTTAGTTAAACTAACTCAGTTAGTGAAAACCCAGTTAATTCAGCTAACTGGGTTAATTTTATCAAAGGGCAGCACTAACTGAGTTAGAAAACTCAGTTAGTGACTAACCCAGTTAGTCAGATCAACAGTTAATAAAAAAAGGGGGTTTGAACCGCGTGGAACCGGAATCGAACTCGTGACCTTGACCTTAACAAGCAACGCACTAACCACTCAGCCGGGAATGCCACATCCGGCAAATCATGAAACCGAATTATACTTAACATCTAATTAATTGCCCTGAATTTAAATCAGTTAACCGCCAACCGATCGTCTTCTCCGACCTTTGGTTTGTTTACCGGAAACCCGACTTTTCATGGCTCGTAACAGTCGTCCTTCTCCTATAAAAATCCGACGAACCTTCTTGGTCGTTCCTTTCCCTTTCATTCCCGATCACCGAAGCCGAAACCGAAACCGATTCGAGACTTCGTCGCCGGAATCCTGCAACGCCGCCGAGGACCACCACCTTCGCCGCTGCAAACCACCGTCTGCCGCCACCTGAAATCCAGTCGCCGGTACCGATTCCGTTTCCGTTTTCCTTTTTTTTGTAATTACAGTTTTATTATTATTATTATTACTATTACTATTATTATTATTATTATTATTATTACTATTACTTATTAGTATATTTATTATTAATATTATTATTATTAGATTATTAATATTATTATTATAAACTTCATTTATTTATTTATCTATACTTATAATAATCAGATATATTTAACAATATTAAACAAATATAATATTTCTATATTTATTTAGAATAATTATTATTAATAAACAGATTTATTTATATAATTATTATTATTATTATTAAACAGATTTATTTTTAAATCTTAAATTTTATAACAGAATTATTATATAATCAGAATTTTTACAAAATAAATCAGATTTATTATTCAGAATTATTTATTATTTTATTTAAACCAGAATTATTATTTTATATAATAATCATTTTTAGATTTTCAGAATTATTGTTTTGTATAAACGCAGAATTTATTTAACAGAATTATTATTTTATTATTTAAATCCGAAATATTATTCCTTATTTATTCAGATTTATTATTTCAAATCAGAGTTATTAATCTATATTATTATTAATATTAATTAGAATTATTATTTATATAAAATCCAGAATTTTAGTAATAGTATTTATAATATATTGGGTAAAATCAGTAATATTATTATAATAATATATGAAAATCAGTATTTATTTTTACTCACTTATTTATAAATAAATTGTCATATATTTCATTAAATACAAAATATGAGACATATGATTGCTATTTTAGAAATATTAATATTATTTTTATAAAAGCCTTGTTATTTAAATAATCTCCAAATCCCTAATATTTATCAATCCTCAAAATCAATAGGGTAAATCTCTTGTGCACATTCTCTTGAGCAATTCCTTGTTCTTAATCTTTTCCAAGAAAAATGCAACGCAACCTAAGGTGAGTATACTTGACCCATTTTCTATTTTACACTTTTGGGTGTAGTATGCATTTCTATATCAAAACACACTATGTTAAACATTTTTGCACAATCAATCCACATTTCATGTGAATCTATTTGACTCATGTTAATCACGTTATGCTACTGTTAAACATTTATGACTGTGTGTTCATTAACTTTGCAAGCCTCCCCTAACAATGGCAGCGCTGTAGGTTGTAACGCCCCTCCCATAATATTATGGGTATTGTTAGGTTTATTCTATGTTACTCATGTTACCACCCTTCTAGGGTTAGGCTATGTTAATTGCGTTAAACTTTGGTTTGAACACATAGATTTCATCGTTACGAGTATAACTGTTAATATGAACTCATGTAGTCACGTGGATTTGAGCATGTTAATCTATTTCAAACATATTATACTATATTCAAACTTGTATACTCGCCAACATGTTTTGTTGACTTTATTTTAAATGCATACTGCAGGATGAGGAATCAAGATTTGAAGAAGTGAATAGGATGGCCTAGAAACCCACCTTTGAAATAAACTATGTTTAATGTTTGTTATTTCCTTTTTATGACAATTTATGAAACTTTGCAATTTTAATAAATGAAATTTAATTATATTGTCACATTTAGTGTTATGATGTCTTTGAACAGTTTGTACGTCTCATCCCGATGTTTCCGCCATCGGTTGGGGTGTGACAGGGAGGCCGTCGGCAACGGCCCTAGGGGCGTCAGCGACGGCCCTTGCATAAGTTAAAAGGTGTTCTGTTGAACTCCTCTTATGTTAAGATGTGTTTCTTTTGCACTCCTCTTAAGTTAAGAGGTGTTTCTTTTGCACTCCTCTTAAGTTAAGAGGTGTTTTTGCTGCAGCTACGTTTCGTCGTCCGTACGCACTAAACCGCACATAACTTTTGAACCGTTTACCCGTTTAACCTCCCGTTTCTTCCTACATGCTTGTAAATTCACATTCTATTATATGAACTTGAAATCCAACATCCGGTTTAAGGAAAATATTCACTTAAGCTCTCGGCTTTATATACCCGCTTTCACTTATTCGACCCGTTCATGTTTTCATCAAACCACTCATTTGTTTTAACCCAAAACTTACATAAACGTTATAGCTATAATACTTTTACATTATCCGGGGTTCTACTTGGGATTTATGCACCCGATACCTGGTATGCGTTAAACCTATTCATGTCATTCATTTATACGAAAGCAAACTTTGTTAATACAATTTCAAATGCGAAATTGTTTGTCTATTAACCTTGACTCACAACCGAGTCTTTAGACTATCAATCCGCGTCTCCGATTCTTGGATAGCGTACTTATCTATAATTCTACCCATACCCGGTTATAGTACCGTAATCAATTACTTATACAACCCTTCTTATTTGACTTCAATTATCATGCCTAATTAACTAGAACATAACCTTACTTAACAAACTAAGAAGTGATTCGGAAATCACTTACCTTGTGCATCCGTGTCCGTATCCATTTCCTTGCCTCCTCTTGACCCGTTAGCCTTTCATGCTTGAGTCCATCTTGATATGATTCCTCTACTTTCATGCCACCAATTCACATTCTCGTTAGCATACACAATTGTACATGATAAAGATCATATCAATTGCATATTTCACATTTGACTTTCATTAGTCAATTATAACAAGTATAAGACATATACCCAATTTCACATCCTTTCAAACTCATACAATTTACCATGTCATTTCATATAACGCGTATAGATGTAACATGCACTATACGACTTTCTAATATCCTACCTTTAGAACAACAAGTCAAATTGTGCTTCCTATTCGTAGTTGACTTTCAGAAGTCAACAGTTTATCATATAAACTTCCGACTTATTCACCTATATCCCTAACATCATTTATGCTATATTAAAGACACTATATATATATATATATTTCTTATTCACGATGCAAATGTGCTTACAATCACATGATCACCTAGTGATATAAAACACAATGTACATGTCCTTAATGCATAGTCTTGACCAAGACACACATTCAACCCGAATTCTTGTATGAGTTCCATCTAAAGCACATTCTTCAAGTTAGTATTCTACTAATTACATCATTACCTCATTTCATTCATATATATATCGAGCCATTTCATACAATCTCACATCTTAACTTCACTTAGACATTTCATCAAACACTTGGTGTGCGTACCACTACCTTAGCACAATGTACAACTAATTAAAGCACATTCTTCCTAGTTCAATCATGGATTAACATAATCTTTCACAAATCATCATCATAACCAAGCATCATATGTCTATATCAATTTATCCATCTAACTACTTTCTATAACACTACTCTAACATCAACATTACACAATTCATCATAAATCTTCACTATACTTCATCTTCCTACAATTCTAAGTAGGTTTTATCCTAACTCATCAATACCATCCAAATTAAGCATATTACAACTTTAACACATTGATATTAACTAACATTCATATTCAATTTCATAATACATTCACGGATTACACATAACCCACTTCATCAAATATCACCAAAACATTAAATTCAACTTACCACTTGCTTATTAGAGCTAGATGATGAGAGATCTTCATCCATGCAATGTTTTTCCTTTGATCTTGGGTTTGATTTGGCTGAATTTGCATTCTTGTTCTTGAGAGGATTTATCCTCTTTCTTCCTCTCCATATACGACACACACACACACACTACACATAGTAAAATTCTGCCTTTTACATTTAATCCAAACTTCATCCTAAATCTCCAAATTCAGCCCCTCATGTTTGTTATGTATTCATAATTGTCCCAAATTCATTCTTTATTTGTTTTAACTAAACTATTTAAATGGTTAAATAGTCTAGTCATTTTGTTTTATGTTTCATCATATGGAATCGTATGATAAATGTAAATATTCGAGTTTTGGGGCGTTACAAAACCTAAGTCATGAATCCTATTTTCATAAAACCTATGTTACTCACAGAAATTTTTATGCTGACATACCTATTTTCACATGTGTTTTCAGGAGCTGTTGATTAGGATGATGATCTTGACACTAGGGCCGTCCTGTGCCTTAGAGACTTAAAATGAAGATAGACTTAGTTTAACTATGTGATGTACTCTTGTTTCTTTTGATTTAAGACAATGAAACTCGTTTGTTTGATGAATAAAATATAACTTTGTATGCCATGGTTGTGAAACAATAATTCTGTTACAACACTCCCCGACATTTCCACCACGATTTGATATTTTACGTGGTCGGGGTGTGACAGAAGAGTTGGACAAGTATTATAAAAAACGCCAAAAAAGCAAATGTCTTACACCTTTGGCGTTTATCAAACTATCATAAAATGACTTTGGACAAGTATTATAAAAAAACTTTTTTATGTATTCTTTTTTTTCCTTTTCAGTTGATTGTTGTATATAATAAAACGCCATATATAATAAAAACGCCAAAACAGCCAAAATGCTTCTTTAAACGATATCATCCAGTTAAAACGCCCCACCAAAAACTCTCAAATTATAATAAAATTAGTTTAAAAAAGTTTTATAAAAAACACAAAAAAATAAAAAAATAAAAAACAAACTTGAAAATGTAACTAGAAACAGTAACTTCAAATCAGAAAAACTGAAGATAGCGAAAATTTATTATATTAGAATCTAAAACGCCAAACTTGAAAGATGGGACGTGTTACAGACTTTAGAGATAAAGCTTGTCTAAAACAATAATTACAAACAGTAACTGAAAAGAGGAATACTCTATTATAATAACGCACCGCTTAACTTACGCGCCAAAAAGAGATCCTATAAAACGATACATCTCAGCAACTTCCATTTGATCAAAAAAAAAAAAAAAACGCCAATACTACTAAAATATCACTCACTGTAAAACGCTAAAAAAATCAAGATGGCTAATATGCTTTCTTGGATATTCAGTATTGTTATTCGTCAAGTTTCACTGAATGAATTGTTAGGGAGGCAAGTAACTCAATAAGAATTTGCTGCATGAAATGGACAAAAATTCAAGAACAAGAATTTGTATTTTTTGTTCTTGAAGAAGGCTTGGATGAGGAGAAGAGATCAATGATACTAAAGAGTGGGATGATGATAAAGATGAAGATCAACATGAAGAAAAAGCGAAAATCACACCTAGACGTCATAGATCTATGTCCCCAAACATCCAGAAAAAAAGTCACTACAACAGACGAGCATGCAAAATAAAAAAAACTGATGGGTTTGTTAAATTTTACATAAAACGCCATGTTTTGGTGTTAGTTCTTGTACTATTTAAGACCAGATAGATTGATGACAGTGAATATTGTGAAGAGAGATCCGATTAGCTTTTTCAATTTATTTTCTTCGCTTGTATTTTTTTTACTGTGGCTAAAATATAATCCAACAATTGTAAAACGCCAAGATAACCCAAACGCCAAAATGTTTATAAAAAAATAATAGAACAATGAACCATCCTATTCAAAACCCCTTCAAAAACGCCACTCAAATAGATTTCCTACCCCCCGGCTCCAATGGCATACGTTGTGAATAAACGTCATAAACGCCAAAATATTGATACAATGGAACCATTAAAACGCCATTAATTATTGAATTTGGTTAACGACAAAAATCTCAAAACCAAAAATTAAAACAACATTGGGAAAGGACGGAATAGGAAAAGCAGAAGATGAAAGGACAAAAAAGCCCCTCCGCCTTTTTCTAAGCGGCGTGACACGTGTTGGGCCAGGAAGCGTTCTCACCGTTCTCACACTTTTGAGCGTTTTCTCCTGATCCCATTTCTCTCTCTCTATATATATATATATATATATGTATATATATATATATATATGTATGTATATATATAGAGAGAGAGAGATAGAGTGGAAAATGGTGTAGAATAAGATTTAGGGTTGAGTGAATAAAATAAGCCTAAATTAACATGTGTTAATATTTACACACCCCTCCCCTTAATTTCTCTGAAAAGGATTGAAAAGGATGTGGGAATAAGATTTAGCGGGTGTGGGAATAGAATCACCTGTAACCAATGATAACCCCTTCCACTTTATCTTCTATATATACGTAGATATACATAGAGAGATAAAGTGTAATGGGTGTATGAATAAGATTTAGGGGTGTGAGATTTAACCAATGATAAACACAAATAGGTTTCAAAGAGCTCACTTTAGATAATCACAAGTAGAGTTTTCAGATAATAAACAATGATAGAGCCAGCGTAATTTATTACTTTTGGAAGGATTCATGAGGTAAGGCTAGTGTGTATGATAAAGTCGTCTATCAGATAGATCGGAAAGTTAAGGAATTTCGAATAGCAGACGACCGATTCGAATAGTGAAATTCTAACCCACGTCTATCCAATACATCACAGGTTTTGTTATAAAAATTTCTACAAAAAACATATGAGCTCTGATACCGCAGTGTAAACACTCATTTCAGGTTAGGGCTGACGTGTCACTTATAAATTAATCAAAATTCAATTTATTCCATTAATAATAAAAACATTACATTAACCAAATCTAAAATATGAAAATTTAAATACGTAACTATTATATAAAGAATTCTAACTATTATTTGGATTTAAAATTTCCAAGGTGTTACACTAGTAACCTTCCTTTTTTTTTTGCCTCACTTGTATGAAAGACAACAAATATTTACAACGATATAAACTCTTAGAATATCAAGTTATCAACCATTTGTAACAAAACTTTAAAACTCCATTCATCCATAAAAAAAGAAAAAAAGAACATAAGAATTTCAAGTTATCAACCATTAAAAACTCTATGCAACACCGAACAACATGCATCTCCACATTCACATTCATGTACACCCTTGACTCGATCTCAAATTTCCCATTACAGTCCTGAATAACTGAAAACAGTTATATTTTCTATTTTTACTCCCAAAAAACCATTATTTAAATGAATGGTATGTCTTAACGTCGATCAAGGTTACTTGGGCGTGTTACATGCCCATACAAAAAGTTTGAAGCCAAAATCCAATAAATTAAACCGACCATCAAGATCAAAATGGAAATCAACAAGTTTGTTTCTTTTTCATTTTCTTTGGTTTTGATTTTAGGAGTTGCAGAGAGCTTCCATTACCATGAGAGAGAGCTCGAATCGATGGAGGGGTTTATGGGGATGTATGACAGGTGGAGGGAACATCACAATATTGAAATGAGAACTCAAGAACGGTTCAATGTTTTCAGGCACAACGTCAAAGGCATTCACGAATCAAATAAGATGGACAAGCCGTATAAGTTGGCCGTGAACGAGTTTGCTGACATGACTAACCTTGAGTTTGTAAACACCTATGCTAACTCGAAGATAAGCCATTACCAAGCCCTCCGAGGACCTGATCCTGTTCCTGGCTCAATAGATTCCGATCCAAATAAAGATTACATTTATGCAAATATGACTGACATCCCACCTAAGGTTGATTGGAGGGAGAAGAACGCCGTCACCGATGTCAAGGGTCAAGGAGGATGTGGTAACTAACACGCTAATTTTGTTAATTACTCGTTAACTAGTTAAAAATACCCTTTATAAGTTTTGACCTACGGAACGATGGGAGGGTCATGAGGGTTTTGTGACCCTAGACTTTTAAAATTTTCTGAAAGTTGTATAAAGTCTTTCTAGATATAATGGAAAACATGAGTTGGGTCCTCAAAGTTATTCTCCACAGAGAAGAAAACTTTATTTTTTATGGTTTAATTAAACATAAAGGTTCACATGATATGTAAAATAAAAGAGAGACGTGTTGATATATTCTGAATTTTAATACATATCTTTTTATCTATTAAATGTGTGGTTAACGTGATAATATTTAACGGGGAAAATAGACAAAGTTTAAGACTAGGAACGTGACTTGTAACATTTTTTAGACATGAAATACGTTTTTTGATATTTTAGACAGAGTTTTGTGAAGAAGACGTAAGTATTATTGTCTTAGTTATGAAAACATGTGTTTTGTGAATATTTGTAAAATAAAAAATATTATACCTACTGTCTAATAAAAGGTTATGATTTCGTCAATGACTTATTTAAGCTTGAACCAACCTTTTCATTTTTACAGGAAGTTGTTGGGCGTTTGCGGCGGTGGTTGCGTTGGAAGGAATAAATGCGATCAGAACCGGGAAGCTGGTAAAATTTTCCGAACAACAACTCGTCGACTGTGATATGACGAACAAAGGATGTGACGGAGGGCTGATGGAACCTGCATTCACATACGTCATAAAGAATGGTGGTATAGCTCCAGAAGCGAACTACCCTTACGTAGGCAAAAGAGAAACCTGTGATAAAGCTAAGGTACGCAGTACGCACAAATCTTGTGTTAGTTAAAAAGTGTTCTTACTAAAAAAACCAAACATGTTTGTTGATTTGCGTTTGAATCCAGATTGGCACAGACACATTGAAGATTGATGGTAGGCAGAATGTGCCAACACAAGACGAAGAAGCACTAATGAAGGCAGTTGCACACCATCCTGTAGCTACCGGCATACAACTTAGCGGCCATGGTTTGCAGTTCTATTCTGAGGTAATTAACCAAAGAAATCATTGATCTTTGTAGGAAATGCGTAGAGAATGTTGTGTAGGAAATGCCTAGGAATTTTTTTATGGAATGTGTAAGAAATTCTTTTGGTAGAGATGTGTGGAAAATATTTTGTGTGAAATGTGTACGAAGTTTTTGTTAAAAAGTTTCCCACCAAGTTTTTTCGACGAATTTTTTTATTTGTTGGAAAAGTGTTGCTAATGGTTTTTTGAATGTTGCTGTCAGAAACGACCCAATTATCAAGTGGTTTTTGATTTGTTTACAGGGTGTATATACCGGAGATTGCGGTACAGAGCCGAATCACGGAGTCGGACTTGTGGGATACGGTGAGAATGATAAGGGACTTAAATTCTGGACCGTGAAGAACTCGTGGGGACCGACATGGGGAGAGAAGGGATACATACATCTGCATCGCGGAGTTAAGAAAGAGGGACTCTGCGGTATAGCAAAGCTATCTTCGTTTCCTATTATGAACGACCCAAAGGCACCCAAAGACGACACGAATGCACCCAAGGACCCCAATGCACCTAAAGATGACCCCAATGCCCCCAAGGACCCTGATGCACCTAAGGACCCCAAATTTAAAACGACTCAAAGGTTGCAGGGGATAAGGTATGTATCAACCAGGTTATTCCAATAAATTTTCTGTTTTAAGAAGTTTACTATAGGATAACTTCAAATCCAAGATAAAATAGTTAAAGGAAATGCACTATGACATGCAAGAATATGGCGAGTATAAGTGTATAAAATTAAATGATAAGTGGGATAATATCAACTTGTTGATACATAACCAAGGGGTTAGTGTCTATAGGGCATATGAGACGATCTGTGTGGTTGAGATATATGCTAGGATATATTTTGCGAAGTAAAGGGAAAGGTGGCGCGCGTAATTACTAGTTTGTAGGGCATGAGTCCATGACCTCACTCTACTTACTCTCAACATGGCTACGTGTCAAGAGATAACTGTCGAGCTAATCTTCTTTCAGATGAACTTGGTGGATGGAGTGAATAGTTCTAAGTGTTACACCTAATGAAAATTCAAAAACCACTTTCATGAGGCCTGATTAAATGGTTAAAAATGTTATAATATATATTAAGTGTATGAATCTTGACTTGGTAAAAACAAGTTTACTAACTTAGTTTGTGTTTTATGTTGTGAATGTAGGACTAAGTTGTTAGACTTGTGATCTGAGAAGGGCACAACATGCACATATAGAAGTTTGAGGTGCAGTCTTGAATTAAATGGAAGACCCTTGGAGGAGAACATAGAAGACAGAGGGAACTTAAATGTTTATCTCGAAGACCCTTGGAGGAGAACATAGAAGACAGAGGTTGAATGTCATTTTCTTGATGGTAATTTGTATTTTTATTTCCGTTGATTATGAATAATATTTATGTTCCTGAAATTGTTTGTGTTCGACCACTTCAATATCTTACAATATCATAACATTCATTGTTGAACTTGTTCTCAATTAAACTTTGATCTCACTGGTTGTGGTTACCGTTTGTTTGATCACTGATTGGAACAAACTCCCAACAATAATACTTATGTTGTGGACAACATTTTTAATCTTGAAACGTTTTAGGGTTTCCAGTCTTAAAACTCTTAAGTGCTTACTAACTTCCTTCACTATGTGGGAGAGCATCTAAGCGGGTTCTGGTGACTTGATTGTTGGGTATAATCTTGATGGTCAGGTCAAATCGGGTCATGAATCGAACACGGGACAAATATATGGATTTGGGTCGGCAGTAGAGTGGGTCCAGTGGCGAAATACAGAAGGGGCGAGGAGGGGCGCCCGACCCCCGAACTTTTTGCTCAGTAGTGTTATATATGTAGTTTTCGTATAGAAATTTTTGGGTATATACGTTTTCCACCCCCGGTTATTTAGAATTTTTTTGGTATATACATTTTTGACCCCCCGTCATTCGGGTCAAGCTTTGCCACTGAGTGGGTCTAAATGGGATGAAGAAATGGTCTCTGCTGACCGAATTACATGGGAAGTGACCATTGGAGTGTTGCTGAATAAAAGGAGTTAAGGGGACTTGGTTATTTTGGCATGTGTTTTATTTGTTTTTTTCTATAAATTATGCACTTGTAGTAGTTTGTTTTACACACTCAATTTTATAAAGAAAGTTTGCAAGTAGAAAGCTTTTGTTCATATTGTTCGTGAGTTATTTTCTTGAGTGATGGGCCTGAACCAACATCGATGTGGTTATTAACTTGTCAATGTGGCTCTATGTTGGTTCATCGCACAATTAGTAATGTGTTGCTTAGTTTGCTACTAATTGAGGTTAGATAGAACACTAACCAAATGTGACTGCATATCCGGTAGTAAATACCTTCGTAGCTAATCATATTTTGCGACCAAAATTGCAACCATGCTAAGTTGCGACAGCTATTTACGACCGGAATTACACTTAACAAATTTTGGTCTTAACTGCCCAATTTTCTAGTCTTGATTAATTGTTTTTGGTGCCAGTTGTTTAAAAGTAACTTGAATTAGCTTGATATAATGCTAGTTACAATCTCGGTTATATACTTGCCCTAACATCTTTTTGAGCATCATGAAAATTACAATGTACAAAATTGAGCTATTATGCTTCAATTAGAAACCAAAACTAAAGTGGGCTTTGCTAATGGTTGTTCTATTACAAATTTGAGCCACAAAATGGGTCAAAACCATAAACTAATCTATTATCACTTTTAGTCACAAAGTGGTCCAAAACCAAATATAAAACACAACCACAAGATCGGACCCGATTTACATATTCAACATAATCAAAAGCTTGTTTGGGCAAGTCTTTGGTCAACCAAATAATAACACTTAAAATTATGACCAAGAAATATATGTTGCCGAAAATAAAAATAAATCAAAAACTTTAGACATTTAAAGTTTGTAACTTATTATTCCGGTGAAAAAGGACCGATTTCGATTTGCATGTGGTGAGCATCAGCTCTAATATCACTCATGATATCCGTGGTAAATAAAATTTTTGAACAGGGTTCATATATGTATATATATTATATATTACAAAGATTAGTCAAAACACTTTTGACAAGTATATATTTATAAATGTATATATGTTAATTAAAATTAAACTTTTAACTAGTGATATATATATATATATATATATATATATATATATATATATATATATATATATATATATATATATATATATATATATATATATATATATATATATATATATATATATAGGGGGCTGCTAGAATGAGAATCACCCGAGTTGTAAGAACCGCGAGAACCACACCATCCGGGTCGCCGTTTACCATGATTTTTTTTTTACAACTAGATGTGTGTATTATAAACACAGCCGTAAAAAAAAATTTTTAAACGCCGCGGCCGAGGGGGTAGTTTTTTACACCACAAGTTTGGTGTTTTTATTTTTTTTTCTTTTTTCTTTTTTTACACCAAACTTGTGGTGTAAAAAACTACCCCCTCGGCCGCGGCGTTTAAATATTTTTTTTTTACGGCCATGTTTGTAATACACACATCTAGTTGTAAAAAAAAAATCATGGTACACGGCGACCCGGATGGTGTGGTTCTCGCGGTTCTTACAACTCGAGGTGGTTCTTATTTTAGCGCAATTCTATATATATATATATATATATATATATATATATATATATATATATATATATATATATATAGCACAAGTAACAAATGATTAACACTTTTATACCAATGAATACCCGCAATGGAACAAGGTCACCTACATGCAAATACGAAATATAAACACAACCATAGGGGGTTTTAGGTATACCTTCGGTTAGTAATAACCGCGTGAGACACCGAGGTGCAACGAGGTGAGCTAGAACGGGTCAGGAACTATAGCGCCGTCGACGGTGGCCGGAAAAACGGCGTCGACAACGGTGGCCGGAAAGAAGGCGGCGGGAGCAGCGGCGGTCGGCGGTGGAAGGTGGCGGCAGGAGGAAGGGTGGCGGCTATAGTGGAGTGTGTAAACTAGGGTTTTGTTTTGGACAAGTATCTTATGTCTTAACTCATGCTTAAGCTTATATAGCCAATGATTAGGTTGAAACTAAAACCCTATGGGCCACAACAAGCCCACATCCTTTAAAGTCCATAATATAAAACCCAATCTAATTAGGTTTATTATAATATATATTTTATAGATTTATAAAATAAAACATTATAAATCGTTCCATCAAAATATGTCATTTAATCTAATTAAATGAATTACCTCATTGCCTCGGTGTAACTCTTACGGTCAAGACTTGGTCGATAGCGTCGACTTATCAAAATGGACATGAATTTTTAACATATTGTGTTGGTGATGGTATGCTCGGTAGATAATAGGATATATGTAACTAACTTGTGTTGTCAATTTAGTTTTCTTAAGGAATTGGTATGATGGCCATTTTTTTAATTATTTTCCAAAAAGCATCCTCTAGCAAACCTGTCACACCCTGATATTTACAGGTCTGCCTGGTAGGTCCGGTGGGGAGTATCGTGACGTAAGATTGATATCGTCATAGTCAGATATACAAAGAATAGCACAGCGGAAGTCTTTGGAATATAAAATATTATTACAAACTCAAATGTCTGAAAATACCAAAGTAATAAGTACAGACGAGCTTGCAATAATAATCCACAGTCGGATCATTATATACAAAAGAAGAACATCAGCTATAGGCTTATGGGAAGGAGTTGCAAATTCCTCATCTAGCAATACCGAGCAGCTTCCAGCCTGTTTACGTATTTGCACCTGCCACTTAGTCTTTTGAAAATACGTCAGTTTTCACTGGTAAATACAATCAACCGACACATTTGAAAACATTTTCAAAATTTATTTAGGTTCACAAGGCACGAAAAATCTTTTATAACTTGGGACAAACTATATCTCATGTTATCAGTTTTACATAACTTGACAATACATATAGGGCCCAGAAACTATGCTGGTTCATGATTAACCTTATTGGGAAAACCCATACTGGGCAAAACCCGTATTGGGTTATAAAATTATTTAATAAACCATATCACATCTGTCAGGTGTATGCCTACACCCCGTGCTTAGGTCGTAGCCACTTACAATTAAATGAGTCAAGGATATCCAGGGCACGGTCGTATTAACCCCCAATGTTTAAGTCAAGCAATACGAATTAAAATGGGTTATTTGAATTTCCCGACACATTGGTCTTGGAATCCCATACCCGACCATGTGGTAAATATTTTACCGTATCACAAGCTCGTATAGGGAAAATAGGTTAAAAGTATTTACCTGAGCTATAGCACTCGTCTTAAAATGCAAGAATTTCTAACAAATCAGTCGTATTCAAGTAAGTAAGCATAGGTAACAATTTGCTGGAAGACTCAATTCTGGAATGATGGTATGAATAACCAATTAGAATGGTAATGGGGCTTATTTAAGTCAAAGACTTAGACCGACTAGCTTAAAGTATCAAAAACGGTACGATACACTTGATTAAGCGATGACCGGAATAGAATTTAGTTTAAACCCAATAAATACTAAGACTTGTATAATATGGGTATACTATTAATATTCTGGAATTTGAGATAAAAATGATAAGGTTAAACTCCTTTCGGTAAACTTACGTAAACTAGTTAAGAAAGTCTAACCGTACGCGCATAAGCGATAACGAATAACCGGATGAGTCATGAACAAGTTCCATATGCCAATGTACTTTAAACAAGTTATAATATCAGCAGGATATCAACTTGTATGCCCGTTAAGGCTTTAAAATCAAATAATACCTCATAAGGGCGTTTTGGTCATTTAGCGACGTATAAAAGAGACTTGCGTATAATCTGATGTTATGACCATAAACATTCTGTGCAAACACTTTATTTATGATATAATATCAGTAAGATATCAAACATATGTGTGTTTTATAGTTTAAGACCAAACTATGCTCCGTAGGGGCATTTTGGTCATTTCACACATAGTTTAAAAGCTAGTTTGGGAATCTGAGTTTATATCATGTACCTACTGTAAAAAAATATTTAAAATGACTTATAAAATTAGTAGGTAACAAGTCTTGATTGTTAAATATGGTTTAAAACCATATTATGCGCAAAATGGTGTTAAAGTCGTTAAATGACGATATGTGCGATATTTTAGGAAAACTGATGTTATGATTAGGTTTATATGATCAAAGTATGTTATTTAATATAAAATATCAGTAGGTAAAAGGTTTTGTATGAAAATCATGCTTTAAAACCATTTTGTGTGTTATAAGGGCATTATCGTCATTTAATAGCGTAATACAAGCATTTGTGCATAAACTCAGTTTATAATTTAATTCGATATCCCAAAATATCCTAATTATGTTATTACATCAGTAGGTAATGAGTTTGGTATAAGGAATTATGCTTAAAACCGATCATGCGCCTAAAGGGCATTTTGGTCACTTTAAAGCATAATTTACGACATTATACGCAAACTCAGTTTATGATTAGTTTTGTACCATCAAATTATGTTAAACATGTTAACATATCAGTACCTAATTTATTTTCAAGCTCATTGGTGTCTAAAAACATTATTTTTGCTAAAAAAAGGCATAACGGTCAAAGTATGGCAAAAGTACGGAAACTTGCATAAAACTCAGATTACTAATATGATCATGTAATATAACCTCAGAGGGTTATGCTACATCATATTACGATCATAACGGAACCTTAAATAAGTAGCATACTTGAAGGGGTGTGGTCCCAAAAACCTCGAGCCAGCGCAGAGGACCATACCATCATTATGCTCTAAGATCATCTTAAGCAGGTCTTGCGCGCCCCACGCGATTGATCTAAACAGATCTGGGAGGATCAATTCTTAACAACCATGCGCCAGAGATAAGATACGGTTAATATTCACTTAACATCCTTGCGCGGGCCCGCGTAAGGATGCAGTTAAGCTTGAAGATATGACGACTAAAGTCAAGTCCCATACATATCCGCGCGCATGGAGAAATAAGGAAGTGAGCAAAAGGAATCCGTTTGACGGTGACCATATGTGAGGCCCTTAGACTTGACTGATAACAGGCCACAAGGCAGGTTGGGTACATTATGTCGGTCGTGATGCAGTGAGATACATAAGCGAACCAATCATCGAGCGATATAATGTTTCATCGACCTTCTTGTCACACCCTAATTTTCGGTTTCTGCAGAAGCGTGTGGCGAGGTGTGGCCAGAGTGGCAATCGTTACAATCAATTGAGTAAACAACATATTTAACATAAAAGATGTTCATCCATACATTTATTTAGAAACCATAATTTACAATACAAACATCTTTTTCGAAATAAAACAACTACAACTTTAACAACATTGTTCAAAGTTTAAAACAGTTCCACACAACATGACAACTGAAAACAGGATGACATCTCAAAAGCTTGAGTTCTTGATAACAACACGAATATATTTTCCCAAAGCCGTCCACTAATCTCCTGTAATACATGTTAGTTTTAAAAACGTCAACAAAAGTTGGTAAGTTCATGTTATTTAGTTTTTGTATCAAATGCCTCTCCAAAACATTTGAAATAGTGAATTCATTTTGTATAGTATAATGAAAATTGTGTGATCATTAGTGTTTTGCAAGGACACTAATCTGTATGCCAAAATAGGAGGCAACCAAATCTTGACAATTTATCGTGTGTGTCAATGACACTAGTTTGGACACAAAGGCACTCTTAACGATCGCTGTTATCATTGCCGTTAAGACTGGGGCTTGCCAAAACCCAAATAGATCTATTCGTTTGTTCCTCGGTACTTGTTTATTCATTAATGGTCCCTTTATTTTAAACACCTATCCGCATGTGATCCAAATAGTTTCATTGTAATCATCATACAAATTATAACATGTATACATCCCCGAGAGTTTAAAACTATAAACATTTAAAATAAAAGGGGAAACATGAACTCACAGATTTGCGTCCCGTGCAAATCTCTATTCTATTCCTGGTTCGTCGTTTGTTTCTCGACCTACATGTGACACCCCAAGAAAAACCAGGAAACCACACAACCTAACTAGCTTCCTCAGTAACCACGTGCTAAATTTCGGGACGAAATTTCTTTCAAGTTGGGGATGATGTGACAACCCGTATTCTTGTGGTTAGCGTCGTTATACTTACCTCATTCTTTTCTTATATATAAGCGCATGGACCGGTGCAACGAACCATTTACACTTATATAATGTATTTAATGTAAAATGATCGTTGAAGCCAAATTCTAATCGTGTCAAACTGAACCCAAACCGTTGAATCGTAATTTGATTTAATATATATATATATATATATATATAAATTATGTATAATAATAATAATTCTTAAGATATAATTGCGTGCACTTCAAGCAGGTCTACAACAATTCCAAAACCAAAACAAATTGTGCACCCACTTATCGATTACTTGGCCCCATCCTCATGCTTGTGATCTTCGGCCCATTCCTTCCAAACCACCAAACCCTATCTCTTTATAATATACATGTAATCTAGTTGCATAATCCATTTATCACTTCCCAACCCTATATTCAATATCAGACGAAGCCATACTCCCCTCCCCCTCCTACTCTCCATCGATCACCAATTGAGCCAAGGAGGTTATTCAAGTTCCCGGTTCTAGCTAGCGATCCGCCTCCTCTCGGTGCTCACTCTCTCTTGCACACTAGTTTTCCCTCTCATCTCCCTCATTCAGGTTAGTTCGTACTCGCTTTGTTTCGGTTTATAGTTCTCGTATACGCGGCTGCGTTTCCTGTTTTGCATGAGCTCTAGATGTTTATATGAGGGTTATTTGTAAACTAGGAAGGTTAGAAATCGTGTTTCATCGGTGATGTGACCGTATAGGCGATTATTTGTTGTCGTTTTCGGGTGGAAACTCTTTGCTACGTGACTGTGTTTGTGCATACTCGTGCTGATTATGAAGTTCTACGTTGATACGTGTAATATGTGGTCGCATGAACGTGTACGGTTGTAGGTGCATAACCGTATGCCTAGGTGAAACTAGGACTGTATATGGTTCATGAAACTGGCATGATTCTGGTATGTGTATGTGATTATAATTGTAACAAATAGTAGTAGCATGCATGATTAGAGTCGTTTCAGAGTATTTCACATAATTGGATTTAAATAGAATGATCAAGTAGGGAGAATTGGCTAGTGAAAAGGGTTAAACACGAAACTAGGGGCTGTGATGATGTTCATCGGATGATACAAATTTCATGTGAGGGTCGATTAACATAATGAAGCGATTAAAGTGATTGAAAGATGAATCAATAAATTGCACCTTATGTTATATTCTTGATAACCTATAGTGAGGAATATTTAAATTATTGGGGTCATAAGCAGATGCAAAAATATTCGAGACTGGGTAGTAAATCCTAGTGTTAATTCGAAGAATCTTTATTGTGATTTTGTGAACTTTTGTGTGTACCAATATGAACCGAATATTATGCCACTGAATATAAGTTCTGAATTAGGGTCATACGGAACTGTTGGTCATATGTTGAGTTGTGATAATTGGTAATAGTCAAATTGAAAGTTATTTGATTAATTAAGCAAATTTGTTGCAACATAGTTTAGAAAATAGAATTGATTTACATTCTGTGATAGCAACTAGAGTGGGCCGTAAGGGAGCATGGGTTAGCACTTAATTATCAGCCCACTAATACAAGAAGTTAAACCATAAAACACATCCTAAAGGTTGGGCCAAGTGTTATTTAACAGGCCGAATCGTAGATGGGCTTTACACTCGGTCCAGGTCATACGGTTGGGCTAAAAGGAGGGGCTGGGACTTGAATATTAATCTCATTTAATTGACATATTGGGCTAAAGGGTTCCTGTAATTTGGGCTGTATACATTCGCAGCATGAGTTAGGACTTTTCTTGAAGTCATAATGGATGGTATATGTCTTTAGTACTTGGGCTAGAACTTATTATTGAATTGGGTAGTTAATGATGTTAATTGCTAGCTGGGCCGACTGGGTTGGGAACTACAAATGAGTTGAGTCTAAGTAATGCATGGTGTTGTGTGGTCAGTGATGTTGCAATACAAAGCCCACATGTTCCGAATGTAAATTGAACCACTTGTATTATGTTGTGATATGTATTGAGATTGCCTTTATGTCAAATCGCTTGCTATGATCTGTGTTATATTATACGTGCTACTTATTCGTAAATTATGTAGTAAATGCAAGTACTTAGATATGTGTTCTTGTGACTGACTAATTCTGGTAACCAAGGTAGGGCCGGGTTGACCACTTTTGTTAAACAAGTAACTTAATCTACCGAGCAAACTAAGGTGAGTTCACTGCACTTTTCCAAGCATGCGTCCCGGTGGTTTGGGACAACTGGTAAACATTTGGAAGGGAAAACATTGGGTAAATAACTTAATCGGTTTTGGTTATTGCCTGGAGGGCAATGGGGGTGATTAGTTGATAGCGCTATTAGGTGGGAAACCTCACACCGGGCCGTAAGGACGGGCGTGAACTAATTATCTGGATAGGGCTATGGTTGTTAGAGGCACACTCCTCGGATACATATGGGCACACTCCCTAGGGTATCTAACGATGGCAACATAGCAAACGGTCGTTAAGGGGTACCCACTCCCCGGATACATATGGGCACACTCCCTAGGGTATCTAGCATGAGCAACATCGTATCGCAACGTTAAACCGCATTAACATACATATGGTAACATAACTTGTTAACAAAACCTTGAACTCACCAGCGTAGTCTGACACACTTGTTTACATGCTTGTAGGTAATTATTGAAGGAACTTGGGAGCTTGCCGTCTGATGCTGCTGGAGTGGTTGTGGTCATGATAAACAATTACATTGATTTGGTTTCGATACATTTACACACTTATACATTTATGCTTCCGCTCAATTCTTTGGTTTTGGTTTAACTTTTCAAACGATACATTTCTTTCAATTGGGTATTTCAATACATTATAACTTGTGTTTGATATGATTGGTGGCTCTTTGTTGGATCGTTGCACCTCCAATAGGGACATGCCCTAGGTGGTTATTTGGGGGTGTGACAGTTTGGTATCAGAGCCACTGGTTATAGAGAACTCGGTTTTAAAATGTTTTCATAAAACCAGACTATAACCGAATTGATCCAAACGATGACCATGACACTCAGCTTCAGATTGCAAGGTTCGCTCCTCATTAGTTTACACATTATATGCCTAGTAAACGTAACTATATTTATAGCATGCACGATACGACAGGGTAGACATCATGACACATTGATAGTGTAACATAACGCTTGCATCTAGTAAATCCTAATTTTGTTGGTAGTGCATATTTTGTGTTGATTGGGGTGGGAGAATCTTCAAACATAAGTTAAGAAGCATCGAGAGGAGCATGCGAACCGCCTTATTATCATGGGTGCACACATAATAATAACGCGTGGTGCATGCAAATCCCAATGAGGCTTAACGAGTGTAAGAGGGGTTCTTCCCTGTTTGTGTATGAACATGGTAGTTAATCGTCCCTAACGTGATAAACCTGAACACTTTTCTCGTTCTCGACTCCTAAATTTGTTCCCTTCTCCTATTATAGAACCATGAGTGGACGAGGAAACGGACGTGGCAACATCAACATGACTCAGGCTGAGTTGACAGACTTAATCAACACCCGTGTGGCTGAGGCCTTAGCAGCCTATCAAGCTGGTCAGCAAGTGCAACCTCAACCCAACCAGCCTGCGTGTACATTCAAAATGTTTATGGACTGTAAGCCACAGACCTTCACCGGGACCGAAGGGGCTGTGGGACTTCTGAGATGGTTCGAGAAAGCAGAGTCCGTGTTTGCTATCTGTAACTGCCCTGCTGGGGACAGGGTGAAATATGCTGCGGGTACCTTGGCGGATGGTGCCCTAACGTGGTGGAATGCCCAAGTGCAGTTGCTGGGCATTGAGGCAGCAAATGCCACAACTTGGGATGATTTTAAAGAGCTGATCAGGGAAGAGTATTGTCCTCGGGATGAGATCCAGAAGTTGGAAAACGAGTACTACGACTTGAAGATGGTTGGATCTGAAATCGAAGCGTATGTGAAGCGATCGTATGAATTGGCCGACATGTGCCCGAACTTGTCCCGGCCTATGTCTCGGAGGATTGAGCTATTCGTCAAGGGGCTGCCTTCGCGTGTAAAGAGTTTGGTCACCGCAGCCCATCTCAATGACTTGACACAAATTGTTCGTTTGACCCACAAGATTGTGGATCAAGAGGTGGAGAGTAACTCGTTACCACCGCGTGTTTCAGCCACTACTACTGCACCCACTGCCACTGCGTCCGCTAATGATAACAAGCGGAAGTGGAATGACTATGACAAAGCATCTAGCGCGGGTCAGACTCAGAAAAGGCCAGACAACAGTAGCAACCGCAGTATCAGCCAGTCGTTTTCTGTCAATCAAGGCCAGGGAAGTAGCCAAAGTCAGGGTTCGTATGCAGGGAAGAAGCCGCGATGTAACAAGTGCGGCTATCATCACTTCGGGCAGTGTGGACGAACATGTAACAGGTGTGGTGAAGCAGGCCACGAAGCCAAGGATTGTAGAGCCCCACAGCCCAGACATCAGCAACAACAGAACCAGCAGCAGCAGCAACAACGAGGCAACAGGGGATGCTTTCAGTGTGGTGCGGAAGACCATTTCAAAAGAGACTGCCCCCAGCTGAATCAGAATCAGAACAACAACAACCAAGGAAATGGGGACAACAATGGGGGTAACAACGACGACAATGGTGCTAGGGGACGTGCCTTCGTGATCGGTCAAGGTGAGTTCCTACTTGACGACTTTTATGTTACCGTTTTATTTGAGTCGGGTGCCGATACTAGTTTCGTGTCTTTAAAAGTTAGTCAAATTCTTAATCGTACCCCAACACTTTTGAACACCAAGCGCATAGTATAGCTAGCAAGCGGCAAAAGCCTAGAGGCCACACATATAGTTTAGGATTGCAATCTTGTTCTTGCTGGTCAGACCTTTTCTATCGACTTCATTCCTATCGTTCTGCGGAATTTCGGGACGAAATTCCAGACCAACAGGGGGATGATGTGACACCCCAAGAAAAACCAGGAAACCACACAACCTAACTAGCTTCCTCAGTAACCACGTGCTAAATTTCGGGACGAAATTTCTTTCAAGTTGGGGATGATGTGACAACCCGTATTCTTGTGGTTAGCGTCGTTATACTTACCTCATTCTTTTCTTATATATAAGCGCATGGACCGGTGCAACGAACCATTTACACTTATATAATGTATTTAATGTAAAATGATCGTTGAAGCCAAATTCTAATCGTGTCAAACTGAACCCAAACCGTTGAATCGTAATTTGATTTAATATATATATATATATATAAATTATGTATAATAATAATAATTCTTAAGATATAATTGCGTGCACTTCAAGCAGGTCTACAACAATTCCAAAACCAAAACAAATTGTGCACCCACTTATCGATTACTTGGCCCCATCCTCATGCTTGTGATCTTCGGCCCATTCCTTCCAAACCACCAAACCCTATCTCTTTATAATATACATGTAATCTAGTTGCATAATCCATTTATCACTTCCCAACCCTATATTCAATATCAGACGAAGCCATACTCCCCTCCCCCTCCTACTCTCCATCGATCACCAATTGAGCCAAGGAGGTTATTCAAGTTCCCGGTTCTAGCTAGCGATCCGCCTCCTCTCGGTGCTCACTCTCTCTTGCACACTAGTTTTCCCTCTCATCTCCCTCATTCAGGTTAGTTCGTACTCGCTTTGTTTCGGTTTATAGTTCTCGTATACGCGGCTACGTTTCCTGTTTTGCATGAGCTCTAGATGTTTATATGAGGGTTATTTGTAAACTAGGAAGGTTAGAAATCGTGTTTCATCGGTGATGTGACCGTGTAGGCGATTATTTGTTGTCGTTTTCGGGTGGAAACTCTTTGCTACGTGACTGTGTTTGTGCATACTCGTGCTGATTATGAAGTTCTACGTTGATACGTGTAGTATGTGGTCGCATGAACGTGTACGGTTGTAGGTGCATAACCGTATGCCTAGGTGAAACTAGGACTGTATATGGTTCATGAAACTGGCATGATTCTGGTATGTGTATGTGATTATAATTGTAACAAATAGTAGTAGCATGCATGATTAGAGTCGTTTCAGAGTATTTCACATAATTGGTTTTAAATAGAATGATCAAGTAGGGAGAATTGGCTAGTGAAAAGGGTTAAACACGAAACTAGGGGCTGTGATGATGTTCATCGGATGATACAAATTTCATGTGAGGGTCGATTAACATAATGAAGCGATTAAAGTGATTGAAAGATGAATCAATAAATTGCACCTTATGTTATATTCTTGATAACCTATAGTGAGGAATATTTAAATTATTGGGGTCATAAGCAGATGCAAAAATATTCGAGACTGGGTAGTAAATCCTAGTGTTAATTCGAAGAATCTTTATTGTGATTTTGTGAACTTTTGTGTGTACCAATATGAACCGAATATTATGCCACTGAATATAAGTTCTGAATTAGGGTCATACGGAACTGTTGGTCATATGTTGAGTTGTGATAATTGGTAATAGTCAAATTGAAAGTTATTTGATTAATTAAGCAAATTTGTTGCAACATAGTTTAGAAAATAGAATTGATTTACATTCTGTGATAGCAACTAGAGTGGGCCGTAAGGGAGCATGGGTTAGCACTTAATTATCAGCCCACTAATACAAGAAGTTAAACCATAAAACACATCCTAAAGGTTGGGCCAAGTGTTATTTAACAGGCCGAATCGTAGATGGGCTTTACACTCGGTCCAGGTCATACGGTTGGGCTAAAAGGAGGGGCTGGGACTTGAATATTAATCTCATTTAATTGACATATTGGGCTAAAGGGTTCCTGTAATTTGGGCTGTATACATTCGCAGCATGAGTTAGGACTTTTCTTGAAGTCATAATGGATGGTATATGTCTTTAGTACTTGGGCTAGAACTTATTATTGAATTGGGTAGTTAATGATGTTAATTTCTAGCTGGGCCGACTGGGTTGGGAACTACAAATGAGTTGAGTCTAAGTAATGCATGGTGGTGTGTGGTCAGTGATGTTGCAATACAAAGCCCACATGTTCCGAATGTAAATTGAACCACTTGTATTATGTTGTGATATGTATTGAGATTGCCTTTATGTCAAATCGCTTGCTATGATCTGTGTTATATTATACGTGCTACTTATTCGTAAATTATGTAGTAAATGCAAGTACTTAGATATGTGTTCTTGTGACTGACTAATTCTGGTAACCAAGGTAGGGCCGGGTTGACCACTTTTGTTAAACAAGTAACTTAATCTACCGAGCAAACCAAGGTGAGTTCACTGCACTTTTCCAAGCATGCGTCCCGGTGGTTTGGGACAACTGGTAAACATTTGGAAGGGAAAACATTGGGTAAATAACTTAATCGGTTTTGGTTATTGCCTGGAGGGCAATGGGGGTGATTAGTTGATAGCGCTATTAGGTGGGAAACCTCACACCGGGCCGTAAGGACGGGCGTGAACTAATTATCTGGATAGGGCTATGGTTGTTAGAGGCACACTCCTCGGATACATATGGGCACACTCCCTAGGGTATCTAACGATGGCAACATAGCAAACGGTCGTTAAGGGGTACCCACTCCCCGGATACATATGGGCACACTCCCTAGGGTATCTAGCATGAGCAACATCGTATCGCAACGTTAAACCGCATTAACATACATATGGTAACATAACTTGTTAACAAAACCTTGAACTCACCAGCGTAGTCTGACACACTTGTTTACATGCTTGTAGGTAATTATTGAAGGAACTTGGGAGCTTGCCGTCTGATGCTGCTGGAGTGGTTGTGGTCATGATAAACAATTACATTGATTTGGTTTCGATACATTTACACACTTATACATTTATGCTTCCGCTCAATTCTTTGGTTTTGGTTTAACTTTTCAAACGATACATTTCTTTCAATTGGGTATTTCAATACATTATAACTTATGTTTGATATGATTGGTGGCTCTTTGTTGGATCGTTGCACCTCCAATAGGGACATGCCCTAGGTGGTTATTTGGGGGTGTGACACTACAAGTGTTCTAATCTCGTTAGGCACTTAGGTTTATGTTTGTTTTTCGTACAAGTATTTCATCTTGAATTTCATTTTTAGTTTCTCGTAATCGTTTGCTTTTTTTGTTTATGTGTTTTTCATATATATATATATAGAAAAAGTAATCATACATTAGGGCTTAATGTACTTCACGTACAACAACGTGCGTGATTTGTTATATAACATGCGTGATTAATGTTTTCAGTATGCGTGATTATTGTGTTTCAACATGTGTGATTTTAAAATGAACGTGCGTAATTACCTGTCGTATGTGATGTACATTAAGCCGTAATGTACGTTAACCTTCCTATATATATATATATATATATATAGAAACGGGATCGAGAGAAAACACTCAAAAGTCTGAGAACTGTGAGAATGCTACCTGGCCCAACACGTGTCCCTCCGCTTAGAAAAGGGCGGAGGGGTTTTTTTTTTCCTTTCATCTTCTGCTTTTCCAGTTCCGCTTTTTCCCAATGTTGTTTTAATTTTTGGTTTTTAAGATTTTTGGCGTTAACCAAATTCAATAATTAATGGCGTTTTAATGTTTTCATTGTATCAACATTTTAGCGTTGATGGCGTTTATTCACATCGTATGCCATTGTAAACCAGGGGGCAGGAAATCTACTTGAATGGCGTTTTTCAAGGGATTTTAAACAAGATGGCCCATTGTTCTATTATTTTTATAAACATTTTGGCGTTTGAGTTATCTTGGCGTTTTATAATTGTTGGATTATATTTCAGCCACAGAAAAAAAAAAAAATACAAGCGAAGAAAATAAATTAAAAATCCTAGTCGGATATCTTTTCACAATATTCACTGTCATCAGCATCTCTGTTCTTTAATAGTACAAGAACTGACACCAAAATATGGCGTTTTATGTAAAACTTAACAAACCCATCGGTTTGATTATTTTGCCTGCTCGTCTGTTGAAGTGGCTTTTTTGTGGATGTTTGGGGACATAGATCTATGACGTGTGGGTGAGTTTTTCGCTTTTTCTTCATGTTGATCTTCATCTTTATCATCATCCCACTCTTTAGTGTCATTGATCTCTTCTCCTCATCTAAGCCTTCTTCAAGAACAAATAATACAAAATACCATATATGAATGGCATTAGTATCTTTTTCTTGAATTTTGTCCATCTCATGCAGCAAAATCTTACTGAGTTACTCGCATCCCGTAACAATTCAATCAGTGAAACTTGAAGAATAACAATACTGAATATCCAAGAAAGCATAATAGCCATCTTTGATTTTTTTTGACGTTTTACAGTGAGTGGTATTTAGCAGTATTGGCGTTTGTTTTTTTTTTTTGGTTTGATAAAAATGGAAGTTGCTGAGATGTATCATTTTATAGGATCTCTTTTTGGCGCCTAAGTTAGGCGGTGCGTTATTATAATAAAGTATTCGTCTTTTCAGTTACTGTTTGTAATTATTGTTTTTGACAAGCTTTATCTCTGAAGTCTGTAACACGTCCCATCTTTCAAGTTTAACGTTTTAGATTCTAATATAATAAATTTTCCCTATCTTCAGTTTTTTCTGATTTGAATTTACTGTTTCTAGTTACATTTTCAAGTTTGTTTTTTATTTTTATTTTATTTTTTTGGGTTTTTTATAATAATTTTTCAAACTAATTTTATTATAGTTTGGGAGTTTTGCTGGGCGTTTAACGGGATGATATCGTTTAAACAAGCATTTTGGCTGTTTTGGCGTTTTTATTATATATGGAGTTTTTATTATACAAAAATCAACTGAAAAGGAAAATAAAAAAAGAATACGTAAAAAAAGTTTTTTTATAATACTTGTCCATAGTAATTTTAGGATGGTTTGATAAACGCCAAAGGTGTAAGACATTTGCTCTTTTGGCGTTTTTATTAGATATGGCGTTGTTTATTAAATAATAATCAACTGAAAAAGAAAATTAAACAAAATAAATATTGATATTCAAATCTTCACTGTCACCACTCTCTTTCTTCTTTTGAAGCATCTTCATTGGCTGTTTCGACTTTCGTATGAAATCAGCCACTTTTTCTATAATTTTTGTCCATCTCATGCAGCAAAATGTTGTTGAGTTTACACCCTTTCAGCCAAAATGTTATCTTTTTTGGCGTTTTACCGAGAAAAAGAACGCCATAAAAAAAACCATCTTGAAACTGTAAATTTGATCATGCTAAAATCCATAAAGTGTTGCTGTTTGGTGTTGGATAACATTGTTAATCCTCAGTTAAGAAAGATAACCGACAATGTTGTCCACACCATACAGCTACACTTTATTGACAACAATATATTTGATTTTTGGGTTTTCTGGCGTTTATGAGTCGAATGGTATATATTAAATATGGCGTTTGGGGTTTTTGTTTGTGTTTTTTAATTGAAGGTCTGAGTTGTTGTATATATAGGAATTTTTTGGCAGTTTTTTTAGGCGGGATTTTACTATAATTAAGTTTGGCGTTTTATCTCTAATGGCGTTTTTAGTAGAATGTTGTGTGATTTTTGTTTTGGCGTTTTATTTTAATGAGATGGCATTTTGTTTGGAGTAGTCAAAAGACGCTTTTACCCTTAATGAAGCTCGTCTACGTAAGAAAATTGATGTTATTTACGAAAATGCCACCACGCTAATCTAGTCCTTAGATTGTTTTGATCGGACGATCGATAAGCGTTCTCACCGTTCTCACACTTTCTACCGTTTTCTCTAAATCCCGAGCCTATATATATATAGAAACAGGATCAGGAGAAAACGCTCAAAAGTGTGAGAACGGAGAGAACGCTTCCTGGTCTAACACGTATCACGCCGCTTAGACAAAGGCGGAGGGGCTTTTTTGTCCTTTCATATTTTTTTATTAAGCGTGTCCCTTCATCTTTCCATTTTTTGGCGTTTAGTAAATGTTAGGATCGGAGGCTGTCATGATTGTGCTAGTTTGCATAAATTTGACAACTCAATGAATATAGAATAAGATTAAGTGCAGCGGAAATGAAGACAAACTTTGTAAGCACAATCTAAGTGGAAAATAGTTTGATAAACAGATGCTTCTCATTAATTTGAATGATTCAATTACAAATCAAATGATTACAAGCATGCTTACAGAACTAAGCTCCCCCTCAGCCTGATACTCCAAGGTTGGTTGCACAAGATGAAAGGATTGGACTGGAGAAGAAGAATCCACTCAGTCAATCAATGTAATAGTACAGGGTACTGCTCCATTTATAGGCAAACCAAACCACTGATCTCAGCTGACGTCACCATGATAGTGACATCTAACAACCTAACAACCTATAAACACTGTTCTATACAAACTACTGATGTTTAACAACTGATTATAAGTACAATACAAAACAAGAGAAAACTACTGCTTCACGTTCCGCTGTTGTAGCCTGAGCACTGATGTTGAGCATCAGTGCTTTCTTCAAAGGTGATCAGTCCTTGAATGAGCAGTGCTTGTGTCTTCAGCAGTACTTTGGAAACGACAGTAGATAAAGCAAACAGTGTTTGTCTTCAGCAGTCTTTAGAGTTTCATCAGTGTTTGGTTCATCAGTTGTTATAGTGAACAATACTTAAGATCTATCAGCTGTTAGATTACCACTGTCAAGGGGAAAGCCCAGTGTAAACAGCTGCTTATTCTGAATCCACTGTTGTGATCCGGTTTTGGCTTTCATTATCTGTTCCTTTAGAAGGGTTCAATCCCAACAATCTCCCCCTGGAACAGATAATGCCAAAACCCTTCATTATTCTGGACCTTTACTTCTCATTAGTAGTTCCTTAGCTTGTCTTTTAAATTCTTCTTCAAAATCCTTGGAACTTGTGTCATCTTCATCCCTACACAGTGTAAGTTCAAAGAGATCCTGCAAATCTTCAACACTAAGGCCTAGTGCTTCTTTCCTTGATATGTACTTCACTTCGCCGTTGGATCTGAACACGGTTAGTACGTGGGTCTTTTGATCAGACATCCACTTTAGTACTTTTAATCCAGACGGGTTTCTTGGGAGAGAGTTATTTCCTGATGAGTTTGGAGATGTTGGCCTTGTGAAAAGTTGTAAGCTGTCAGACATTTGTTTGAGGGCCTTTTCAATAACATTATTTGCTGCATCTACATCTTCTGCAGTCTCTCTTTCAATTAGCTCTTGCCTCTCAATGTCTGTCATGCCTATTGGAGTGTTTGGTGATGCAGGTTTGGTTAATACCTCTTTAAAAAGGTTTTGAAGTTTTGCCGAGGTATCTTCTTTTAGACCCATTTTCATGATGGTATCTTGAAGTACTCAGCTTCCTTTTCCTTTACCTCTTCACTAGACAGTTGTTTTCCTTCTTCTTAGTTTGACACAAGAATAGGATTATCTGCTGATTTGAATAGTGTTTGGAGGTTTTCAATCTGTTGTTCAAGCTTCATCATTTGTTCACGCTTCTTTGAAGTGCCTGAAACAGTTATCTTTCTTTTCTTCAGCCTTTCATAGGCTTCATCAGTATGCTGCTTTGACCATTTTGATATGGCATTGGCAGTGTCCACTTTTGCCTCAACCAGCTCCTATTTCTTTCTTTTGTACTCAGTTGTTAGGTCAGCGATGAGCTTTTTGTATTTGCTACAATTTGGAGCATTCTTCTTCTTTCTAGGATCGTTCTTGATTCTATCCATCCAATCAGCCTCATGCTTTAAAGCCACTATTGGCCATTCTTCAAATTGGTTTTCTTCAGCAGGATAAAATTTTTCTTGCATGATGTATGCAAGAAGTTTCCTTCTCATCTCTTTTCGTTGACTTGCCTTTTCTTTGCTCAGCTCTTGTGCAAAATCTTTTATCTGTTTGACTTTTGTGAGCAGAAATTCCAATTTTTCAGCAATGGCTTCATCACTTTGACCTTCACATTTAACCTTGGCTCTTATCTTAGCCTGTCTTGCTTTGAGCTCAAGGTATTCATCCATGTCTTCTGGGACTATGAAGCCAACGAGTGAAGGAAATCTTCTGTTTGAAGTATCATCATCAGTGTAGAATTGCCTCATCTCATTTTTTATAGCTTCTAGTTCCAACGGATATTTTGCAGCAATGGGATCATATTTATCCTCATTTGCCTGAGTAAGTTTTCTTATTCTGGTGTAGAGCTTCGTTGGTTGTGATGTGAGAATGGTGAGAGCAGTGGTGGATGGTTGACTAACAGTGGTTAAAACAACTGGTGTTTCAACTGCTGTTGTCATTACAACTACTGATATGTCAGCAGATGTCTTCTGCTTTTGAGCAGGGGTTGTGATGGCAGGGGTTTGAGTGGTGATGAGTGACTAACTAACAGTAGTTGGAACAACTGGTGTTTCAACCATTGTTGTCATTACAGCAGATGTTGTAACATCTGCTGTCTTCTGCTTTTTGGCAGGAGGTGATGATGGGTTGGTTGTTTTTGATGGTGAAGTTGTTGTTGGTGATGTGATCACAGATGATGGTGGAGCAGTGGTTATGGTGGTGTGTGGTGATGTGGTGTGTTTTGATACAGTAGCTTTGGTTTGGCTATTTTCTGGTTCAATAAAGATACCATCATCAATTCCTTTCTTCTTCCACTTGATCTTCTCCCCCTTTTTGGCATTATCTGGGAAGGGTTCATTCATGAAGAGGACAGTGGGAGGAACTTTTCCAGAGGCACTTTGGATATGAGCCTTGATAGCTTTAATATCTGCCTGAGTATCTTTAAATCTTGACTCCACCATGTTTGTCAGCTTTTGTACATGTATAGCATGCTGCTGATCTAGCATCTGCTTTTGTCTTTCCAGCAGTGGTTGGAACATGTTCCATAACTCATTTGCAGCAGGTGCCTGTTGTGCAGGTGCTTGAGCTGGAGCAACAGTGGATTGGGCTTTCTAAGCTTTTAACAACTGTTGCACCATATCCTTTATTTCAGCAACTGAGGTTTCCAGGTTTTCAACCCTGCCCGTCAATTCTTGATATTTTGAATCATCACCCAAGTTTATGGGATCATCTGAATCCCCACCAGCAGTGGTTTTACCAGTGTGTGACTTAGGGACTGAATCCCAAAAGTCATTCATTGATGCCCCTTGTTCTTGGTACTGGGGACTTCTTTCTTCAGCACTTGATAACCTTTTGATGTTGCCAGTGGTTAAAACAAGCTCACTGGTGGTTCTCATTGGTGCTATTGTAGAAATTCCCTTCAAGGGAGTCTTATGAATGTAACCACTGTCCAAATGTAAACCAGTGGGTTCAATATTTGTAGTGGCTGCTCCACTTGAACTATTGACAGGAGTTACTTGTAACTCCTGCAGCGTAACCTCCTCAGTTGTTGCTGGGATAACAGAGATATCAACATCAGACCCAGTCACTTGTGGGAGTATACTCTCAGTGATGGTTGTTTGAGAGGAATTGGTTTGTGTCTGAGTAATACCAATTGTATGCAACAATGGTATTATTGATGGTGGTAATGTAGGGGGTGAGGGTAAAGGAGTTGAAAGAGACATGTGCTTGGGATCAGGACTGTGGAAGATGTAACCGAGTGGGTCCAGAGCTTCATATTGTGGGGTCCCTGTGTTTACAACCTGATCCTTTTGTGAGGATGCAGGAGGAGTTTGAGGTAAGGGTGGAGATCTTTCTTCCAACTGATGTGAGGAAGTAGCAGCAGTGGTTATTGGTGACATTTGTGTTGTCACGGGCATTTTCTCTGGGATCTCATCTTCCAGAGGTGCCTTTGTTTTGGGTATGGGGGGCTTTCTGGATGTTTTCTTTTTGTTCTTTTTGGTGGTGGCATGTGTGGCTTTCAAAACAGTGGGTGTGCTGCTTTGATCACCTGGAGTAGTGGGCTCAGCAGCCGATACCTGATGAGCAGTTTCATCTGCTAAATTCTGCTCAGGTACCTCTGCTTTTGTTTTTATAGGTGCCAACATTCTAGAGAATATTTCAGACGTTAAATAGTTTATTTTAAAATGAGCACCTTGTTTGGGCAATTCTGCATCTTCTTTTACAAATTTTTGTTCGAAGTAATAACTTAAAAACCTTGGAAAGAGCAGAAATGCTTTGCTATCAACATTCTATACTAAATCATCAAAAATCTCCTGGGAATAATTAAAATTTTCATTATTTAAACTTGCATATCCCAGGCATTGAATTTTTGATGGTATTTCATTAAAAGAAGTTGTTTTGTTAGAAACACACAACAATAGAGTGTGAAATAAAAACCTTGGTGCAGAAGGGAAGAAACCTTTTTTGTAAGGTATCCCTTTTTGGTTGCTCTGCATAACCCCTATTCATGAAATCCTTTTTCAACTCAGTTTTAGAAAAAGAGGTTTTACCTTTCAGATCATTGCGTTTGAAGACTTCTGAAATAGATTGTGGAGAGATTTGAATCTTTTTACCCTGTATCGAGGAGTTGATGGCTGTGACAGTGTCTCCTTGTTTTTCAAGGGTGGCATTGTTCCAGAACTCTCTCTGGGTTTGTAGATAAATGGGAGCGTCTGCTGTTAACAAAGTTTTATACTTTGATGCAGATAAGGTGTCAATGATGGAGTCGAAGGTGTTGTCGGTTGTGGGTTTTGTAAGAATACCCAAATAGTTGTGAGGGGATTTGTAACGAATTTCAGTGGGTTTAGCGGCCATTTGAATGGCTTCTGCGGAAGTAGGGGAAGAAGATGATTTTGATTTCGATTTTGATTTCGTCATTTTTGATGTAGAAGATCGAAGAATGTTTTGAGAGATATGAGTGGGAAACCGCTTTGTGAAGAGAATGTTTGGAATTCAATTCGACAGTGAAACCCTGTTTGGGGTTTTGATCAGGGTTTTATTTAGGGAAAAAGTGAATACTGACGTGACAGCGGTTATAATGATCTGACGGCTAAAAACTGACCACGTGCCAACCCCTGATGGAAGAGTAAATAATGGAGGATAGTTGTTTTGGGGGCCACTGATGAAACAAGCATCAGTGGTTACAACGGTAATAAATGAAGCAGTGGGTGATTTTTACCATCAGTGGATGCTTTTACTACATCAGTGGATAGCATATCAGTGGATAAAACACTGATTTTGAACAACAGTGCATATCATGAAAGTGAAAGAACAGAGGTTTACTTTCAGCAGTGGATAGACATTAGAGAGCAGATGTTTAAGGCACAATCAGTAGTTTTAAGGAAAAACAGTGGTAGAAAACTAAATGAAGACCATTAGTATAACAACTGTTAATGCAGCAGTGTTTCAACATTTGACAAATAATTTTAGCATCTGCTTGTTCAAATGTGGAGATTGATTTTGTCTTGTGTGAGCTCAATATCATGTCCAACATCTGTTATTCTGCAGGAATGCTATACTTAGCTACATTTTAGATGTAGATTATCAAGTTTAATTTGTCAGCAGTTTTTCTAGGAGATTATGTTCTAGGTTTACCACATGTTCACTATTTCCTGACAGTGGTTTAGCATCCCAGATGATGAAAACTTCTTTACTATGGCAACTCATTTTGTGTCTAATTATTTGAGCTAGAACATGAGTGTCTCAGTATTTTTAGAATTAATTTGCAATCAATTTTTCTGTGATAAACAAACTTGAGCTTAATGTGACCTTGACATGTACACCATTTCCTTTTGATCAGTTTTAGGAAAAGTAATTTCACACAAAAATAAGGAAATTACATCCTGACTGGAGAGAAAACTTTCACTATCAAAAAGAGTAAAAGTACAAAATATATTATTTAAAAAAATAATATATCCGGTTTTATTTGAGGAAAACACCTTTCTAAAAATATAGGTTATTTTGAAAACAACATCAAAAGGATCTGGTGACTTCCAAAAGGCTTATGATCACATCATTATGACCACTGATTAGGATCATTTTCTTGTTAATTGATTGCAAATTCATCTTTTAAAGTCAATCACTGGAGATACCATTGTTACCTAAACTTTTCCTGAATTAATGGATGCACATAGTTGCATAATGACCATTCTTTCCCCAACTTTTGACTCATAGGTGTTTTATGTTTATACTCTTTTCTTTTGACTTCAAAAGTTTTGAGATAAACACACTTTTGAGTTTTGTTCATTTTCGTCTTCCCTTTTTACCCTTCCCAATCATAAGTACAAAAATACTTACTAGGAGATTTTTATTTTGGAAATACTTAATCCTGAATCATTTTGCAGTAATGTTTTGAGAGATCTGGCCGCATGTGAACATGTTTTATTACCAAATCTCACATTACTTATGTTTTGGACTGTTTTTGACCCCTGATTTTCTTAATGTGTTTTGACAGGGTTGATTTAGTCCTTTTGAGGATTCTCAACCTGCTTTCTAACACATAAGATCTCATGACTAAAGTTTTACTTTCCTCTTTCTAAGTTAGCAAAACACTAATGTTTATATGAACTTAGGTTTTGTTAATCTGAAGTTCATACTTTAGCATAAAACATGATGAAATCATCACAAATTCCATAACAACAGTTGAAATCAATTTTGAATGAAGATAGTCATACCATAGTTACCAGACATGTTTCCAGATCTGGAAACTATGAGTGATTTGTGCATGACATCACTTGTTGTTTGACATTTGTGAATCTTATGACATCTTGGTTGTTTTACAGAGTATCTGATTCATCATTTTGAACATGATTTCTCGTTGCTCTGTTTTTCAACTAAATACAATCAACCTTAGTATCAATGAATTTTGAGCTGAAATGTTATGTCAAATTGATTGTTAGATCGAATTTGACTGTCCGGCTGATACCAATTGTTAGGATCGGAGGCTGTCATGATTGTGCTAGTTTGCATAAATTTGAGAAATCAATGAATATAGAATAAGATTAAGTGCAGCGGAAATGAAGACAAACTTTGTAAGCACAATCTAAGTGGAAAATAGTTTGATAAACAGATGCTTCTCATTAAGTTGAATGATTCAATTACAAATCAAATGATTACAAGCATGCTTATAGAACTAAGCCCCCCCTCAGCCTGATACTCCAAGGTTGGTTGCACAAGATGAAAGGATTGGACTAGAGAAGAAGAATCCACTCAGTCAATCAATGTAACAGTACAGGGTACTGCTCCATTTAGAGGCAAACCAAACCACTGAGGCATCTCAGCTGACGTCACCATGATAGTGACATATAACAACCTAACAACCTATAAACACTGTTCTATACAAACTACTGATGTTTAACAACTGATTATAAGTACAATACAAAACAAGAGAAAACTACTGCTTCACGTTCCGCTGTTGTAGCCTGAGCACTGATGTTGAGCATCAGTGCTTTTTTCAAAGGTGATCAGTCCTTGAATGAGCAGTGCTTGTGTCTTCAGCAGTACTTAGGAAACGACAGTAGATAAAGCAAACATGTTTGTCTTCAGAAGTCTTTAGAGTTTCATCAGTGTTTGGTTCATCAGTTGTTATAGTGAGCAGTACTTAAGATCTATCAGCTGTTAGATTACCACTGTCAAGGGGAAAGCCAAGTGTAAACAGCTGCTTATTCTGAATCCACTGTTGTGATCTGGTTTTGGCTTTCATTATCTGTTCCTTTGGAAGGGTTCAATCCCAACAGTAAATACGCGACGTTTTTATTGTTTTTAGATTAGAATCATAGTAAATATTTTGGCGTTTTAAGTCTTGTTTTGGCGTTTTTATTATTTTTTAGATCAGGATGCAGGCTTTTAATGTAAAAAACATCAGTAATTTTCTTGATTTTATTATATCAAGTGTTTTTGCCATTTAGGATACAGGCCTATAATGTGACAGACAATTATGGCGTTTTGAAAAGATAAATAAATTTCAATTTTCCATGTAGTGGCATTAATATAACTATAATGTTTTGGCAATAAATGATACCGTCTCTTTATTGTAATGTTTCTTTCAATTTTCATCTGTCAATTAGTGTTGATTTTTCCAGTAATACTTTGTTTACATTTTTTGCGTTTTATATAGCAACCTCGTACTTTGCTAGCATTCGTTCTCACAGTTTTTTAACTATCAGGCGGCGTTTTGGTGTTTGTAGTTTTTGGCGTTTTTTACTCTATTTTTTAAAATAGCAGAGAATTAGATGATAAACAACAAAGAATTACATAACAAACAATAGAAAATGAAAAAAATTTAAAAATTATAATCTAATTTCTCATTCAAATCTTCACTGTCATCAGCCTCTTCTACTTTAACCTTTTTGGCGTTTTGAACCTGTTTTTGAATGCCTTATGTAGATCCTTATCTTCCTACATAACGACCGTCTTTAGAAGATGCTTATTTTTTGTGGCATCCTTTATTGTGGGTGGATATATACTTGTTTGATGACTTGTTGAAGACCAACACCTGCTCTAATGTATTGATCCCTTCATGCCATCTATATATCCATCAAGAACAAAGTGACATGATGTCATATCAGTGTCATCAGTCTCTTTGCCTTGAATATTTGTCCATCTCATTCAACAAAAGATTATAGAGATACCCAACTCAGAGAAGAATCCATTCAGTGAAACTTCATTCAGATCAATACTCAATATAGCAGAATCGAGGTTCTGCATCTGTGGCTTTTTTAAGTATTATTTTTTTGGCGTTTTTAAAGTGAATAGTTTCTAGGGAATATGGCGTTTGTTTCTGGTTTTGTGATAAGTTGTTTGTGCAGAGAAGTCTCTCAATATAGGATGTTTTGGCGCGTAGTTTAGGCGGGATTTTATTTATAATAAATGATATTAATAAAGTAGCCGTCTTTTCAGTTTACTTTACTGTATATTTTTACTGTTTTTTTTTTGTTCAGCTTTTTATGAGTTTTTAGGGTCATAGACTTTCTATCTCCCAGGTTTGGCGTTTTATATGGGTTTAAGTAGTTTTTTTTGCGTTTTTTCCATTTTTTAGCTTTTATTAATTAATACTTCTGCAAATTACTTTCAATATAGTTTGGGAGTTTTTGGCGTTTTTACTCCATTTATGGCGTTTTTCATATGCATTATGACTGTTTGGCGTTTAATAAAGATAATGTATTTTTTTTATTCTAAGTTGAAAAATACATAGCAAACAACAGAAAAAGAAAATTAAAAAAATAAAAATAAAAACAATCATCTTCCAAATCTTTACTGTCATTAGTCTCTTTCTTCTTTGAATCATGTTCGCTGGTGGTTTGGCTTAACCATGCTTGTGTTTTTGTGGCCGTTTGGAAAGACAAAATGACATGAGTTTTTTTTTTTTGAATATGTATCTTCAAACAACTCATTAGTGTCATTCGTCTTTTCATGCCATTAAATATTCATCAAGAACAAAACACAGAAAATGACATAAGTCTGACCCCAGCATCTTTTTGTTTATGATTAGTCCATCTCATGCAACAAAATGTTATTTGAGTCACAACACCTCAGGGAAGAATGCATTATCCGAAACTTTGGCGTAGAACAATATTTTTAATATACAAGAAATGCTATTTGGCATTTTTGGCGTTTTAATGAGGAAATAATGTATGTGAAAGAACCGTCGATCTTTTGGAATCTTTTGATGTTTGAGTGTTTTGGCGTTTTCTAAGATGAATGGTATATAGTAGAAAATATGGCGTTTTTGAGTAGTTGTGTTTGATGTTTTGGGGATTTTGGCGTTTGTAAGTTGAATGGTATATAGTAGAAAATATGGCGTTTCAGGTTCTGAGGGATGTGTTTTTATGTCTTCGATGTTTTTTGTTTATATAGCGATGTGATTTGGTCCGTAATGGCGTTTTGGTATAGAGGTGTAAAGACGCTTTTACTCTTAATGAGGCGCGTCCACGTAATAAAATTGATGTTATTTACGAAAACGCCACCGCGCCGATCTAGTCCATAGATTGTTTAATCGAACGATCCATAAGCGTTCTCACTGTTCTCACACTTTCTACCGTTTTCTCTAAATCCCAACCCTATATATATATATATATATATATATATATATATATATATATATATATATATATATATATATATATATATATATATTCCATCTAGTTTATGTTTGAATGGGCTTAATTCATGTGTTAGATTTTGAGTCCAGTTTGTATGTTTAGTGTATATGGGCCTAGCCAAAATGACTTTGTTTAAAGTGGGTCAAGCACAAAATTGATTTGTAAGAGTGGGCCTAGCCCAAAATATTTTCTAAAAGTGGATCTAGTCCGTAATAGTTTATAAAAATTGGGTTTTAGTCCAAGTATTCTTTGTAAAGTGGGCTTTAGCCAAAATTTAACTAAAAATAGATTTTCGTCCAAATATTTTGTAAAAGTGGGCCTAGCCCAATTTTATTTATGAACAATGGACTTTAGCCCAAATTTAATTTATGGACTCCTTTTAATTTAAAAGATTTAGGCTTGGTCATAAATAATAATATTTGTATTTTTATAAAAATCTAGTTTTTATAAAAATTATTACTTTAGTCACATATGAAACCTTTTTAGTGCATAAGCCCTTTTAGTGTGTGTGTGACGGCTCGTATTTTGTTATGACTATTTACTAGGTGTCGGCTTGGTTTATTAGTGTCGTTAGTCCCGTCCGTCTCGTTTATGTCGTTTGTTTCGTTTGTGCCATATATTTTATTTTGTCCAAATTTGTCAAAGTGTCCATATTGTCCAAAATGTCCGAATTGTCCGATTGTATGTTTATGTCCAAGGATGGACATTCCATTTTATATTTTTTTTCCAAGTGTAATATATATGTTTTTGTAATTTTTTGTGGATGTGTATAATTATGTATTTATTCCTACATGAACTAAATACATAATATACATACAAAAAATATATATATATTTATGATACTTGATGAAATTTGAAAGCATACATCTTACCAAAAATATATACTTTTTCAGTTTTCGTTTAGAAATCTTCACAAAACATGAGTTTATAACTTTTGTCCAAAAATTCGTTTACTCATGTTTAAAGACTTCAAATAGTTTTCTAGTTACAAATTTCTTTGTTTAACAGCTTTTGATCATAACAAAATTTATAAATTTTTTTTGCCATAGTTTCTTTTGATATATGGATTTTTCCCAAGTTTATACAAAACTTGTGTTTCGAAACATTTCAATCTCAAATGTCATCAAGTATCAAAAATCATCATATTTTGTCAACAAAAGTACTATGAACATGATATAGTCTCTAACTTTCCCAAAAAGGAAACTTTATTCTTGATTTTTGTCAAAAATTTGTCGAACAAGATTACATCAAAACTTCATGTTCTAGGTGACTCATATAGTCATTTAAAGTGCAAATATGTATTCAAAACTCTTTCTATTAACATATTTCATGTTCTTGATTCTTTCTAGAAATGGAAACTTTATTCAAGTATTTTAACAAAAATTTAGTTTCTTGGATTTAAATAATTTTCCATGATTTTCTAGCATGCATGTTAACTAGATCTAACATGCATGTGTCTAGATCTTGTTTTTATACAAAAATAACCAAGATTCATATTCACTAGTATAAACTTCTTCAAGTTCATCCAAAATCATAGAAAAATCATAAGATTAAAATATTGGTTTTGGTTTTTCTTAGTGTTTTTCATGCGGGTTTTGTTTTGGTTTGATTCAAGATGAACTTGTATTCTTTAAAAATCAAGAATAATAAATTAGAAACTAGTGAAGGATTCTTACAATTTTGCTAGAAAAGTAAAGATGAAGATGTGAAAATGTTGATGATTTAAGAGCTTCAAGTATCACCAAAATGCTTCAAATAGCTTTCCTAGTCTCACAAGTGTCTTGATTCATCCATGAACCTCCATATTTGCAAGATTTTCTAGTGTTTGAATTTTGAAAATGTGAAGATGGTGGTGTTTTCGTTTGGTCGATCGGAAGACAGAGGGAGTAGGAGATGGATGGTTTATGTGTTTGTTGGAAACTGAGTATGAGATGGAGTGTTAGGATTAACTTTGTGCTTTGGGTTTTACACTAATCATTCACTCAAGGTTTCCAACACACCATAATCGTGTGCAAGATTAGGGGGGGGGGGGTGTTTGCATATTTTTTTTTATAAAATCTAGTTTAATACATAAACTTTATGAACTTTGTTAATTTATATAATAATATCTACAATGTTTCAAGCCCTCATATTTTAAAGTAGTATGACACTAGGTAAAACTAATCTGCTAAAATTATTAGTTTGTTGATCGGGTGAAAAATTTGGTTCAGGTCATGTACACTGCGTTTTATTTATATAAATACATGACAAAATTTGTTTTTGCACATGTTTTATCATTCAAATTAATAATCCAACTTTTTGGACTAAAAATTTTATTATTTCTGACACGGTTTAGGTACCGGCTTTGCTGTCTGGCAGTTTACTGAACTAGGCGTGCAGCTTAACACAATAAGATTCAATTGCGGATTTTGTGTCGTTTTTAATACCCATTATATTATTTATGACAAATAATATTTATTTTTGGGTTTTCGGACAATTATCGTTTTGTTATGCGGAAATGCTGTACACTTCCGCAGGATTATTGTATTTTTCTGCGGACTTGGACAATTTGGTTTTTAATTGAAATTTTCTAAATAATAAAGGCACATGGCATTTTAGTTAGAGTTTTATCGAATATTTGTATAGACATATCTGTATGTCTTGTTTTTATCATGTCAGACTGTACCGCGACTAGTACTTACAAGTATTGTTTGTTCGCGTTCCTATCGTCAGTCTAGGATATTGTTTCTAATCGTAATGGATTTTGTTATCAAAATAAGCTATGATTTTTATCATTCCTAGACTTTTAAGACTTAATCAAATAAAATCAAGTCAAACACGCGAAAATAATTAATGTATTAGTTGTTCAGGTTGTACGAAATTATCAGAATTTGTCGATTATCACATTCTCCCCCTGTTAAAGAAAATTTCGTGCCGAAATTTTAAGTTGTGTTACTCCTTGCCAGGACTTTCTTAAACAGGTGAGGGTACTTTCTTTTGATTTCGTCTTTTCGTTCCCATGTGAACTCGGGTCCGCGTTTCGAGTTCCATCGGACTTTGATTAATTTGATACGACTTCTCCTCGTTTTATGAATCTTTGAATCCAAAACCTCAACAGGTTCTTCAATGAAATGGAGTTTGTCGTCTATATGGATTTTGTCCAGGGGAATAATAAGTGATTCACCCGAAAGACACTTTTTAAGATTTGAAACATGAAAAGTGTCGTGAACGCTATTGAGTGTTTCTGGCAACTTTAACTTGTAAGCGACGTTTCCAATCTTTTCCAAGATTTCATATGGTCCTATGTATCTCGGGCTAAGCTTTCCTTGCTTCCCGAATCTAGCTACGCCTTTCCATGGCGAGGCTTTTAACAACACCTTGTCTCCAATCTCAAAAGACAACGGTTTGCGGCGTCTATCCGGGTAGCTTTTCTGTCTGTCTCGAGCCGCCTTTATACGGTCTCGAATTTTGAATATTTTATCGGTAGTTTCTTGAACTAACTCTGGACCAAACATTTGTTTGTCGCCTAATTCCGCCCAGCATAGCGGAGATCGACACTTACGTCCACATAACGCTTCGAATGGTGCAGCTTTAATACTTGTGTGATAACTGTTATTGTATGAGAACTCTACTAGAGGCAAGTGAGTGTCCCAATTTCCGCCTAAGTCCATCACACAAGCACGCAACATATCTTCTAAAGTTTGGATCGTGCGTTCACTTTGGCCGTCTGTTTGAGGATGAAAGGCCATGCTTAGATTTAATTAGGATCCAAAGGCCTTTTGAAATGACTGCCAAATCCTTGATACAAAGGGACCGTCTCGGTCAGAGATTATCGACACAGGTACTCCATGTCTTGCTACAATTTCCTTGCGATAGATTTCAGCTAACTTCTCATTATTATGTTTCTCGTGTATAGGCAAGAAGTGGGCTGACTTGGTTAATCGGTCAACGATTACACAAATCATGTCATGACCACGAGAAGTCCTGGGTAGTTTAGTTATGAAATCCATAGAAATATGTTCCCATTTCCATGTAGGAATTTCGGGTTGTTGTAGCAATCCAGAAGGTTTTTGGTATTCGTCCTTAATTTTGGCACATGTTAGACATTTTCCAACACAAGTTGCAAAATCACCATTGATATTAGGCCACCAATAAAATTCCTTAAGATCATGATACATCTTATCTGCTCCTGGATGTATCGAATATTTTGACTTATGAGCCTCATCAAGAATTAGGCCTCGAAGACCGCCAAAATGAGGAATCCAAATTCTATTCATGAAGTATAAGGCTCCGTTCTCTTTCGGCTCTAAACGTTTTTCCATACCTCTAAGCATTTCTGCCTTGTAGTTTTCTTCTTTTAATGCTTCTTGCTGAGCATCACAAATTCGAGAGGTAAGGTCATTATGAATTGTGAGTTTTAAAGATCGCACACGCAGAGGTTTAACTCGTTCTTTTCGACTTAATGCATCCGCAACAACGTTTGCTTTGCCCAGATGATATTTGATCTCACAATCGTAGTCATTCAAAAATTCAACCCATCGTCTTTGGTACATATTTAACTCTTTCTCGTTAAATATATGTTGAAGACTCTTGTGATTCGTGAATATCGTGCATTTGGTACCATAAAGGTAATGACTCCAAATTTAGATGCAAATACCACTGCACCTAACTCTAGGTCATGTGTGGTATAGTTCTTTTCGTGAACTTTTAATTGGCGTGATGCGTATGCAATAACTTTCTCTCTTTGCATTAACACGCATCCTAACCCATGACGTGAGGCATCACAATAGACTACGAAATCATTCGCACCGTCTGGGAGTGATAGAATTGGTGCATCACAAAGTTTGTCTTTAAGCAGTTGGAAAGCTGCTTCTTGTTTTTCTCCCCAATCAAATTTCTTATCTTTTTGAGTGAGAGAAGTGAGTGATTGAGCAATCTTCGAAAAATTCTCAATGAATCTTCGATAATAACTGGCCAATCCTAAAAATTGGCGTACTTCGGTCGGTGTCTTTGGTGCACTCCAATTCTTTATGGCTTCGATTTTTGATGGATCAACATGTATGCCGTTCTCGTTGACTACGTGTCCAAGAAATTGAACTTCGCGAAGCTAAAATTCGCATTTGGAAAATTTCGCATACAGTTTCTCCTTCTTCAACAACTAAAGAATAGTTCTAAGATGGTGCTCATGTTCATCCTTCTTTCGTGAATATATCAATATATCATCGATAAATACTATCACGAACTTGCCAAGGTACGGCTTGCACACGCGGTTCATTAAGTCCATGAACACCGCTGGTGCATTTGTTAAGCCAAAAGGCATAACAAGGAACTCGTAATGACCGTAGCGAGTTCGAAATGCTGTTTTGGGAATACTTTCTTCTTGAATTCTAAGTTGATGGTATCCTGATCTTAAATCGATCTTCGAATAATAACTCGATCCTTGAAGCTGATCGAATAGGTCATCAATCCTTGGTAATGGATACCGATTCTTGATCGTGAGTTTATTCAACTCCCGATAGTCTATGCACATCCTAAAACTTCCATCATTCTTCTTCACAAATAACACTGGAGCTCCCCAGGGTGAGTAGCTTGGTCTAATGAAACCCTTGTCCAACAACTCCTGAAGTTGTGTGGACAATTCTTGCATTTCCGAAGGAGCTAATCAGTATGGAGACTTTGCCACAGGTCCGGCACCTGCAATTAAGTCTATTCGGAATTCGACTTATCGTTGTGGTGGTACTCCTGGCAAGTCTTCAGGAAAAGCTTCAGGGAATTCCTTCATAACCGAGATCTCCTCAAGTTTTAGCTCCTTGGCCTTTTGTCAACTATGTGCGCTAAGAATGCTATACGTCCTTTTCGTAGGCACTTTCGGGCTTTCATACAGGAAATAATTCGTAAGGGCATTTTGTTTTTCTCACCGTGAACAAGAAGTGTTTCGTCATTAGGAAGGGGAATTCGAATGATTTTGTCGTAACCACGACTTCGGCTTGGTTGGTGGATAGCCAATCCATTCCTATTACTATGTCAAAACTACCTAGTTGAACGGGTATTAGGTCAATTTTGAATTTTCGTCCTCCTAGTTCTAAAGAACATCCTTTTACAATTTTATCGGATTCATTCACCTTTCTATTCGCTAATTCGATAGTGAACGGAATATCTAGTTTAATTGACTTTAGTCCAAGTATATCTTTAAATTCTAAAGATATAAAACTAAAATCTACACCGGTATCAAACACAATAGAAGCAAAATGATCGTTGACAGGGAACATACCGGTGATCACATTTGGATCCTGTTGCGCCACTTGAGTTCCAATTACAAAGGCTCGTCCGCGACCTTTGTTTTACTTGGGACAGTCCTTTCTGAAATGTCCGATATCTCCACAATTAAAACAACCTTGGTTTTTCCCTCATTCGTTATCATTACCACTACCTCCTTCCTTCTTAACTTCGTTTCTAACCACCTTGTTGTTACCCCAACATTTTTCTGTGCGGTGACCCATCTTCCCGCATTTATCACACTTGAGAGTTCGGCAACTACTAGTTTGATGATAACCGCATAAGTTGCACTTAGGTGCATTCCCCACATAACCTTTCGGTTCTGTCTCCGATGCTCCCACATATGCTTTACCCGTTTTCTTTAGGGGGTTTTCCTTTTTCTTATTGCTTGATTGGGATCCTTTCTTAATCTGGGAGAATTTCCGCTTGTTGTCGTGTGACGCGGATTCCACTTGTTTTTCCCTTGTTTTCTCGGCACCTTTCTTGTCAAATTTGTTCATTCTCTTTGCTTCCTCGGTAAGGCTTATAGAAATTTTGATGGCCTCAGTGACTGTCGTAGGATGCGACGATGTAACCATACTTCGGATCTGGGGTTCTATTCCCAAATGTACCGTTCGACTCATTTAAACTCAGGGGTTAACATATAAGGAACTACTTGTGAAAGATCGTGGAATAGTTGGGTGTACCCATAGATATAGATATCTGGTCCGTCTATCGTCAAATTCCAAAATTCCGCTTCCAGCATTTGCAACTCCACCCTCGAACAATATTTCTCTCGCATCATATCCTTCAATCTATCCCACGTGATAGCATATGCTGTTGCGTCTCCCAATGTTTGTACTTGCAGATTCCACCATGACAAAGCTTCAGACATGAACATACCCGAAACATATAACACAATTTGGTTAGGGGTACAATTGCTCATGCGAATCACGGAATCCATTTTCTCAGTCCAACGAACAAATGCTACGGCACCACCCGTGCCATCAAAATTCAATGGTTTGCAATATAAAAATTGCTTATACGTGCGTGCATCCTGAAATGTTGGTTCTTAAATTGTCAAAAATATATATTTTGCAAATAAATATTAATGAGAATTCCTTTGCAAGGTTATGAGTAACCAACCGTTCATAGGATTTTAGGCTACTGGTGGAGTTTGAACTCTTGGCCCATCATTTCGGTTAGCACGTGTTGCCTCATGTTGGGCAATTACATCAGCAATGCACAGATTTAATAAAGCATCAAGCTCGGCTTGGTTTATGGGTAGAGGAGTTTGGAGAGTATGTATGTTCCTTCTCCTTAGCGCCATGGTCTTCATATGAAAAATCATATAGAAGAAATTAGACAGATATTTAGAATAAATATTGTCGTTCATGGGCTCAATTTGAATGAAATACATCATCACAATACATACATATATGAAAATAGGATAAATCAATCACATCTCGCGCAAAACATCCATACTGAGATCCCGTCACAATATAAACAAATCTAACAATAACAAAGCATAAAAACAAGAGATGCCACATCCATATATATATACATATACATATATATATATATATATATATATATATATATATATATATATATATATATATATATACTATCAACTTGATACATAATATTTGTGAAGAGACAAAAATAGTTAGGAGTTACATTACTCTAATATCCAAGTCATAGACATTACAAAAATAAAGTAGATTCCTTCTTCACATAGTTCTTTATATTCTTGAAGTTGATTTATATATATATATTTCTTCAAAAACATCTTCAAAAGTCTTCTAATATGCTATGGGTACCTACCTCAAAATGCGACTACATACCATGTCTAGACTGGAGGTGGGGGTGAGGGTGAAGATACGCCGATGACCCCTCGAAAGAATGCCATCTCCTCCTGAATGGCGCTGACGCGCCTCTCAAGAGATGGAGGTGTGGCATGGTGTGATGAAAATGATGGTGCTGGTGGAGATGGTGCTGGTAGTGATATCGGTAGAGGTGGTGGTGGTGGAGGGGACGATGTAGGTAAAGGTGGTAATGTGGATGATGATGGAGCAGTACTCGTAGGTGCTCGAGAAACAGATAGGTGAGCACTAAGCTCATGGATTCGACTGAATACGATACCGAGCTGTACCTCGACTAATGTGACTCTGTACTCGGTAGTAGAAGGAGGTAAATGACTCGGATGATACGGATCTAACGGGCCCATGCCCGGTGGTGGCTGAGTGTGAAAATCTGAAAAGTACGGAGATGGATAAGTAATGGTACTATGCATGGATGTAGTGGTATGATATGGATCTCCAACCATAGGAAATGAAGTCTGTGAAGAATACCCCATCACAGGCTTGGTAGGAGCAGTGTGCGATGGCCCGGCAGCATACGGGTCATAGTAAGAGCTGACAGTCGATGTAACAGTAGTAGCAAAAGATCCAACAAATGGATATGGGGGTAGATGCTCAACTGGCATAGATGTACCACCCAGTGTGTAATGTGATGGTCCAACAACAGGAGGAAATATCGGGTGGTAAGCTGGAAGTGTAGTAGGTAAAATAGGATCGACATGATGTGACAACTGTCAAAATTTCAGGTATCCGTACAACTGTTAAACCATGATTCGTGCTTAATGACTGTGCTGAATTACAATTAATGACTTGAATTGTTTTCTGATTATTGCCATATACACATATGTGCATCACATATTGCTTAATGTCATATCATTATTGCATGAGAACTTTATTGACTCAAATGATGCACGAAACACCGTTAGCACAGTTATCAGACAAACCGGGAAAATGCTCACGGAGTTCAGTACATAGACAGACAATGTGTTGAGACACAGAATGAGCCAAAAACCAAGTATTACACTAGTAAAGTGTGTAGGAAAGTAAGGATCATAAAACTGCCTTCCTAGTGACAGTTTAAGTGCCGAAAAGTGCCTGAAACTCACATAAACTGTAGAATTCTGTAGAAAATTAGCAAAATCAGCATTTAAACACACTTATATCACGCAGAAATATGATTAAATGGTCCTGAATGCTTTCCTAAGTGTCGGGAATCAAAACTGTCATAAAAGGGTACATAAAGCACACTAAACTGCAAAGTTTAGCACCTTAACGAACCGATAACTAACCGAACAACCGGACACTACCCGAAACACCAAATTTACACTAGAAGCACCGTTTTAACATTACCAAGCTATTTATGATCCCCGAACATCATAACACACCATGTAAATATCTAATAACTAGATCGTTAACCGAATACTTGAATTCTAACTAAGTAACCAACTATTAGTTTAAACCTAGCCTACTACCCCCCCCCCCACCCCCACCTAGTGGACGCTCACTAGTGGCCCCCACTCATTGATTTTCTTGGCTTTGTTTATTTGACCTTGTTTAAGCTTTTAAAGACATATTACACAATAGATCTTCACATGTTGGAAGGTTATAAGATAGTCCACAAGTTTAAGCTTTCATTCTCATCACATAACACCAATATCACTTCTTCTCTTCCTCCCTTGCCTTGTTCTCGGCCGAAACCAAACCCACACACATCCACCATTTTCAATCAAATCTCATACATTCCAAACATATACAAGTGTGATAGAAGGTGCACAAAGGAGCTAGGAGCTTGTAGAAGTTGAAAGAACTTCTTCATTTTCTTTTATCCACTCTATTTTTTCTCTTGATCATTCCTAGCCTTGAGCTAGTGGTAAGAAGGCTAATCCTTCCATTTTACATCTATTACAAGTGGTTAAAAGAATACATGATGATTAACTTGAAGAACATTAAGAAACAAGAGAATGAAACTTTAACATAAGCTTAAATCATGAAGAAACTATGTTGTTTATGTGATAATCTACTTGTTGATCATTGTTTGCTTACGAAAATGATGAAGATCATCATATGATCTTGCAAGATCATGATTAAAAACATAATCTAGCAAGATGAGAAGATGAAAGTGTTAAGGAATCATAGATCATCCTCTTGAAAGTCATAAACTTGAATGAATAAATTGTTTTCTTGTAAAATGATGACTAAAGTAAGTTGTAAATCTTGTAAATCTAAGATTTCCAGAGTGATTTTCCAAGAAACCGAGTTAAAAATATAAGTTTTACTTAACCTTGGTTCTTAAATATATAAACCTTATTTTTGGTGGTTAATAAAGTGTAGAAACACTTATGTAACAAGAAAAATCAATGAAGAAACATTTTTAGAGATTGTGATCATAAGTTGTAAAGATCTATCTTCTTTAAAAATGAAGTTTTTAAAGAACCAACCACACTTTAAAGGGTAACAAGACTTACTAAAACACTAGTAAGATACTACAAATTTTTATAAATTTTCAAGTTCATGAAGTGGTAGTTTATGCTTGTTTTTGGCAAAATTGGTAAGTGTAGGTTGTTTATTGTAGATTGTGGATTGATTGTGTTGATTTACAAAAGAAAATGATATACCTTGAAGGTATGGAAACCTCCATTTTTAGGGGGAACTATGGCAAAATTTTTCTAAAAATTAAACACTTAGAAAAATATTTCTAAACAAATATTTACAAGTGTATTTTAAACCATGGATTTTTCACATGAAGTTTGCCATAATTCTTTTTACAAAAATTTAAATATTGGAGGTTGGTTTTTATAAATAAGAGTGACTAAATATGTATTTAGGAAAATATATATTTAGAAGTCACTATGTGTGGGATTATTTGTATATTATGTGTATTAGTTATATTATTTTAGGACTTCAAATAATATAACTCATCAAAATACCAAAAATTACAATCCAAAATATTACCAAAATTCTAAATACGTAAATATACAAAGAATACACAAAATATTGGTGAAACCGAACAAAGGAATATAACGCACAAAAATATTCCGGAAAATTTATTCACAAGTATATTTTTGGTAAATAATATTTTGGACACCAAAGAAACAAAAATATGATTTTTATAAATATTACAAGAATATATCATATTTTTGAAAAGTGAAAAAAATATTATTTTTGGCAAGTGAAAATATATATTTTTATTGAAATTTTAGAAGATATATTATTTTGGAATAAATATATATAATTTTCTCAAACAAACAGGAAATACGTTATTTTTGAGAGAAAATGTATTTTCTTGAAATATCTTATTTTTGGACGAAAAATGGTTTTATATATATTTTCTAAGTTAGACTTGAAAATGTAATATTTTTGGAACTTATGTGAAAATATCAATATTTTTGCCAAGGGAAAACTTACAAATAATTTTTCTAAGGAATATTTCGTAAAATATATATTTTGGAAAATATATATTAAAGTATTTTTTTTAGAAATATTATTCCGGAAAAACTTACACCAAAATTAAGTATAAGAATACTTAACAATTACAAGAAAATACATATTCTCGTATGTATAAATACACTCCGGAATACGACATCAATACATGGCAAAAATATACAAGTATAAGGATACAAATACAAATACAAATACACCCATCCTTGGGAAGGAAATACCTGTATAAATACTTGAAAAGTATCAAGTTAATATATATTGTTTTAACTATTATTCCAAGCCTTGATAAATATAATTTAAGTTAAAATATTTATTATTATAACAAATAATTATGTAACTTGGAATAATATTGAAGACACAAAGAAACGTAACTCAAAGACACTAACTAATTCTCAGCCAAGGCACGACCCGCTCGTCTAATAGATCATAGTATGTTGTAGGTAGTCGTGTGCACCGGACGGAACTTTGAGTTACCATTGGTTGCGAAGAACGCAAAACTGTGAGTTCATGTCCCCCTTTTCTTTTAACTGTTTTCAGTTTTATAACTTCGGGGGGAAGTACATGTTACAAACTGTTAACAAACGTTATTATTTGGTGTGGTTAGCTAAGGAAGGGTACTGCTAGATCATGTGAATGGTGGGTATAATGCTTAAGACCATTAATCCTCGTTGTAGGACCAAGGGACATGAGTGATAGATCTATTTGGGTGTAGCGAGCCCCGCCCATGTTAGACCAAGGTTTGGCCCATGGGATGACTATGTCTTACAGCCGGAAGCCCGGTGTAAAGTCTGCTAGGTTTGAGCCTCCATGCATGACATCACACATATTACTGGTCTTGCAAACCATTAATGATCTTTTTTCCTTGTTGCTTTCATACCAGGAGTTTACAAACATACATACATACTTACACTAATTTCAAAGGTTTATTCGTGCACACAAACAAACACATGAACTCGCTCTACTTTTGTTGATGTTTTCAAACTACATGTATTTCAGGGAATTAAAGGTGGACCTGGCGGGCGTTTGGATGTTTCAGGTTGTGTTAAGAATAAAAGATGTCATCCATGGTCTTAGGGTTTGGTTAGTGTGACTTATCCTGGACAAGACACATCTTCCAAAGCCTGGTTTTATCTAAAGTCTTTTGTTGAGTCCTTATAGAACTCTAAACAATTCGTATGGTTTGTAATTCGAATTTGAAGTCTATGTGTCAAGACAATGTTGTTATGTTTTTAAACTTATTTAATGGATGATCGTGGTTAGTTTTATCATATAGTTGTTGTTATGATTGAATGCAATGATATTAAGCAAGTCACACATAATCACGCTTCTGCAAAAGTCAGGGTGTGACACATGAAATGGCAATACCTCCGAATGCGGAGGTAACACTGTATCAGGCGAATGTATCAGAGATGGTGTCAGGGGGAAGCAGGAGCTGAAGATGAGATCTAATAGTAGTGGCCTCCGGCTGAGAGACCTCTTGTATAGCAATATCGTAATCATCACCGATGCCGAGATCGTCATCGATGTGCTCGACCTGAACAACGGGAATGACGATGTCCTCATCAACATCATCATGAATAGGATCAACAAAAGGAGGAACGTCATCACCATCCTCTGGACCTACTACAGCAAGTGGTATACGAATGAATGCCACGACGTGCTCACCCTCGGGGTGGCCGTATATGATCATATCGTGAAAATGTGGGATAGCAAGAACGTCATCCACAGGTGGGATATCGGTTGGGTCGGGCTTTGGGAACGCGAATGGCTGGAAATAAACATCCATTCATTCGTCATCAGAAATGAGAACGACGGGTGGAACAGGGTCGTCAAGTGGTATGTAGTCGGTGACCGAGGCGTGACCCACTGAGTCTGTGTCGGAGCTGGAAGACATGATCCTTGCAAAATAATCCGTGCAACGTATACATGTGAACAACTTAATAATAAATTTTTGGGCAATTGTACTTTTGTTTTCATTGTTGTTTATATCGTATATCGTTTCAAGTTCAACCAAACGTTATCGTGACTAAAGCCCATAGACTAATACCATGTAAACTAGTCTTTTGTATTATCGTTTAGTACTATCACATAGTATCCTTAAATTATCGTTTCATGTTTATCGTTTTCTATTAGTGGACTCTTTGTAAAAATATAATGTAAAACACTTGTTGATAAAGATATCGTTTTGAAATTGTAGACAATACTCAAAAGAATCTTAGTTCACTACAATTGATGCACTGATACCAGGTCTGTCACACCATGATTTTCGATTTCTGCGGAAGCGTGTGGCAAGGTGTGGATAGAGCGGCAATCGTTACAATCAATCGAGTAAACAACATATTTAACATAAAAGATGTTCATCCATACATTTGTTTAGAAACCATAATTTACAATACAAACATCTTGTTCGAAATAAAACAACTACAACTTTAACAACATTGTTCAAAGTTTAAAACAGTTCCACACAACATGATAACTGAAAACAGGATGACATCTCAAAAGCTTGAGTTCTTGATAACAACACGATCATATTTTCCCAAAGTTGTCCACTAATCTCCTGTAATACATGTTAGTTTTGAAAACGTCAACAAAAGTTGGTAAGTTCATGTTACTTAGTTTTTGTATCAAATGTGTCTCCAAAACATTTGAAATAGTCAATTCGTTTTGTATAGTATAATGAAAATTGTGTGATCATTAGTGTTTTGCAAGGACACTAATCTGTATGCCAGAATAAGAGGCAACCGAACCTTGACAATTTATCGTGTGTGTCAATGACACTAGCTTGGACACAAAGGCACTCTTAACGATCGCTGTTATCGTTGCCGATAAGAGTGGGGCTTGCCAAAACCCAAATAGATCTATTCGTTTGTTCCTCGGTACTTGATTATTTATTAGTGGTCCCTTTATTTTAAACACCTATCCGCATGTGATCAAAATAGTTTCATTGTAATCATCATACTAATTATAACATGTATACATCCCCGAGAGTTTAAAACTATAAACATTTAAAATAAAAGGGGAAACATGAACTTACAGATTTGCGTTCCGTGCAAATCTCTATTCGATTCTTGGTTCGTCGTTTGTTTCTCGACCTACAAGTGTTCTAATCTCGTTAGACACTTAGGTTTATGTTTGAGTCCAATTTGTATGTTTAGTGTATATGGGCCTAGCCCAAAATGACTTTGTTTTAAGTGGGTTAAGCCCAAATTGATTTGTAAGCGTGGGCCTAGCCCAAATTTTTTTCTAAAAGTGGATCTAGTCCATAATAGTTTATAAAAATTAGGTTTTAGTCCAAGTATTCTTTGTAAAGTGGGCTTTAGCCCAAATTTAACTAAAAATAGATTTTAGTCCAAATATTTTGTAAAAGTGGGCCTAGCCCAATTTTACTTACGAAAAATGGACTTTAGCCCAAATTTAGTTATATTTATAGACTCCATTTAATTTAAAAGATTTGGGCTTGTTCATAAATAATAATACTTGTATTTTTATAAAAATCTAGTTTTTATAAAAAGGCAAATTGGAAATAAATAATCCCAACTCACTGTTATTGGCCAATAATAATCCCAACTCATTTAATCATCAATAATAATCCGAACTTTTCAGTTTTGTTTGTAAAATACTCCGGCGTTAAAAAACACTAACTTGGTTAAAAAAATGCTGATGTGGAGTGACATGTGTGGTCCGACGTGGCAGTTTACTTATAATTGAAAGCCAACTCATTTAATCACCTATAAGTTTACCCATCTGTGTATAAATGTTTTCACCCCCAATTGCACTCTTCTTCAAAACCCTAATTCGTTCAGTCGATCCCCAATGAGCTCAAACCCTAATTGATCAAATTCAGTCGATCCCCAATGAGCTCAAACTCTTCATCTTCATCTCCTTCAATTCGTTCACAAAACCCCAAAATTTTTAGACTTGGCACCGATGGTAATGTTTATTGTAACCATGAATTGCTTGCAAATCGTAGGGTGGCTGGAAATCGAAGCTCAAGGCATGGTGAAGAGTTTTACGGATGCCCTCTATGGCCTGTAAGTTATTGAATTTGATTGGCAATCTGATTTCATCAGTTTCTCGTAATTTAATAGGTTGTTTTTAATGGCCTGTTCATTTCAGAGATCTGATTGCAAATTCTTTGTGTGAAAACAAGAGGTGGATGCTCTATTAGCATGGGAATGCAACTGTGGGGTGTTAGAAGAAGAAAATCGGAGATTAAGAAAGTCTTCAAAGAAAGCATGTTTTTTGGCAGTTGTCTGTATTGCATTGTCAATGTATTGGTTATTTTGACATCTTTTATTATGTAATGTGTCCTTTTTCCAAGCGATATAGTGACTATAATGACTTTCGGATAACTATATGAATCTTGTTTTGACTATTCCAAGCAATGTAGTGACTGTAATGACTTTCGGATAAGTATATGAATCTTGTTTTGACTATTCCAAGCAATGTAGTGAATGTAATGACTTTCGGATAAGTATATGAATCTTGTTTTGACTATGAATTGGGTCATAAAGTCTGGACACAATTGACCAAGCCTTTTTACACAATTGACCAAAAATAGACATTATAGTTCCATTCAAACAGAGTTGACATTAAAACCTGGACATACTTGTCATTAAAATCTGGACACAAAATACGGACACAAAATAACTACCAGTTTCAACATCCAAAACATAAGACAGACATTATAGTTCCATCCAAACAGGCTATTACTAGACATTATAATTCCATCCAAACAGGCTATTACTAAAGCATTAAACAACACAAAACCATTAAACAACACAAAAGCATTTCAACAAAAGACTTCATTCAGCTGATTGATTTGTGGCTTTTGAGATCTTTTTTGGCCTCCCCCTCTTAGCTTGCCTCTGAGTTTGTTGTGATGCTACATTCCCCTGTGATTGCTGGGTGGACTGGGAAACTTGTGGGGCTGCTGTTGACTGAGAAGGTTGTGCATCAGCTGACTTTTTAGGCCTGCCCCTCTTTCTTGTGATTTGGCTACCTTCAGCTGCATGTTTCTTACAACTTGAAATGTTATGACCTCTTTCATGACAGTTTTTACAACTCATGAGTGTACCATGCCTACCTAGTTTCCCAGTTTTTTTCTTGGTTTCCTGTGGATCCTTCTTTCTGTTCTTTTTTTGGTCTTCCTGGCCAAATATTGACTGGTGGAGTGTCCAAAGGTAAATCAACAATTGGCCAATATTTTTCCGAAGGCAGTGGTGGGATAGTGTACTCATAGGACTTGAGATACACCTCTTTGGTCAAGTAACTTTGAACAAAGTCTTCAAAATTCTTATGCATAAATGCTGCAACTGCACACACATGATAACATGGAGTGCCTGTCAAGTCCCACTTCCCACATGTACAGCTTCTCTTCACAATATCCACAGATACATCGTCAAAGCTCTTGACTTGAAACACAGTGTTACTTGAAGGATACACAGTACAAAGATAAGCTTTCTCTTTCTCTTTATCAAGCTTCTTGGCTTGAATCCTAGGGCAAACAACCACATTTTTACAGGACATCTCATTGTGCTTTGTTACTAACCTGGTCATAACTACCAACCTTATATCTTCCAGCATATCAATGATATGCTTTGCTCTGGACTGTATGATGAATCCATTGAATGTTTCAGCCATATTATTGACATTAACATCAGTCTTAGTCTCACGTTGTACATAGCACCTACAAAAGCACTTAGGATTCTGATCCAGAAATGCATCAGTTGCCTTATCATCTACAACTCTCATTTCTTCAAGTGCCCTTTTGTAATCAGCCGTATTGTATGCTTTAGCAGCCCTCCAAAATAACTCCTTAAGATCATCACCCTTGTATTTTTTGTGCCAATTGGCATATATGTGCCTAGCACAATTCCTATGCTCAGCATTACCCCATATAGAGGCAACAACATTCAATAACCCCTGAAATAAGTACACCATACAATGTTAGACAAAAGCAACATATGTAATACTACTTCTAAGTACAGAACATAATTCAATTCACATGATACCTTTTGCTGGTCAGAGACTAGTGTCCAACCCTTCCCTTCATCCGTTATTCCTAAGCATTTCTTCAATTCATTCATGAACCACCCCCAGCTGTCATTATTCTCTCCTTCTACAACTGCCCAAGCAACTGGAAACATTTGACCATTCCCATCCCTACCTATTGCAACCAATAACATACCACCTAGAAATGTCTTCAAAAAACAGCCGTCTAGACACATAAGCCTTCTACAGCCTGCTAAAAATCCCTTCTTAACTGGATCAAAACAGATAAATAGCCTAAAGAAAACCTCTGTACCCCCATCCACACCATAATACTCTGATGGTACAGTGATAAGTTCAAAAGTAGAGGTTGGATTTTCTGCTTTCAGTGCTGCTAAGTATGAACCCATCTTTCCATAGTGGTCTTTCATTGAACCATGCAGTTTCCTATTGGCATAACTCTTTGCCTTGTAAACTAGCCATTTACTTACTAGGACCTTGAATTTTTCTTTAATTGCATCTTGGATTTCCTTTGCTTTCCAACTAGGATTAGCTTTGAAAATTGGTAGAAACTGGCTAGCTACGAAGGAGGCAGTTAACTGTCTATTCTTCAACATATTTCTCTGACATGTGTGTTCATTAACTACAGTCTTAACAATGAAGCAACACTTTCTTTTATGGAAAGACACATAAACCTTAAATGGACAATCCTTGACACAAGTAACACCTAGTCTTCCAAGCCTGTTGTTATCACTTACTGATATTTTAAGATTCCTTCCATTCATAACAGCATAGCTTCTAAATGCATCTTTAACAGCATCCCTAGTAGGGAACCGTGTACCAACTACCCAAACCCACTTAGTCCAGTCAGTATTTTCACTTACAACTGGAACATCAACCTTGTACTTCTTCCCCCTAATGTCATCATCCTCACTCTCTCCTTGTGAATTAACATCTCCATCTGAGTCCTCATAGCTGCTAGCATCACTGTATTGTTCTTCTTCAACAAAGTTGTTGCACTTGAAGTCTTTCAATAATTTTTCAACCAACTGTTTCTTTGATAAATTGTTTTCCTTTATAGCAGCAACAGATGCCCTCCACTCCTCATCATCATCATCTGTACCAGCATCTTCTTAAGATTCATCTGGCCTCCAGTCAGCATCTTTTTCTTCTTCACTTTCTAAATCAGATCCAACCTTGTCTTTATCAGATCCATCCAGTTCAGCATCAGGTACAATATCTGGTACAACATCAGCTATAACATGAGGTGTGCTTGTATCAGGGCAATTAAATAACTGTGTCAATTTTTTGGTTGGTGTTAATACCCTGCTTGCAAGAGACTTAGTAAACCCTTTCATAACTAGTTGGGCTTCTGATTGGGCTTTTGGTTGGGCTTCATTTTGGGCTACAGTATTGGGTTGGTCATCTAGTCCAAAAGACTTACCTTGTGCATACAGATGTAATATATGCCTGGCATCTTTATCCCCCAAATTCTTCAACATATCAATCACATCTTTGTCGTTCTTCAACTGCACAATACCATCAACAAACTTCTTTCCAGGCATCAAGTAATAAATTTCAAAATCCTTACTTTTGTAACACCCACCTTCAATCACATAATCCATCAACTCAAAATAGGACATCTTATCTACTTCAACTTCAAACATATAAGTTTCACCACCTTCATAGTGCAATCTTGGCTTTTGTTTCAGCTTCCCACCATGCCATGCTTTTACGATGACTTTGTCATCCATCCTGATGGGTTTAATAGTGGATTAGGTTTGAATCAAAGATAAAAACAAGAAGAATGAACTAAAAACAAACCTGATACTCTTGATCGTTTGCTCTCTCGAATGTGATTAGGGTTTCTCTTGATCGTGATGCTCTGTGTTGTTTTTTGGGGATAGTTGTAATTATTTGGGGGTAGTTGTAATTATTTGGGGGTGAAATCATTTATACACAGGTGGCTTATGAGTTGGCTTTCATTTATAAGTAAACTGCCACGTCGGACCACACATGTCACTCCACAACAACATTTTTTTAACCAAGTTAGTGTTTTTTAACGCCGGAGTATTTTACAAACAAAACTGAAAAGTTCGGATTATTATTGATGATTAAATGAGTTGGGATTATTATTGGCCAATAACAGTGAGTTGGGATTATTTATTTCCAATTTGCCTTATAAAAATTATTACTTATGTCACATATGAAACCTTTTTTAGTGCATAAGCCCTTTTAGTGTGTGTGTGTGTGACGGCTCGTATTTTGTTATGACTATTTACTACGTGTCGGCTTGGTTTATTCGTGTCGTTAGTCCCGTTCGTGTCGTCCGTCTCGTTTATGTCGTTTGTTTCGTTTGTGCCATATATTTTATTTTGTCCAAATTTGTCAAAGTGTTGTCCAAAATGTCCGAATTGTCCGATTGTATGTTTATGTCCAAGGATGGACATTCCATTTTATAATTTTATTTTCCAAGAGTAATATATATATTTTTATAATTTTTTTTTTGTGGATGTGTATAATTTTGTATTTATTCCTACATGAACTAAATACATAATATACATACCAAAAATATATATATTTATGATACTTGATGAATTTTGAAAGCATATATCTTATAAAAAATATATACTTTGTCAATTTTCGTTTAGAAATCTTCACAAAACATGAGTTTATAACTTTTGTCCAAAAATTCGTTTAATCATGTTTAAAGACTTCAAATAGTTTTCTAGTTACAATTTTCTTTGTTTAACAACTTTTGATATAGTCTCTAACTTTCCCAAAAAGGAAACTTTATTCTTGATTTTTGTCAAAAATTTGTAGAACAATATTTCATCAAAACTTCATGTTCTAGGTGACTCATATAGTCATTTAAAGTACAAATATGTATTCAAAACTCTTTCTACTAACATATTTCATGATCTTGATTCTTTCTAGAAATGGAAACTTTATTCAAGTATTTTAACAAAAATTTGGTTTCTTGGATTTAAATAATTTCCCATGTTTTTGTAGCATGCATGTTAACTATTTCAATCATCAAAACTCATGTTCATAACTTTTGTTGATGAATCTTGTAAGATTTAACATGCATGTGTTTAGATCTTGTTTTTATAAAAAAAAATAACCAAGATTCATTTTCACTAGTATAAACTTCTTCAGGTTCATCCAAAATCATAGAAAAATCATAAGATAAAAATATTGGTTTTGGTTTTTCTTAGTGTTTTTCATGTGGGTTTTGTTTTGGTTTGATTCAAGATGAACTTGTATTCTTTAAAAATCAAGAATAATAAAATAGAAACTAGTGAAGGATTCTTACAATTTTGCTAGAAAAGTAAAGATGAAGATGTGAAAGTGTTGATGATTTAAGAGCTTTAAGTGTCACCAAAATGCTTCAAATAGCTTTCCTAGTCTCACAAGTGTCTTGATTCATCCATGAACCTCCATATTTGCAAGATTTCTAGTGTTTGAATTTTGAAAATGTGAAGATGGTGGTGTTTTGGTTTGGCCGATTGGAAGAGACAGAGAGAGTAGGAGATGGATGGTTTATGTGTTTGTTGGAAACTGAGTATGAGATGGAGTGTTAGAATTAACTTTGTGCTTTGGGTATTTCACTAATCATTCACTCAAGGTTTCCAACACACCATAATCAAGATGAGTAGGCTTATGGGGGACCCACTAAAATCGTGTGCAAGATTAGGGGGGGGGGGTGTTTGCATATTTTTTTTTATAAAATCTAGTTTAATGCATAAACTTTATGAACTTTGTTAATTTATATAATAATATCTACAATGTTTCAAGCCCTCATATTTTAAAGTAGTGTGACACTAGGTAAAACTAATCTGCTAAAATTATTAGTTTGTTGATCGGGTGGAAAATTTGGTTCGGGTCCTGTACCGGGTTAAATACTGACACTGCGTTTTATTTATATAAATACAAGACAAAATTTGTTTTTGCACATGTTTTATCATTCAAATTAATAATTCAACTTTTTGGACTAAAAATTTTATTATTTCTGACACAGTTCCGGTACCGGCTGTGCTGTTTGGCAGTTTACTGAACTAGCCGTGTAGCTTAACACAATAAGATTCAATTGCGGATTTTGTGTCGTGTTTAATACCCATTATATTATTTATGACAAATAATTTTTATTTTTGGGTTTTCGGACAATTACTGTTTAGTTCTGCGGAAATGTTCTACACTTCCGCAGGATTATTGTATTTTTTGCAGACTTGGACAATTTGGTTTTTAATTGGAATTTTCTAAATAATAAAGGCACATGGCATTTTAGATAAAGTTTTATCGAATATTTGTATAGACATATCTCTATGTCTTGTTTTTATCGTGTCAGACTGTACCGCGACTAGTACTGACAAGTATTGCTTGTTCGCGTTCCTATCGTCAGTCTAGGATATTGTTTCTAATCGTAATGGATTTTGTTATCATAATAAGCTATGATTTTTATAATTCCTAGACTTTTAAGACTTAATCAAATAAAATCAAGTCAAACACGCGAAAATAATTAATGTATTAGTTGTTCAGGTTGTACGGAATTACCGGAATTTTGTCGATTGTCACACTTCTCTCTTGAGAGATTAGGATTAACACCGTAGTTGGTCGCTAGTGGGGTGGACATTGGAGCGGTTCCTGACATACTGAATTTCTCCAGCACATAATGAACGTACTTCGTCTGATGTATGAATATCCCCTCTAGCAGTTGATCGACCTGCAGGCCAAGGAAAAACTTCATCTCACCCATGGAACTCATCTCGAACTTCTGCTTCATAACTTTCTCAAATTCCTTGCAGAGTTCTTCATTGGTAGACCCAAAAATAATGTCATCAACGTAAATTTGTACTATCAGCAGATGACCCGCGACTTCCTTTGTGAATAGAGTGGCATCTACCTTCCCTCGAATGAAGCCGTTGGATAGCAGGTGCTGAGATAACGTCTCATACCAGGCTCTCGGGGCCTGGTGCAGCCCGTAGAACGCTTTTTCAAGAAGATATACTTTATCTTTGTGAATTGGATCAGTGAAGCCCGGTGGCTGACCTACGTAAACCTCCTCTTTCACCTTTCCGTATAGGAACGTCGACTTTACATCTAGCTGATATACTTTGAACCCCTTCCACGATGCGAATTCGATAAATATGCGAATGGCTTCAAGTCTAGCAACTGGGCCATAAAATTCTGTGAAATCCATTCCCTCCTGTTCACTGAAGCCCTGAACGACTAGGCGAGCTTTATTACGAACAACCACGCCTCTATCTTCCCTCTTGCATTTAAACACACATTTTGTGTTGATTTTTCTATGACCATCTGGAAGATCCACAAGCTTCCACACACCAAGCTTCTTGAATTGACCTAGTTCTTCTTACATTGCGTTCACCCACGATTTGTCAGTCAGCGCCTCTTTGTAAGTTCTCGGTTCAACCTGCGAAATGAAATAGCTGAGAGAAAAATTGTTTTGAAACGAAGTAACTTTTGAATAAAAGCAAGTAAAGCCTTGGTCGATTTGGTGTCTTGTTCTAACTCCGGACTGCAACTGTCCAATGATTAATTCTTCGGGGTGGTAAGATAGTGTCCTTGGCATTACCTCACCAGGAACATTCACCTTGCTATCCAGATTAGTAACATTTTGTTCTGCAACTTGATCATCAACTTGGATTGTATGACCTGTTGACTGGATTTGCTCCCCCTCAGACTCTGAATCTCCTCTATCAAAGCTTGGGCTATCTGAGTCTGACTCTGATTCATCGAACACCGTTGTTTGATTATCTTGAGCAGGTTCTTGTTCTGAAGTCGTCTGAATTTGCTGAACATCTGCATCACCTTGACTACTTTGACTTGGACCAACTTTATGATCATTAGCGTTCTGTTGTCGTTTGGAAGACTTGGTAGGACATGTGTTCACCTGAGAAGACTCGTAATCCTGATACAACCTTATCTGTTCTACAAAATCTGGTTCATCAGAAAGATCGAATGACTCCCACAACATCTCATAGTTGAATAACTTTGAGTCACCAGGTTTCTGAGTTGGCATGGTAAAACCCTGACACTCCACATGTTGAGCTTCAATAATTTTGTTGAGACTTGGAAGATACACTCGTCTGAGTAGACTAGAGTATCCTACAAAGAATCCCTCCGAACATTTAGAACCTAACTTCCCATCAGGATCTCTCACCGTGCAGGGTGACCCGAACGACTCTAGATATTCAAGATTCGGCTTTCGGTTGTTAAGCAGCTCAAAGCAAGTCTTGTTATGTTTCTTCACAGTCAATACCCAATTCAAGGTATAACAAGCAGCTGATACGACTTCTCAAAAACAATTTACCGGAAGCTTTGAGTCAGCCAACATAGTACGTGCTGTTTCTATCAGTGTCTAATTCTTCCCCTCTGCCACTCCATTTTGTTATGGAGTGTACGGAGCACTGAATTCTTGCAAAATACCCTTTTTGTTACAGAACACTTCCATTTAACTGTTTTTAAATTCTGTACCATTGTCGCTTCGAAGTCGACAAATAGGATCCTGGTACAGATTTTCTATTTTTCGTAACAAATTCAGCAAACTCATAAAGGTTTGATCTTTGGACTTCCAGAACGTGACCCACGAGATCCTCGAATAATCATCTGTAACCACCAGGCAATAGAGATCTCCGGTTTCACTCTTCACATTCACAGGACCGAAAATATCCATGTGTAGCCTTTCCAACAGTCTCGTGATCGAGTTTTCAAGCTTCCTGGGGTGAGACTTCTTGGTTTGTTTACCTTTCTTGCAACTGAGACACTCACCTTCCAAGTGAAAACTTTTCAAATTTACCCCTCTGACCAAATCATTATGCACCAAATGGTTCATCTTCCGTAGGTGTGTATGGCCCATCTTGCGATTCCACAGAACCGACACTTTTTCGGTGGCCTTAGAAACGAAACACTGAGGATGACCAGTTGTTGTGTTCATTGTGCTCATGTCATGAACATACAAATCATTCTCTCTCGGTGCTCTCATAATGATCCACTCTTCGGGGACAACAAACACTGGCTTCAAAATCAGACACTCCTTATCGGTGAAATGAGTTGTATACATTCTGTCACATATTTGGGAAATGCTAAGCAAGTTGTTCTCTAGCTCTGGAGTATAATTGACTGTTTCGAAGGACACAAGACCATCCGATAAAGTCCCTTCCCCGATTATTCTGCCACCTTGGTTACCAGCAAAACCCACATACCCTTCGTTGAAATCTCTTACATCGTATAACAGGGTTTTTCTCCCTGTCATGTGCCTGGACGCTCCACTATCCGTTACCCATTTAGATATTGATCTCGGGAGCTCCTACACATTTCAGATGCAATTAGTTAGTTGAAGCAACCCAAGCCTCCATTGACTTGGGTAGCTTAACGTTTAGGTGAGTTTTGGTAGTATAAAGTGGTGGAAAATTCTTATCATTCACTTCCAAACGCTTTCCTATTCCAACCTCAACCTATTTATACAAGAAAAATTCATCTTTTGCTGGTTGAATAGATGGTTAAACAGTTTTAGGAACATACTTCTTGACCGGAGAGGTCGAAGAAGTTTGTTTCTCCAACTTATAATAGAAATCCAAAGGAACAGACTTCTCAACCGGGGGTTTGGTTGAAGGAGTGTGTTTTTCTTTTGTTGCACTGAAGAATCCTTTGACTTTGATTCAACCGATGCTTTGGCTTGAGATTTTGGCTTCCAAGTTTGTTGTTGTGGAATAAAACGTTTAGAAGATTCACCATTTTTCTTAACAGGTTGTTTAACTGGTTTAACATTGATTTTAGCAGTTTCAGGTTTTAGAATATTCTTTTCAACAAACATTGGCGCCTTGCCTTTTGCATCATTCGGTTTCTTGGAATTTTCAACAATCACAGACTTAGGTCTTGAGTTGGTGCACTTTCGTGCAATGTGTCCAATCTCGTTGCATTTAAAGCATGTCCGGTTATCAACAACCCGACTTTGACCTTCATTCTGTGTTTGTGAAGTTTTCTTTTCAAAAAATTATTCATTAGATTTCAAAAAGATCTCGGACTCTTGTTCGTTCATGGAACTTGAACTTTTCACAAATGTTATTTGCTTCACAAATTTTTATTTTTGAACATTTCTTTTTTGATAGTTCTTACCATCCCGTTGCCCGTTGAACCCTCTTTTCTGATTGTTATTTTGAAAACGTGGTGACACTTTGGGCTTATTATACTCAGACTTATCTTTTTGGAAATTCAAAAATCTTTTTGAACTTGACAACCCGTCAACCTCTGACACATCAATCTCAACCAGTTTAAAAACTTTCTCAAGTTTATCCACATTTACATTCTCAATTAGAAATTCCTCATCCGAGTACAACTTATCAGAACCTTTCATCTGGTACATGACAAGAGTCGGTTCGTCCTTTAAGTTGTTCTTGGACTTGGATTTCGTAAGATTATTATTCAGAAAACAATCATCATCCTCATTTGACACTGTGGAATCACTTTCTATTTTCAAAACTTTTTCAACCACATCTTTCACAACCTCATATTCAACACTCTCCTCATCAGATTGTGCACTAAATGTGATATCTATGTTATTTGGCAGGTTGTCAACATCACTTTTCACATTCAGATCAACTCTTTTACCAACCCAGACTATATTTAGTAAAGTTGTTGTTCATGGGTGGTGGAACTTTGTGATACCCTATCCCGGTTCCATCTTGATACACATCTTCACCATCATTGTTCTTTCCGATGGGTTTGGGGACAATATGTTGCAGAACAAAGCTAGCAGAGTGGTAACTTTTTAACTTCAGATTGATTCTTTCATTCTTAATCTTTACTTCTTCGATCTGAAGTTCTAAGTTTGCTATTTCATCTAGATGACTGTTAACTTGTTTCTCCTTTTCTTGAATGACAAATTTTAATTGAGTGTTTTCTTTCTGAATTTGAAAATCTCTTGCATCTGAATCTTTAATTGTTCGTTTTAGTTTTTCAAAATCTTCAGATAATTTTCTGTCTTCAAGAACAAGTTTCTCATTTTCTTTTTGAAAATTTTCAACATCTTTATCATCATTTTTGATCTTTTCTGTGAATTCATTAATTCTTTCCTTTGAACTTTTTACCAGTTTATCTTTTAAAACCATGTCATTCTTCAAGTTGTTTATTTTACTAGTTAAGTCCTGGATGTTAGAGTTTAGCACAAACTCATTCGTATTACAGATCTTGCATGCCTTCATGCAATTTCTGCAATCACTCTCAGATTTTGTTTCCTGAGCCTTACCTGATTCAACATTTGTACTGACCGAACTGACCTTGCTAGATGAGTCAGACTTAGAAACAGATTTGGTGTCTACCTCAAGCGCTTTAGCCATAAGGACTTGATCAGCCCTTTTCTTTAGGTTTTCGGCCGTCATCTCTATATTCACATCAATGATTTCCTTTGCCATCTTCTCAGACTTTTCTCTCCTCTCCTTCTCGTCCTTCTCTTTCTGTATCTCCTCTGCTTCAGTTGGAATTGACTTCACTAGAGCATCAAAATCTATCGTTTTTGGGTCTGTGCAAACATTTCCCTTTGGATCTAGATAACACTCGCTATCAGGATCCCATCTTTTCGCTTTAACCACTTCTTTGTAAGCTCGGTGAATTTTGTTCATTCTCATATGAGCAATTTCTCTCTCTCTGTTGAACATCACCGGTGTTACTTCAGCCATGAAAGTAGATCCTATCTGATCTTCGTCCAGAATAAAATCATTCTAGTTGAAGCCCTCATCATCTTGGATAACTACTAATGCCCTCGACTTTTCTTTCACCGGGTTGTCTTCAATCTGTCTCATCTTTGGTGGTTCCTCTCTGTTCCTGTGACAAATCGCTTTCCGATAATAATCATCCTGAAACGGCTTGGGAGTTTCATCAACAACAGAATTCTTGCATTCTCTTTTAAAATGACCCTTTTGGTTGCACTTAAAGCATGTCACTTTTGATTTATCAAAACCCAGCTTTGTCGATAGCCCTCCAGTTGACTGTCTCCCTGTAATTTCCATAAGACGTTGAGCACGGCGAATCACGCTGGCTATACACCACCTTATGTCAATAAGCTTCGTTTCATCAGGATCAATCTGGTCGTAGTCCTCTTTTGTCAGATTGGTATTCCCGATCTTTCTTGCAACTAGGCTCTCATACGGCTCAAGAATCGAGGCCAAAAAGACCATCTGCTGTTTTGCAGTTTCAGCATTGAAGTTTTGAGCGTTATTGAGGTTCGCAGCAATGTTACATTGGATAACATTTGAATTAGGAACACTTTGATTCTGTTGAGCACTTGGAGTAGACTGTGCTGACGTGCTTGACCCTGAACTATGATAACCAAAACCACTAGTACCCGAAGATCCACTTCCAGAGTTATCTTTCGAAGTATTCTTTGAATTTTTAGCACTAAAAGCTGTTTTGGGCAATGAAGTGTTGGAGATCATACTTCCACGGTAATAAAGGTTCACGTTTTGCTGATAAGTAGCATTATTCATTTTATTTTGCTTTTTAATCTCGAGTTCGTGACCTTCTAACTTTTCGATTAACCAATTTAATGTTATTTCTTTCATTGGTTTGGTATTTTTGAGCACAATTACATAATATTGCCAGTCCTGCTCATTGGTTAGCGCTTCGAAAAGTTTCTCGACAATCTCCTCTTGCTCCTTTTTTATCCCAAACCTGTCAAGTTCAGCTTTTAGATGACAGAACCTCTCAATCATTTGTCGAGCGTTCTCACCCTTCATGCACACAAACAAATCGAATTCTTATTTCAGTAAAGATTTCTTGTTTTTCACAATTTCCTCACCGCCTATACACTTCTTCTTCAATTCTTCCCACAACTTTTTCGACGTATCATAATCAATTAGTGAGATAATGTCGTCCCGAACTGATTGGTGAAGTAAAGCTATCGTTTTCTCTTCAGCTATAAACAATTCTTGCTCGTCAACCCCCAAATTTATAAACTCTGTTCGTGTAGTCGTGTACCCAACTTGTACCAGCTTCCAACTCTCATATGCGTCTCATATGCGAATGCCCTCAGCCAGTTATCAAATCTTTTAGCCCACCGGTTATAGTCTTAAATGTTCATCAACTTAGGAGGTTTATTTTATGTTCCATATGCGTTATCAACACTGAGCGAATTTGAAATCGCTTTCATTGCGGTTTTTGGGTTTCCATCAGAAGAAGTTGTTCCAGTGCTGTTGAAAGCGTATGAGTCGGAGAACGGGTTCAAAAATTCATCAGCCATGTTTGCAAGTACCTGAAAAAGTCAAACAGAGTTAAACTTGATTGAATACAGAGTGAACACAACCACTTATAACCCGGATGATCAATTGTCCAGATGAACACAGTATAACACTTCTCTGGATGACTTTAGTCGGAATGGCCAAATTTCCATATGAACCTTTATCCGGAAGGATGTGTCCGGATGGCTATCTTCCGGTTGGATAGCTTCTGGATGGGTTCTTCCGGATGGTCAAGAATAATAGGATAAAACTCAAGCAAGTGTCAATCTATTCATCCGGATGGGTTAACCTATCCGTCCGGATAGATAATGACATCAGCAAAACTTGTTCGAACATTCATAGTTTTTCAGTGATTTTGATATGATTTAGTTATAAAACTTTGTAGGATTGATCTCTAATACAAAATGCAAAATATGTCTGAATTTTAAGTAATTTTGTTCATGAAATTAGTGTCAATTTTGGATTTTTCAATGTAAAAGACAAGAAAAGTAAGAATGGAGTAGAAATCAGAAGTGTAGATCTGAAAATGGTAGAATCTCTTGTAAATCTGTCGTAAATCTCCTCCGAATCCAGCCTCCAAGCTCTGATACCACTTGTGAGGACCGGGAGTTCGATTGCTCGAACGCGCTCAGACCGGATTAGCAGCTACAAGATCGTGCGGAATCCAAAAATGTAGTAGGAGAGAGAAATACAACACAGACACCATTTAACATTTTCATTCTCATTAATAATAGCAACTTGTACAAGATCCAGAGAGAATTGGACAGGGCTTCGCCAGAGGTGTCAAGACAATAGTTGCAAATGAGGAACCATGACGACCTATTTATAGGCGAAGCCATCCGGATGAAACCCATCTAACCCATCCGTTCGGATGGGATTATGTCCATCCGTCCGGATGGACTTACAAAACAATCTAACCTTACGTTTCATCCCGGATTTGATACCAAACATACATTAAACTGTACATAGACCACAAACAGGTAAATATAGACTCGATACTGACGAAAGCTACAGACATATATATCTACAAAAGGTACACAAGAAGAACTAGACAACTCATTACCTTGAGTTAGGCGCAGTAGTTTTTGTTCTCAAAATCTGGAGACACTACCTGTACGATACAAAATGTGTAGCGTTCACTGACCACAAAAGTCTCCAGCACATTTTCAATCAGAAAGAACTAAACATGAGGCAACGACGATGGGTTGATCTTCTAAACTACTACGATTGCGAATTTCGCTACCATCCTGGTAAGGCGAATGTCGTGGCTGATGCATTGAGTCATAAAGAACGCGTCAAGCTTCACTGTGTCCAAGTCGATCTGATATTCAAACCCGCATTTCTCAAGCTCAACGTACTTGTGTTTCACAAGACTTGATGGGTAAGGAATTACCATATCATCTTGAGCGTCATCTTGAACTTAAAAAGAATGGGTTATATTATTTCATGGACCGTTTGTGGGTCCCAAGTCAAGACAATCTCCGCACCTTGTTAATGGATGAAGCTCACAAGTCTCGTTATTCAATCCATCCTGGTGCAGACAAAATGTGTAAGGATCTTCGAACCCAGTATTGGTGGCCGGGTATGAAGAAAGACATCACCTTATACGTGTCACACCCCCAAAATCCCACACGCGGAGTACCACCGCTTGGAGGCGTGACATGACCAGGATCAAGCCATCAATCATATCAAACATAGCATTTAATAATAATAAAAGTAATTAATGAAATTCATCATGACATGATTGATGTTTCAAAACAACTTTGTTTAAGTAGCGGAAGCATAGTAATGTAAACTCAAAATAGTTAACAGTTCAATTATCGTTCATGATCCGAATCCCACAACGACCTGCTCCTCCCTGTGCAAGCTCCATAATGTACCTAAGGTCCTGCAAGGCATGCAGCAAAAAGTCAACAACTAGTTGAGCGAGTTCACAGAAAGTAAGTTCGTAATAATCATGCGTAAGTTCATCTAATAAGGCTTCCCAAGCAAGCATATTCTATTGGTGAGGGATTCTCACGTTTATCCTTTATAACGGGGCTTCCCATTATGGTACTTACTAGACTATTTCCAACCATGTGTTCTTCTTAAACCGAGAACAGGAATACGTACAGGGTCACGCAGGATTTACGTGACGTGCCCTTCCCCGAGGACAGTGGTACGTGTGGGGGGCTGCGCAGGATTTACGCAGCGTGTCCTTCCGACCCGGAAGACAGTAGAAGGTATTGGGTTACGCAGGATTTACGTAACGTGTCCTCCCGACCCGGGAGACAATTGGCAATTACTGGGTTACGCAGGGTTTACGTAACGTGTCCTGACTATCCTGAGGACGATGGTCAATAGTCTAGTGAATGCGTAATTACGAGTAATTCTTTTCAACATATCCAACCCAATTCCCAACCCGGGAATCCCATGCCTTGGCTGTGTGAACTCACCTTGGATTGCTCGGCAGATACACAAAGGGTACAGGTAAGCTAGTAAATGGTCAACCACGTCCTATCATGGTCATTATACAAGTCAGGTTTCGACTAAGGTAATACACATATGCATCACATAAATTAACGCATTATTATCACGTATAAATCATGGCAACGTTTGACAGTTAAGCAATACCAGTAACGATCACAACACATTTACTTGTACGATTTGAATAAGCCCAATAATACTCAGCCTAAATAACAAAATAGGATTTATTTGTGCGGCCCGGTAACCTTGTGCGACTGAACTGGATTGTGCGATCAAGTCCAGCCCAAAAACTATCCTGCCCAATTAGTAACACATAGCAGCCCAATAACATAACAGTCAACTACATAAGTCCAAATTGTTTGGCCCAATTGGTTGGGCTCGTGACAATGCATGGTCCGATCAGCGTGCATGCATTACTGGTCTCGAGTCGCAACCAGTGATTTCAAGTCGCAACAGTGATCTCGAGTCGCAACAGGAGATTACGAGTCGCAACAGTGATTTCGGCTTGTCATGGTCTGGTTACGAGTCGCAACAGGACTCGCAACCTCGGTTGCGACTTGTGCTGCTTGTGCTAGTGTTGAGGTTTCGAGTCGCAAAGGCTGGTCTCGACTCGCAACCCGTGTCCAGATCAGAATGTAACCAACTTCCTAATTTCCATAATCATTAGCAACAATTAATCCGTAATTCTTGCAAACAGTTTAGGCAGTTTCGAAATCAGATCAATCAACAACTTTTAACAATTTCATAATACCTTCAATTCACGTTCATATAATCATCATTAACAAGAACATATATAACAGTAATTAATCAATGATTCAGCCTATCATCCTTCAGAACATAAACCGTGTATTAGACTATCAAGCACCCTAACCGGTTAACATATACTTGGACCGATTAATCATATCATACCCGACATCATAACAAAACATAAAATCATAATGCATCATGTTACGAACCGAACCACTAGTAGCATCCTAATCCATCATGAAGTCCGATTACTATCAAACTCACATAAACACGAAAATCATGAATCAAACTAACCGAGATGGAGAGAAAGGATCCGGATTCAACAAGCTTCGATGCGTGTTCGGCAGCCCTTGGTTCTGAGTTGAGAGAGAGTTTGTGTGTGTGTGTGTTCTTTGTTGCAAGGAGAATTGTGAAAACTAGCAACCCTAATTGTGTATACATACGTATAAGAGAAGTGAGCCGGAACCTCACTTGGGCCGCCTTGTGGTCTCGAGTTGGGTGTGTGGCCCGAATGGGCTTGTATGCGGTTGGGTTAGCATTTGGTTCACATAACATATGCATTCTCATTAAATCATAAAGCACGTAACAGTCAATCAACCAATGAAATCACAAAGTTCTAAACCGTTACACATAATCTAAGAGTTGGTAAAGTACGAGTTGTCACATTATCCCCAACTAATTGGAAATTTCGTCCCGAAATTTGGTATTCACTCACTGAGGAAGCTAGGTAAACTGATTTTCCTGGGGTGTCACATCCTCCCCCTGTTGATCTGGAATTTCGTCCCGAAATTCCGAAGTAGTAGCTTCAGCCTCAGTAGTGGTTGCGTTGGTTTCGAATAACTGGGGGTACTTTTCTGTCATCCTGTCTTCGCGTTCCCAGGTGTACTCTGGGCCACGTTTGGAGTTCCAACGTACTCGAACAAGAGGGATTCTCTTGTGTTTGAGGACCTTCACATCCCGGTCCGTGATTTCTACTGGTTCCTCGACGAACTGCAACCGCTCGTCGATAGTGAGTTCCTTAAAAGGAATGATGAGGGTTTCATCTGATAGGCACTTCTTTAGGTTCGACACATGAAAGACATTGTGAACTGCCCCAAGTTTAGCTGGTAGGTTTAGCTTGTATGCTACTTTGCCAATCTTTTCTATGATTTCGAATGGTCCGACATATCGCGGATTCAGTTTGCCCCGTTTGCCAAAACGTACCACACCTTTCCAGGGTGAGACTTTAAGTAAAACCCGGTCCCCGACCTGAAATTCCAATGGCTTTCTACGCTTGTCCGCGTAGGCTTTCTGACGGTCGCGTGCTGCCGCCATGCGTTGTCGTATCCGTGCAATCTTTTCTGTGGCGTCCACTACAATTTCTGGACCCGTAATCTGACTATCCCCCACCTCTGCCCAACAGAGAGGTGACCGGCATTTACGCCCATACAATGCCTCGAATGGAGCGGCTTGAATGCTGGTGTGATAACTATTATTATACGAGAACTCCACCAAAGGGAGATGCTTTTCCCAACCGTTGCCGAAATCGATAACGCATGCCCGAAGCATGTCTTCTAGAGTTTGGATCGTTCGCTCAGACTGCCCATCCGTCTGAGGATGATATGCTGTGCTCATGTCTAATCGTGAGCCGAAAGATTTGTGCATTGCTTGCCAAAGTTCTGACGTGAATCGTGCATCGCAATCCGAAATGATGGATGTGGGCACCCCGTGCCTCGAAACAACTTCTTTAAGATAAACGTCTGCGAGAGTGGAGAACTTATCCGTTTCCTTTATAGGTAGGAAGTGTGCAGACTTGGTGAGTCGATCCACGATCACCCATATGGTATCATTCCCCCGCTGGGATCTAGGTAGGCTTGTAATGAAATCCATGGAAATTTCTTCCCATTTCCATTGAGGTATCTTAGGCTGCTGAAGTAGGCCAGCTGGTTTCTGATATTCAACCTTGACTCTCGCACAGGTCAAGCATTTTCCAACGTACGTAGCGATGTGGGCCTTCATGCTAGGCCACCAATAAGTAGTTTTGATGTCGTGGTACATTTTGTCCGACCCTGGATGTACCGAGTAGCGAGACTTGTGAGCTTCGTCCATTACAAGTTCGCGTAGTCCGCCATAAAGTGGGACCCAAATACGCCCCGTTACATAGTAGGCGCCGTCTGCCTTCTGTTCTAATCGTTGTCGTGAGCCGCGTAGGGCTTCAGCCTTGACGTTTTCTGGTTTCAATGCTTCTGCCTGAGCATCCCGTATCTGTGCAGGAAGGCTAGACTGAATCGTAAGCTGTAGCGCTCGCACGCGCTTCGGTAAGGTGTCCTTTCGACTAAGGGCGTCAGCCACAACATTGGGTTTGCCTGGATGGTACTTGATAGCGCATTCGTAATCGTTCAGTAACTCGACCCATCGTCGTTGACGCATATTCAACTCCTTTTGCTTGAAAATATGCTCGAGACTCCTGTGATCGGTGTAAATCGTGCACTTGGTACCGTACAGGTAGTGTCGCCATATTTTAAGCGCGAAAACAACAGCTCCCAGCTCTAAATCGTGCGTCGTGTAATTCTGTTCATGAATCTTTAGTTGACGAGAGGCGTAGGCAATAACTTTATCCCGCTGCATCAATACGCAACCCAGACCCTGTATCGATGCGTCACAGTATACTACAAAATCGTCCGTGCCCTCTGGCAATGAGAGGATAGGTGCACTGCAAAGTCTATCCTTTAAGTACTGAAAAGCAGACTCCTGGGGCTCTCCCCAGCGATAAACGACACCCTTCTGTGTCAGTAGCGTAAGCGGCTGAGCAATCTTTGAAAAGTCTTTGATGAACCGCCGATAATAACCTGCCAAACCCAAGAATTGGCGTATTTCTGTCGGTGTACGCGGTGCAGGCCAGTTCCTGATCGAGTCTACCTTGGATGGATCGACATGGATCCCATCCCTGTTCACCACATGGCCTAAGAAGTGGACTACACGAAGCCAGAAGTCGCATTTAGAAAGCTTGGCGTACAGCTGTTCCTTCCGAAGGAGTTCCAAAATAAGACGAAGATGCTGCTCGTGTTCCTCCTGACTCTTGGAGTAAATCAGGATGTCGTCGATGAATACTATGACGAACTTGTCAAGATAGGGTTTGCACACCCTGTTCATAAGGTCCATAAATACAGCAGGCGCGTTCGTTAACCCAAATGGCATGACGAGAAACTCGTAGTGACCGTAACGAGTTCTGAAGGCTGTCTTGGAGATGTCCTCATCCCGGACTCTCAGCTGATGATATCCTGACCTCAAGTCTATCTTGGAATAGTAACTCGACCCTTGCAACTGGTCGAATAAGTCGTCGATGCGCGGAAGAGGATAACGGTTCTTCACCGTCACCTTGTTGAGTTCACGGTAGTCGATGCACATCCTGAACGTACCGTCTTTCTTTCTCACGAATAGTACTGGAGCTCCCCAAGGCGAAGAGCTTGGACGTATGAAACCCTTTTCCAAGAGTTCTTGCAGCTGCTTTGACAGTTCTTCTAATTCTGATGGAGCTAAACGATATGGTGCGCGAGCTATGGGTGCTGCTCCTGGAGCGAGCTCGATTTGAAATTCGACCTGACGATGAGGCGGTAAGCCAGGTAAGTCTTCAGGAAACACCTGAGGGTAGTCACGTACAATTGGAATATCCTCCAATTTCTTTTCCTTTGCTGATGCGTCTGTAACGAGTGCCAAGATTGCGGTGTGACCCTTCCGCAAACATTTCTGAGCCTTCAAGAAAGAGATGATGCCAACCACAGCACCACTCTTGTCGCCTTGAACTTCGAGAGGTTCTTGACCAGAACGGGGAATACGAATGATCTTCTCGCTGCATACGATTTCTGCCTGATGTTGGGACAACCAGTCCATCCCAACGATGACGTCGAAACTACCCAAAACTATGGGAATGAGATCTATAAAGAAAGCTTGGCCAGCTAGGATAAGATTACAACCCTGAACTACGTGCGTGGCTTCTAGACTTTTACCGTTAACTAATACTACGACACGTTGGGTGTTCAAGGGAGTTGGTGTATGTTTTATCATTCGGCTAACTTCAAGGACAAATAATTGGTATTCACACCCGAATCAAACAATATAGTAACATAAGAGTCGACAAGAAGTAACTTACCCACTATTACGTTAAGATCGTCCCTTGCATCACCCTGACCCATCCCAGACACACGGTCGTGGGCGTCATTGTTTCCATTGTTTCCCCCGTTGCTAACCCCATTGCCGTTCCTGCTTCCATGGTCGTGGTTCTGGTTCTGGTTCCAGTTCAATTGTGGATAGTGTCTCTCATAGTGATCCTTTGTACTATACTGAAAACATTCTCTGAAACTTTGCTGCTGCCACTGAGCCTGTGGGGCTTGAGGCTGTTGTTCCTGACCTACAGGACGTGAGTTTCGACAATCCTTAGCTTCATGACCAATCTTAAGACATCTCTGACATCGTTCCTTGCGACACCGTCCACTGTGGTGTCTGTTACAATGGTTGCACCAGGGGTGAATTCCTCGATATCTTTTCTGCCCATGATTACTAGAAAACTGCTGTCCGGGCCAATGGTAGTCTTCTGTCTCTTGCTTCTGCGTCAGAGGCTGGACCAAAATCAATCCCGTGCTCAGGTTTTCATCCCACTTGCGTTTGTTATCTCTAGAAGCACATGCAGTATCAGTCCCAGCACGCTTCGGTAGTTTGTTCTGTTCTACAGCCTGGTCTGTGAGACGATGAGCCAGTCGAGTGACTTGCTGGATAGTGCCAAGGTTAGCTGTGGTCATATGACTCTGAATTTCGGGCACTAAACCCTTGAGATACAGTTCGATGCGTTTGGTGGGAGGGTCTACCATAGTAGGACAAAATGTGGCTAACTCGTTTGATCTCCTCGTGTAGACTTCAATTTCAGACCCCACCATCTGTAGGTTGAGGAACTCTACCTCTAATTTGTGGATGTCCTCTTGACTGCAAAACTCTTCCTTAATTAGGTCCTTGAACTCGTTCCAGGGAGTGGCGTTAGCAGCTGCCAGCCCTAACATCTGAACCTGTGCTTCCCACCAGGTTAATGCAACACCTTCGAGTGCTCTAGTAGCAAACTTCACTCTACGAGACTCAGGGCAATCATGCACCTCGAAGTCAGTTTCGAGCCTTTCGAACCAATGGAGGAGTCCAACCGCTCCCTCCGTGCCGCTGAAGGTACTTGGATGACAGTCCATGAAATTCTCGAAAGTGCAGACTGGTTGCTGTGCGGGTTGACCTCCTGCTTGTGCGGCTGCAAGTGCCGTAGCAACTTGAGCTTGAACGAGAGCCTCTAGCTGGGCTTGAATCATGTTAATTTGTCCAGACATGATCTTCATTGCAAAAGTAGCGTAAGTGAGAATGGTTCGCGAGTAGGGCGATGACAGAAAAGTGTAAGCACGTAGGTGTTCTCATGTAATAAAGTCATGTGTATCTAAGCGTAATGCGAGCAAAGTTCTAAGCAGTTCTAGCAAACAGGCAATAAACATAAACCTTATTACCTAGGATGTCGAGTCTTGCACGTGGAGCGAAGCGTCGTTGTGGATCGTTGGGAGCACTGTTCTGGTTATAGTCCGGTTTTAATAAAAACGTTTTCCCCATATTAAAACCAAGTTCTCTATAACCAATGGCTCTGATACCAATCTGTCACACCCCCAAAATCCCACACGCGGAGTACCACCGCTTGGAGGCGTGACATGACCAGGATCAAGCCATCAATCATATCAAACATAGCATTTAATAATAATAAAAGTAATTAATGAAATTCATCATGACATGATTGATGTTTCAAAACAACTTTGTTTAAGTAGCGGAAGCATAGTAATGTAAACTCAAAATAGTTAACAGTTCAATTATCGTTCATGATCCGAATCCCACAACGACCTGCTCCTCCCTGTGCAAGCTCCATAATGTACCTAAGGTCCTGCAAGGCATGCAGCAAAAAGTCAACAACTAATTGAGCGAGTTCACAGAAAGTAAGTTCGTAATAATCATGCGTAAGTTCATCTAATAAGGCTTCCCAAGCAAGCATATTCTATTGGTGAGGGATTCTCACGTTTATCCTTTATAACGGGGCTTCCCATTATGGTACTTACTAGACTATTTCCAACCATGTGTTCTTCTTAAACCGAGAACAGGAATACGTACAGGGTCAAGCAGGATTTACGTGACGTGCCCTTCCCCGAGGACAGTGGTACGTGTGGGGGGCTGCGCAGGATTTACGCAGCGTGTCCTTCCGACCCGGAAGACAGTAGAAGGTATTGGGTTACGCAGGATTTACGTAACGTGTCCTCCCGACCCGGGAGACAATTGGCAATTACTGGGTTACGCAGGGTTTACGTAACGTGTCCTGACTATCCTGAGGACGATGGTCAATAGTCTAGTGAATGCGTAATTACGAGTAATTCTTTTCAACATATCCAACCCAATTCCCAACCCGGGAATCCCATGCCTTGGCTGTGTGAACTCACCTTGGATTGCTCGGCAGATACACAAAGGGTACAGGTAAGCTAGTAAATGGTCAACCACGTCCTATCATGGTCATTATACAAGTCAGGTTTCGACAAAGGTAATACACGTATGCATCACATAAATTAACGCATTATTATCACGTATAAATCATGGCAACGTTTGACAGTTAAGCAATACCAGTAACGATCACAACACATTTACTTGTACGATTTGAATAAGCCCAATAATACTCGGCCTAAATAACAAAATAGGATTTATTTGTGCGGCCCGGTAACCTTGTGCGACTGAACTGGATTGTGCGATCAAGTCCAGCCCAAAAACTATCCTGCCCAATTAGTAACACATAGCAGCCCAATAACATAACAGTCAACTACATAAGTCCAAATTGTTTGGCCCAATTGGTTGGGCTCGTGACAGTGCATGGTCCAATCAGCGTGCATGCATTACTGGTCTCGAGTCGCAACCAGTGATTTCGAGTCGCAACAGTGATCTCGAGTTGCAACAGGAGATTACGAGTCACAACAGTGATTTCGGCTTGTCATGGTCTGGTAACGAGTCGCAACAGGACTCGCAACCTCGGTTGCGACTTGTGCTGCTTGTGCTAGTGTTGAGGTTTCGAGTCGCAAAGGCTGGTCTCGACTCGCAACCCGTGTCCAGATCAGAATGTAACCAACTTCCTAATTTCCATAATCATTAGCAACAATTAATCCGTAATTCTTGCAAACAGTTTAGGCAGTTTCGAAATCAGATCAATCAACAACTTTTAACAATTTCATAATACCTTCAATTCACGTTCATATAATCATCATTAACAAGAACATATATAACAGTAATTAATCAATGATTCAGCCTATCATCCTTCAGAACATAAACCGTGTATTAGACTATCAAGCACCCTAACCGGTTAACATATACTTGGACCGATTAATCATATCATACCCGACATCATAACAAAACAGAAAATCATAATGCATCATGTTACGAACCGAACCACTAGTAGCATCCTAATCCATCATGAAGTCCGATTACTATCAAACTCACATAAACACGAAAATCATGAACTCAAACTAACCGAGATGGAAAGAAAGGATCCGGATTCAACAAGCTTCGATGCGTGTTCGGCAGCCCTTGGTTCTGAGTTGAGAGAGAGTTTGTGTGTGTGTGTGTTCTTTGTTGCAAGGAGAATTGTGAAAACTAGCAACCCTAATTGTGTATGCATACGTATAAGAGAAGTGGGCCGGAACCTCACTTGGGCCGCCTTGTGGTCTCGAGTTGGGTGTGTGGCCCGAATGGGCTTGTATGCGGTTGGGTTAGCATTTGGTTCACATAACATATGCATTCTCATTAAATCATAAAGCACGTAACATTCAATCAACCAATGAAATCACAAAGTTCTAAACCGTTACACATAATCTAAGAGTCGGTAAAGTACGAGTTGTCACAATACGTATCCAAATGCCTTACTTGTCTCAAGGTTAAAATGGAACATCAACATCCCTCTGGATTATTAGAGCAACCAGAGATACCAGTTTAGAAATGGGAAAACATTGCTATGGATCTCATTACCAAACTGCCACACACTAATAGAGGTCATGATGCCATTTGGGTAGTCGTTGATCGTCTTAAAAAGTTAGCACACTTCTTGCCGATCCGTGAGGATTTATCTGCTGACAAACTTGCCAAGATATACGTAGACGAGATTGTATACCGACATGGTGTTTCTTTGAACATTATATCCGACAGAGAAGCTCGATCCTCATCTCACTTTTGGAGAACCATGAAATCTGCCATGGGAACCCAACTAAATTTAAGCACAGCTTATCATCCTCAAATGGATGGTCAATCTGAAAGAATAATCCAGACACTGGAGGATATGCTTAGAGCTTGTGTGATCGATTTTGGTGGAAGTTGGGATTCGCATCTACCGTTCTCCTACAACAATAGTTATCGCATCAACATGGCTCCTTTCGAGGCTTTATACGGTCGAAAATGTCGTTCACCAGTCTACTAGAATGAGATCAGTGAAGCTCAGCTTACTGGGCCTGAACTCATCCTAGAGACTACAGACAAGGTCAAAAAGATTCGCGATAACCTTCTGACAGCTAGAAGTCGTCAAAAGAGTTACGCGGATAGACGACGCAAGCCCTTGGAATTTCAAGTTGATGATCATGTCCTACTCAAGGTATCCCTTTAGAATGGTGTGATCAGATTTGGGAAGAAAGGAAAACTTGCACCACGATATGTTGTACCATTTAAGATCGTTGAAAGAATCGGAAAAGTGGCCTACAGACTTGAGCTACCTCCTGAAGTTGGAAATGTTCATCCAACCTTCCATGTGTCCAATCTTAAAAAGTGTTTGGCTGATGAAAACCTCCACATACCACTTGATGAAATTTGTGTTGATGACACGATGCACTTTGTTGAGAAGTGTGTGGAAATATTGGACCGTGAAGTCAAGAAGCTCAAACACAAGCGCAAACCTATTGTCAAAGTTCGTTGGGAATCCAAACGTGGCCCAGAATTTACTTGGGAACGTGAAGATCAAATGAAGGCGAAATATCCACATCTATTCTGACAAGTTTCCTCTAAATAAAATTCGGGATGAAATTTCCTAAAGTAGGGGAGACTATGTAGGATCAGTGTGACCTCTAAAACGAGTCAATCAGAGCTAGTGCGTGCCAGATATGTCGCGGAAATACATATCGGACATGATACAAAGCAAAACAGTGGTAGAAATGAGTAGAAACAGAAGAATTATACTTTAAACACACTTTTTCACTTGTATTTCACTGATCGTACGGACAACACTTCGACTTGAGATGACGTACAAGGTTACAAGTGAAAGACTGATCAGGGGTATTTATAGTTTTCCTGGTCTGCTTATGTGACATGCCACAAAAGCGGATCTCCCTATCTAGTGGGTTCGCTTTTGTGGACATGTGACACAAAAGCGGACCTCTTACATTCAAAATATAAAATTACATCTTAACCCCCTGTACAATACAAAATCAACCTATCCAGACCCTATACATTAATCTAGTACAACAAAGACGCAGGCTTTAGACATTATGCACCAACAAACTCCCCCTTGGATGAAGCCGCATTCTTTGTATTGTTTGTAGCTCTTCAGATAGCTTTGTACAATTCTTCCCTCTGCTTTGGTTTCTTACTCAGCTCAACTCTGATTCTTTCATTTAACTTCTTTCTCGCATTCTCTTCATCAGCTTGCTGTTTCATATACATTCCTCTCTTTTCTTCAATCCTCTGATTTTCACGATCATGCTCACGCTTCGCTTTGCTTTTCATCTTTTCGTCTAACGACCACCATGAAGATTTCCACTTGTTCTCAGAGTTTATGCTTTTCTGAAAGCACAGTGAAACTACACGTTGAAATTGTAGCGGTTGCTCTTTGTCTGCTAGCTTATAACGGATCTTGTTAATGAACGAGCATTCTATGTCTTTCGCTGAGCAGTTGACCAACCACATTGGATCATAGACGTGAATTTCTCTAATTTCACCACCAGCTCTGTAAGATATGATCGCTTTAGTTGTTATGCAGCTGTATACCCAATCCATAAAGCCTTTGTAGAATTCCTGCTCCCTTTCAGGCATAGGAATTATTTTCATCGTTCTTGGAAAGTATCTTCAAAGACTCGAATGTTTCATCTTTTCTCTCCAAGCAAACAACCCACGAAAACCTCGTATAATCGTTTGTCACCACCAAGCAATAAGAATGCCCGCTAATGCTTTTGACATTGACAGGCCCGAAGAGATCCATGTGCAATCTCTCAAGAGGTAACCTGATAGTGTTGAGCATCTTTGGCGGATGTGACTTTCGAACCTGTTTACCCTTTTTACAAGCAATGCAATCATCAGGCAAATGAAAGTTCTTAACATTTACACCATCAACTAAATCATTGTGCACCAGAAAATTCATTTTTCGTACATGGATATGACCCATTTTCCGGTGCCACATCACAGATTCTTTTTCAGTAGCTTTTGATTTTGTGACAAAACATTGTTTTTGATGAGTTGTTGGCGTTGCAACACTCATATCTAAAATATATAGATCGTTAACTCTCGGAGCGCGCAACAACACCAACTCATCAGGGATTTTAAACCCTGGTTTCAATACCGAACACTCAGACTTCGTAAAATGCAAACTAAAATCCTTATCACAGATTTGTGATATACTCAACAAATTGTTTGTTAACTCTACGATGTAGTTCACTTTGTCGAAAGATATAACTCCATTAGTAAGCTTTCCTTGGCCAACAATTCTTCCTCCTTGGTTCCCTGCAAACCCCACGTAGCTTCCATTTATCGACTTGACATCATACAGAAGAGCTAAAGACCCAATCATGTGGCGTGATGCTCCACTGTCCATAATCCACCTCGAAAGAATCGACTTGGGCAACCCCTGCAACCAACACACAAACACATTAATCAAACAATGATGCCCACAATTTCTTGACTTCTGACACGGATCCAAACACTACATCGCACTTCTCATTTGTTTTAGGAAAGTTAAATATGACATTTGAAGCCTCTTTTTCTTTCACATCTTGTTTTACTTTGTTGTTAATTGTGGGAAATTCTGACAAAAACTTATCAAGCTCAGTCTCAAACTCAACAACATCATTTTTAACAAGATTTGACTCATTTTTCAAAACATTTTCCATTTTCTTGATTTCAACTGATGGTTTCGATTTCACGATCCACGATTGATTTTCAAAAACTTTTGCCTTGGGGTAAAACTTTGAAGTCTTGTGAGACTTAGAAGATTCTCCAATCTCGAAAATCGACTTTGGCTTATCCTCCGACTTCAATGTTTCACCTCTTTTAAAAATACGGATCGGAGAAATCATTTCTTTTTTACCCTTTGAAACAACCAGTGATTTTGGTCGAGATTTTTGAACCATTTGTTTTGGAACACTTTTGTTTTGAACCTTAGGTTTTTCAACCTTTGGTTTCTCAACCACTTGTTTTTGAACAGATTTTTCAACAACCGGTTTCTTAAAAACTTTCTGACACTGTTTAGCCATATGTCCAATTTCATTGCAGCGATAGCACATACGTTTATCATACTCGACAAAAGTGGTATTAACAGTTTCCACTTTCAGCTTCTGCGCTGCATTGAAATTGTCCACGGCTTTTTGACTAAAAATGTATTCTTTTTCAACCTCAGTGTCAGGACCAGCGACAAACACATCATCTATCCTATCTTTTGGCTTGACCACCTGCTTAGCCATTTTCTTCTCAAAACCAATACCTTGTTTCTTTAACTGATTTTTCTTGTTTTGACCTTTACCCACCCCATCTTTCTTTTCCGAACTATTGGGACGTGAAGTATCAAATGACTTTTTCAGTTTCGAAAAGAAATCATTTTTCTTGATTTCGTTAACACTCAGTTCAACCAACTTAAAAACTTTCTCAACATTCTCAAACTTGACGTTCTGAAGCGGAAACTCAATGTCGGAATAAAGTTTGTCAGTTCCAACCATAGTGTAAACCAAAATGATCGGATCATCATTCGCACTTTTATCCGATTTCGACAGATAACGATCTAAGAAATTCCCATCCTCCTCAGAATCACTAACAGACTCCACTGAATTAGCCTTCTCGAATTTTTCACTTTCATCATCCAACACCTGATCAATAACAGTTTTGATAACCTGGGATTTGTTATCAGTGTCAGATGCAGTGAAAGTGATGTCAATGTTATCAGGTAAATCATTTTCAATGGTTTTCAACTTAAGGTTTAACGCAGCTTCCACCCCATCTGGATATTTCTGAGTATAGTGATTCCACATTGGGGGTGGAACGCTGTTGAAGGCAGGTGAAGCATGTGGCTGTTGAGGTACAATTTGTTCTAACACATAAGATGAAGCCACATAGCTCATCAACTTTTGATCAATTCTTTCATTTTCTATCTTAACCAGTTCAAGTTCTTTTCTTAAAGATGCAATCGTGTCAAGATGAAAATTAACTTCTCTTTGTTTGTCAAACAATGTGGATTGTGCCAACTTTGTTGCTTTATCATTTTCAATGCTCTCTTTTTGAATCATTTTGATTGACCTAGATAACGTATCATACGCCTCTTTTAACTGTTCTAGATCAAACTTCACCATATCAGTATGTTGTTTCAATTCCTGGTACTTAGTGTCTTTTTCAAGACACTCCATGCAAGGTTGTGAACAACTTTGACATGGTGTTTCGGGGATTGAAACATTTTCAACAACAATCTTATCCTCACACACAATTTTACCGACTTGATTTGACTTTGACACAGACGGTTTGACAACTTTGACCTCTAGAACTCCAATTTCCTCTCCTATAACTGACACCTTATCAACTGACTTTGACTCCTGGAGATCTGTGTCTACCTCTTTAAGCTTGCTCATCAACGCTTTGTCTGCGATGTCCTTTAAAACCTCCCCGGTCATCTCTTTGGAAACATCGATCACCTCCTCGACTGTTTCTTTCTCTTCTTCAAATCTGGGGCAAGTTCCAGTTCTCGGCTCTTCAAAGTAATCTGCAAAAGAATCAAAAACGTTAGGAGGCATAATAGATTTCATTGTATAAGCAAATTCCTCATGCTGTAATTGATAGTTGAGAACTTCAGCCACTGTTTCCTCAACTTCTGCAGCACCTTCCGTAGAGACTTTTTCAACAACCTCAGGAACCACCTCATCAACAACCTCATGAACCATTTCATCAACAACCTTAGACTCAGCAACTACCTCATGAATTTCAACTACCTCTGCCATCATAGCCTGATCATCTTTTCCCGGAATAAATTTATCCCAGCTAAACCCATCAGCGACTTTTTCATCATCTTGATTCACAATAAGCGCCTTTTCCGGTTTATTCTCGATCTGTGGCCTCTCAACAGCTGGCTGTTGATTTGGTCTGTGATAGATCGCCTGTCTGTAGTAGTCGTTTGTGAGCGGGTTTTGATGATTGTTCACCTCACGGTTGGGGCATTCACGTTTGAAGTGACCACGTTCCTTACATTTAAAGCACGTAACCTTCGATTTATCAAACCCTAACTTTTGATCGGGGCCTGATAGACTGTTCCTGCCAGTAATCTCCATAAAGCGTTGAGCCCTGCGTACCAAACTCGCCATGCCCCATTTGATGTCAATCAATTCAAGCTCTTCGGGATCGATTTGGTCGTAATCCTCCTTTGTCATGTCAGGATTACCGATCCTTCCTGCCACTAATCCCTCATAAGCCTCAAGAACAGAAGCTAATAATGCAATGTGTTGCTTTGCGGCATTCTCCGTTATCTCATTCCCGTTTTTAATGTTTACAGCAATATTTACATTGAACACCAGAAACGAATGCCTGTTGGTTTGATCCAGTAGAGCTTTGAGGCGAACTCTGTTCTGGAACTTTAACATTTGGCTCAACATTTGCAAACGGAGTAGAATTGCTTGACTGATAAGAATTTGATGTAACGTTTGAGGTGTTGTCAGCACTGAACCAAGTCTGTATCTTTGGACTTTGAAAATTTGTTGCTGACGGACTGCCTTTGTAGTACAATGACACATCTTGCTGCATACTGGTTGAGTTCATCTTCTTTATCTTCAGCAGCTCAAGTTCATGAGCTTCTATCTTCTCAATAAACACACTCAGATAGTAGTTCACAAAGTCAGAACTATTCTTCAGCATCATCAGATAAGTTCCCCACTCGTCATAGGGAAGCGCGTCACAGAGTTTGTCGATCCATTCTTCATCTGATTTCTCAATGTTTAATCTTCTCATTTCAACAACTAGATGACAATATCTTTCTATCAACTGCTTTGTCGACTCTCCTTTAACTCCGGTGAAAATATCAAATTCTTTCTTAAGCAGCGCCTTCTTGTTCTTTATCATGGAAGCACTTCCTTTAAACTTTTTTTCTAAGGCTTGCCAGATAGATTGCGCACTGTCATCATGTTGTAGCAGCACCAGGATGTCTTCTTTGATTTCTTGTTGCAGTATACTCACCATTTTCTTCTCTGCCTTGAAATCTGCCTGTTCCGTTTCTGTAAGACTTCCAATTGTTTTAACACTCCTGAGCCCATCAATTGGAGGTACATATTTTGATTCGATCTTCAACCAACACTCTAAATGGTTGGCTTGAACCCAGTTTTTAAATCTCCCGGACCATCCCGAATACTCGTCTAAGCTCATCAACTTTGGTGGCTTCTACATGGTTCCCAGTTCGTTTTCCAAATTCACGTTTTGCATGATGCTCGCCGGACTCTGAGTAACTCCACCACTACCAGCAAACATGTTGTAAAAGTCTTGATTTTCCATTTTAACAACAACTGTGAACTTAACACACAACAGTCAGAAAAACAAATCTGCAAACACCAAATAAGCGAACCAGCTATGAACCAAGGAGCGAACCACAAGTAGTCCTATGAGCGGACCAGACCAATAACCCAATAAGCGAACCAGATGATGACCACAGGAGCGAACCAGAAATAAACCTAAGAACGGACCAGCTAAAACACTTCGAGCGGACCAGATAACAACCTTTCGAGCGGACCAGAAAACAACCTTTCGAGCGAACCTTAACAATAACCTTTCAAGCGAACCGGATGAGCGAATCTCCAAAACAACAAGTGCCTACGAGTAGATCTCACGAGCGAACCATCAAAAATCATGACATTTTGAGCGGACCACAAGAGCGAACCTATCAAAGATGAACCTTGGAGCGGACCGAATAAGCGAACCCCTAATCTATCAAATACGCGGATCTGTTTCACGAGCTGTTTTTGGTCACTTTTAGGCTGAATTAGGGTCTAATCTCTTCAAGGGTTTGTTATTACTAGATTTTATACCTTTTGTCAACTTTTCAGTCCATTTCAACCGTCCAAACAGTCAGAATCTCCAAAAGTACGGGTAAAAAGCTTTGTATCGGGCAAACTAACTCACAACTGGCTCTGATACCAATTGTAGGATCAGTGTGACCTCTAAAACGAGTCAATCAGAGCTAGTGCGTGCCAGATATGTCGCGGAAATACATATCGGACATGATACAAAGCAAAACAGTGGTAGAAATGAGTAGAAACAGAATAATTATACTTTAAACACACTTTTTCACTTGTATTTCACTGATCGTACGGACAACACTTCGACTTGAGATGACGTACAAGGTTACAAGTGAAAGACTGATCAGGGGTATTTATAGTTTTCCTGGTCCGCTTATGTGACATGCCACAAAAGCGGATCTCCCTATCTTTTGGGTTCGCTTTTGTGGACATGTGACACAAAAGCGGACCTCTTACATTCAAAACATAAAATTACATCTTAACCCCCTGTACAATACAAAATCAACCTATCCAGACCCTATACATTAATCTAGTACAACAAAGACGCAGGCTTTAGACATTATGCACCAACACACTATAAATACCCTTCACCATCAACCTTCAAACTTGCTCATTCACTTCTTCTTTCTCACACCAGCTCTACTTGGAGGCTACCACTTGTTGGAGGCTACCTAATTGAGCTTTCTTAGTCATCTTTTCATCCTAGACACTTGCAAGTGTTCTTCCTAGTCTTGTTTATTTATTTCAAGCTAAAAGTCAAACAGTGTTTGACTTTCGGCTTTGACCATGAATTGGTCAAGACAAAGTTCAATTGAACTTTGCAACGTGATCGTAATCACGATGGTTATAGTCCCTTTCGACTATACCTACTGATTACCACGTTGACTAAGTCGAAGTGTCGAGTCAAAGTTTCGGTCAAAATGCACGATTATGTGCATTTTGCGACGAAACTATTTTCAGGTATCAAAACACTTTGTTTTGATACCAAATCAGTTTTCTAACTTAGTTAAACAGGTTTTAACATGTTTAACTCGTCACTTCTAGTTTAGTGCTTGTTTAGGGTCGTAAGTCAAGAAGTCTTAAGAACCACTTAGACTTTCGAACCCGACCCGTTTGGTTGATCATTAGGATCCGACCAAACACATTATGTGACCATAGTTGTATAGGGAATAACCTTCCGTGGTTATACCTTATGGTCACTTCGTTTGATTAGTTGTATGATAGGTAGTTTATATGCCTTAGGAAAATGACCAACATATTCTTTTTGCGCATAAATTCAATTTAAGCATATGTAACCTAAATTTTGACACTTAAACTAATTATGGAACATTATTAAACATGTTTAGGCATATAAAACTTATCATAGGACTAGTTATACTATCCGAACGCGCTTTAGCGCAAACGACATGTTAAAGTAGCATAAACTACCTTAACGAGTCGTAGCGGGTCATAAGCACTTAGGATTGCTTTCAAATCAGAATGTAGGCTTTGTTAAACCATATCATATGAGTTCCAACACTCATTTGGTTTACAAGACCTCATTCTATCCGATCTCCCGATTTAGGTTCTGATTTATTAACATAGTGATTCCATACTAGGTGCCACTTGATTCCTTGACTTCCCGAGCTTTGTTAGTTCACTAGATCAAGGATACTTGTAATCTCAAGTGAGTACATAGTCCCCTATTTTACTTTTTACAAATATTTTGGGGTGAAACACTTGTGCCTATATGTTACTTTCATGCTTTCATTCTTTTCATGAAGTATACTTGCTATGTTCATCTAGTACACATATAGTACATGATTTCAATTATGTTTTGCTATGTATGTTGACGGAGCATGCTAGCACATTGATTTTAAAGACACCTTTGTGGCATATGTTGACTTAGCATATGAGCACATTGATTTACATTGCATTTTTGCTATGTATGTTGACTGAGCATGCTAGCACATTGATTTCATGGACATTTCTACTTCATATGTTGACTTAGCATACTTAGTACATGGTTTTTACATGACATGCTTACATTGGTTATGACATTTGGTATGTTTAACGGGACAAGAATACATTCATTAACATCGATCACGCCGCTCGGTGGTATGTAATGGTACCATAGGACTTGACAAATCCCGTTCCCTGCTTCCTAGGTTTGTTTGGAAGTAGGGAATGACAGAATCCGAATACATTTTTGATAAACCTTTGACTTGTTAAGGGTTTATCCGACAGTCTCAAGGATTGAATGTATGCGATTAATATAACCACATAAATGTTCATATCAAATAAAGCATTGGTTTTCAAAACATAACTTTTGATTAAACATTTGTTTATTCAATGACTTTGTTTTGTACACGACATTTGGTTACTCAAGACATTTGATTATATATGACATTATACATATGGTTTGAGTAAAGACCTTTTATTCACCATACAAGACATTGGTTGTTATCTGACACTTGATTATACAAGACATGGTTTATACTTAACATCGGACATTGTTTACACATGATATTTGACATTGGTTTAAACAAGACATTTTTTTGTGGTTATTGGTAAGTGATCATTTAAATAACGAGGCGTGTGTAATATGATAAAAGCATGGTGGATACGCCGCTGGTACTTCCAATATATAAGTGCTTTTATGATATTACATATCGTAGCGTTACCTAAACCACTTCGACAAAGACAAAGACATGTCACATTTTATACAAATGACATATTTTTCACAAGACATTATTTACAAATGACACATTTTGTACAATACATTTTTTACTTGGTTAACCATACATCATTCTTTTATATCATCGGATTTTCATATTGATTTTCACATGATTTTATAAAAGAAAACATTTTACAAGATTCATGACTACTTTTTGTTAAACACTTCTTTTAACATACAAGTCATGAATTCTCATCAACAAAACCTATGTATCTCACATGCACTTTTATACTGACGTACCTATTTTCACATGTGTTTCAGGAGCTAATGTTTGATGATGACCTTGCTACACTTAGGGTGTATATGGGCCTTAGTGACTAAAATCAAGAAATACAAGTTTAATTTATGTTCCGTTTTCTGTTTGAACTAAGACAATGTAAACATGTTAACTAATAAAATCAATCTTTAAATTCCATGTGTTATGAAACAATGATTCTGTTACTCGACTCCCCGACGTTTCCGCCGCGGTTTGTTGTTTTACGTGGTCGGGGTGTGACACGTTGTAACTAGGACAATCCCGTCACCAATCATGAAACTCAGGCACGTTTCGAAAATACGTATGTGTTTTGTAAAACCGGTACGTTTAGCATAAACCTTTCGTAAACCATTTGAGTTTGTTGGGATTCATTTGTAACATGGTTTAGAAATATGTAGTTTTCGTTCGTTGAAATATCGCGTACATTTGCAAAACTTGAATGCCTTTCCACCCCCGAAACATTTATAAAAATGTAAAACCGTAAAAAGTGGGTTTATGAACTCACCTCGATATCCTTGTGCAAAGCTAGCTTAGGATTCCATAATGTCATTTCCAAAACGTAACTCGCTAGCATACAATGTATAACATTCCTATCAAGGAATAAACTCATAAGTTTCTAATGTAGCTAAACTAAGTGTCACCGAGCTCTACCGAATCACTAGTCGAATTATTCGATGGGAAGATGTTAACTTGACGAAAACGAATAAGATATACTTTTTAAGTTTCATTCGTAGTCAGTGATAAACACTAAGTTTGGAACACTTAGTTTCCAAGAGGTTTAGAAGATAATATTTATATAAAAATATAAATATATTTATGGAATCATATTAGTCGTCCCGAATGGTCGTGCGTGTACATAAACAAATGTTTGTATAAAAATAATACACGTCGTAAACTTGTAATAAGTATTTGTACAGTTTTCAAGTAGTCTTCATGTATGTAGATAAACATATGTGAATGTAACTATATATATATATATATATATATATATAGGTAGAGGATCCTGTAAAAAAGACCAAAAATGTGAGAATGGGAAGAAAGAATATCAGCCATTAGATCTTTCCTTATCCATTTTATTAGATCAAGGATATAATGGTAATTGTACTAATAATTCTAATTAAGGATTTAATTTATGTAACCAAATTTAGGTAGTTATTTTAGGATTAAATAAATGTAACCGAATTTAGGTAGTTATTTTAGGAATTCGAATTTTGAATTTCAATCTGATTAGTTTTCTGATGAATATGGTGTTTTTTGCATAGGTGATTTTCGTTTAGTATACGAGTTTATTTAATGACACCATGTGTAATCCTTCCATGGTGTTTTTATATGTACATGGTGTTTTGATGTATACTATTGAAGTAGAATGGTGTTTTTTTAAACCAGTTGTTTCCTTTATACAGTTTGATTAGTTGCATATGGTGTTATGTTTGCCCTTTGATGTTACAGTGGATGGTGTTTTTTTTTTTTTTGCATGGCTGATTTTCGTTTATTATACGAGTTTATTTAATGACACCATGTGTAATCCTTCCATGGTGTTTTTATCTGTATATGGTGTTTTGATGTATACTATTGAAGTTGAAGGGTGTTTTTTATACCAGTTGTTTCTTTTATACAGTTTGATTAGTTGCGTATGGTGTTATGTTGTAGATATTATGTTGCAGTGTCTTTTTTTGCACATCGTTAGTTTTGAGTTAGTTTTGAATGGTGTTTTCTTCATATGGTGTTTTACTGTAAAATACAACGCCTTGAATCACAATACAATGAAAACACCATTGTATGAACATAGAAAAAACACCATGGACTAAAACATTCAATCGAAACATAATTTTTTTTCTCTACATAAGTAAAACAATATGGTACTCATATTAAAGATAAAAAACACTCGTTATTATGGTGTAATTTTTTTTAAAAAGAGTCACGTAGAAAAAGTTATTGACGATTAAAAAAGAAGGGGGGGGGGGGAACATGCATGTGGATTGCATGTAACTTTCTAAATTTAAAAATGTTAATTTTACCTTTATACCCTTGATATAGAAAATTAATTATTTTAATTGTTACACTATTTACAAGATTGCCATCAAGATCTCAACCATTAGATTAAAGATCTAATGATTTAGAATCTTTCTTACCCTTCCCACAAAAAACACCTTTTTTACAATAAACTTACCCTATATATATATATATATATATATATATATAGTTACATTCCCATTTTTTATATAAAAATAAATTATATAAAACTTATATTATTAAATAGGTAGATAACGGGTAAGTTGACTATTAGAAATATGAGATATTTAGACGAACATAGGACCCGTTTAATAATTTAATTATAAAAATACATTATATTTGACCTTACTCAGTTTTTAATGAAACTTAGGTCAAAATGTAGATAAAAATATTCTCGTTCTAATTAAATATTCATCCTTTTATAAAACATCATATTTTAGAAGTTATAAGCGATAAATGAGTGAAGCAGCTGAATTAATTATAATAAATAAAATAATATTAAAATTTACACTTCACATTTAATGTATGTGTACGTGTGTGTATTTCTTGTCAAAAGGAATCTTCCAAATTTGCGTTTCAAGTTGAACTTCAATTATAAATAGGACAACAGTCTTCCAAAACAATTGCTCAACATTTCCTTTTCTACTCTCACATCTCTCGCCCTCCCCTCTCTATCTCTTCATATAATTATATATTTTTTCTTTAATATTTCACTCCAAAGCCCTGCCCCATTTTAAGTGTTTTAACCCTTGATCAATGAGTCGATACCCTGTCCGATGGATCTTGAACCAGCAAGCAACTGATGCCAAAGCGCTGCCTGATAAAGGCTATGCTTTATAAACTAAGTTGGTGTTTTGTCTCGTGCTCATATTTAATAAAGTTATGACTACTAGTTTGACAGAAAATGATATATTTCATTTTCTGGGCTAATTTGTTTTGTGCCATAGAAAATATATTCGACCAAGTGTTATCAGTGTTATCATGAGTTTTATAATATATACTTTATATACACTACTGGTTCAGCATCACTAGTTGAGAGAATGATTAACAGTGATATGACCATAGTCACTAGTTGAGAGAATAATCAACAGTGATATAGTGATATGACCAAAGTCACTAGTTGAGAGAATGATCAACCGTGATATGACCACAATCACTAGTTGAGAGAATGATCAACATTGATATGACCAAAGTCACTTGCTGAGAGAATGATCAACAGTGATATGACCACCGTCCCGGGAATCGCCTAGTGACAGATACCTTTGAATAATAGTAAGATATACTATATATCTATCACTTGATAAACTGCACTATTCGACGAAAGTTAGCCAATGAGTGATATGACCACCGTCACATCGGAACTGCCACCATGTGACAAATACTGATTGAGTTTTAGGTAAATATAAACAAATGTAAAAACCCTTGATGCTGTAAAGTATAACAATATATTTTTATAAAAATGGAATGAACTCGCCAGTATTTATTGCTGATAAAATGTTTTCAAAACGCGTTTCAGGTAGGTAATTTGCTGTAAAGATAATAGAAGCCAGCTATGGAGCACTGAAGGCTTAAATAAAGTGGCTATAAGTACCTGAATAAAAGATGAAATTTATGTTTTATTTATTTGGGTATATCCCAATAAAAATATTTGAATGGAATATGGGTTTTAGCCCATTTGTTTAATATTAAAATTTTGGTGTTTTACAAACTCTAAAATTATTTCCTAACTACGATCCTGATGAAAAATTTTCCACTGCATATTTAATAAACACCGGTACCATTTGACTAGTTCACGGCTCCCGCTCACATGGTGGGGTCAGGGGTTGTGACAGAAGGTGGTATCAGAGCCAGAGCCACTGGTTTAAGCTATTTAGGTGTTCTTTTAATACCTAAACTTAAACATTATATTAGGAAATTAATGTAATAACTTATGTGTTATTCTGTGTAAATAAATGTTAATATTTATAATTTGATTTTTATGTTATTTAAACAAATTTTGAGTTCACAATATGAGTGATAAAAATGTGTCTGATGCTTTCCAACATATGCCAGATTCGGAGATGGACGAAGTACCATCCGGAGCCATATCAGGATATGAAGCAGATGCGAAAGGATCTTTCATTTTTAAAGCCAATTTTACTGAACCTATACCACCTAAGAGGAAAGGAATTGGACGGTCATTTGCACAACCTACCTACAGAAACTCTAATAAGAAGCATTTAGGAAAATGTTATTTTACTTACTCAAGCAAGTAACGTATGCAAAACAAAGTATTAACATGCAAACATGCATGAGACTCGGTCTATACCTCAATGGATGATGAAGCACATCACATACGACTTTCGAGGCAAGGCCTTTTGGAAAACACAATTGTGCACGACGCCAACGATGCTAATCCCATCAACGGGAAAACTACTGACAGAAATGCAGCAATTTGCCACGTGATCATGCAAGCAACACAAATCACGCTGAGGTATGTTCAAATGAGATTTCACAACAAACGATACCTAGATTAATGGTCCTCACAATTTTTGGCGCTGCAAAAGAAGTCGAATGTCTTTGCATTACCCCTGTCTCATTAATGGCGATTACACCATATTCGACATTCCATAGTAATGTCATTTAACAACCGGTCATCACACGAAATTTCAGGTAAAGTCCTCAAAATTTCTTTTATTGAAATTCTGACTTTTGCATATAATGAGCAGATTTTCACACTTCTAGTCCTCCTAATGATCATTATATCACTAGGATTTTTTTTGATGAAAACAGACACTTATTTGCTTCATTTCTTGACAAATTCATATGTTACACATGCATTGTTTGTTATGCATGTGGTTTTACTTCAATTGATTGTTTTATCAAAGTTCAAATATTATTTTGCTATACTCAATCTTGGCATTATGGTCTAGATAACCTACATTATTGCAAAATGTTGACTCCATGATATCGAGCCAACAAATTTCTTGAAAAACTCCTTTTCTTTTCAAGTTACATACATGGTTTTTCATTGTAAACATGGCAAAATTCCTCTTGTCAATACATGTATTCATTGTTGAAATGTGTCTAAACCAAGTTCAATTGTTTGAACTTGCTCGCAATATATATTCAATTCAAGATCCCATATGGTGGATTGAGGCCATCATGTTCAAAGTAATCTCAACAAGCACTTCATTTGTTTTGAATCATAGTAGACTTGTTTAGTCTTCACCTTCATTGAATCATTTGTTGATTACGACACCTTGTGGTGGCGTTTTCATTAACTTGAAGCTCGAGCTAATCTCATTTTCACACCCGATGTACGGATTTATTTATTTAATTTCTGTTGATTCATTATCTTAAAACAGTCTTAATACAATTATGTGTTAAGATAAGAGTACACAAATTCTTATTATATTCTGGTGTACGTCTAACGTTTCTTTCATCATTGATCGAAAATTCTATGATATTCATTTGGTTTTTCATCATCAATTGAAAATCCTATAAAATTTATTTGAAATGAATATCCAAATTTACTTCATTAAAACTTTTAGTTGATTACGAAAACGGTGAATTTGTTCGGTCACCATAATTATTGAACTATTTCAATAATTATGACACCTTGTGGCGTCGGTATAAACTTCTAGCTTAGGCTAATCATAATCACACGAATCATGAAAAACTACGTATGTCTTTTGTTTGACTCATCATTAAAAGTAGTCTTGATACAATTATGTATTAAGACAATGATACACTAAACTCTATTGTATTTCGGTGTATCCTTGAAAATTCAGTAATTGCAACACATTGATTTTTCCTCATGTCATGATTCGATAATTGACAAATCATTTTCGAGCTTCTATTTTATTTGAACTTGTTAATTCTAAGCCTTCCTTGATTGATGATTAAAGTAAGTGTTCCTTTGGCAAGTGAATCTTATTGTTTCTAAAAGTCATTCACAAATTGTAAACATTCAATTTAGACATCTGTTTGATCATAAATCTCTGTTTTGGTTTGACCCATGTAAAATTAGTCACTCTGGTGATTATATTATTACACCTCGTTCATTTGACATCAATTTTTTTTTGAAATAATTCAGTTGAAACATTGAGTCCTATTTATTGTAAACTCGTATTCACAAAATTTGAACATGTCTTGATTCTGTGTCATTTACCTTAATACTGTTCATATTTACAAAGACGTGACATAGCTCTAATGAGACATCGTAGCCCAAATCTCGAGGACGAGATTTAAAACAAGGTGGGGAGGATGTAACATTTCCATTTTTTATATAAAAATAAAGTATATAAAACTTATATTATTAAATGGGTAGATAACGGGTAAGTTGACTGTTAGAAATTTGAGATATTTAGACAAACATAGTATTCGTTTAATAATCTAATTATAAAAATACATTATATAATTAGACATTACTCCGTTTTTTAATGAAACTTAGGTCAAAATGTAGATAAAAATATTCTTGTTCTAATGACATATTCATCGTTTTATAAAACGTCATATTTTAGAAGTTATAAGCGATAAATGAGTGAAGCAGCTGAATTAATTATAATAAATAAAATAATATTAAAATTTACACTTCACATTTAATATATGTATACGTGTATGTATTTGTTGTCAAAAGGAATCTGCCAAACTTGCATTCCAAGTTGAACTTCAATTATAAATAGGACAATAGCCTTCGAAAACAATTGCTCAACATTTCCTTTTCTGCTCTCACACCTCTCGCCCTCCTCTCTATCTCTTCATATAATTATATATTTTTTTCTTTAATATTTCACTCCAAAGCCCTGCCCCATTTTAAGTGTTTTAACCCCTTGATCACTGAGTCGATACCCTGTCCGATTGATCTTTAACCCAACAACTGATGCCAAAGCGCTGCCTGATAAAGGCGATGCTTTGTAAACTAAGTTGGGGCTCTGTCTCGTGACGTATTGTGACGTATTGATAAAGTTGAATTGAGTTATTGCACTAATCACGAGTGCATTATATATTTTATTAATAGCTCAAGAGTTATACCTAAGATTATACGAGGAGGCTTTTAGTTGAACCTTAAAGTTACAAAGTGAGTCATTCTTCTTTTCATCAACTTACTTTACAAAACCCTAAATGTTTTTGAGTTATACTTACAGTGATTAAGTCTTTGTATTCTACAATAAGTGTCAATATGTGGGAATGCTTTCAAAACTCTAATTGCTATACATTATTTTATATACATTATAAGTAAGTGTCCCTAATAAAATGGTATATTTATATACTATTTCGATAATAAAATTAAATGACATTATAGTATATTTAACTCTTAATATACTAAGATACATATCATGAGATTTTAAATATTATATTTGATATTTAAAATAGTATATTATAAACTATAAACTTTAATGTATATCATAATAAATTAAATGACATATGTCAAATATATATTTTTCTAAGATATACATCGGGAATTATATTCTAAATCTTAGTCACGTTAATATATTAAATAATAATAGCACAATTATCTATTGAACATATTATATTTAATAAAGTTTTAACTACTAGTTTGACAGAAAATGATATATTTCATTTTCTGGGCTAATTTGTTTTGTGCCATAGAAAATATATTCGACCAAGTGATATCATGAGTTTTATAATATATACACTACCAGTTCAATGTCACTAGTTGAGAGAATGATCAACAGCGATATGACCATAGTCACTAATTGTGAGAATGATCAACAATGATATGACCAAAGTCACTAGTTGAGAGAATGATCAACAGTGATATGACCAAAGTCACTAGTTGAGAGAATGATTAAAAGTGATATGACCACTGTCACGGGAATCGCCTAGTGATAGATACCTATGAATAACAGTAAGATATACTATATATCTATTACATGATAAACTGCACTATTGGACGAAAGTTAACCAATGAGTGATATGACCATCGTCACATCAGAACTGCCACCATGTGACAACTACTGATTGAGTTTTTTGTAAATATAAACAAATGTAAAAACCCTTGATGCTGTAAAGTATAACAATATATTTTTATAAAAATGGAATGAACTCACTAGTATTTATTGCTCATAAAAAGTTTTCAAAACGCGTTTCAGGTAATTTGCTGTAAAGATAATAGAAGCCAGCTATGGAGCACTGAACGCTTAAATAAAGTGGCTATAAACACCTGAATAAAAGAAGAAATTTATGTTTTATTTATTTGGGTATATCCCTATAAAAACATTTGAATGGAATATGGGTTTTAGCCCATTTGTTTAATATTAAAAGTTTGGTGTTTTACAAACTCTGAAATTATTTTCTATCTATGATCCTGATGAAAATTTTTTTACTGTATATTTAATAAACACCGGTACCACTTGACTAGTTCACGGCTCTCACTCCCATGGTGGGGTCGGGGGTTGTGACATTTAACCCGAACCCAAATCTAACCGTTGACCCGTGTTGACCCAGGTTTGACCCGAACACCAAAACTGAACCGAAGCTACCCGTTGACTGTTGTTTGACTTGTTGAACCGAATCAAGTTGATCCGAGTCGAGCCGAGTAGAACCGAGTCTCCCACCCTAACCAAATCTGACCATGTAACCCAAACCAAAACCCGGACTGAAACCGCTGCTGCCGCCGACGGCTGCGGCTTGTTCCGCCTTCCGTCGTCGTCAAATAATCATCAACCAGCAGCGTCACTACTTCGCCCCGTCGCCATCCGAAGCTCTCCGTTACAAATGACGATATGACTATTTATGCTAACTAGATAAGGCCTATCGATACTACATATGGATCAACAGGTTGTTCTTGATCGATAGATATTCATGTTCATCGATATATGGATCGACAGACTTGATCGATAGCATATTCATAAGATCGATGGCTTTGTGGATCGATAGGTTGTTCAAGAGATCGATACATATCGACCCATTGCATGTATGAATGTATATATATGGATAGTTTTCACTTCATTGACAATATGTATGCTCTACTTTTCAAATGTGTTTTGGTGATGTCATGATGATGTCATGATGATGTCATCAATATCTAACCGAGTCCTTCTTAGTTTTCGTCATTCGTAGCTTGTTCGTCGAGTTGAACCGAGGGAGGAACGTCGTCAATGTCGGAGTTGAACCGAACCGAGCTACATCCACAAAAGTGCATCAACACATGTAAAGGTTTACACATTAATAATATATATTTTTTCACTAATGAGTATTTCTCTCATGTTTTCTATTTTCTCCTTCGCTCGCGTGATACATGACGAATTGCAATTTCAACGTGCGCCAGCTGGTAGGGGTTGCTTCATGGTGTCATGCATTGGAAGATCTTTCTATGACAAAATCAACATGATCTTTAAAGTATTGTTTGGCGTGATCGTAGGTGATAGAAATATCCACACAAATCAATAACACTAGTTGAAACTTGAAACTAACTATCAACCTCTTCTCAACATGAAAGGTTTAGTCTATTATAACAACTTCTCACTTGATGAGAAATATTGTGTGTATTTTTTTACAATAATTCCAAGGTCGAAAGTGATGAAGCTTACGATGATTATGATCAAGATATAGTCTATAGATACCGAAGTCATAAACTAGGAGCTGATGGAATATGTTAGCACAGTGGAGACTCATGAACAACATACGATCAAGAAGAGAATGAAGAAGACATATATACCATCATTTGTGTTTCTTCTAAGGAGGGTATTGAAAAATCAACAAAACTAATAATGAATGAAAATGTGAAATCAAAGGTGTAGGTTGAGAAATATAAGCAAGCTAGTGGGGAAGCCAAACAACCTATCAACCAAAAAATGAATTCTTTTCAAGTGAGGGGGAATGATAAGAAACAAACTACTCAACTAATGGAATCATATACGGACTGGTAGTGTGTGGTATATGTGTGAAAAAAGAGCAATCACAGGTTGATTTTGAAGATTTCCTTGAATTTGATTTTATTATATATTTTTTGTTGATTATCACCAACTTGTTAGTTGTCGCACTTACTTCCTTGGTTGTCCATTTGATGAAAAATGCAAGAATTTTCCATAAAGAGAGCTAGCTCTATATAACGTTTTATGAATTCACTAACATATTATGTTTCGGTAGAAGGGTATGTCTTTCGAGTTTGTCAATTTTCGCTTCCGCATCGCATGATGTGTGACGGATTGCAACTCCGCCATATGCCACCTGCACATTTGTACAAAAATTTAATTATACGTCTTTAAGACACATCAAATATTGATTCACGCAAGCCACACTTTCAATTCCCTCTTCCTCTCCACCACCACCATCAAGCAAAATATAGAAATCTATATAACAAAATATAAATAGATACCCATCACCTCAACAATAATATACATATCTTGTTCCAACATTGTCACTAAACCTTAATTTCCGCCAAAAACAATGATCACTAAATAGCAATAACAAAAGAATCACTTGATCTATACAAAAAAAATATATATATAAACACCTAACTCTTTTCCAACTGGAATTTTCCTTCTCACCATAGTGGTAACATATTTCTATAAAAAGATCAAGGGATTCAATTTGGTTCAAGAGTTACTCTAGAGTTCATGATAGGTGGGTGTATTATTAGTGTTCTTAACTGGATAAGAAGCCTGCACATTAATACCGCATAGCCCCATTGGATCAGGAACTCCACGCTGCACTCGTATGTATCCGCCTTCTCCCCAATCGGGTCCCCAAGAATTCTTCACTATCCAGTACTTCATTCCCTCAGGCGTCTCACCATATCCTACAATTGCTATAGCATGATTAACATCCACTCCACATTGTCCCGTAAAAACTCCCTGTAGATCCATGGAAACATTAATAAGCAAGTTTGGTTTTGTTTGTTCATTTGCAGTTTGGGCTTTTTTTTTTTTTGCTAAGTTACCTGGTAATAGAATTGAAAATCATGACCGTTAGCCTCAACGGCAGCAGATATTGGTTGGTTTGCGACTGCTTTCATTAATGCTTCTTCGTTGCATTCAGGCACATCCTCAAATCCGTCAATCGTTATGAGTGGATGGCGGATCTGGATCCAAAAAGAGCTAAATAATAGCTAGAGCAAACATATTCAATTGGTTGATTGAGTTATAGATGTTTCGTACCTTTGCAGGATCACAAATTCCGTCTTTAAATGTCCAAGGATAGTTCTTTTCTGTAGTTATACCTCCATGTTCTTGGATGAAAATAAATGCCGGTTCCATTATCCCCCCACTACACCCTTGGTTGAGTCCATCAGCACAGTCGATAAGTTGTTGTTCCGACAATGAGACCAGTTCCCCGGTTTTGATCGCGTTTATTCCTTCAATTGAAACCACTGTTGAAAACGCCCAACACCCTCCTGTAATATTAACAAGGGAAAACTGTTGTTTATGATTGAAGGTTTGAGAAACAAGATCCACGTACTTTATTTTATTTAATTTTTAAGTTTCGCATTCAGACCTCCGTTTATAGTTATGGGGAGGCTATCATGATGCGCAAACCTTCACCATCAAACGGTTGTTCGAAAAATCCTCAAACGGTTGTTTAAAAGTAGGGGACTGTGACGTAACCCCAACCTTCAACCGGTAGTTTGGTGCTACCTTAGAAGGCCCTTTTGAAAAAGGTGTGCTATTACAATGTTAGTGGTGTGTATATAGCATGCTCTTTTGTAATTAAAAATGTGATAAATACAATTACATGTAGGATGGGGTTTCAGTGCGTGCAACCCCTCAGAAAAAAGAAAATGTTTGCTCTTATCTCACCTTTCCCAGACTCTACAAATAGCTAGTTATTGGGATCTTATTTTATTGGTACGTTTGTTTATTTTATAATACGATTACAAAAGGTATTACCACATTTTCCTTGATCCTTTGGAGGGGTGACAGCGTTATGGGTCCTCCAATCAATAGCAGGCGGGATATTAGCGACCTTCTCATACGTGAAATTCAAGTTGCTCTTGCGATTCAAGATGCTCTTGTGAGGTCCTCTGAGTGCCCGATAATGTTTAAGCTTTGAGCTGGCATACGTGCTTGTAAACTCAAGGTTAGTCATGGTTGCAAACTTGTTCAACTTCAACTTGTATGGCTTGTTCATCTTGTTTGTGCTGTGAACATGTTGCACATTGGTCTTGAACACATTGAATCGTTCAGCTTTCTCATCTTCGCTTACTTCCAAATGAACGTTGTGATGATTCCTCCACCTATCGTACATCCTTTGCATCCCCTCCTCCGATTTAAGTTCTTCATCATCATACTCAAAGCTCTCCACAATGCCTAGAATCAAAGCCAAAGAAAGTGACAGTAAAATAATTTTTTTGATTTTCATATCTGTATGGCTTTTTTTAGATTTTGGTTAGAAAGTCATAACTGGATTCAGCAAAGATAACAAGTGAGATAACATAATTAGTGACTTATGGGCATGGGGCACTCAATCAAGAACACATTTAAATAGTGCCTTTTTGGTCCAAAATTAGAAATATAGTTTTACTCACTTATTTTTAGGGTTTTAATGGAGAATTTTTTTTAACTGAAAGGTACGGATGGTGATGCATAAATTTTGGATTTGAATAGGAATAAAGTGAGGCTTTTATGTGTTATTTTGTAATGTTTCTTTTTTGTTAATTAAGCATGGTTTTAATTTTAATTAAGGTACTAAATTTAGAAATACCATCGGTAGATACGGTTATTGTTATTACAATTATACATATTGGTTTACACAAAATCTACCAACGTGTTTAATTTTACCTTTTTTGTGCTTTAAATTTAATCCAACCTGTACCGTTCATACATTTTTAGATGGTAAAAATGTCCTTATTTTTATTTCTTTCTTCACATAAAATTATCAAAGGGAATCGAATAGATGATGAACCATAACCGGTTTTTTTTTTTTTTTTTTTTTTTTTTTGGTTTGATAATATTACAATATAAATCTCATTCCTACTTGTCAAGTTACATCAAAACAAAAGGTAGACGGCCAACAAGCTGCGCCGCCACCCCTTTCTGAACATTCAAGCAGATGAAGAGGCTGCAAACAAAAAGACTATTCAAAATCAAAATGCAACAAAGGAAAGGCTTTGGAAAAAAGAACAAAAGGAATTGAAGAATTGGGAGATAAAAACAAAGGATCTTGGCACTTCAGAAAGAAGAAAATCCCATAAACACAACAAACCACCTCTTGCCACATATCCAAGATCACCCTCACCACCAAAACAAACATCTGTTAATCCTTAAAAGCAAATCACTGTTGGTATCAAAAAGCCATCCACTGCTACACCTAAACCAACACCACCACCAAAAAAACAACTTGCCAAAAGGTAGAAAACAAAACCATCTTCACCAATACCATCCACTACTACAACCAATGTTGACACTTAAACAGTTGTTATGCCAACAGCGGTTGAGACAACAGTTGTTCCAATAGTTGTTAGTCAATCAACCGCTTCCACCACATTCCAATTTCCCTCTCAAGCAATCTTCATTCCTATTTCCAACTCTCCAACAAAAACTCCTTCTTCTAAATCTGTTTATACAAGGAAAAGAAAGTTCCAGGTGAAAGGTGAATGATGATGATATACACCTACTCCTTTATCATCTTCACCATTTATCCAAACCAACTCTGAACCATTCATTCCTCTACCATCACCTACATCAAATCCACTCACTTAACCAAAACCACTCACGGGTCAAGACCCTTCAAGAAACATACCATTGGAAATAACATATCCTTTGGAATTGCATGCTTTGAAAGATGAAATGAGGCAATTCTATATAGAGGATGATCCATCCAAAAGAACCTTCCCATCTCTTCATGGCTTTAGAACTCCAAGAAACATGGATGAATATCTGAAACTTAAAGCCAATCAACCTATATATATTGCTAATAAAAGAGCAAAGGGAAAGGTGACACCAACTTGTTGTAACACCCAAAAAAAATGTTTAAAATGAAAATAAGTGAAAATAATTAAAAACTTAACTTAGTTAGTGAATTATGACAAAATGATAGTTAAGTTATGGGGAAATGCCTAAATTAAACGCATAACAAACTAGGAGGGGGAAATGTGAACAATTCTAAATAAAAAGGATTAATAAGTTTAAAAACCAAATATCACACTCTGGTGTGTGTTTGGTTCAACCAGAACAGGTGAAACAAGGGCAAACCCTTGTTCTTGCAAAATTCATCAGCTGCATGCCTTCAATTTCTCGATTATCTATACATACTCAGTAGAGTGGTAAGTTCAGTTTCGTGTTTTGATGAATTGTAGGAAATGGGTTTCACCAAAATCATGAGTTTATGTAAAACTTTTGTGTAATTGGAAATTAAGACTAAGAAATAGGGCATGAATGATGTTTGATTATGGTGATTTGATAAGATTGTAGCAAAAACCCACTTGATAGAAGTTAGTAAAAGTATGATGAACAAGTAGAATCATACATGTGAAATCTAGATGTATAAGCTTGTTTGTGATACATAAATCATAAATAAATTGATGCCTACCAAGTGTTCGATGAAATGCTTATCAGATGAATATATGTGTAAAATAGAAAATCATAGAATGGAATTGGTTGAACTAAAAGAATGAACGAATATGTTGATGTAGGCCTGAAGGAAGAAGGTACAAATACTAGGAAAACGGAAGAAGCACAAGATCGTGGTATGTCATTTACGCTTGCAAAATTCAATTAGTAAATTGTTGTTTGTGCTAAAACCATAGTTATGATAGTTTGTGATAGTTAAGTAGTAAGTGGTTTGATTCGTTATGAACGAGTTGCACGAACCGAATGAAAGTTATATTATGAATGATATAATCCGTTACTAACGGATAAGTTATGGATGAATGAAAGCTACTCGATCCGTCACTCACGGGTTTGAGTGTAGGTATATGTTTGAAAGGAATGTATTCGTTCGTTATAAACGAACCGAATGAAGGTTATGCTCGAATGAAAATCCCCGTTTCAACGGGATAAGAATGGCATGTTATATCTCAATTTTGAGATAGTATGTTTGACCCGTTTCATGGGGTAAGAAGATGCACGTATGAGATGAATGATTAAAAAGGGATTAATTTTCGATTTACTAGTCTAGAAAGTAACATAACTAACGAGTTTAAAATTTTGATTCTTGATGTAGGTAAATCTGCAACTTAGATGCGATGGTGAACTTGGAACCAACACACACGATTCATGCCCATCTAGCGCTTCCGAAGATATCTAGTTTTTAGGAAGAATGTATTTTCAACATATGTGGTCTTAGTTTTCCTCGTATTTTTTCAAAACATAGTTAGTAAGTTGGTTTGTATCTAAATCTTTTAAACTTGTCCGTTTTTTGTTTTGAAAATGGTTATGTATGAAAACATGTTGGAAGGTTTGGAAATTATGCAATAGACACATTTTGTTAATTAAAGTTTGTTGTGGAAACTCCTTACGTAAAAGTCCTAATTGTTTTAAAACAGTGAATCGTTATATTTACAAATGGGTCATGCTGAAATTTTTGTAAATTTTAGTATGAAATTAATGTCCTTTCCGAAAGCTTTTAGAAGGGTGTTTCAAGTTGGTATCAGAGCCTAGGTTTGAGGGATTCAAGTCTCAAGTGCTTGAACTCAAACCGAAAGCTCGTGTGAAGTATGTGTTCGTTCCGAAGCGCTATGCAAGGAAGTAAATTGTAATTTTTTTATTATACTTATAGTTAGAGATGAAAAAGGGAATTTTAGGCAATTTCCCTATAAACTGAGTTTTAAGGCATATGACGGTGTTAAACAGGTCCGTATTTTAATTACCGACACGTAGGAAAAATAATTAGGTAAAACGGACCTGTAGATTGAGAGTTATGGCAATTTAAATTCAGATTTTGATTATAATTGGAGCTGGGCGATTGCAGTGTGACAACCGTCAAAAATCTAGGTATCCGTACAATTTAATTAACCATGATTAGTGCTTAATGATTGTACTCAATTACAAATGACTGCTCTATAATTACTGCATTATTCCTACATGTGCATCACATTTCATACTGTCACATCATTTTTACTTACAAACTTTAGTGACATAAACGATGCACAAAGCACAGCTAGCACAGTTAGCGGATAACTCAGAAAAATGCTGACGAAGTCAGTACTTAGACAAACAGTGTTTTGAGACCCATATGGCCCAGAGACAAGGTACCACACTAGTATAGTGTGTAGGAAAGTGAGGATCACAAAACTGCTTCACTAGGTGATAATTTAAGTGCCGGAAAGTGTCTAAAACCCACTTAAAGTGCTGAATTCAGCATTTTTTAGCAAAAATCAGCATCTTAACAAGTTGATAACATGCAAAAACATGACTAAATGGTCCTGAATGCTTTCCTAAGTGTCGGGAATTAAAAGTGTCCCAAAAGGGTACATAAAGAGCACTTAACGGAATAGTTTGACACTTTAACAAACCGATATCTAACCGAACAACCGGACACTACCCGAAACACCAAAATTACACTAGAAGCATTGTTTTATTATTTCTGAACTAGTTATGATCTCCGAACATCATAACACCCCATATAAAAATATCTAGTAACTAACACTTATAACTAATACTTGGATTTAAACTCTAAACTAACTATATGGTTCAAACTTACACTTAGACCCCCCCCCCCCCCCGCTAGTAATCGGCTACACATGGCCTAATTGGGGATTTTATTTGATTTGTTTATTAGATATTCTCATGTACTTTAGAAGACATAAAACCCAAAGGTTAAACACTTGTTGGATGTGAGTTTATATTAACCTCAAGACCTTAACCATCATTCATCACAACACCTTCACTCCACTCATCTCTCTCCCTCTCCTTGGCTCTCGGCCGAGATCAACCCCCCACCCCACCATCAGTCTTCACTCAAGTTCATCCAATCTCAAGTATACACAAGGTGCAAGAAGGTGTTTAAGGAGGTTTGGAGCTTGTGCATCTTGAAGGACCTCTCTCATTTGCTATTATCCTCCACATTTGTGTTCATCCCTAGCCATGGAGCTAGTCGTAAGGCCCTTATAACCCTTTGTTACTTCTAATTTTGTTGGTTAAAAGATGTTATACATTGATGATCATGAAGAACATTAAATAACCTAATCAAGAAACATGAACATAAGCTTAACATATGATGAAATCTTGATGAAACTATGTTGTTTAGTGTATGTATGATACTTGATTGTTATTTTCTTGAGATTATGATGTTAATCATCATAAGGATCTTGCTAGATTGTGATTATACACATGATCTAGCAAGTAAGAGGGAGATCATGTGATGAAACAAGATGATCTTCTTCATGTGTAAGCGTGAACTTGAAGAATAAAATGATTTCTTGAAAAAATAATAATCAAAGTGAGTTAATAATCTTAAGGGTCTAAGAGTTATGGATGGTTTTCCAAAAGAACCAAGTTCAAAATATGATTTTTAGGAGATCTTGGTCCTTACTTAAACATACACTATTTTTGGTGATAAAACAAGTGTAGAAACACTTGAGAAACAAGAAGATTGCACAAAGAAACGCTTTTGTAAAATATGTTTACAAGTTGTAAACACCTAAACCTTCCAAGAATGAGATTTTTAAAGAAGTAAACACCCTTTAAAGGGTAACTAAGTCTACTACTAAGTTACTACAAGTTTTTATGAAAATTCAAGTTCATGATTATTATGATGGTAGCATTGTTTTGGCACTTGGTAAGTGTAGGATGTCTAGGGTTGATTGTTGATTGTTTGTGATGTTTTTAAAAAAAGAAAATGATATGCTTTGATAACATAGAGACTTCCTTTTTGAGGGGAAACTATGGCAAAATTTTCGAAAAATATAAACACTTAGAAAAATATTTTCTAAACAAATATTTACAAGTGTGTTTTAACTATGGTTTTCAACATAAACCTTGCCATAATTTTTATTACTAAAATACACATATTGGAGGTTGATTTTATAAATAAAAATGGATAAATATGTATTTAGAATATATATTTACATTAAAGACACATTGTGTGTGATTATTTGTATACCTTGTGTATTAGTTATATTATTTTAGGATTTAAAATAATATGACTTAACAAAATACCAAGAAAATTACAATCCAAAATATTACAAAAAATCACAAGGAATAAATATATAAGTTACACAATTAATTGTGAAACCGAACGCAAGAACGTAACTTATAAAATATTCCAGAGAGTACCGTTATAAATCTATTTTTGGTAATTAATATTTTGGACAAAAGAAATGAAAATCTGACTTTATTATTATTACAAAGTATATCATATTTTCGTCAAGGAGAAAATATATTATGTTTGGAAGTAAAAATATATTTTCTTGGAATATTTAGAAGATATATGACTTTTGGGAAAAACATATATATATTTTTTGAAATACATTATTTTTGGACAAAATAAGTTTATATATATATTTTCTAAGTTAGACTTAAAAATATATTATTTTGGAACTACAAATATACATGTATGAGATACCCCCATCCTTGGGTAGGAAATACGAAAATAAATACTTGAGAAGTATTGTTACAAAAATATGGTTTAACAGTTATTCCAAAATTAAGTATAATTAAAGTTAAGATATTTATTATTTTAACAAGTAATTATAACATGGAATAATATTGAAGATTTAATAGAAACGTAACTCGAAAACATTAAAGACAAGGCACGACCTGTTCGTCTAATAGACGTTAGTACCTTGTAGGTAGTCGTGTTTGCTGAAGACATTTGAGTTAAGATTCTGAAGACGCAAGACTGTTAGTTCCTGTCCCCCTTTTCTTTAAACGGTTTTGTTTATTAACGTCGGGGGTGAAATGTTCGATCATTGAGTGACAAATGGGAAATTTATGGAAAGTTACAATCCCCACCGCGGAATAGTGCACCTACGCGGCTTCATCGACGTTGTTTTTCAACTGAACATGTTACAAAAGGATTTCATACAAATACAATTGGTATGGTTAGCCTAGGAAAGAACCATAGATCAGGTGAATGGGTAGGCGGATACTTGAGACCATTAATCCTCGTATACGGACCGAGGGGCATGAGTGATAGATCTACTTGGCTGTAGCGAGCCCACACCCATGAGGACCAGGGTGGCCCATAGGGTGACTATGTCTTCCAGCCGGAAGCCCGGTACAAATTTGCTAGGTTTGAGTCTTCCTACACCGTCACACATATCAGTGGCCTTGCAAACCATTGGTGATCTTTCCTTGTTTGCTTTCATACCGGGATTTACATATACTGTTTACAAAGGTTTATACATACTTATAGAAACACATGAACTCGCTCAACTTTTGTTGATGTTTTTCAAATTACATGTATTTCAGGGAACTAAGTGGAACTGACAGGTGTTGCATGTTTTCAAGCTGCGTCATAAATAAAATATGTCATCCGAGGTCGTAGGGTTTAAGAGGTGTATCCTATTCCTGGATGGGATACACGTTTCTAAACCCGGTTTTATTTAAGGTCTTTTGTTGAGTCTTCGTGAACTTATTTAATCATGTTGTGGTTGTAACTTAAAAATTTGGTGTCTATGTTTCAGACAAGTATGTTGTGGTATTTTCTAAACTTAATATATTGATTAATATCTTAAGGTTTTATCATATAGCGTTGTTATGATTGAATGCCATGGTATTAAGAAAGTCACACCAACAACCACGCTTCCGCAAAAGTCAGGGTGTGACAGCTTGGTATCAGCGCTTCGATCGTAGCGAACTAGGATTCTTTCTCGAGTCTAGACTACGATCATTAGGGCTCTCACGAAAATGTTTTCAAACATGTTTACATTGCATACACAAAATGTCCAGATCCAGGGAAACTAACATTTTTACAAACAAAGGGCACAAAACACATTTCAAGGTTACGTTTATGATTCAGTCTGTGAGACTGGGGAAGTTTAGTCTAAGAGACTGGGTAGTTCAGTTTGGGAAACTGGGGAGGTTTAGTCTGAGAGGCTAGGTAGTTCAGTCTGAGAGGCTGGGTGGATAGTCTGGGAAGACTAGGATGAATACATGCTTACCTTGTTACAACTTACATGCTTATTTGATGATTGTTGATACATGTGCATATGTTGTGATTGTTTGTTACAGACACCATGTCCTCATCTGAGAGTGAGCTATCAGATACCATAGACCCTATGGCCATAGTTTCGGATGATGAGATCCTCCCAGACCCAGAGGTCTACACATCTGACTCTGAGAGTAGTGATGACGATGATTTTCAGCCGTTTGCTTTACCTGACCTGGGCGACATTATACCACGAGCTGAAGGTTTTCCTGGCGAGGATCTACTTCTTGTTCCGATCCCCTCTCCTCTTCCACTTGCTGCATTTCCTCTCGAGGATCTGCCTCTTGATGCTATGTCTGACGATGATATCGATCTTTTTATTGAGGGTCCCCCTAAGGAGGCCCAAGGTGATGGAGTTCCAGTCGATGATGTCGTTTTCGTCCCACTTATTGGGATCCCGATCATTGAGATTTCATCTGACCATTCTGGTCCTGATTCATTCGAGTCTGTGTCATCTACTACTTTGCACGCACTAGGATTGCAGCGTTATCCCACTGATTCTGATTTTGACACGGCTATGTCTGCCGCACCTGTTCAGGACTTCGAGTTTGAGGATGAGTATGACCCTGACATTGATCCTGAGCACAAGGTCGACTTCATTCCTGATGATCAGCTTTTCGATGTACCTGCTGATCTCGAGCCGATACCCGCTGATCTTGAGCCGATACCCGCTGATCTGGAGTTAGCACCAGCCGACCCTGAGCCTATGATTGCACCCGAGCCTATACCTACTCACGATCCTTTGCCTGAGCATACCCTGTACCCGTTGACATACCAGTTGTTGCACCACCTTTACCTGACCCGATCCCTGCACCTGTTGACCATGCTCCTTTTGTAGACCAGATTGACCCCAGACATGCATTCACCCGCAATGGGTGGATAGAGGATGATGATGACTTGCCTCCTTTTGTTAGGCCTGTTACTCCCCCACCTGCACCCACCCATGCACCTATTAATATCGCCCCGTTTCATCCACATGTGTCTGACACACACCGCACCGATCTGCCGATTACATTCTTATAGGATATCCCTCCACCCCGTCCAGAGGAAGGACCATCGAGTCAGCAACCCAGTCATATTCCTCCTGGGTCAGCAGCTTTTTCCTTTGTGCCTCAGTTTTCACATGCTGCTCCTTTTGCTTCTGCACCCTCGGGCGAGCCACTGATTTGGTTTCTGCCCAACACGATGCCTGTTTCTTATCCATACCATCCTTCACATTACACTGGTTACACGAGGGATGATCTGCTTTTTTCGTTACAGCTCCAGCAGGAGTTGTTGTGCCGTAGAGTCATGGAGTTAGAGAGGATTCTGCGTCCTCCACTTTGTCCTTGTCAGTCACCGTTTGCGACTCCGCTTGCTCCTCATCTACCATACCCAGATTTTGACGTTCGTTTTCTTACTATGGAGCAGCATATTAGTTACCTGCTGCGTACCGTTCATGCTCTTGAGAAGGAGTTAGCGCATGTGCGCAGTTTGCTTTCCGTTCCTCCACCTCCTCCTCCTCCACCATCAGCATAGAAGTTTTTGGTTTTATGCAGGTAGCATACCTTTGGTGAGAGTGTAGCTATTGGGCCCAGATTGCACAGCCTTTTTGAAGACCACTTTTTGCCTTTTGACTATTGTAGTTTGATGGATGATGTGGACAAGGGTGATGTGACCCTGTAGTCCCTTTTGGTGTATGGTACATTGTGGAACTTGTAAAACTGTATTTGTGGTAATTGATATATGAAAGCTTAATCGCAACATTCTCATTACATACATTATTGAATTGCTTGTTTACGTTATGATTGGGATGTTATGTGTTTACTTGCGTTAATAAATATTACTACGTGTGCATGCCATGTACTTACTATACTTATTATCACCTGACCGACGCAATCTTCTTATAGAAGATGCCTCCGCGAAGAGAAACTCGTTTGTCCACCACTGAGGCTGAGTTACAAGAACGGATTTCACAAGCGATGGCACAGCACGAGGCCCTGCGCTCTGAACATAGCGGGGGTACCTCTGGAAACAACCCACCTCATGGTAATGTTTAAGTCTCTAAAGACACATTACGTTACATTTGGATACTCCATGTGCGTTCGCTAATGCTTGTTGTGAATGATGTTGCTTGTACAGGCTGTACCTATAAGCAGTTCTTAGACTGTAAGCCTCTGAATTTCGAACGGCACCGGGGGTGCTATGGCTTTCGTCAGATGGACGGAGAAAACTGATTCTATGATAAGAATGAGCAAGTGTGCGCCGGAGCATCAGGTCACCTACATCTCGGGATTGTTCTTAGACGGAGCGTTATCCTGGTGGAATCTCCAAGTCCAGGCCTTAGGTGAAGAGGCTGCTTATGCCATGACATGGGATGAAATGAAGGAACTCATGTGAAAGAAGTACTGCTCAAGGGCCGAAATCCAGAAATTGGAGACTGAATTCTGGAATCTCAAAATGGATGGTCCGAAAATTGTTGAATATGTGCAGAGATTTCACGACTTGGCTCACGTTGTGCCATACATGGTTGATCCGGAATTCAAGCACATTGAGCGTTTTATTTGGGGATTGGCACCCCAAATCATGAGTATGGTGACAACGGCGAAGCCTGCCACAATCACTGAGGCGATTGATCTGAGTGTAGCACTATCTGAAGAGGCGATCCGGTTGAACAAGTTTTCGATTTCTGACGAGAAGAAGAAGGAGACTCACGTTGAGTCATCCGGTTAGAACAAAAGGAAGTTCTCAAATTTCAAGAAACCTACCAGCAATTCTAGCAAAAAGAAGGATGTGAACCCACCAGCTGAAGTCAAAACTGGTGTTGAAAATAAAAGAAATGGGTATATGGGCACCTTGCCCAAATGCGATGCGTGTCAGTTGCATCATAATGGATGATGCCGAGCTAGAAATTGGGAGTCTTGTGGAAGAGTTGGTCACTCGAAGGAGACGTGCTGGATTGGTACTGGTCGTGGTGGTCAGAGAGGTTATGGCAGTGGGAATGGAAACAATAACCATGGTGGTAATGGGTATGGAAACCGCCCTCAAGGAGGAAATAGCGGTAATGGAAATCGTGGTAATTTTGGAAACCAAGCTGGGAGTGGAAATCGCAAACAAAACAACAATCAGGGTAATGGGAATGGAAATGGTCGGGGATCAGGTTGCTTTAACTGTGGAGACTTGGGGCATTTCAAGAGAGAGTGCCCAAAGCTCAATCAAGCTCAGGGAAGGGTTTTCAACATCGGAGCGAGGGAAGCTCGCCAATATCCAAATGTGGTCACTGGTACGTTCCCTATCAACCAACGCTTTGCATCTGTACTATTTGATACTGGTGCCGATTATAGTTTTGTATCGCTAGAGTTTGCGTGATAGAACTCGGGGAAAGCTAGACATTCTGTATTCAATAGAACTAGCTAATGGAAAGCTAGTAGAAGCGAATGAAGTCATTAGAGGTTGCGTGATAGAACTCGGGGAGCACGAGTTTTCGCTTGATCTTCTGCCCGTCGAATTGGGAAGCTTTGACATGTTAGTTGGAATGGATTGGTTGTCAAACAACCGAGCAGAGATCGTATGTCACGAGAAGATCATTCGCATTCCGATGGCGAATGGAGAGACAATTGTAGTGCATAGAGAGAAGCACGATACGCCTCTAAGGATCATCAGTTGTTTGAAAGCTCGAAAATGTTTGCAGAAAGGATGTGTTGCCTTCCTGGCACACGTTGTGGATAAAGAAGCCGCTGAGCCAAAGATGTAAGATATCCCAGTTGTTAGGGAATATCCTGAAGTCTTCCCCAAAGACTTGCCAGGATTGCCACCACAGCGATAAGTTGAATTCCACATTGACTTAGTTCCAGGAGTTGCGCCTGTAGCCAAGGAACCTTATCGACTTGCACCTTCAGAAATGCAAGAGCTGTCAACGCAACTTCAGGAGTTTTTGGACAAGCGATTTATCAGACCAAGCTTCTCGCCTTAGGGAGCTCCAGTGTTGTTTGTTAAGAAGAAGGACGGTAGTTTCCGCATGTGTATCGACTACCGAGAGTTAAACAAGTTGACCATTAAGAATCGGTATCCTTTGCCAAGAATAAGGATTGATGACCTGTTTGATCAACTACAAGGTTCGAGTTTTTACTCCAAGATCGATCTTCGATCAGGTTATCACCAGTTGAGAATACAAGAGGAAAGTATTCCAAAGACTGCCTTTAGGACTCGATATGGACACTACGAGTTCCTTGTTATGCTGTTTGGTTTGACAAACGCGCCAGCAGTGTTTATGGATTTGATGAATAGAGTCTGCAAGCCATATCTAGATAAATTTGTGATCATGTTTATCGACGATATTTTGATTTATTCAAAGACGAAGGAACAAGATGAGCAACATCTAAGAGCTATCTTAGAGCTGCTCAAGGAAGAGAAATTGTACGCAAAGTTCTCGAAGTACGAGTTCTGGTTGTGCGAAGTTCAGTTCCTTGGTCACGTGGTTAACAAAGATGGAATTCATGTGGATCCCACAAAGATCGAAGCGATTAAGAATTGGGAGACTCCGAAGACACCAACCGAGATCCGTCAGTTCCTAGGTTTGGCAGGATATTACCGCAGATTCATTTGGGATTTTTCGAAAATCGCTCAACCTTTGACCTCCCTTACTCAAAAGGACAAGAAGTATGAATGGGGAGATGAACAAGAAGAAACTTTTCATTTGTTAAAGAACAAGCTTTGCAATGCACCGATCCTATCCCTACTCGAAGGCACTGATGAATTTGTGGTATATTGCGACGCCTCGCATCAAGGTTTAGGCTGCGTGCTAATCCAACGATAGAAGGTTGTAGCCTATGCTTCACGCCAGTTGAAGGTTCACGAGAAAAACTTCACCACACATGATTTAGAATTAGGCGCAATGGTGTTTGCATTAAAGATCTGGCGACATTACTTGTATGGTACCCGCTGTACGATCTTTACAGATCACAAGAGTTTACACCATATATTCGATCAGAAAGAGCTTAATATGAGACAACGCCGATGGGTGGAGCTGTTGAACGATTATGATTGTGAGATGAAGTATCACCCAGGGAAGGCGAATGTGGTAGCAGACGCCTTAAGTCAAAAAGAAAGGATTAAGCCCAAAAGGGTTAGGGCTTTGGAGATGATTATTCAAACGGACCTCTCATTGTGCATTCATGCTGCGCAGAGAGAAGCTCTTAAAATGGAAAACCTTGTGAATGAATATCTCTGTGGGATGGAGAAGCAGTTAGTACCCAATGAGGAAGGAACATTATTTTCGATGAAGCTCACAAGTCAAGGTACTCGATCCATCCAGGATCGGAGAAGATGTACCAAGATTTAAAGGATTTCTACTGGTGGCCAAGATTGAAAGATGATGTTGCAACGTATGTTGGCAAATGTTTGACTTGTGCCAAGGTAAAGGCCGAATACCAGAAGCCTTCAGGTCTCCTGCAACAACCAGAAATACCCATGTGGAAATGGGAGCAGATTTCAATGGATTTTATAACGAAGTTACCAAAGACACCTAGAGGTCATTATACGATTTGGGTAATCGTAGACCATCTGACTAAATCTGCACACTTTTTGCCAATCAAGGAGAAAGATAGCACTGGTAAGCTTGCTAAGCTGTACCTCAGAGAGATTGTTGCACATCATGGAGTGCCTCTCTCGATTATTTCTGATAGAGACGGAATATTTGTGTCAAGGATTTGCCAATCCTTCCAAGAAGCCTTTGATTCTCAGTTGAATCTAAGTACGACATTCCACCCACAAAGAGACGGCCAGAGCGAACGAACGATTCAGACGCTAGAAGATATGTTGCGAGCTTGCGTAATGGACTTGGGTGGCAGTTGGGACAATACCTACCTTTGGTAGAGTTCTCATACAACAACAGTTACCACACAAGCATTCAAGCTGCACCGTTTGAAGCTCTCTATGGACGCAAGTGTCGATCACCGTTATGCTTGGCAGATGCGGGTGATAGACAACTTGTTTTCCTCGAATTGGTTCAAGAGATGACAGATAAGATTATGCAGATCCGAGAGCGCATCAAGGCGGCTCGTGATCGACAGAAGAGCTATGCGGACCAAAGGAGGAAACCTTTGGAGTTTCAAGTGGGAGATATGGTTTTATTAAAGGTTTCACCCTGGAAGGGTGTAGCACGCTTTAGGAAGCGTGGGAAGTTGAACCAGGGATACATTGGACCATTCAAAATCCTGGAAACGATTGGTCTTGTAGCTTACAAGTTGGATCTACCCGCAGAACTGAACGACCTTCATGATACATTTCATGTATCTAGTCTGAAAAGGAGTCCAACTCAAGAAACAGTTGTCATTGCTGCCGATGAAGTCCACATTGACGACACCCTCCACTTTACTTAAGAACCTATTGAGGTTACCAATTGGAAGGTTAAAAAGACACGCAGGAGTAGTGTCAAACTCGTCAACGTTTGTTGGAATGCGCGTCACGGCCCAGAATTTACTTAGGAACGTGAGAATCGCATGAAAGCGAAATACCCACATTTGTTCCCAAACTCCCCTGCAGCTAGTAGCAGAGCCTAAAAATTTCGGGACGAAAATTTCTTAACAGGGGAAGAATGTGACAACCGTCAAAAATCCAGGTATCCGTACAATTTAATTAACCATGATTAGTGCTTAATGTCTGTGCTGAATTACAAATGATTGCTCTCTGATTCTTGCATCATACATACATGTGCATCACATTTCATACTGTCACATCATTTTTACTTACAAACTTTAGTGGCATAAACGATGCACAAAGCACACCTAGCACAGTTAGCGGATAACTCAGAAAAATGCTGACAATGTCAGTACATAGACAAACAGTGTTTTGAGACCCCATATGGGCCAGAGACAAGGTACCACACTAGTATAGTGTGTAGGAAAGTGAGGATCACAAAACTGCTTCACAAGGTGATAGTTCAAGTGCCGGAAAGTGCCTAAAACCCACTTAAAGTGCTGAATTCAGCATTTTTCAGCAAAAATCAGCATTTTAACAAGTTGATAACATGCAAAAACATGACTAAATGGTCCTGAATGCTTTCCTAAGTATCGGGAATTAAAAGTGTCACAAAAGGGTACATAAAGATCACTAAACGGAATTGTTTGACACTTTAACGAACCGGTATCTAACCGAAGAACCAGAGACTACCCGAAACACCAAAATTACACTAGAAGCATTGTTTTATTATTTCCGAACATCATAACACCCCATATAAAAATATCTAGTAGCTAACACTTATAACTAATACTTGGATTTGAACTCTAAACTAACTATATGGTTCAAACTTACACTTAGCCCCCCCTCCAAGCTAGTAATCGGCCACACATGGCCTAATTGGGGATTTTATTTGATTTGTTTATTAGATATTGTCATGTACTTTAGAAGATATAAAACCCAAAGTTTAAAAACTTGTTGGATATTAGTTTATATTAACCTCAAGACCTTAACCATCATTCATCACAACACCTTCACTCCACTCATCTCTCTCCCTCTCCTTGGCTCTCGGCCGAGATCAACCACCCACCCCACCATCATTCTTCACTCAAGTTCATTCAAGTATACACAAGGTGCAAAAAGGTGTTTAAGGTGGTTTGGAGCTTGTGGATCTTGAAGGACCTCTCTCATTTGCTATTATCCTCCACATTTGTCATCAACAACTTCTTGTGTTCATCCCAAGCCATAGAACTAGTAGTAAGGCCCTTATAACCCTTTGTTACTTCTAATTTTGTTGGTTAAAAGATGTTATACATTGATGATCATGAAGAACACTAAAGAACTTAATCAAGAAACATGAACATAAGCTTAACATATGATGAAATCTTGATGAAACTATGTTGTTTAGTGTATGTATGATACTTGATTGTTATTTTCTTGAGATTATGATGTTGATCATCATAAGGAGCTTGCTAGATTGTGATTAAACACATGATCTAGCAAGTAAGAGGGTGATCATGGGATGAAACAAGATGATCATCCTCATGTGTAAGCATAAACTTGAAGAATAAAATGATTTCTTGAAAAATAATAATCGAAGTGAGTTAATAATCTTATGGATCCAAGAGTTATGGGTGGTTTTCCAAAAGGACCAAGTTCAAAATATGATTTTTAGGAGATCTTGGTCCTAACTTAAACATACACTATTTTTGGTGATAAAACAAGAAGATTTCACAAAGAAACGTTTTTTTGTAAAATATGTTTACAAGTTAAACACCTAAACCTTCCAAGAATGAGATTTTTAAAGAAGTAAACAGACTTTAAAGGTAACTAATTCTACTAAACACACTACTAAGTTACTACAAGTTTTTATGAATATTCAAGTTCATGATTATTATGTAAGTAGCATTGTTTTGGCACTTGGTAAGTGTAGGATGTCTAGGGTCGATTGTTGATTGTTTGTGATATTTTAAAAAAAAATGATATGCTTTGATAGCATGGAGACCTCCATTTTTAGGGGAAACTATGGAAAAATTTTCTAAAAATATAAACACTTAGAAAAATATTTTCTAAACAAATATTTACAAGTGTCTTTTAACTATGGTTTTCAACATAAACCTTGCCATAATTTTTATGTGTGATTATTTATATACCTTGTGTATTAGTTATATTATTTTAGGATTTAAAATAATATGACTTAACAAAATACCAAGAAAATTACAATCCAAAATATTACCTAAAATCACAAGGAATAAATATATAAGTTACACACTTAATATTGTGAAACCGGACGCAAGAACGTAACTTATATGTCACACCCCCCCAAATCCACATGCGGAGTACCATCCGCTTGAGGGCGTGACTGACCAGGATCCAGCCACCAATTATACTGAACAATTTAATTAATAGCAAAAGTAGAATTCACCAACCATAGGGTTAGCAAATATCATAATCGAGTTCATAGTTTTAAGTTCAAATAGTAACATAAGTAGCGGAAGCATAGACAAAAACAGTTTAAACAAGGTTCATGGTTCAAGTTAATTAGAACCCAACACATGGGTTAGACGACCACTACACATCCCCAAGTAGCAAGCTCCTGAGTCACTGGGTACCTGCAAAGCATGCAGTAGAGTGTCAACCAAATGTTGGCGAGTTCACGAGTTGTCCAGTTTTAATTACCAAAAACTTGTTTCACCAGTTAATTTATCCGTTTATACATGCCATGGGGAGCTACCCCATAAGTAAGCGACTAAACTGTTTTTCCAATACCGAATACTTCATGTGACCGTACGTTTCCGTAAAGTGCCCCGTTTGTCAATGTTCTATCATCGTTGACGGGTTTGCTAGAGTCTATTAGTTCACTCCCGATCCCATACACGGGCACGGTGTGAGGCTGGTAAGACCTAAATAGTGCTATCAACTGATAACCCGTTCGTCTGGCCCCGGCGACTAATCGGTATTAAGTAGTAGGGACTTAAGTGATAGAGTTTCGTTTAGTGTTGCCCGTTGCATTCCGTATAAACAGTAATTAACTAATAGTTCCCAGTAACAAGGGAAGAAAAGTATGTTTGTATCCCTCACAAGGGGATAGTGTTGTTTTCAGTTCCGTTTCCCGATCCACCGGGAACGCATGCTTTAAGTTATGAACTCACCTTGGGTTGCTCGGTAGATTAGCTTACTTGGTCAAGCTTGCTGGTCACCACGTCCTAACATGGTTACCAGTATAGGTCAGGTTTGGGGGTACAAGAAATCACGTATATCCTACATGTATCTAACACATAGAATGCAAGCAGTTATCATTTAAGTTATTGGGCCTGCTCTAATAATTACACGGGTTAAACAGTAACAGTTAACACATAGCCCAGTAAAACACATAGTCCAAACATAACACATTGTGGCCCAATAACCAAGGTAGGCAGCCCAGTCGAGACAAGGTGGTCTCGACTCGAGAACACGCGGTCTCGAGTCGCGACCAGGAGATCTCGAGTTATCACGTTTTGGTCTCGAGTGATGCTGGCATGAGTCGCAACCTCAGGGGTCTCGAGTCCGGTCTCGAGTCCTTGAAGTCTGTCTCGAGTTATCACGTTTTAGTCTCGAGTCGTAACCGAAGGTCTCGACTCGCAATCGTGGTTGCGTGCACAGGAAATCCTTCTAGAACCTGTCCAACTCGTACTATCCAATAGAGTTTCATAGTCATGCTCCTATGTACTAACCAATACAATTCCACAAACATGTTTTCTTGTCTAACATTTAATCATAATGGATCAAAGCAACACATTTCAAATATTCATCACATCTTCAAGCAGTTCGTAATATATTCAAACATTTCTTATTATATTCATCAAATAAATTCATCAGTTTCATCAAATAATCCCTAAAGCATATCAAGTAAGCCTTCAACACTACAACGAACGTACCATTCATTATATGAGCAATAACGTGTAATATCCCATTCCTTTTTATCAAGAACATTCATGTGCACATTCATTAAAATAACATAAATCTATCAACAGTCATGCATATCATTCGATCTACATCCTATCATTCAAAGATCACCTAGTTAACATGAAAACCACTTGCAAATAGGCACCTTAACACACATTATCATTTTAGAACATGTATATCATTCATCAAGCACACCTTCTTGTCATACATTGCCAACTATAGTGAAGGAACAACTAACCGATTCAAGTGTGGGTATAGGAGTGTGAAATAGTGAAGAATGAAGCTTCCAATCGGTGTGTGTGTGTGAGCTGATCCGAGGCCTTGATGCTACCGGTTGGATCCGAGAGAGAGGAGATGGTGATGGTGTCTTAGGGTTTTTGTGAGAGAAAGATGAGAGGAGAGGGAGAAGGAGAGTGTATGTGAGAGTGAGGGAATGTTTGGGGGTTTGAATGTCCAAAGAATAGGAAGGTGTGGCTTATGTGAGGGTTTTATAACCAAATTCACGGGCTCAAGGATGTGCGGCCCAAACGGCCCAACTGTTCACTGTTCACTCGAGACTGGGTGGTCTCGAGTCGGGTTCGTGGTCTCGGCTCACTTCATACATATGTTTATGTATATATAATTACACATTATACGCACACATTATAGCACATCAAGATAATTCACAAACTTTCATATAATAGAATATACACAAAATGTCGGTACAAGATAGTTGCTCAGGGAAAACCCAGAGTGTCACATTATCCCCAAGTTTTAAGAACTTTCGTCCCGAAAGTTAAGGCAGCCACTGTCAAGCTAGTGAGAACGTTTCAATGGGGTGTCACATCATTACCCCGTTAGTTTGGAATTTCGTCCCGAAATTCGGTCGTAGCTTCAGTGCTGGGGGTTTCATTTGGGAGCAACTGGGGATACTTGTGCTTCATCTGGTCTTCCCGCTCCCAGGTAAACTCTGGGCCACGTCGTGAGTTCCAACGAACTCGCACGAGAGGTATCTGGCTGCGTTTGAGGATTTTGATCTCTCGATCCGTGATCTCAATCGGTTCCTCAGTAAGTGTAGCTGTCCGTCGATAGTGAGTTCCTTGAAAGGAATTACGAGCGTTTCATCTGACAGACACTTCTTCAGATTAGATACATGAAATACGTTGTGCACCGCACTCAGTTCTTCAGGCAGATTCAATCTATAAGCCACCTTACCGATTTTCTCGGTAATTTCGAATGGTCTGACATATCGCAGATTAAGCTTGCCCCGTTCACCAAAGCGAACCACACCCTTCCAGGGTGAGACTTTAAGTAGAACCCGGTCACCGACCTGGAATTCTAGTGGTTTCCTACGCTTATCAGCGTAACTTTTCTGACGGTCACGTGCTGCCGCCATGCGTTGTCTGATCTGAACAATCTTTTCCGTTGTGTCTACCACCAGTTCTGGGCATGTGATCTGGCTGTCACCAACTTCCGCCCAACAAAGGGGTGATCGACATTTGCGACCGTACAATGCCTCGAAAGGTGCTGCCTGAATGCTAGTGTGGTAGCTGTTATTATACGAGAATTCTACTAGCGGTAGGTGCTTCTCCCAATTCTTGCAAAGTCAATCACACATGCCCTGAGCATGTCTTCTAGGGTTTGGATGGTGCGTTCGGACTGCCCATCCGTTTGTGGGTGATAAGTGGTGCTCATGTCCAGACGTGAGCCAAAGGATTTGTGCATAGCTTGCCACTACTCCGAAGTAAAACGAGCGTCTCGGTCGGAAATAATGGAGGTTGGCACCCTGTGCCTCGAAACCACTTCCTTTAAGTAAATGTCTGCCAAGGTAGAGAACTTGTCTGTTTCTTTAATAGCCAAAAAGTGTGCAGACTTGGTCAATCGATCTACTATCACCCAAATAGTGTCTTTCCCGCGTTGGGATCTAGGTAGGCCAGTAACGAAATCCATGGAAATTTGCTCCCATTTCCATTTCGGGATTTCTGGTTGCTGGAGTAGGCCTGCTGGTTTCTGATACTCAGTCTTGACTCTAGCGCAAGTCAAACATTTGCTGACATAGGCCGCTATGTGGGCTTTCATGCCAGGCCACCAATATGTAGTCTTTAAGTCGTGGTACATCTTATCTGAACCAGGATGTACTGAGTAACGGGACTTATGAGCTTCGTCCATTACAAGTTCACGACGGTCTCCATAGAGTGGAACCCAAATGCGCCCTGTTACATAGTAAGCGCCGTCTTCTTTTTGTTCTAGCCGCTGCCTCGATCCTCGCAGGGACTCGGCCCTGATGTTCCCCGGTTTCAATGCTTCAGCCTGAGCATTACGAATCTGAGTAGGGAGGTTAGACTGGATGGTAAGCTGTAACGCTCGCACGCGCTTGGGCGTAGTGTCCTTTCGACTGAGGGCGTCTGCCACGACATTGGCTTTGCCCGGATGGTACTTGATCGCGCACTCGTAATCATTCAAAAGTTCGACCCATCGACGTTGTCGCATGTTTAACTACTTTTGCTTGAAGATATGCTCGAGACTCCTGTGATCGGTGTAGATGGTGCACCGGGTACTGTACAGGTAATGTCTCCATATCTTAAGAGCAAAAATCACTACTCCCAGTTCCAAGTCGTGCGTAGTGTAGTTTCTTTCGTGAGTCTTAAGTTGTCGAGAAGCGTAAGCAATAACTTTCTCGCGTTGCATCAGCACGCAACCAAGTCCATGAATGGACGCATCACAGTAAACCACGAAGTCGTCGGTACCTTCAGGTAACGAGAGAATAGGAGCACTACAGAGGTTATCCTTTAGCTTTTGAAAAGCGGACTCCTGAGCTTCATTCCACTTGTAGACAATACCCTTCTGGGTGAGTGTCGTGAGAGGTTGAGCAATCTTCGAGAATCCCTTGATGAATCTGCGATAGTATCCTGCCAATCCCAAGAATTGACGAACTTCGGTCGGAGTCTTAGGTGTAGGCCAATTCTTTATAGAGTCGATCTTAGCTGGGTCGACGTGAATTCCGTCCTTATTGACCACGTGTCCAAGAAAATGGACTTCTCGAAGCCAGAAGTCACATTTCGAGAACTTGGCGTACAATTGCTCATTGCAAAGGAGTTCAAGAATAAGACGTAGGTGTTGCTCATGCTCCTCTTGACTTTTCGAGTAGATCAGGATGTCGTCGATAAACACAATCACGAACTTGTCGAGGTAAGGCTTGCACACTCGGTTCATGAGATCCATGAATACCTCAGGCGCGTTGGTCATTCCAAAGGGCATGACAAGAAATTCGTAATGACCATAACGAGTTCTGAAGGCAGTTTTGGAGATGTCTTCATCACGGACTCTCAACTGATGATAACCTGATCGCAGGTCAATCTTAGAGTAGTAGCTCGATCCTTGCAACTGATCGAACAGATCGTCGATACGCGGGAGAGGGTAGCGATTCTTGATGGTAACTTTGTTCAGTTCACGATAATCGATGCACATTCGAAATGTGCCATCCTTCTTCTTGACAAAGAGCACTGGTGCTCCCCTGGGTGACGAACTAGGACGTATAAATCCTTTATCCAATAGTTCCTGTAGTTGCGTAGAGAGTTCCTTCAGTTCTGCGGGGGCTAGTCGATAAGGCGCACGGGCTATAGGCGCTGCTCCGGGAGCTAGCTCGATTTGGAACTTGACCTGACGATGAGGAGGGAGTCCAGGTAGTTCTTCAGGAAATACCTCGTGGTAGTCGCGTACCACTGGAAAATCTTCGATCCTCTTTTCCTTCTCCTGTGTGTCGGTGACAAGTGCTAAGATGGCGGCGTGCCCCTTTCGTAAACACTTCTGGGCTTTTAAGAATGAGATGATGCCTGTGACTTCTCCGCCTTTGTCACCCTGAACGATGAGGGGTTTGCCAGAACGGCGGGGGATGCGAACCCTTTTCTCTTGACAGAGGATTTCGGCGCGATGTTTGGATAACCAATCCATACCAATGACGACATCGAAGCTTCCAAGATTGACAGGGAAAAGATCGATACTAAACGTCTGACCAGACAATACTAGCTTACAGTCGTGGATCACATGTGAGGCCTCGATGTTTCTACCATTGGCTAACCCGACGATATGCTTAGAACTTAATAACGCAGGCGGGTGCTTAAGTTTCTTACTAATACGTAGGGATACATAACTTGCATCGGCTCCGGAATCAAACAATACAGAAACATAACGATCATCGAGTAGGAACTTACCCACCACAACGTTGGGGTCATTCCTTGCTTCTCTAGCTCCAATCACAAAAGCCCTTCCTCTTGCACCATTTCCAGCATTGTTGTTGTTTGGATCGTTGTTTCCAGCTCCCTGGTTGTTGTTGCGGTTCTGGTTCAGTTCAGGGCAATCCCTTCGCATGTGCCCCGTGGCTCCACATTTGTAGCATCCACGGTTGTTCCCTTGCTGCTGTTGTTGTTGTGGTTGTTGCTGATTCTGCCTAGCTGGAAACTGACTCCTACAGTCTTTGGCTTCATGCCCCATCTTGTTGCATCGTTGACATTGACTTTTGCCACATGGTCCACTGTGGTGTCGGTTACACTTGTTCCACTTAGGGTGGTTCCCTCGATAGCCACCCTGTTTCTGAGGGCCTTTGTTGTTTTCAGTTTTCCTTTGCTGGGTCGGGGCCTGAGTGTGGTTAGCATCCTTGCTTTGGTTTCCTTCCCACTTACGTTTGTTATCACCAGAAGTCCCATCAGCAACACTGATCCTTTTGGGCAACTTGCCCTGCTCCACAGCCTGATCAGTGAGCTTGTGAGCAAGGCGGACAACTGGCTGGATGGTGTTAAGGTTGGCTGAGGTCACATGGCTTCGCATTTCTGGGGCCAAACCCTTGATGTACAATTCGATCCTTCGATACCGAGGTCGAGACATGTTTGGGTAAAGAGCAGCATAGTCGTTGGACAGTTTGGTGTAGGTCTCAATCTCTGACCCAACCATCTTAAGCGCAAAATACTCGTTCTCGAGTTTGTGGATGTCATCCCTGTGACAGTACTCCTCTTTGATCATATCCTTGAAATCTTCCCATGCAGTAGCGTTAGCAGTTTCCAAACCAAGCATCTGAATTTGCGCCTTCCACCAGGAAAGCGCGTTTCCTTCAAGCGTACCAGTAGCAAACTTCACCCAATTAGCAGGGGGACACTCGCAGACAGCAAAGACAGCTTCGACCTTCTCGATCCAGTGCAGAAGACCTATGGCACCCTCAGTGCCATTGAAAGGGAGAGGCTTGCAATCCATGAAGGTCTTGAAAGTACAAACACGTGGTTGCACAGGCGCATGTTGACCTGTTGTGAGAAGTGGAGCGAAATAGGTTTAGGGGTGAAAAGAAGATGCGGCGGTAGGATTTAAACATCCTAAGATAACGAGTTTACCTCCAGGGTGAGCTGCAAAAGCTGCAGCCACTGTGTTGATCAGGTTAGTGAACTGAGCCTGAGTCATGTTAACGTTTCCTCTTCCGCGTCCACTCATTGTCTTCATAACCAGAAAACATAGTATGAGTGTGATGTCGTAATATAGCGAGAATGAGGTAGAAGAGGGAGGTGTGTCTATCTAACTAGGCACACTAGTACGTATAGCAGAACAGAAAGCGTAAAGTAAGCAAGCAAGTAAACACTAGTACGAGCTATGAAGTCTAAAGGGGTTGAGTCTTGCACTTGGAGTGTAGTGTCGTCACGAGTCACGGGTTATAGTTTGGTTTTTCTCAAAAAGATTCCCTTTTTAAAACCAAGTTCACTATAACCAATGGCTCTGATACCAATCTGTCACACCCCCCCAAATCCACATGCGGAGTACCATCCGCTTGAGGGCGTGACTGACCAGGATCCAGCCACCAATTATACTGAACAATTTAATTAATAGCAAAAGTAGAATTCACCAACCATAGGGTTAGCAAATATCATAATCGAGTTCATAGTTTTAAGTTCAAATAGTAACATAAGTAGCGGAAGCATAGACAAAAACAGTTTAAACAAGGTTCATGGTTCAAGTTAATTAGAACCCAACACATGGGTTAGACGACCACTACACATCCCCAAGTAGCAAGCTCCTGAGTCACTGGGTACCTGCAAAGCATGCAGAAGAGTGTTAACCAAATGTTGGCGAGTTCACGAGTTGTCCAGTTTTAATTACCAAAAACTTGTTTCACCAGTTAATTTATCCGTTTATACATGCCATGGGGAGCTACCCCATAAGTAAGAGAATAAACTGTTTTTCCAATACCGAATACTTCATGTGACCGTACGTTTCCGTAAAGTGCCCCGTTTGTCAATGTTCTATCATAATTGACGGGTTTGCCAGAGTCTATTAGTTCACTCCCGATCCCATACACGGGCAAGGTGTGAGGCTGGTAAGACCTAAATAGCGCTATCAACTAATAACCCATTCGCCTGGCCCCTGCGACTAATCGGTATTAAGTAGTAGGGACTTAAGTGATAGAGTTTCGTTTAGTGTTGCCCGTTGCATTCCGTATAAACAGTAATTAACTAATAGTTCCCAGTAACAAGGGAAGAAAAGTATGTTTGTATCCCTCACAAGGGGATAGTGTTGTTTTCAGTTCCGTTTCCCGATCCACCGGGAACGCATGCTTTAAGTTGTGAACTCACCTTGGGTTGCTCAGTAGATTAGCTTACTTGGTCAAGCTTGCTGGTCACCACGTCCTAACATGGTTACCAGTATAGGTCAGGTTTGGGGGTAAAAGAAATCACGTATATCTTACATGTATCTAACACATAGAATGCAAGCAGTTATCATTTAAGTTATTGGGCCTGCTCTAATAATTACATGGTTTAAACAGTAACAGTTAACACATAGCCCAGTAAAACACATTGTCCAAACATAACACATTGTGGCCCAATAACCAAGGTAGGCAGCCCAGTCGAGACAAGGTGGTCTCGACTCGAGAACACGCGGTATCGAGTCACGACCAGGAGATCTCGAGTTATCACATTTTGGTCTCGAGTGATGCTGGCATGAGTCGCAACCTTAGGGGTCTCGAGTCCGGTCTCGAGTCCTTGAAGTCTGTCTCGAGTTATCACGTTTTAGTCTCGAGTCGTAACCGAAGGTCTCGACTCGCAATCGTGGTTGCGTGCATAGGAAATCCTTCTAGAACCTGTCCAACTCGTACTATCCAATAGAATTTCATAGTCATGCTCCTATGTACTAACCAATACAATTCCACAAACATGTTCTCTTGTCTAACATTTAATCATAATGGATCAAAGCAACACATTTCAAATATTCATCACATCTTCAAGCAGTTCATAATATATTCAAACATTTCTTATTATATTCATCAAATAAATTCATCAGTTTCATCAAATAATCCCTAAAGCATATCAAGTAAGCCTTCAACACTACAACGAACGTACCATTCATTATATGAGCAATAACGTGTAATATCCCATTCCTTTTTATCAAGAACATTCATGTGCACATTCATTAAAATAACATAAATCTATCAACAGTCATGCATATTATTCGATCTACATCCTATCATTCAAAGATCACCTAGTTAACATCAAAACCACTCACAAATAGGCACCTTAACACACATTATCATTTTAGAACATGTATATCATTCATCAAGCACACCTTCTTGTCATACATTGCCAACGATAGTGAAGGAACAACTAACCGATTCAAGTGTGGGTATAGGAGTGTGAAATGGTGAAGAATGAAGCTTCCAATCGGTGTGTGTGTGAGCTGATCTGAGGCCTTGATGCTACCGGTTGGATCCGAGAGAGAGGAGAGGGTGATGGTGTCTTAGGGTTTTTGTGAGAGAAAGATGAGAGGAGAGGGAGAAGGAGAGTGTATGTGAGAGTGAGGGAATGTTTGGGGGTTTGAATGTCCAAAGAATAGGAAGGTGTGGCTTATGTGAGGGTTTTATAACCAAATTGACGGGCTCAAGGATGTGCGGCCCAAACGACCCAACTGTTCACTGTTCACTCGAGACCGGGTGGTCTCGAGTCGGGTTCGTGGTCTCGGCTCACTTCATACATATGTTTATGTATATATAATTACACATTATACGTACACATTATAGCACATCAAGATAATTCACAAACTTTCATATAATAGAATATACACATAATGTCGGTACAAGATAGTTGCTCGGGGAAAACCCAGAGTGTCACATTATAAAATATTCCGGAGAGTACCGTTATAAATATATTTTTGGTAAATAAAATTTTGGACAAACGAAATGAAAATATGACTTTATTATCATTACAAAGTATATCATGTTTTCGAAAAGGAGAAAATATATTATGTTTGGAAGTAAAAATATATTTTCTTGGAATATTTAGAAGATATATTATTTTTGGGAAATATATATATATATATATATAGATAAAGTATAATGTACATCAGGGCTTAACCTACATTAACATACATGACAAAAAATATAACGTGCGTTATTATCATAGAACGTGCGTGATTATAGTCCCATGCGTGATTATGTGGTCCCATGCGTGATTATGTGGTCCCATGTGTGCTTATGTGGTCCCATGCGTGATTATACCCCTGATCCAACGGTTACCATTGTCTCCTACATGATGTATGATAAGGCTTTTTGTATGTTAACCTTACTCTATATATATATATATATATATATATATATATATATATATATATATATCTATATATATATATATATATATATATATATATATATATATATATATATATATATATATATATATATATATATATATATATATATTGAAATACATTATTTTTGGACAAAACAAGTTTATATATATATTTTCTAAGTTAGACTTAAAAATATATTATTTTGGAACTACAAATACAAGAATACAAATATACATGTATGAGATAACCCCATCCTTGGGAAGAAAATATGAAAATAAATACTTGAGAAGTATTGTTACAAAAATATGGTTTAACAATTATTCCAAAATTAAATATAATTAAAGTTAAGATATTTATAATTTTAACAAGTAATTATAACTTGGAATAATATTGAAGACTTAATAGAAACGTAACTCGAAAACATTAAAGACAAGGCACGACCTGTTCGTCTAATAGACGTTAGTACCTTGTAGGTAGTCGTGTTTGCTGAAGAGATTTGAGTTACGATTCTGAAGACGCAAGACTGTGAGTTCATGTCCCCCTTTTCTTTAAACTGTTTTGTTTATTAACTTTGGGGGTGAAATACATGTTACAAAAGGATTACATACAAATACAATTGGTATGGTTAGCCTAGGAAAGAACCATAGATCATGTGAATGGGTAGGCGGATACTTGAGACCATTAATCTTCGTATACGGACCGAGGGGCTTGAGTGATAGATCTATTTGGGTGTAGCGAGCCCACACCCATGAGGACCAGTTTGGCCCATAGGGTGACTATGTCTTCCAACCGGAAGCCCGGTACAAATTTGCTAGGTTTGTGTCTTCCTACACCGTCACACATATCAGTGGCTTTGCAAACCATTGGTGATCTTTTCCTTGTTTGCTTTCATACCCGGATTTATATATACTGTTTACAAAGGTTTATACATACTTATACAAACACATGAACTCGCTCAACTTTTGTTGATGTTTTTCAAATTACATGTATTTCAGGGAACTAAGTGGATCTGGCAGGTGTTGCATGTTTTCAAGCTGCGTCATAAATAAAAGATGTCATCCGAGGTCGTAGGGTTTAGGAGGTGTATCCTGTTCCTAGACGGGATACATGTTTCTATACCCGGTATTATTTAAGGTCTTTTGTTGAGTCTTCGTGAACTCATTTAATCATGTTGTGGTTGTAACTTAAAATTTGGTGTCTATGTTTCAGATAAGTATGTTGTGGTATTTTCTAAACTTAATATATGGATGAACATCTTATAGTTTTATCATATAGCGTTGTTATAATTGAATGCTATGTTTCAGAAAGTCACACCAATAACCACGCTTCCGGAAAAGTCAGGGTGTGACATGCAGCTCAAAAATGTTGGAAACCTTCTGTGAAAAAGGGGCTCTCGCGCCCCGCGACGAAATGTTTAAAATGTGTCGTGCCCCGCCATAGCTTCTAGTGGCCCGCGAGCGATATGCTTAAGTCTGTCGCGCCCCGCGACAGACTTCAGCATTTGGAATTTTGTTTATTTTGTTCCTTTTTACAATTGGGACTTGTTTTAATCAGTTTCTAAGGCCCCGTAATCGATTAAAGTCATTTTTTTATTTAAGAATGATGAGGAACTATATACGAAGAAAGAAAAGATAAATTGTTGTGATTAAAGATTTTGATCTATACGATACGACATGATCGTCGATGACGATAATGCATGAAGTATGGAATGTAAATTGATTATAGTACGATAAAACAAGTTTAAATATGATAAAAGAAGTGTGAGAAGAAACATAATAAATGGAATGAATGTTTTATGTAGATGACGGACACATGGAATGTAAATGATGCTGAAGTAGCACGACAAGAAGCATTTGATAATAAGGTTATGGTAGCTGCAGAAAAGGTTATTGATGCGTGTGTGGTGTGATATATTTTTATGTATATTTTTAGCCCTTTTTACCATCTTTAGTCAAGTTTTAAATTTATAAAACACGATATTTACTAACACCAAATACACATATGGGCAAGTGCACCCATCGTGAGCGTAGTATAGTGTTGGTAAGATACCGAGGTCGTCCAAGGACACAAGAGCTTTTAATACCGATTTATCTTCAACATCTAATCAAATCAAAAATTTAGAAAAAGGTTTTAAACTAGAAAATAAAACTAAAATACTGAAAATAAAAATAAAAATAAAAACAGATAGACAAGATGAATCAATTGGATCCGACTCGCCTTTAGTGTAAGCTTTGATTATTTCCGCACTTTTGCACTTTTTAAGAGATTATCTTAGTTATTGTAGTAGGCCCCTCTTTTGAACGTGACGTTACCCTCAACCCAATAGTTTGAGTCAGCAAGGATACAATCCTAAAGGGTCGGATTATTGAAAGATAATTAATTAAGTTATTAATGCGTAATGTGGTAGGCCCCTCTTTTGAAGGTGACGTTACCCTCGGCTAAGTAGTCTGAGTCAGCAGGGATACAGTCCTAAGTAGCCGGGTTAAAGTTTTAATAGTAGCTTACATATGAGGGGGTCAAAGAGTTTGGACCCCCGCCATCCAATACCAGTGGGCATTGAATGAGGTCCTACTAAATTTGACCCAGGTCCTTGCAGGATCTATACACTGAACAAGGCAAGACTCTTACCAAACCATTCCCTTAACCCCCGACCAGGTAGCCAACATATCTCCATATAGACCTTGGAGATATGAATGGTGAAAATCTTTTATTTTATATAGACAGTAAAATAAAGCCAAGACACCACCGAAAAATGATAAGGAAGACTCACCTTCAACATAAGAAACTAGGTATTAATGTCATTAATACATAACCAAATAAAAAGTGCGAAAAGATTAAAAATAAAAAGTATTACACTAAATGTTTGTCTTCACCAAGTGATGTAAGAGACTTAGGCAAACATGGCCTTTGATTGTCAAGAACTCTTACGATAAATCTTGGATCCCGAGACTACTCACACACTCTATGATGGATGATGGAAGATGGTGTTGTGGTGGTGGAGTGTGGGTGAAGTGTGAGAGAGGTGGTTTGCCAAGGGATGATTTGCAAGTGAGCCAAGCACCCCTATTTATAGCATGCACAGAAGCCCGGACACAGCCCGTGTCCATTGGGCACGGCCCCGTGTCCACCCTCTTCTCTTTCTTCATAAAATGCAGTTTGTCTGCATTAGTTGACCACGCCCTCGTGTCCGCTGGGCACAACCCCGTGTGCAGAAGCGTATCTGTACTATCAAGATTTCCTTAGATTCTGCGAATCTTAGAGTTGACCATGGCCCCGTGTCCGCTGGGCACGTCCCCCATGGTGGGTAATAGAAGCTTCTACAGCTTTGTCTTTTCTGCAGACACTTGGGCACGCCCCCGTGCTCATTGAGCACGGGGCGTGTTCAACCTTCTGTTTTCTTGTTCTTGTTTGGGAGGATGCTGTCGAGGGTTCGGGCATACCACGTTTATTCCTTTTCTTGTATTTATGTTAGATTTAGCTGTCTTTTTGCTTCTTTTGTTCATTTTAGCTCATTTAATCCTGAAAATACAAAAGGAAGACAAAAGCACACTTTTTCCAACATTAGTACTAAAAAGGATTAGTTTTATGCCACAATTGATGTAATTTATATGTTGTGTTTTGCACACATCAAATACCCCCACACTTGAATCTTTGCTTGTCCTCAAGCCAAACTCTTTAAAATGTGGCTTTTCACTCCCAAATGGAATGGGTATAAGAGAAGGTTTTTGGGCTTGTCATAGAGTGCCGGGATTCCACGATTTTTATTAGGTTTTATTTTTATTTTATTTACAATCCTATTCGTCATGATTTATTTAAAACACTACATAAGATAAATTACTTATTTGGGCATAACATGCCTCTTTAAAATTCCATTTATATACAAGTTCACATACCTCACGGGAGATCACTCAACACTCGGCCGAATATGTATTTTTGTGAAACACTCGAGAGCGGAATGTGACTTACTTCTACCATATGATTGCCAAGCAATCAATCCTTCTCCTTTTTAACTATAAACTTTTGTAAATATCAAGAGGACTTGGGGGAAGGGTTAGACTTGGGTTATAGGTAGGTGGTTGGGTTCGTGGTTAGTAGGAAAGGGCGAAAGGCGTAAAAAGCATCGGTTTTTGTAAGACTTTTTATTTTTCATAACTTTTTATTTTGATGAAGCAATCCTTCAAACAAATTTCTTTTTGATAAACTTGTTTGTTTATTTCTTTTGGCTTCATCATCAACCTTTTTTTTATAAGAAAGTCAGAAGAAAAACTGAGCTTTGTTACTAAAATAAAGGTTTAAAAATGAAAAAGGTTTTGGTGGGTAAAAGGGTGTTTGTTTTGTGGGTTAAGAAATGAAAATGTTTAGGCTCAAAGGGGTTAACTAGGGGGATTTTGGGTAGGTGGTTAAAAAAAAGAAAAATAATGGTGTAGAAATAAAAATGGTTAGTCCTAATGCCTCCATCATTTACTTACTCAGGTTTAAGTTGGCAAGGACCGAGAATGTATCGTCGTGGCAAGTTCTAGAGTTGTAAGAAACCAAGCGGCTATTCACACAAGAAACGAAAAAATGAGCATTTAGTTTAAAGATATGTATTTGTATGCTCAACAAAAGCTCAAAACTCACTTTTGTGGGAATGAGGATTTTATGTGATCAAATATATATAATAAAATTTTAACTAGATTTGTCATGTTGTTTCATAATTTTCTTATGTTGGTTCTTTTTATCACGACGCTATCGGTTGTAAATTTGTAAAAACATAACCTTTTTAAAGCTTGTAATTCCCAAATTAAACCAAGACAAGTAAAAAAAATGAAAAACTTTTGAAAACATTTAGGGTGATTAGCGGTTCCAATAGAGTTTTGTGTAAGACTTGTGATTAGGACTTGCAAAAATTCAAGGTTTAGCATCCCCCCACACTTAAATTACACATTGTCCTCAATGTGTCCCAAAAATAAGTTTTTAGGTTGATTAAATGTGTAAAAGTGTGTTTAAAAACAATTTTTATTGTTACTGGGCATCTGGACACGGACCCGTGGTGACCGGGCACGGCCCCATGTTCAGATTGCCAGTAACAAAATTTTTTTAAAGAAAAACAGAGCATGGGCACGGGGGTGTGTCCAGTGAACACGCTCCATGTCCATTTACCTGAACTGGGCGATTTCCTGCAGATTGTGCAGCACGGGGCCGTGTTGGGTGGGCACGGCCCGTGCTGAACTTGCTGTAACGAAGAAAAAATTTCAGGAGGTTCTGTTTTTGTGCATGGGGTGCTGGTGCAAGTTTCCCTTGGTATCCTTCACCATCTTGAGTGTGTTTTATCCATTACATCATCATCCAAACACCAATTCAACTAAAACCATCATTCCATTAAATTAGAGAGAGTTACATAATATTCCTAATAAGTTAATATTATAAATAGGTCAGAAAACACAAGAAGTCTAAATCTGAAAAGAAGTTCTAGCGTATAGTTTATTTTAATAGCAAAATTTCCGAAAATAATTTTCTCGGTTGGATGAAGCTTAAAGAACTTCTTTTTCCAGGCATGGGTCTCTCACATGTCGGCAAGCCATTCCTCTATCTCCTTTGGGAGAAGGAAGGCGGGTTCATTGGCATCACTTTGAGGTGGTGTAACTTCCACCGGGACTTCTTGTAAGTTGTCAAAAGAAGGCTCCGCAAGGATGTCATCCCATCTGGTAAAATGCTCAAGGCCAACAAGCAGCTCAAGCGCCCATGATCAATGCTCGAGTCTGCTTCGCATGTGATGATACTAACCACTTTGCGAACATGTGTCCGAATCGGGTTGTGAAGCAAGAGCCCCAGCAGCAGGAGCCTCAGCAGCAGCAACAAGCAGCGCGCGCCAGAACCTTCAACATCAATGCTCGTCAAGCCCAGGCTGACAACAACGTGGTTAATGGTACGTTCCTTGTGAATGGTATTTATGCATCGTGTTTGTTTGATACTTGAGCCGATAACTGCTTTGTGTCGTTTGAATTCGAGAAGCTCCTTAGTCGTAAGCGCTCTTATCTTCCCTCGTCATTTGAAGTCGAAGTCGCTACTGGAAGAACTGTCACCGTTAACTCTGTTCTCCGTGATTGTACTCCCGAGCGCAACAATCACATTTTCCCAATCGACCTTATTTCGATGCAACTCGGAAACTTCGACGTCATAGTAGGCATGGACTTTCTTCGTGAAAACCATGCTGAAGTTGTGTGCTTCGATAAAATGATTCGATTTTCGCTCGCGAATGGTGATCTGCTATGTGTGTACGGTGAAACTGCTTCAAAAGGTCTCAAGCTCATGCCATGTGTCCAAGCTAGCAAGTATCTCCGCAAGGAATACAGAGCTTTTTTGGCCAACATTGTAGTAGCGGAGAAGGAAAAGAAGGCCGAAGTCAAAGACGTTTAAGTGGTCCGCGAATTTCCTCAGGTGTTACCTGATGATCTTCCGGGACTACCGCCAAGTCGTGATATCGACTTTCGTATTGACCTCATTCCTGGAGCTAACCCTCTTGCCAGAGCCCCTTATCGACTCGCGCCATCCGAAATGCGGGAACTCTCGAATCAACTCCAGGAATTGCTTGAAAAAGGCTTTATTCGCTAGAGCACCTCTCCTTGGGGCAGTCCTTTTCTTTGAAAAGAAGGATGGTTCGTTCAGGATGTGCATCGACTATCGGGAGTTGAATAAGTTAACCATCAAGAACCGTTACCCTCCGCCTCGAATCGATGACTTATTTGATCAGCTGCAAGGTACTACGTGTTTCTCGAAGATCGATCTACGTTCAGGCTATCATCAATTGCGGATTCAAGAGGAAGATATACCTAAAACCGCTTTTCGCACTCTATACGGCCACTATGAGTTCATTGTTATGCCTTTTGGTTTAACCAACGCACCCGCAGTTTTCATGGATCTGGTGAATCGCGTCTGTAAGCCATTTCTAGACCGTTTCGTCATCGTGTTCATCGACGATGTCTTGATCTATTCCAAGTCGAAAGCCGAACACGTGGAACATCTACGTTTGGTTCTCGAGCTACTCCAGGGAAATCAACTCTATGCCAAGTTCTCGAAGTGCGAATTCTGGTTGGAGGAGGTTCAGTTTCTGGGTCACATTGTTAATAGTCAAGGTATCCATGTCGATCCCGCGAAGATCGAAGCAGTTAAGAGTTGGATTACGCCTAAGAACCCGTCTGAAGTACGTTCTTTTCTCAGACTAGCGGGCTATCATCGATGATTTATCAAAGGATTCTCTAAGATCGCTGTGCCGCTTACCGCTCTTACCCATAAAGACAAGTCTTTTGTTTGGGGAACCGAACAAGAGTCTGCCTTTCAAACCCTCAAGCATATGCTTTGCAATGCTCCTGTTCTCACGCTGCCCGACGGAAGCAACGACTTCATCGTCAATTGTGATGCTTCCAACCTCGGTCTTGGTTATGTTCTTATGCAACGAGACACGGTTATAGCTTACGCATCTCGTCAGCTCAAAATCCACGAGAAGAACTATACAACCCATGATCTCGAGCTAGGCGCGATTGTCTTTGCATTGAAGATTTGGCGACATTACCTGTATGGTACCAAGTGTACGATCTTCACCGGTCACAGGAGTTTACAACACATCTTTAATCAGAGGGAACTTAATATGCGTCAACGCCGATGGGTAGAACTTCTTAACGATTACGACTGTGAGATTCGTTATCACCCAGGCAAAGCAAATGTTGTTGTCGACGCACTCAGCAGACGAAGTTATATGCTCAGTATTCGCAATATCCAAGCCCATCATGACCTCGAAACCCTCATCCGCGAAGCCCAACATGCTTGCTTTAACGAGCGCACTTTGAAGAAAGAGAGGATCTATCACGATGGAGCCCAGCTAGTAAGCAAATCGAATGGGATTTTCTATTACCTGGACCGAATCTGGATCCCTAAGCGGATGGATTTGCGAAAGATTCTAATAGATGATGCCCACAAATCCCGATACTCTATTCATCCCGGTGCCGATAAAATGTACCAGGACCTTCGCTACAAGTACTGGTGGCCGGGCATGAAACGGGATATCGCTCTCTATGTTGGAAGTTGTCTGACTTGTGCAAGAGTTAAGGTTGAACACCAAAGACCTTCTGGCTTACTCGAACAACCGCCGATTCCTATATGGAAGTGGGAGAGTATAGCTATGGATTTCATAACCAAACTTCCACCCACGCCATCAGGTCACGACAGTATTTGGGTTATAGTCGATCGTCTGACCAAATCAGCCCACTTTTTGCCAATACGGGAAGACTACAAGGTAGAACGATTAGCCCGAATCTACACCGATGAGATCATTTGTAATCATGGTACGCCTCGCGACATCATCTCTGACCGTGATGCTCGGTTTACCTCGCGATTGTGGGAAACGTTTCAAGCAGCTCTTGGTACGTCGCTTAACTTAAGTACCACATTCCATCCTCAAACCGACGAACAGACTGAGAGAACGATCCGTACTCTTGAAGACATGCTCCGTGCGTGTGTCATAGACTTCGGTGGTAATTGGAATAAATACCTGTCACTAGTCGAATTCTCGTACAACAACAGTTATCATGCCAGCATCCTAAAGGTATCACCTTGGAATAAATACTTGTCACTAGTCGAATTCTCGAGCGTGATTCACGGTATTGTGCAGCTTTCAGCCTAATTTCGGGACGAAAATCCCTAAAGAAGGGGAGGTTGTAACACGCCGTGTTTTCAAAAGCCAAAGTCAAATTCAAGATTGACTTCTTTGACTGTAATTAGTATATTTTATGTTTTATATTATGTGGCGTAAGTGTTGTACAATCAAGTAATCGAATGTTTATCAATGCGAACGTTAAGAAACCTTGAATAGCAGGAAGTAACAATGCGATAAAGTCAATTAATCAGTAATCAAGCTAATCAAATCATCATCGAACTAGAAACTCTAATTATGCGACCTTGGTGTTATTATACGTGTGTGTGTGTGCCTTATGTGTTATTTGTGCGTGTTACCTTATGCTATGTGTGTGGTGATCAATCGAATCGAATCGAAACCGAGACTCAATCGAACTCAATCGAAATCGAAGTATGATAAATGGTGGCGAAAAGATAGCTTGAAATATAGATGCTTGTATGTAGATATAGTGGTTGGGATTAAAAGTAATTTGAATAGGAAACTCTATCGTATCCGTATCATCCTCAATCGAAATCGAAATATCAGAAATCGTCGTACCAAACACTCAAAATAGGCTATTGATCGATCAGGCTTTCAGCCGATCCAACAGCCCAGCCGATCGGACAGACCATCCGATCGAACAGGTTGTCCGATCGGGATGCCTGGCCGATCGGCCAGCCTTTCCTCTTTGGGAAGCCTATAAAGAGCCCTGTCATTGTTATTCTTTCCACTTTTGGAAACTCTATGACCGACCAGCTCGTGTTCTTCACTATTTCTCAGATTTCTCTCAATCCCGATAAGATTTCATCCTAAATCTTGTACTTTCTTGATCTATGCACACTCCTACACCTTTCTATCTTTCAAATCTTGATTTCTAACCGTGAAATCATCAAGATCTTAGTGTTCTAGGATGATGTCATCATGGTGTTCTTGAAGAACTTCATGTTTTGGCTTCAATCCACCAAGAATTACTTGGATCTAGCCGATTTCCACATAAACAAACAAGGATCCATCACAGATCTGAACATTGACACGGTGTGAAGGATTGAAAGAAGGATTTTCCAATTTTCTTTCAACTCTTTTACACTCAATGCCTTCAAACCGGTAGAAACGGAGCTTTAGCCAACTCACTAATCATTCTAATAGTTGTGTGGTTCTAGATTCGAATTCTATCTACGAGGTTCACCGATTCCGGGTTAAACTTTAAACTCCGTTCCAAACCGTTCACCGGCCGGACTTGGGTGATTCCTGTCCAAGCGGGGGAAACAAGTAAGAACAAAGGTTCCATGGTTCAGCCCGTTGTCAAAATACCTCGATATAACGCCAAACAATCAGAACAACCAAATGTTAGACGAACAGGCCGACCAGGTCAGGATGCTGACCGATCGGACATGCTATTCGAACGAACAGCCCCACCGATCGGACATGTTAGCCGATCGACCAGTTCAGCCGATCGGCTAGCACATGGCCCCACACTTTAATAATTTCATGAAGTCTAGTATTGAACGAAGTGTTGTTCGATCGAACTACGGTTTGATTGAATTACTCTTCGGATCATGAGATATTATGCTTCAACACTTAATCAATTTCCAGCTCGTTCGACGTATTGGAATGCCACCCGATCAAACATGTTGTCCGATCAGGTGACATCCTACTGAGGACTTATTACTGAAGTACCTGACCTATCGGTTAAGCCGGCCGATCGAACGAACGATCCGTTCGATCGATTGACCTGAAAGGTAAGAATACTTCAATGTTTTCATATGCTACAACAAAAACTTCAAAAGTTCAAACCATCATGCACAAACACATCCTACTCAAAGGAAGAAACAGTCCACTCGAACAACCCAACTGATCGAGCCTACCGGCCAACCGAACAGGCTGTCCGAACGGACTGTTAGACCAAACGAACCAGTCGTCCGATCGAACCTACCGTCCGATCCACCAGGCTGTTCGACCCATCAACACTTGTTTCCATTTTACGCGTTACTCATCGTTATACTATCGAACTATTCAGGCTAACCCTACTCTCAAGCGCTCCCTTCAATCCATCAATCCCTTTGAGTATACTCGAACCCTTTTTGCTTTAGCACTTTTGGGTGTTACATACGTTACTAATCTAAATCACAATCGAACAAACTATTCAATTACTTTATACGCTAACCGTTACTGCATGCATTACATGACTAAATGAATGCTTGTTGTTATGTTTACATGTGGAATGTTGTCTACCTGCCTTAACGACGTAGTACTATAGTTTCGACTCAGCACCCGTTCACACGGGGGTTGTTAAGGACAATTACTTGCATGGATTACGGCGGTAATCATGTATTGCGAACTGTCTGGAACAGTCAACCCGCAATCATTGGTATCGATAGATCCATGTCGATAATCAACATGCTTCGTTTTCCTCTGTGTACGTGCTGCTTATGCGTAAACTATTTCGAACTCTATATGCTATATCAAACTTGTATGCTCACCTTTACATTATATGTATTGACTTTATTTTAACGTATGTGACAGGTGTCTAAGATGCTTAGCTGCTAGGAAGGCGAAGCTAGAATAAGAGTCGTAGTTGTCTGTAGATCTTGCAGGACGAGTCTCTAGACATAGACAAACAATATTTATATTTTATTTGAATTTGAGTTGTCGGAACAGAATACTTGACCGGTTGTTATCTGTAATAATTTGTTTTATTACTTAGGATACGGTATGGGACGTATCATTTAAACTAAATAGTAATGATAGTTGTTGTGGAAACTTCTGGACAATCTGTTTCACTCAATGCCATGCCCTGATGATTCCGCCATCGGTTAGGGTGTGACAGATTGGTATCGGAGCCAAAGCTATAGGGAATTAGGCTAGGCACGACCTAGTTCGGGTCGTTGTCTTAGAGACCTAGACTATAGTTAGGAACCAACAGACCAAGTTTATGTGCTACATCCTACTGTTCTTCGCTATCACTACACTCGAATTTTCAAATAAAGTCAAGCGAATTAGTCAGGATTAGGTGTGAAAACCGCAAACTCCCGACTAAATTGCTTGATCAATGCAGATTTTATCAATTTATCAATGATTTCCTCATTATTTTCAATAACGAGCGAGGAGAATTATACCAAATCATGAGTGAAATCCATATTTTGATGAATAATCTCCTCAATTTTGCAAAAATAAGGAAGAAGTTGCTAAGCTAGGGGTGAAACCCTAACCTTGACAACTTGTTCCGATTTTTATGTTATCCCACCAAAGCCTCGACGGACTCCAACAACCTGGACTCACGAGTATGACCTAGGGAATGTGTGCGGAATGCCCAAGAATCGAGGCAGAAACGCGATCCCGAAAGTCGAAAAGTGACGACAAGTCTACTGCGAATAGTCGAATCGCTTTGGGTAGTCGATGTCTAATAGCCGCAGACAATCTAATTCTCGATTTTATGTGTTTCGATTCTGAGCCGCAACTGCCGACTCTGATGATTCGTCGATTTTATGTGCTTTATGTGTAATTACCTGTTTATGTCTTTGAATTTTTGAGGATTGTTCGATTTTTGCTATCACTTCGATCGACACACATGACTCGCATTGCTATTCTATCTCAAGTCGCTAACAAGACGCTGCAATCTAGACGATATTATGCTATGATATACGCTTATGCTATACTTGACATGCTATACGACTATGCTATGCTACTCGATATGCTATTCGCGATCGCTATATTCGAACGACACGCGAACTTGGAAGGATAGGTTTCTGTATTCTGACTGCATCTGTGATTAAATGCGTATGTGTTTACGTGCTACTGTGCTTCTGTGCCCTACGTGCTTATGTGCTTCTGTGATTATGTGATTTTCATGTCTATGTGTTTATGTGATTCATGCTTTATCGTGTTCCTGAGCATTAGTAAGTAGTAGACGTGTGAGGTGAGATTCGATTTGTTGTGTTTGAGACCTACAACGATGACTATCGCAGACCATGTCGTCATCTGGACACCGAACCCCTCTTACTCGCCAAGAAAAGAGAGACAAGTGTCTCGCTGCTATCATCGCGAAGCAAGTGGCAAAAGCTGTGAGCGAGGTGTATGAGAATGTCAGCAAATTGTCTGAGGAGTCGAGAACCGACCCTCCTAAAGATGCTAACAAGACTGTTTTCAGCTTCAAACAGTTTAAGGCGTGCGGACCAAAGGAGTACCGGGGAAGATGGCCCTACCACTATGTTCTAATGGTTTGACTCAGTCGAAGTCACTCTGCGCCAAAGCGGCTGTCTAGAAAATCTCCGTACCCTAAATGCGTCCGGCGTCTTCCAGTCCCGAGCTCTAGACTAGTGGACGGCCGAATGAAACAAACGCAGAAATGATGCAGCTTATGAGCTGACTTGGGAAGAGCTGAAGGCCATTATGATGGACGAATTATGCCCTCCCCATGAACGCCAAAACCTGGAGGATGAGTTTTGGAACATCAAGCAGAAGGACGGAGACAACGCTGCCCTAACTGCTCGCTTTAAGCCGCTTAGCATTATCTGTCCCGATCAAGTCAAGATGCCAGACATGGCCATCAAGAAGTATATTCGAGCTCTATCTGATTATGTTGCCAACTTTTTTCACGCCGCCAAGACATCATCGATCGAGGAGACTTACTTGCTTGCCGCTGAGATCAATGACAAGCGGGTAAAGTCTGGTTTCTGGGATAAGCCATCCAAGTCTCTTCATCAAGCTACTACTGCACCAACCGCCAACACCACCGGTGCTCAACCATCCAAATCATCACGCCGCAAGAAGAAGCACAACAACAGCAGCTCCAGCAACAAGAACTGTGTTGTCACTACCACAGCTGCCCCTCTGCAAGTCGTACCGGCTCAGCAGTAGTTGCATCACCGACCAGCACCGACCACTCAAGCACCGCCAGCAAAGCGTGCGTACACAGGTCCCCACCCGCTCTGCTCGACATGCTCATATCATCACCCGGTGGGTCTCGCCTGTCGTTACTTTGCTCATTGTAACCTGTACGGTCACTTCACCGCGAATTGTCGCTATGGTCCCTGTAACACCGTACCTCCTGCCGCCGCTCATCAAGCTCTACTCCCAGCCCCTCAAGGCCAACAAGCAGCTCAAGCGCCCGCGATCAATGCTCGAGTCTGCTTCGCATGTGGTGATCCTAACCACTTTGCAAACATATGTCCGAACTGGGTTGTGAAGCAAGAGCCCCAGCAGCCGCAGCAGCAACAAGCAGCGCGCGCCAGAACTTTCAACATCAATGCTCGTCAGTCCCAGGCTGACAACAACGTGGTTAATGGTACGTTCCTTGTGAATTGTATTTATGCATCGCGTTTGTTTGATACTAGAGCCGATAATTGCTTTGTGTCGTTTGAATTCGAGAAGCTCCTTAGTCGTAAGCGCTCTTATCTTCCCTCGTCATTCGAAATCGAAGTCACTACTGGAAGAACTATCGCCGTTAACGATGTTCTCCGTGATTGTACTCTCGAGCTCAACAATCACATTTTCCCAATCAACCTTATTCCTATGCAACTCGGAAGCTTCGACGTCATAGTAGACATGGACTTTCTTCGTGAAAACCATGCTGAAGTTGTGTGCTTCGGTAAAATGATTCGATTTTCGCTCGCGAATGGTGATCTGCCATGTGTGTACGGTGAAACTGCTTCGAAAGGTCTCAAGCTCATGTCATGTGTCCAAGCTAGCAAGTATCTCCGCAAGGAATACAGAGCTTTCTTGGCCAACATTGTAGTAGCGGAGAAGGAAAAGAAAAAGAAAGCCGAAGTCAAAGACGTTCCAGTGGTCCGCGAATTTCCTTAGGTGTTCCCTGATGATCTTCCAGGACTACCGCCAAGTCGTGATATCGACTTTCGTATTGACCTCGTTCCTGGAGCTAACCCTGTTTCCAGAGCCCCTTATCGACTCGTGCCATCCGAAATGCGGGAACTCTCGAATCAACTCTAGAAATTGCTTGAAAAAGGCTTTATTCGCCCGAGCACCTCTCCTTGGGGCGCGCCAGTCCTTTTCGTTAAAAAGATGGATGGTTCGTTCAGGATGTGCATCGACTATCGGGAGTTGAATAAGTTAACCATCAAGAACCGTTACCCTCTGCCTCGAATCGTTGACTTATTTGATCAGCTGCAAGGTGCTACGTGCTTCTCGAAGATCGATCTACGTTCAGGCTATCATCAATTGCGGATTCAAGAGGAAGATATACCTAAAACCGCTTTTCGCACTCGATACGGCCACTATGAGTTCGTTGTTATGCCTTTTGGTTTAACCAACGCACCCGCGGTTTTCATGGATCTGATGAATCGCGTGTGTAACCCATTTCTAGACCGTTTCGTCATCGTGTTCATCGATGATGTCTTGATCTATTCCAAGTCGAAAGCCGAACACGCGCAACATCTACGTTTGGTTCTCGAGCTACTCCAGGGAAATCAACTTTATGCCAAGTTCTCCAAGTGCGAATTCTGGTTGGAGGAGGTTCAGTTTCTGGGTCACATTGTTAATAGTCAGGGTATCCATGTCGATCCCACGAAGATCGGAGCAGTTAAGAGTTGGATTACTCCTAAGAACCCATCTGAAGTCCGTTCTTTTCTCGGACTAACGGGCTATTATCGACGATTTATCGAAGGATTCTTTAAGATCGCTGTGCCGCTTACCGCTCTTACCCATAAAGACAAGTCTTTTGTTTGGGGAACCGACAAGAGTCTGCCTTTCAAACCCTCAAGCATATGCTTTGCAATGCTCCTGTTCTCACGCTGCCCGACGGAAGCAACGACTTCATTGTCTATTGTGATGCTTCCAACCTTGGCCTTGGTTGTGTTCTTATGCAACGAGATAAGGTTATAGCTTACGCATCTCGTCAGCTCAAAATCCATGAGAAGAACTATGCAACCCATGATCTCGAGCTAGGCGCGGTTGTCTTTGCATTGAATAGTTGGCGACACTACCTGTATGGTACCAAGTGTATGATCTTCACCGATCACAGGAGTTTACAACACATCTTTAATTATAGGGAACCTAATATGCGTCAACGCCGATGGGTAGAACTTAACGATTACGACTCTTAGATTCGTTATCACCCAGGCAAAGCAAATGTTATTGCCGACGCACTCAGCAGACGGAGTTATATGCTCAGTGTTCGCAATATTCAAGCCCAGCATGACCTCGAAACCCTCATCCGTGAAGCCCAACATGCTTGCTTTAACGAGCGCACTTTGAAGAAAGAGAGGATCTATCACGATGGAGCCCAACTAGTAAGCAAATCGAATGGGATTTTCTATTACCTGGACCGAATGTGGATCCCTAAGCGGACCGATTTGCGAAAGATTCTAATGGATGAAGCCCCAAATCCCGATATTCTATTCATCCCGGTGCCGATAAAATGTACCAGGACCTTCGCTACAAGTACTGGCGGCCGGGCATGAAACGGGATATCGCTCTGTATGTTAGAAGTTGTCTGACTTGTGCAAGAGTTAAGGCTGAACACCAAAGACCTTCTGGCTTACTCGAACAACCGCCGATTCCTATATGGAAGTGGGAGAGTATAGTTATGGATTTCATAACCAAACTTCCGCCCACGCCATCAGGTTACGACAGTATTTGGGTTATAGTCGATCATCTGACCAAATCAGCCCACTTTTTGCGAATACGGGAAGACTACAAGGTAGAACGATTAGCCCGAATCTACACCGACGAGATCATTTGTAATCATGGTATGCCTCGTCACATCATCTCTGACCGTGATGCTCGGTTTACCTCGCGATTATGGGAAACATTTCAAGCAGCTCTTGGTACGTCGCTTAACTTAAGTACCGCATTCCATCCTCAAACCGACGGACAGACTGAGAGAACGATCCGTACTCTTGAGGCCTTATATGGAAGAAGATGTCGAATTCTCGTACAACAACAGTTATCACGCCAGCATCCAAATGGCACCATTCGAGGCCTTATATGGAAGAAGATGTCGATCTCCTATTGTGTGGCACGAGATCGGTCATTCGCAACTAACGGGTCTCAAGTTACTACAAGAAACGACTGACAAAATCCTCCAAATTTGAGACAACTTGTTGAAAGCTCGAAGTAGACAGAAAAGTTATGCCGATAGAAGACGCAAGCCCCTTGAATTTGACGTTAGAGACTACGTACTCCTAAAGGTATCACCTTGGAAGGGTGTGGTCAGATTCGGCAAGAAAGGGAAACTAGCACCTCGATATGTTGGACCTTTTAAGATTTTGGAAAGGATCGGAAAATTCGCCTACAGACTCGAACTACCGGAGGAACTTAGTAACGTCCTCCTGACTTTCCACGTGTCAAACCTCCGAAAATGCCTAGCTGATCATGATTTAATTGTACCTCTCGACGACCTTCAAGTCAACGAAACGTTACACTTCGTGGAAAAGCCTGTCGAAATCATGGATCGCCAAACCAAGCAACTCAGGCGCTCGCGTATTTCTATTGTGAAAGTCCGATGGGAAAGCAAACGAGGTGCAGAGTTCATTTGGGAACTCGAAAGCGACATGAAGGCAAAGTACCCGCAGTTGTTCAAATGAAGATCTGAAGAGAGAAATTCTCGAGCGTGATTCATGGTGTTGTGCAGCTTTCAGCCTAATTTCGGGACGAAATTCCCTGAACAAGGGGAGGCTGTAACACCCCATATTTTCAAAAGCCAAAGTCAAAGTCAAGATTGACTTCTTTGACTGTAATTAGTCTATTTTATGTTTTATATTATGCGGAGTAAGTGTTGTACAATCAAGTAATCGAATGTTTATCAATGCGAACATTAAGCAACCTTGAATAGCGGGAAGAATCAATGTGATAAAGTCAATTAATCAGTAATCAAGCTAATCAAATCATCATCGAACTCGAAACACTAATTATGCGACCTTGGTGTTATTATACGTGTGTGTGTGCCTTATTTGTTATTTGTGCGTGTTACCTTATGCTATGTGTGTGGTGATCAATCGAATCGAAACCGAGACTCAATCGAACTCAATCGATATCGAAGTATGATAAATGGTGGCGAAAAGATAGTGTGAAATATAGATGCTTGTATGTAGATATAGTGGTTGGGATTAAAAGTAATTTGAATAGGAAACTCTATCGTATCCATATCATCCTCAATCGAAATATCAGAAATCGTCGCACCGAACACTCAAAACAGGCTGTTGATCGATCAGGCTTTCAGCCGATCGAACAGCCCAGCCGATCGGACAGACCGTCTGATCGAACATGCTATCCGATCGGGATGCCTGGCCGATCGGCCAGCCCTTTCCTCTTTGGGAAGCCTATAAATAGCCATGTCATTGTCATTCTTTCCACTTTTGGAAACTCTCTGACCGACCAGCTCGTGTTCTTCACTATTTCTCAGATTTCTCTCAATCCCGCTAAGATTTCATCCTAAATCTTGTACTTTCTTGATCTATGCACATTCCTACACCTTTCTATCTTTCAAATCTTGATTTCTAACCGTGAAATCATCAAGATCTAAGTGTTCTAGGATGATGTCACCATGGTGTTCTTGAAGAAATTTATGTTTTGGCTTCAATCCACCAAGAATCAGTTGGATCTAGCCGATTTCCACATAAACAAACAAGGATCCATCACAGATCTGAACATTTACACGGTGTGAAGGATTGAAAGAAGGATTTTCCAACGTTCTTTCAACTCTTTTACACTCAATGCCTTCAAACCGGTAGAAACAGAGCTTGAGCCAACTCACTGATCATTCTAACAGTTGTGTGGTTCAAGATTCGGATTCTATCTACGAGGATCACTGATTCCGGGTTAAACTTTAAACTCCGTTCCAAACCGTTCACCGGCCGGACTTGGGTGATTCCTGTCCAAGCGGGGGAAACAAGTAAGAACTAAGGTCCCATGGTTCAGCCCATTGTCAAAATACCTCGATATAACGCCAAACAATCAGAACAACCAAATGTTAGACGAACAGGCCAACCAGGTCAGGATGCTGACCGATCTGACATGCTGTTCGAACGAACAGCCCAACCGATCGGACATGTAAGCCGATCGACCAGTCTAGCCGGTCGGCTAGCACTTGGCCCCGTACTTTAACAATTTCATGAAGTCTAGTATTGAACGAAGTGCTGTTCGATCGAACTACAGTTTGATTGAATTACTCTTCGGATCATGAGATATTATGCTTCAACACTTAATCAATTTCCAGCCCGTTCGACGTATTGGAATGCCACTCGATCGAACATGTTGTCCGATCAGGTGATATCCTACTGAGGACTTATTACTGAAGTACCTGACCGATCGGTTAAGCCGGCCGATCGGACGATCCGTTCGATCGATCGACCTGAAAGGTAAGAATACTTCAATGGTTTCAAATACTGTAACAAAAACTTCAAAAGTTCAAACCATCATACACAAACAAATCCTACTCAAAGGAAGAAACAATCCACTCGAATAGCCCAACCGATCGAGCCTACCGGCCGACCGAACAGGCTGTCCGAACGGAATGTCCAACCAAACGAACCAGCCGTCCGATCGAACCTACCGTCCAATCGACCAGGCTGTTCGACCCATCAACACTTTTTTCCATTTTACGCGTTACTCCTCGTTATACTATCGAACTATTCAGGCTAACCCTACTCTCAAGCGCTCCCTTCAATCCATCAATCGCTGTGAGTATACTCGAACCCTTTTTGCTTTAGCACTTTTGGGTGTTACATACGTTACTTATCTAAATCACAATCGAACACACTATTCAATTACTTTATACGCTAACCGTTACTGCATGTATTACGTGACTAAATGAATGCTTGTTGTTATGTTTACACGTGGAATGTTGTCTACCTGCCTTAACGACGTAGTAGTATAGTTTGGACTCAGCACCCGTTCACATGGGGGTTGTTAAGGACAATTACTTGCATGGATTACGGTGGTAATCATGTATTGCGAACTGTCTCGGACAGTCAACCCGCAGTCATTGGTATCTATAGATCCATGTCGATAATTAACATGCTTTGTTTTCCTCTGTGTACGTGCTGGTTATGCGTAAACTATTTCGAACTCTATATGCTATATCAAACTTGTATGCTTACCTTTACATTATATGTATTGACTTTATTTTAACGTATGTGACAGGTGTCTAAGATGCTTAGCTGCTAGGAAGGCGAAGCTAGAATAAGAGTCTAGAGCATAGTTGTCTGTAGATCTTGCAGGACGAGTCTCTAGACATAGACAAACAATATTTATATTTCATTTGAATCTGAGTTGTCGGAACATAATACTTGACTGGTTGTTATCTGTAATAATTTGTTTTATTATTTGGGATACGGTATGGGACGTATCATTTAAACTAAATAGTAATTATAGTTGTTGTGGAAACTTCTAGATAATCTGTTTCGCTCAGTGTCATGCCCCGATGATTCCGCCATCGGTTGGGGTGTGACAGATGGGTTCCGTAGTAGGTGTCACAAGAGTATTCAACCTCTGGTGCAAGAGGTTGATTTCTTGAAAACTGTTTTCCAGCCCCACCGTAAGACAATTTATACGGTCTATCAGGACCTCCTCTACCGAAGTCATCTCATCAAGAGCTTCACATAATGCCATCACGTAGCGTGCGAGAGTTGCTTCAATTGAAGACCTTTTTCCCTTCGACTGTTTCTAGAATGTGCAGAAGAAGTTCCACTATTTTGACTTGATATTCTGTGAAAATAAACCGAAAAGAGTTCATTTTAATGAAACAGTAACCTCGGATACGGCCCCGTGCTCAATGAGCACGGCCCCGTGTTCACCTTTCTGCAAATTTTTGGAACAAGGAATCTTGGAGTTTCAAATTATTTTTCCAACTTATGAAGCATTTTTAAGCAGAAATAACATAAAACAATGTTGTACAACTTATTTTTAACAAGATTCCTTGAACAAAAACCTAACAAACATCACAATAAAGCTTGGAATCATGGTGATCTCAAGCTTCAATGGAGGTGTTGAGGTAAGAAAAATGAAGAAGAAGGTAATAGACAAAAGAGGAAAGGACAAGATGGTTGTTGAGAACGTTCTTTTAGAAAATACCTAGGATGGTATGTGTGATATTCCAACAAATCTCTGTCCCTGGAATGGTCCACATGTGCAGGATTCTTGGCTGCATTTATAGAAAACAACAGCACGCTGGACACGGCTCCGTGTCTGCTGGACACGGCCCCGTGTGCAGACAAGATCCTAACACATTTTGTCCGTATTCTGACAAAAAGTCAGAAGGAATCTTTTGGTGGACACGGGGGCGTGCTGACCTGGACACGGCCCCGTGTCGAAAGGCTGTTTATGAATTTTTGTCTATTTTTAAGGAATTCACCCGGATCGGGTGGTTCCTTACTGGACGGGACAACACCGAAGTGCCCGAGATACCTTAATTGGTCTAATTTTAGACGAGAACGCAAGAGGTTATCGGTGAGAGTGATTCCTATGCTAAATGTAGGTGGACAAGTCCAACCCTTTCCCGGGCTCTCGTTAAAGAGGGTGCATGTCGAATCGCTCGGGTCTATGTATGCGTCGAACGAAGTCGATGGGGAGTCCTTCACGGCACAATCGACAAAGGGACGACTATCGCTCAAGTCTTCTCTAGAATTAGAGGTGATATCGGGAACAACGAAGTTGTTTTTATCCGAATGCGATCTCAATAATTTTAATTGAGTATCGTCTTGTGATGAATTGAAATCCATCTCAAGTTCTTTTACCAATTAGAAATTAGATCTTCTAATTGAAATACTTCATCAAGAAGCATTTCTGCTAGAAGGTCTGGTTGAAAGCATTCGAGGGAGAGATAGGGATTATTTTTACTTTTGCCCCTCTTAAGGCTACAGGAAAACAATGGCTCTATATAGTGGGGCTTGTAATTTAGAAAATAACATTCTAATTCTTTATGGGGGCCACCACATATTTGACACCACGCACCATAAGAGGGCCGATAGTAAAAAAAACCAGTATCGCTCATTTTTGTGTCAGAAATTACCAACCATCGGGATCTTACGGTTCTGTTTTCAGTAAATGACGCTTGGGCACAGGGCGTGTTGAGCGGGCACGGCCCCGTGTTCAGCTAATATCTGACTTAAAACCGGATTGCCAGTACCAAAGATTGGGCACGGGGCATGTTCAGCGGGCACGGCCCGTGCTAAGTTCTGCAGAAGCTGAAAATTTAAGAAAAAACCTAAAAAAAAATAGAAAAATAAGAAAAAAATGAATAGACCGTTGATTATAAGCTTTCTTAAAATCCTTGTCTCCCTGGAAACGGCGCCAAAAACTTGATGCGTGTGTGGTGTGATATATTTTTATGTATATTTTTATCCCTTTTTAACCACTTTAGTCAAGTTTCAAATTTATAAAACACGATATTTACTAACTCCAAACACACATATGGGCAAGTGCACCCATCGTGAGCGTAGTATAGTGTTGGTAAGATACCGAGGTCGTCCAAGGACACAAGAGCTTTTAACACCGGTTTATCCTCAACGTCTAATCAAATTCAAAAATTTTGAAAAAGGTTTTAAACTAGAAAATAAAACTAAAATGCTGAAAATAAAAATAAAAACAGATAGACAAGATGAATCACTTGGATCCGACTCGCCTTTAGTGTAACCTTTGATTATTTCCACACTTTTGCACTTTTTAAGAGATTATCTTAGTTATTGTAGTAGGTCCCTCTTTTGAAGGTGACGTTACCCTCAACCCATTAGTTTGAGTCAGCAAGGATACAATCCTAAAGGGTCGGATTATTGAAAGATAATTAATTAAGTTATTAATCTGTAATGTGGTAGGCCCCTCTTTTGAAGGTGACGTTACCCTCGGCTAAGTAGTCTAAGTCAGCAGGGATACAGTCCTAAGTAGCCGGGTTAAAATTTTAATAGTAGCTTACATATGAGGGGATCAAAGAGTTTGGACCCCCGCCATCCAATACCAGTGGCCATTGAAGGAGGTCCTACTAAATTTGACCTAGGTCCTTGCAGGATCTATACACTGAACAAGGCAAGACTCTTACCAAACCATTCCCTTAACCCCCGACTAGGTAGCCAACATATCTCCATATAGACCGTGGAGATATAAATGGTGAAAATCTTTTATTTTATATAAACAGTAAAATAATGCCAAGACACCACGGACAAATGATAAGGAAGACTCACCTTCAACGTAAGAAACCAGTTATTAAAGTCACTAATACATAACCAAATAAAAAGTGCGAAAAGATTAAAAATAAAAAGTATTACACTAAATGCTTGTCTTCACCAAGTGATGTAAGAGACTTAGGCAAACATGGACTTTGATTGTCAAGAACTCTTACGATCAGTCTTGGACCCCGTGACTACTCACACACTCTTTGATGGATGATGGATGATGGTGGTGGATGATGGTGTTGTTGTGGTGGTGGAGTGTGGGTGAAGTCTGAGAGAGGTGGTTTGCCAAGGGATGATTTGTAAGTGAGCCAAGCACCCCTATTTATATCCTACACAGAAGCCCGGACATGGCTCCGTGTCCATTGGGCACGGCCCCGTGTCCACCCTCTTCTCTATCTTCATTAAATGCAGTTTGTCTGCATTAGTTGACCACGTCGCCGTGTCCGCTTAGCACGACCCGTGTGCAGAAGCGTATCTGTACTATCAAGATTTTCTTAGATTCTGCGAATGTTAGAGTTGACCACAGCCCCGTGTCCGCTGGGCACGTCCCCTGTGGTGGGTGATAGAAGCTTCTACATCTTTGTCTTTTCTGCAGACACTTGGGCACGCCCCCGTGCTCATTGAGCACGGGGCGTGTTCAGCTTTCTGTTTTCTTGTTCTTGTTTGGGAGGATGCTGTTGAGGGGTCGGGCATACCACGTTTATTCCTTTTCTTGTATTTATGTTAGATTTAGCTGTCTTTTTGCTTCTTTTGTTCATTTGAGCTCATTTAATCCTGAAAATACAAAAGGAAGACATAAGCACACTTTTCCCAACATTAGTACTAAAAAAGGGTTAGTTTAATGCCAAAATTGATGTAATTTATATGTTGCGTTTTGCACACATCAGTTATACATGCTAACCTTCCCCAGTTAGCTCAATAAGTCGAAATTCGTGTCTTACGGGTGGTAGATGTCACACCCCGACCGCGTAAAACAACAAACCGCGGCGGAAACGTCGGGGAGTCGAGAAACAGAATTATTCTTTCACAGCAATGGTATTTAAAGTTTTTTTTATTTATTAACAAAAGGGGTTACATTGTCTTAAAACAAGGAAACAAAGAGTATATAATATAATTAAACTATTCTAGCTTCATTTTATGTCACTAAGGCACAGGTGTGACAACTGTGCCCTGTAATCGATGACCAATGTAAAACAATTTTAATTATTAATAAAACAATGTGTCTTGGTTTTAATATGTGTGTATTTATGACTGATGATTTTACGATTTGATTCGATTCCGATTTAAAACTTTAAATCGCTTTCTAGAAGGTTATACGCAAGCTGGTGCGTAAACGCAGTCAGTTTAATGCAACAAACACCCCGGGATAGTGAAATAGGCTTAACATACCTTAAATAACCTTCACATAACTTAGAAATAATTTTTGGATGGTTTGGTGTGTCGAAAACAAGTTTGTTCGATCGCAGGGACTATTTGTGTCAAACTGCGAAACTATACAGATTTGTATAAGTTAAACATACCCTAAATAACCTTTACATAGCTTAGAAATAGGCTTTGAAGGGTTCGGTATGCTAAAATAAACTTTATTGATCAATAGGGACTAAAAGCGTCAAAAAGTGCATAAGTTTGTATTTTCACGCATATCTTTCGTTCTGAATATATCCGGACACCCAAAAATTTATGTAATCATTAAAATATTCTATTTTAGTGATTGGCATGATAAAATTCCATTCGTCGTTTAATTTGGATCGCTTTTGCGTTCGTTACGACTTCCGTCGTATTTTACCGAACAACGCAACCGTACGACCAAACGAGCCGACATCCGAGATATTTTTGAGCATATTTTAAGTTCCCTATACTTTAACTTCATTTTAGAGCTTTGAAATGGGGTTAACGGGGCTTAAACGTGTCAAAAATGCATCGAAAACCAAGTTTTGGGGCTTCAGGGACTAAATCTGCCATTTTTGAAACTTGCTGACCTGCAAGGTCCGTACGGTCCATATGGGGATGTGCTTACGGTCCGTAAGCAGTGCCCAGTACATCAGAAATGCGGAAACATTGAATCTGTTCATTCCCTCTTGTTCCAATGGTTTTGATCCATGGTTTTTCATGCTATGGGCTGGTTTGTGTGGAGAACAAGTCCCCCAATCATTCTCTAACACTTGTAAGGCCAAGATCATTCCCTCTTTGCCAAGAAATGATCCTAACGGTTTGCGAAAAAACTATATATAGCATGACCCTTATTCCATTTTCTGCACATTTGATTTGAGATTTCTCTAAGTGGTTGTGATTATTCACTACCTACCTAAGAAAACTTGGAATCAAATCTATTTGGACCCTTTGTAACTCCTCTTTCATTCTTTTATTGCTTTCCTAGCTTGAAAGTTAAACAGTGTTTGACTTTCAGCTTTGACCACGAGATGGTCAACGAGAAGTTCGTTTGAACTTCGCAACGTGAGCGTAGTCATGATGGTTATAGTCCTTAGTGACTATACCTACTGATTACCACGTTGACTCGGCGTAGTGACGAGTCGTAGTTTCGGTCAAAATGCGCATTTAAGCGTATTTTGCAACCAAACTACTCTTGGGTATCAAAACACGTTGTTTTGATATCTAAACCTGTATTCTAACTTAGTTAACCATGTTTTAACATGCTTAGCTCGTCACTTTTAGTTTAGTGCTTGTTTAGAGTGGTAAGTCAAGCGGTCTAAACCACCGCTTAGACTTTCGAACTCGATTCGTTTGGTCGATCATTAGGATCCGACCAAGCATGTTTAGTGACCATAGTTGCATAGGGAATAACCTTCCAAGGTTATATCTTATGGTCACCTAGTTTAAGTAGTTGTATGATAGGTAGTTTATATGCCTTAGGTAAATTACCAAAATTCCCTTTTCATGCATGATTGGATTTTAAGCATATGTAACCTAAACATTGACACCTAACTGATTATGCAACATAAATAAACATGTTTAGGCATATTATACTTGTCATAGGACTACTTAGACGTGTCGAACGCGTTTTACGCGAATGACGCGTTAAAGTAGCATAAGCTACCTAAACGGGTCGTAACGGGTCGAAAGCACTTAGGTTAGGTTCGATTTAGAATGTTGGCTTTGTCAAACCATATCACATGAGTTCCTACACTCATTTGGTTTACAAGACCTCATTCTGTCTGATCTTCTGATTTAGGTGTCGATTTATTTATTAGTGATCCGATTACTAGGTACCACTTGAATTTCCTTGGTTTGCCTGAGCTTCACTAAGTTCTTTAGATCAAGGATACCTTTCCATTCAATGTGAGTACATAGTTCCCTTATTTTACTATTTTCAATTGTTTTGGGGTGATTCATATGTATTAAAAACGATTTCGATATTTTAATGATGTTTTCAAAAACGATTAAGATGGTTTATATTAAACTAAATACGATTTCAATAATGTGAACAAAACTTGTTGGTTGTGATTACATAACGAATGACATTCATTAGCATTGATCAAGCCGACCAGTATTAGGTTATGGTACCATAGGATCTGACAAATCCCGTTATCAGACTACACCCATGGTTGTGTATGGGGGTTATGTAGGTAAAGACCGAATCTGATGATTGTTAACTTACCCTTTGATGGTTTGTTAATACGAGAAACGAGTTTGACGAGTCACGAAGGTTTGAATGTTATTAGCGAGACGACCATAAGTAGTTTCACAATTAAAACGAATATGATTTTGAAACGAGTTAAACGATTTGAGACGATTTAAACGAGATAAACGAATTGGTTAAATGATTGGTTTTGGGTAGTGATTAGATAATGGGACGGGTGTAACATGATAAAGGCATGGTAGATGTAACAACCATAAATTTGTTTCGCGATTTTCATTAAATAAATCACAATTACCGAGTATTTATATTTAAACGTTCATGCTAAAATACTGGTTTATTAAAAACTTTTACAAATTAAAGTGATACCACCTATTGTGGTTTAATTCGACGCTTTAGAATAACGACGAGACAACTTTGCGGAAGCTTCATTAACGCGTGTTCGGTTCTTGCTCACCGCTTGATCTTCATCCGGGGCTCTCGACATTCACCTGTGTTCAAAACCAACTTAAAAGTTAGTTTTGATAGTGAAATAAATGCGGGTTAGAACATCGAATTAAAGAAAATCAGGAAAATCCCAATATTAATCCCTTGATTCTAGAAACAAGAATTCAAATCCAGCCTCCACCGTAATTTACGGTGGTTACGGTGGCCCCTGATTTAATATGTCCCCACCGTAAACCAGTAGAGAACTGGCGTAATGATTTCAGCCCCCACCGTAACTTACGGTGGGCACCGTAAGTTACGGTGGCCCCTGTATCAGCCCTTTCCATTTTGCCGTTTTTGACACGAAAACATTCGTATCTTAGACCTACCGTTTCTTCCTGTATAACTGTAATTTGATTCTCCACATTATGGAGTTAAAATCCATCATCCGGTTTAACAAAATCTCAGACTTTTAAGTCTTCAGCTTATTACCCTTTTTACCAAATTTTGACCCGTTTAGGTTTTTATCAAACAAATATGTTTATTTGATCCATAAACTCATGAAATTCATAATTTCCATATCTCCTATCATATTAATTTCAAATCACGGGATTCTTACATAATAAGAACCCGCTTACACATAAGTTCTTATTTTGACCCGTTTAGAGCGAATTAGGTATATTTAAGCATCAAACTCTCTCTCTCTTTTTCGACACTTCGTCTTCTCATTTTTAAATAGCCTCTTATGTTCCACCACAACTATTTTTGTGGTGGATATAACATAACGAACCACATTCCTACTTTTTACCCTTAGGATAGTCATCTTACGTGATAATCCTGTTCATAGGCATTTGACCCCCAAAGTTGATGCCTACAACTCTTACATGTGTCTAAGAGTTACATGATGATAATACTAGTATCTAAACGACCTCTAAGGGTCGTTTGCCCGATTTACCTATCAAGGGCATTTTCGTCAACTTATTTCCTCCTTTTACGACATAGGTCCTTTTATTAAGGTATCTGACCAACAATGCATTTTTAACTATAATTCTATATATATATATATATATATACGTACCTGGCTCGAGCCAACCTATAGACCCGTTTTATACCTCACGTTAAATTAACCAATATTCTACGACGTCGCAATTATTCAAATTGCTAATCGTTCCTGATAACACACAACTTGACAATCACATTAGTCAATATTGTCAAATGGTGTTATCATCACCATTTGACCCGTTTGGATTATAAGACCAAACCTTTACATAAATTAGTATAAAAGCATGGTTTTAATTTCCAAATTCACCCATTTGCCCCGTTTACCATAAACCATGGTTTTTATCATTTATACTTGTTCCGACTTGTGTCAATCGTGTCGGAACCCTTATTTTTAATGTTACATCGTTCTCATTTATAGTTTATAAAATAAATACGTGTCCCACAAAAAGGGTGTAAGTTTTACTTACCTCATATCCAAGCTACGCTTTTCTTTTTCTTCTCGATTCGTTTGACCCGTTTCTTCCCAAGCCTCCACCTTGCTCATTAAGTGTCAAACTATCGTCATCATTCAAAGGTGGTTAGTTTAGTCATTTATAATCACGACTATTCCACCTTACGTGTTTTCTATGTCCAAACTACCGTTCGACCTCATTATTTATTAATTCAACTTATCAAAAGTTAACTACTTTTGATCACATGATTTACACAATTAAGTCTAATTCAACATGATGTTTATAACCCTTATCACTTCACATTTCACTTAATTTGCCATATTATTCAAATGCGCATTTTATCCGAAATTTCAACATTTAGCTTTCTCTTAGGCATTATGTCAAACACCTAGTGGGCATTCTTTTATAAAATTTAACAATCGAACTTATGGCTACCTATCTTGCCAATTTTTTTTTAACATCTTTTACTAGATAATCATCAAATTCATGGTTAAATGTCAAGATTAACTTCATAGAGTTCAAATAACACTAGTTTGACAATCATGATTCTAGTGTTCATCATGTTTTCTACAAACCCATTAAACACCCATAACGGATGATCATGACCTTTATAATTTCAACACTAATTCAACTAGTTATTAACTAGGGTTTACTCCTAGACATCATACTACTTCAAGATTCATCCATGCATGACATATTTAACCTCAATTTCAGTTTCTCACAATTAACCTAGAAATCAAGATGAATCAAAACATTAAAATTTTACATACCTTATGATCCTTTCAACTAGGTGATCATGAATTTGTGCTTGAGATTCGATTTAGACTTGATTAGAGGCTTCAATTTGTGAATTTTGTGAGGATTTTAGGGTTTAAAGAAAACCCCTGTCGCCCCTTGCTTCTTTGATCGACCAGACACCCCAAAGTGGGTGTTTGGTGTGTTTTAATTTTGGTTTATGTTATTAAGTTTCAAATTTAACAACATAGGCCCCTCAACTTTTGTTTGGTTTATAACTTGAATAATTTTGTTCTTTCACTTAATTACAAGACTTGTACTAGGTTATTTATTTCCTAGTTATTTATCTTGTTCAAAACCCGTTTTATTTTAAGTCCCGTTAAGTTTTGGGCCGTTTATATACTTTCCTTCTCGAAGTATTTCCCATCCTTTTAATAAATATTAGATTTATTTATTTAAAATCCTAAAATTTACCGGGTAAGTTTTACCACTAACTGTATTTTACCCGTCCTTTAGTATTAACATGGTTTGATTACCAAACCCGTTTTCGGGGTGTTACAAGTCTACCCCCGTTAGAGAGGTTGCGTCCTCGAAACCTTTTCTTATATAATTCATTGAGTTTAAACTCAATGTATTTGTTCCGAGTAATCTTTTAAACATTACTTATACTTTTAACCAATTGTTAGTATTACCAGATAAGTATGGTAATATCTTTTTGGTCACTAATTGTCTACGTATCTCATACGACATAATGCAACTTGAAATAACATAATTTCGTTATTTCTACTAGTTTAGTTAACTTAGCGATATCCATCGCTTTTATATATTATCGAACTCTTTGTGAATTCGTTACCTTGACCCGTTTAAAGGTCTTTAGTAAAATCTTTCACTTTTAGCAACAATTTCTTTTGTTTTCAAATTCATTTATTCGGTTCAGTTATACCGAATTCACCGCTTACAAGCAACCAAATTTATTTAAATGACCTTAACCGGTCCCACTAACTAGACTTATTAGTCCAGTTACTCTTTACCGCTCACTTGGTTGTAATGTGATTCCACTTCACATTGCATTTCTTGACCGTGTTCGTGTCACATCGTGTATAATCTATATCAACCTTTCATTTTTGAAAATATCACTTTTCGAATATATCGTCTTGCGCCTATCAATGTCAACACTTGTATCTTTCATGTTTACTATTTGAATTCCTACCAGAATTTATATTTGTAAAAACGTTATTTCTTACTAAAACCGAAGTTTTAGTTTAGGATTTCCTCTTTATCTTTTGTAAATTATCCGTACCAGGATATTGACAGTCCGTAATTTATTCTTTTACAGTCCTAGTTTTATGTGGGAATTCTCAACTGGTTCCCTCGCTCGTCTAAGTAACCCGTAGATTCTTTTACTTAGCCTCGTAGGCTATTTCTTTAGGCTTTCACCTCTTTAGGGCGTTGCCTTTATGATTCTTTTCCTTTTTATTCATGACCCATGGGTCAGTTTAGTCTCGTAGACCATTACACTGTTTATAACCCGAAGGTTATAATGATTCCCGTAGATCGTCCTTTTTATATTCTAAAATCATTTGTTTTTGCATCAAAATTATGTTCCCTCTGACTGTAATTTGTGTCCGCAATCATTTCATATTTAATTCCGACCCATTACATGGGGTCATTAAGATCTCGCATTTTCCTTTATGCGGTTTGCACTTACTTACTTTAGCAAGTGTCATTCTTTACTAAATTCGTCTGACTTGTTCGCGTGAAAATTCATCACTTATGAATGTCAAACTTCAATCTTTGTTCGACTCGTTCAACTTTAAAATAGTTGAACATGATTTATCAAAACATCTACTTACTTCATGTTGTCGTCTTTAAGTCATGACTCAATATCCAAATCTTTTTGCTTTCCATCCTAGTTTCCGTTTCTCGGTCTATGCATGTGTTTAAATCCTTATCCATCAACCGGGTGTTTTACTGAAGTCGTTATAATTGCAACCCTCCCGGTATGCATTAAGACCTCGCTTCATTTTTATATTCTGACTTTGTCCTTGAGTTTGACGTTTTACAAAAATGACCTGTTTAGAGACATATTCGCATTTTCCGGGTTCGAGTGTAAGTACACTACCTCCCAATGCAGATCTTGATCATTTTACATGTTTATATTCTTCAGGGTTCGAGTGTAAGTACACCCCCTCCCAATACATGTCTACATCATTTTACATGTTTGCATTTTCCGGGTTCGAGTGTGAGTACACCCCCTCCCAATACATGTCTACATCATTTTACATGTTTGCATTTTCCGGGTTCGAGTGTAAGTACACCCCCTCCTGATACATGTCTACATCATTTTACATGTTTGCATTTTCCGGGTTCGAGTGTAAGTACACCCCCTCCTGATACATGTCTACATCATTTTACATGTTTGCATTTTCCGGGTTCGAGTGTAAGTACACCCCCTCCCGATACGTATTCTGATCATCTTACGTGTTTCTTTGTCCCTACACTCGGGCTCATTATCCTAATGTAATATGCTTCCGTCACTCGGCTGCGCGTTTACATTATTATCAGATATTTTGTTCATTTGATTCTTTTGGGTACTTTTTAATTTGTCCCATTTACCCCGTCCTTACTATATCAGATGTAAATGTGTCCGCTATAAGAAACTCATGGTATCATATGCCACTACTTACTTGGCCAGAGTAAGCGATTAACACATGACATACACGACCTTTTTATAGTTTTCACATCACACCCCATGTGAGTAACACCTCTATTTAGTTTTCTTGGAAATAATATCCTGGATAGGTATTCTATTCAGGTTTTCCAGGTTTCTAATTTACATATGCGACAATCATTCTTTACATGTTTGTTGCATATTGCTAATTGCGTGATTATATTTAAAAGCACGCACCTGATAATGCTTGCCCCAACGGGCGTTTCTTGCCATTAACCTTGTTCGCGGTCTTTACGTGATTTAGTCCTTAGTGAGCATGTTCCTCTTGTCATGGCTCGGACTGTTTTTCTATCACATCCTTAATTTGTTTAACCATTGTCATCTTTAAATGCAAGTGTCCTTCAAACAATACATTCACAAAAGTTAGTAATGTCAACTTTACTAAATGCCCGTATCATAATACAAGACTTTTGTACTATATGTGTCAGCGCACGAAATGTTGTTAACTATATCTATCATTTAATTGGGGTAACGTGTATTACACAATAACCCTATGTGTTGTTTACCACACTTTAATATGCTAAACGCCTAACATACATACACTTACCGGATTTGCGATCAAGCATACCGAACACCAATCTTTATTAAGAGCATAAGGTTTAAGTCCAAGCATGGTTTTCCCACCATACTTGAATCTCTTAAACCAGGGCTCTGATACCAACTTGTAACAACCATAAATTTGTTTCGCGATTTTTATTTAAATAAATCACAATTACCGAGTATTTATATTTAAACGTTCATGCTAAAATACTGGTTTATTAAAAACTTTTACAAATAAAAGTGATACCACCTATTGTGGTTTAATTCGCTGCTTTAGAATAACGACGAGACAACTTTGCGGAAGCTTCATTAACGTGTGTTCGGTTCTTGCTCGACGCTTGATCTTCATTCGGGGCTCTCGACATTCACCTGTGTTCAAGACCAACTTAAAAGTTAGTTTTGATAATCAAATAAATGCGGGTTGTGTCACACCCCGACCACGTAAAACAACAAAACGTGGCGGAATCGTCGGGGAGTGTTGTAACAGAATCATTTGTTTCATAACACATGGAAAATTGAAATTTTGTTTTATTGATTAAAGGAGTTACAATGTCTTAACAAACAAAGAATATAACATAATCAACTAGTCTTGCATCTTTTATTGTCACTAAGGCCCAAGTCCGCCTATGTGTATCTTGATCAATCCTATGTATCATCTCCTGAAACACATGTGAAAATAGGTACGTCAGCATAAAAATGCCGGCGAGTACATAGGTTTTATTGATTTAGGATTCATGACTTATAAGTTTGGAAAAAGTTGTTTAACAAAAGTCAGTCATGATCCTTCTAAAATGTTTTGTTTTATAAATCATTGAAAAACGATGATAGATATGTATATGTAAAAGAATAATGTATGGTTAAATGAATAACCAAGTAAAATGAGTTTGTATATAACAAACAGTTTTGTAAAACAATGTCTTGTGAAAAATATGTCATTTGTATAAAATGTTTAAGTTCAAACTGAATGATTTATGTAACGCTACGATATGTAATATAATACAAGCACTTATATATAGGAAGTACCAGCGGCGTATCCACCATGCTTGTATCATATTACACACATCTCGTTACTTTAATCACTTACCCAAAAAAACCACCAATGTAAATTGCCCATGTCTAAACCAATTGTCAAGTCCTGTGGTACCATTACTTACTACCGAGCGGCGTATGGCAAGTGAAATATGTATCAAAATGTCATGTATGGCAAGTGAAATATGTATCACTAAACCATAGGTGAAAATACACAAAACAAGTATTGAAGTAAAACTTGGTTTAAATCAAAGTTATGTTTTGTGGAAATGCATGCTATACTGATACAAACACTTATGCGGTATGTTAAACGCATACATTCAAGCCTTGAGACCGTAGGATAACCTTAGAGTAAAGGTTATCAAAGTGAAAATGTTTTCGGATTCAGTCATTCCTTACACCCAAACAAACCTAGGATGTCAGGAACGGGATTTGTCAAGTCCTATGGTACCATTACTTACTACCGAGCGGCGTAGCTAATGTTAATGAATGTAATAAAGAACCGTTAAACAAACCAAATGCTATACCGAATGTAAGCATGTGATGTGATGTAAATGTACTAAGTATGGACAAAATGAACATACATAGCAGGAAAAAGTAATGTAAATCAAATGTACTAAGTATGCTAAGTAAACATACAAAGTAGAAAAGTCATGTAAATCAATGTGCTAGCATGTTCAGTAAACATACATAGCAGAAAAAGTAGTGAAAAACAATGCGCTAGCATGTTAAGTAAACATACATAGCAAAATAAATGTAATGAAAAACAAAGTGCTAGCATGTTAAGTAAACATACATAGCAAAACATAATGAAATCATGTACTAATAGTGTACTAATGAAAATAGCAAGTATATGATATAAAAACATGAAAAGCATGAAAGTAACAAGTAGGCACATGTGTTTCACCCAAAATGTTTGAAAACAGTAAAAGAGGGGACTATGTACTCACTTGAGGGTGCTTAGAAGTCTTGAACAACAACCAAGCAAAGCTAGAGGGATCACGGAATCAAACGGCACCCTGTATAGATAACTACATAAATAACCGGACCTAAATCGGGGGATTGGATAGTATGAGGTTTCGTAAACCAAATGAGTATTGGAACTCATATGATATGGTTAAACAAAGCCCACATACTAAAATGAAACCTAACCTAAGTGCTTACGACCCATTACGACCCGTTTAGGTAGCTTATGCTACTTTAACGCGTCGTTCGCGTAAAACGCGTTTGGAATGCCTAACTAGTCCTATGACAAGCAAGATATGCCTTAACATGTTTAATATTGTTGCCAAAACAGTTTATATGTCAAAAGTTATGTTACATAGGCTTAAAATGAATTTTAGCGCAAAAAGGGAATTTTGGTAATTTACCTAAGGCATAAGAACTACTTATCATACAACTACTTAAACGACGTGACCATAAGGTATAACCTCGGAAGGTTATTCCCTTTACAACTATGGTCACCTAAAGTGTTTGGTCGGATCCTAATGATCGACCAAATGGGTCGGGTTCGAAAGTATAAGCGATTGATTAGATCGCTTACCTTTACGACCCTAAACAAGCATAAATCTAAAAGCGACGAGCTAAACATGCTAGAACACGTTTAGTAAAGTTAGAAATCAGGTTTGGTATCAAAACAAACGGTTTTGATACCCTAGAGTAGTTTGATTACAAAATACGTGAGGAAACGCATTTTGGCCGAAACTACGACTCGTCACTGAGCCTAGATAACGTGGTAATCGGTGGGTATAGTCACTAGGGACTATAACCATCGTGATTACGCTCACGTTATGAAGTTCAAACGAACTTCGCGTTGACCATAAACTAGTCAATGCAGAAAGTCAAACACAGTTTGACTTTAACGCTAAAACGAATGAAAAACGCGAAAGAATAATTACAGAAGGTCCTCGCAAGATTTAACACGATTCGCTTTCAGGTAGGAAGTATACACTTCCACTTAGAAAGTTTTGAATCAGATTAAATGTGAGGAAGATGGGCAAATGGGTTGGGTATTTATAGGAAAGGTAGAACCGTTAGGATCGTTCCTCGATAATCGAGCTTAAATCTTGGCCCTCCACTTGTGCCCATTGTTTTGCAATACAAGGGGTAGTTAAAAACCATCAAAATCAGCCCCTAGATTGATCAAAAACATGTCCAAGTTCAACGAATACCAGCTGCTGTTTTAGAAAATGGTTTTTCTGTTATTGGGCTTCTCACGCGGCCCGCTTAAGATTTGTACATGGGCTCACCGGCCCGCATGGGTAACTATTCAGAAATGACAGTTTAGCCCCTGCACTTCAGAAACATGTGTTTTGGCCCATTTTTGGCACGTTTAAGCCCCGTTAACCTCATTTCAAGGCTCCAAGATGAAGTTAAAGTGTAGGGGACTTGAAACATGCTCAAAAATATTCCGGATGTCGGTTCTTTTGGTCGTACGATCGCGTTATTCGCTTAATTACGACGGAATGCGCATAAGAGCGAAAAACGATCCAAATTGCGTGACGAATGGATTTTTCTCATGCCAAACACTAAAATAAAATATTTTAATGCTTGCATAAATTTTTGGATGTCCGGATGTATTCAGAACGTAAGTTATGCGCGAAAATGCAAACTTATGCACTTTTTGACGCTTTTAGTCCCTGAATGAGCATAAAGTTTGTTTTAGCACACCAAACCACTCAAAGCCTATTTCTAGGCTATGTAAAGGATATTTAGGATGTGTTTAACTTATGGCTATGTTCCGGAATGTTCGTTACAGTTCAAATTGACATACTTTCGCAGTTTGTCGAATTTAGTCCCTGTAAGCGAATAGACTTGATTTCGGCATACCAAACCATCCAAAACTTATTTCTAAGTTATGTAAAGCTTATTTAGAGTATGTTAAGCCTATGTCACTATTCCGGAGTGTTTGTTGCATTAAACTGGTTATATTTACGCATTAGTGCGCGTATAACCTTCCAGAAAGCGATTTAAAGCCCGAAATCGAACAAGAGTTGATATGTGCAAATGATACACATAGTTTTACAAATCCCAAATTATGAAATATTTGTTTTATGGTTGAAGAGACACAGATGTCACAGTCTCCCCTACATTAGGAAATTTCGTCCCGAAATTTATCTTAGAGGAAACTTGTGAGAGCTTGAAACATGAGGTCGAAAAGATCGAACAACACTGGCTAGAGTCCTGAACTTCTAGTAACTTCAAATAACACCATGCTTGCAATGTGAGAGGGTCACTTATATACAAGTATATAAAGCGTTATTGGTACGTCCACCGTACCTCTATTACATTGTTCACATTTTGTTACGGTTGCCACTATTGGTCCTTACACATAATAAGTCTTACCGTGGTTTCCGTGCACTGAACTTCGTAATTATGTATGCATCCATAATTACGTAATTCCTTGCATAGTCACGTAGGGCATCTTATAATGTGTAGGGGAGGAAAACAATGAACGAGCCTGTGATGATTGTGACTAGACCATACTGGGGTCCTTTTTAATTGAGTCAATAAATGATCTCCAGACCGCCAAGGAGTCTTTTCAGCTTATCTCATCACATGTCATTCTCAAACGGATTCTGAATCAATCCTTTGACTAGACCACTCAAAGGGTCTCTTTTGAATCATGGAATGGTACTATATAATCCAAGGGTCTTGACTATCACGTAGAAGCCCAATAAGGATTTAAGGTAGTACCTTTTTGAATATCCTACTACGAATCCCTCATATGAAGATATGAAAGGTTCTATGAGGATTTGGATAACGAATATCTAGAGTATTCAAAAACACAAAATGCATAAAAGAAAACACAAAATGTATAAACACATAATCACATAATTGTTTAACTTGATTTGTTATTTTTGGACACGGATATTTAAAGCACACCAGGAATCCAATCCATGGATTTCATTTGGCACTTTTAAAAATTATCAAGAATCTAACTATGAAGATAGAAAGATCTTAAAGAGGAAATTCGATTTCGATTATAAAGAATCAAAATGTTCGAATTTTGGTACACAAGGAATCCAATTAAGGACTCCGATTTGAGTAACAATTATCCACAAGGACCTAATTGTGAGGATAAAAAGATCCCATATGGATTTTGGAAGTTGAAGATGTTTTGAAATCTTGCACTGGGTGTGCTTAAGTTAAAACATGAAGTAAAAATGCTTATGAAATTGAGATGCTAGATATGCCAGGGCGACACATGAAGCGGAATTTGAAGGTTAAGTCAATGTATGAGGAAATACTTTGAAAACTATGCATGGGGTTCTAAAATGGGTTCAATGTTTTTCGAAACCTTATATATATAATACTTTTGAAATCATAAAGTAGGTGTATTAGGTAGGTATATTTATAAAAATGTTTAAAAATCATGCAGGATGAATTTTGAAATTATGTATAAGGTTTTTGAAAACATGAGTGATGCTTTTGAAATCATGCACTTGATATAAGTAATTATACTGTATTAATAACATTTTGAAATCATGAAGGTCGTTTTTGAAAACATAGTCATTGTTTTTGAAATCATGGAGGTTGTTTTTTGAAAATATAGACAATGTTTTTGAAATTATGCATATGATATATTAAGTAAATACACTATATTAAAAACGTTTTTGAACTATATATAAAATGTTTTTGAAATCATGAAGGTTGTTTTGAAAACTTATGTTATGCATGTTGAAAAAAAATCAGAACGTAATGGGTATGAGATTTGAAAATACCCTTAGTTATCTAACCAAGGATTCAAAGGCACAGATGTGCGAAAAAGCATGATTACTCATTATTTCGCTTTATTTCTTGTAGTTTGTTTCTAGAATGAAACGAGTACTTAAAATTTTCAAGGAAATCATTAGCGATCACTTGAAAGAGAGAATCACAAGAGTAGTTTCTAAAGACCATAACTCCTTGATGTAGGTATCATAGGGAAATGCCATACACATATGTAACTACATTTGTATATTAGAAATGCGAACAACGACTTTTATTTATGAACGAGGCAGATTGTTTCACAGTACAAGAAAACAGAAGAAGCAAACGCATAAGACAGCAATATCTTTTGCTCAGTCAAATGCTCATCCAAGGGTTGGATTTGCATTGAAAATCTTCGGGCAATCCCTTCGGAAATGGCCCATTTCGCCACAGATGTAGCAAGAACGAGCTTGTGCAGGATTCACTTGAGGTTGGTTTGGACCACCTTGCTTTGGGGTAAATCGACAAGCATTTGCCAGGTGACCGAGTCGCCCACATGATGCACACAAACGACACTGTAGGTGAGCTAAGTGGTGTGCGTTACATTTGTTGCATATCGGTGCAGTTCCGTTGTAGGGCTTCTTAGCTAGTGGTGTCGCCACTTGGCTAGGTCCCGTTTAATTTGGTGTGACAGCAGCGTGTTTCCTTGAAGCTTTACGCTTCTTTGATTTTGGTGCAAGCTCGACTTCTGCTTCCCGCGGTGACTCTTGAGTGGCTCCATTTTTGAGACGAGACATGGCGATACCTAAATCCACAGACCTCAGGATTACCTCTCCTATTTGCTGGGCAAATTTGGCTGTTTGCTCGGACGTTTGACCGTTGCTGAGGTAAAGAGACATTCTAGAAGAAAATGAAAGATATAGGAAGAAACAAATGAAATGTTATCGGATAAACAAAACAGAAAGGCAATGCATACGAATTGCGATCATTTGTTTATTACCTAAGGCAAACAAATGAGATGGTGACAAATCAAAGCAAGCGGATCATAATAATGTATCGCTGAAGACATGCTCGCCTATAAGTGAACACTCACCCCAAGAGTTCCCAGGTAAGAGTGACTGGTCCGATACTGCGGATTTGTACGAACACTCTAGCCTTAGACAGAAAACTCAGAGTACATGCATTCACTCTTCCAGTTTGCACGTGTTCACATCATTTAGACCCGAACTTTGACAGGATTTTGAAAACTCGAAAGGCACTAAGCCAAATGTGATTCAAACTGGAAGGGTTCAAAACCTTATAACAAAGGGTTCAAAACCTAGTAATCAATCATCCTAGAACAGATGATTAGTTTTCAAAGCGGATCAAATTTATGTTCTTGTTGTGGTTGTCACCTAAGGATAAGTGACGGTATTGTTTTATGACTAGGTCAAAGCATTACTAATAACCTAATTCCCTATAACCATGAGCTCTGATACCAACTTTTCTGTCACACCCCGACCACGTAAAACAACAAAACGTGGCGGAATCATCGGGGAGTGTTGTAACAGAATCATTGTTTCATAACACATGGAAAATTGAAATTTTGTTTTATTGATTAAAGGAGTTACAATGTCTTAACAAACAAAGAATATAACATAATCAACTAGTCTTGCATCTTTTATTGTCACTAAGGCCCAAGTCCGCCTATGTGTATCTTGATCAATCCTATGTATCATCTCCTGAAACACATGTGAAAATAGGTACGTCAGCATAAAAATGCCGGCGAGTACATAGGTTTTATTGATTTAGGACTCATGACTTATAAGTTTGGAAAAAGTTGTTTAACAAAAGTCAGTCATGATCCTTGTAAAAATGTTTTGTTTTATAAATCATTTGAAAAACGATGATAGATATGTATATGTAAAAGAATAATGTATGGTTAAATGAATAACCAAGTAAAATGAGTTTGTATATAACAAACAGTTTTGTAAAACAATGTCTTGTGAAAAATATGTCATTTGTATAAAATGTTTAAGTTCAAACTGAATGATTTATGTAACGCTACGATATGTAATATAATACAAGCACTTATATATAGGAAGTACCAGCGACGTATCCACCATGCTTGTATCATATTACACACATCTCGTTACTTAAATCACTTACCCAAACAAACCACCAATGTAAATTGCCAATGTCTAAACTAATTGTCAAATGTCATTGTGAAAACCATGTCAAAAATGTCTATGTCAAATGTCAATCATGTAAAGTGTAAACAAAATGTCATGTATGGCAAGTGAAATATGTATCACTAAACCATAGGTGAAAATACACAAAACAAGTATTGAAGTAAAACCTGGTTTAAATCAAAGTTATGTTTTGTGGAAATGCATGCTATACTGATACAAACACTTATGCGGTATGTTAAACGCATACATTCAAGCCTTGAGACAGCAGGATAACCTTAGAGTAAAGGTTATCAAAGTGAAAGTGTTTTTGGATTCAGTCATTCCTTACACCCAAACAAACCTAGGATGTCAGGAACGGGATTTGTCAAGTCCTATGGTACCATTACTTACTACCGAGCAGCGTAGCTAATGTTAATGAATGTAATAAAGAACCGTTAAACAAACCAAATGTTATACCGAATGTAAGCATGTGATGTGATGTAAATGTACTAAGTATGGACAAAATGAACATACATAGCAGGAAAAAGTAATGTAAATCAAATGTACTAAGTATGCTAAGTAAACATACAAAGTAGAAAAGTCATGTAAATCAATGTGCTAGCATGCTCAGTAAACATACATAGCAGAAAAAGTAGTGAAAAACAATGCGCTAGCATGTTAAGTAAACATACATAGCAAAATAAATGTAATGAAAAACAATGTGCTAGCATGTTAAGTAAACATACATAGCAAAACATAATGAAATCATGTACTAATTGTGTACTAATGAAAATAGCAAGTATATGATATAAAAACATGAAAAGCATGAAAGTAACAAGTAGGCACATGTGTTTCACCCCAAAATGTTTGAAAACAGTAAAAGAGGGGACTATGTACTCACTTGAGGGTGCTTAGAAGTCTTGAACAACAACCAAGCAAAGCTAGAGGGATCACGGAATCAAACGGCACCCTATATAGATAACTACATAAATAACCGGACCTAAATCGGGGTATTGGATAGTATGAGGTTTCGTAAACTAAATGAGTATTGGAACTCATATGATATGGTTAAACAAAGCCCACATACTAAAATGAAACCTAACCTAAGTGATTACGACCCATTACGACCCGTGTAGGTAGCTTATGCTACTTTAACGCGTCATTCGCGTAAAACGCGTTTGGAATGCCTAACTAGTCCTATGACAAGCAAGATATGCCTTAACATGTTTAATATTGTTGCCAAAATAGTTTATATGTCAAAAGTTATGTTACATAGGCTTAAAATGAATTTTAGCGCAAAAAGGGCATTTTGGTAATTTACCTAAGGCATAAGAACTACTTATCATACAACTACTTAAACGACGTGACCATAAGGTATAACCTCGGAAGGTTATTCCCTTTACAACTATGGTCACCTAAAGTGTTTGGTCGGATCCTAATGATCGACCAAATGGGTCGGGTTCGAAAGTATAAGCGATTGATTAGATCGCTTACCTTTACGACCCTAAACAAGCACAAATCTAAAAGCGACGAGCTAAACATGCTAGAACACGTTTAGTAAAGTTAGAAAACAGGTTTGGTATCAAAACAAACGGTTTTGATACCCTAGAGTAGTTTGGTTACAAAATACCCCGAGGAAACGCATTTTGGCTGAAACTACGACTCGTCACTGAGCCTAGATAACGTGGTAATCAGTGGGTATAGTCACTAGGGACTATAACCATCGTGATTACGCTCACGTTATGAAGTTCAAACGAACTTCGCGTTGACCATAAACTGGTCAATGCAGAAAGTCAAACACAGTTTGACTTTAACGCTAAAACGAATGAAAAACGCGAAAGAATACTTACAGAAGTTCCCCGCAAGATTTAACCCGATTCGCTTTCAGGTAGGAAGTATACACAACCACTTAGAAAGTTTTGAATCAGATTAAATGTGAGGAAGTTGGGCAAATGGGTTGGGTATTTATAGGAAAGGTAGAACCGTTAGGATCGTTCCTCGATAATCGAGCTTAAATCTTGGCCCTCCACTTGTGCCCATTGTTTTGCAATACAAGGGGTAGTTAAAAACCATCAAAATCAGCCCCTAGATTGATCAAAAACATGTCCAAGTTCAACGAATACCAGCTGCTGTTTTAGAAAATGGTTTTTCTGTTACATGGCTTCTCACGCGGCCCGCTTAAGATTTGTACATGGGCTCACGCGGCCCGCATGGGTAACTATTCAGAAATGACAGTTTAGCCCCTGCACTTCAGAAACATGTGTTTTGGCCCATTTTTGGCACGTTTAAGCCCTGTTAACCTCATTTCAAGGCTCTAAGATGAATTTAAAGTGTAGGGGACTTGAAACATGCTCAAAAATATTCCGGATGTCGGTTCGTTTGGTCGTACGATCGCGTTATTCGCTTAATTACGACGGAATGCGCATAAGCGCGAAAAATGATCCTAATTGTGTAAGAATGGATTTTTCTCATGTCAAACACTAAAATAAAATATTTTAATGCTTGCATAAATTTTTGGATGTCCGGATGTATTCAGAACGTAAGTTATGCGCGAAAATGCAAACTTATGCACTTTTTGACGCTTTTAGTCCCTGAAAAGGTTATTTAGAGTATGTTAAGCCTATTTCACTATTCCGGAGTGTTTGTTGCATTAAACTGGTTATATTTACGCATTAGTGCGCGTATAACCTTCCAGAAAGCGATTTAAAGCCCGAAATCGAACAAGAGTTGATATGTGCAAATGATACACATAGTTTTACAAATCCCAAATTAAAGAATTCAAATCCAATATTTATCCCTTGATTCTAGAAACAAGAATTCAAATCCAGCCTCCACCGTAACTTAAGGTGGTCACCGTAAGTTACGGTGGCCCTTGATTTAATATGTCCCCACCGTAAACCAGTAGAGAACTGGCGTAATGATTTCAGCCCCCACCGTAACTTACGGTGGGCACCGTAAGTTACGGTGGCCCCTGTATCAGCCCTTTCCATTTTGCCGTTTTTGACACGAAAACATTCGTATCTTTCAATCCGCTTGTCCGTTTGACCTACCGTTTCTTCCTACATAATTGTAATTTGATTCTCCACATTATGGAGTTAAAATCCATCATCCGGTTTACAAAATCTCAGACTTTTAAGTCTTCAGCTTATTACCCTTTTTACCATATTTTGACCCGTTTAGGTTTTTATCAAACAAACATGTTTATTTGATCCTTAAACTCATGAAATTCATAATTTCCATATCTCCTATCATATTAATTTCAAATCACGGGATTCTTACATAATAAGAACCCGCTTACACTTAAGTTCTTATTTTGACCAGTTTAGAGCGAATTATGACATTTAAGCATCAAACTCTCTCTCTCTCTTTTTCCACATTTCGTCTTCTCACTTTTAAATAGCCTCTTATGTTCCACCACAGCTATTTTTGTGGTGGATATAACATAACGAACCACATTCCTACTTTTTACCCTTAGGATAGTCATCTTACGTGATTATCCTGTTCATAGGCATTTGACCCCCAAAGTTGATGCTTACAACTCTTACATGTGTCTTAGAGTTACATGATGATAATACTAGTATCTAAACGACCTCTAAGGGTCGTTTGCCATATTTACCTATCAAGGACATTTTCGTCAACTTATTTCCTCCTTTTACGACATAGGTCCTTTTACTAAGGTATTTGACCAACATTGCATTTTTAACTATGATTATATATATATATATATATATATATATATATATAGGAGACCGCTAAAATGAGAACCACCTCCAGTTGTAAGAACTGAGAGAACCACTTTCTAGCCTTTAGATCAATGAGATGGATGGATGAGATTTAAAGTAACTAAAATTAATATTAAATGGATTTTGTCTTATTATGTCTTTAATATTATAATCCAAAAGGGTAGTATAGTAAAATTACACTATTTTGTCTTTATATATATATTATATTTAATTGCCTTTTTGTCTTATTCATTAATTACTTTATATTAAAAAAACAGAATTTTATGTTAAACAATAAATTAAATTCAGATTTGTATAATAATTTTTTTTAAAGAATTTTTTTATTAAAATCTTTCTTTAAATTAAGATTTTTTTAACAACCCGAATTTTTTTGCGCGCCGGTTTTTGGCGTCCCGTTTTTTTTGCGCGCCGGTTTTTATTAAGATTTTTTTAACAACCCGAATTTTTTTTAACGGTCTTTTACGTTAACGTTTTTACGTTAACGTTTTTTTCGTTTTAATAAAAAAAAAATTTACGTTTTACGTAGAACTTTTTACTTTTTACGTTTTACGTAAAACGTAAAACGTAAAACGTTTTACGTTTTTTTACGTTACATGTTTTTTACGTTAACGGTTTTTTTTTACGTTAACGGTTTTTACGTTAACGGTTTTTTACGTTAACGTTTTTACGTTAACGTTTTTTCGTTTTAGTAAAAAAAAAATTACGTTTTACGTAGAACTTTTTACTTTTTACGTTTTACGTAAAACGTAAAACGTTTTACGTTAAACGTTTTACGTTTTACGTTTTACGTAAGACTTTTTACGACTTACGTAAAACGTTTTACGTAAAACTTTTTACGCTTCACGTTTTTACGTTTTACGTCAAAAAAGTTTTTACGGGTTATTTTACGTTAACGGTTTTTTTACGTTAACGGTGACGTTAACGGTTTTTTACGTTAACGTTTTTACGTTAACGTTTTTTTCGTTTTAGTAAAAAAAAATTTACGTTTTACGTAGAACTTTTTTACTTTTTACGTTAACATTTTTTACGTTTAACACGCCGGTTTTTTACGTTAACGTTTTTTACGTTTTTTTACGTTTTACTTTTTACGTTAACGTTTTTACATTAACGTTTTTTTCGTTTTAGTAAAAAAAAAAAATTTACGTTTTTACGTTTTACCTAAAACTTTTTACGTTAAAAAGTTTACGGTTGACGTAAAAAAGTTTACGGTTTAATTTTTTTTAACAAAAATTTTTTTACGCAAAAACGAACGCACCCAGAAATCGCAAACTCAATGAAGCGTCTCAGATATATTGTTATCATCATCGACGCCTAAAAATAAAAAAATAAAAACCCAACAAACAAAAATCAAAAGAACGAGTGGATTCTAGAAAAAAAAACGAAGTTTTGGCTCAGATTTTCCGATAATCAACGGCTGCAAAATGGGGTTGCAGGTTCAAAAACCTACCCTCCGCCGTCCTTGCCGCGCCATTGTCAGTTTTTTTTACATCATCACTGCCGATTCAAAAAATGAGGCACCATATTCAACTGATTTAAACATTCAAAAGGGACAAGAAACATCATTCAAACATATTTCAAGCCCAGATTCAACATTCAAACATATTCAAACGATTTTGAACATTCAAAAGGGACAAGATCATCATTCAAACATATTCAAACGATTTGAACATTCAAAAGGAAAACAAGAACATCATTCAAACAAATTTCAAACCCAGATTCAACATGAAACCCAGATTCAACATCAAACCCATATTCAAACATCAAACCCCAGATTCAAACCCAGATTCAACATCAAACCCAGATTCAACATCAAACCCATATTCAACCCCAGATTCAACATCAAAACCATATGCAGTGACGGAGGGTTGCAAAAATCAAACCCACAAAATTAAAGATCCAAACACACTAAACCCAGAAAAATCCCCAACATACTAAACCCAGTAAAATCAAGAACATAGTGCAAAAAAGTACCAGATAAAATCAACAACACAGTGGCAAAGGAACTGATGAACTAGTCCCGGGGAGGAGACCGGGACCTCCGCCGCCCACAGCGGCGCTGCCACCGGCCCACCACCCAGCCGTCGAACCGCCACGACCAGCCACTAAACCACTGTGTAGAACCACCGTCGCCGACCAAACCCACATATCCAAAACAGATCAAACCCATATCGAATCAGATCCCCAACCGCCGCCGCTGTGAGCGGCAGCGCCGCCGCTAAACCGACGCCGATCCACTCCCTTGTGTTCCTCTCTCTCCTTCTGTCTTTCTCTCTCTTCGTTCCCACTTCGGTTCGCCGGTCCGCCGTTCCCACTCCCGTCACTCACCGCCGCTCCCACTCCCGTCGCTCACCACCACCACCCAGACAATGGTGGTGGTGGTCCGTTCATCCATTGAAAGAGGGGGTGACCGGAATACCGGCTCCGGCAGTCAACCGGTGTGGCTGTCAGACAGAGGATGAGATAAATGAGACCATGAATTGAGAAATGAAGAGTTTGATGTTTCTGTGTGTGTGTGTTTATTTTTGGAGAAGATGAGAAATGAACTTGGAGATATTAAGAGATTAGAGAAGATGATATATGGATCTGAGAGTTATAGAGGAGAGAGGAGAGAGGAGTGAGGTTTACAAAATGTCAGTGAATTTAAATGAAGAGAGAGGAAAGATTTGATATTTGGGGTAAAAGACCAAAATACCCTTTTTGTTGGCTGAATATGATTGGTGGAGAATGGTTCTCGCGGTTCTTACAACTGGGGATGGTTCTTATTTTAGCGGCTCCCTATATATATATATATATATATATATATATATATATATATATATATATATATATATATATATATATATATATATATATATATATATATATATATATATATATATATATATATATATATATATATATATATATATATATATATATATATATATATATATATATATATATATATATATATATATATATATATATGTACCTGGCTCGACCCAACCTATAGAACCATTTTATACCTCGCGTTAAATTAACCAATATTCTACGACGTCGCAATTATTCAAATTGCTAATCGTTACTGATAACATACAACTTGACAATAGCATTAGTCAATATTGTCAAATGGTGTTATCATCACCATTTGACCCGTTTGGGTTATAAGTCCAAACCTTTACGTATATTAGTATAAAAGCATGGTTTTAATTTCCAAATTCACCCATTTGCCCCGTTTACCATAAACCGTGGTTTTTATCATTTATACTTGTTCCGACTTGTGTCAATGGTGTCAGAACCCTTATTTTGGATGTTACATCGTTCTCATTTATAGTTTATAAAATAAATACGTGTCCTACAAAAAGGGTGTAAGTTTTACTTACCTCATATCCAAGCTACGCTTTTCTTTTTCTTCTCGATTCGTTTGACCAGTTTCTTCCCAAGCCTCCACCTTGCTCATTAAGTGTCAAACTATCGTCATCATTCAAAGGTGGTTAGTTTAGTCATTAATAATCACGACAATTCCACCTTACGTGTTTTCTATGTCCAAACTACCGTTCGACCTCATTATTTATTAACTCAACTTATCAAAAATTAACTACTTTTGATTACATGATTTACACAATTAAGTCTAATTCAACATTATGTTTATAACCCTTATCACTTCACGTTTCACTTAATTTTCCATATTATTCAAATGCGCATTTTATCCGAAATTTCAACATTTAGCTTTCTCTTAGGCATTATGTCAAACAACTAGTGGGCATTCTTTTATAAAATTTAACAATCGAACTTATGGCTACCTATCTTCCCAATTTTTTTTAACATCTTTTACTAGATAATCATCAAATTAATGGTTAAATGTCAAGATTAACTTCATAGAGTTCAAATAACACTAGTTTGACAATCATGATTCTAGTGTTCATCATGTTTTCCACAAACCCATTAAACACCCCTAATGGATGATCATGAGCTTTATAATTTCATCACTAATTCAACTAGTTATTAACTAGGGTTTACTCCTAGACATCATACTACTTCAAGATTTATCCATGCATGACATATTTAACCTCAATTTCAGTTTCTCACAATTAACCTAGAAATCAAGATGAATCAAAACATTAAAATTTTACATACCTTATGATCCTTTCAACTAGGTGATCATGAATTTGTGCTTGAGATTCGATTTAGACTTGATTAGAGGCTTCAGTTTGTGAATTTTGTGAGGATTTTAGGGTTTGAAGAAAACCCCTGTCGCCCCTTGCTTCTTTGATCGACCAGACACCCCAAAGTGGGTGTTTGGTGTGTTTTAATTTTGGTTTATGTTATTAAGTTTCAAATTTAACAACATAGGCCCCACAACTTTTGTTTGGTTTATAACTTGAATAATTTTGTTCTTTCACTTAATTACAAGACTTGTACTAGGTTATTTATTTCCTAGTTATTTATCTTGTTCAAAACCCGTTTTATTTTAAGTCCCGTTAAGTTTCGAGCCTTTTATATAATTTGCTTTCTCAAAGTATTTCCCATACTTTTAATAAATATTAGATTAATTTATTTAAAATCCTAAAATTTACCGGGTAAGTTTTACCACTAACTGTATTTTACCCGTCCTTTAGTATTAACGTGGTTTGATTACCAAACCCGTTTTCGGGGTGTTACAGTAGATATGCCGCTGGTACATCTTATATATAAGTGCTTTTATCATATTACATTTCGAATCATTATTTAGTTTACTTGGAAAACGATTTTTGAAACGACGTCACACTACGAGGTTTTTGAAATGATATAAACCATACGAGTTTTATTAACGAGTTTTTACGAGATGTTTACGAGTTTGTTTACTAAAAAAATGTTTTGGGGTTAAGAATCATGGCTACGAGTTTTTATATACTATAACCATCTTGATTTGAGTTGGTTAAATTATGTTGCAATACACTTTTTAAAACAAGGTTTGTACATTTGACACTTTTAGTCTAACGAAGTACTACAACATATAAACGAGCCATGATTTCGATACTCTTATAAAACCTATGTACTCGCCATCATTTCTTTGCTGACTTTATTTTTACATATGTTTCAGGTGGTGTTGTATGATGTTTATTGCTAGGAAGCGAGTTCACTTAGGATCTGGACGAGTCCTTAGTGACTTAAAAATAGATATAAACAATGTGTAGCTTGTTTGTTTTGGTTTAAAGACAATGTAAAATACATAATAATTCAATAAAACGAAACTTTTGTATCCATGGTTGTGAAACGATGATTCTGTTACAACACTCCCCGACGTTTCCGCCACAGTTTGTTGTTTTAACGTGGTCGGGGTGTGACAGAAGAGTTGGTATCAGAGCCAATGGTTATAGGGAATTAGGTTATTAGCAATGCTTTGACCTAGACTATAACTTACTAGGACCCCAACGCAAGTTTACTTGTGTTTAAATTTTAAAACAATATCGTCACCTATCCTTAGGTGATAACCACAACGAGAATACAATAACAAATCCGCTTCGAAAATTAATCATCTATCCTTGGATGATTGATTACTAGGTATTGATCCCTCCTAGATATTGACCCATTTACTTTGATTAGTCATTGCGTGTCGTTTGTTTGTTCGAGGTAACGAACGAATGATCGCCTTCCTTGTGTTTTTCCGATGTTTTCAATACCTCTTTTGTTTTTCCCAATTGTCCATCCCGCTCATGGACGAGCATTCAATCTGAATGCAAACGAGGCTCGAGCTGACAACCTCGTTGTTAATGGTACCTTTCTTGTTAACGGTACGCTCCTTGTTAACAATCAACTTGCATCTGTTCTTTTTTATTCTGGTGTCGATAGGAGTTTTGTTTCGTTATCGTTTGAGCCTTTACTTGCGATACCTAGAGCTAAACTAAGGAAACCCTTATCTGTCGAAGTTGCTACTGGTAAACCTCTTGTACTCGATTCTGTTCTTCGTGGTTGTCAGTTGAACCTCGATAACCATCTTTTTCCTATCGACCACACACCGATGCAACTTGAGAGCTTTGACATTATCGTGGTAATGGATTGGTTAACCAAATATCATGTCGAGGTTGTTTATTTTGATAAGATCATTCGTATTCCTCTTTCGTCTGGTGATGTCCTAGAGGTTCGTGGCGAGAAACCATCTGGTGGTTTGAAACTCAAGTCGTGCACGAAAGCTCAAAACTATCTACGAAAAGGATATGTTGCTTTTCTGGCACATGTCACCGAGGAGAAAGGCAAGAACAAGGTATTCAGGATATTCCGATTGTTCGGGACTATCCAGAGGTGTTTCCTGATGAACTGCCTGGTTTGCCTCCAGTTCGTCAAGTCGAGTTTCATATTGATCTTGTACCCAATGCCAACCCGATTGCGAAAGCACCTTATCATCTTGCACCGTTTGAGATGCAAGAGTTATCGAAATAGCTTCAAGAGTTATCGGATAAAGGATTCATCCGTCCAAGTTATTCACCTTGGGGTGCTCTTGTCCTCTTTGTGAAAAAGAAAGATGGATCTTTTCGAATGTGTATCGATTATCGTGAGCTTAACAAGCTTACCATCAAGAATCGATATCCCCTACCACGAATTGTTGATCTCTTTGATCAGCTGTAAGGTGCTACCTGTTTTTCCAAGATCGATCTGCGTTCTAGGTATCATCAACTTCGTGTATTCGAAGAAGATATTCCCAAAATTGCTTTCCACGCAAGATATGGGCATTACGAGTTCACTCTCATGCCTTTTGATTTGACAAATGCTCCAGCTGTCTTTATGGACTTAATGAATAGGGTCTGTAAACCTTATTTAGACAAGTTCATCATTGTGTTCATCGACGATATTCTTATTTATTCAAAGTCTCGAGCCGATCACGAGCAACACATTCGTTTGACTCTGGAACTCCTAAAGAAGGAACAACTTTTTGCTAAATTCTCCAAGTGTGAATTTTGGCTTAAAGAAGTTCAGTTTTTGGGACATATAGTCAACGAACAGGGTATTCATGTGGATCCTTGCAAAATAGCAGCTATTAAGGATTGGAATACACCATCGACACCGACAGAGATTCGATCTTTTCTTGTTCTTGCTGGCTATTATCGTCGATTCATTTCAAATTTCTTGAAGATTGCGGTTCCACTCACAACTTTGACTCAGAAGAATAAGCCTTTTGAGTGGGGACCCAAGCAAGAAAAAACGTTCCAAACGCTAAAACGGAAGCTATGTGATGCTCCTATTTTATCTCTGCCCGAGGGAAACGATGATTTCGTTGTCTACTGCGATGCGTCCAACTTAGGCCTTGGTTGTGTTCTCATGCAACGAGGCAAAGTTATAGCATATGCGTCTAGACAATTGAAAATTCACGAGAAGAACTACACGACTCATGATCTTGAGTTAGGTGTTGTGGTTTACGCTCTCACAATCTGGAGACACTATCTTTATGGCACGAAGTGTGTGGTTTTCACAGACCACAAAAGTCTCCAGCATATTCTCAATCAGAAGGAGTTAAACATGAGGCAACGACGTTGGGTTGAACTCCTAAACGATTATGATTACGAGATTCGCTACCATCCTGGTAAGGAGAATGTCGTAGCCGATGCGCTTAGTCGAAAGGAGCGAGTCAAGCTTCATTCTGTTCGAACTCTATCTGATACTCAAACTCGTGTTCTCCAAGCTCAACAATTTTTTGTTTCACAAAATTTGATAGGTAAGGAATTACCACGTCAACTTGAGCTTAAACTCGAAGCGAAGGACGATGGTTTGCTCTATTTCAAGGATCGTTTGTGGGTTCCGAAACAAGACGATCTTCGCACCTTGGTAATGGACGAATCTCATAAGTCTCGATATTCTCTCCATCCTGTTGCTGATAAAATGTACAAGGATCTTCGTACTAAGTTCTGGTGGCCTGGTATGAAGAAAGATGTTGCCTTGTATGTATCGAAATGCCTAACTTGTCTCAAAGTCAAGGCTGAACATCAACGACCTTCTGGTTTGCTTGTACAACCAGAGATACCAGTTTCGAAGTGGGAGAACATTGATATGGATCTCATCACTAAATTACCGTGTACATCTAAAGGTCACGATGCTATTTGGGTTGTCATCGATCGATTAACAAAGTCAGCACATTTTATTCCGATTCGCGAGGATCTATCTGCTGATAAACTTGCAAAGATTTATGTTGATGGTATCTCGACATGGTGTTCCTTTGGACATCATATCCGATCGTGATGCTCGATTTTCATCTCATTTTTGGAAGGCCATGCAATCTGCTATGGGAACCCAACTAAATCTAAGCACTGCTTATCATCCCCAAACAGATGGAAAATCTGAGAGAACGATTCAGACTTTGGAGGATATGCTTAGAGCATGCGTGATAGACTTTGGTGGTAATTGGGATTTTCATCTGCCATTGATCGAGTTCTCTTACAACAATAGTTATCATGCTAGCATCAATATGGCACCATTCGAAGCTCTCTATGGTCGAAAATGTCGTTCACCTGTCTGTTGAAATGAGATCGGTGAAGCTCTGCTTACTGGACCTGAGCTCATTCTAGAAACGACAAACAAAATCAAGAAAATTTGTGATAATCTTGTGACAGCTAGAAGCCGTCAAAACAGTTATGCGGATATGCGACGCAAGCCCCTAGAATTTCAAGTCGGAGACCATGTCCTACTCAAGGTGTCACCTTGGAAGGGAGTGGTGAGATTTGGAAAGAAAGGAAAACTTGCACCACGATATGTTGGACCATTTAAGGTTGTTGAAAGAGTTGGAAAGGTTGCCTATCGACTAGAGCTACCTCCAGAGCTTGGAAATATTCATCCGACTTTTCACGTGTCCAATTTGCAAAAGTGTTTAGCTGACGCTGAACTTCATATTCCTCTCGACAAAATCCGAATCGATGAAACGATGCACTTTGTCGAGAAACCTGTGGAGATAATGGACCGTACAGTCAAACAGTTGAAGAATAAACGGATTCGATTGGTTAAAATTCGCTGGAAATCCAAACTTGGCCCAGAGTTTACTTGGGAACGTGAGGACCAAATTAAGGTGAAATATCCGCAATTGTTCTCACAAGTTTCCTCAAGTTAAAATTTCGGGACGAAATTTCCTAAAGTATGGGAGACTGTGACAACTCTACTCTGTAATCGATGAACAATGTAAAACAATGTTAATTATTAATAAAACAATGTGTTTTGGTGTTAATATGTGTGTATTTATGATTCTACAATTTGATTCGATTCCGATTTCAAACTTTAAATCGCTTTCTGGAAGGTTATACGCAAGCTGGTGCGTAAACACAGTCAGTTTAATGCAAAAAACACTCCGGGATAGTGAAATAATCTGAACATACCTTAAATAACCTTCACATAACTTAGAAATAAGTTTTGGATGGTTTGGTGTGTCGAAAACAAGTTTGTTCGATCGCAGGGACTATTTGTGTCAAACTGTGAAACTATACCGATTTGTATAGTAACGAACATCCCGGAACTTGATAATAAGTTAAAGATACCCTAAATAACCTTTACATAGCTTAGAAATAGGCTATGAGGGGTTCGGTATGCTAAATAAACTATATTGATCAATAGGAACTAAAAGCGTCAAAAAGTGCATAAGTTTGCATTTTCACGCATATCTTTCGTTCTGAATATATCCGGACACCCAAAAATTTATGTAATCATTAAAATATTTTATTTTAGTGATTGGCATGATAAAATTCCATTCGTCGCTTAATTTGGATCGCTTTTGCGTTCGTTACGACTTCTGTCGTAATTTACCGAACAACGCAACCGTACGACCAAAAGAGCCGACATCCGAGATATTTTTGAGCATATTTTAAGTTCCCTATACTTTAACTTCATTTTAGATCTTTGAAATGGGGTTAACGGGGCTTAAACGTGTCAAAAATTCATCGAAAACCAAGTTTTGGGGCTTCAGGGACTAAATCTACCATTTTTGAAACTTGCTGACCTGCAAGGTCCTTACGGTCCGTATGGGGATGTGCTTACAGTCCGTAAGCAGTGCCCAGTACATCAGAAATGCAGAAACAATGAATCTGGTCATTCCCTCTTGTTCCAATGGTTTTGATCCATGGTTTTTCATGCTATGGGCTGGTTTGTGTGGAGAACAAGTCCCTCAATCATTCTCTAACACTTTTAAGGCTAAGATCATTCCCTCTTTGCCAAGAAATGATCCTAACGGTTTGCAAAAAACTATTTATAGCATCACCCTCATTCCATTTTCTGCAGATTTGATCTGAGATATCTCTAAGTGGTTGTGATTATTCACTACCTACCTGAGAAAACTTGGAATCAAATCTATTTGGAACCTTTGTAAGTCCTCTTTCATTCTTTTATTGCTTTCTTAGCTTGAAAGTCAAACAATGTTTGACTTTTAGCTTAACCACGAGATGGTTAACGAGAAGTTCATTTGAACTTCGCAACGTGAGCGTAATCACGGTGGTTATAGTCCTTAGTGACTATACCTACTGATTACCACATTGACTAGGCGTAGTGACGAGTCGTAGTTTTGGTCAAAATGCGCATTTAAGCGTATTTTGCAACCAAACTACTCTTGGGTATCAAAACACTTTGTTTTGATATCTAAACCTGTTTTCTAACTTAGTTAAGCATGTTTTAACATGCTTAGCTCGTCACTTTTAATTTAGTGCTTGTTTAGAGTGATAAGTCAAGCGGTCTAAACCACCGGTTAGACTTTCGAACTCGACCCGTTTGGTCGATCATTAGGATCCAACAAAGCATGTTTATTGACCATAGGTGCATAGGGAATAACCTTCCGAGGTTATACCTTATGGTCACCTAGTTTGAGTAGTTGTATGATAGGTAGTTTATATGCCTTAGGTAAATTACCAAAATGCCCTTTTCATGCATGATTGGATTTTAAGCATATGTGACCTAAACATTTGTCACCTAACTGATTATGCAACATAAATAAACATGTTTAGGCATATAATACTTGTCATAGGACTAGTTAGACGTCTCGAACGTGTTTTACGCGAATGACGCCTTAAAGTAGCATAAGCTACCTAAACGGGTCATAGGACTAGTTAGGTTCCGATTTAGAATGTAGGATTTGTCAAACCATATCACATGAGTTCCTACACTCATTTGGTTTACAAGACCACATTATGTCCGATCTTCCGATTTAGGTGTGGATTTATTTATTAGTGATCCGATTACTAGGTACTACTTGAATTTCCTTGGTTTGCCTGAGGTTCACTAAGTTCTTTAGATCAAGGATACCTTTCCATTCAATGTGAGTACATATTTCCCCTATTTTATTGTTTTCAATTGTTTTGGGGTGATTCATATGTATTAAAAACGATTTCGATATTTTAACGATGTTTTCAAAAACGATTAAGATGGTTTATATTAAACTAAATACGATTTCAATAATGTGAACAAAACTTGTTGGTTGTGATTACATAACGAATGACATTCATTAGCATTGATCAAGCCGACCAGTATTAGGTACCATATGATCTGACAAATCCCATTATCAGTCTACACCCATGGTTATGTGTGGGGGTTATGTAGGTAACGACCGAATCTGATGATTGTTAACTTACCCTTTGATGGTTTGTTAATACGAGAAACGAGTTTGATGAGTCACGAAGGTTTGAATGTTATTAGCGAGACGATCATAAGTAGTTTCACAATTAAAACAAATACGATTTTAAAAGGAGCTAAACGATTTGAGACGATTTAAACGAGATAAACGATTTGGTCAAACGATTGGTTTTGGGTAGTGATTAGATAATGGGGCGGGTGTAGCATGATAAAGGCATGGTAGATATGCCACTGGTACATCTTATATATAAGTGCTTTTATCATATTACATTTCGTATCATTATTTAGTTCACTTGGAAAACGATTTTTGAAATGGCGTCACATAACAAGGTTTTCGAAACGATATAAACCATACGAGTTTTATTAACAAGTTTTTACGAGTTGTTTACGAGTTTGTTTACTAAAACAAATGTTTTGGGGTTAATGTTAGTGCATTATGTCTATTGACTTCGTCTTGAATCATGTAATAGAATAGGATAGGATAGGATATCCAGTGCACGAGGTTCGAGAAATGAAAGTTGGTGATTTAGCAAGAAGTTCCGCTTATATGGACATTGTCCATAAAAGCGAAACTATTAGCTAATAGTTCCGCTCTTATGGCACGTCCATATAAGCGAAACTATCACCCTATATATAGTGCACTTGTTGTTCATTTGGTAACGGATCTGAAAATTGTGATGAAGTGCTGCCAAATTGCTTTCAGGTTGTAAACGTTGTTAAATCAATCAAAGAAGCATTATAATTAGTTTGAGCGTCCGTTTCACTGATTCCGCCTTTGAATCGGATTCACAACTCTTCTGATTGACTCATTCGGATTCATAACTCTTCTGATTGACTCATTCGGGTTCAATAACGATCCTACTAGTGGTATCAGAGCACATGAGGAAGAGTTTAGCTCAATTGGATCTGTTTTCTTTCTTCTACACCTTCTTTTTCGATCTGAACAAGTTTCCACGGTTAAAAACGGCAAAATTTTTCACAGAATGTGTATTAGTGGATAATAACAAACCCTTGAAAGTTTCATATCAAAATTCGACCTAAAAATGGACACAATTACATTCGGATGTGGTTCCGCTTATTTGGACAATGTGTGGTTTCGCTTATTGATACACATAGTTTCGCTCCAGTGAACAAAATTTCTTGAAGTTCCGCTCTTGTGACACTAGTTTCGCTCCAAAGTACATAGTTTCGCTCATGTGTACCTAAGATAATAGGGGTTTCGCTTTTACAAACACTGAGGTTTCGCTCCAAGAGTTCAAGATAGTTTCGCTCATAAGTCCATGATAGTTCCGCTTGAACATACTTTGAGTAGTTTCGCTGGAACGGATTTTGTGGTTTCGCTTGAACGAACATAACAGGTTCCGCTTATGTGACCAACCAGTTTCGCTCATTTGTCACTATATGCTTTCGCTTATCTGGACATCAGCTGGGTTCGCTTATTTGTCACTATATGCTTTCGTTTTTGTGTCAAAAAGGAACTTGATTTCGCTCAAAGTGTACCTTGTGTGCTATTTTGCTTATAGTGTCATATTTCGTTCGAAAGTGAAGTTTATCGTGTCAAGATCATTACACGACAATCGAGTGTCAGTGTATTTCAGTTTACTTGATATTGTTTAAACTGATTGAGTTTGTTTGTTTTCTTTCAGGTGATTAAAGATGTCAAACAACGGTGAAGAGTTCTATAACACATTTTACAACGCATTCACTCCTAAATCGACAGATAGAAGATCTGAGTTGAAAGAATATTCAAGAGAAATTTCGGAGAATTTGAAGTTTGAGAACATGTACGGAAGTCAACAGAAGCCACCAAAGTTAATGAAAGTTGAGGACTATAACTGGTGGAAAAACATATTTGAGGGTTGGGTAAAAGCTTTTGCTCTGGAAAGCTGGTTAAAATTGTCAAATGGATATATCGAACCAGTGAAAGAGGGAGGAGAGTTAATTGATCCAAAAGATTTCATAGACATAGACATAAAAAATGTTGTTGCTGAATATAAAATGATCACATTAATCAAACAGTCTGTGAGAGAGGATATTATCTCATTACTTGAACAAGAGAAAACTTCAAAGAGTTTGTGGGAAGCGTTAGGGAGAAAGTGTATAGGGAGTAATGAAATTGTCAAAAACAAAAAGAAATTGTTGCGTAAAGAGTTTGATTTATTCAGTTGTATGAAAAATGAATCTGTTTGTAAAATGATCGAGAGATTTGGACATCTGAAAATGGAGCTGGCCAGACATGAAATCAAATATTCTGAAGAAGAGATGGTGGATAAATTGTTTGATTCATTGCCCAATGACCAAGAGTGGCAATACTTCGCTCTAATGCTGAAAAATACAATCAAGCCTGATGATTTAAAAGTGGATTTACTGATTGAAAGGCTTGAAAGCCATGAGTTGGAGATAAAAAGATCCAAATTCAACAGTCCGGCTTATCAGCAGAATGTGGAACTTTACTACAGAGGAAATGCACCACAGGCTGGATCTCCAAGAACAGCGTTTTCTGCAGAAAGTTCAAATACAGTGAACAATGAAAGTCTTCACAGTGGTTTTCACAGTGGATCTTCTTCAAACACTTCAGACTAATCTGCTTCAAAGAATCTATTCTAGTGTAATATCACAGTTGATTTGAAGAATGGGCAGAATTTCAGCGAAGAATCGGCAAAACAACAGATGGTTTTCTTGGCATCTGTACTTGAATCGTATGAAAGCCTCGTTGCAGGGAAGATTGGCAATACCAATTTGACGAAAGAAGAGTATGATCAATTAGACCCCGAGGAGATGGAACTAATGGATATAAGATGGTGCATGGCTAGTGCGGTTCGTCGGGCACAGCGGTTCATGGAGATCACGGGGAGGAAGTCAATTGGTGGACCATCTACCAAACTGGTATTTGATAAATCCAAAGTGACATGCTTCAAATGCAAACAAAAAGGTTACTTCAAGCGCGAGTGCAGAAATGCGTATGCTACTGATGATTCTGAAAACCCGTTCAACGAAGATTATTACAAGAAAGCGATTTACCATCAGAACAAGTCTGAGCTACCTAGATTGAAACAGCCTGAAGAAAAATCAAGGGCTCTTGCAGTCATATATGGCGATGAAGGTTATGACTGGAGTCAAGTTTGCCCAGAAAAAGATGCTGTTGGGTATGCATTTGTTGCTGATGCTGATCCTGATAGATGGTGGAAAGCAGACTATGCAAGATGGGAAATTGGAAAGTTAAACGAACCTTTCAAAGAAGCCCAGAGAGCCAAACAATGGAATGAAGAATTGGAATGTTACATGGATCCACGGGGTAATCCGGTTGCTGACCCATCAAAAGTGGATTTCAAAGCTGTAACAAATCTGCTTCCAAAACAGGCTACTTTCAACACACGAAGGTTATCTGATAAAGCATATCTGCCTGATTTAGAGAAGAAGATAAGAGAGGTTTGTGAAGCAAGTTTACCGAAGGTGGTAGAGATGAAAAAGAGGAAATAAGAAGAATTGAAGAAGATGATTGAAGAAGTAAAAGTTGTTGCGAAGAATGCTGCTGAAGAGGAACAGAAAACTGAAGAGAAACAGAATGCTGAAGAGGGACAGAAAGCTGAAGAAGAACAGAAGATTGAGGACGCACTTAAAGAAGGAAAAAAGGAGAAGAAAAAGGAAGTTCAGAAAGCTGAGACAGAAGAATCGATGCTAGAAGAGACTGAGGTAAGAAAATCTTCTGACTCATCAAATGTCAAATTGGTTGATGAAAAAGAAAACAAATGCAGGAATTGCATAGAAATGTGCAAAGCCTGTACTGAAAAAGATGACATTATAAAAACAAAAGACAATGCCATAGTTAAACTTCAAAATGTTTTCACAACAAAATGTAAAGAAATGATTGAAACAGAAGAAATTTTGAAAATAAAAGTTGAAAAACTGACACAGAAATGCCAAGGTCTTGAAAACGATAATGAGGTTTATCGACAACTGTGTACAGCAAAATGTTTCGATTGTGTTGAAAAAGAATCTAAATTTCAAGATTTACAAAAACAGTATGATTCTTTAAAGTGGTCGAGTCAGAGAGTACAAGAAGCTTATGATACTTTGAAAAGCCAAGTCAAAAGTTTTGATCAAAGATTGTCTGAAACTTTAGTCACTAAAAAAATGTATTAAAGAAAGTTTAAAGAAAAGCAAATTGAATTGAACAAGTGTGTTGATGAAATTGCTAATCTTAAACAAGTCTTGGCTGAAAAAGAAAAGATTGTTACAAAACTTCAAAGTTATCATAACTCTTCGTACATTCTCGAGCGCATTTTCAACATCACACCAGATGACAAAGATACTAATAATTGCAAAAAGGGTATTGGTTCAGAATTTCATCAGGTACCACCACCATTGAGAAACAATTATACTTTTTATGATGAGGAAAAGGTGGCAAAGGGTTTGAACATAGCTGACCAATTACCTGAAAGTATCGATGTGACTTACACCAAATCTGATGATGCTGATGATTCAGAGGTGGTAAGTAAGGTGGTTGATAGTGTTTTGAAAGATGAGTCTACAAAAGGTAAGTCTGACCCACAGGATGAAGATGAAGGAAATCTTTATGATGGATATCTGAAAAACACAAAATCCGAGAAAAATTTGAATGATGATTCAAAGGGATTGGTTTATACCATGATTGGATCGGACAAATTATTCTTAGATGTTGTATTCCCGATTCAGAATGTGATTTCAGAAAAGGTTGATAAAGTTTTCAAAATGGTTGAGATTGAAAAGTCTGAGATTCCAAAGTTTGCTGGTAAAGGTCATACATCTTTTTATACCAAACTTGGTTCTAAGAAGAAAAACATGAAGGCTGGTTTGGGTTATAAAAGGAAACAGAATTGGAATAAAAGTAAACAGCAAAATTTGCAACAAAAGATGAATTTTGTTCAAGGGAAAAACTTGAAAGAAGAGGAAAAACTCAAATTTGGACAACAGTCTAACGAGGAGTTTGATGTTATGAAAAAGAAACAACAACAGGCCAAGGATGTTTCAAAGAAAGTGTGTTTTAAATGTGATCAAATTGGACATGTTGCACGAAAGTGTCAAAATCCAAAGCCTGTTGATGTTGAAAAACAGAAATCTGAGAGTGTGAAACAAAGGTCAACCAGATTTGATTCGAAACAAACTTGGTGATACAATACGAATAAGTTTGCTTCAAATCAAAAATGGAAATCAAGCCCTAACAGGTTCGATTCAAGACAGACCTGGAATTCTCACACACCCAGATTCAAAACAACACAAAGTTGGAGAACATCTGTTGGTATGACAAAACCTAAAGAGTTTTGGAAACCTAAAAATGTTGTTCAAAATCAAAAGGTTCAAAAAGAGACAAACTTTTATAAAAGAGGTACTCCGAAAGGTCAAGTGTGGAGTGCTAAGAAACAAGTGACGTCGGTAAAAGATGTGAAAGTTGAAATCAAAGCTGAAAAAGTTTTAAATAACAAAGAATTTCCAAAATTGAATGAAAATTATTGTGTTGAAATGCCTAAGGTCCAACAGACCTGGGCTAAATTGTTCAAATAATCAAATTGTTGAAATGTGCAGGTGCTCATCGGAACCAAAGACTGTAAGAATCAAAACATGAGCAGCCTGGTACTTGGAGAGGAGGAAGAGGTTGCAGGACCCTGGTTTGGTTGAACATGGAGTTTAGTTTGAGCGTTGTTTGTACATAAATAAACAATATTTTCAAAACCCTAAAAACTTGAAAAATTAAAAACCAAAAATATGTTTGTTTTTAGTTTTGTTTGAATAAATGTTGATTGAATACGCCGAAACCCTCACAGCTGAACAAACATGATTACATTCATCAGATTGAAAAACGGTTTTCAAACTGTAAAAATCAATGTGTTGTAAATCATGGGGGTAATTACTGCTTTTAGTGTAATTCAATGCATGATTAGCAGAACATGGATGGCGAGACAAAGCTATCAGTATCGGTTTGTCAAATTTCCTTTGATGGTTTTGCATTTTAGGGGGAGAAATATTGTCAGAAAATACAAAAACATTAGAAAATCTGAAAAAGCCAAAAACATGATAAAATTCAAAAATTTGAGTTTTGCGTAAAAAGAGGAAATGATAGAAATCAGTAGACAGTTACTGTACGCTAAAGATTTGTATAGTATAAAGTTTTAAACAGTTTCACGAGTGATGTGTTGATAGGTTTTCGCACATTTAGTAGATTTATTTGGGATATAAACCTAAAATTTCAAGCTTGCGAAATTTGTGGGGAACACTACTTGGATATATAGGTAACCCCTGAAATCTCGTTTGAAAGGTCTCATATTTTGATATACTAGGTTTTTATACTCAATGATGTCTGGGGTATTATTCCGGGACTTCTGCTGAATGGAAGTTCTGACGTAGTCCTTGGATAATACTTTGCCTCAAATGCTTGTAACACAGCATTAGCCCTCAGTTGATTAGACAATAAAATTGATAATCATCTGTTGTAGCTAAAAGATCCTCTAAAGGGGACATACCAAAGTCGAAACTGATATCTCTCTGCGCATACGGAAGTATCGACCTGAGATCCCTCAGTTCTCGCATGTCCTAATTTATGTACAGACATCATTATAGTATAATCACCTGTAAGACTGAATTTTGAGATTCTGGATACGGGAGTATATACAAGCGGTGGGACACATGAATGAGTTAAGTTTTTAAAACATCTAATTCGTATTCTGAATAGATTGAAAATTGTGTGAGAATTTAGAAACAGTCTATGTGAATTGTTTAATTCTGAGTATGATTTAAAGCTTAACGGTACTTGTGACTTGTCCAAAACTGATATGATCCTTTGTCGCATTCTCAAACAAAAATATTATTTGTAAATATGTTTGTACATATTTCTTACTGTTTTATATTTTCAGAAAATACAAAAAGATTTTGATTTCTGCTTTATTTTCGACAGCCGATGTCTGACATGCTGAGTTTTTAAATCTGAGTAAGCTGATTGTGTTTCTGAAAAATAAAACAAGTTCATTAATTTTTTACTTGAATGAAAAATCAAAATTTCAAAAACAGTTTGTGATATCTCCAAGGTCATTAAATTGAACTTGGATGATTAACTGTGAGGGAGATGGATTCTTTAATGCTGCCATATCTGCAAAGTTGGTTGATAGGGGGAGTGGATTAGAGAATTTGATTGATGGTTTTAAAATGTTGTTACTTATCAAATGTGTGAGTGTTTGCAGATAAGATTCCAGATTACGATCCCGGAAGCAAAGTTTGAGGGGGAGTCTGAAGACAAGCTAAAAGTGAGGATGAGCTTGTAGCTGAAAAGAGAGGTGTCGATCCCTAAAAACACGGAAGCTTGATGAGAGGGGGAGCCTGCTGGTGATGAAGATGCTGATGATAAAGTTGTTGATGATAAAGCCAATGATGAGATCCTGGTAGAACATTCAAAAGAGAGAAGCTGATCAAAGAGAAAGATTGAAAGATGCTTACACTGTTACAATCTGATTGAGAAGACAAAATGATCAAGACTGAAGAGGTGTTATAACAGAGATTAGTCACTAAAGACTTCGTCAATATCCGAGGGGGAGTCTGTTAGTGCATTACGTCTATTGACTTCATCTTGAATCATGTAATAGAATAGGATGGGATAGGAAATCCAGTGCACGAGGTTCGAGAAACGAAAGTTGGTGATTTAGCAAGAAGTTCCGTTTATATGGACATTGTCCATAAAAGCGAAACTATTATCTAATAGTTCCGCTCTTATGGCACGTCCATATAAGCGAAACTATCACCCTATATATAGTGCACTTGTTGTTCATTTGGTAACGGATCTGAAAATTGTAACGAAGTGCTGCCAAATTGCTTTCAGGTTGTAAACGTTGTTGAATCAATCAAAGAAGCATTATAATTAGTTTGAGTGTTCGTTTCACTGATTCCGCCTTTGAATCGGATTCACAACTCTTCTGATTGACTCATTCGGATTCACAACTCTTCTGATTGACTCATTCGGGTTCAACAATGATCCTACAGTTAAGAATCATGGCTACGAGTTTTTATATACTATAACCATCTTGATTTGAGTTGGTTAAATTATGTTGCAATACACTTTTTAAGACAAGGTTTGTACTTTTGACTCTTGTAGTCTAACGAAGTACTGCAACATATAAACGAGCCATGATTCCGATACTCTTATAAAACCTATGTACTCGCCAGCATTTCTTTGCTGACTTTATTTGTACATATGTTTCAGGTGGTGTTGCATGATGTTTATTGCTAGGAAGCGAGTTCACTTAGGATCTGGACGAGGCCTTAGTGACTTAAAAACAGTTATAAACAAAGTGTAGCTTGTTTGTTTTGGTTTAAAGACAATCTAAAATACATAATAATTCAATAAAACGAAACTTTTGTATCCATGGTTGTGAAACGATGATTCTGTTACAACATTCCCTGATGTTTCCGCCACGGTTTGTTGTTTTAACGTGGTCGGGGTGTGACAACAGGTCCACCTAAGTGTATCTTGATCATTCCTATGCATCAGCTCCTGAAAACACATGTGAAAATAGGTACGTCAGCATAAAAATGCCTGTGAGATACATAGGTTTATTGATTAAGGATTCATGACCTGTAGTTGAAAGAATTGTTTTATAAAAGTTAGTCTTGAATCTTAGAAAAATGTTTTTCTTTTATGCAAAACGTGATAAGAAAATCAGATGATATATAAAAGAAATATATATGATTAATTGAATAACCAAGTAAAATGGGTTTGTATAAATAAGTTGTTTGTAAAACAATGTTGTTGTGAAGATGTATGATTTGTGTAAAATGTAATATATCTAAATTGAAATGGTTTAAATAACGTTACGATATGTAATATCATAAAAGCACTTATATATAGGAACTACCGGCGGCGTATCCACCATGATTTCATCATATTACACACGCCTCGTTATTTAAATCACTTACCCAAACAAACCATCAAAATGTCTTGTTTAAACCAATGTGAAAATGTTTATGTGTAAACAATGTCTATTGTCAAATGTAAATCATGTAATGTGTAACCAAATGTTATGTATGGCAAGTGAATTGTTTCAACTTAAACCATAGGTAAAATGCACAAAACAAGGTATTGAAATAAATCATAGTTTAAATCAAAGTTATGTTTTGTAAAATAAATGTGTGCTTTACTGATACAAACATCTATGCGGTAATGTTAAAAAGCATACATTCAAGCCTTGCGACTGTGGCGACAAACCCTTAAACAAATTAAAGGTTTATCTAAACTATGTATATCGGATTCAGTCATTTTCTACTTCAAAACAAACCTATTAAGCCAGAAATGGGATTTGTCAATTCCTATGGTACCACTACTTAGTACTGGGCGGAATGGCCAATGTTAATGAACGTACTTTTGTCCCGTTAAACAAACCAAATGTAAGCATGTTATATGAAAACAATGTACTATATATGCAAAAATGAACATACATAGCATGAATATGATGTAAATCAATGTGTACATATGCTGAAATGAACATATGAAACAAATGTGTTTATGAAATCAATGTACTAGCATGTTAATAAAGCATACATAGCAAAAACATGGATGAAATCATGTACTATATGTGTACTAATGAACATAATAAGCATATGATATAAAAAATGAAAAGCACGAAAGCAACATGTAGACACATGTGTTTCACCGCAAAATATTTGAAAAAAAACAGTAAAAGAGGTGTCTATGTACTCACTTAAGAATGCTCAATAGTCTTCGGATAATAACCAAGCAATGCTAGAGAGATCACGGAATCAATCGGCACCTAATATATGTAACTACGTTAATAAACCGGACCTAAATTGGAAGATCGGATAAAATGAGGTTTCGTAAACCAAATGAGTATAGGAACTCATGTACTATGGTTTAACAAAGCCTACATTCTAAAACGGAACCTATCCTAAGTGCTTACGACCCATTACGACTCGTTTAGGTAGCTTACGCTACTTTAACGCGTCGTTCGCGTAAAACGCGTTCGGACCGCCTAACTAGTCCTATGACAAGTATTATATGCCTTAACATGTCTAATAATGTTGTCTAATCAGTTTAGATGTCAAAATTTAAGTTATATATGCTTAAAATGAATTTATGCGAAAAAAAGGACATTTTGGTCATTTTCCTAAGGCATATAAACTACCTATCATACAACTAACTAAACGAAGTGGCCATAAGGTATAACCTCGGAAGGTTATTCCCTATACAACTATGGTCACCTAATGTGTTTGGTCGGATCCTAATGGTCGACCAAACGGGTCGGGTTCGAAAGTCTAAGCGGTTGTTTAGACTGCTTATCTTACGACCCTATATAAGCACTAAAACTAAAGTGACGAGTTAAACATGTTAAAACATATTTAACGAAGTTAGAAAACAAGTTTGATATCAAAACAAAGGGTTTTGATACCTAAGAATAATTTGGTTGCAAAATACGCATAAACGCGTATTTTGACCGAAACTATGACTCCTCACTATGCCTAAATAACGTGGTAATCAGTAGGTATAGTTAGAAAGGACTATGACCATCGTGATTACGCTCACGTTGTGAAGTTCAAACAAACTTCGTGTTGACCATAAACTGGTCAAAGAAGAAAGTCAAAAACTGTTTGACTTTCATGCTTGAAATACAAGAACAAGCATGAAGGAAAACTTACAAAAGGTCCAAGACATGAAGATTTGATCAAGAACAACTCAGGTATGAATATTTTGGGTCAAAGCAGAAAGTCAAACCTTGGTTTAAACTTACAAGGTTCACTTCTTCTTCACACATTTTATTCAAATTCAACTCTAAGTTGAAGCTCTCATCTATGAAGGCTTCATACCTGAGTTGTTCTTGATCAAATCTTCAAGTCTTGGACCTTTTGTAAGTTTTCCTTCATGCTTGTTCTTGTATTTCAAGCATGAAAGTCAAACAGTTTTTGACTTTCTGCTTTGACCAGTTTATGGTCAACACGAAGTTTGTTTGAACTTCACAACGTGAGCGTAATCACGATGGTTAAAGTCCCTTGTGACTATACCTACTGATTACCACGTTAATTAGGTGTAGTGACGAATCATAGTTTCGGTCAAAATACGCGTTTATGCGTATTTTGCAACCAAACTATCTTTGGGTATCAAAACCCTTTGTTTTGATATCAAACTTGTTTTCTAACTTCGTAAACATGTTTTAACATGTTTAACTCGTCACTTTAGGTTTATTGCTTATATAGGGTCGTAAGATAAGCGGTCTAAACAACCGCTTAGACTTTCGAACCCGACCCGTTTGGTCGATCATTAGGATCCGACCAAGCACATTAGGTGACCATAGTTGTATAGGGAATAACCTTCCGAGGTTATACCTTATGGTCACTTCGTTTAGTTAGTTGTATGATAGGTAGTTTATATGCCGTAGGAAAATGACCAAAATGCCCTTTTTTCGCATATATTCATTTTAAGCATATGTAACCAAAATTTTGACATCTAAACTGATTAGGAAACATTATTAGACTTCTTATGGCATATAATACTTGTCATAGGACTAGTTAGGCTGTCCGAACGCGTTTTACGCGAACGACGCTTTAAAGTAGCGTAAGCTACCTAAACGGGTAGTATTGTGTCGTAAGCACTTAGGTTAGGTTTCATTTTAGAATGTAGGCTTTGTTAAACCATATTACAGGAGTTCCTATACTCATTTGGTTTACGCAACATCATTTTATCCGATCCCCCGATTTAGGTCCGTTTATTAATGTAGTTACCCATATTAGGTGCCGTTTGATTTCCGTGATCCCTCTAGCTTTGGTTGGTTGTTGTTCAAGACTTCTAAGCATCCTCAAGTGAGTATATAGTTCACCTCTTTTACTGTTTTTCAAACATTTTGGGGTGAAACACATGTGCCTACTTGTTTGTGACACTCGAGGTTTTTTCCATACGAACACTTTGTAATATTTTGTGCATATATGATTATTATTAATTGGAAACGTGACTTTTACATGATATGTGTGATATGTATGTATTATATATATATTTATATGAGAGCCGAAACCACGACCCGAGACCACGACTCGCAACCACTCGGTTGCGAGTGGGCCACTCGGTCTCGAGTGGGCCTAATGAGCCGAAACCGGTTGGGCCGAAACCCCAAGCCCAACCCGAAACCCTCTTAGTCTTGTTGACACTTGGTATATAATCCCCACTTCCCCTATTTCCCCTCATTTGTTACACCAACACACTTCTCCTATTTTCTCTCAACAAGAAACCCCACACAACAACACCACTCTTCTCCCCTTTTCGGTTCAAGCAAGGATCTCGGACAAGGACTCGGTCAAGCTCGGATCACTCGGACACTTCATCTTCTCTCATTCTCTTCTCTTTGTTTTCGGCTCCTCCTTTTCATAACCGGTTAGTGTTATCTTTTTGGTACAAGATTTAGGCATGTTGTATGAACTAGAAGATGCTTGGTTAGAAACAAATGCATGATTCTTAGGTTGATTTGTAAAGTTTGACAATATGTGTTAACATGATTAAAATAACTTGATATTGGTAGTTTACAAGTGTTCATAGCCAACTACTCTATGCTTTAAAGTTTCTTGCAAATATGATGTTGATAAACATAAGATTTCGGCTATAAAGTGTATGTTTCTTTGTTCTTGCATGATGATCTTGTTGATATATGTAAGTTTTGGTTCAAAATGAATGGTTATGTTGAATATAAAAACCCTAGAAACTATGAACATAAGAAGAACTTGTTTGAATATGACTTGAAGATGTAAAAATGGCAAAGTTTGATCTATCTTTACTAGTATTCAGATTAGGAAAAAGTGTTAGTGAAACCTTATTGGTAGTTTCCTAATCTGGGCCTGAATTCTTGGTACAATTTGGACTGTCATATCTGCATCATCACGTGTGTATGAAAGTGACAGATTACGACTCGCAACCACAGCATTCCGACTCGAAACCACACCGTTGCGACTCGCAACCAAAGCATGACAAGTCGAAACCACGTGATTACGACTCGAAACTACGACGGTTGCGACTCGCAACCAACATGTGACAACTCGAGACTACGGTTGCGACTCGCAACCACAGCGTGACAAGCCGAGACCACCTGGTTGCGACTCGAGACCAGCTGGTTGCGAGTGGGCTGTCCATTTTGGGTATTGGGCCATTCTGTGTTAACTTGGGCTATCTGTTGACTGGATTATGTGCTGCTGTATTCTGTTTGAATATGTGAATGTTAGGGCCGGCCCAATAACCCCATGACTATTACTTGTATGCATGTTATGTGCCTGTATATGTGCTTACGTGATTACTTGTACACCGAACCTGACCTATACCGGTAACCATGTTAGGACGTGGTGACCAACGTGATTGACAAGTAACCTAAACCTACCGAGCAACCCAAGGTGAGTTCACAACTTAAAAGCATGCGTCCCGGTGGTTTGGGACACGAGACTAACAACCCTATCCCCTGGTAAAAGGGGATACCATTTACATACCTTCCCTAGTTATTGGGAACAAAACTTACTTTTCCTTCCCGGGTATTGGGAAACCTTTTGGTTAATTACTGTTTATACGGATTGCAACTAGCGGCACTAAACGAAACTCTATCACTCAAGTCCCTACTACAAATACCGATTAGTCGCCGGGTTAGGCGAGCGGGTTATTAGTTGATAGCGCTATTTAGGTGTTTACCAGCCTCACACCGTGCCCTGGTTTGGGACGGTCGTGAACTAATGTACTCAGAAATCCGTCAATGATGATAGAACATTGACATCGGGGCATCCTGCGGATACGCAACGGTTACCTAGTGTTCGGTATTGGAAAAACAGTTTAGTCGCTAACTTTTGGGGTAGCTCCCCAGGGCATGTATAAACGGATAAATTAACCGGTGAAACAACGTTTTTGGTAACTAAAACTGGACAACTAGTGAACTCACTCAGCATTATTGTTGACCCCTTACTGCATGCTTTGCAGGTAACCAGTGACGAAGGAGCTTGCAGCTTGGGAACGTGTAGTGTCTGTTCACCCTGGTGTTGGGTGTTACCTTATTTTGAATCATGGACTTTGTTTTAAACTACCTTACTTATGCTTCCGCTACTTATTACTGTTTTGAACTTAAAACTTTAAACTCTGAACTTAATATTTGCTAAGCTTATGAATAGTAAGTATTACTTTTGTTATCAACTTAAGTAATCGGTATAATTGGTGGCTGGATCCTGGTCAGTCACGCCCCCGAAGCGGGTGTTATCCGCAGGTGGATTTTGGGGGTGTGACAGATTGGTATCAGAGCCATTGGTTATAGTGAACTTGGTTTTAAAAAGGGGAAAATCTTTTTGGAGAAAACCAGACTATAACCTGTGACTCGTAACGACACTACACTCCAAGTGCAAGGCTCGACACATTTGACCTCACAGCTCGGACCAGTGTTTACTTGTTTGCTTTATGTTTCCTGTTATGATATACGTACTAGTGTGCCTAAACTAGATAGATACACCTCTCTCTTCTATCTCATTCTCGCGACACTACGACATCACACTCATACTGTGTTTTCTGGTTATGAAGACAATGAGTGGACGCGGAAGAGGAAACATTAACATGACGCAGGCTCAGTTCACTAACCTGCTCAACACAGTGGCTGCGGCTTTTGCAGCTCACCCTATAGGTAAGCTCGTTGTTTTAGGATGTTTAGATCCTACCGCCACATCGACTTTTCGCCTCTAAACCTATACGTTTCGCTTCTCACCCTACAGGACAGCATGCACCTGCGCAACCACCAGTGTGTACTTTCAAAACTTTCATGGATTGCAAGCCTCTCCCTTTCAACGGCACTGAGGGTGCCATAGGTCTTCTACATTGGATTGAGAAAATTGAAGCTGTTTTTGCTGTTTGCGAGTGTCCCCCTGCAAATTGGGTGAAATTTGCTACTGCTACGCTTGAAGGAAGCGCGCTTTCTTGGTGGAAGGCGCAGATTCAGATGTTTGGTTTGGAAACTGCAAATGCCACGGCATGGGAGGATTTCAAGGATATGATTAAGGACGAATACTGTCACCGGGATGACATCCACAAGCTTGAGAATGAGTACTATGAGCTCAAGATGGTTGGGTCAGAGATTGAAACCTACACCAAGTTGTCCAACGACTATGCTGCTCTTTGCCCAAACATGTCTCGACCAATGTATCGAAGAATCGAACTGTACATCAAGGGTTTGGCTCCAGAAATTCGAAGCCATGTCACTTCAGCCAACCACACTACCATTCAGCCGATTGTTCGACTTGCTCACAAACTTACTGATCAGGCCGTGGAAGAGGGCAGGTTGCCCAAAAGGATCAGTGCTACTGTCGGAACTTCTAGTGACAGCAAGCGTAAGTGGGAAGGAAGCCAAAGCAAGGATGCTAACCCCACTCAGGCCCCAGCACAACAAAGGAAAACTGAAAACAACAAAGGCACCCAGCAACAGGGTGGCTACCGGGGAAGCTACCCTAAGTGCAACAAGTGTAACAAGCACCACCATGGGGCATGTAACAAGGGCCAGTGTCAGCGATGCCACAAGGTGGGGCACGAAGCCAAGGATTGTAGAAGCCAGTTCCCAACAAGACAGAATCAGCAACAACCCCAACAGCAACAGCAGCAGGGAAACAACAGGGCATGTTTTAAGTGTGGAGCTGAGGGGCACTTTAAGAAGGTTTGCCCTGAACTGAATCAGAACCGCAACAACAATCAAGGAGCTGGGAACAACAATCAGAACAACAATGCTGGGAATGGTGCTAGAGGAAGGGCTTTTGTGATTGGAGCTGGAGAAGCAAGGAATGACCCCAATGTCGTGACGGGTAAGTTCCTACTCGATGATCGTTATGTTTCTGTGTTATTTGATTCCGGCGCCGATGCTAGTTATGTGTCCCTACGTATTAGTAAGAAGCTTAAGCGTCCGCTTTCGTTACTAAGTTCTCCCCATATCGTCGAGTTAGCTAATGGTAGAAACATCGAGGCCTCACATGTTGTCAAAGGCTGCAAACTAGAGTTGTCTGGTCAGACATTTACAATCGATCTTTTCCCTGTTACTCTCGGAAGCTTCGACGTCGTTATTGGTATGGATTGGTTATCCAAGCAACGCGCTGAGATCCTCTGTCAAGAGAAAGCAGTTCGTATTCCTTGCCGTTCTGGCAAACCCCTCATTGTACAAGGTGGCAAAAGTGGAGAAATCTCCGGCGTTATCTCGTTCTTGAAGGCCCAAAAGTATTTACGAAAAGGGCACACCGCTATCTTAGCACTTGTTACCAACACGCAGGAAAAGGAAAAGAGGATTGAAGACTTTCCAGTAGTGCGTGACTATCCCGAGGTATTTCCTGAGGAATTACCTGGACTCCCTCCCCATCGTCAGGTCGAATTCCAAATCGAGCTAGCTCCTGGAGCAGCGCCTATAGCTCGTGCACCTTACCGTCTAGCCCCCGCAGAATTGAAGGAACTCTCTACTCAACTACAGGAACTATTGGACAAAGGGTTTATTCGCCCTAGTTCATCACCCTGGGGAGCACCGGTACTCTTTGTTAAGAAGAAGGATGGCACGTTCCGAATGTGTATTGATTATCGTGAGTTGAACAAGGTTACCATCAAGAATCGTTACCCTCTCCCGCGAATCGATGACCTATTCGATCAATTGCAAGGATCAAGCTACTACTCTAAGATTGACCTGCGATCAGGCTATCATCAGTTGAGGGTCCGTGATGAAGACATTTCCAAAACTGCATTCAGAACTCGTTATGGTCATTATGAATTCCTCGTTATGCCCTTCGGAATGACCAACGCCCCTGCAGTGTTCATGGACCTCATGAACCGAGTATGCAAACCCTACCTCGACAAATTCGTAATCGTGTTTATAGACGACATCTTGATCTACTCGAAAAGTCAGGAAGAGCATGAACAGCACCTACGCCTTATCCTCGAACTCCTTCGCAACGAGCAACTGTATGCCAAGTTCTCGAAATGCGACTTCTGGCTTCGAGAAGTCCATTTCCTTGGGCACGTGGTTAACAAGGATGGAATCCACGTCGACCCAGCTAAGATCGACTCTATAAAGAATTGGCCTACCCCTAAGACTCCGACTGAAGTCCGCCAATTCTTGGGACTGGCGGGATACTATCGAAGATTTATCATGGGATTTTCAAAGATTGCACAACCCCTCACTACGCTCACTCAGAAAGGCGTCGCCTACAAGTGGAATGAAGCACAGGAATCTGCTTTTCAGAAACTAAAGGATAACCTCTGTAGTGCTCCTATTCTCTCGTTACCTGAGGGAACGGACGACTTCGTAGTTTATTGCGATGCATCTATTCATGGGCTCGGTTGCGTGTTGATGCAACGCGAGAAAGTTATTGCCTATGCATCCCGACAACTCAAGACACACGAAAGGAACTACACTACGCATGACTTGGAACTAGGAGCAGTGATATTTGCGCTTAAGATATGGAGACATTACCTGTACGGTACCAAGTGCACCATTTACACCGATCACAGGAGCCTTGAGCATATCTTCAAGCAGAAGGAATTAAACATGCGACAACGCCGATGGGTTGAACTTCTGAATGATTATGAATGCGCCATTAAGTATCATCCGGGCAAGGCCAATGTTGTGGCAGACGCCCTCAGCCGGAAAGACACTGTACCAAAGCGCGTGCGAGCATTACAACTTACCATCCAGTCTAGTCTTCCTACCCAGATCCGAAATGCTCAGATTGAAGCTCTGAAACCGGAAAACATCAGGGCTGAGTCCCTGCGAGGATCGAGACAACAACTAGAACAGAAAGAAGACGGCGCCTACTATGTGGCAGGGCGCATTTGGGTCCCACTTTATGGAGATCTGCGAGAGCTTGTGATGGACGAAGCCCATAAGTCCCGCTACTCAGTACATCCTGGTTCAGATAAGATGTACCATGACTTGAAAACCACATACTGGTGGCCTGGCATGAAAGCCCACATAGCAGCTTACGTTGGCAAATGTTTGACCTGCGCAAGAGTCAAGATCGAGTATCAGAAACCAGCAGGCCTACTCCAGCAGCCGGAAATCCCAAAATGGAAATGGGAGCAAATTTCCATGGATTTTGTTACAGGGTTACCTAGATCTCAACGCGGGAATGATACTATCTGGGTGATAGTAGATCGTTTGACTAAGTCTGCACACTTTCTGGCCATTAAGGAAACAGACAAGTTTTCTACCTTGGCAGAAATCTATTTGAAGGAAGTAGTCTCCAGGCACGGGGTGCCAACTTCTATTATTTCCGACCGAGACACTCGTTTTACTTCCGAGTTGTGGCAAGCTATGCACAAATCCTTTGGCTCACGTTTGGACATGAGCACCGCTTATCACCCGCAAACGGATGGGCAGTCTGAACGCACCATCCAAACCCTGGAAGACATGCTTAGAGCATGTGTGATCGATTTTGGCAAGAACTGGGAGAAGCATCTACCGCTGGTGGAATTCTCCTACAATAACAGCTATCACACTAGTATTCAGGCGGCACCTTTTGAGGCATTGTACGGTCGTAAATGCCGATCACCTCTTTGCTGGGCGGAAATAGGTGACAGTCAACTCACAGGCCCAGAACTGGTGGTGGATACAACGGAAAAGATTTCCCAGATCAGGCAACGCATGGCGGCAGCTCGTGACCGTCAGAAAAGCTACGCTGACAAGCGTAGGAAACCGTTAGAATTTCAGGTCGGGGACCGGGTTCTACTTAAAGTCTCACCCTGGAAGGGTGTGGTCCGTTTCGGTAAACGGGGCAAGCTGAATCCACGGTATGTTGGACCATTCGAAATTACCGAGAAAATCGGTAAGGTTGCTTATAGATTGAACCTGCCTGCAGAACTGAGTGCAGTGCACAACGTTTTTCACGTGTCTAACCTGAAGAAGTGTTTGTCGGATGAAACACTTGTAATTCCTTTTAAGGAACTGACGATTGATGAACAGCTACACTTTACTGAGGAACCGATTGAGATCACGGATCGAGAAATCAAAACCCTCAAACGTAGCCAGATACCCCTTGTGCGAGTTCGTTGGAACTCACGACGCGGCCCAGAGTTTACCTGGGAGCGGGAGGACCAGATGAAGTCCAAGTATCCCCAGTTATTCCCAAACGAAAACCCCAGCACTGAAGCTACAACCGAATTTCGGGACGAAATTCCAAACCAACGGGGGGATGATGTGACACCCCGTTAAAACACGCTAGCTTGGCAGTGGCTGCTTCAACTTTCGGGACGAAAGTTCTTAAAACTTGGGGATAATGTGACACTCGAGGTTTTTTCCATACGAACACTTTGTAATATTTTGTGCATATATGATTATTATTAATTGGAAACGTGACTTTTACATGATATGTGTGATATGTATGTATTATATATATATTTATATGAGAGCCGAAACCACGACCCGAGACCACGACTCGCAACCACTCGGTTGCGAGTGGGCCACTCGGTCTCGAGTGGGCCTAATGAGCCGAAACCGGTTGGGCCGAAACCCCAAGCCCAACCCGAAACCCTCTTAGTCTTGTTGACACTTGGTATATAATCCCCACTTCCCCTATTTCCCCTCATTTGTTACACCAACACACTTCTCCTATTTTCTCTCAACAAGAAACCCCACACAACAACACCACTCTTCTCCCCTTTTCGGTTCAAGCAAGGATCTCGGACAAGGACTCGGTCAAGCTCGGATCACTCGGACACTTCATCTTCTCTCATTCTCTTCTCTTTGTTTTCGGCTCCTCCTTTTCATAACCGGTTAGTGTTATCTTTTTGGTACAAGATTTAGGCATGTTGTATGAACTAGAAGATGCTTGGTTAGAAACAAATGCATGATTCTTAGGTTGATTTGTAAAGTTTGACAATATGTGTTAACATGATTAAAATAACTTGATATTGGTAGTTTACAAGTGTTCATAGCCAACTACTCTATGCTTTAAAGTTTCTTGCAAATATGATGTTGATAAACATAAGATTTCGGCTATAAAGTGTATGTTTCTTTGTTCTTGCATGATGATCTTGTTGATATATGTAAGTTTTGGTTCAAAATGAATGGTTATGTTGAATATAAAAACCCTAGAAACTATGAACATAAGAAGAACTTGTTTGAATATGACTTGAAGATGTAAAAATGGCAAAGTTTGATCTATCTTTACTAGTATTCAGATTAGGAAAAAGTGTTAGTGAAACCTTATTGGTAGTTTCCTAATCTGGGCCTGAATTCTTGGTACAATTTGGACTGTCATATCTGCATCATCACGTGTGTATGAAAGTGACAGATTACGACTCGCAACCACAGCATTCCGACTCGAAACCACACCGTTGCGACTCGCAACCAAAGCATGACAAGTCGAAACCACGTGATTACGACTCGAAACTACGACGGTTGCGACTCGCAACCAACATGTGACAACTCGAGACTACGGTTGCGACTCGCAACCACAGCGTGACAAGCCGAGACCACCTGGTTGCGACTCGAGACCAGCTGGTTGCGAGTGGGCTGTCCATTTTGGGTATTGGGCCATTCTGTGTTAACTTGGGCTATCTGTTGACTGGATTATGTGCTGCTGTATTCTGTTTGAATATGTGAATGTTAGGGCCGGCCCAATAACCCCATGACTATTACTTGTATGCATGTTATGTGCCTGTATATGTGCTTACGTGATTACTTGTACACCGAACCTGACCTATACCGGTAACCATGTTAGGACGTGGTGACCAACGTGATTGACAAGTAACCTAAACCTACCGAGCAACCCAAGGTGAGTTCACAACTTAAAAGCATGCGTCCCGGTGGTTTGGGACACGAGACTAACAACCCTATCCCCTGGTAAAAGGGGATACCATTTACATACCTTCCCTAGTTATTGGGAACAAAACTTACTTTTCCTTCCCGGGTATTGGGAAACCTTTTGGTTAATTACTGTTTATACGGATTGCAACTAGCGGCACTAAACGAAACTCTATCACTCAAGTCCCTACTACAAATACCGATTAGTCGCCGGGTTAGGCGAGCGGGTTATTAGTTGATAGCGCTATTTAGGTGTTTACCAGCCTCACACCGTGCCCTGGTTTGGGACGGTCGTGAACTAATGTACTCAGAAATCCGTCAATGATGATAGAACATTGACATCGGGGCATCCTGCGGATACGCAACGGTTACCTAGTGTTCGGTATTGGAAAAACAGTTTAGTCGCTAACTTTTGGGGTAGCTCCCCAGGGCATGTATAAACGGATAAATTAACCGGTGAAACAACGTTTTTGGTAACTAAAACTGGACAACTAGTGAACTCACTCAGCATTATTGTTGACCCCTTACTGCATGCTTTGCAGGTAACCAGTGACGAAGGAGCTTGCAGCTTGGGAACGTGTAGTGTCTGTTCACCCTGGTGTTGGGTGTTACCTTATTTTGAATCATGGACTTTGTTTTAAACTACCTTACTTATGCTTCCGCTACTTATTACTGTTTTGAACTTAAAACTTTAAACTCTGAACTTAATATTTGCTAAGCTTATGAATAGTAAGTATTACTTTTGTTATCAACTTAAGTAATCGGTATAATTGGTGGCTGGATCCTGGTCAGTCACGCCCCCGAAGCGGGTGTTATCCGCAGGTGGATTTTGGGGGTGTGACATTGTTATTTTCGTGCTTTCCATGCTTTTATATCATACTTGCTATGTTCATTAGTACACGTATAGTACATGGTTTTATCAATGTTTTTGCTATGTATGTTCATTTGTTGCATACTTAGTACATTATTTTTCATTACATTTCATGCTATGTATGTCCATTTAGTGCATACTTAGTACATTGTTTCACATTACATTTCATGTTATGTATGTTCATTTGTTGCATACTTAGTACATTATTTTACATTACATTTCATGCTATGTATGTCCATTTAGTGCATACTTAATACATTGTTTTACATTACATTTCATGCTATGTATGTTCATTTATTGCATACTTAGTACATTATTATCATAAAACATGCTTACATTTTGGTATGGCATTTGGTTTGTTTAAATGGGACAAAAATACATGTATTAACATTGATCACGCCGTTCGTTAGTAGGTAGTGGTACCATATGAATTGACAACTCCCATTCCTGAGATCCTTGGCTTGTTTGGGTCGAAAGAATGACCGAATTCGATATACATTGCTTAGATAAACCTTTAACTACGTTTAAGGGTTTGTCGCCACAATCGCAAGGTTGAGTGTATGCATTAAAACAACACCGTATAAGTGTTTGTATCAGTAAAGCATGCATTATATTACAAAGCATAACTTTTGATTTATTCAAATACTTTGTTTTGTGCATTTTTACATATGATTAAGTAGTCACTTTTTACTTGTCATACATGACATTTGTTTACACATTATATGATTTACATTTGACAATAGACATGGTTTTTACATAAACATTTGACAATTGGCTTAAACAAGACATTTTTGGTGGTTTGTTTTGGTAAGTGATTTAAGTAACGAGGCGTGTGTAATATGATAAAAGCATGGTGGATATGCCGCTGGTACTTCCTATATATAAGTGCTTTTATGGTATTACATATCGTAGCGTTACTTAACCAATTTCAAGTTAGACATAATACATTTTACACTTGTATCACATCTTCATGAAACATTGTTTTACAAACAACATATTATATATAAATTCATTTTACTTGGTCATTTGTTTATCTGTGCATCTTTCTTTTATATCATATGATTTCTTATCACTGTTTGTATGATTTATAGAAGAAAACATTTTACAAGGTTCATGACTAATTTTTGTTAAACATTTTCTTTTAAACTTACAAGTCATGAATCCTATTTTAATAAAACCTATGTATCTCACATGCATTTTTATGCTGACGTACCTATTTTCACATGTGTTTTCAGGAGATGATGCATAGGATTAATCAAGATACACTTTGGCGGACTTGGGCCTTAGTGACAATAAAAGATGTAAGACTAGTTAATTATGTTTTGTATTTATGTTTTTAAGACATTGTAACTTCTGTTATTCAATAAAACAAAATTTCAATTGCCATGTGTTATAAAACAATGATTCTGTTACAACACTCCCCGACGATTCCGCCGCGATTTGTTGTTTTACGCGGCCGGGTGTGACAGAAAAGTTGGTATCAGAGCTCATGGTTATAGGGAATTAGGTTATTAGTAATGCTTTGACCTAGTCTATAACCTTCCTAGGACCCTAACACAAGATCCTTGTGTTGAGATCTTAAACAATACTGTCACTTATCCTTTGGTGACAACCACAACCTGAACATAAATTTCGAATCCGGTTCGAAAACCAAACATCTGTTCAAGGATGATTGATTACTAGGTTTTGAACCCTCTAAATATTAAAAATCTCGTCAAAGTTAGGTCTTATAATGTGAACACATGCAATCTGGAAGGGTGGATGCCTGTACTCTGAGTTTTCTGTCTAAGGCTAGAGTTTTCATACAAATCCACATAATCAGAACAGTCACTCTTACCTGGGAACTCTTGGGGTTAGTGTCGACTTATAGGCTAAAACATGTCTTCGCGATACATTAATATGACCCGATTACTTTGATTAGTCACCATCTCATTTGTTTGCCTTAGGTAACAAACAAATGATTGCAATTTTTATGCATTATCATTCTGTGTTGATTATCCGATAACATTCCACTTGTTTTTTCCTATGCCTCTCATTTCTTCTAGAATGTCTCTTCATCGCAACGACGCTTAGATATCCGAGCAGACTACCAAATTTGCCCACCGAATAGGCGAAGTAGTCCTGAAGACTGTAGAATTAGTTGCTGCCATGGCTCGTCTCACGGATGAAGCTACCCAAGAGACACCAAAGGAAACTGAAGCCAAGCCTTCACCAAAACCAAAGAAACGTAAAGCCTCAAAGAATCCCGCAGCGGTTGCACCAAAACAAGCAGGACCTAATCAGGTGACAGCACCACCAGCCAAGAAGCTGTACAAGGGAACTGCTCCATGGTGTAAGCGATGCAACCGTCATCATCCGAATCACATGCCCTGTTTCAAATGTACCTACTGTGGACGATGGGGACATTTAGTTAACATATGCCGCTTTGCTATCCAAAAAAAAGTTGTTGCAAACCTGACCCACGGATGAACAGTTGGCTGATTTGAAGATGTTGCTACTTTGAATAGTTGGTATCTGTTGCTTTTATGTCTCTTGTTGAACCATGAAACAATCTGTTTTGTTGATAAATAAATTGTTGTTCACAATTCTGATATACAAGTGTAGTTACATGTGTGTATGGCATTTACATCAAGGAACTATGTTCTTTACAAACTACTCTTGTGATTCTCCCTTTCTTATGTTTGCTAATGATTTTCTCGAAAATTCTAAATACTCGTTTCATTCTAAGAAATGAAGTACATAAGTGACATTTTGAGTAATCACTTTAAATCCTTGGTTAGATAACTAAGGGTAATTTTTTTGATCTCGTACCCATTACATTCTGGTTTTCATAACAACAATACATATATATATGCTTTTTAAAACAACCTTCATGATTTCAAACTATACCATATAGTTTGAAAACATTTTTAACATAGTATATTCACTAATATATCAAGTGCGTGACTTCAAAAACATCATTCATGCTTTCAAAAACCTTATACATAATTTCAAAATTCATCTCGCATGATTTTAAAACATTTTATAAATAACTTATCAAATATTTTATGATTTCAAAAGTATTATGTAAGGTTTCAAAAACGTTAAACACATTTCTAAAAGAACCCCATGCATAGTTTTCAAAAACATTTATTGACTTAACCTTCAAATTCTGCTCATATGTCGCCTTGGCATATCTAGCACCTCAACTTCATGAGCATTTTACCTCGTGTATCGACTTAAGCACGTCTAGTGCAAGGTTTTGAAACGCCTCCCGCTTTTCAAATCCCATAATCCATATGGGATCTTCTTATCTTCACAATTAGATCCTGGTGGATGTTTATTGTTCAAATCGGAGTCCTTAATTGGATTCCTTGTGTACCTTAATTCGAATATTACGATTCCTTGTAATCGAAATCGAATTTATTTTTAAGATCTTCCTATCCTTATAATTAGATTCTTGATAATGTTTAAAAGTACCAATCGAAATCCACGGATTGGATTCCTGGTGTGCTTTGAATACTCGTGTGCTCAGATTAACAAACAAATTAACAAAAATGATAACAAATTAAAGATCAAGTTAAACAATTTTATGGTTATGTGATTAGGTGTTATGTGTTTCATTTGTGTTTTTATTTTCGTTATCCAAATCCTTGTAGAATCTTCCATATCCTCATTTGAGGGATTCACAGTAGGATATCCAAAGGTACTACCTTAAATCCTTAATGGACTTCTACGTAATAGTTAAGACCCTTGGATTATATAGTACCATTCCATAATTCAAAGAGACCCCTTGAGTGGTCCAAGTCAAAAGATTGATTCAGAATCTGGTTAAGAATGACATGTGGTGATATAGCTGAACAGACTCCTTGGTAGTCTATTTAAATCATTTATTGATTTAATTAAAAGGACCCTATGGTGGTCTAGTCGCAATCATCACAGGTTCGTTCATTGTTTTCTCCCCCTACACATTATATGAGGCACTGTGTGGACTATGCAAGGAATTACGTAATTATGGATGCATACATAATTATGAAATTCAGTGCACGGAAACCACAGTAAGATTTATCATGTGTAAGAACCTATAGTGGCAAAGATAACAAAATGTAAACAATGTAATAGAGGTACTGTGGACGCACCAATGGCACTTTATATACTTGTATATAAGTGTCCCTCTAACATTGCAGGCATGATGTTATTCAAAGTTAGTAGAAGTTCAGAACCCTAACCAGTGTTGTCTTATCTTTTCGACTTCATGTTTTAAGCTCTCACAAGTTTCCTTTAAATAAATTTCGGGATGAAATTTCCTGAAGTAGGGGAGACTGTGACATCTGTGCCTCCACGGCCATCAAAAAAATACCAAATCAATGAAATATTGTATTTCATACTTGGGATTTGTATAAATATGTGTATCATTTGTACATATCAATTTTTGTTCGATTTCGAGCTATAAATCGTTTTCTGGGAAGTTATACGCGAACTGATGCGTAAACTTAATTAGTTTAACGCGAAAAACACTCCGGAATAGTGACATGGGCTTAACATACCTTAAATAACCTTTACATAACTTTGAAATAAGTTTTGGAAGCTTTGGTGTGTCGAAATCTAGTTTATTCGCTTACAAGGACTAATTTTGACAAACTACGAAAGTATGCCGAGTTGTACTGTAACAGACATTCCGGAACTTGATCATAAGTTAAACATACCCTAAATATCCTTTACATATCTTAGAAATAGGCTTTTAGGGGTTCGGTATGCTAAAATAAACTTTTTGGTTATTCAAGGACTAAAAGCGTCAAAAAGTGCATAAGTTTGCATTTTCGTGCATATCTTACATTCTGAATATATCTGGACATCCAAAAATTTATTTAATCATTATAGTATTTTATTTTAGTGATTGGCATGATAAAATTCCATTCGACGTGTAATTTGGATCGCTTTTTCGCGTCCGTTCGTGTTTCGTCGTAATTAACCGAACAACGTAATCGTAGGACCAAATGAACTGACATCCGGCATATTTCAAGTCCACTATGCATTAACATCCTTATAGAGTCTAAAAATTTGGTTAAACGGGTGTTAGAAGTGAAAAACCCAAGTTTGGATGTCAAAGGGGCCAAAGTTGCAACAAATGAAAACTTGTGAGTGTGACTAGCCTGGCCCGACCGTGGCTTACGGTTTGTAGAATGTGACTTACGGTCAGCCAGCATTGCATTTTTTTGCTTGATTGCTACTCCAAGCTTCCAAAACCCAACAATTGCAATACCATGAGCTGGTTTTGGACACCCATAGCATTGTAAAACAATAGGTAACACATGGAGGGTGTAGATTAAAGCTCAATTATCGAGGAACGATCCTAACGGTTTTGAGAAATCAGTAAATACCCACTTGATTTTCACTTCTTCTTCACACATTTTATTCAAATTCAAATCTAAGTTGAAGCTCTCAACTATGAAGGCTTCATACCTGAGTTGTTCTTGATCAAATCTTCAAGTCTTGGACCTTTTGTAAGTTTTCCTTCATGCTTGTTCTTGTATTTCAAGCATGAAAGTCAAACAGAGTTTGACTTTCTGCTTTGACCTCGTTTTGGTCAACACGAAGTTCGTTTGAACTTCGCAACATGAGCGTAATCACGATAGTTATAGTCCCTTGTGACTATACCTACTGATTACCACGTTAATTAGGTGTAGTGACGAATCATAGTTTCGGTCAAAATACGCGTTTATGCGTAATTTGCAATCAAACTATTTTTGGGTATCAAAACCCTTTGTTTTGGTATCAAACTTGTTTTCTAACTTCGTTAAACATGTTTTAACATGTTTAACTCGTCACTTTATGTTTAGTGCTTATATAGGGTCGTAAGATTAGTAGTCTAAACAACCGCTTAGACTTTCGAACCAGACCCGTTTGGTCGATCATTAGGAACCGACCAAACACATTAGGTGACCATATTTGTATAGGGAATAACCTTCCGAGGTTATACCTTATGGTCACTTCGTTTAGTTAGTTGTATGATAGGTAATTTATATGCCTTAGGAAAATGACCAAAATGCAGTTTCGCATATATTCATTATAAGCGTATGTAACCAAAATTTTGACATCTAAACTGATTAGGAAACATTATTAGACTTCTTAAGGCATAGTTCCCCTCTTTACTGTTTCTCAAACATTTTGGGGTGAAACACATGTGCCTACTTGTTATTTTCGTGCTTTCCATGCTTTTATATCATACTTGCTATGTTCATTAGTACACGTATAGTACATGATTTTATCCATGTTTTTGCTATGTATGTTCATTTCATGCATACTTAGTACATTATTTTACATTACATTTCATGCTATGTATGTCCATTTAGTGCATACTTAGTACATTTTTTTACATTACATTTCATGCTATGTATGTTCATTTAGTGCATACCTAGTACATTGTTTTACATTACATTTCATGCTATGTATGTTCATTTGTTGCATACTTAGTAAATTATTATCATAAAACATGCTTACATTTTGGTATGACATTTGGTTTGTTTAAATGGGACAAAAATACATTCATTAACATTGATCACGCCGTTCGTTAGTAGGTAGTGGTACCATAGGAATTGACAACTCCCATTCCTGAGATCCTAGGTTTGTTTGGGTAGAAGGAATGACAGAATTCGATATACATTGTTTAGATAAACCTTTAACTTCATTTAAGGGTTTGTCGCCACAGTCACAAGGCTTGAGTGTATGCATTAAAACAACATCGCATAGATGTTTGTATCAGTAAAGCATGCATTATATTACAAAGCATAACTTTTGATTTATTCAAATACTTTGTTTTGTGCATTTTTACATATGATTAAGTAGTCACTTTTTACTTGTCATACATGACATTTGTTTACACATTACATGATTTACATTTGACAATAGACATGGTTTTTACATAAACATTTGACAATTGGCTTAAACAAGACATTTTTGGTGGTTTGTTTTGGTAAGTGATTTAAGTAACGAGGCGTGTGTAATATGATAAAAGCATGGTGGATACGCCGCTGGTACTTCCTATATATAAGTGCTTTTATGGTATTACATATCGTAGCGTTACTTAAACCATTTCAAGTTAGACATAACACATTTTACACTTGTATCACATCTTCATGAAACATTGTTTTACAAACAACATATTTTATACAAACTCATTTTACTTGGTCTTTTGTTCATCTATGCATCTTTCTTTTATATCATCTGATTTCTTATCACTGTTTGTATGATTAATAAAAGAAAACATTTTACAAGGTTCATGACTAATTTTTGTTAAACATTTTCTTTTAAACTTACAAGTCATGAATCCTATTTTAATAAAACCTATGTATCTCACAGACATTTTTATGCTGACGTACCTATTTTCACATGTGTTTTCAGGAGATGATGCATAGGATTAATAAAGATACACTTAGGCGGACTTGGGCCTTAGTGACAATAAAAGATGCAAGACTAGTTAATTATGCTGTGTATTTCTGTTTTTAAGACATTTTAACTTCTATTATTCAATAAAACAAAATTTCAATTTCCATGTGTTATGAAAGAATGATTCTGTTACAACACTCCCCAATGATTACGTCGCAATTTGTTGTTTTACGCGGTCAGGGTGTGACAGGTATTTATAGGAAATTAAGAACCGTTAGGATCGTTCCTCGATAAACGATCTTTAATATGAGCCTTACATGTGTGCCCACTGTTTTGGTAATCTATGGGTGCCCAAAACAAGCCCATAGATTGATAAAAACGATATGCAAATGCAAGAAACCAAGCTGCTGATTGAAAACAACTGTTTTGCTGATCTGATGGGCTCTCGCGCCCCGCGTACGAGCCAGCCTCATATTACACGGCCTGCGACCGCCAGGTATGTCAGAAACAGTTTTAGAAATTGCAACTTTGGTCCCTACATATGTTAATTGCCATTTTTGACACATTTAAGGTCTGTTAAGCCATTTTCAAGGCTCTACAATGATGCCTAAGCATAAGGGACATGAAACATGCTTGAAAATATGCCGGATGTTGGTTCATTTGGTCGTACGGTCACGATATTCGATTAATTACGATGAAACACGAACGAACGTGAAAAAAGATCCAAATTATGCGACGAATGGAATTTTATCATGCCAATCACTAAAATAAAATATTTTAATGATTACAAAAATTTTTGGATGTCCAGAGATGTTCAGAACGTAAGATATGTGCGTCAATGCAAACTTATGCCCTTTTTGACGCTTTTAGTCCCTGTTTGACCAAAAAGTTTATTTTAGCATACTGAACCCCTCAAATCCTATTTCTAAGCTATGTAAAGGATATTTATGGTATGTTTAACTTATGATCATGTTCCGAAATGTCCGTTACTATACAAATCGGTATAGTTTCGCAGTTTGACGAAAATAGTCCCTGTAAGCGAATAAACTTGATTTTGCAATACCAAACCCTATAAAACTTATTTCTAAGTTGTGTAATGGTTATTTAAGGTATGTTAAGCATAATTTGATGTTCCGGAGTGTTTCTCGCGTTAAACTGATTACGTTTACGCATCGGTTTGCGTATAACTCTTTAGAAAACAATATAGAGTTTGAAATTGAACAAAAATCAAAACATACAAAATATCAAACATAAATAAACAAACATTGGGGTCAAATAACATTGTTTTATTGATAACAGAACTGTTTAAGGTTTATACAATGATTACAAGCACAGATGTCACAATAGATGCTATGATGACTAGTAAGATTGAGGAGTTAAAGGAGATGATTGAGGGGTCTAAAAGTAAAGGCAAGGAACGAAGGTGCATGTACAAGGATTTCATGTTATGCAACCCTACAACTTATGTTGGTAAGATTTATCTGATAGCATGCCAAAAATGGATTTCAAACATAGAGGCAGTGTTCATACGAAGTCGTTGTGAAAAGGAAGACCAAGTGATGTTCGCTACTAGTCAACTCACCTTTCAAGAGAAAGATTGGTGGGACGCGTATTGTAAGGAAATAGGTGAGGACAAACTTCAAGCGATGACTTGGCAGGAATTCAAGGAGCCTTTTCTGAGATATCATTGTCCTCAGTCAGGCATTGATAAGATTCAGGAGGATTTCTTATGCCTCCAACAGAAAAACGAAACGATCAACGAGATAACTAATACCTTCTTGGATAAAATGAAGTTCTGCGGAGATTTTGTGAAGACGGAAAGAATGAAAATCAATCGCTATCATGGCATATTAAAGGCAGAATATAGGGAGTTTATCACTCCCTCAAAATGTGAAACTCTCGATGAGCTTATTAATTGGGCTCAGGATAGAGAACTTGGGCTTAAAAGACAGGAGGAACGTGGTGAAAATAGATCGACGGAAAAAGGGGCCAATTCAAGTCCGTCTAAGAAGGCGAAACATCAAGATCACGGAAGAAAAGATAAATCGAAAGGCGGTATTACCCTTTGCAAGACATGTGGGAAACTTCATACTGGAGAATGCCTTTTAGCTAAGAAGCGGTGCTACAAATGTGGTGATGAGGGACATTCGTACTACAAATGCCCTAACAACCCGAAGACTTGTTTCAACTATTTTCAAAAGGGGCATGTTAAATTGGAGGGTCCTAAACTTCAACAAGGATCAAAGAAAGAGGGGAAGAAGGAGGAGGGCTCTAGGGCAAAAGGGAGGATGTTCCAAATCACATCCGAAGAAGCCAATGCCTAGCTGAATGTGGTTTCAGATATCTTTTTATTAAATTCCATGCCAATTTATGTTTTGTTCAATACTAGAGCCACCATGTCATTTATTTCAAGTGAAATAGTACAACATCCTTCATTCAAGATTAAACGAATGCCGATACCTTTAGAGTTAGAAATAGCAGATAGTAAGAACTATGTATTACACAAAGTTTGTTGAAATTGTAAGTTCATAATAGAAGATGAAGAATTCGATATCGACCTCAAACCTATGGTTTTGGGGGAATTTAAAATGATAGTGGGTATGGATTGGATGGCCCGACACCATGCGAAGATCAATTGTGAAAATAAAACAGTACTTGTTCAATCTCCAAGTGGAAAGCAACTAAGTATTCAAGGGGAGAGAAATGTAGAAACGAAACTTTGTACCCTCGTTCAAGCCGTTAAGTATGTACTTAATGTGAGTAGAGCATACCTAGCTTATGTAGTAGATGCTCAACAAAGTCTCCCGAAGATTGAAGATGTTGAGATTGTGAACGAATTCAAGGATGTATTTCCGGAGGAATTACCGGGACTCCCTCCCGAACGCGAAATAGAGTTTTGTATCGAACTAAATCTGGGTGCGAAACCGGTAGCGAAAGCTCCATATAGGCTGGCCCCCACCGAGATGCGGGAGTTAATGACGCAGTTACAAGATCTACTTGATAAGGGCTTCATACGCCCGAGTGTGTCACCTTGGGGACCACCCGTCTTATTTGTAAAAAAGAAGGATGGGTCGATGCGTATGTGTGTCGACTATAAGGAACTGAACAAAGTAACCATAAAGAACCCCTACCCCTTACCTAGAATTGATGACCTTTTTGATTAGTTAGAAGGGGCAAGCTGGTTCTCGAAGATAGACTTGTGTTCAGGTTACCATCAGGTCAAGATACAAGAAGAAGACATTGCAAAAAACTGTGTTTAGGACCCAATATGGACATTACGAATTTCTAGTAATGTCATTCGGGTTGACGAACGCGCCAGTGGCGTTCATGGATCTTATGAACCGGGTATGCCGAACCATGCTAGATAAGTCTGTGATCGTGTTCATAGATGATATTCTGGTTTATTCACGAAGTAAAGCAGAACATGCGAGACACCTACGATAAGTGCTTGAAACACTTCATAAAGAAACAATCTATGCAAAGTTCTCAAAATGTGTCTTTTGGCTCAGAGAGGTGCAGTTTCTTGGCCACGTGATAAATTCGGAAGGTGTTTTAGTAGATACGTAAAAAATTGAGGCCGTAATGAAGTGGGTTTCCCCGAAAAGTCCAACTGAAATAAGAAGTTTTCTAGGCCTCGCTGGTTATTATAGAAGGTTCATACAAGATTTTTCGAAGATAGCGTTACCTTTAACAAAATTGACGAGAAAGAAAGAGAAGTTTGTTGTTGGTGCAGTCATCTGTCGTCTACGTCTTAATACCGAGTCTCGGTCTCGTTGCGGATCCGATCAAGCATGGCATCACATGTGACATCACCTTGATGACATCACATGTGACATCATCATATAAATCGATATTGGCCGATTGCATTTTCTAGTCCATAAAAGACAAAAGTGATTGTTGGTCCAATTAGAGATGTTCATTTGAAGGCCCAATAGGAGGATGCCATTTCAAGGTCCAATGAGAACCATCCATATGATGGTCCAATGAGAAGAGTCCGTTTGAAGAACAAATATAAGTTGGCCGTTTGAAGTTATGACTTCCGTTTGTATTAGTGTCCGTTTGGAATGCTTTCCGTTTGAATGTTTGTCCGTTTGAAGCATGTTCAAATGGCAGGCTGTTACTATAATAGGTTGTTGTCTAGTTCATTTGTAACGGTCAGGCAAAACGATACCGAGGTGCTGCCGGTATTTCCTCTCACTGTAAACGTTGTCAATCGAATATATAAGAGGTTTAAAGTGTAGTTCAAGCTGTTTTATAGTGCGTTTCTTAGTTTCCGCCTCTGAAACGTACGAGAGCTCTTCCGAACGACTCATTCAGGTCGAATCCGGTCCTACAAGTGGTATCAGAGCTCAGGACGAGGAGTTCTTGCCATATTCAGCTTGAAAATCTTATTTTCTACACCTTCTTTCTTAAAATCGATACTTTTTACGGTTGAAATCGGCTCAAAGTTTCACATTGTGTTCGGATTTGTCAATTAACAAATCCTTGAAAGTTTCAGTTCATAATTCGTCGAAAAAATGATAAAAAAATCCTAAAAACTTATGACCTTTTGAACGAGGTCTGGTGTTCCGTTTGAAAATCATAACTATCGTTTGAAAAAATCGTTCCGTTTGAATCATCGTTTGAAAATCAACTATTCCGTTTGAAAGTGAACATGACCGTTTGAGTTTGATCCTTATCGTTTGAAATACTATGGTCGTTTGAAACTATCTACACCGTTTGAAAAATGTTTTGAGTTGTGTGAACCGCTTGAAAGTGCATCGAGTGTATGAAATATTAAACGAGGATGTCAGTGCATGTGGTCTTATCATTTTGGGTCTCGAGATTGGATTAATAAAATTGTCAAACATAATTGCATGTTATCGAGGGAGTGCACCGATTAAATAGTTGTCGGCTGCATGTGAATTAAATAAGCCCAAGTTTCCATATACATAATTAGTTGCGGTCCAATCATAGGTTAAGGTTTGCATGTGAGATATTAGGGTTTGTCGGTTATTCATAAAAAAATGATCCTACAAGTGCAACTAAAAGGACCAATCATTTTGTAAGGTTCCGTTTGAAAAAGGCCCAATCTAGTGTCAAATAAATGATTTTAATGGTTAAATTGGTCCTATCATAATCCATTGTGTATTGGGTCAAGTGGTCGGTCACTGAGATATTAAAAAAAAATATTGTCGGCCACTCTTTTTAGTGAAAATAGAATTCAAAAGTAATCAGATCATATTTTTTGCTTCACGGCCCAATCAGAATTTAACACTTGTTAGTTGTCAGTTTAGTAAATTGTCTCGGCCCAAATTAAAGGATAACATTTATGTTTGTCAGATTGGGTGGAGTAAGCGGCCCACTAAGAATCAAAACAATCTAAAAGTTGCCGCCTCTAACCTTTTGAGGTCCAATAGTCTTTCAATATTTCTAGTCTCAGACACATTTAAAGAAAAGGTTCAATAATATTGTGACACCCCGTTGAAACGCTTTCACTTACGCTAGCTTGACAGTGGCTGCCTTAACTTTCGGGACGAAAGTTCTTAAAACTTGGGGATAATGTGACATTTCGGATTTTCCCGGACAACCATTCCTGTATTCAACCTACTTGTATATATATATATATGACTTATATATTAAATGAAAAAGTTGTGTATTGTTTTGATGTTCTATGTGATCCTTGCATTGTGTGTATGTATGATATGTATATACATATATAGGCATGAGTGTGTATTATATATATGTGAGCCGAGACCCGCAAACCCGACTCGAGACCACCCGGTCTCGAGTGAACCGTGAACAACAAAAGGGGCCGGTTGTTTGGTTTGGGCCGGTTAAGGCCTTGTGACCGAGAACCCAACCCGGAACACCCCTAAGCCCACTCGAGATCCTATATAAACCAACCCTCCCCTCCCTTAACCATTTTTACAAACACTTTCCTACTCTCCTCTCATCTCCTCTCACTAAACCCTAAAACCCTAAGATCATCAACCTCCTCTCATCTCCTCTTCCTACTCGGAACCAACCGGAGACATCAAGGCTCGTGGATTCAAGCTCAAGATCATCTTTCGGAGCTTAGTTTATCGAATTCTTGGACCACTACTTCTAACCGGTTAGCATGAATATTTCTACAAGTTGTTTGTCTTGTTACTAAAATGCTTGTTAGTGCTTGATTATTGATGTTGTTGCTATAAAAGGCTTGTTTGATGATAAAAGTGATTGCTTGAAATGATTTTGTGTCTTAATGAAAATAATCCGGTTTTGTGTTAAATGGTTTTGTTATTCGGTTAATGCTAGATGCTTGTTAGGATGATTTTGACCAAGTGGTATGCATGATTTGCTTGATCTCATGAGTTTTGGTTAATGATGAATCATGCTAGGCTAGGAACCGAGAATAATAATGCCGATTATGCTCATTAATGTTAAAACGGATTGTGTTAAATATGTGTTCTTTGACCTTATGGTTTCATGCTTAAATGATGAATGTGGTTCGAATATTGTTTGATTATATGATGAACAGTTTGAAGATGGTTTGTATATTCAAAAATATGTGTGTTTGATCCATTTTAGACAAGGGTTAGATAAGAAAACATGTTTTAGTGGCATAGTACAATCTGATTTCATGAAATTGCAATTCTATTGGCCAGTACTGTTTGCAGGTTCTAGAAGGATTTCTGTGCACGTAATCACGGTTGCGAGTCGGAACCTTTGGTTGCGACTCGAGACCACAGCAGGATTTGTCGAGACCTCCCGGTTGCGAGTCGTAATCAACGCGTATCGAATCCGGTTGCGAGTCGTAACCACTGCTACTGAGTCGGAACTGCTGGTTGCGAGTCGTAACCTCTGGTTGCGACTCGTAATCAAAACGTGACGGACCGAGACCTCAGTTGCGAGTCGCAACCTCGGTTGCGAGTCACTCTTGTCTCGACTGGACTGTTTTAGGGTCATTGGGCTTTTGACTGTTGGGCTTACTGTTGACTGGACTGCATGTTTGTCACTGCTGATTTTATGTTAGGGCTAACCCAATGACCCAACTGTTTGTTTGTTCGTATGTTATACGTGTTTGCTATATGTATTTGCCATACGTGTTCACTATGTGTTTACTAGTACCCGACTTGACCCATATTTGGTAACCATGTTAGGACGTGGTGACCAACATACTTGACCGGGTAAAAATATCTACCGAGCAACCCAAGGTGAGTTCACAACTTAAAAGCATGCGTCCCGGTGGTTTGGGACACGAGACTAAAACAACCCTATCCCCTTTTTAAAGGGGATACCATTTACATTCCTTCCCTAATTATTGGGAACAAACTTACTTTTTCCTTCCCTTGTCATTGGGAAACCTTTTAGTTAATTACTGTTTATACAGAATGCAACCAACGGCACTAAACGCAACTCTATCACTCAAGTCCCTACTACATAATACCGATTAGTCGCCGGGGCCAGGCGAACGGGTTATTAGTTGATAGCGCTATTTAGGTCTTACCAGCCTCACACCGTGCCATGGTATGGGATCGGTCGTGAACTAATGTACTCAGGCATCCGTCAATGATGATAGAACATTGACATCGGGGCATCCTGCGGAAACGCAAACGGTTACCTAGTGTTCGGTATTGGAAAAACAGTTTAGTCGCTAACTTTTGGGGTAGCTCCCCATGGCATGTATAAACGGATAAATTAACTGGTGAAACGAGTTTTTGGTAATTAAAACTGGACAACTAGTGAACTCACTCAGCATTATTGTTGACCCCCTTACTGCATGCTTTGCAGGTGGCCAGTGACTGGAGCAGCTGCTTAGGAAGTGTAGTGGTCGTCTGCCCGTGTGTTGGGCATTTATCATGCTTACTTTATGAACATTGTTTAAAACTGTTTATTTATGCTTCCGCTACTTATTACTGTTTAGACTTGAAACTTTAAACTCTGAACTTGATATTTGCTAATCTTATGGTTAGTAAGTATTACTTTTGTTATCAATCTGATTAGTCAGTATAATTGGTGGCTGGATCCTGGTCAGTCACGCCCTCGAAGCGGGTGTCATCCGCAGGTGGATTTTGGGGGTGTGACAGATTGGTATCAGAGCCATTGGTTATAGTGAACTTGGTTTTAAAAAGGGGAAAATCTTTTTGAGAAAAACCAGACTATAACCCGTGACTCGTGACGACACTACACTCCAAGTGCAAGGCTCGACTTATCTAACCTCATAGCTCGGACCCGTATTTGCTTGTTTGTCTTATGCTTCTGCTTTACTATACGTACTAGTTTGCCTGATTAGATAGATACACCTTCCCTCTTCTATCCCATTCTCGCTATGTTACGACATCACACTCATACTATGTTTTCTGGTTATGAAGACAATGAGTGGACGCGGACGAGGAAACGTCAACATGACCCAGGCTCAGTTCACTAACCTGCTCAACACGGTGGCTGCAGCTTTCGCAGCTCACCCTATAGGTAAGCTCGTTGTTTTAGGATGTTTAGATCCTACCGCCACATCGTCTCTTCGCCTCTAAACCTGTTTCGCTTCACTTCTCACAACAGGTCAGCCTGCGCCTGTGCAACCACGTGCTTGTACCTTCAAGACCTTCATGGACTGCAAGTCTCTTCCATTCAGTGGCACTGAGGGTGCCATAGGTCTTCTATACTGGATCGAGAAGGTCGAAGCTGTCTTCGCTGTCTGCGAGTGTCCCCCTGCTAATTGGGTGAAGTTTGCTACTGGTACTCTTGAGGGAAGCGCACTTTCATGGTGGAAGGCGCAAATTCAAATGCTTGGTTTGGAGACTGCAAACGCTACTGCATGGGAAGATTTCAAGGATATGATCAAGGAAGAGTACTGTCACAGGGATGACATCCACAAACTCGAGGACGAGTACTATGAACTCAAGATGGTTGGGTCAGAGATTGAGACCTACACCAAGCTGTCCAACGACTACGCTGCTCTTTGTCCAAACTTGTCCCGACCCATGTATCGAAGGATCGAATTGTACATCAAGGGCTTAGTCCCAGAAATCAGGAGCCACGTAACCTCGGCCAACCTCACTGCCATACAGCCTGTGGTTCGTCTTGCCCACAAACTCACTAACCAGGCTGTGGAGGAGGGCAGATTGCCCAAAAGGATCAGTGCTGCGGAAGGAAGTTCTAGTGATGGTAAACGAAAGTGGGATGGAAATCAGGGCAAGGATGCTAACTCTACTCAGGCCCCAGCCCAGCAAAGGAAAACTAACAACAACAAAGGCACTCAGCAACAGGGTGGCTACCGGGGAAGCTACCCCAAGTGCAACAAGTGTAACAGGCACCACAATGGGGCATGCAACAAGGGTCAGTGTCAGCGATGCCACAAGATGGGGCACGAAGCCAAGGATTGCAGAAGTCAGTTCCCAGCAAGGCAGAATCAGCAACAACCTCAACAGCAACAGCAGCAGGGAAACAACCGGGCATGTTTTAAATGTGGGGCAACAGGGCACATGCGAAAGGATTGCCCTGAACTGAATCAGAACCGCAACAACAATCAGGGAGCTGGGAACAATGAGCAAAACAACAACGCTGGGAATGGTGCAAGGGGAAGAGCTTTCGTGATTGGAGCTGGAGAAGCAAGGAACGACCCCAACGTCGTGGCGGGTAAGTTCCTACTTGATGATCGTTATGTTTCTGTGTTATTTGATTCCGGTGCCGATGCCAGTTATGTATCCCTTCGCATTAGTAAGAAACTTAAACACCTGCCTGCACTACTAAGTACTAAGCACATCGTCGAGACAGCTAATGGTAAGAACATCGAGGCCACGCACATGATCCACGACTGCACACTAGAATTGTCTGGCCACACGTTTAGTATCGATCTTTTCCCCGTCAAACTTGGAAGCTTCGATGTCGTCATTGGTATGGATTGGTTATCCAAACATCGCGCTGAGATCCTCTGTCAAGAAAAAGCAGTTCGCATACCTCGTCGTTCTGGCCAACCCCTCATCGTCAAAGGCAACAAAGGTGGAGAAGTCACAGGCATTATCTCGCTTTTAAAAGCCCAGAAGTGTTTACAGAAAGGGCACACCGCTATCCTAGCACTTGTCACCAGCACCCACGAAAAGGAAAAGAGGATTGAAGATTTCCCTGTAGTACGTGATTATCCCGAGGTATTCCCTGAGGAATTACCTGGACTCCCTCCCCACCGTCAGGTCGAATTCCAAATCGAGCTAGCTCCCGGAGCAGCACCCATAGCTCGAGCACCGTACCGTCTAGCCCCTGCAGAACTGAAGGAACTCTCTACGCAACTGCAAGAACTATTGGATAAAGGATTTATCCGTCCTAGTTCATCACCCTGGGGAGCCCCAGTACTCTTTGTCAAGAAGAAGGATGGCACATTCCGAATGTGCATCGACTATCGTGAGTTGAACAAGGTTACCATCAAGAATCGTTACCCTCTCCCGCGCATCGACGACCTATTCGATCAGCTGCAAGGATCGAGCTACTATTCTAAGATTGACCTGCGATCAGGCTATCATCAGTTGAGAGTTCGTAATGAAGACATCTCAAAGACTGCGTTTAGGACTCGTTATGGTCATTACGAGTTCCTCGTTATGCCTTTCGGAATGACTAACGCACCGGCAGTGTTCATGGATCTTATGAACCGCGTATGTAAGCCTTACCTCGACAAATTCGTGATTGTGTTTATTGACGACATCCTGATTTATTCGAAAAGTCAAGAGGAGCATGAACAACACCTACGCCTTATTCTGGAACTCCTTCGCAACGAGCAGCTGTACGCCAAATTCTCTAAATGTGACTTCTGGCTTCGAGAAGTCCATTTCCTCGGCCATGTGGTTAATAAGAACGGAATTCATGTTGACCCAGCCAAGATCGAATCGATAAAGAACTGGCCTACGCCTAAGACTCCAACTGAAGTTCGCCAATTCTTGGGATTGGCAGGTTACTACCGCAGATTCATTCAGGGATTCTCAAAGATTGCGCAACCCCTCACTATACTCACTCAGAAAGGCGTTGCCTACAAGTGGAATGAAGCACAGGAATCTGCTTTTCAGAGGCTTAAGGATAACCTCTGTAGCGCCCCTATTCTCTCGTTGCCTGAAGGCACTAACGACTTTGTGGTTTACTGCGATGCATCTATTCATGGGCTCGGTTGCGTGTTGATGCAACGCGAGAAAGTTATTGCCTACGCCTCTCGACAACTCAAGACGCACGAAAAGAACTACACGACGCATGACTTGGAACTGGGAGCAGTGGTTTTTACTCTTAAGATATGGAGACATTACCTGTACGGTACCAAGTGCACTATTTACACCGATCACAGGAGTCTCGAGCATATCTTTAGGCAATAGGAATTGAACATGAGACAACGTCGATGGATCGAACTCTTGAATGACTACGAATGCGCCATCAAATACCATCCGGGCAAGGCCAATGTCGTGGCAGACGCCCTCAGCCGAAAGGACACTGTACCAAAGCGCGTGCGAGCATTGCAACTTACCATCCAGTCTAACCTCCCTACCCAGATCCGACATGCTCAGGTCGAAGCATTAAAACCGGAAAACATCAGGGCTGAGTCTCTGCGAGGATCGAGACAGCGACTAGAACAGAAAGAAGATGGTGCTTACTATGTAACAGGGCGCATTTGGGTTCCACTCCTTGGAGGTTTACGTGAACTCGTGATGGACGAAGCCCACAAGTCCCGCTACTCAGTACATCCTGGTTCGGACAAGATGTACCACGACTTGAAGACTACATATTGGTGGCCTGGTATGAAGGCCCATATAGCAACATACGTCAGCAAATGTTTGACTTGCGCAAGAGTCAAGACAGAATACCAGAAGCCAGCGGGTCTACTCCAACAACCAGAAACCCCGAAATGGAAATGGGAGCAAATTTCCATGGATTTTGTTACAGGGTTACCTAGGTCTCAACGCGGAAATGATACTATTTGGGTAATAGTGGATCGATTGACTAAGTCCGCGCACTTTCTGGCTATTAAGGAAACAGACAAGTTTTCTACCTTGGCGGAGATTTACTTAAAGGAAGTAGTTTCGAGGCACGGAGTGCCAACCTCAATTATTTCCGACCGAGACGCTCGTTTTACTTCGGAATTGTGGCAAGCTATGCACAAATCCTTTGGCTCACGTTTGGATATGAGCACTGCTTATCACCCGCAAACGGATGGACAGTCTGAACGCACCATCCAAACCCTAGAAGACATGCTTAGAGCGTGTGTGATCGATTTTGGCAAGAACTGGAGAAGCATCTACCGCTAGTAGAGTTCTCCTACAACAACAGCTACCACACCAGTATTCAGGCAGCACCTTTTGAGGCATTGTACGGTCGTAAATGCCGGTCACCTCTCTGCTGGGCGGAAATCGGTGATAGTCAAATCACGGGCCCAGAGATGGTGGTAGAAACAACGGAAAAGATTGCCCAGATCAGACAGCGCATGGCGGCAGCTCGTGACCGTCAGAAGAGCTACGCTGATAAGCGTAGGAAACCATTGGAATTCCAGGTCGGTGACCGGGTTCTACTTAAAGTCTCACCCTGGAAGGGTGTGGTTCGCTTTGGTAAACGGGGCAAGCTTAATCCGCGTTATATCGGACCATTTGAAATTACCGAGAAGATCGGTAAGGTTGCTTATAGATTGAACCTGCCTGAAGAACTGAGTGCGGTACACAACGTTTTCCACGTATCTAACCTGAAGAAGTGTTTGTCGGATGAAACGCTTGTGATTCCTTTCAAGGAACTAACTATTGATGAACAGCTACACTTTACTGAGGAACCAATCGAGATCACGGATCGAGTGATCAAAACCCTCAAACGTAGCCAGATACCTCTCGTACGAGTCCGTTGGTACTCGCGACGTGGCCCAGAGTATACCTGGGAGCGGGAAGACCAGATGAAGCACAAGTATCCCCAGTTGTTCCCAAACGAAAACCCCAGCACTGAAGCTACAACCGAATTTCGGGACGAAATTCCAAACTAACGGGGGGATGATGTGACACCCCGTTGAAACGCTTTCACTTACGCTAGCTTGACAGTGGCTGCCTTAACTTTCGGGACGAAAGTTCTTAAAACTTGGGGATAATGTGACATTTCGGATTTTCCCGGACAACCATTCCTGTATTCAACCTACTTGTATATATATATATATGACTTATATATTAAATGAAAAAGTTGTGTATTGTTTTGATGTTCTATGTGATCCTTGCATTGTGTGTATGTATGATATGTATATACATATATAGGCATGAGTGTGTATTATATATATGTGAGCCGAGACCCGCAAACCCGACTCGAGACCACCCGGTCTCGAGTGAACCGTGAACAACAAAAGGGGCCGGTTGTTTGGTTTGGGCCGGTTAAGGCCTTGTGACCGAGAACCCAACCCGGAACACCCCTAAGCCCACTCGAGATCCTATATAAACCAACCCTCCCCTCCCTTAACCATTTTTACAAACACTTTCCTACTCTCCTCTCATCTCCTCTCACTAAACCCTAAAACCCTAAGATCATCAACCTCCTCTCATCTCCTCTTCCTACTCGGAACCAACCGGAGACATCAAGGCTCGTGGATTCAAGCTCAAGATCATCTTTCGGAGCTTAGTTTATCGAATTCTTGGACCACTACTTCTAACCGGTTAGCATGAATATTTCTACAAGTTGTTTGCCTTGTTACTAAAATGCTTGTTAGTGCTTGATTATTGATGTTGTTGCTATAAAAGGCTTGTTTGATGATAAAAGTGATTGCTTGAAATGATTTTGTGTCTTAATGAAAATAATCCGGTTTTGTGTTAAATGGTTTTGTTATTCGGTTAATGCTAGATGCTTGTTAGGATGATTTTGACCAAGTGGTATGCATGATTTGCTTGATCTCATGAGTTTTGGTTAATGATGAATCATGCTAGGCTAGGAACCGAGAATAATAATGCCGATTATGCTCATTAATGTTAAAACGGATTGTGTTAAATATGTGTTCTTTGACCTTATGGTTTCATGCTTAAATGATGAATGTGGTTCGAATATTGTTTGATTATATGATGAACAGTTTGAAGATGGTTTGTATATTCAAAAATATGTGTGTTTGATCCATTTTAGACAAGGGTTAGACAAGAAAACATGTTTTAGTGGCATAGTACAATCTGATTTCATGAAATTGCAATTCTATTGGCCAGTACTGTCACACCCCCAAAATCCACCTGCGGATAACACCCGCTTCGAGGGCGTGACTGACCAGGATCCAGCCACCAATTATACTGAATAATTAAGTTGATAACAAAAGTAATACTTACTAACCATAAGATTAGCAAATATCAAGTTCAGAGTTTAAGGTTTTAAGTTCAAACAGTTAATAAGTAGCGGAAGCATAAGTAAGGCAGTTTAAACAAAGTTCATAATTCAAAATAAGGTAACACCCAACACAAGGGTGAACAGACACTACACGTTCCCAAGCAGCAAGCTCCTTCGTCACGGGTTACCTGCAAAGCATGCAGTAAGGGGTCAACAATAATGCTGAGTGAGTTCACTAGTCGTCCAGTTTTAATTACCAAAAACTTGTTTCACCGGTTAATTTTATCCGTTTATACATGCCATGGGGAGCTACCCCAAAAGTTACCGACTAAACTGTTTTCCAATACCGAACACTAGGTAACCGTTTGCGTTTCCGCAGGATGCCCCGATGTCAATGTTCTATCATCATTGACGGATGCCAGAGTACATTAGTTCACGACCGATCCCAATCCAGGGCACGGTGTGAGGCTGGTAAAACCTAAATAGCGCTATCAACTAATAACCCGTTCGCCTGGCCCCGGCGACTAATCGGTATTATGTAGTAGGGACTTGAGTGATAGAGTTCGTTTAGTGCCGTTAGTTGCAATCCGTATAAACAGTAATTAACCAAAGGTTTCCCAATGACAAGGGAAGGAAAAGTAAGTTTGTTCCCAGTAACTAGGGAAGGAATGTGAATGGTATCCCCTTTTACAAGGGGATAGGGTTGTTTTAGTCTCGTGTCCCAAACCACCGGGACGCATGCTTTTAAGTTGTGAACTCACCTTGGGTTGCTCGGTAGGTTTAGGTTACTTGGTCAAACACGCTGGTCACCACGTCCTAACATGGTTACCGGTATAGGTCAGATTCGGTGTACAAGCATTCACGTAACAATCTATACACATAACAGGCACGCAACATGCATACAAGTAAACAGTCGTGGGGTTATTGGGCCGGCCTAAACATTTAAGCAGTCACAGCAACACATAATTCAGTCAACAGATAGCCCAAGTTAAACACATTATGGCCCAATAACCCAAGTGGACAGCCCAGTCGCAACCAGGAGGTCTCGAGTCGCAACCAGGAGGTTTCGGCTTGTCACGCTGTGGTTGCGAGTCGCAACCGGGGTCTCGAGTTGTCACGTTGTGGTTGCGAGTCGCAACCGTCGTAGTCTCGAGTCGCATCGAGTGGTTTCGAGTTGTCACGCTTTGGTTGCGAGTCGCAACGGCGTGGTCTCGAGTCGTAATGCCGTGGTTGCGAGTCGGAAGCTGTCCCTTTCATGTACACGTGATGATGCAGATATGACAGTCCAATTTGTACCAAGTAATCAGGCCCAAATCGGGCAACAGCCAATGAGGTTTCACAAACAACTTTTCCTAATCTGACCATTAAACCAAATAGATCAAACTTTGCCATTTTTAAAACCTTCAAACCATATTCAACAAGTTCATCTTATGTTCATAGTTTTCTAGGGTTTTCATGCCAACATAATCACACATTTATGAACCGAAAATCACATATTTTTAACAAGATTATTTGCAAGAAACAATGAAACATTCATTTTATAATCTTGAACATAGTTTTGGTTGGCATAATCATTCCTAAATCACTATTCTTTAGCCATCTTTAAACATGTTATATGAGGGTTTTCACATATGACCAAACTTCACAAATCCTCCTAAAGATCATGCAAAATACTACTAACCAATCATTTTTAGTTCATTTAACCCACATAAATTCTATGCACATAATAACAATACTAACCGGTTGTGAAGAAGAAGAAGGAGCCGAAAACAAAGAGAAAGGAACCGAGAAGATGGAGTGTCCGAGTGACGATCTTGACCGAGTCCTTGTCCGAGATCCTTGCTTGAACCGAGATTTTGGAGAAGGGAAGTGGTGTTTGTAGAGGGTTTTCTAGTTGAGAGAATAGGAGGAGTGTGTGTTTGTGTGTTTGTGTAAAGTGAAGGAAAGTGGGGAAGGTTAGGATTATATACCAACTAACAACAAGGCTAAGGGGTTTCGGCCCAAACCGGTTACGGCCCAAAGGCCCACTCGAAACCGAGTGGCCCACTCGCAACCGAGTGGTTGCGAGTCATGGTCTCGGGTCGTGGTCTTGGCTCTTATATATATATATATATATAATACATACAACACATAAAATGCATAAAGGATCACGTTTTCATTTAATAATAATTATGTACACAAAATATTACAAGGTGTTCGTTCGGAAAAACCTAGAGTGTCACATTATCCCCAAGTTTTAAGAACTTTCGTCCCGAAAGTTAAGGCAGCCACTGCCAAGCTAGCGTGTTTCAACGGGGTGTCACATCATCCCCCCGTTAGTTTGGAATTTCGTCCCGAAATTCAGTTGTAGCTTCAGTGCTGGGGTTTTCGTTTGGGAACAGCTGGGGATACTTGGACTTCATCTGGTCTTCCCGCTCCCAGGTAAACTCTGGGCCGCGTCGTGAGTTCCAACGAACTCGCACAAGGGGTATCTGGCTACGTTTGAGGGTTTTGATTTCTCGATCCGTGATCTCAATCGGTTCCTCAGTAAAGTGTAGCTGTTCATCAATCGTCAGTTCCTTAAAAGGAATCACAAGTGTTTCATCCGACAAACACTTCTTCAGGTTAGATACGTGAAATACGTTGTGTACCGCGCTCAGCTCTGCAGGCAGGTTCAATCTATAAGCAACCTTACCGATCTTCTCGGTAATTTCGAATGGTCCAACATATCGTGGATTCAGCTTGCCTCGTTTACCAAAACGAACCACACCCTTCCAGGGTGAGACTTTAAGTAGAACCTGGTCCCCGACCTGGAATTCTAACGGTTTCCTACGCTTGTCAGCGTAGCTTTTCTGACGGTCACGAGCTGCCGCCATGCGTTGCCTGATCTGGGAAATCTTTTCCGTTGTATCTACCACTAGTTCTGGGCCTGTGAGTTGACTGTCACCTACTTCCGCCCAGCAAAGAGGTGATCGGCATTTACGACCGTACAGTGCCTCAAAAGGTGCCGCCTGAATGCTAGTGTGGTAGCTGTTGTTGTAGGAGAATTCCACCAGCGGTAGATGCTTCTCCCAGTTCTTGCCAAAATCGATCACACATGCTCTAAGCATGTCTTCCAGGGTTTGGATGGTGCGTTCAGACTGCCCATCCGTTTGCGGGTGATAAGCGGTGCTCATGTCCAATCGTGAGCCAAAGGATTTGTGCATAGCTTGCCACAACTCGGAAGTAAAACGAGCGTCTCGGTCGGAAATAATAGAAGTTGGCACCCCGTGCCTGGAGACTACTTCCTTTAAATAGATTTCTGCCAAGGTTGAGAACTTGTCTGTTTCCTTAATAGCCAGAAAGTGTGCAGACTTAGTCAATCGATCTACTATCACCCAAATAGTGTCATTCCCGCCTTGAGATCTAGGTAGCCCTGTAACAAAATCCATGGAAATTTGCTCCCATTTCCATTTCGGGATTTCGGGTTGCTGGAGTAGGCCTGCTGGTTTCTGATACTCGATCTTGACTCTTGCGCAGGTCAAACATTTGCCAACATAGGCTGCTATGTGGGCTTTCATGCCAGGCCACCAGTATGTGGTTCTTAAGTCGTGGTACATCTTATCTGAACCAGGATGTACTGAGTAACGGGACTTATGGGCTTCGTCCATCACAAGCTCTCGTAGATCTCCGTAAAGTGGGACCCAAATGCGCCCTGCCACATAGTAGGCGCCGTCTTCTTTCAGTTCTAGCTGTTGTCTCGATCCTCGCAGGGACTCAGCCCTGATGTTTTCCGGTTTCAGAGCTTCAATCTGAGCATTTCGGATCTGGGTAGGGAGGTTAGACTGGATGGTAAGTTGCAATGCTCGCACTCGCTTTGGTATAGTGTCTTTACGGCTGAGGGCATCTGCCACGACATTGGCCTTGCCCGGATGGTATTTGATGGCGCATTCATAGTCATTCAGAAGTTCGACCCATCGGCGTTGTCGCATGTTTAATTCCTTTTGCTTGAAGATATGCTCGAGGCTCCTGTGATCGGTGTAAATGGTGCACTTGGTACCGTACAGGTAATGCCTCCATATCTTAAGCGCAAAGATCACTGCCCCCAGCTCCAAATCGTGCGTTGTGTAGTTCCTTTCGTGTGTCTTAAGTTGTCGTGAGGCGTAGGCAATAACTTTCTCGCGTTGCATTAACACGCAACCGAGCCCATGGATGGATGCATCGCAGTAAACCACGAAGTCGTCAGTGCCTTCAGGCAACGAGAGAATAGGAGCACTGCAGAGGTTATCCTTAAGCCTCTGAAAAGCAGATTCCTGTGCTTCATTCCACTTGTAGGTGACGCCTTTCTGAGTGAGCGTAGTGAGGGGTTGTGCAATCTTTGAGAATCCCTGAATGAATCTGCGGTAGTAACCTGCCAATCCCAAGAATTGACGAACTTCAGTGGGGGTCTTAGGGGTAGGCCAATTCTTTATAGAGTCGATCTTAGCCGGGTCGATGTGGATTCCATCCTTGTTAACCACGTGCCCAAGGAAATGGACTTCTCGAAGCCAGAAGTCGCATTTCGAGAACTTGGCATACAGTTGCTCATTGCGAAGGAGTTCGAGGATAAGGCGTAGGTGCTGTTCATGCTCTTCCTGACTTTTCGAGTAGATCAAGATGTCGTCTATAAACACGATCACAAATTTTTCGAGGTAGGGTTTGCACACTCGGTTCATAAGATCCATGAACACTGCAGGCGCGTTGGTCATTCCAAAGGGCATAACGAGGAATTCATAATGACCATAACGAGTTCTGAATGCAGTTTTGGAGATGTCTTCATTACGGACCCTTAACTGATGGTAGCCTGATCGCAGGTCAATCTTAGAATAGTAGCTTGATCCTTGCAATTGATCGAATAGGTCGTCGATTCGTGGGAGAGGGTAACGATTCTTGATGGTAACATTGTTCAGCTCACGATAGTCAATGCACATTCGGAACGTGCCATCCTTCTTCTTAACAAAGAGTACCGGTGCTCCCCAGGGTGACGAACTAGGGCGAATAAACCCTTTATCCAAAAGTTCCTGTAGTTGACTCGAGAGTTCCTTCAATTCTGCGGGGGCTAGTCGATAAGGCGCACGAGCTATAGGCGCTGCTCCAGGAGCTAGCTTGATTTGGAATTCGACCTGACGATGGGGAGGGAGTCCAGGTAATTCCTCAGGAAATACCTCGGGGTAGTCACGCACTACTGGAAAGTCTTCAATCCTCTTTTCCTTTTCCTGCGTGTTGGTGACAAGTGCTAAGATAGCGGTGTGCCCTTTTCGTAAACACTTCTGGGCCTTCAAGAACGAGATAACGCCGGAGATTTCTCCACCTTTGCCACCTTGTATAATGAGAGGTTTGCCAGAACGACGGGGAATACGAACTGCTTTCTCTTGAAAGAGGATCTCAGCGTGATGCTTGGATAACCAATCCATACCAATAACGACGTCGAAGCTTCCAAGAGTAACAGGGAAAAGATCGATACTAAATGTCTGACCAGACAACTCTAGTTTGCAGCCTTTGATAACATGTGAGGCCTCGATGTTTCTACCATTAGCTAACTCGACGATATGAGGGGAACTTAGTAACGAAAGCGGACGCTTAAGCTTCTTACTAATACGTAGGGATACATAACTAGCATCGGCACCGGAATCAAATAACACAGAAACATAACGATCATCGAGTAGGAACTTACCCGCCACGACATTGGGGTCATTCCTTGCTTCTCCAGCTCCAATCACAAAAGCCCTTCCTCTAGCACCATTCCCAGCATTGTTGTTCTGATTGTTGTTTCCAGCTCCCTGATTATTGTTGCGGTTCTGATTTAGTTCAGGGCAATCCTTCTTAAAGTGCCCTGTTGCCCCACATTTAAAACATGCTCGGTCGTTTCCCTGCTGCTGTTGCTGTTGAAGTTGTTGCTGATTCTGTCTTGCTAGGAACTGGCTTCTACAATCCTTGGCTTCGTGCCCCATCTTGTGGCATCGCTGACACTGGCCCTTGTTACATGCCCCATTATGGTGTCTGTTACACTTGTTGCACTTAGGGTAGCTTCCCCGGTAGCCACCCTGTTGCTGAGTACCCTTGTTGTTTTCCGTTTTCCTTTGCTGTGCTGGGGCCTGAGTGGGGTTAGCATCCTTGCCCTGACTTCCTTCCCACTTACGCTTGTTGTCACTAAAAGTTCCGACAGTAGCACTGATCCTTTTGGGCAACCTGCCCTCCTCTACGGCCTGATCAGTAAGTTTGTGAGCGAGCCGAACGATCGGCTGAATGGTAGTGTGGTTGGCTGAAGTTACATGGCTTCGAATTTCTGGAGCCAAACCCTTGATGTACAGTTCGATTCTTCGATACATAGGTCGAGACATGTTTGGGCAAAGAGCAGCATAGTCATTAGACAGCTTGGTGTAAGTTTCAATTTCCGACCCAACCATCTTGAGCTCATAGTACTCATTCTCAAGCTTGTGGATGTCATCCCGGTGACAGTATTCATCCTTAATGATATCCTTGAAATCCTCCCACGCAGTAGCATTTGCAGTTTCCAATCCAAACATCTGAATCTGCGCCTTCCACCAAGAAAGTGCGCTTCCTTCAAGCGTAGCAGTAGCAAATTTCACCCAATTTGCAGGGGGACATTCGCAAACAGCAAAAACAGCTTCAATTTTCTCAATCCAATGCAGAAGACCTATGGCACCCTCAGTGCCGTTGAAAGGGAGAGGCTTGCAATCCATGAAAGTTTTGAAAGTACACACTGGTGGTTGCGCAGGTGCATGCTGACCTGTTCGTGAGAAGCGAAGCGTATAGACTTAGAGGCGAAAAGACGATGTGGCGGTAGGATCTAAACATCCTAAAACAACGAGCTTACCTATAGGGTGAGCTGCGAAAGCTGCAGCCACTGTGTTGAGTAGGTTAGTGAACTGAGCCTGAGTCATGTTGATGTTTCCTCTTCCACGTCCACTCATTGTCTTAATAACCAGAAAAACACAGTATGAGTGTGATGCCGTAGTGTAACGAGAATGAGATAGAAGAGAGAGAGGTGTATCTATCTAATTAGGCACACTAGTATATACAGTAAAACAGGAAACATAAAGTAAGCAAACAAGTAAACACTGGTCCGAGTTATGAGGTCAAAAGTGTTGAGCCTTGCACTTGGAGTGTAGTGTCGTCGCGAGTCACGGGTTATAGTCTGGTTTTCTCCAAAAAGATTTTCCCCTTTTTAAAACCAAGTTCACTATAACCAATGGCTCTGATACCAATCTGTCACACCCCCAAAATCCACCTGCGGATAACACCCGCTTCGAGGGCGTGACTGACCAGGATCCAGCCACCAATTATACTGAATACTTAAGTTGATAACAAAAGTAATACTTACTAACCATAAGATTAGCAAATATCAAGTTCAGAGTTTAAGGTTTTAAGTTCAAACAGTTAATAAGTAGCGGAAGCATAAGTAAGGCAGTTTAAACAAAGTTCATAATTCAAAATAAGGTAACACCCAACACAAGGGTGAACAGACACTACACGTTCCCAAGCAGCAAGCTCCTTCGTCACGGGTTACCTGCAAAGCATGCAGTAAGGGGTCAACAATAATGCTGAGTGAGTTCACTAGTCGTCCAGTTTTAATTACCAAAAACTTGTTTCACCGGTTAATTTTATCCGTTTATACATGCCATGGGGAGCTACCCCAAAAGTTAGCGACTAAACTGTTTTCCAATACCGAACACTAGGTAACCGTTTGCGTTTCCGCAGGATGCCCCGATGTCAATGTTCTATCATCATTGACGGATGCCAGAGTACATTAGTTCACGACCGATCCCAATCCAGGGCACGGTGTGAGGCTGGTAAAACCTAAATAGCGCTATCAACTAATAACCCGTTCGCCTGGCCCCGGCGACTAATCGGTATTATGTAGTAGGGACTTGAGTGATAGAGTTCGTTTAGTGCCGTTAGTTGCAATCCGTATAAACAGTAATTAACCAAAGGTTTCCCAATGACAAGGGAAGGAAAAGTAAGTTTGTTCCCAGTAACTAGGGAAGGAATGTGAATGGTATCCCCTTTTACAAGGGGATAGGGTTGTTTTAGTCTCATGTCCCAAACCACCGGGACGCATGCTTTTAAGTTGTGAACTCACCTTGGGTTGCTCGGTAGGTTTAGGTTACTTGGTCAAACACGCTGGTCACCACGTCCTAACATGGTTACCGGTATAGGTCAGATTCGGTGTACAAGCATTCACGTAACAATCTATACACATAACAGGCACGCAACATGCATACAAGTAAACAGTCGTGGGGTTATTGGGCCGGCCTAAACATTTAAGCAGTCACAGCAACACATAATTCAGTCAACAGATAGCCCAAGTTAAACACATTATGGCCCAATAACCCAAGTGGACAGCCCAGTCGCAACCAGGAGGTCTCGAGTCGCAACCAGGAGGTTTCGGCTTGTCACGCTGTGGTTGCGAGTCGCAACCGGGGTCTCGAGTTGTCACGTTGTGGTTGCGAGTCGCAACCGTCGTAGTCTCGAGTCGCATCGAGTGGTTTCGAGTTGTCACGCTTTGGTTGCGAGTCGCAACGGCGTGGTCTCGAGTCGTAATGCCGTGGTTGCGAGTCGGAAGCTGTCCCTTTCATGTACACGTGATGATGCAGATATGACAGTCCAATTTGTACCAAGTAATCAGGCCCAAATCGGGCAACAGCCAATGAGGTTTCACAAACAACTTTTCCTAATCTGACCATTAAACCAAATAGATCAAACTTTGCCATTTTTAAAACCTTCAAACCATATTCAACAAGTTCATCTTATGTTCATAGTTTTCTAGGGTTTTCATGCCAACATAATCACACATTTATGAACCGAAAATCACATATTTTTAACAAGATTATTTGCAAGAAACAATGAAACATTCATTTTATAATCTTGAACATAGTTTTGGTTGGCATAATCATTCCTAAATCACTATTCTTTAGCCATCTTTAAACATGTTATATGAGGGTTTTCACATATGACCAAACTTCACAAATCCTCCTAAAGATCATGCAAAATACTACTAACCAAGCATTTTTAGTTCATTTAACCCACATAAATTCTATGCACATAATAACAATACTAACCGGTTGTGAAGAAGAAGAAGGAGCCGAAAACAAAGAGAAAGGAACCGAGAAGATGGAGTGTCCGAGTGACGATCTTGACCGAGTCCTTGTCCGAGATCCTTGCTTGAACCGAGATTTTGGAGAAGGGAAGTGGTGTTTGTAGAGGGTTTTCTAGTTGAGAGAATAGGAGGAGTGTGTGTTTGTGTAAAGTGAAGGAAAGTGGGGAAGGTTAGGATTATATACCAAGTAACAACAAGGCTAAGGGGTTTCGGCCCAAACCGGTTACGGCCCAAAGGCCCACTCGAAACCGAGTGGCCCACTCGCAACCGAGTGGTTGCGAGTCATGGTCTCGGGTCGTGGTCTTGGCTCTTATATATATATATATATATATATATAATACATACAACACATAAAATGCATAAAGGATCACGTTTTCATTTAATAATAATTATGTACACAAAATATTACAAGGTGTTCGTTCGGAAAAACCTAGAGTGTCACAAGTACTGTTTGCAGGTTCTAGAAGGATTTCTGTGCACGTAATCACGGTTGCGAGTCGGAACCTTTGGTTACGACTCGAGACCACAGCAGGATTTGTCGAGACCTCCCGGTTGCGAGTCGTAATCAACGCGTATCGAATCCGGTTGCGAGTCGTAACCACTGCTACTGAGTCGGAACTGCTGGTTGCGAGTCGTAACCTCTGGTTGCGACTCGTAATCAAAACGTGACGGACCGAGACCTCAGTTGCGAGTCGCAACCTCGGTTGCGAGTCACTCTTGTCTCGACTGGACTGTTTTAGGGTCATTGGGCTTTTGACTGTTGGGCTTACTGTTGACTGGACTGCATGTTTGTCACTGCTGATTTTATGTTAGGGCTAACCCAATGACCCAACTGTTTGTTTGTTCGTATGTTATACGTGTTTGCTATATGTATTTGCCATACGTGTTCACTATGTGTTTACTAGTACCCGACTTGACCCATATTTGGTAACCATGTTAGGACGTGGTGACCAACATACTTGACCGGGTAAAAATATCTACCGAGCAACCCAAGGTGAGTTCACAACTTAAAAGCATGCGTCCCGGTGGTTTGGGACACGAGACTAAAACAACCCTATCCCCTTTTTAAAGGGGATACCATTTACATTCCTTCCCTAATTATTGGGAACAAACTTACTTTTTCCTTCCCTTGTCATTGGGAAACCTTTTAGTTAATTACTGTTTATACGGAATGCAACCAACGGCACTAAACGCAACTCTATCACTCAAGTCCCTACTACATAATACCGATTAGTCGCCGGGGCCAGGCGAACGGGTTATTAGTTGATAGCGCTATTTAGGTCTTACCAGCCTCACACCGTGCCATGGTATGGGATCGGTCGTGAACTAATGTACTCAGGCATCCGTCAATGATGATAGAACATTGACATCGGGGCATCCTGCGGAAACGCAAACGGTTACCTAGTGTTCGGTATTGGAAAAACAGTTTAGTCGCTAACTTTTGGGGTAGCTCCCCATGGCATGTATAAACGGATAACTTAACTGGTGAAACGAGTTTTTGGTAATTAAAACTGGACAACTAGTGAACTCACTCAGCATTATTGTTGACCCCCTTACTGCATGCTTTGCAGGTGGCCAGTGACTGGAGCAGCTGCTTGGGAAGTGTAGTGGTCATCTGCCCGTGTGTTGGGCATTTATCATGCTTACTTTATGAACATTGTTTAAAACTGTTTATTTATGCTTCCGCTACTTATTACTGTTTAAACTTGAAACTTTAAACTCTGAACTTGATATTTGCTAATCTTATGGTTAGTAAGTATTACTTTTGTTATCAATCTGATTAGTCAGTATAATTGGTGGCTGGATCCTGGTCAGTCACGCCCTCGAAGCGGGTGTCATCCGCATGTGGATTTTGGGGGTGTGACAAATATCGAATATTTTGATACAAGTGTTAATTCAATTGGCAGCCTTCTATTAGGACCTTTAATTCAACAGTCAATATTCAAATATCATGTGCTTGTGTCAGGTTACATTAAAGCATTCATGAGTTGTTGATTTGTTTTAGTTATCGTTTCTAATAGCAAATATATGTTGTCAGTTTTTAGTGGGTGTTATCGGCATAATCATTTTTTTTATTAGTTGGATAAGTTCAAGATCAAACGGCCCATCTAAAGTTTCAGGTTGTGTGGTTTGGCATTAAAATTCATTCGCACCAAATATGTTCACTTCGCACGGTGTGTACTCAGGTCGCGTGGTTTGAGTCGTGGTTTCTGTCAGTTTGTACAGTCTGAAGTTCAAAAGTTTCAAAGAGTCAAGTCGTTTGAACATGATTTGGGTAATAGCAGTCCGCACAGTTGGTCAATCTTCAGTTCGCACAGAATAATCATCAGTTCGAGTACCAGTTCGTTTCTATTAATTGATAAATCTTTAAACTGATCATTTTGTTTGTGTATTTTCAGGTATTTCCCGAATCATCATCTGAGCTTTGAAACATGGCTGAAGAGTTCTACAATGCGTTCGCGACACCCGTTGCCTCTGTAACCACTGCTGAAGCGTTGTATAATGAGAATGAGACGGGAACTCATCAAAAACCACCGAAACTCATGTACATTGAAGATTTTCAGGGTTGGAAAAACCGATTCGAGAATTGGGTTCAAGCATACAGATTCGAAGCATGGTGTTCTTTACTGAAAGATTACGAGAAACCAAAGAATGAACGTGGTTTGGAAAAGGGTTTGAATGATTTTACTGAAGCTGATAAGTTGAAGTACACTAGTGAGAAGATGATGATCAGCATCCTTCAGCAAGCAGATAAAGAAGACATCTTTGTCTTACTTCAACATAACAGAACAGCTAGATCCATCTGGGAAGCTTTGATTCAGAAATTCAGAGGGAGTGCTGATATGATCAAAAACAAGAAGGCGTTATTGAAAAAATCATTTGATATGTTTACAGCTTTCGATCATGAAACTACGAAACAAACCATTGATAGGTATTGTCATTTGGTATTGGAAAGGGGTAGGTTGGATATCAAGAAAGAGGACGATGAGTGGGTCGATAAATTAGCAGAGGCGTTACCACAGCACAAGTGGGGAACATATTTGATGGTTGTGAAACTTATGAGAAAATCCGAGAGTATGAATTTGGCTCAGTTTATTCAGAAAATCGAAGAGCAGGAGCTGGATATTCAAAAGACAGCTATCATGACAAATCCAAATGCAAAGCAAGACGTCAGTTTGTACTATCGAGGGAACAAGTTTGAGACCACTCCCAGTCAAAGTCCAAAGATTAGTACTGCATTCAGTGCTGATGGTTCTGCAAGTCCAAATGCAAGTACTACAACTCAAAGTGGTGGATCTACTTCATCATTCTCAAGCTTTGATCCAAACAGCAACACACCTAGCTCTCAAAAGCAAAACTCTACAAATCTGCAGTGCAATGTGACACTGAACATCCAGAATGGTCAAAATCTTTCTCCTGATGTGGCAAAGCAACACATGGCATCTCTTGTCGCCATGTTAGAGTCATATGAAAGCTTGATAGCAGGAAGAATTGGTAATCCGATGCTCACAAAAGAAGATTACGATCAAATCGATGCAGAAGAGCTAGAGCTGATGGATGTGAAGTGGTGCTTAGCTAGTGCCTGCAGAAGAGCTGAAAAATTTCAACAGATTACTGGCAGAGACGAGTTCCGAGGAATGGCTGCTTCTCCACTTGGTTTTGATAAGTCAAAAGTTACCTGTTTCCGATGTAAAGGAAAAGGTCACTTTAAACGGGAATGTAAGAACCAAGAGTCAACTGGTAGTCAAGAAAAGAGCAATTACTATCAGAAATCAATCTTTCATCAAATCGATCAAAAACCTCAACAAAAGGAACCGTAAACTGCTCATGGGAGAATGATTGAAGAAGCCAATAGGAAAGCTTATTATGGGATAATAGATCAAAGTGATGAGGTTGTTGCACAGGGATTTAGCTGGGACAAGTATATACCTAGTGAAACTAAATCTGATGTGGCACTTGTTACCAGGATTCTGGATCAAAATGAGGATTGTCAGAAAAGGATTCTGATATTTCCGGATCTTGGAAGTGATGTTGATACGGATGATGAGGAAGAGTATCTTAACAAATGTAGAAAAAGCATTGATCCTGACAGTTTTAATTTTTTCTATGCAGATAAAGTTGAGATGCTGAATCAGAAGAAGATTGCTCGATTGCAGAAAGAGCTAGAAGCAGCAAAGCTACTCGCTGATGAAAAGGCGAAGACGGAAGCTGTAAAAACAAAAGATGAAGCAATTATTGAGATTGCACCAGAAAAGATTGTTGAAATAGAGAAAGTGGTCGAGAAAATTGTCGAAGTCGAGAAACTCGTGGAAGTTGAGAAAATTGTTGAAAAGATTGTCGAAATAGAAAAGATTGTCGAAGTCGAGAAACTTGTTGAAATTGAAAAGACTGTCGAAGTCGAAAAGATAGTTGAAAAGGTAGTTGAAGTTACTAAGCCTTGTGAAAAATGTTCAGAATCTTGCAAAGAATGTGATGAGAAAGACAAAAAGATTGCTGATTTAGAGAAGATTAAGGAAGATTTACTGTCAGATGTGAAGTACGTGAAAGAGTCATACGATGTACTGAACAGGACAGTTGACAGTTTGAAAAGAGCAAACGCAGAATTTGAAAAAGCAAATGACAAGATGAGTGCAACTTTAATGACAAAGCAAAGTGTCATCAATGACTATATTGAAGACTGTGCTAACTTGAAGAAGGAGTTGGAACTTGAGAGAATTGAGAGTGAAAGGATCAACCGATTACTTTTGAGTTATACTACTTGTGATTATCTGATTGATCGTGTTTATCCTACTGTCGCAGGTCTTAAAGCTTTCAAGAAGAAAGGAAAAGAAGAGGATACTGGTAAAAAACCAAGTGTCAAGTATAACAGATGTCCACCTCCTATCTTTGAAAGTTATTCCCCCAGGAAACCGAATGAGGAACGAGTAGACAAGGCTCTAAACATCAAATTAAAGTCTGAAATCACTGATGAATTACCAGAAAATATTGATGTTACATTCACAGCGTCTGACACTGATCATGAGTCTAAGTTAGTCAAAAGAGTTGTTGATCAGGTGTTGGATATGGATGAAGAGTCAAAGTCGGAGTCTAAGTCAGATAGTTCGAGTTCGTCTGAGAAAAATCCGAGTTCGCCGGTTAAGAGGGTTTACAATAAAGAATTCCTGTTATCAAAATCTAATTTGAATGACGGGTCAGTCAAAGTAGCATATACATTGAATGATTCAGACAAATTATATTCTGATGAGGAATTCCCAATAAGAAGTGTCAAAACTGAAATGATCAAACAGGTTTTCAAATTAACAGAAATTAATATTTCTGAAATAAAAGATGTAAATCTTACTGAAAAACCTAAAAAGTACACTTCAAGAGTTCAACAAAGATTGAACAAGAAAAAGGGTTATGGTTATGGTTCAGGTTATCGAAAGAAACCAAACCATAATGGTAATCTCAAAAAGAAAGGTCTTGGTTTCAATTCTTCAGAAAATTATAAAAATCAGAAAACTTATAATCCAAAAACAAAATTTGTTTCAGGAGGAAGTTCAGAAGATGAACAGCAGAAACCATTCTGGAAACAATCAAATCAAGAGTTTCTTGCTGAAGTGAAGAAGAATGTGAGAAAATTTGCTCAAAGAGTTGATAGAAGAACCTGTTTCAAGTGTCAAAAAGTTGGACACATTGCTTGGAACTGTCAAGAGTCCATTTATTCAAAACAGGGAGTGTCTTCTAACTCTGATATGAAAAATAAATGTGTTGATAAATCGACTTTGGAAGTTGGTGAAACTTCAAAACGTTTTTACAAAAGACAAGTTGATTTAAGTAAACAAAAATGGGTTGTTAAATCTGAGGGTAATTCTGACAATGAATCTGATTCCGTAAAATCAGAGGAGTCATTGGTTGATAAAAAGATTGTGAATTCCGTTCCTGTGATGAACGATGAGAATTTTCCGTCACTGTCAAAAGAAAATTTGATGAAGAAAGTTGGAAAGGTAGAGATCTCAAATCAATTCTTCGCTGATAAAGGAGAATTTGATGTTGAGAAGGCTTTCAATGGGAAAGTCAAACACATTTTTGGGAAGATGATTGATAAGAAGGTAAAGGATGCTAAAGAATTTTATAAATCAAAATGTTGGTGGGACAGATGTGTTCCAAAGTCACCCAAGGCTGGTGAGGCTTGGGTGGACATTATGTTTGACTAAAACACTGGACTTGCCGGAGATCCCAAGTTGGTAATCGTGGATCAGGAATCGGCATCTTTCATGTTTCATTAGGATGATTTGAAAGTGTTTGAAATTGTTAAAATTTTACAGGTTGAAGGACTATGCCAGAGCTTCCAGGTTAGTAAGTGAGGAGCAGGTATCGGCATCTTTCTTGAGGAATTTACTATGGTAATGTCAATCATACAAACGGTAAAAAAAAAGGTTTGTTTATGTTTGTTTACAAGTGGTTAGAAGATTTGATTGTGCATAACTTGTGCATATGGTAAATCAAGGACATTAATTTGTACTTGCATTTTCCTACAAGTGTTTGAGAGACAAGATGATGAACCACATCCCCGAACTTAGTATTGATATACTTACAAGTGGTAAAATCAATCAAACTTATTTTCCGGAAAAATCATTTTGATTAAAACAAACTTAAGTGTTTTGAAATCTAAATGAGAAAATAGTTTGTTGATAGGGGGAGTTCTGATTGTTTATGCCAAGTGAATGGCGAATTGATACAATTTGATATCGGTTGTCATGTTTCTGTAGAGTTTGTTTTCAATTTTCGTTAATGTGTTTGCATTTTAGGGGGAGTAGAAATTTTCAGAAAATCCAAAAACATTAGAAAATTTGAAAAAGACAAAAACATGATAAAAACCAAAAATGAGTTTGTTGTGAAAAAGAGGAAATGATAGTACATCAGCGGACTATCACAACATGCTAAAGAATTGAAAAGTTTAAAAGTGTTAAACAATCTTACTGCGGATGTGTCAGTAGATTTTTGCACATTTAATAAACTGTGACGGGATATAAACTTAAAATTTCAAACTTGCTTGTTCTGTGGGTTAACACAAACTTGGATATATAGGTAACCCCTGAAATCTTGTTTGAAAGATCCCTTATTCTGAGATACTAGGTCTTTATGCTCAGTGATATCTGGGGTATTATCCCGGGACTTCTGCTGTATGGAAGTACTGACCTAGTCCCCGGATAATACTTTCTGCAAATGCTTGAAAAAGCGCCGCCCTCAGCAAATCGATGAAACAATAAAATTGATAGTCATTGCTGTTGTAAAAAAGATCCTCTAAAGGGGACCCACCAAAAGTCGAGTCGTCATCTCTCTGCTGAACGGAAGTTCTGACCCTGAGCTCTCACGGTTTCGCATCTACCCCTTTACAGATATCATCTGTGGTATACTCACCTGTAAGACTGAATATTGGGATCTGGATACGGGAGTATATTCAAGTAGTGGGACACACGGATAAGTTTTAGTTTCTAAGACATTAATATCGTATCTCGGATCAGTTGAACTTTGTGTGAAAATTTAAGTGGACCAGTATACTGACAATCTAGGTAAATTGTTTAAAACTTAAAATGAAATCAAGCTTAACGGTGTTGGTGATTTGTCTCAGAAGCTGATATGATCCTCTTACACAATCTCACAAAAAATAATGTTTGTAAATATTTCTTTACAGCATTCTATTTCTCTTATGTCAAAAATCCAAAAAGATTTTAGTGTGTTTTAGCATAAATTTTTGAAAAAGTCAAAAACATTTTCGACAACTGATATTGAAAAGTTGATTTTCAAAATTCTGGGTGCTAAACATGATGAACAAATGGTTTGGGAGAGTGTGTTGGTTTTGAAAACAAAATGATATATATCTTCAAATGGTTCATCAAAGATTTGTATTGTAAAATCATTCTTTGGATGTATAATGTCTGCAAGTGATTCATTAGATTTTTACATGTTATCATCAGAAAATTTATTATGAGGTAGAGGATGTGCAGGTTTCGAAGTGTTAGAAAACCAGGTTCCGATACCTGAAGACTTTGTGATTTCAACATGCCAGACTGCGATCCCAGCATATCGAAAGGGGGAGTCTGAAGACATCCAAGTAAAGATTGTTCATGGGGAGTTTGTTGGTGATGATGAAAAGAGAAGAGAAAGATTTGAGGATGCTTACACTGATAAAGACTGAAGTCGTTGAAGACTCGACACTTAAGACTCGTCAACATCTGAGGGGGAGTCTGTTGGTGCAGTCATCTGTCGTCTACGTCTTAATATCGAGTCTCGGTCTCGTTGCGGATCCGATCAAGCATGACATCACATGTGACATCACCTTGATGACATCACATGTGACATCATCATATAAATCGGTATTGGCCGATTGCATTTTCTAGTCCATAAAAGACAAAAGTGATTGTTGGTCCAATTAGAGATGTTCATTTGAAGGCCCAATAGGAGGATGCCATTTCAAGGTCCAATGAGAACCATCCATATGATGGTCCAATGAGAAGAGTCCGTTTTAAGAACAAATATAAGTTGGCCGTTTGAAGTTATGACTTCCGTTTGTATTAGTGTCCGTTCGGAATGCTTTCCGTTTGAATGATTGTCCGTTTGAAGCATGTTCAAACGGCAGGCTGTTACTATAAATAGGTTGTTGTCTAGTTCATTTGTAACGGTCAGGCAAAACGATACCGAGGTGCTGCCGGTATTTCCTCTCACTGTAAACGTTGTTAATCGAATATATAAGAGGTTTAAAGTGTAGTTCAAGCTGTTTTATAGTGCGTTTCTTAGTTTCCGCCTCTGAAACGTACGAGAGCTCTTCCGAACGACTCATTCAGGTCGAATCCGGTCCTACATTTGTGTGGGGTAAAGAACATGAAGAAGCCTTTCGAATGTTAAAAGAGAAACTATCGAGTCCCCCGGTATTAACATTACCAGATGGGACAGAAGACCTGGTTGTTTATTCAAATGCCTTACAGCATGGTTTAGGGTCTGTTTTGATGCAAAGAGGAAAAGTTGTCGCGTATGCTTCACGACAACTAAAACCACATGAAGTAAACTACCCAAACCACGATTTAGAATTGGCAGCGGTAGTGTTCGCCTTAAAGATTTTGAGGCACTATCTATATGGTACGAGATGTACAATCTACTCGAATCACAAAAGCCTCAAATATTTCTTCGAACAGAAAGATTTAAATATGAGGTAGCGGAGATGGTTAGAACTTATCAAAGATTACGATTGCGATATCCTTTATCACCCGAGAAAGGCGAATGTCGTGGCAGATGCGTTAAGCCGAAAGGAATATCCACCTCCGATTCACGTAAAATCCATGAAGATGATAGTTACACCACGCTTACCTGAAATGATACGAGATTCCCAAATAAAGTCACTTGGAATGGGAGGCCCAAAGAAAGAAAGAATGAAAGGTATAGCCGAAAAATTGGAAGAAAACTCGATCGGGCTCAAAACGAGATTCGGTCGAATTTGGATACCACGGTTTTGCGAAGTCAAGACCGCGTTACTCGAGGAAGCTCATAAGTCACGGTATTCAATTCATCCCGGGGCAAAAAAAATGTATCGGGACTTGAAGACAAATTACTGGTGGTGGTCGGGTATGAAATGCGATATTATTAAGTATGTCGCGAAATGCCTAACATGCTCCCAAGTGAAGGCAGAACATCAAAAACCATACGGAGAGTTACAGCCTTTGGAAATTTCGGTATGGAAATGGGAGGATATAACAATGGATTTGGTGACCAAGCTTCCTAGAACGAAAAAGGCGCACGATACTATATGGGTAATCGTGGACCGGCTTACAAAAAGTGCCCATTTTCTACCTATTCGAGAGGCTTACTCTTCTGAGAGGATGGTGGAAATTTACATGAATGAGATCATATCTTGACACGGGGTGCCCATGTCAATCGTCTAAGATCGGGATACTAGATTTACCTCTCGTTACTGGCAGAAGTTTCATGAAAGTGTGGGCACGAAGCTACACATAAGCATCGCCTATCACCCTCAGACTGACGGTCTGTAGGATCGTGATTCAACCCGAATGAGTCGCTCAAAGGTGTTCTTCTATGTTTCAGGTGCGGAATAACAAGAAACGCAGATAGAAATAGCTTGTTCTTCACTTAATCTACAGTTTTATTGATTTGACAATGATTACAGCTCAAACGTCACACCGGCAGCACCTCGGTATGGAAATTGTCAAAGTTACAACTGAGTTCGGTTATAGGGTATATATATGGATGAAGGTTCCGCTTATACGTACATGTTCACAAGAGCGGAACCTCTTGTGTACGTATAAGCGAACCTACCTAGGACCGTTCAAGCGAAACCTCTAGACAATGACCTTATAAGCGAAACTATTTCACTAACAACATACACTCGCCTATTTTCTCGTATATTGGGCCCTAATCTATACAATACAACATATGACTCGATCCAAGACGAAGTCGACAGATGAAGTGCACCAACAGACTCCCCCTCAGATGTTGACGGAGTCGTTCATCGAGTCACGACAATGCTGTATCTTCACATCTTCAGTCTTGATCAGTCTCTGGGCTTTTCTCTCTTTCTATCTTCACCAACAGACTCCCCCTCTCGATTTGCTGGCATTCCTTTGTTCTTCAGCAACATCTTCAGGATCGTTATCTGGCCTACACAGGTTCTCAGTATCAATCAGCCTGGCTCAAACAGAGGTCTTCAGGAAAAGAAACCTGGCACTCAATCTTCAGTTCCAATATCAAAACCTGGCTAAACCTGCACATTCTTAACCCAGCAATAAAATTTCTAAATTTAACAATTTGAAAGCACCAATACTAACTTCCTCACAAATACATCAACAAACACTATCCCTCAAATCATTCACATATGATGAATCACTTATTGATTTGAAAAACATATTTTGACAATTAGACACTCTCCCCCTCACAACAATGTCATCATGTTTAGCACTTGGAACTTTGAAAATCAGTTTTCCTACATCAGTTGTCGAAAATCTTTTTGTCTTTTTCAAAAATTTATGCTAAAACACACACAAAATCTTTTTGGATATTTCTAAAAGACAGTAATTGACACCACTTGAACGAAAACTCTGAAATAAAATATTTACAGACAATATTTTTGTGAGTTCATGTAAGAAGATCATATCAGTTTATGAGACATGTCACTAACACCGTTAAGCTTGATTACATTTTCAGTTCAAAACAATTCACCTAGATTGTCAGTGTATCGGTTCACTGAAATTCTCACACAAAGTTCAATTGATCCAAGATACGATGTTAATGTCTTAGATACTGACCTATCCGTGTGTCCCACTACTTGAATATACTCCCGTATCCAGATCCCAATATTCAGTCTTACAGGTGAGTATACTACAAATGATATCTGTATATAATTTAAGGGGTTAGATGCGAGGGCCGTGAGAGCTCAGGTCGATACGTCCGTATACGCAGAGAGATGACGGCTTCGACTTTTGGTGTGTCCCCTTTAGAGGATCTTTTTATTTCAACAGCAGCGACTATCAATTTTATTGTTTCATCAGCATGCTGAGGGCGAAGCTATGTTTCAAGCTTTTTGCGGAAAGCTTTATCCGGGGACTAGGTCAGTACTTCCATACAGCAGAAGTCCCGGGATAATACCACAGATATCACTGAGCATAAAGACCTAGTATCTCAGAATAAGGGACCTTTCAAACAAGATTTCAGGGGTTACCTATATATCCAAGTTTGTGTTAACCCACAGAACAAGCAAGTTTGAAATTTAGTTTATATCTCGTCACAATTTACTAAATGTGCGAAAACCTACTGGCATATCCGCAGTGAGATTGTTTATCACATTTTAACTTTCCAATTCTTTAGCATGTTGTGACAGTCCACTGATGTACTATCATTTCCTCTATTCACAACGAAACTCATTTTTTAATTTTATCATGTTTTTGGCTTTTTCAAATTTTCAAATGTTTTTGAATTTTCTGAAATTTTCTTACTCCCCCTAAAATGCAAACACATTTCAAAGGAAATTTGAAAACTACTAGACTCTTGACCCACTTGAAAACATAGAAAACAACACAAACTGTACAGAAACTTGACAACTGATATCGAATCACATCAAATCTCTATTCACTAGGCATAAACAATCTGAACTCCCCCTTTCAACAAACCATTTTCTCATTTAGATCTCAAAACACTTAAGTTTGTTTTAATCGAAATGATTTTTCCGGAAAATGAGTTTGTTTTTACCACTTTTAAGTTTACCACTTGTGAAACATGGGGATATGGTTCATCATCTTGTTTATCAATCTCATATGTATAGTAAATCAAGTACAACTTAATGTCCCTGATTTACCAATTGCAGTTCAGAAACCTCTGTATCACTAGAAAACATAATCTCTTCAAAATATAACCAACAAATACCACTAGTTAATAAAACAAATAATACCACTTGTAGGTTTTACTGTAGGAATGAGACATCTACAGAAACCTTTTTACCACTTGTCAAATTAGTCAGAAAGATGTCGATTCCTGCTTCTCAATTACCAACCTGGAAGCTCCGGCGTAGTCCTTTAATCTGTAAAATTCAAACACTTATTCCAAATCTTTCATACAAACTTTTCAAACACTAGTATGATGCCGATTCCTGATCCACGATATAAACTTGGGATCTCCGGCATAGTCCTAAGACTATTATGGGAAACAAACTTCCATCCAAGTCTTTTCAGACTTGATGGCTTTCAACTCTTGCGCACTGGGGTTGTATGTTGCCTTTTTAGTCGCATAAAAATCTTTAACCCCCTTTGCTTTCCCGTTTAACATTTTCCCAAAAATTTTCTTTACACTTCCATTAAATGTTTTCTCGACATCAAATTCTTTTTTCTCAAGGTAAAACTGTTTTGAAATATCAACTTTTCCAATTTTCTTTTTAACTTCTTCAAATTTCAGTAATGGAAATTCATCATCATTTATTGAAATTTTCTCCTCAACCTGTAGCTTTTCTGGCTTTGTGGAACCAGATTCATCGCCGACATTCACATCATTCCTTTTAACAACCCACACTTGGTTATCTTTTCCTTTCTTTTCATACATATTATTCTTCGAACACTCACCAACCTCATAAGTTGAGTTTTCAAAAACTTTAAGTTTTTCAGTTGGTGGTTCAACATCAACAACTTTTTCTTTTAGTTTCTTAGAAACTCCCTGTTTTTCTTTGGCATTTTTCGAACAATTCCATGCAATGTGACCAGCTTCATTGCACTTGTAACAGGTTCGAGTCTCTCTTTGATAAAACACTTCAGTTCCATTCTTTTTTCTTTCAGCAAGAAACTCTTGATTTTGCTGTCTCCAGAATGGTTTCTTCTTTTCATCTTCTGAGCTTCCACCTGACACAAATTCTGTTTTTGTTTTAGAATTTTTATCATTTTTATAGTTTTCTGGTGGAACAAAGCCTAATCCTTTCTTTTTGTAGCTACCATTTTGGTTAGATTTCTTTTGAAAACCGGAACCAGAATTGTAACCTTTTTTCTTGTTTTATCGTTGTTGAACTCTTGAAGTATATTTTTTAGATTTTTCAAAATTTTTCAAAACTTTCAATTCAAGAATATTGATCTCTATTAGTTTGAAAGTTTTGTTAATCAATTCTGTTTTAATACTCATTATTGGGAACTCTTTATGATAATATAATTTGTCAGAATCATTCAAAGTATAAACAACTTCAAATGTTTCATCATTAAGATTTGCTTTTGATAACAGAGATTCTTTACTGTAAGACCGTTTAACCGACGAATTTTCAGTGTTGACTGACGAATTTGATTTTCCAGAATCAGACTTTGACTCAGATTCCTCATCAGTATCCAACACTTGATCAACCACCTTTTTGATTAACTCAGACTCATGATCAGTATCGGATGAGGTAAACGTGACATCATTGTTATCTAGTAAAACATCAGTTGTGTCGGTTTTAAGCTTTATAGTGACTGCCTTTTCCAGTTGCTCCTCGTTTAGTTTTCTAGGAGAATATCCTTCCCACAATCTTTGTTATAACTAACAGTCGGTTTCTTACCACAATCTTTCTTCTTCTTTGGCTTCTCGTCTTGAAAGGCTTCCATTCCTGCAACAGTTGGGTAAATACGATCATTGAGATAATCAGAACTAGAATAGCTTTGTAACAAACGTCTAATTCTCTCATTCTCGATTTTTTCTGTCTCAAACTCTTGTTTCCACTTAGCACTTTCTTCGATGTAAAAGTTGATCGCTTTCTGCTTTGTCATCATCACAGCATTCATCATCGTTAGTGCTTGTTCTCTCTTTGAGTTTGTCTTTTGGAGGCCAGTTACTGTTTTGTTCAAGACATCATAAGATTCTTTCACATAGTTGAGGTTGAACAATAACTGCTCCTTCTTCTTCTTATACTCAGCAATGATGTCATCTTTTGCTACACATTCCTTGCAACCTTCCAAACATTTCATGCAAGGCATGACGACTTCAACAATCTTTTCAACTTCATTTGTTTTCACTACTTCGATCACTTTTTCTTCTTGTTTCACCTTCTCAGCTTCAATTACTTTCTCATCTTCAGTAATCTTCTCAGCAACACTTTCAACATTTTGAACATCATCTTTAGATTTCTTTTGTAGTTCTTTAGCAGCTCTTTTCTCCTTCAGTTTCTCCAAGCGATCTGCAAAATAGAAATGAAAACTTTCAGGAGAAAGATGAGATTTTGCAATATTTATATGTTTTTCTTCCTCATCATCACTGCTATTATCAACTAGAGACTGATCAAACTGTACAGATTTTTCTGAATCAGCATCTGATAAACAAGAATCTGACGGTGTTTGATCAAATACAACTTCTTTTTCTGAATTAACAACATTTTGTTCACTCTCATCTGAACTTTGTGACTTTTCATCAGAACTTTCTGAGCTTTCATCAGAAGTAACAGATTTTTCATCCTCACTTGTCACATTCACTCCAATAGATTTCATCCATGTAGCAAACATGTCTGGCTCTCTGACAATCTTGGCAATGAAGGCTTTGAACTCTCCTTTTTCATCAACGAACATATCCCAGCTAAAACCTTCAGGTAGTCTCTCACCATCTTGATCAACTATACAGGCTTTGCTGTCAGGAGATATGTATTTGTCCCAGCTGAAGTCCACTAAACACGCTTTCTTAGAATCTTCAATTTTTCTACCATGAGCCGTTTGTGAATCTTGTGAATGACCAACCTGCTGATAAATGGCTTTCCGGTAGTAATCATCTTTTCCGAATGGATTCTGAGCTCCACTAGCTTCTCTACCCTTGCACTCCCGTTTGAAATGGCCTTCCTCCCTGCAACGAAAACAAGTAACTTTAGATTTATCAAAACCTCAAGTAGATACATGAGCATCAAGAAAGTCATTTCTCCCAGTGATTGTTTTAAACTTTTCAGCGCGTCGAAGAACACTTGCAAGACACCATTTGATATCCATTAATTCCATCTCTTTGGCGTCTATTTGATCGTAATCCTCTTTAGTAAGCATAGGATTTCCGATCCGAACAGCTACTAGACCCTCATAAGATAACAATACAGAACCAAGTAGAGCCATGTGGTCTTTAGCAGTGTCTTCTAAAAAACTTTGCCCTTCTGGAAGATTTAAAGCAATGTTACACTGAATCACATATCCATTTCCCGTCTATGTACTTTGTGACTGAAAGCTCATGTTTGATTCTTTAGGATTGACACTTGGATATGATGAGAATTCACTGCTGCTTTTTGTTGAACTCTGATCAGCTTTTTCCGTTGAATCACCAGCACTGAAAGCAGTTTGGATTTTCGGACTTCTCTCAGCTTTAGGAACTGGAATGCTACCTTTATAGTACATCTTCACATCCTGCTGACCACTCGGGCTGTTCATCCTAGCGATGTTCTGTTGTTCCAAATCCTGACTTTCGATCTTTTCTATGAACTGAGAAATCGTTAACCCATCATAAACACCCGTGTTTTTCAGAATCATCAGATAAGTTCCCTACTCTTTCTGTGGTAACGCATTGGCAAGCTTGTCCACCCATTCTTCACGATCTTTTGTAATAGTTAACATCGACATCGATCGCACTAGGTGACAGTATCTCTCAATCAGCTTCTTCGTGTCTTCACCCGGAAAACTGTTGAACAGATCAAACTCTTTCTTAAGTGTTGGTACACTTCATCTGTCGACTTCGTCTTGGATCGAGTCATTCTTTGTATTGTATAGATTAGGGCTCAATATACGAGAAAATTGAAGAACGTGGAGGTTCGAGTCCTCTTCAAGGCATAATATTGAGAATGCTCATTGAATGAGCAATTCAATAAGAGAGCTCGGATATGTATGTGTGTTAGGAAGAGGTTTCGCTTATAGGGTTATTAGAGATAGGTTTCGCTTGGTTGAACATGAGGTTTCGCTTATATGTACCTAAGAGGTTTCGCTTGAATGGCAATGTACATATAAGCGAAACCCTCACACTATATATACCCTTGAAGCGAACTCATTTGTAACTTCTAACGAATTCCATACCGAGGTGCTGCCGGTGTGATGTTTGAGCTGTAAACGTTGATAAATCAATAATACAGTAGATTAAAGTGAAGTGCAAGCTATTTCTACCTACGTTTCTTGTTATTCCGCACCTGAAACATAGGAGAACGCCTCTGAACGACTCGTTCGGGTCGAATCTCGATCCTACAAGTGGTATCAGAGCTTGGGAGGAGGTTTTCTACAGAAAATAGCTGGAATTCATCATCATTTCTCACTTCTACACCTTCTTTCTTCATCATATCCGAGTGTCAATCCTAAAGAATCAAACACGAGCTTTCAGTCACAAAGCACAAAAACTTGAAATGGTTATGTGATTCAATGTAACATAGCTCTAAATCTTCCAGAAGGTCAAAGCTTCTCAGAAGACACTGCTAAAGACCACATGGCTCTGCTTGGTTCTGTATTGTTATCATATGAGGGTCTTGTAGCTGGTCGGATTGGAAATCCTATGCTCACCAAAGAGGATTATGATCAAATAGACGCCGAAGAAATGGAATTAATGGATATCAAATGGTGTCTTGCAGGTGTTCTTCGACGTGCTGAAAAGTTCAAAACAATCACTGGGAGAAATGACTTTCTTGATGCTCATGTATCTACTTTAGGTTTTGATAAATCTAAAGTTACTTGTTTTCGATGCAGGGAGAAAGGCCATTTCAAACGGGAGTGCAGGAATAGAGAAGCTAGCGGTGCTCAGAATCCGTTCGGAAAAGATGACTACTACCGGAAAGCCATTTATCAGTAGGTTGGTCAATCACAAGACTCACAGACGGCTCATGTGTAACAACTATTATTAAAATCCATAATTAGAATGATAATTAGTCAATAAGGAAACCCTAATTGAAACACCCAAGTAATTCTGCACTAACCCTAAAATTTTCATAACAATCGGAATCAGGATCAGGACCCCTAAAACTCAGGGGGGTTAAACCCTAGTAGATATTTATCTTTCAAAATTGCTGTAAAAGTGAAAATAATTCGTTCAAAATTACTCAGCAAAGCTACGGGACACGAAACAACCTAGTCTAGAAACTAGACCCATCGCGCCACGCGACGGGTGCACCTATCTCTTTCGCGTGGCGCGAGGGAGGCCAAAATCCAGGTATAAATAGGGGGAAGTGGCACTTGAATTCTGCTGAAGATTCGACGTTAAAATTCGAATTATACACTGAGTTACAATAGAAATCGTTCACACACACACTAATATCGAATCGCTGCCGCAGAACAGGGTAATTACTCGATCGCTATTACGGTTCAGTTTCCAGGATCAATATACCCAAAGAATGTATAAGTGCCGCCCACATTGGGCTATGCTTTGTCGTTTGTCGGTAATCCGATAAATGAGTTGAAGCATTGTACTTTGTCGTTGTCGATAATTCGATACACGAGTTGAAGTACTATACTTTGTCGTTTGTCATTTTGATAAATGAGTTGAAGTATTGCACTTGGTCATTCATTACGAGTATTTGATCTCGGGAAATTATCGTAACTGCTGTATTGATTACTAACTCTGTTTTGTGTGCATTATTGTGAAATTAGGTTAACAGGGATAAAATCATATTCTGTCAGTACTAAATCTGCAATGTGAGTTATTCTCTTTTTATAAATTCTTTTATCACAGTTTGTGACTATTTACAATACTCCAAATTATTTTCAGAATTATAACTTACAGTGATTAAGTTTATGTGAATCACCAAATTACAGCCGGTATGTGGGGTATTGTGCACATTACTTGATAATCTTCACCATTGGGGCAGCCATTGGGTGATATGACCATAATCACAGATACCATTGGACGTATGGGCCAATGGATCGAGTGGTAAAGTACTGTGGGTAGTTGGTTGATATCAGAGACATTGTAAAAGATCTTACCACTGTGAATTATAATAAATGTGTCGTTTTCAGTAACTAGAATAATTCACTCAGTATTTCCCCGCTGACAAAATCTTTTTCAAACATGTTTCAGGTGATCTGCTGTAATTCAGGAAAAATGCAAGGGGAAGCATTTCAAAGCTTAAGATAGTGGCTCAATATAAAATAAAGAATTATGTTTTATTAATAAAAGCTTGTTATTGTAAATTATCCGGGGTTGTATCCCGAATTGTGAAATAAAATAAATCGGGAAATATTTTAACTTAGCCGATCCTGTGAAATAAATTTTCCGCTGCTAAACTCACAATAAATAAAGTACCTTAGAGTTTCTGTCCCGCGGCTCCGGAAATGGGTCAAACCGGGTCGGGGGCCGTGACAGAAACAAGGTGGTATCAGAGCCACTAAGTTAAGCTAATTAAGTATTTAAACGATACTTAATTTTCCTGATTACTATTATGTGATTATGTGTTTATGTGTTTTTAACTGATTATTTGTTAATTACAGTATGGGTAAACAAAAGTTGCAAGATATCTATCTTAAATTAGATAGATCAATTTACGAAGAAGGCAGTTCGTCTAAAACTAAAATTTCAAAGCTCCCTAATATTCCTGAGGAAGGAATATTTGTGCAAAAAGCGAATTATGAAAATCCGCTTTCTCCTAGAAAAAGGAGTATGATTATTAAGAAAAGTAAGGAGCAAATCAGAGAAAGGAAAATTAAAAAGGAAACCCAGGATTTAATCGATAAATCACCTTGGGAAGATAAACTCGATGAAAAATGGGCAAATTTATATATGCTAGCCACTGTGGCAGAACATGCAAATCTTTAAAAATGCCCTAAAATTTCAAGCAGTACTTCCCAATAAGTAAATAAATAAAAGTGAAATAAATTTGAGTGTGTTTTCCTGTATTTTGTACAAATAGTGTGCAATAAAACTTCCATGTTATTTGTTAAACTTTGTTCCAAAGTTTTAACTAGATATTTTATGCATTTTTGCATATATGCTACACAGCATGAACGAGATATCTGAAGCTTTTCAGAACCTCAATTTGTACCCAGTGAACATAGAAGTTTCTCATGAATTCACGGGATATATTGCTGATGTGGACCAACCTGTAAAACTCCCTACTCCACCAGTGACCAAACCAAAAAGGAGGCCAAAGAAAAATTATGTATGGGGAAGCCGTATACGTAAAAGAAAGACAGTTACAAAAACCCCTAAAACTAGTAAACCTTTAGACAAAGGAAAAGCGATTGTAATCCAGGAAAACCCTAATCCACAAGAACAGGAAACTGAAGCTAATGAGGTTAGGCAAATGGAGGAGCAGTTCGATCAGTATTCTCAGGAAATAGCAATAGAAATAGGGCAAGGTTCTAACCCAACCCAAGTAGAAGTTGGAGAAAGTTCTAACCAAACCAAAAGAGTTACTTTTCAGGATCAGATAGATATTTTACTAGAAAAATGTGAGACTATGCAACCTGTCAGTCCGGGTATTTTTACCTATCCAATCGAAAACCCAATTCCTATGAATTTTGCACCAACCCTCACTGAACCAATAGTCCATAACCAACCTGTAGAAATGGAAGAATGGTGGACCAACGATTGGCAATTTCAAAATATTGTCAATAACGCTTACTCATTCTTTCCACAGTTCGACTCAGAACCCCTACCCAATCCACCGATGAGCAATGAGAACCTGGCTGAACTTCGCCATTTCGGTGAAGAGTTGATGGATGCAGGGAATAGAATTAGGGAAATAGGGGGACAGATTGCCTGGAAATATGACGAGAGGGAACTTCGTTTTTAAAAATGACAAGTAGGAGGACGGAAACTATCTTTGTATAATAGTAATAGTAAATAGTGAAACCAGTTGTAACATAACGAATAAAACGTTGTAAAATATCGGTGTGTATTGATGCATACTATACTGATATGAAATGCAATCGAGAAATCGATAATTTTGGGCTTTATGTGTTATAACTTGTTTAATGATTTGTATAAATTGTTAATTGCTAATTATTCATAATAACTTGTCATCAGATGGCAAATAACGATAACGAACCAGTAAATGAAGTTAATCAATCGGAGCAACACCCAGAAGATCAATATATGACCAAACAAGATATTGAAAATATGGTTGCCCAAGGAATAGCTAACGCAATTCCAATGTTCGTTGCTGCTATGAAAAATCCAAACGATCCGCAACATATCATTCCTAGTAAACATACCATCGAAGATAATTTCAGTAACAGTATAAACGGGGGCAATGATCATATAAATCATGACAATGAATCTCAGCACACGCAGCGCCCTAAGAAACGAAAGGCTGCAACACCTGGTTGCACTTTCAAAGAATTTCTTGCTTGTAAACCCGCTGAATTTGCAGGCAACGAAGGAGCAACTGCAACACTGCGATGGTTAGAGAAAACCGAAGCAGTAATTGCAATAAGCAAATGTGCTGACGAAGATCAAGTCATGTACGCCTCAAATCTGTTTAAAGAAGGAGCACTAGAATGGTGGAACACAGTGCTACAGGCAAAAGGCAGACGGGTAGCTTATGCTATGACTTGGGAAGAGTTTAAGAATCTTGTTGAAAGAAAATTCTGTCCTGAGTATGAGAAGGAACAAATGGCAAATAAGTTCCTAAATCATCGAATGAAAGGGGTAGATTGTCGTGGTTATACCTCAACATTCTTCGAATATGCGAGAGTGGTACCTAACTTGGCTTCGCCAGAACCGGTACTCATTTCTCGATATATTTGGGGATTAATTAGCGAAATTCGCAATATCGTTAAAGCTGCGAGACCTCGCACTATTGACGATGCAGTAGAATTAGCTAATACCCTAACCGACGAACTGATACGCACAAGAGATGAAGATAGGAAGAAAGAATTGGCTCAGAAAATTACCCAAGGATTTAGGGTGGGTAATAGTAGTAACTTCAAGAAGAAAGGAACAAGACAATCTTCCATCCCGCCATTCTGCAGAAATTGCAAAAGGAAGCATTTTGGAAAATGCTATGCAATTTGTAACTTCTGCAAATCGGTGGGCCATAGTGAAGAAAACTGTAAGAAGAAAACTGTAACCTGTTTTCACTGTGGAGAAACAGGACATTACAAAACCGAATGTCCTAAACTGAACAAAATCACTGATAACAAAGGCAAAACCGTTGAAGGAACTGTTAAGAAGAATGCCAGAGCCTTCCAGCTAACTACTCAAGAAGCAGAACTCATTTCGGAGGTGATCGCCGGTACGTTTTTAGTCCACAACGTCTATGCAAAAGTATTATTTGACTCTGGTGCGAACCAAAGTTTTATAAATACTTCATTCTGTCAAGCTCTTAAGTTACCATTAACTACAGTTAGGCAGATCTTTACAGTCGAAACTGCAGATGGAAATTCCATAGAAATTAATCAGGTTTTGCAAAAAGTAGAAATAGAACTTTCAGGTCATAAGTTTATTGCAAACCTATTACCTATGAAATTAGCTGAGTTTGATGTTGTGTTAGGAATGGATTGGTTAATAGCCAACCATGCTCAAATCATATGTGATAGAAATTCTATAGAAATTCAAGCACCTACTGGAGAGGTAATTAAGATTTCAGGAGATAAACCTAGGAAGCCATTAAAGTTCGTATCAGTAATGAAAGTTGCTAATTATGAACGAAACCAAGGAATAGTATATATGATTTCCGTAATCATTTGTACTAAAGGCAAAGAACTCAAGGAAATTCCTGTAGTCTCAGAATACCCAGATGTATTTCCAGAAGATTTACCTGGGTTACCACCAGACAGAAAAGTAGAATTTAGGATTCATTTAATTCCAGGAACTACACCGATAGCCAAGGCACCTTATCGATTAGCTCCTACCGAAATGCTAGAATTGAAAAAGCAATTAGATGAATTACTAAGCAAAGGATTTATACAACCTAGTTCATCCCCTTGGGGTGCACCAGTGTTGTTTGTGAAAAAGAAAGATGGATCAATGAGAATGTGTATTGATTATAGAGAATTGAATAAAGTTACAATTAAGAATCGATGCCCATTACCTAGGATTGATGATCTTTTCGATCAGTTACAAGGAGCTAAGTATTTCTCTAAGATAGATTTAAGATCCGGATATCATCAGTTGAAAGTTCAAGAAGAAGACATACCTAAAACTGCTTTCAGAACTAGGTATGGTCATTATGAGTTTACAGTCATGCCCTTCGGATTAACCAATGCCCCAGCTGCATTCATGGACATGATGAACAGAATCTGTAAACCATATTTGGATAAATTTGTGATCGTATTCATTGACGATATACTCATTTATTCCAAAAGTCAAGTCGAGCATTGTCAGCACTTGCATGCACTCTTAACTTTGTTAAGAAAAGAAAAGCTGTATGCTAAATTCTCAAAGTGTGAATTTTGGTTACAAGAAGTACAATTCTTAGGCCACATGGTGAATCACGAAGGTATTCACGTAGATCCTGCTAAGATCGAAGCCATTATTAACTGGAAGGTTCCACAAACTGCAATGGAAATTAGAAGTTTTATAGGTTTAGTCGGTTATTATAGACGGTTTATTAAGGATTTTTCCAAGATAGCTGTACCATTAACTAAGCTGACCTGTAAAGCCACTAAGTTTGAATGGGGACCAAAACAAGAAGAAGCTTTTAGAATCTTAAAGCAGAAATTAACCAATGCGCCAATCTTAGCCTTACCAGAAGGAACGGAAGGTTTTGAAGTATACTGTGATGCTTCAAAATTAGGATACGGATGTGTGTTGATGCAACGCAAGAAGGTAATTGCGTATGCCTCTAGACAATTGAAAAAGCACGAAGAAAACTATACGACTCACGATTTAGAACTAGGAGCCATAATTTTCGCCCTTAAGATTTGGAGACATTATCTGTATGGAAGTAAGTTTACTGTTTATACAGATCATAAGAGTTTAAGATATATATTCGGGCAAAAAGAGTTAAACATGAGACAAAGAAGATGGATGGAAGTCCTGAGTGATTACGACTGTGATATTCAATATCACGAAGGAAAGGCCAACGTAGTAGCAGATGCCTTAAGTCGTAAGTTCCATGAAAAGCAAAAGCGAGTCCGTGCTCTTAGAATAAATCTACAGGTAGATTTACGGGAACAAGTGAAAGAAATCCAGAAAACGGCAATCAAGGACGATGCCGAAGGAATGAAAGGATACCTAAAAGAATTAGAACAAGGAAATGATGGAATTTGGAAATTTCACCAAAGCAGAATTTGGGTACCTAAACAAGGAAATTTAAGATCGAAAATTTTAGAGGAAGCTCATAAATCTAGGTATACTGTACACCCAGGAAATAATAAGATGTACCAAGATTTAAGAAAGAATTTCTGGTGGATAGGAATGAAAAAGGATATAGCTGAATATGTATCTAAGTGTTTAACTTGTTCACAAGTTAAAGCAGAACACCAGAAACCCTCAGGCTTACTACAACAATTAGAAATGCCAGTATAGAAATGGGAACTCATAACAATGGATTTTGTTACTAAGTTACCCAGAACCAAAAAAGGTAATGATGCAATTTGGGTAATCGTGGACCGATTAACCAAATCAGCTCATTTTCTACCAATAAAAGAAACTTTTAGCATGGAAAGGTTAGCCAAGCTATATGTGGATGAAATAGTATCCTTACATGGAGTTCCGCTCTCCATCGTATCGGATAGAGATAGTCGCTTCACTTCCCGATTTTGGACAAGTTTCCAAGAATCAATGGGAACCCGACTCAACCTGAGTACTGCATATCATCCACAGACCGATGGACAAAGTGAAAGGACAATCCAAACTCTGGAAGACATGCTTCGAGCATGTGTAATTGACTTTGGAGGTAATTGGGATAACCATTTACCATTAATTGAATTCTCCTATAACAATAGTTATCATTCAAGTATTGAAGCCGCACCATTCGAGGCACTATATGGACGCAAGTGTAGAACACCCGTATGTTGGGCAGAAATAGGAGAAAGTCAATTATCCGGTCCTGAAATTGTACAAGAAACTACTGACAAAATAACTCAAATCAAGGGAAGATTGAAAACAGCCAGAGATCGCCAGAAGAGCTATGCCGACAATCGTCGCGAACCACTTGAATTCCAAATAGGAGACAAAGTATTACTAAAAGTATCTCCTTGGAAAGGTATTGTAAGATTCGGTAAGAAAGGGAAACTAAGTCCCCGATATGTTGGACCATTTCCAGTAATTCAACGAATCGGACCAGTTGCTTATCGCTTACAACTACCAGAAGAACTAGCTGGAGTACATGATGTATTTCATGTATCCAAACTTAAGAAATGCTTATCAGATGAATCTCTGATAGTACCTCTTCAAGACATAGAGGTAAATGAAAAGCTGAAATTCATAGAAAAACCTTTACAAATAGAAGACAGGAAAATCAAGTTTCTCAAACACAAACGACTCGTATTGGTGAAAGTCAAATGGAATTCCAAGAGAGGACCAGAATATACTTGGGAACTGGAATCCGAGATGAAATGCAAATATCCTCATCTATTTCAGTGAATCTCGAGGACGAGATTTTTCTTAAGGTGGGGAGAATGTAACAACTATTATTAAAATCCATAATTAGAATGATAATTAGTCAATAAGGAAACCCTAATTGAAACACCCAAGTAATTCTGCACTAACCCTAAAATTTTCATAACAATCGGAATCAGGATCAGGACCCCTAAAACTCAGGGGGGTTAAACCCTAGTAGATATTTATCTTTCAAAATTGCTGTAAAAGTGAAAATAATTCGTTCAAAATTACTCAGCAAAGCTACGGGACACGAAACAACCTAGTCTAGAAACTAGACCCGTCGCGCCACGCGACGGGTGCACCTATCTCTTTCGCGTGGCGCGAGGGAGGCCAAAATCCAGGTATAAATAGGGGGAAGTGGCACTTGAATTCTGCTGAAGATTCGACGTTAAAATTCGAATTATACACTGAGTTACAATAGAAATCGTTCACACACACACTAATATCGAATCGCTGCCGCAGAACAGGGTAATTACTCGATCGCTATTACGGTTCAGTTTCCAGGATCAATATACCCAAAGAATGTCTAAGTGCCGCCCACATTGGGCTATGCTTTGTCGTTTGTCGGTAATCCGATAAATGAGTTGAAGCATTGTACTTTGTCGTTGTCGATAATTCGATACACGAGTTGAAGTACTATACTTTGTCGTTTGTCATTTTGATAAATGAGTTGAAGTATTGCACTTGGTCATTCATTACGAGTATTTGATCTCGGGAAATTATCGTAACTGCTGTATTGATTACTAACTCTGTTTTGTGTGCATTATTGTGAAATTAGGTTAACAGGGATAAAATCATATTCTGTCAGTACTAAATCTGCAATGTGAGTTATTCTCTTTTTAAAAATTCTTTTATCACAGTTTGTGACTATTTACAATACTCCAAATTATTTTCAGAATTATAACTTACAGTGATTAAGTTTATGTGAATCACCAAATTACAGCCGGTATGTGGGGTATTGTGCACATTACTTGATAATCTTCACCATTGGGGCAGCCATTGGGTGATATGACCATAATCACAGATACCATTGGACGTATGGGCCAATGGATCGAGTGGTAAAGTACTGTGGGTAGTTGGTTGATATCAGAGACATTGTAAAAGATCTTACCACTGTGAATTATAATAAATGTGTCGTTTTCAGTAACTAGAATAATTCACTCAGTATTTCCCCGCTAACAAAATCTTTTTCAAACATGTTTCAGGTGATCTGCTGTAATTCAGGAAAAATGCAAGGGGAAGCATTTCAAAGCTTAAGATAGTGGCTCAATATAAAATAAAGAATTATGTTTTATTAATAAAAGCTTGTTATTGTAAATTATCCGGGGTTGTATCCCGAATTGTGAAATAAAATAAATCGGGAAATATTTTAACTTAGCCGATCCTGTGAAATAAATTTTCCGCTGCTAAACTCACAATAAATAAAGTACCGCAGAGTTTCTGTCCCGCGGCTCCGGAAACGGGTCAAACCGGGTCGGGGGCCGTGACATCATGGTAGAAAGCTTGAAGATTCTAAAAGAGCGTGTTTAGTTGATTTCAACTGGAGCAACTACATATCTCCTGATAGTAAAGCCTGTATAGTTGATCAAGATGATGAGAGACTACCTGAAGGTTCCAGCTGGGATATGTTTGTTGATGAGAAAGGAGAGTTCAAATCATTCATTGCCAAGATTGTCAGAGAGCCAGACATGTTTGCTACATGGATGAAGTCGATTGGAGTGAATGTGACGAGTGAGGATGAAAAATCTGTTACTTCTTATGAAAGCTCAGAAAGTTCTGATGAAAAGTCACAGATTTCAGATGAGAGTGAACAAAATGTTGTTGATTTAGAAAAAGAAGTTGTATTTGATCAAACACCATCTGATTCTGGTTCATCAGATGCTGATTCTGAAAAATCTGTACAGTTTGATCAGTCACCAGTTGATAGTAGCAGTGATGATGAGGAAGAGAAACATATAAATATTGCAAAATCTCATCTTTCTCCTGAAATTTTTCATTTCTATTTTGCAGATCGCATGGAAAAATTGAAAGCAAAAAGAGCTGCAAAAGAACACATGGAAATGAAGACTGAAAGTGATGCTGAGGAGAATGATAAGACTGAGCTGATGAGTAAAGAAAAGATGTCTGAAGCTGAGAAGGTAAAAGAAGAAGAAAAGGTGATTGAAGTTGTGAAAACAACCGAGATTGAAAAGATTGTTGAAGTTGTCAGGCCTTGCATGAAATGTTCGGAAGTGTGTGCAAAGGATGTTCAGCAAAAGATGAAATAATTGCTGAGTATGAAAAGAAAAAGGAGCAGTTACTGTTCAATCTTAACTATGTAAAAGAATCTTATGATGTCTTGAACAAAACAGTAACTGGTCTCCAAAAGACAAATTCTGAGAGAGAACAAGCACTAACGATGATGAATGCAGTTATGATGTCAAAGCAAAAAGCGATAAATTTCTACATCGAAGAGAGTGCTAAGTGGAAGCAAGAGTTGGAGACAGAGAAAATCGAGAATGAGAGAATTAGACGATTATTACAGAGTTATTCTAGTTCTGATTATCTCATTGATCGTATTTACCCAACTGTTGCAGGAATGGAAGCTTTTCAAGATGAGAAGCAAATGAAGAAGAAAGATTGTGGTAAGAAACCGACTGTTAGCTATAACAAGTGTCCGCCTCCGATTTGGGAAGGATACTCTCCTAGAAAACCAAACGAGGAGCAATTGGAAAAAGCAGTCAATATAAAGCTTAAAACCGACACAACTGATGTTTTACCAGATAACATTGATGTCACATTTTTCTCGTCCGATACTGATCATTAGTCTGAGTTGATCAAAAAGGTGGTCGATAAAGTGTTGGATACTGATGAGGAGTTTGAGTCAAAGTCTGAGTCTAGAAAGTCAAATTCATCAGTCAACAGGGAAAATTCGTCGGTTAAACGATCTTACAGTAAAGAATTTTTGTTATCAAAAGCAAATTTGAATAATGAAACATTTGAAGTTGTTTATACTTTGAATGGTTCTGACAAATTATATTACAATAAAGAGTTTCCAATAATGAGTATTAAAACAGAATTGATTAACAAAACTTTCAAACTAATCGAAATAAATATTCCTAAATTGAAAGTTTTGAAAAGTTTTGAAAATCTAAAAAATATACTTCAAGAGTTCAACAACGATTAAACAAGAAAAAAGGTTACAATTCTGGTTCTGGTTTTCAAAAGACACCAAACCAAAATAGTAGCTACAAAAAGAAAGGACTTGGTTTTGTTCCACCAGAAAACTATGAAAATGATAAAAATTCTAAAACAAAAACAGAATTTGTGTCAGGTGGAAGCTCAGATGAGGAACAGAAGATACCATTTTGGAGACAGTCAAACCAAGAGTTTCTTGCTGAGAAGAGAAAGAATGGAGCTGAAGTGGTGAATCAAAGAGAGACTCGTACCTGTTACAAGTGCAATGAAACTGGTCACATTGCATGGAATTGTTCGAAAAACGCCAAAACAAAACAGGGAGTTTCTCAAAAACTAAAAGAAAAAGTTGTTGATGCTGAACCACCAACTGAAAAACTTAAAGTTTTTGAAAATTCAACGTATGAAGTTGGTGAGTGTTCGAAGAAGAATAGGTATGAAAAGAAAGGAAAAGACAACCAAATGTGGGTTGTTAAGAAAGTTGATGTGAATGTCGGCGACGAATCTGGTTCCACAAAGCCAGAAGAGCCACGGGTTGAGGAGAAAATTTCAGTGAATGATGATGATTTTCCATCACTGAAATTTGAAGAAGTTAAACAGAAAATTGGAAAAGTTGATATTTCAAAACAGTTTTACACTGAGAAAAATGAATTTGATGTCGAGAAAACTTTTATTGGAAGTGTTAAGAAAATATTTGGGAAAATGTTGAATGGGAAAGCTAAGGGGGTTAAAGATTTTTATGCTACCAAAAAGGCAACATACAACCCCACTGCGCAAGAATTGAAAGCCATCAAGTCTGAGAAGACTTGGATGGAAGTCTGTTTCCCATGATAGTCTCAGGACTATGCCGGAGATCCCAAGTTTATATCGTGGATCAGGAATCGGCATCATTATAGTATTTGAAAAGTTTGTTTGAAAGATTTTGAAAAGTGTTTGAATTTTACAGGTTCAAGGACTTCGCCGGAGCTTCCAGGTTGGTAATTGAGAAGCAGGAATCGGCATCTTTCTGACTAATCTTACAAGTGGTATAAAGGTTTCTTGTAGATGTATCATTCCTACAGGAAATCCTACAAATGGTTTTATTTGGTTATACTTTCAAATGGTTATTATTTGCAAGAGGATCAGAGATTTTTGATCTGCAAGTGGTAAATCAGAGACATTAAGTTGTACTTGATTTACTATACATATGAGATTGATAAACACAATGATGAACCATATCCCCATGCTTCACAAGTGGTAAACTTAAAAGTGGTAAAAACAAACTCATTTTCCGGAAAAATCATTTTCATTAAAACAAACTTAAGTGTTTTGAGATCTAAATGAGAAAATGATTTGTTGAAATAGAAGTTCAGATTGTTTATGCCTAGTGAATTGAGATTTGATATGATTCGATGTCAGTTGTCAAATTTTTGTACAGTTTATGATGTTTTCTATGTTTTCAAGTTTTTCAAATTTCCTTTGAAATGTGTTTGCATTTTAGGGGGAGTAAGAAAATTTCTCAGAAAATCCAAAAACATTAGAAAATTTGAAAAAGACAAAAACATGATAAAATTCAAAAATGAGTTTTTGTTGTGAAAAGAAGAAATGATAGTACATCAGTAGGCTGTCACAACATGCTAAAGATTTGAAATGTTAATATGTGATAAACGATTTTGTTCTAGATGTGTCAGTAGATTTTTCCCAAAATTGTTACACATTTAGAAAATTGTGACGTGATATAAACTAAATTTCAAACTTGCTTATTATGTGGGTTAACACAAACTAAATTTCAAAATTGTTACACATTTAGTAAATTGTGACGAGATATAAACTAAATTTCCCCTGAAATTTCGTTTGAAAGGTTCTGTATTCTGATATCCTAGGTCTTTATACTCTATGATATCTGGGGTATTATCCCAGGACTTCTGCTGAATGGAAGTTCTGACCTAGTCCTCGGATAATACTGGCTGCATTTGCTTGAAACATAGCAAAAAGCCCTCAGCATGCTGATGAAACAATAAAATTGATAGTCGCTGCTGTTGAAATAAAAAGATCCTCTAAAGGGGACACACCAAAAGTCGAAGCCGTCGTCTCTCTGCGTATACGGAAGTATCGACCTGAGCTCTCACGGCCCTCGCATCTAACCCCTATACAGATATCAGCTGTGGTATACTCACCTGTAAGACTGAATATTGGGATCTGGATACAGGAGTATATTCAAGTAGTGAGACACACGAATAAGTCAGTTCCTAAGACATTAACATCGTATCTCGGATCATTTGAACTTTGTGTGAGAATTTCAGTGGACTGATATACTGATATTCTAGGTGAATTGTTTTGAACTGAAAATCTAATCAAGCTTAACGGTGTTAGTGACATGTCTCATAAAACTGATATGATCCTCTTACATGAACTCTCAAAAATATTGCCTGTATATATTTCATTTCTGTTTCATTGTGTTTTTACAAGTGGTGTCATTTACTTTCCATTAAGAAAAAATTAAAAAAGATTTTGTATGTGTTTTAGCATAAACGTTTGAAAAAGTAAAAAAAAAATTTGACAACTGATGTAGGGAAGCTGATTTTCAAAATTCCGAGTGCTAAACATGATGGCATTATTGTGAGGGGGAGAGTGTCAAATTGGTAAAATGTGGTTTTCAAATTAACAAGTGGTTCATCATATGTAAATAATCTGAGGGAAATTGATTGTTGGTGCATATGAGAGGGAGTTAGAGTTGGTGTATTCAAATTCTTATAATGTTAAAATCTTACTTCTGGGTTAAGAATGTGCAGGCATATTCAGGTATTGATCTTGGATCTGAAAATAGAGTGCCAGGTTTCTCTTCCTGAAGACCTCTGTTTGAGCCAGGCTGATCAATCCTGAAAATCTATGAAGGGCAGACAACGATCCTGAAGATGTTGCTGAAGAACAAGGGAAAGCCAGCAAATCGAGAGGGGGAGTCTGAAGATACCTGAGTAAAATGTGATCCAGATTTCGATCATGGAACGGATAATCTTAAGGAATCAAGAGATCTGATCAAGAAAATTGATGAAGATAAAGAGAGAAAAGCCCAGAGACTGGCCAAGACTGAGGATGTGAAGATACAGCGTTGTTGTGACTCGATGGACGACTCCGTCAACATTTGAGGGGGAGTCTGTTGGTACACTTCATCTGTCGACTTCATCTTGGACCGAGTCATTCTTTGTATTGTATAGATTAGGGCTCAATATACGAGAAAACTGAAGAATGTATGTGTGTTAGGAAGAGGTTTCGTTTATAGGGTTATTAGAGATAGGTTTCGCTTGGTTGAACATGAGGTTCCGCTTATATGTACCTAAGAGGTTTCGCTTGAATGGCAATGTACATATAAGCGAAACCCTCACACTATATATACCCTTGAAGCGAACTCATTTGTAACTTTACGAATTCCATACCGAGGTGCTGCCGGTGTGATGTTTGAGCTGTAAACATTGATAAATCAATTATACAGTAGATTAAAGTGAAGTGCAAGCTATTTCTACCTACGTTTCTTGTTATTCCGCAACTGAAACATAGGAGAACGCCTCTGAACGACTCGTTCAGGTCGAATCTCGATCCTACATTAAGCAATGCTTTCTTGCTCTTTATCATGTTCTCGCTACCCTCAAATTTTACTTTAAGTGCATCCCAGATTGACTTTGCAGTTTTATCATGTTGTAGCAATATGAATATATCCTCTTTAATTTCTTGTTGCAATAAACTGATCATCATCTTCTCGGCTTTGTACATTACCCGTTCCTGATCCGTGAATTCAGATAACTCTTTTAAAACTTGCAATTCCGTTCTAGGCAACACATACTTCCTCAATATGCATTCCCATGATCTAAGATGATACGCCTGAACCCAGTTCTCGAATCTATCTTTCCACCCGTAATATTCTTCGATACTCATCAATTTCGGGGGCTTTTGTGTGGTTCCTGTTTCGTTTTCTAAGTTCATGGCCTGAGCAATCGCAGCTGGACCAGACGGTGTTGCAAATGCGTTGTAGAATTCAGTATCCATATTGACGTAGCACGTTTTCCAAAGTAGTTGACAAATAAGCGAAAACCAGGATGTACAGATAAGCGGAACTATAGATGACCAAAGAAGCGAAACCTGATAAGCAAAATTCCAAAAACTGTCCCTTGAAGCGGAAACTTGAAGCGGAACCCTTGATGTTTTTGAAGCGGAAAGTCCCTTATGGTGACACACAAGCGGAACTACCACATAATTTGGAGCGGAACCTCTGAAAAATGACCGATTAAGCGGAACTATGAAGTAGTTTGGAGCGGAACTACTCAAGTGAAACTTCAAATTGTCACATGAAGCGGAACCTTTCAAGCGAAACTATCAAGTGTCCAAATAAGCGGAACCTATTCGAAGGTCAATTTGATCCACTTTTAGTCCATATTTTGGCATGAAACTTTCCAGGGTTTATCAATGTCCAATAACACGCAATCTGTGCAATTTTGACCCAATTCTGACCGGTACAACTTTCTGAAATGATAAAAGAAGATGTAGAAGTAGAAAACAATGATAAAATCCAGCTAATTTCTGTAGAAAACCTTCTCCCAAGCTCTGATACCACTTGTAGGATCGTGATTCGACCCGAATGAGTCGTTCAAAGGCGTTCTTCTATGTTTCAGGTGCGGAATAACAAGAAACACAGATAGAAATAGCTTGTTCTTCACTTAATCTACAGTTTTATTGATTTGACAATGATTACAGCTCAAACGTCACACCGGCAGCACCTCGGTATGGAAATTGTCAAAGTTACAACTGAGTTCGCTTATAGGGTATATATAGGGATGAAGGTTCCGCTTATACGTACATGTTCACAAGAGCAGAACCTCTTATGTACGTATAAGCGAACCTACATAGGACCGTTCAAGCGAAACCTCTAGACAATGACCTTATAAGCGAAACTATTTCACTAACAACATACACTCGCCTATTTTCTCGTATATTGGGCCCTAATCTATACAATACATCATATGACTCGATCCAAGACGAAGTCGACAGAGGAAGTGCACCAACACGGTCAATTAGAAAGAACCATCCAAACGCTTGTCGATATGTTGAGAGCGTGTGCCTTAGACTTTGGGGGAAGTTGGGATGACCATTTACCACTAGTGGATTTTTCTTATAATAATAGTTACCATAGTGGCATTCAGATGGCTCCTTACGAATTACTATACGGGAGGAAATGTAGGACACCCGTATGTTGGGGCGAAGTAGGGCAAAGGGAGCTTGCGTCAAATGATCTGATAGCAATGACAAATGAAAAGATTGACTTGATTAGACCTCGATTGAAAGCGGCTCAAGATCGGCAAAAATCTTATGCGGATAAAAGAAGATGTCCCATTGAATTTCAAGTTAGAGATTATGTTTTATTAAAAGTATCCCCGTGGAAAGGCATAATCCGTTTTCGTAAACGGGTTAAGTTAGGTCCTCGTTATATTGGACCGTTTAAGATTTTGGCTCGAGTCGGAAAAGTTGCATATCAATTAGAATTGTCGTCTACACTAGACGAGATTCACAATACCTTCCATGTATCGCAATTAAGAAAGTGCCTTGCGGAGGAAACGGCGTTTGTGCCTCTCGACGACATTGAATTGGACGAGGGGTTAATTATGTCGAAAGACAGATAGCCATTAAAGACGTTAAGGTAAAGAATCTTCGCAACAAAGCCGTTAGACAAGTGTTGGTTCAATGGCAACACCGAAAGGGATCGGTACTTACATGGGAAGCGGAGGATGAAATGCGGAGGCATTACCCTTTTCTCTTCGGTATGTAAATTTTAATTTTGTTATGTGTCCAGGTTTCGGGGAGAAGCCTCTTTTAAGGGGGTAGACTTGTAACACCCAAAAAAATGTTTAAAATGAAAATAAGTGAAAATAAATAAAAAGTTAACTTAGTTAGTGAATTATGACAAAATGATAGTTAAGTTATGGGAAACGCCTAAATTAAACACATAACAAACTAGGAGGGGGAAATGTGAAAAATTCTAAATAAAAAGGATATATGAATTTGAACACCAAAAATCACACACTCTGGTGTGTTTGGTTCGACCAGAACAGGTGAAACAAGGGCAAACCCTAGTTCTTGCAAAATTCAACAAATTGACAAGGAAATTCGAAGTTAATCAGTTGCATGCCTTCAATTTCTCGATTATCTATACATACTCAGTAGAGTGGTAAGTTCAGTTTCGTGTTTTGATGAATCGTAGGAAATTGGTTTGTTGGTATTGAACCCTATCAAAGGAACAGTTGATTAAAGCCAAAACCGGATCAGAGCAGTGGATCCAGAATAAGCAGATGTTTGGATTGCATTCTCTCCCCTTGAAGGTGGTTCTAACACCTGATATCCTCAATCCACTAACCTTTTACAACAACTGCTGGTTTACAACAACTGATAAAGTATAAAGACTGATGAAGACTAAAGCCCTGATGATCAATCTACTATTATGGGTCAAGCACTGCTGAAGAAACAAAGTGCTGCTGGAGTCACAACAGTGGAAGGATAAAGCAGTAGTTTAGTCTTTCCTTTTGTATGTATTGTAATCAGTAGTTAGTGAGCAGTATTTGTAATAGGTCAGTTGTTAGAGGATGTTAGGAGGTTATATGTCACTTTCATGGTGACGTCAGCCAAGATGCTTCAGTGGTTTGCTCGTGCCTATAAATAGAACAGTACCCTGTACTATTCTATTAGCTCTTTCACCACTTTTCATCTTGTACGAATAATCCGTTGTGAGCTTAGGCTGAGGGGGAGTTTGTAATTCATGCATGGATTGTATTGGAGATTGAAATAAATTTACTGATTCGGTTCAATGATAAACTTGTGTATTGAAAGCAATTTTCCTGTTTGATTTTGTGTGAAAGTTTGTTTCCATTTATATTCCGCTGCAATTACTTGTTCATCTTCTTAATTAATCAAACAAAACACAATAAAAAAGAAACTCAGATCCTAACAATTTGTATCAAAGCTAGGACAGTCAAATTTGATCTAACAATCATTTTGGCATAACAATTCAGCTCAAAATTGTTGATACTTATTATTGTTCGTTTTGCTGAAAAACAGAGCAAGGTTTAATCACCATCAAAGTTGATTAATCAGTGTCTGTAAAACAACCAAGATGACATCACAATCACAAGATGCTAATAATAGCATCGGTTCACTCTTCAAACCACCTATGTTGAAGCGAAATGAGTACAACATCTAGCAGAGAAGGATGGGTCACATCCTTGCTCAACAGAACACCGGGTGTTGGAAGTCGGTTATCTTTGGACCTCATGTTCCAATGGTCCCGAGTTCTGAGGATACAAAGAAGTTCGAACCTAAAAAACCTGAAAACTACACTGAAACTTATTTTCAAAAATTCAAACTCGATGCCAAGGCATTTAGCATCGTTGCATCTACACTACCCAATGAAATATATGATGGGTTGTTACACTGTAACAGTGCCAAGGAATTATGGGATGCACTTAAGGAACAATTTGTGGGAACGGAAGAAGTAATTGAAAATAACAGGGAAATTCTGAATCAGCAGTATGAAACGTTTTGTCATGTTAAGGGTGAAACACTAACATAGCAATTTGAGCGATTCAGTTGTCTCATTAGTGAGCTAAGACTTGTTAATGTTGAGTTTGCAAAATCAACACAAAATACCAGGTTTCTTAGATCACTACCTGAAAAATGGGACACAATTGCATTTGTGACCAGAAATTCTGTTGAGTTTAAAGATCTGACACTGACCCAACTTCATGGTAGACTCCTGACCTATTAAAGGGAGTTAAACCAGAAAAAGAAGTTGCAAGAGTCTGGAAAAGTTGCAGATGACTACACATTTGGCAACACAACTCTTTTGGGTCAGGAAGAGTCTGGCAGCAGTAAGGATCAGAGTTATGATCATTTTATTGACATAACTGCTGTTGGTAATTTCAACTCTGATCCTCACTCATCCAATTTTGCTTTTACAGCAAATGGAGAAAGCCAGATCTCTGACAATCTGTTTTTTGAACTCAATGATTTACAGCATTTTGATCCCACTGACTTAGAAGAAATGGACATTTTGCATCAATTGCCCTAGCTAAGTGTAAGAACTAGCAAGTTTTACAAAAAGACAGGGAGAAAATTCCAGGGCTACATGGGAATTTAAAAGTGGGGTTGGATAAGTCAAAGATCAAGTACTATAAGTGTAATACGCTAGGTCACTTTGCTAGGGAATGTAGGAATCAAACCACTGGTCCAATTATTACTCATCCCAGCTCAAATCCTAGACCACAAAACCAAAGCACTATGCACTATGCCCAATATAACAATGCTGCCCATGTAAACACTGCTCATTATGCAAACCCTGGAACCCCTGTTCCTGTGCATTATGTTCAAACCACTGTTCCACAAATTCAATATGTCCAAGCTCCTGTCCCTCAGGTTCAAGTGCAACCAGTTGCACCACAACAAGCTGCACAGCAGTGGTTCAACCAGATCAGCAAAGCTTTTTCACCCAAGGCTTTGTTAACTGGAGCAACTTACCTGAAGAGCTAGGTGATGAAAATTTTGCACTCTATGCTACTAATGATGTTTCTAATGATGATTTTTGTTTCATGGAATTAGAGTCAATACCAGAAGAGCTGGATGCTGTAGAAGGACAACTAAGTGTTGAAATAGTGGATGAAGTTGCTGAAGCGGTGGTTGCTGTTGTTGCTGATAAAATACTGCTAGGAGAAAATTCAGAACCCCTGATAGAACCACTGTCTGACCCCTGGTCTGAAGAAGAAGAGAAGAAACATGGTGAGAAGGAAGAGAAGGTGACTGATGAAAAAGAGCATGTTTGTAACTGTGCCATGATGACTGCAGCTAAGGTATCATCTCAGGTTCTTGAAAATCTGTGTTCAGACAAATGCATCATAGCATTTGCTAACATTAAAGAGGTGAACTAAAACCTTAGGGATAGAGTGTTGAATGATGAAGTCAAATCTGAGAAGTCTTTAAAGGAACTTAAAAACAAATTGTCTGAAAAACATAAAGAAATCTGCAGTCTAAAAAAAGAGCAAAGCATTACCAAAAACCAACTCCAAACTATGATAGAAAAATATCATGTTTGTAAAAAGGAGTTGGAGTCCACCCAAATCACTTGTGAAAAATGGGTGGAATCCTGCAAAGGTTTTGAGATAATGCTTGAGAAACAGCTTGAAAGTAATGTGAAATTTGGCATTGGTTTTAGAAAAAAATGATGAAGTTGAAAACAATGCTGCAAATCAAGCTGATTCAATTGAAATCATTCCAACAAACAAGAATGGCCAAGAAGTTAAGATAACAGACAAACTTGGTAACAAAATCACTTTGGAAAGATCTGTGGGGTCCTCAACTTTTGAGGAAATTGAAAAGTACCATTTTAAACCCACATGGTCTGATGAGTGTGACATTCTTGAAAATTTTAAACCTATGGACTTCACAACCACTGATGATGTAAAATCTCCTAAAGCAAAGGTCATTCCTCTCAAAGACATCCCAACAGTGGTTCAAAACTCTGTTGCTAAGGAGTCTGACAAGAAGAAAAGAAGAGAAAAAGTAAAAAACATGTTATGTGATTTCTATAAAATGAAGAATCATCTAACAAAAGACTGCTTTCATCTAAAAGCATATGATATCAACAAAACATGTGTTACTGTACCTGCTGAGAGCTGCACCATCTGTGGTAAATCAAACCACAAAACTCAGGAATGTGTGTATCTCAAATCTTTTGATGAAAAAAGAAATGAGTACACTGCAAAAACATCCATGAGTTCATCAAATTCATCTGTCAAATTCACCAAAAATAACCACTGTTTGTGCCAGTCTAAACAGCTGTTACCAAACAGCTGAACCAAACCTCTGTCAAAAGAGATGTCCAAGTGACTAATGCACCCCCTGCAAACCAATACCACAAAGGTAAAGGTAAACCACCATACCAAAGGGTCCCACATGTTTATGAGGTTTACAAAAAGCCTTCTAAACCAAGAGTGAACAGGCATCCTTTTGGCTATCAACAGCTGATTGGGCAAGACTCCCAGCAGTGGTTAGTGAAAAACATCGTCCAAACCCCTGACCTAACCACTGTCCATCCACCTGAACTTAACACAGATACTGCTGAGACTCCATCCAAAGCCTTATTGGCTTTGGAGACCCTAATGAACTAACCTTTTACTACATGTGCAGGGAGCTTCTGCATACTTAGATAGTCTTTGGTATATAGAAAGTGGAGGCTCCAGGCACATGACAGGATGTAAAGCCCTGCTTCAAGACTTCAAAACTCATGGAGGGGGTGATATATCTTTTGGCAATAGTAGTAAAGGGAAGGTTCTGGGTCTGGTACAGTTAAATATGGTAATGTTAAGTTTGAAAATGTCAATCTAATAGACAATCTAAAATTCAACCTCCTGAGTGTCTCTCAAATGAGTGATAAGGGCTATGGCTCATTCTTCACAAAGGATTGTTGTAGGATTGTTGGACCAGAAATGGTTAAAAAGATTGAATAAATAATAAGAAATAGAAAAACCCAACTTGTTGCTCAAAGGAGTGGCAATGTTTATGTTGTTGATATGTCAAAAGAGAGCCCCGGGACTGATGCCTGTCTGTTCTCAGCTGCCTCTAACAAAGAGACAGAATTATGGCACAGGAGATTGGGGCACACAAATCTTAAGACAATCACTGCTATATCCAAACAGGGGTTAGTAATAGGTCTTCCTCAAAAACTATTCACCTGTCCTGAGCATTGTGTTTCCTTTCTAAAAGAAAACAACATAAAAGCTCATACAAATCCATTAAAGAGTCCAAAACAACCCAGTGTTTGCAAATGTTGCACATGGATTTGTTTGGCCCAGTTAAAGTCATGAGTCTGAAAAAGAAAAAATATTGTTTGGTTGTTATAGATGACTTTTCTAGGTTTACATGGACTTACTTTTTGCATTCCAAAGATGAGACTGCATGCATTCTTCAAGATTTTGTGAAACAGGTTGAAAAGCAGTTTAACTTGCAAGTAAAAGTCTTCAGGAGTGACAATGGCACAGAGTTCAGGAATAAGGAGTTCGATGATTTCTGTGTGTCAAAAGGAACAAAATGGGGTTGTGGAAAGAAAGAACAGGACATTGATAGAGGCTGCCAGAACCATGCTTGCAGATTCAGGTTTGTCATTAACTTTTTTGGCAGAGGTAGTAAACACTGCTTGCTATGTCCAAAACAGAGTTTTAATCAACCCCAGGCATCAAAAGACTGCCTATGAACTGCTGTATAAAATCAAACCACTGATCTCATACTTTAAAGTATTTGGCTGCCCATGCTTCATTTTGAATTTAAAAGATTCTACTTCAAATCTTGCAGCCAAAGTAGACAGTGGATATCATTTAGGATACTCAACCACTGCTAAGGCCTACAAAGTGTTTAACACAAGGACCAAAACAGTGGAAGAGACTTTGAATGTGAAGTTCAATGAACTTTCATAAATGAAAATCCCTGCAAATCCTGCAGAATTGTTTGATCTTGATAAATTTACTTTTGAAAATACTGCTGTCAAGACTAACTGTCACACCCCCAAAATCCCACACGCGGAGTACCACCGCTTGGAGGCGTGACTGACCAGGATCAAGCCACCAATCATATCAAACCTAGCATTTAATAATAATCAAAGATACGATTGATGTTCCAAAAACCAAACGTTGTATATGTAGCGGAAGCATTAAATGTAAAACCCAAAAACATAAGTATCAATGTGTGAATGTAAAAGTGTTTAATAAGCATTCACGAGTTCTTGTCCACAACGACCCGCCTCTCCTCTGGTGCAAGCTCCAAGCATACCTAAGGCCCTGCAAGGCATGCAGCAAATAATCAACAAACTAGTTGAGCGAGTTCACATGAAGTAAATTCATAACATAGTGTATAAGTATAACTAGTGGGGGCTTCCCATACTAGTGTGGGTACTAAAGGTGGGGGCTTCCCATGTTTATCCTGGCTAATGAGGGCTTCTCATTAACGGTACTTACTAGACTAACTTCCGACCATGTGTTCTTCTTTACCGAGAACAGGAAAACGTACAGGGTCACGTAGGCTTTACGTGACGTGTCCTTCCCCGAGGACAGTGGTACGCGTGGGGGCTACGTAGGCTTTACGCAGCGTGTCCTTCCGACCCGGAAGACAGTAGAAGGTATTGGGTTACGTAGGCTTTACGTAACGTGTCCTCCCGACCCGGGAGACAAATGGCAAATACTGGGTTACGTAGGCTTTACGTAACGTGTCCTGACTAACCTGAGGACGATGGTCTATAGTCTAAGGAATGCGTAAGTACGAGTAACTCTTTCAATGTCAACATATCCAACCCAATTCCCAACCCGGGAATCCCATGCCTTGGCTGTGTGAACTCACCTTGGTTTGCTCGGCAGATACACAAATAAAAGACTCTTGAACTAAGGGTGGTCAACCACGTCCTAACAGGGTTACCACACAAGTCAGGTTCGGTTCAGATGATACACATATACATCATGGCAATCGCGTATGCACGTAAACACATTAAGTACACTACTTGTGCTATTCGGATGGTTGGGCCAAAGAACTTGTGTGAGCCCAACCATCTTGTGCGATGTGAGTCTAGGCCCAAACCTTACCCGGCCCAACTGAATAACAAACCAAATATATACAGTCCAATAGCATAACGGCCCAAAATATTTACAACACATTGTGCGGCCCGGTTAACCTTATACGATCAAGTCCAGCCCCAAAAACCTCCCGGCCCAGATGATATAAACCGGCCCAACAAACAAACAAACAATTTAACATTCACGGCCCAAATCGTTAACTCAAATAACAAGTCTTGTGCGATCAGTGGACCTTGTGCGACTCGGACGAGTTGTGCGACTAGAATTGGGCTTAAGGCCCAAATCAGTTATTCCGATCCGTGACCTTGTGCGATCTGTTAACTCTTGTGCGTCTGAGATCATATTGTGCGACTGGGACCTGTTGTACGACTGGCCCTTGTATGACCGGGTCAGGTCTTGTGCGAGCAGTGACCCTTGTGCGTTTGGGCCAGCTTGTGCGTTTGGTCCGATTGTGTGATTGGACTTCTTGTACACCAAGAAGTCTTGTGCGATTATTTGAATAAATTCCACAATTCAAGCAATCAGTTACATGATTATTATAATTTCCAAATTTAACCATTATCAATTAACATAATTTCAGTAAATCAATTGGCATGGTATCGATCAAACAGTGCAAACATAAGCCAACTCATAAGAACCCTAATCAACCAACATGAACAACATTCATACAACCAATAATCTATCTAGATATATGAACATGTAACCGAGAAATCCACATACTCCGAAGCATATATTGAGCCGATTCTTATGAACATCATGATTATAAATCGAACTAAATAACATCATAGCAGTTTAGCAAGCATCATCAAATCGATTTCCAAGTTAATCTCATGCAAAACCGATCCACAAGATTATCTATATACGGTTCATATTGTTTGACATAACAATCAATCCTACTCGTTCTAATCAAAGCATGTAATAATAGCATCATTCAATCACTAAAACACAATTAAGCACTAACCGATTGGAAATCAAAGAGAGGGATAATGATCCTCTTGTGTCTTGTGCCGTCGGGTTCGAGCAAGAAAGAGAGAGCTAGGGTTTTTAGAACTTGTGTGTGTTATCCAAAAAATTGTAACAAGTGAGAGAACAACTCCCCTTACGGGTGTTTGTTTGCGTGAGAGTGAAGTGGGCCGAGCCCAACTCGGTGCCCACGGATCCGGATGCAAGGTGTAGAGCCCAAGGCTTGTACGGTCCAAAAGTGTGTAAGTGTTGTGCGATCCGGGTTGTTTGTGCGGTTCAATACATAACATACATACACACATCATGCACAACATACATAATAACATAATCACAAGATTTACGTAACATTCATAAATCAGATATCACATATACACGTAACGTTACATCAAAGTAAGGTCTAAAGTTCGAGTTGTCACATTATCCCCAACTAATTGGAAATTTCGTCCCGAAATTTGGTATGCACTCACTGAGGAAGCTAGATAAACTGTATTGTTCACTGATTTTCCTGGGGTGTCACATCCTCCCCCCGTTGATCTGGAATTTTGTCCCGAAATTCCGAAGTAGTAGCTTCAACCTCAGTAGTGGTAGCATTGGTTTCGAATAACTGGGGGTACTTTTCTGTCATCCTGTCTTCGCGTTCCCAGGTGTACTCTGGGCCACGTTTGGAGTTCCAACGAACTCGTACAAGAGGGATTCTCTTGTGTTTGAGGACCTTCACATCCCGGTCTGTGATTTCTACTGGTTCCTCGACGAACTGCAACCGCTCGTCGATAGTGAGTTCCTTGAAAGGAATGATGAGGTTTTCATCTGATAGGCACTTCTTTAAGTTCGATACATGAAAGACATTGTGAACTGCCCCGAGTTCAGCTGGTAGGTTCAACTTGTATGCTACTTTGCCAATCTTTTCTATGATTTCGAATGGTCCGACGTACCGCGGATTTAGTTTGCCCCGTTTGCCAAAACGAACCACACCCTTCCAGGGTGAAACTTTCAATAAAACCCGGTCCCCGACCTCAAATTCCAATGGCTTTCTACGCTTGTCCGCGTAGGCTTTCTGACGGTCGCGTGCTGCCGCCATACGTTGTCGTATCTGTGAAATCTTTTCTGTGGCGTCCACCACAATCTCTGGACCCGTGATCTGACTATCCCCCACCTCTGCCCAGCAGAGGGGTGACCGGCATTTACGCCCGTACAATGCCTCGAATGGAGCGGCTTGAATGCTGGTGTGATAACTGTTATTGTAAGAAAACTCCACCAAAGGGAGGTGCTTTTCCCAGCCGTTGCCGAAATCGATGACGCATGCTCAAAGCATGTCTTCTAGCGTTTGGATCGTTCGCTCAGACTGCCCATCCGTCTGAGGGTGATAAGCTGTGCTCATGTCTAATCTCGAGTCGAAGGATTTATGCATCGCTTGCCAAAGCTCTGACGTGAATCGTGCGTCGCGATCCGAAATGATGGATGTGGGCACTCCGTGCCTCGAAACAACCTCTTTAAGATAGACGTCTGCGAGAGTGGAGAACTTATCCGTTTCCTTTATAGGTAGGAAGTGTGCAGACTTGGTGAGTCGATCCACGATCACCCATATGGTATCATTCCCACGCTGGGATCTAGGTAGGCCTGTAACGAAATCCATGGAAATTTCTTCCCATTTCCATTGAGGTATCTTAGGCTGCTGAAGTAGGCCAGCTGGTTTCTGATATTCGACCTTGACTCTCGCACAGGTCAAGCATTTTCCAACGTACGTAGCAATGTGGGCCTTCATACTAGGCCACCAATATGTAGTGCTGATGTCGTGGTACATTTTATCCGACCCTGGATGTACCGAGTAGCGAGACTTGTGAGCTTCATCCATTACAAGTTCGCGTAAACCGCCATAAAGTGGGACCCAAATACGCCCCGTTACATAGTAGGCGCCGTCTGCCTTCTGTTCCATCTGTTGTCGTGAGCCGCGTAAGGCTTCAGCCTTGACGTTTTCGGGCTTCAATGCTTCTACCTGAGCATTTCGTATCTGTGCAGGAAGGCTAGACTGAATCGTAAGCTGTAGCGCTCGCACGCGCCGTGGTAGAGTGTCTTTCCGACTGAGGGCATCAGCCACAACATTGGCTTTGCCTGGATGATACTTGATGGCGCATTCGTAATCGTTAAGTAACTCGACCCATCGTCGTTGACGCATATTCAAATCCTTCTGCTTAAGAATATGCTCGAGACTCCTGTAATCGGTGTAAATCGTGCACCTGGTACCGTACAGGTAGTGTCGCCATATCTTAAGTGCGAAAACCACAGCTCCCAGCTCTAAATCGTGCGTCGTGTAGTTCCGTTCGTGAACCTTTAGTTGACGTGAAGCGTAAGCAATAACCTTGTCGCGCTGCATTAACACACATCCAAGTCCCCGAATGGATGCATCACAATAAACCACGAAGTCATCTGTGCCCTCTGGCAATGAGAGGATAGGTGCGCTGCAAAGTTTATCCTTTAAGTGCTGAAAAGCAGTCTCCTGGGGCTCTCCCCAGCGATAGGTAACACCCTTCTGTGTCAGTAACGTAAGCGGCTGAGCAATCTTCGAGAAATCCTTGATAAACCGTCTGTAATAACCTGCCAAACCCAAGAATTGGCGTATTTCCGTTGGCGTACGCGGTGCAGGCCAGTTTCTGATCGAGTCTACCTTGGATGGATCGACGTGGATCCCATCCCTGTTTACCACATGGCCTAAGAAGTGGACTTCACGAAGCCAGAAGTCGCATTTAGAAAGCTTGGCGTACAGCTGTTCCTTCCGAAGGAGTTCCAAAATAAGACGAAGATGTTGCTCGTGTTCTTCCTGACTCTTGGAGTAAATCAGAATGTCGTCGATGAATACTATGACGAACTTGTCAAGATAGGGTTTGCACACCCTGTTCATCAGATCCATAAATACGGCAGGCGCGTTCGTTAACCCGAATGGCATGACGAGAAACTCGTAGTGACCGTAACGAGTTCTGAAGGCTGTCTTGGAGACGTCCTCATCCCGGACTCTCAACTGATGGTACCCCGACCTTAAGTCTATCTTCGAATAGTAGCACGACCCTTGCAACTGGTCGAATAAGTCGTCAATGCGCGGAAGAGGATAACGGTTCTTCACCGTCACCTTGTTGAGTTCACGGTAGTCGATACACATCCTGAACGTACCGTCTTTCTTTTTCACAAAAAGTACTGGAGCTCCCCAAGGCGAAGAGCTTGGACGTATGAAGCCCTTTTCCAAGAGCTCTTGCAGCTGCTTTGACAGTTCCTCCAATTCTGATGGAGCTAGACGGTATGGTGCGCGAGCTATGGGTGCTGCTCCTGGAGCGAGCTCGATTTGAAATTCGACCTGACGATGAGGCGGTAAGCCAGGTAAGTCTTCAGGAAACACCTGAGGGTAATCACGTACAATTGGAATATTCTCCAATTTCTTTTCTTTTGCTGATGCGTCTGTAACGAGTGCCAGAATGGCAGTATGACCCTTACGTAAGCATTTCTGAGCCTTCAAGAAAGAGATGATGCCAACCACAGCACCACTCTTGTCGCCTTGAACTTCTAGAGGTTCCTGACCCGGACGAGGAATGCGAATTATCTTTTCACTACATAGAATCTCTGCCTGGTGTTGGGATAACCAATCCATCCCGATCACAACGTCGAAGCTACCCAAAACTATGGGAATGAGATCAATAGAGTAGGCTTGACCAGCTAAGATAAGATTACAACCTTGAACTACGTGCGTGGCTTCTAGACTTTTACCGTTAGCTAATTCTACTACATGTTTGGTGGGTAAAAGTGTTGGTGCACGTTTTAGCAGTTGACACATTTTCACAGACATATAGCTTGTATCCGCACCCGAATCAAATAAAACAGTAACGTAAATATTGTCGAGGAGAAACTTACCCATAACAACGTTGGGATCGTTCACTGCGTCGCCCCGACCTAGTACGAATGCACGACCACGAGCTTCATTGCCGTTGTTGTTGTTGTTTCCCCCATTGTTGTTATTCCCGTTGCCCTGGTTGTTGTTGTTGCGATTCTGGTTCAGCTGAGGGCAATCTCGTTTGAAGTGACCTTCAGCCCCACACTGGAAACATCCCCGGTTTCCACGCTGTGGCTGCTGCTGCTGATTCTGGTTCTGTGGAGCTGGTTGCTGAGGCTGCTGATTCTGATTTGCAGGACGAGGGCTCCTACAGTCTTTAGCCTCGTGCCCCATCTTAAGACACCTTTGACAGCGACCCTTGTTACACGGGCCGTGGTGATGCCTATTGCAGTTGTGGCACCTAGGTTGACTACCCTGATATCTCCTCTGTCTGTGACTGCCAGAGGATTGTTGATTGGGACTCTGATAGTGGTCAATCTTCTGCTGCTGAGCTTGTGGCTGAACAGATGCTGAACTTTTACTAGAATCTCCATCCCATTTTCTTTTACTGTCACTAGATGTAGCAGGAGTAGCTGAGGTAGTGACGTTAGCAGTAGCATTAACACGCTTGGGCAGTTTATTCTGGTCCACTGCCTGATCGGTGATACGGTGAGCGAGACATTGGATTTCCTGGATGTTTTCGAGGTTAGCCGACGTCACGTGGCTCTGAATTTCTGGCGCCAATCCCTTGAGATACAACTCAATGCGCTTGTATGGAGGGTCCACCATAGTTGGACACAGAACGGCCAGCTCATTCGACCGTTTGGTATATGCTTCGATTTCTGACCCAACCATCTTCAGATTATACAGCTCGTCTTCCAACTTGTGAATATCCTCACGTGTACAGTACTCACGCTTGATGAGTTCCTTGAAATCGTTCCATGGGGTGGCGTTAGCAGCTGCCAACCCTAAGATCTGGACTTGGGCGTTCCACCAAGTCAGTGCTATTCCTTCCAAAGTGCCGGTAGCAAACTTGACCTTGCGAGCCTCAGGGCACTCGCACATTTCGAATACCGATTCTAACTTTTCAAACCAGTGGAGGAGTCCCACTGCCCCCTCTGTGCCGCTGAAAGAGTTTGGACGACAGTCCATGAAGTTCTTGAATGTGCAGACAGGCTGCTGCGCGTGTTGACCTATTGTGTATGAATAGGACGAAGTTAAATACGAGAGTTAATGTAGGATCTAAAGATCCTAGTGTGTGCCTATACTGCAGGATATACTACCTGCTTGAGCTGCTGCAACTGCCGCAGCAACTTGAGCTTGAACGAGAGCCTCTAGCTGGGCTTGTGTCATGTTGATTCTTCCAGACATGATCTTCATAGTAAAAGTAACGTAAATGAGAGTGGTTCGCGAGTAGGGCGATGACAGAAAAGTGTAAGCACGTAGGGTTTCTCATGCTATGGTATCATGTGTATCTAAGCGTAATGCGAGCAAAGTTCTAAGCAGTTCTAGCAAACAAGCAATAAACATAAACCTTATTACCTAGGATGTCGAGTCTTGCACGTGGAGCGAAGCGTCGTTGTGGATCGTTGAGAGCACTGTTCTGGTTATAGTCCGGTTTTAATAAAAATGTTTCCCCGTATTAAAACCAAGTTCTCTATAACCAATGGCTCTGATACCAATCTGTCACACCCCCAAAATCCCACACGCGGAGTACCACCGCTTGGAGGCGTGACTGACCAGGATCAAGCCACCAATCATATCAAACCTAGCATTTAATAATAATCAAAGATACGATTGATGTTCCAAAAACCAAACGTTGTATATGTAGCGGAAGCATTAAATGTAAAACCCAAAAACATAAGTATCAATGTGTGAATGTAAAAGTGTTTAATAAGCATTCACGAGTTCTTGTCCACAACGACCCGCCTCTCCTCTGGTGCAAGCTCCAAGCATACCTAAGGCCCTGCAAGGCATGCAGCAAATAATCAACAAACTAGTTGAGCGAGTTCACAGGAAGTAAATTCATAACATAGTGTATAAGTATAACTAGTGGGGGCTTCCCATACTAGTGTGGGTACTAAAGGTGGGGGCTTCCCATGTTTATCCTGGCTAATGAGGGCTTCTCATTAACGGTACTTACTAGACTAACTTCCGACCATGTGTTCTTCTTTACCGAGAACAGGAAAACGTACAGGGTCACGTAGGCTTTACGTGACGTGTCCTTCCCCGAGGACAGTGGTACGCGTGGGGGCTACGTAGGCTTTACGCAGCGTGTCCTTCCGACCCGGAAGACAGTAGAAGGTATTGGGTTACGTAGGCTTTACGTAACGTGTCCTCCCGACCCGGGAGACAAATGGCAAATACTGGGTTACGTAGGCTTTACGTAACGTGTCCTGACTAACCTGAGGACGATGGTCTATAGTCTAAGGAATGCGTAAGTACGAGTAACTCTTTCAATGTCAACATATCCAACCCAATTCCCAACCCGGGAATCCCATGCCTTGGCTGTGTGAACTCACCTTGGTTTGCTCGGCAGATACACAAATAAAAGACTCTTGAACTAAGGGTGGTCAACCACGTCCTAACAGGGTTACCACACAAGTCAGGTTCGGTTCAGATGATACACATATACATCATGGCAATCGCGTATGCACGTAAACACATTAAGTACACTACTTGTGCTATTCGGATGGTTGGGCCAAAGAACTTGTGTGAGCCCAACCATCTTGTGCGATGTGAGTCTAGGCCCAAACCTTACCCGGCCCAACTGAATAACAAACCAAATATATACAGTCCAATAGCATAACGGCCCAAAATATTTACAACACATTGTGCGGCCCGGTTAACCTTATACGATCAAGTCCAGCCCCAAAAACCTCCCGGCCCAGATGATATAAACCGGCCCAACAAACAAACAAACAATTTAACATTCACGGCCCAAATCGTTAACTCAAATAACAAGTCTTGTGCGATCAGTGGACCTTGTGCGACTCGGACGAGTTGTGCGACTAGAATTGGGCTTAAGGCCCAAATCAGTTATTCCGATCCGTGACCTTGTGCGATCTGTTAACTCTTGTGCGTCTGAGATCATATTGTGCGACTGGGACCTGTTGTATGACTGGCCCTTGTATGACCGGGTCAGGTCTTGTGCGAGCAGTGACCCTTGTGCGTTTGGGCCAGCTTGTGCGTTTGGTCCGATTGTGTGATTGGACTTCTTGTACACCAAGAAGTCTTGTGCGATTATTTGAATAAATTCCACAATTCAAGCAATCAGTTACATGATTATTATAATTTCCAAATTTAACCATTATCAATTAACATAATTTCAGTAAATCAATTGGCATGGTATCGATCAAACAGTGCAAACATAAGCCAACTCATAAGAACCCTAATCAACCAACATGAACAACATTCATACAACCAATAATCTATCTAGATATATGAACATGTAACCGAGAAATCCACATACTCCGAAGCATATATTGAGCCGATTCTTATGAACATCATGATTATAAATCGAACTAAATAACATCATAGCAGTTTAGCAAGCATCATCAAATCGATTTCCAAGTTAATCTCATGCAAAACCGATCCACAAGATTATCTATATACGGTTCATATTGTTTGACATTGTCACACCCCCAAAATCCACCTGCGGAGTATCACCGCTTGGGAGCGTGACTGACCAGGATCAAGCCATCAATCATATTGAACATAGCATAATATAAATAAAGTAATTCGTAAAACCCCATTCAATACAATTGACGTTTCAAAACAATCATAGTATCAGTAGCGGAAGCATAAGTACATAACCCAAGTAAACCATAAGTTCAATTATTCGAAATGTTTAAACATAGCGTTCTTAACCCACTGCCCACAACGTCCCGCTCCTCCAGTGCAAGCTCCATAAGTACCTAAGGTCCTGCAAGGCATGCAGCAGATAGTCAACAAACTAGTTGAGCGAGTTCACAGTTTATTGTTTAGTTTGGGTAATTGTGCGTTTGTTCAATTAAGTTTCGTATCGTATCAGTTCCATCGCGGCCTCACAGGCATGTGTGCGAAGATTATGTTCGTTAGTTCGCGACCGTAGTCTTTACCGACCAGGGTGTGTGCGAAGGCAATTGATCAGTTCGTTCGCGACCATAGTCTTTACCGACCAGGGTGGGTGCGAAGGCAGTTGAGTAGTTCGTAAGCATCAACAGTTTAATCGTTCGTTACAGTATCAAAGTATGCACAAGTAATCATCCAACCCATTCCCACCCTGGGAACCCATGCCTTGGCTGTGTGAACTCACCTTGGTTTGCTCGGTATGCTAGGTTATGCACTCACAAGTAATTTATTCACGTCCTATCGTATGCACGTATAACAAATCAGTTCATGTTCACAACGATACGCATGCAATTTAATGTTCACATAACAGTCAGTTTGCATATCGACACAACACGTATTATTTCACAGTAGCACATCAGCTATCATTCGATTCATGGTCATCTTTCGACACATTAGAGATCTTTCGACTAACAGGTACCATAGCTATCTTTCGAACAGAATGTTATGTTTCGAACTTAATGTTATCATTCGGTCATTGCTATCCTTCGGTCAACACTATGTTTCGAACATCTAGTATCTTTCGGTATCTTACGGTTACTACCATGTTTCGAGTAACTGATATCTTTCGATGGATATCAGTTACGTTACAAGTTTCCAAGTTTTGCTGTGATTATCAATTATCAGTTTCCAACTAACATTCCGTAATATCAGCAAATAGATCAAACAGTTTCGGAAACAGATCAATTAACATAATTTCCAACTTTTAGTTTAGCATGCAATCGATCAAACAGTCAATTATCCATCGGTTTTCTCATGAACCCTAATCAAATCAAAGCATGATCAATATTCAAACATTTGAGCATATAACGGCCGATCACGGGTTGTTCGGTTTTAGCTCTAAGCCGTGCAATCCGACTGTGTATTTACCAACCATCATGAACCCTATGACTCGCTTATCAATTACGACATAATCAATTACATTTATTCGAAACCCTAGATCATCATACAACAAGTCCGGTTATATGGTGGCCGATTAACTAACCTGTTCGGCCGATTACAAAACTAACCGATACACAATAACATCTTAACAATCATTCAAATCAGTTCGATTAAACACATAACATACTCGGTTAATCACAGGCACATATAACATCATTAAACTACTAAGACACGATATCCGGCCGGTTAACACACCAACTAACATAAAACTTCAAGCAGTCCGATAATCAATTTATCAAGCAATTCGATATCAAGCACTAACCGATAAAAGGGAAACAAGGATGATCCGATCAAGAAGGCGGTCTCCGGTTGCTTTGCCGTCCGGTTTGAACGAAAGAGCGAGAGAGGGAGAGATGGCCGTCTAGGGTTTGTAAAAATGACTGCCAACTACATGCATTCACGTCTAAATACTTATCACAGTTATGGCCAAGCCCATAGAAAGACTGGGCCGAAAGATGTCGAAGGATTCCTTCATGGCCCGAATGATATGTTTCGAGACTTATCAATCCGAAGGATGATCTTCTGGATCGAAGGATGTGTTTCGTCATCCTTCGATTCATGCACCATGTTTCGTGGACATCCTTCGAAGGTTGCTTGTGTAATGTAATGTGTTTCATGCTAACTAGTTTACAAGTTTCACAATGTAGCAAACAACTATGCACGATCAAACAATCAAAACGTATATATATTTTCATTAACACACAACTCGTATAATTCAAGTCCACAATCCAACAACTAAGCAGTCAAAGTCAAAGTCAACGCGCATTAAATGCGAAAGTGAAAGTCAAAAACTCGAGTTGTCACATTATCCCCAACTTAAAAGAAATTTCGTCCCGAAATTTGGTACGCACTTACTGAGGAAGCTAGGTAAGTTACATCGTTCACTGATTTTCCTGGGGTGTCACATCATCCCCCCGTTGATTTGGAATTTCGTCCCGAAATTCGGTAGTAGTAGCTTCAGCCTCAGAAGTGGATGCATTGGTTTCGAATACCTGGGGATACTTTTCTTTCATCTGGTCTTCGCGTTCCCATGTATACTCCGGGCCACGCTGGGAGTTCCAACGAACTCGAACAAGAGGGATTCTCTTGTGTTTGAGGACCTTAACATCCCGGTCCGTGATTTGAACTGGCTCCTCGACGAACTGCAACCGCTCGTCGATAGTGAGTTCCTTAAAAGAAACTATGAGGGTCTCATCTGATAGGCACTTCTTCAGATTCGACACGTGAAATACATTGTGAACTGCACCGAGTTCAGGAGGTAGGTTTAATCTGTAGGCTACCTTGCCAATCTTTTCTAAGATTTCGAACGGTCCGACGTACCGCGGATTCAGTTTGCCTCTTTTACCAAAACGAACCACACCCTTCCAGGGTGAAACTTTCAATAAAACCCGGTCCCCGACCTCAAATTCCAATGGCTTTCTACGCTTGTCCGCGTAGGCTTTCTGACGGTCGCGTGCTGCCGCCATGCGTTGCCGTATCTGTGCTATCTTTTCTGTGGCGTCCACAACAATCTCTGGACCCGTAATTTGACTATCCCCCACCTCTGCCCAACAGAGAGGTGACCGGCATTTACGTCCGTACAATGCCTCGAATGGAGCGGCTTGAATGCTGGTATGGTAACTGTTATTGTACGAGAACTCCACCAAAGGGAGGTGCTTTTCCCAGCCGTTGCCGAAATCGATAACACACGCTCGGAGCATGTCTTCTAGAGTTTGGATAGTTCGCTCAGACTGCCCATCCGTCTGAGGATGATATGCTGTGCTCATGTCTAATCGTGAGCCGAAGGATTTATGCATCGCTTGCCAAAGCTCTGACGTGAATCGTGCATCGCGATCCGAAATAATAGAAGTGGGCACTCCGTGCCTCGAAACAACTTCTTTAAGGTAAACATCTGCTAGGGTGGAGAACTTATCCGTTTCCTTGATAGCCAAGAAGTGAGCAGACTTTGTGAGTCGATCAACGATTACCCAAATAGTGTCATTCCCACGCTGGGATCTAGGCAAGCCCGTAACGAAATCCATGGAAATTTCTTCCCATTTCCACTGCGGTATCTTGGGCTGCTGAAGTAGACCAGCTGGCTTCTGATATTCGACCTTGACCCTCGCACAGGTCAAACATTTTCCAACGTAAGTAGCGATGTGAGCCTTCATACTAGGCCACCAATAAGTAGTGCTGATGTCGTGGTACATTTTATCCGACCCTGGATGTACCGAATAGCGAGACTTGTGAGCTTCATCCATTACAAGTTCGCGTAACCCGCCATAAAGTGGGACCCAAATACGCCCCGTTACATAGTAAGCACCGTCTTCCTTTTGTTCCATGCGTTGCCTTGAGCCGCGTAAGGCTTCAGCTTTGACGTTTTCGGGTTTCAGTGCTTCTAACTGAGCAGCTCGTAACTGTGCAGGAAGACTGGACTGAATGGTAAGCTGTAGCGCTCGCACGCGCTTAGGTAGAGTGTCTTTCCGACTGAGGGCATCAGCCACAACATTGGCCTTGCCTGGATGATACTTGATGGCGCATTCGTAGTCGTTCAGAAGTTCAACCCATCTTCGTTGACGCATATTCAAATCCTTTTGCTTAAGGATATGCTCGAGACTCCTGTGATCGGTGTAAATCGTGCACCTGGTACCGTACAGGTAGTGTCGCCATATCTTAAGCGCGAAAACAACAGCTCCCAGCTCTAAATCGTGCGTCGTATAATTCCGTTCATGAACCTTGAGTTGCCGAGAGGCGTATGCGATAACTTTATCCCTACACAACCAAGCCCTTGTATTGATGCGTCACAATAAACCACGAAGTCATCCGTGCCCTCGGGCAGTGAGAGAATAGGCGCGCTGCAAAGCCTATCCTTTAAGTACTGAAAAGCAGTTTCCTGCGTGTTGCCCCAACGGTAGGTGACACCCTTCTGTGTCAGTAGTGTAAGTGGTTACGCGATCTTCGAGAAATCCTTGATAAACCGTCTGTAGTAACCTGCCAAACCCAAGAATTGGCGTATTTCTGTCGGTGTACGCGGTGCAGGCTAATTTCTGATCGAATCTACCTTGGATGGGTCGACGTGAATCCCATCCTTGTTTACCACGTGGCCTAGGAAGTGGACTTCACGAAGCCAGAAGTCGCATTTTGAAAACTTTGCGTACGATTGCTCTTTTCGAAGAAGTTCCAAGATAAGAGGTAGGTGTCGCTCGTGCTCTTCCTGACTCTTGGAGTAAATCAGGATGTCGTCGATGAAAACAATGACGAACTTGTCGAGATAGGGTTTGCACACCCTGTTCATAAGATCCATAAATACTGCAGGTGCGTTCGTAAGCCCGAACGGCATAACCAAGAACTCGTAGGGACCATAGCGAGTTCTGAATGCTGTCTTAGAGACGTCCTCATCCCGGACTCTCAGCTGATGATAACCTGACCGTAGGTCGATCTTGGAATAGTAACACGACCCTTGCAATTGGTCAAATAAGTCGTCTATGCGCGGAAGAGGATAACGGTTCTTCACCGTCACCTTGTTGTGTTCACGGTAGTCGATGCACATTCTAACTTACCGTCTTTCTTCTTCACTAACAACACTGGAGCTCCCCAAGGCGAAGAGCTAGGTCGGATAAATCCCTTATCCAAGATTCCTGGTAGTTGCGTCGATAGTTCTTCCGATTCTGGTGGAGTTAAGCGATACGGTGCTCGAGCTATGGGTGCTGCTCCTGGAGCGAGCTCGATTTGAAATTCGTCCTGATGATGCGGCGGTAGACCAGGTAAATCCTTGCGAGACACCTGAGGAAAGTCGTGTACAACTGAATGGTCTTCCAACTTCTTTTCTTTCGCTGATGAGTCAGTAACGAGAGCCAAAGTTGCGGTGTGGCCCTTCCGCAAACATTTCTGAGCCTTCAAGAAAGAGGTGATGCCAACCACGGCACCACTCTTGTCGCCTTGAGCTTCGAGAGGTTCTTGACCAGAACGAGGAATGCGAACAATCTTTTCTTTGTATAGGATTCCTGCTTGCTGTTGCTGCTGGCGATTCCGGTGTGCAAGCCGTGGGCTCCTGAATTCCTTAGCTTCTGCTGTGCTCAGGCGATCACTATTCTTGTGCTGCTGTTGTGCTTGAGACCGAGCGGTAGCTGAACCCTTGCTGGAATACCCATCCCATTTCCGCTTGTTGTCACTAGGAGTAGCGGGAGTAGCAGAAGTGGTAGCGGTAGTAATAGCGCTGATACAACTAGGTAGCCTGTTCTGTTCCACTGCCTGATCCGTGAGGCGATGAGCAAGACACTGAATGTCTTGGATTTTGTCGAGGTTAGCCGATGTAGCTTGGCTCTGAATCTCTGAGGCTAGACCCTTGAGGTACAATTCGATACGCTTGTTTGGAGGGTCCACCATGGTTGGACACAAGATGGCCAGTCCGTTCTATCGTTTCGTATGAGCTTCAATTTCTGACCCCATCATTTTCAAATGGTAAGGCTCCACTTCCAACTTGTGGATGTCATCACGCGTGTAGTATTCCCTTTTAATGTGTTCTTTGAATTCGTTCCAGGGGGTGGCGTTAGCAGCTGCCAACCCTAGTATCTGTACTTGCGCGTTCCACCTGGTTAGCGCGATTCCTACCAAAGTACCAGTGGCGTACTTGACCCCTGCGAGCCTCAGGGCGTTCACACATGAAGTTCTTGAATGTGCCACTGAATGTGCTTGGGCGACAGTCCATGATGTTCTGGAATGTGTGCGTTCTGACCCGTTGCGCGAGAAAGATAGATCAAGGTTAAGCGCGAAAGTTGGGTCACGAGAGTAGGATCTAACATCCTAGAATAGGTCTGGGATAGCAGGTTATACCTCCTGCTTGTGCGGCTGCAAGTGCCGCAGCAACTTGTTCGTTAATGAGAGCCGTCAACTGGGCTTGAGTCATGTCAACACGTCCAGACATGATCGAACAGTAAAGGTAGCATAAGTAAGAATGGTTCACGAATAGTGCGATGACAGAAGAGTGTAAGCACGTATGTGTTCTCAAGCAATAACAAGTTGTGAGCAAAGTAATGTAAGCATACTACGAGCAAAGTTCTATGCAGTTCTAGCAAGCAGGTAATAAACATAAACCTTATTACCTAGGATGTCGAGTCTTGCACGTGGAGCGAAGCGTCGTTGTGGATCGTTGAGAGCACTGTTCTGGTTATAGTCTGGTTTTAATAAAAACGTTTTCCCATATTAAAACCAAGTTCTCTATAACCAATGGCTCTGATACCAATCTGTCACACCCCCAAAATCCACCTGCGGAGTATCACCGCTTGGGAGCGTGACTGACCAGGATCAAGCCATCAATCATATTGAACATAGCATAATATAAATAAAGTAATTCGTAAAACCCCATTCAATACAATTGACGTTTCAAAACAATCATAGTATCAGTAGCGGAAGCATAAGTACATAACCCAAGTAAACCATAAGTTCAATTATTCGAAATGTTTAAACATAGCGTTCTTAACCCACTGCCCACAACGTCCCGCTCCTCCAGTGCAAGCTCCATAAGTACCTAAGGTCCTGCAAGGCATGCAGCAGATAGTCAACAAACTAGTTGAGCGAGTTCACAGTTTATTGTTTAGTTTGGGTAATTGTGCGTTTGTTCAATTAAGTTTCGTATCGTATCAGTTCCATCGCGGCCTCACAGGCATGTGTGCGAAGATTATGTTCGTTAGTTCGCGACCGTAGTCTTTACCGACCAGGGTGTGTGCGAAGGCAATTGATCAGTTCGTTCGCGACCATAGTCTTTACCGACCAGGGTGGGTGCGAAGGCAGTTGAGTAGTTCGTAAGCATCAACAGTTTAATCGTTCGTTACAGTATCAAAGTATGCACAAGTAATCATCCAACCCATTCCCACCCTGGGAACCCATGCCTTGGCTGTGTGAACTCACCTTGGTTTGCTCGGTATGCTAGGTTATGCACTCACAAGTAATTTATTCACGTCCTATCGTATGCACGTATAACAAATCAGTTCATGTTCACAACGATACGCATGCAATTTAATGTTCACATAACAGTCAGTTTGCATATCGACACAACACGTATTATTTCACAGTAGCACATCAGCTATCATTCGATTCATGGTCATCTTTCGACACATTAGAGATCTTTCGACTAACAGGTACCATAGCTATCTTTCGAACAGAATGTTATGTTTCGAACTTAATGTTATCATTCGGTCATTGCTATCCTTCGGTCAACACTATGTTTCGAACATCTAGTATCTTTCGGTATCTTACGGTTACTACCATGTTTCGAGTAACTGATATCTTTCGATGGATATCAGTTACGTTACAAGTTTCCAAGTTTTGCTGTGATTATCAATTATCAGTTTCCAACTAACATTCCGTAATATCAGCAAATAGATCAAACAGTTTCGGAAACAGATCAATTAACATAATTTCCAACTTTTAGTTTAGCATGCAATCGATCAAACAGTCAATTATCCATCGGTTTTCTCATGAACCCTAATCAAATCAAAGCATGATCAATATTCAAACATTTGAGCATATAACGGCCGATCACGGGTTGTTCGGTTTTAGCTCTAAGCCGTGCAATCCGACTGTGTATTTACCAACCATCATGAACCCTATGACTCGCTTATCAATTACGACATAATCAATTACATTTATTCGAAACCCTAGATCATCATACAACAAGTCCGGTTATATGGTGGCCGATTAACTAACCTGTTCGGCCGATTACAAAACTAACCGATACACAATAACATCTTAACAATCATTCAAATCAGTTCGATTAAACACATAACATACTCGGTTAATCACAGGCACATATAACATCATTAAACTACTAAGACACGATATCCGGCCGGTTAACACACCAACTAACATAAAACTTCAAGCAGTCCGATAATCAATTTATCAAGCAATTCGATATCAAGCACTAACCGATAAAAGGGAAACAAGGATGATCCGATCAAGAAGGCGGTCTCCGGTTGCTTTGCCGTCCGGTTTGAACGAAAGAGCGAGAGAGGGAGAGATGGCCGTCTAGGGTTTGTAAAAATGACTGCCAACTACATGCATTCACGTCTAAATACTTATCACAGTTATGGCCAAGCCCATAGAAAGACTGGGCCGAAAGATGTCGAAGGATTCCTTCATGGCCCGAATGATATGTTTCGAGACTTATCAATCCGAAGGATGATCTTCTGGATCGAAGGATGTGTTTCGTCATCCTTCGATTCATGCACCATGTTTCGTGGACATCCTTCGAAGGTTGCTTGTGTAATGTAATGTGTTTCATGCTAACTAGTTTACAAGTTTCACAATGTAGCAAACAACTATGCACGATCAAACAATCAAAACGTATATATATTTTCATTAACACACAACTCGTATAATTCAAGTCCACAATCCAACAACTAAGCAGTCAAAGTCAAAGTCAACGCGCATTAAATGCGAAAGTGAAAGTCAAAAACTCGAGTTGTCACATTAACAATCAATCCTACTCGTTCTAATCAAAGCATGTAATAATAGCATCATTCAATCACTAAAACACAATTAAGCACTAACCGATTGGAAATCAAAGAGAGGGATAATGATCCTCTTGTGTCTTGTGCCGTCGGGTTCGAGCAAGAAAGAGAGAGCTAGGGTTTTTAGAACTTGTGTGTGTTATCCAAAAAATTGTAACAAGTGAGAGAACAACTCCCCTTACGGGTGTTTGTTTGCGTGAGAGTGAAGTGGGCCGAGCCCAACTCGGTGCCCACGGATCCGGATGCAAGGTGTAGAGCCCAAGGCTTGTACGGTCCAAAAGTGTGTAAGTGTTGTGCGATCCGGGTTGTTTGTGCGGTTCAATACATAACATACATACACACATCATGCACAACATACATAATAACATAATCACAAGATTTACGTAACATTCATAAATCAGATATCACATATACACGTAACGTTACATCAAAGTAAGGTCTAAAGTTCGAGTTGTCACACTAACAGTGCAGGTCCATCAGAAAATCCTCCATCAGATTATGGGTATGAAGTGATCATTCCACAACAGACCTACAAATCCATTTCCAGAGCAACAGGTGTTCAAAACAACTATCAAAGCTCAACCACTGCTACCTCAACAGTTGTTGACCAAAGTAGCCTATTAACCCCTGCTTCTACCTCATTAAACACTGCTGATAAAACATTGGATCAAAGTCAGCAAGTTTTCTCACCAGTTCCTCCTATTCCTCCACCTCCATTTCAAGACATTGTTGGATCATCAAAGTCACCAACAGTTGTTAGCTCAGATTATTCGCATATGCAGCCTTCACCATTAAATGCCATTGTTCCATACCGAGGAGATCTGATCTTCTTGAAATCTCATCCACCAGACCAAATCATTGGCAACATCAATGAAGGGGTGCTCACAAGAAACTAATCCCAAAACATTTGTCTTTTTGCTGGTTTCCTATCTCTCCATTAGCCAGTCAAGTACCAAGAGGCACTAAAAGACAATAGCTGGGTAGAAGCCATGCAAGAGGAGCTCCAACAGTTCAGAAGACAACAAGTATGGGAGCTTGTACCACTTTTAGAGAATGTAAGTCCTATTGGCACAAAGTGGGTCTTCAAAAACAAACTGATGAAAGGGGCATTGTTGTCAAGAATAAAGCTAGGCTTGTGGTTCAAGGTTACAGACAGGAGGAGGGCATTGACTATGATGAAACTTTTGCCCCTGTAGCAAGACTAGAAGCTATCAGACTGTTCCTGGCCTTTGCTGTCAACCACAACATCAAGGTGTATCAAATGGATATCAAATGTGCATTCCTCTATGGTAAAATTCAAGAAGAGGTATATGTTTGTCAACCTCCAGGCTTTGAGGATCCATTTTATCCAGATCATGTCTACAAGCTAAATAAAACTTTGTATGGCTTGAAACAAGCACCAAGAGCCTGGTATGAAACTCTTTCCACCTTTCTTCTCTCTATTGGTTTCACAAGGGGTAAAATAGACAAAAAACTGTTTTTAAAATGGAGAGGGAAAGACTTGATGATTGTCCAAATTTATGTAGATGACATAATTTTTGGAAGCACATGTAATAAAATGTGTGAAGAGTTTAGGCAACTCATGACAGCTGAGTTTGAAATGAGTGCAATGGGTGAACTCTAGTGCTTTCTTGGTCTCCAAGTAAAGCAACTGCAAAATGGTACTTTCATCCATCAAGGCAAATATGCCAAAGAACTTTTAAAGAAATTTGAGATGGATGATTGTAAGCCATGCAGTACACCCATTGCAACCAATAAAATAGTCATGTCTAATGAAAAGGATGACTTGGTTGATCAAACTCTGTATAGAAGCATGATTGGATCTTTATTGTATCTAACTGCATCTGGGCCAGACATCATGTTTGCAACATGTGTTTGTGCAAGATCCCAATCAGCCCTTAGAAAGTCAAACCTTATTGTTGTAAAAAGGATATTTAGATACCTAAAAGGTGCTCCCACACTTGGTATCTGGTATCCAGCTGATGGAAATATCAAGCTTTCAGTTTTCTCAGATAGTGACTTTGCTGGATGTAACACAACAAGGAAGTCCACTTTAGGAGGGTGCCAATTCCTAAGCAATTGCTTAGTGTCTTGGCGAAGCAAAAAGCAAGCAGTCGTTTCAACATCCATTGCTGAGGTAGAGTACATTGCTGCTGCAAGCTGCAGATCCCAACTGTTATGGCTTCAAAATCAGTTGCTGGATTTTGGTATCACTGCCCTAAAGACACTTCTCATGTTGGACAGTCAGGGAGTAGGAAATATCATCAAAAATCCAGTTTCCCATTCAACCACCAAGCACATTGATATGAGACATCACTTTGTGAGGGATTGCTATGAAAAAAGTTTGATTTCTCAGCACCATGTTCCAACTAAAGATCAGCTGGCAGATGTGCTAACCAAAGCAATAGACACATCCACCTTTGAAAGCTTGATCTCTAGAATTAGCATGCTAAACATGGAATAACAGGCAAAATCCTGTTTTTTCTGTGAATAAAAGCATTAAAATGTTTTAAGAAAATCAAAAATCCATCCTAAAAATATGAATTTTTCATTAAATCCTTAAAAGTCTGCCATAACCACTGTTTTGTTAAAACATTTGTTCTGTTAATAGTTGTCCACTGCTGAAAGTTGTTAGGTCCAAAGTTTTACGCTTATCTTTATTACGTTTATTCATATTTATTTGGTTTAAGTTATGTATTGGGCTTGGGCTAGGCCATGTGGGCCAATGGGGTAAAGGCTCCTATAATAGTTTTATTAGATTGTTAGTGGTAGAGCTCTCCATTGTAATGATGTAGCCCCAAATAGAGAACCTTGTACCTGACAATCCTAGGGATTGTGTGCAAGGTTCTCGAAGATCGTACCAGACAGTCTTCGAGACTGTGTGCGATCTAAGCAGCGACACTATGTTATTCAATGCATATTTTCTTTTTGTTCTTGCCGTTTTGATCTTATATTCCGTGTTCGATCGAACCGTTGAGTGATGTCAGAGGTTTTTCGGGACTAACAGAAGTCAACCCCTGTTCTCTCATTTCCTTGGTAATCACTGATGTTCAAAATCAGTGTTTTCATCCACTGATAGTTAAAATCACCGACTTTTTTCATTGTACCGTTACAACCACTGATTTTCTCCATCAGTGGTTTCATAAAACAACTGTCTTCCATTATTCATCAAGGGTTGCACGTGGACAATACATAGCGGTCAGATCTTTTTGTAACCGCTGCCACGTCAGCATTCACTTTTTCCCTTTATAAAACCCTGATCAAAACCCCCAAACAGGGTTTTCACTGTCGAATCGAATTCAAAATTCCTTTCTCAAAGCAGTTATCATCCATTTCTCTCATAATTACTCATCTTCTTCCTCGTCTTCCTCTCGCAATCACTTCCAAATCACCATGGCCACTGAAATTCCATTCAAAGCTCCTCACAGTTACTTGGGTTTACTTACAAAACCTAGTACCACCGAAACCTTCGATTCCATCATTGACACCATGTCGTCTTCAAAGTACAAAACTTTGTTGACTGCTGATGCTCCGATTTACTTGGCAACCCAGAGAGAATTGTGGAAAAATGCAACACTTGAAACTCAAGATGAAACACCCATAGCCATCAATTCCTCAATAAAGGGTGTCAAAGTTAAAATCACACCACAAACTCTGTCAGAGGTTTTTGAACTGAATGATCTTCAAGGTAAAACTTCCTTTCCTAAAATAGAGTATCAAACAGATTTTTTAGAAACAGGGTACGCTGAGCAAATGAAAAAAGATACTTTGCAAAAAGGCAGTTTTCCTCCTGCCACAAGATTTTTGTTTCATACCCTCTTGATGTGTGTTTCTAATAAGACCACTGCTTTTATTGAAATATCATTAAAGATCCAATACCTGGGTTATGCTATTTTACATAACGAAAACTTTAACTACTCCCAGGAGATCTTTGATGACTTGGTCAAAAATGTTTCTAAAAAATCATTTTTACTTTTTCCAAGGTTCTTGAGCTTTTATTTTCAAAAGAAATTTGCAAAGGATAATGCTCATGTGCTTATCCAAGGTGAACCTTTTCAAATAAATGGCCTTACTGCTGAAACTTTTACAAGGCTATCAAAACCATCTACTAAAACACAAGCAGAGGTTCCTGAGTAGAATTTAGCAGCTACCACTACTCCTCAGGTATCTACTGCTGAGCCCACTGCTCTAGATGATCAGAGCAGCAAAACAACTTCTGTGAAGCCCACACCTAAAACCACCAGAAAACCAAAACAAAAGAAAACACAAAAGCCCCCAAACCTATAAAAAAGGCAACTCTGGAAGATGAGATCCCAGAGCAACTACCAGTGACAACACAAAAGTCACAGGTTGTAAGAATAGGGACACCACAATATGATGCTCTGGAATCACTTGCTTCCATCATCCACAGCCCACTACCTGGGGCAAATTCGCTTTCTACGCCAACACTCACTGCCACAATTCCCCCACAAACAAAAATTTTGTTGGATGCTCTTTATTTGAACCAGGCACAAACCAGTCCTTCTCAATCACCTGTTAATGAGAATATGCCTCAACAAATGACTGGGTCTGATGTTTCAATCATTGCTAACCCACCAACAACACCTGAGTAGGTTACACTGTAGGATGTACAAGTACTTCCTGTCAGTAGTTCAAGTGAAGCAACTACTACAAGTGTTGAACCCACTGGTTTATACTTGGACAGTAGTTTCATCAATCAGACTTCCTTGAAGGAAATTTCTTCATTGGGAAACAAGGTGTATCCAGTTTTTACTGGTTCACAAAAATTGGTTTCCAGGCCTGAAGAAAGAAGTCCCCAGTACCAAGAATAAGGGGCAACAATGGATGATTTTTGGAATAAATTTCCTGAGTCAACCACTGTTACAACCACTGTTAGTGGGAAATCAGATGATCCCATTAAGTTGGGTGATGGTTTAATGTACCAAGAATTGACGGCTAGAGTTGAAAAAATGTATTCATCTGTTGCAGATATCAAAGATATGCTGCAACAGTTGTTGAAAGTTCAAAAGGTACCACCCACTGCTGCACCAACTCCAACAGTTGCTCCATCATCTGCTCCCACTCCAAATGAACTGTGGAGTTTGTTTCAACCTCTGCTACACCATCAAAGAGAATTAGATGGTCAGTAGCATGAGATACAAGTTCAAAAGATCAGAAATCTCATGGAAGCAAGGTTCAAAGATACTCAGGTTGATATCAAGGCTATCAAGGCCCATTTGCTAAACACCACTGGCACTGCTCCTCCCTCTATCATATTTGTGGACAACCCACCACAAGTTGATGCCAAAAAGGGGGAGAAAATCAAGCAGTGGAAGAAAAAGGGTTATGAAGATGCTATGTACATAGCACCAGATAATTCAGGTATGCTTGCAGACATACCCTTACAAGATGGTTCTAAGAAGATTGATGTAACCACAGATGCCATTGCTAAGGCAAAAGATGATGTGAAAAAGGATAAGGAGGCTAAGGATAAAGCAAGGTTTGCACAGGAGAATAGAGCTTTTATGGAGCTGAATGAGCAGGGTACTTTACAGCCCAAGGATGATCAGGATAGTCCAAAGCCTGAAAGTCCTGAGCCCAAAAAGAAGCAGCCCACTAGAAAAGTGAGGCAATCCAAGTCCATACCATCCAGACCCACAAAACAAACTCCCAAATCTTCCAAAAGCTCCAAACATCAATCTCCCAAACCAGTAGTTGTTAAAACTCCTGTTGTATCAAAAGCTGTTGATACTTCAGTGGTTTCAACAATTGCTAGCCAAACAACTGCCACCACTTCAACACACACCACAACCACTGCCTTATCACCACCACCAATAACATCATCTTTACCACCAACACCTCCTGCCAAAAAGCAGAAGACATCAGATCTTACAACATCTATTGTAACGACAACAGTGGTTGAAACACTAGTTGTTTCAACAACTGTTAGTCAATCACCTGCCACTCAAATCACCACTTCACAACCATCCAAAACACCACCAACCTCTCCTAAGCCAAAAAGGAGAAGGGTAATTTTGGACGATGATGATTCTCCATCACCACCAACATCCTCACACCCATTGTCACTTGTTACCATTCCAAATACTGTTCCACTCTCTACTGCACATGTCTTTAACCCAAACATTTCCATTGTATCTGCAGCTATTCAGTATCCTTTAGAGCTTGCAGCTGTCAGAGAAGAGATCAAATCTTTCTATTCAGAAGATGATCCTGATACAAGGAGCTTGCCATCTATGGAAGGATATCCAAGACCTAAAAATATTGAAGAATACTTGAAATTGAAAGGTTAACAGGCAGAGAATATCTCCAAAAGAAACTCAAAAGGAAAATCTGACAAGGAAATCCAAAGATACTATCAATTCCTACTCACACAAGTCAGAACTTTGGAGCAGTTTTCAAAAAATCTTTGTCAGCAATTGTCAGAAAGAGCAGATGAAACCTTGAGAAAAGACTATCTTGATAACATCATGGCTTACAAGAAATACACGGGAGAAAGGTACATGTACAAAGAATGGACCATTCAAGAGCTTGAAAGTGAAGCAGCCAGAATTCAAGATATGATCAAAAACAAGGTAAGGCAGGCTCCTCCTAACTGGGCAAAGTTTAAGAAAAATGTACCAAAAAGGACTCAGCAGTTGAAGAGGATGAAAGAAGAGTTGATTACAGCTGATTTTGGGTCCAGAAATCAAGTGTTAAGATGGTCAGAGGATAAAGTGTTTGCATCCTACAAAAGGCTGGAAGAACTAAGGAAGAAAAATCTTAATATTCCAAAAAAGCCTAATTATCCTAAAGAAGTGGTTACAGAAAAGCCACAAAAGCTAGAAATCAGGAGATCTACTACTCCACCTGCTTCCATCCTTTACCAAAGAAGGAAACAAAAGCAGATGGATAGGTTAACAGCAGCAGATCAGGAAGCAGAGGATGACCTTGTGAAAGAAGGGGTTAAGCGGATGATTGAAGATAGACTTGAGTCTGCCCAAACTTCAACCACTGCTCAATCAATCATTACCAGGCCACCATCTCCAAACACCTCATCGAATAAAAATCTCCCAAGAAACCCACTGGATTCAAAAATACTAAAGTGGAAAACTGACAAACAAATAAGGGAACTGTTGATGAGGCAATAAAGTTCCACAATAATGAAGGGTTTTGGCATCTTCTGTTCCAGGGGGGATTGTTGGGATTGAACCCTATCAAAGGAACAGTTGATTAAAGCCAAAACCGGATCAGAGCAGTAGATCCAGAATAAGCAGATGTTTGGATTGCATTCTCTCCCCTTGAAGGTGGTTCTAACAACTGATATCCTCATTCCACTGATCTTTTTACAACAACTGCTGGTTTACAACAACTGATCAAGTATAAAGACTGATGAAGACTAAAGCCCTGATGATCAATCTACTGTTATGGGTCAAGCACTGCTGAAGAAACAAAGTATTACTGGAGTCACAACAGTGGAAGGATAAAGCAGTAGTTTAGTCTTTCCTTTTGTAATGTATTGTAATCAGTAGTTAGTGAGCAGTATTTGTAATAGGTCAGTTGTTAGAGGTTGTTAGGAGGTTAGATGTCACTTTCATGGTGACGTCAGCCAAGATGCTTCAGTGGTTTGCTCGTGCCTATAAATAGAATAGTACCCTGTACTGTTCTATTAGCTCTTTCACCACTTTTCATCTGGTACGAACAATCCGTTGTGAGCTCAGGCTGAGGGGGAGTTAGTAATTCATTCATGCATTGTATTGAAGATTTAAATAAATTTAATCATTTGGTTTAATGATAAACTTGTGTGATTGAAAGCAATTCTCCTGTTTGATTGTGGTGAAAGTTTGTTTGCATTTATATTCCACTGCAATTACTTGTTCATCATCTTAATTAATCAAACAAAACACAATCAAAAAGAAACTCAGATCCTAACAGGGTTTCACCAAAATCATGAGTTTATGTAAAACTTTTGTGTAATTGGAAGTTAAGACTACAAAATAGGGCATGAATGATGTTCGATTATGCTGATTTGATAAGATTGTAGCAAAAACCCACTTGATAGAAGTTAGTAAAAGTATGATGAACAAGTAGAACCATACATGTGAAATCTAGATGTATAAGCTTGTTTGTAATACATAAATGATAAATAAATTGATGTAGGATGAAAGAATTATATAAACTTGATTGATTGAAAATGTTATGTGAAGATGAACTAGTAAAGACATGCCTTATATACTTGTACCTTATGCTTTAAATACGATGCGTACCAAGTGTTCGATGAAATGCTTATGAGATGAATATATGTGTAAAATAGAAAATGATAGAATGGAATTGGTTGAACTAAAATAATGAACGAATATGTTGATGTAGGCGTGAAGGAAGAAGGTACAAATACTAGGAAAACGGAAGAAGCACAAGACCGAGGTATGTCATTTACGCTTGCTAAATTCTATTAGTAAATTGTTATTTGTGCTAAAACCATAGTTATGATAGTTTGTGATATTAAGTAGTAAATGGTTTGATCTGTTATGAACGAGTTGCACGAACCGAATGAAAGTTATATTATGAATGATATTATCCGTTACTAACGGATAAGTTATGGATGAATGAAATATACTCGAACCGTCACTCATGGGTTTGAGTGTATGTATATGTTTGAAAGGAATGTATTCGTTCGTTATAAACGAAACGAATGAAGGTTACGTTCAAATGAAAATGCCTGTTTCAACGGGATAAGAATGGCATGTTATATCTCAATTTTGAGATAGTATGTTTTACCCGTTTCATGGGGTAAGAAGATGCACGTATGAGATGAATGATTAAAAAGGGATTAATTTTCGATTTACAAGTCTAGAAATTAACATAACTGACGAGTTTAAAATTTTGATGCTTGATGTAGGTAAATCCGCAACTTAGATGCGATGGCGAACTTGGAACGAACATACACGATTCATGCCCATCTAGCGCTTCCGAAGACATCTAGTTTTTGTATGGTTCTAGCTTTTGGGAAGAATGTATTTTCAACACATGTGGTCTTAGTTGTCCTCATATTTTGTCAAAACTTAGTTAGTAAGTTGGGTTGTATCTAAATCTTTTAAACTTGTCCGTTTTTGGTTTCGAAAATGGTTATGTATGAAAACATGTTGGAAGGTTTGGAAATTATGCATTAGACACATTTTGTTAATTAAAGTGTGTTGTTGAAACTCCTTACGTAAAAGTCTTAATTGTTTTAAAACACAGAATCGTCATATTTACAAATGGGTCATGCCGAATTTTTTGTAAATTTTAGTATGAAATTAATGTCCTTTCCGAAAGCTTTTAGAAGGGTGTTTCACTTGTCAAGTCGAATACAGCATGGGTTAAGTAAAGTCAAGAAACTGGAAGACTTTGCAAGAGTCTTGAGCAAGGAGATGTCAAATCTTCCACCCAATACTGATCTTCAAAAGAAACTAAGGAAAGATCTCTTAGAGCTTATCATGAGATACAAACCATACCCTGCCAAAGAATATCAGTTCAAAGACTGGCCTCTCACAGCTCTCAAAGAAGAAGCAAACAGAATTGAAAGAATGAAGAATGATCCTCAGATGAAGAAGTCTCTCACCAATCTGGAACAGGTTCAAGAAATCCAGTGTAGAGCTTACTTTAGAATACAAGAGGAAAAGAGCTGTGTTAGTTGCAGCTAAGTATGGGTCTTCAAGGGCCATTTCAAGGTGGTCGAGGCAGTATATTGATCAAGTATATGATAAGCTGGAAAAACTAATAGAAACTAATCCAACAGCTCCAAAGAAGCCAATGTATAAAGATCAAACCACTGATAAGACACAGCAGCAAGCCCTTTCTCTGAAAACACTGTTCGCATCCTATCTTATCCGCCCATGTCTTAGATCAAAGAAAAAGACAGAAGGAGATGGAGATGGATGAGGAAGATGCAAAGAGAGAAGCTGAAATCATGAAACAGGCTATCAAAAATCAGATCTTGTATGGCTTAGATGATGCCTCATTAAAGCTTCAAGCTCAACTTGCTGAAACGGTTCAAAGGCTGACAAGCAGACCTCCATCTCCAAACTCATCACAAATAAAGTCTCTCCCTAGGAACCCCTTGGACTCAAAAATACTATAGTGGAAGTCTGATGAAAATACCCATGTATTGACTTTGCTCAAGTCCAATGGTAGAGTTGAACACATTTCAAGGGAGGATGTATTAGGTCTGGATGCAGCTGATCTCCTAGATCTTTTGGAACTTCAACTTCACAAGGATGGGGATGATGAAGATTCTCTTAACTTTGAGCTGCAATTCAAAGGGCGAGTTAGGGAAAAAAACTGATGAGAGAATAAAGATCAGGAATAAGGAAGTGTTTTGGCATCATCTGTTCTAGGGGGAGATTGTTGGCCCATGTAATCAAACCCAGAAGAACAGATGATACTGAAAGCCAAAACTGGTTCTCAACAGTTGATCCACAATAAGTAAATGCATATTCTAAACTTCCTCTAATGGCAGTGCTTCTATCAGTTGATTAATCAAAGTACTGATCCTCTCAACAACTGCTCAACAAAGAACTGCTGATTATAAAGACTGAAGACCTAACAACTACTGACTGTCAAAGAACTGATGAAGACTAAGCACTTCTGATTCAAACGCCTGATCAACCACTGAAGAAAGCACTGATCTGGAACATCAGTGCTTGGGCATCGACAGCGGATAGGTGTATCAGTGTTTTACTTATCAGGTTTTTAATGTAACAGTGTTTTCTTGTATCAGTGTTTAGAGGTTGTTAGTTTGTTAGATGTCACTGTCTAGGTGACGTCAGCATTAGATGCTCAGTGGTTAGGATTGTACTATAAATAGAACAGTACATGTACTATTCTATCAGCTCTCTTTCCCCATTCATCTTGTACGAACTAATTGTGAGCTCAGGCCGAGGGGGAGTTTAGTAGTGCATGCATGCATAGTTGAATTGTTATAATTCATACAATCATTCGATTAATGAAATCATGTTTGCTGAAAGCTATTCTTCTTTGATTATGTTATAAAGTCTACTTTCTATTTCCGCTGCAATTCATCTTTGTTTTACATTTTTACATTAATCACTTAATTAAACAACACAATCAAACAAACTCATATCCTAACACTATCATGAGTGTCATGCAAAAACCTAAATAAACTAGATAGCTAGAATAAGTAGGGTATCGAACCAGAGGAGTATGGTAGAAAGTGTCTGTTGATTAAGTATTAAAGATCTACTTGCAAAAATGTGAAGTCGGGTTTTTGAGTGTTTTAAACTAAATTAAGACTTACTAAAAAGAGTGTATAACAATAACAGAGAAGATGGTTTTAGACTCAAAATGGATTTCAATTATGTGTTTGATTGCAACAATCACATAGACATGATCGTGTAACTCAATTAAAAGGTTGTGATTATTCAAAGACTAAGTACTTTGATTGCAAAACAACAGAAGGTTATCATATGAACATCAATTGAAATTACCAACCCCAATCCCTATCAAATATATCCCAATTACTAGAACTCTTGGGATTGAATGAATTAGAACAAAGGTTTAAAGAAAAATCAAACGGTAAAAAGCATCGAATACTTAGATTACTGAATTCAAGTACAATAAAAACACATAAAATTGGTCCACCTGGAAGAAACCACAAAGGAATTAGCTGCTCATGCTGATGATTCGGTCTTCAAACACTAGGATTGCAGTTGATTGCATCTTCAATATCTTTGATTTGGTGAAAAACTATGATGGCTAAGATGGGAAATCGACCAAAATATGCTCCTTGATCACACAAGTTTGTCCCTGCTAAGGTGGGAACCTGGGATTACGACTTCAACATCAACATCCATGGGAGCAGCAACATGAGGAATCGCAGGGGAGAGTATGTTACCCGCAGTTGTTCCCCTTTCTTGCAAATTAATGTTTGATTTATCCTGAACCAGGTCATTAACACTGATATTAGCAAGTGGTTGGCACCCTTTTTCGTTCTTTGATGGTTTTTGCACGCCCCTACTGCTGTTGAACAAAGGACCTAATGAAATTTGTTAGTTGTAGTGAAATTGAATACATATCCTTAGGCTGAATGAATTTTATTCTTAGCAAAAAAAAGTAAAAAAAAAAAAGTTGATCCAACAGATGAGAGGCGTTCTCACCGTTTTCACACTTTTAGGCGTTTTTCCTAAATCTTGCCACCATATATATATATATATATATATATATATATATATATATATATATATATATAGGGTGTGGTTCTAGAGTGAACACTAGTGTATTTGCAAACTGAGTGAATAAATCATGGCCATTGATCTACACACGTGTATGGCCAGGATCTCATCAGCAAATCGTAAAATACACTAGTGTATTTCAACATCAAATCCTAGCCATTGGTCTACACCCGTGTAGACCAGGATTAGTTCACTCAGTTCGCAAGCTACACTAGTGTTCACTCTTGAACCTAATCCTATATATATATATATATACATATATATATATACATATATATATATATACATATATATATATATATATATATATGTATGTATACATACATATGTATACATAGGGGACCGCTAGAATGAGAACCACCTCGAGTTGTAAGAACCGCGAGAACCACACCGTACATATGTATACATAGGGGACCGCTAGAATGAGAACCACCTCGAGTTGTAAGAACCGCGAGAACCACACCGTACGGGGTGAGGTGGACCAATTTTTTTTTCCAAAAACGTAGATGCATGTGTTATCAACACATTCGTAAAAAAAAAAAAATTTTTCAAAACTACACGCACGGCATTTTTTTTTAAAAAAAAAAAATTTACGAATGTGTTTATAATACATGCATCTACGTTTTTGAAAAAAAAAATTGGTCCACCTCGCCCCGGATCAAGTAGTTCTTGCGGTTCTTACAACTCGAGGTGGTTCTCATTCTAGCGCCCCCTACATATATATGCGTTAAATGCTTTTTTAGTCCCTATGGTTTGGACTATTTTGACAGTTTAGTCCAAAGGTTTCATTTTTCACCTGTGGGCCCAAAAAGGTTTCATCGTTGTCATTTTACTCCACTGGGTTAACTTCATCCATTTTTCTATCAAGAAGAAGAGCAATTCGGTCATTTTATATGTAATTCTGTTAACTAGAAGGGCAATTCGGCCATATAAAATGACCAAATTGCACTTTTGGTTAACAGAAAAATTGGATGAAGTTAACTAAGTGGACTAAAATGGCAATGGTAAATGGTGAAACCTTTTTGGACACATAGATGAAAAATGAAACATTTGGATTAAACTGACAAAATGTCCTTAAACACAAAAACTAAAATGGCATTTAACTCTATATATTAATACACTATAAAAAAGCAACATAACTATGCATATATAAGTTGTAATATTAGCTATGGGAGTTTTTCAAAAAAAAAAATGGAAATTTTCATTTTTAACCCTAAAGTTTTAATGTTTGACAATTTAAGTATAAACTTTTAATCTTTGTTTCTTTTTTAACCCTAAAGTTTTAATCTTTGACAATAACCCTAAAGTTTTATTCTTTGACAATTTAAGTTTAAAATTTTTAATCTTTTTTTCCTTTTTAACCCTAAAGATATAATCTTTGACAATTTAAGTTTAAAGTTTTAATATATGGTAATTTAACCCCTTTGATTAATTTGATTTTTTACTTCTAATTCAAAAGTTTTCATCTTTTGCGATTTAACCACTTTGATTTTTTTACTTATGTGTTGTAATCTTGGCTTTGGGGGTTTTTCAAAGAAAAAATGATTATGCATATGGTTGTTGTAACCTTGACTTTAAGGGTTTTTCAAAAAAAAAATCGATTTTTTTACTTTTCACCCAAAAGTGTTTCAAAAATTACTTTTAACCCAAAACTATTTGTTTTTTTTACTTTTAACACAAAACTTTTTATCTTTTGCAATCTATCTTTACAATTTTTTTACTTTCAACTTTGGTCATTTATAGTTTTCATTTTCCGCAAATTTTTCACGTTATGCTTCGTTCAAAATTTTGTGACTTAACACATCGCAACGTGCGTCTTTGGTTTAGCGTTTTTACGTTTCATTCTAAATTTTGCGAGTTAACACGACGCAACGTGCGTGTGTGGGTGAACGTTTTTACATCGTCTATTTTTTTCCGTTTGACAGGTTCAACATAACGTACGCGTCCTAAATCGACTTAATTATAACTAAAGAATCCCCGCCGCATTGCGGCGGGTCGTAATTCTAGTTATATATAAAAGCTAACTTTAGCATCACCAACTTTCAGCATTAAGGACAATATCTTGTTAAGCACGGCCAACCCATAACCTGTGCGGGGTGTTCAGCCACACAATGCCCACAAAAGATTTTCATATGTGTTAATGTATTTTTATTTATATATTTATTTATTTATATTTTATTTGTATTAGTTAGTTTGCTTTTGGCCAACCTTTTGAAAATCTAATTATTTTATTTTTCCTTTGCTAGTTTTCTTTGAGGACCAACCAGGTTATCATAATTTATTATATTAATCAAATTATTGTTTTATAAATATAACCAAAGTTAAAATTGTTTGAGTTGTCGTAGCTTAAATGTCTCACATATAGTCTCCTTACGTATCTTTTTACTGTACAAGAAAGATTTATTTTTTTTTTTCGGAAAAAGACAGAGATTCTTACTTAGTAAAGGAACGTAGTCTGGAATTTACCTCTTTTTACTGTACAAGAAAGATTATTTTTTTTTTTTTTCTGAAAAAGACAGAGACTCTTACTTAGTAAAGGAACGTAGTCTGGAATTTACCGTTTATTTATTTTAGATATAAGTGTATAATTAGAAGTCCATTTTTTTAAATGCACAAGTAGATTTTGGTTGCGGTTGTTTAGCAAAAGACTTGGAAAGTGGAAACTCTCAAACAACAATCGACGATGTAATTATTAATAAACAAAGAGATCAATCACTAAATACAAAGTAAGACATAAGACATGAAAGAGCAACAGAATGTTATTAACCCTTTGATTTAGATTTTTAACTTACTCTAGAGTTCATTATTGGGTTCATCAGGGTCCTTTCTAGGCATTTTAGGGAACCCATTTATGAAGCAGAGCCCTCTGGGTTGTGGAGCTGAAGGTCCTCGTAGCATACGTATGTATCCCTTCTCTCCCCACCCCTCTCCCCATGAGTTTCTAACGATCCAATACGGTACTCCATCGGAAGTCTCATCGTATCCTACAATTGTCATAGCATGGTAGACCTGCTCTCCACATGGCCCGGTAAAAACTCCCTCTTTGTAGAACATAAAATTTTCACCATGAGAATCTATGGCAATCGTTACAGGCCCGCCGTGTGCAACTGCTTTCATTATAGACACTTCATCGTCGCTAGGAATTCTCTCTTGGCCGTTAATTGTGACCGAGTGATGACCAAACTGTGATTAGAATTAGAATTAAAAAAAGGAATAATGGATTTTAATAATCCAAACTATTAGCCGTTGGCTGAAAAAGGTCTCAACTTCAAAAATAAGTAGTGGTGGCCCCACCTTTTCATATATTGTAAACTAACGGACCTTTATTAATAACCTTAATTTCTTTCGGTCCCCTTGTCGTTTTCGGTTTAGTAAAGGTCCATTGGTTTACAGTATATCAAAAGTTGGGACCACTGATTATTTTTGAAGTTGGGACTGTTACCGGCCAATGGCTAATAGTTAGGATTATTAAAATCCATTGTTCCTTAAAAAGGGTCATGCATCAAATGTATAACAAGCATGCATAGCATATGTACAAAATTGGGATTCATACCTTGTTTGGATCACAAAAGTGTTGATGACCTTCGTAAGGGTAGCTCGCATCCGTGCAGATTCCTCCCTTTTCAGTGATGAAAGTGAATACATCCTCGATTATCCCTCCACCACACCCCTCGTTTCTTCCATCAGTGTCACAATCGATCATTTGTTGTTCAGATAGTGATACTAATTTCCCCGTTCTAATAGCGTTTATTCCTTCCACGGCAGCAACTGTAGCAAACGCCCAACAACTTCCTGTAAAACCAAACCCAAAAATATTATAAAGCAAAACAACAAACGTAACAATAAAATCTCACTTATAGCGTAGCTACTCGTAGGATGGTGGTATGAGGGCAAACATTTCCTCTGTCCTAGATCGTGGATATAGAGGCCATCATCCCACTCATACCCTTTCTTCAAAAAAGAAGTTTTATAAAACATCTAGCTACAGTTAATCTATAAATAATGTGATATCGTAAAGGACTTACCGCACGGCCCTTGGGACTTGATGGGGGCGACCGCGCCACGAAGCCTCCAATCAATTGATTTTGGAAGATCAGTTGCATTGGCATATTGAAAATCGGGGCATGCATACGCCCCCTTCAGCTTGCGAGGTGGACTGAGTGCCATTTTATGCCCAATCTTTGAGCTACCATAGGTTTGAACAAACTCATGGTTAGTCATGGTAGCAAACTCGTTCAACTGCAGCTTATATGGCCTGTCCATCTTGTTTGTCTTGTGAACATGTTGCAGGTTGTACTTAAAAACATTGAACCGCTCCTCGCTCTTTTCTTTCACGTTGTGGTGGGCTCTCCACCGGTCGTACATCGCTTCCAAACCCGCTTCGCTTTCGAGCTCTTTTTCATGGTACGTAAAGCTCTCCACAACGCCTAAAATCAAAACCAAACATATTAAAACAAACGTCTTCATTTCCTTTGATGGTTTAAACAAATTAAGATATCTATAAATTTTTATAAATATATAGTGCTTTCCTCACTTCTTTTTAGGGGGGGATTTCGGATCAAGACAAGAGTATGGATGGTGGTTATACTTGATGTGAATGAGAATGTGGCTATGCATTTTGTTCGATTTATATGTGAGGTTTTCTTTTTCTTTTTCCTTTTTTTTGGGAGGGGTTATTTCTATTTTAAACAAGCTTGCCTTTTCAATTCAACTTTACTTCCTCCAAAATTTCCAATTTCTTTAAATTGCTAAAAATGAGAAAATTTCCAATTTCTAACTGAGCATCAAAATCAAATTTATTTTTTAAGTTATGCTACTCAATATTGACAAACATTAAATCCTTATCCAAATCATACCCTTTTTAAGTGTTTCTAATAGTGTTAACAAACATATATATATATATATATATATATATATAGAAAAAGTATATCGTACATTACGGCTTAACGTACTTCACGTACAACAACGTGCGTGATTTGTTCTATAACATGCGTGATTAATGTTTTTCAATATGCGTGATTATTGTGTTTCAACATGCGTGATTTTGGATTTTTGAGTTATAATGTGCGTGATTTTAAAATGAACGTGCGTAATTACCTGTCGTACGTGATGTACGTTAAGCCGTAATGTACGTTAACCTTCCTCTCTCTCTCTATATATATATATATATATATATATATATATATATATATTGAACGGCCAACAAAACCAAAACTTTATTAATAAACAAACACGACTACTAGCAAGGAGCTAGCAAAACAAACTGAAAAAAAGGATAAACAGAGAACGAACAAACTGGAAACTTAACCCATACTATCAATATTGAAACTCTTCCGGTTTTCCCAAGAAAGGCTCCTCCGCTTCGATCTATCCTTTATCCACAAAAACGATAGGGTTCTTGCTTCCTCGAAAACATTAGCTACCGAAGGGATTTTCGCGTTGAAAAAGGCGTTGTTTCTGGCCCTCCAAATACTCCAAATCACCGTGTAAATGATTGCTTGCGTCACTTTCCGTCTAGTCTTCGAGCCGCCCAGAAAATCATGCACATTAAGAAGGTCAGAAAACTGAAAAATATAAACCGGTTGAGACTTCCACCACTGAGAAACCACATTCCAAATCGATTGAGAGAACTGACATCCCGTAAAAATGTGCTCCATAGATTCAGTGAAATCCCCACACAGACGACACACCGGGTCTTGAATAACAATATTCCTCGAGCTAAGCCATCCGAAGTGGGAAGACTATTAAGAAGCGCACGCCACGTAACAAAAGAGACCTTCCTAGGAACCCACTTATTCCAATGAAACCCAGATGTCGGCTGCAATCTGGTATCTTTAACCATCAGACCGCGAAGGCTTTTGACGTTAAAAACACCAGACTTACAAAGCTTCCAGCCCCAGGCATCTCTCCCTTGGCCCAAAGTAACAGAACTCAGCTGGCCCACCAGGGTCTGCAGGTCCATAGAATCGCTGGCTGAGAGACCATCTCTAGCCCAAAGCCAGTGATACGCAACTCCCGAGTGGGTTTGCACAACACGGTCAGCGACAACACAAAATTTATCAACTTCCAACGAAAAAAGAGAAGGATACAGAACTTTTAACGCAACATCTCCTAGCCACGGATCAATCCAAAAAAGAATAGAGTCACCCAGGCCTACAAGCCCAGTTATTGCTTGAGCCAAGTTAATATTTTTAATCACCAAATCGCCACTTATGTTAACAATTTGTTTCCAAGTACCAGGAAGAGAAAGCTTCCTAAGGATAAAATCCGAAGACCGGCCCCCACTATGGATCGCCCAAACCACTTTTCTCCAAAGTGCTTGATGTTCCGTTTTGAACCTCCACCACCATTTAGCCAACATAGCTAGGTTAGCATCCCTGAGAGACCTGAGACCTACCCCGCCTTGGTCACAAGGAAGGATAACCTTAGCCCAAGCCACCCAACCTTTTTTGTCTTTATCCTCACACCCTCCCCAAAAGAAGTTTCGTCTAAGTCTTTCAAGCTTCTTAATGACTTGAGACGGGGCTCGATACAAACAGAAAAAATAAGTAGGAGTAGCATTCAAAACCGACATAATAAGAGTGGTCCTTCCCCCCACCGAAAGTTGACGGGCTTTCCATAGAGACAGTCTACTCCGAAACTTTTCAACAAGCGGATCCCAACTTTTAATGAGATTCATATTACCCCCGACCGTTATCCCAAGGTGAGTAAAAGGACATTTCCCAGCCTTACAACCGAGCGCAGAAGCCATAGTCGCCACTTCCACTTGTGACGTGCCAATCCCGAAAATACTACATTTATGAATGTTCATCTTGAGGCCGGATACAAGATAAAAACATCTCAAAATGCGTCAAAGGGAAACCGCATTAGAGACATTCCACTCGCCAAGGAACAGGACATCATCGGCAAAAAGGAGATGAGACAGAACCGGACCATTGTTAGCGACATTAAGACCTTTAAAGATGCCGCTCGAACAGGCCTTCTTCATAACACAAGAAAGAACTTCCATAGCCAAAATAAACAAGAACGGGGATATGGGATCCCCTTGTTTAAGACCCCGCTCACAAGAAAATTCGCGAGTAGGAGAACCGTTGACGAGAGCCGACGATCGACCCACTGAAATAATAGCCCTTATCCAATTCCTCCATTTTAAAGGAAATCTCATATGCTCAAGAATAGACAGTAAAAACTTCCAATTTAAAGAATCGTACGCTTTTTCAAGATCCACTTTAAAAAGCATACCTTTGTGTTTCACTCATTTCATCCAAGCAATAGTTTCGTTCACCATAAGAGGACCGTCAAGGATGTCCCGATTAGCAAGGAAAGCCATTTGTTCTTCCGACACAAGGCCCCCAATAACTTCTTTAAGACGATTAGCCAAGAGCTTCGAAAGGATCTTATTAATGCACACAACAAGGCTTATCGGTCTAAAATCTCTAACCCGCAAAGGGTCGTTGACCTTAGGAATAAGAGCTATAAAGGTGGAAAAACAACCCTCCGAGATGGATTCCAAGGAATGGAATTCACTGAAGACATTCACGAAGTCGTTTTTTAACCCGCGCCAAAAACGCTTAACAAACGTCAGATTAAACCCATCGGGTCCCGGGGCATGGTCCCCCACGCAATCCCACACAGCCCTTTCAATCTCGAGCACTGAAAAAGGAGCGAACAACCTGTTCCCATCTGCCACTGACAACCTAGAGATATCATCACAAAAGAGGGTAGGCCGAGCCGGAAGCGGTTCAGTACATTTTGTCGTGAAAAACTCAGCAACATGGTCTTTAAGAAAAACTGGATCGCTTATCCAGGTACCATCAATCAACAGGCCAACAATTTGATTAGAAGACTGATTAAATTTAAGAACCGAGTGGAAATAGGATGAGTTTTCATCCCCGTCTACTGCCCATTTAAGATGAGCTTTCTGGCGAGCATCCATAGCTTTTAACTGCTAAACCTCCAAAAGGCCTTTCCTAGCATCCGACCTTTCCAGACACTCAGCGCCAGAAAGAGCTCTCGATTCCGCAGTAGATTCCAGCCTATCAATTATAACCTGGAACAACCGGGAGTTTTCATCCCTCCGCTTCTTCTCAGCTTCCACCCACGCCTTAAAACGATTCTTAAGCCACCTCAGCTTTGTGGCAAGGGCCAAATCAGCCCTACCGTGGAACATGAGCGACCTGCATAAACGATTCACATAATCCTCAAACCCTGGGAGTTCGAGCCACGAGTTGAAGAACCGAGAGGGAGTATGCCCGAAGTCGGAATTTGTCTTCGACAATAGGATCGGACAATGGTCAGAGAGCCCACGTTTGAGGGCTAAAACCAAGGCATCCGGCCACCAATTGAAAAAATCCCTGCACACTAGGAATCGATCAAGTTTACTGAGCTTACCACTAGAATCCGTCATCAAGGTAAACTTACTTCCTCCCATGTTATACTCGCTGAAACCCCCATCCTCAATAAAACGAGACTTAGTAACCCCAGACTTGGAGAAAACCCCTGGGTCCCACATAGAAATCAATCCACCAGACCTGCCAAACGGATTAACAAATTCAAAACCAAAAATAGATTTACCCCATAAAGAGCGAAGAAACCACGGCAACGGATCCTTGGAATTCGACTCTTGAATAGCAAGAAACTGAACACTATGCGCAGTCTTTAAACCCCTTATTCAACCCGCTTTGCCGTCCACCCCGAGACTTCTAGCGTTAATAGAGAGACAATTCATGACAACTCTGGAGCCGCGACTTCAGCCATGACTGCATCCTTAACCAAATCCCCAAAACCATTAAGATCAATCCCTACTTTGCTGCCAACATCTACTGTAGCGTCAATCTCACCCAGGACCTCAGGTTGAACCTCGCCAAGAACCGGCTCAAGAGTCGACATTTGAACAGGTGCCGTGACAGGGGATCCAGGTTTGGTTCTGGGTCAAAAGAGTTACTCTCAAAGGAATCTTCTATGGATGTTCCCAAGATAATAGACAGAGAACACAAGGATGCACAAAGGGGGTTGGGCTCAACGACAGGATTGGGCTCAATAATAGACCTAACCGACACATGAGACTTAACAGGCCCACCTAGGTCGATCCAATGCTTAGGCCCACCGAAACACCTAGGCCTTTTACGTGGTAGCGGGGGGCACTGGGACCCGAAAAAGAATTACAAGCATGTGCCTTCCCATGTGGGCCCTTCTATTTCTTCTTTTATTAACTGAAGTAGTCTTCACAGGCTCAGAACCCGAGGGATCTTCCCCAAAAAGTTCCTTCCACATAAATTCTGGGGCAGAAAAAAACGGTTGCGCATGGGCCTGGAGTTGATCATCCCGATGCAACGGCTCAGATTCCATGCAACGATCATCCGACTTCTCTTCAACGTTCGCTACCAACTGTTCCTCTACCCGACGAAATTCACCATCTTCCAGGTCCTCCGGCACCAAAGAATCTACCGGAATCTCGAATTCTGGTTCCCAAGGAGCCGGATCTTCAAGAACCCAAACATCATGGGAAATACCCTTCCATCTAATGTTCACATTCTCCTCCACTCACTTCCTATCATTGATAACCACATAGACAAGACCTTCAGAATTATCCACATTCTCCCAAGAAAATTCAGAGGGCCAAACGACCTTGCCAAAAAGGCCGCCAATCTGATCGAACACTCGACTCTCCCGGATAAGGAGAGGGACACCGAAAATCCGTAGACCACTAATCCGCTCACAAGATATCTATTGGCCAGACCACTGATCCATCAGTTCGAATAAAGACGACCAATCCTCAACATGTTCATGAAGAAAACGGGAAGTATCAACGTCATCCTTGAAGTTGATTAAAACCTTTAGACCCCCAATGTAAGACACCGAGACCTCCGTGAACCCAGCATTAGCCACCAAAACCCGAGACGAATGCAGTGAGTTGATATCCTTAGCAGTGGCCACTACTGACGTACCAAGACAGTGGCTAGGAAACCAAGCTCCTTCCTCCTCCACAGTAATCGATTTTGCCACGACAGGAGCTCTACCAGGAACGGAAGGTTCCCCGGTATTAAAACAGTCACTGAAAAGCTTGCCAACCTTGAGAAGCGCTTGGTGATTGGAGAAATTAAATGAGTTGTCATGGACTTGATAGTTGGAAGGTCCACCTTCATCGAGCTTCGCTTTCCCAGTATCGAAACGTCGGTGACATCTGTCGAACTTAGCTAGCACAACCCGAAGAGTAGTATCCCAAATCTTCACCGTATTCATCTGAGCAAGTGTCTCTTTCACATCCCCAACATCTTGATACCTGACAAACCCAAACGTATTACCCTTCACGTCCTTTTTCTTCGGTATGAAAACGTCTGTTACCAAACCATGCGGTTGGAACGCCTTCCGCAGCAACCCTTTCCCCACTCGCTCCGGAATATTAATAACCAAGAAAGTTGTCTCCGGTTTATCAAGACCTAAAAATTCCATTTTATGTTGTTATAACCCATTTCAAACATTTTCAAATGCACATGTAAAGGTTATCCCTTTAAAAAATTTCTATAATAGTTGAAAAAATATGTTCAAACTATAATATGGTGGCTTACACCTCAAGTCCTCAAAACTCCATATTTTATGTTTACAGCTTATTTTAACCAATTTAAACTACATTTACTCTTACTCCTCTAACTACTCCTAATAACTACCTATATATGCATCTTGTAGGACTTGAACCATCTACCCATATGATAGAGGGAAGACATCTTACCAACATGATGTCCATTGAAGACATCTTACCAACATGATGTCCATTGGAGACATCTTACTCCTCTAACTACTCCTAATAACTACCTAAATGCTATACAATTTAAGATCTTATTTTTACGGTCTATATTATCTTCACAGATTGAATTAATGTGATATCCCTATATATTTCTCATATTCAATGTTCTTATCAACTGCAAAAGCCTTTTCCTTTTCTTTATTACAGATTCTAGTTCATATTCTCGTAGTGATGAAGTTATAAGGCTATCATAAAACGATTCAAAACATTGGAAAATTTTGCAAGTATCACCACTTATCTTTATTACAAATCCTTGGCTAATTAATTGATCAAGACTTAAAATATTTATGGAGATATCAGGAGCTTAAAATACACTCGCTATTGTAAGCATGTGATCATTTGTTTGACATCAACAACACCAATTCCCTCGAATATACAGTGTTTCCTTATTGTTAGTTCAAGTTTCTATGTCATACGAATTCTTAAAACGTTGAAACAATGATTAGTTTCATGAATAGTGGTGTTTAAACATTGAGTTTTCGTACCAAAATTCTGACCATAAACCATAATAAATGCCCTGGACAACAAGATCTTCAGCATAATGATTCGAATTCTGAAAATTTTGAATACCCGTGTCAATCGCTTGCCTGATCAACGTTGTCGCTTCATCTTGTTCTTTCGTTGTACACTGTGCAACATAGTGCCCATACTGATGACAATAGTAGCACTTCCTCGGTGATACTTTGGAACGTCATGAAACTCTATTGGAATCGTCAGAACATGTCTTAGGGATTCATTGTTTCCTGAATGAAAACGGATCGCCTGGTTTATGGCTCTAATACAATTTGGTGTTAGAATGTAATCTAGACCTAGGTTATGTTTATTATGTATTTATTAGATAAATGGTCACAAGGCAGAAAAAAAAAAGTCAAGCAACACAAATAAAGTCAATGACCCTTATTTAGCAGTTAGTTATGATGGTTTTCTAGACACCAAACGAAGGGGTATAGACACCTTGTTAGTACTGATGACTGTCGTGAGTGTCATGGAAAAACCTAAATAAACTAGATAGCTAGAGTAAGTAGGGTATCGAACCAGAGGAGTATGGTGGAAAGTTTATGTTGATTAAGTATTAAAGATCTACTTGCAAAAATTTAAAATCGGGTGTCTGAGTGTTTTAAACCAAATTAAGCTTGCTAAAAAGAGTGTGTAACAATAAGAGAGAAGATGGTTCCTCTGGATTTTAGACTCAAAATGGATTTCAATTATGTGTTTAATTGCAACAATCACATAGACATGATCGTGTAACTCAATTAACAGGTTGTGATTATTCAAAGACTAAGTACTTCGATTGCAAAACAATTGAAGGTTATCATATGAACATCAATTGAAATTACCAACCCCAATCCCTATCAAATATATCCCAATTACTAGATGATGTGCGTGAAGTGTGTTATATTTTTTTGATGTATATTTTAAGCCCTTTTACACTTTTAGCCAAGTTTTAAATTTATAAAACACGATATTTACTAACACTAAACACACATATGGGCAAGTGCACCCATCGTAGACGTAGTATAGTGTTGGTAAGATACCGAGGTCGTCCAAGGACACAAGAGCTTTTAGTACCGGTTTATCCTCAACGTCTAATCAAATCAAAAAGTTAGAAAAAGGTTTTTAAACTAGAAAAATAAAAACTAACTAAATGCTGAAAAATAAAAATAAAATAAAAACAGATAGACAAGATGAATCACTTGGATCCGACTCGTGTATTAGTATAACCTTTGATTATTTTCGCACTTTTGCACTTGTTTAAGAGATTATCTTAGTTATTGTAGTAGGCCCCTCTTTTGAAGGCGACGTTACCCTCAACCCAGTAGTTTGAGTCAGCAAGGATACAATCCTAAAGGGTTGGATTATTGGAAGATAATGAATTAAGTTATTAATGCAAATTGTGGTAGGCCCCGCTTTTGGCGGTGACGTTATCCTCGGCTAAGTAGTCTGAGTCAGCAGGGATACAGTCCTAAATAGCCGGGTTATAGTATTAATAATAGTTAACTTATGAGGGGGTCAAAGAGTTTGGATCCCGCCATCCAATACCTATGGGCATTGAAGGAGATCCTATTAAATTTGACCCAGGTCCCTTGCAGGACCTCTAAACGTTGAACAAGGGCAAGACCCTTACCAAACCATTCCCTTAACCCCCGACCAGGTAGCCAACATACCTCCATATAGACCGTGGAGATATGAATGGTGAAAATCTTTTATTTTATATAGACAGTAAAATAACGCCAAGACACCACGGACAAACGATAAGGAAGGATCACCTTCAACATAAGCAACTAGTTATTAAAGTCATTAATACAAAACCAAATAAAAAGTGCAAAAGATTAAAAATAAAAAGTATTATACTAAACACTTGTCTTCACCAAGTGATGTAAGAGACTTAGGTAAACATGGCGTTGATTGTCAAGAACTCTTACGATCAATCTTTGATCCCGAGACGACTCACACACTCTACGATGGACAATGGATGATGGTGGTGGATGATGGTGTTATGGTGGTGGTGGGTGGTGGATGAAGTGTGAGAGAGGTGGTGTGCCAAGGGATGAGTTGGATTGAAACCAAGCACTCCTATTTATAGGCTGAACAGAAGGCTGGGCACGGCCCCGTGTCCGCTGGACACGCCCCCGTGCCCGTCTGACACTCTCTCTGTTGATTAATTGTAATTCGCAACTGTACTTTCGCCACGCCCCCGTGCTCACTGGACACGGCCCCGTGGTGGGCAATAGAAGCTTCTACAGGTTTGTCTTTTCTGCTGCTTCTTGGGCACGGCCCCGTGCTGGCTGAGCACGGGGCGTGTTCAGGCTTCTGTTTTCTCTTCTTTGCTTGGGAGGATGCCGTTGAGGGTTCGGGCAGTCTTCTTTTGTTCCTTTTCTTGTATTTATGTTAGAATTAGCTGTCTTTTTGCTTCTTTTGTGAATTTGAGCTCATTTAATCCTGAAAATACAAAAGGAAGACAAAAACACTCTTTTTCCAACATTAGTACTTAAAAAGGGTTAGTTTTATGCCTCATTTGATGTAATTTATATATTGCATTTTACACACATCAAATACCCCCACACTTGAACTTTTGCTTGTCCTCAAGCAAAACTCTTTAAATGTGGCTTACACTCCCAAATGGAATGGGTAGAAGAGAAGGTTTTTGCCTTGTCATAGAGTGTCGGGAATCCAAGATCTTTTTGGGTTTTATTTTTATTTATTTACAATCCTATTCGTTATGATTTATTTAGAACTTTTCATAAGATAAATTACTTATTTGGGCATAACATTCCTTTTTTTAAAATTTCATTTATATACAAGTTCACATACCTCACGGGAGAAATCACTCAACACTCGGCCGAAGGTGTATTTTTTTAGTGAATCACTCGAGAGCAGCATGGAACTTACGCCTACCATAGGCTTGCCAAGCAATCAATCCTCCTCCTTTTTAACTTTATACCTTTGTAAATATCAAGAGGACTTTTTGGGTGAAGGGTTAGGCTTGGGCTAAAGGTGGGTGGTTGGGTTAGTGGTTAGTAAAAGGGCGAAAAGCGTAAAAAGCGTCGGTTTTCGTAAAACTCTTTGTTTTTAGTGACTTTTTATTTTGAAGTATTTCTCCAAACAAGCTTTTGTTTGCATAGCTTTGTTTGTTTTTAACTTCATCATATTTTTTTTTATGTCACACAAAAGAACGAGCTTGCGAAAAAAACCGAGCTTGTTACCAAAATAAAGGGTAAAAATAAAAAGGGTTTTTGGTGGGTAAAAAGGGTTTAGGGTAAAGAAACGAAAGGTTTAGGCTCAAAGGGGTTAACTAGGGGGGTTTTGGGTAGGTGGTAAAAAGAAATGGAAAAGTAATGGTGTGGAAAGAAAAATGGTTAGTCCTAATGCCTCCATCATTTACTTACTTGGGTTTAAGTTGGTAAGGACCGGGAATGAATCGTCGTGGCAAGTTCAAGAGTTGTAAGAACCAAGCGGCTATTCACACAAGAAACGAAAAATGAGCATTTAGTCTAAGGATGTAAATTTGTGTGCTCAATAAAGGCTCAAAACTCACTTTTGTGGGAATGGGTTTTTAATGTGATCAAGTATATATAATCAAATTTTAACTAGACTTGTTATGCCGTTTCATAATTTTCTTATGTTGGTTCTTGTTATCACGACGCTCTCGGTTGTAAAATTTGTAAAAATATAACCTTATTAATCTTAGGATTCCTAACTTAAACTTTAGACAAGTAAAAAATGAAAGTTTTTGAAAAAAATTTGGGGTGTTTAGCGGTTCCAATAGAGTTTTGTGTAAGGCTTGTTGTTAGGACTTGCAAAATTTCAAGGTGTTAGCTTCCCCCCACACTTAAATTACACATTGTCCTCAATGTGTCCCAAAAATAATTTTTTAGGTTGATTGGATGTGTAATGTGGTGTTAAAAAGCAAAGATTTATGTTACTGGCAGTCTGGACACGGCCCCGTGTCCGCTGGACACGACCCCGTGGTGAACTGCCAGTAATGAAAACTTACAGAAGGTGAACACGGGGGCGTGTTGGTTAGACACGGCCCCGTGTCTGGCAAATAATTGCAGGTCAGTAACCAAACAGCAGGTCTGGGAGGTGAACACGGGGGCGTGTCGGCTGGACACGTCCCCGTGTGGACAGTCTGTAAGCATGAAAAACAGGTTTCGTCTCCCGGTTTCTCCATTTTGGGCCTGTAAGTGCTAAGGTTTAGCACTCCAACCCTTGATTTGTACCTGTTTCATCACTCAATACCACACCAAGCAACATAAACATCCTACATTACCAAAGTTAATTGTCTCAAAGCATAAAGTAAAAGAAAAAATAAAACGGAAATAAAAAGTAGTCAAGGAAAGTAAATTGTTCAACATTTGGCACGCAGGCCATAAATTGTTCGATAGAAAAGGGGTACTTAAACCTGTGGGCTCACCATCAACCCGCTCCTTGTTCCTTCAAACCTCCTACTCCATGTCTTCATCGCTATCCTCACCTCCACCCCCATGCCTCGGCATATACTCCCGGATGCTACCGATATCATCTTGTATATCGTTGATGTTGCGCTCAATAGCTCCGACCCGGTGGTATGTGTTGTTGGCGAGATTGTAGGTGTTCCTGGTACATATGAGGTTTTCCTGCAAAAGATCATGTAAACTTTGAAAGTTAGGAAAACCGCCTCCTTGTGAGGAGGATTGACCCGGATCGCCATGGGGTTGGTACTGGTATTGGGGAGGTGGTGCATGAAGAACTAGGGCCTCCTGTGGGTTCCATGCATAGCCTTGTGTTCTTTGGAAGCTCACCGTCCGTCTTCCGCCTCATAAAGCAAGTTCATGGCTCGGCAAATGTGGTAGTCAACTCGTCCCGACCATGGACTTCTTTCAAAGGACCTTGGAATGTTCGTGAAGTGCTTGAAAAGACGGTACACCCATCCCCCAAAGAAGATAGGTGTTGGAGCTCGAGCAAGGCGATTGAGATGTATGTTTCGTAATAGGAGATATGGAACATCGAGAGGCTTCCGGTTGTGAATGCAATGAAGGACAACCAAATCTTTCAACCCTACAACGCCACTACTGTCGTGGCGCTGGTTTAGCGAGTAGGTGAGGAGCCTGTGAATGTAGCGGTATAGCGGGTCCCTCAGTTTGGTACTCTTGGTGCTGCTAGGGTTGTAGATTCCTTCACCGATTTGGGCCCATGCGGCTTGACGTTCGGTCTCATCCAAGTCTCGTAATCCCCCGGTGTTTTCCTCATTTCCCGATTCCTCTTCACCGTATAGTCCTATTATAGCTCCAAACTGTGCCATGGAGATCGAGTACTTTGTTCCGCCACACCGAAATGCGACCCCTTCATTGTCAAGCGGGTCACACCTTGAGTTGAAAGCGAAAGTACTGTAAAACTCCATTGTGCATTGATGCACCGACCGAAGCCGAGTGTTCAATGCAACTGCTAGTGGCCCTGTCACAATGTTGTTGAATCGGTCTAGCTGGTTCACCATGGTTAACAAGTCCGTACATGCTCGCCTAGGGTACTCCTCGGGTCTTGTTTGGAGTATTTCATATCTCGCCCTACCATCGAGTTCGCTTGCATTGAACCTCGTGAACTTTGACATCTGAAAGAATACACCAAAAGTCAGTACGAAACAAAGAAATTTTTAAAGAAACTGCAAACAGTGGGCTGGACACGGCCCTGTGTTCAGCGGACACGGCCCCGTGTCCAGGCGTCTGTAACCTAAAAACTTCATTTTTCGTCCCGGTTCCGAAAACCTGAAAATTTTTAGCCAAGTAGTTGCGGTTTCCCCCGACAATGAAACCCTAAGTGTCGTTTTTCCCAAAACAAACCGTTTACCCTTCCAATTTCGTCTTTTTCGGTTCAAAAACAAGGGTTTGAGGTTTTAGTAGGAAATCGAACGAATCTATCAACAATACATGTTTATTTACTTCCTACTACACTAATCTAAACTACTACTAACAGATTGCATCAAAAATTTGAAGTTTGATCCGGATGAACACGAAGAACCCTAGATTTTCCCCAATTTTTGATGTTTTAACTACATGCAAGTAACTAATCTAACTACTAAAGATGATAGAATCATACCTTGATGTTGTTAAACGTGGTAGTGACGTCGAAAATATGCGGAAAATCGCCTGGAACCAGAGCGTTTTCGGCAAAACGGGGCGTGTGGAATGAGGTAACTGTTATGAAAAGAGGGTTTTATCCCGACAGTTGCCTCGACACGGCCACGTGTCCAGCGGACACGGCCTCGTGCCGAGCAAAAATTTAAAATTATTATTTTTTTTATATTTTTTTTGTGCTCGTGTGCATGCCCCTTTTTTTCCGAAAATGGTTAGAAGACTTACCGGTTTTTGATGTACACTTGCCTGTTCGTAACATGTCGGGTATGATGTTTGATTTTATTCGTTAACCGTTTGAAGCGAGATCTCCTCTTCCTCATCCTCAATGGATCCTCGGTAGAGTTTTAGCCGTTGGCCATTGACTTTAAATGGTATCCCATTTCGAGCTTTAATTTCTACTGCACCGTGAGGAAAAACATGGGTGACGGAAAAAGGTCCTGACCACCTAGATTTTAGTTTACCAGGAAATAATCGAAGTCGTGAATTAAACAATAGAACTTGATCTCCTACCCGAAATTCATTAGACTTAATATATTTATCATGTAAATTTTTCATTCTTTCTTTATAAATTTCGGAGTTAGAATATGCATAGTTCCTTAGTTCGTCTAATTCATTCATTTGACAAAATCGATTTTTACCTGCAGTTTCTAAGTCTAAGTTTACATTTTTTATTGCCCAGTAGGCTCTGTGAGCTATTTCTACCGGCAAGTGACAACTCTTTCCATAGACGAGCTTATATGGGGTTGTGCCTATAGTGGTTTTATAAGCAGTTCTAAAGGCCCATAAAGCATCGTCTAATTTGTCAGCCCATTCCTTTTTATTTAGTCCTACGGTTTTTTCAAGTATTCGTTTTAAACCTCGATTAGTCACTTCGGCTTGCCCATTTGTTTGAGGGTGATACGCTGTTGAGACCCGGTAATAGACCCAATACCTTGTTAATATTTTTTCGAGTTGATGATTGCAAAAATGAGTACCTCTATCACTTATCAAAGCTTTTGGTGTTCCGAAACGAGAAAATAACTTTTTCTGAAATTTTACCACTACTCTTCCATCATTTGTTGGAAGAGCTTCGGCCTCTGCCCATTTAGACAAATAATCGACTGCCACAAGTATATATTTGTTTCCTTTTGACGGTGGGAAAGGTCCCATGAAATCGAGTCCCCACACATCAAAGATTTCACAAACGAGAATGCCATTCTGAGGCATTTCGTTTTTGGAAGAAATATTACCTGATCTTTGGCAAGCATCACATGTCTTTACAAGGTTTTGCGCATCCTTGTAAATGGTTGGCCAATAAAATCCTGAATCAAATACCTTTCGTGCGGTACTCGCGGCACCATGATGTCCTCCGTATGGACCTTCATGACAGTGATGGAGAATTCTTCGTGCTTCATTACCATAGACACACCTTCGGATGAGCTGGTCGGCACACATTTTGAAAAGATAAGGGTCTTCCCAAAAGTAATGCTTTACATCAGCAAAGAATTTCTTTCTTTGATGATGCGGCCATCCTTTGGTGACTATACCGCTAGCTAGATAATTAGCATAGTCGGCATACCATGGTTCTTGTCTACTCTCCATCATCTCCAAGGACTCTGTGGGAAATTTTTCGTTGATTTGCTCGTCCCTGGTCGCTTCCAAAGCTGGGTCTTCTAGGCGTGAGAGATGATCTGCAGCAGTGTTTTCTGCTCCTCTTTTGTCCTTGATTTCGATGTCGAATTCTTGGAGGAGTAGAATCCATCTGATCAAACGGGGTTTTGCGTCTTGTTTCTTGAAGAGGTACCTGATAGCTGCATGGTCTGTATAGACTACAGTTTTAGAAAGAACAAGGTAAGAACAGAATTTATCAAAAGCAAACACCACTGCTAGTAATTCTTTTTCTGTAGTTGTATAATTTTCTTGTGCATCATTAAGTGTTTTACTAGCATAATAAATTGGGTGGAAATGCTTTTCTTTTCTTTGTCCCAAGACTGCTCCAACGGCAAAGTCACTTGCATCACACATGATCTCAAAAGGAAATTTCCAATCGGGCGCTATCATGATAGGTGCATTGACTAGCATTTCCTTTAGGGTTAGAAATGCTTGATTGCATTCCTTGTCAAAGATGAAAGGTGCATCTTTTTCAAGTAATTTTGTAAGAGGTCTTGAAATTTTCGAAAAGTCCTTGATAAATCTTCTATAGAATCCGGCATGCCCTAAGAAACTTCTGATTGCTCTTATGGAGGATGGTGGAGGTATCGAGAAATAGTTTCTATTTTTGCTCGATCGACTTCCATTCCTTCGCTTGAGATTTTGTGACCGAGTACTATTCCCTCTGTTACCATGAAATGGCATTTTTCCAAGTTAAGGGCGAGGTTAGTTTCCTCACATCGGGATAGCATTCGTTCAAGATTATCGAGGCATTGGTCATATGAGTCTCCAAAGATAGAAAAGTCATCCATGAAGACTTCCATTGTCTTTTCTATCATATCATGGAAAATGGCTACCATACAACGTTGGAATGTTGCAGGTGCATTACATAGACCGAATGGCATGCGCCGATATGCGAAAGTTCCGTAGGGGCATGTGAAAGTTGTTTTCTCTTGGTCTTCTGGTGCTATCGGTATTTGAAAGTAACCTGAAAAACCATCTAAGAAACAATAAAATTTATGACCGGATAGTCGTTCTAACATTTGATCAATGAAGGGCAAAGGAAAGTGGTCTTTCCTTGTTGCTTCATTTAATCGTCTATAGTCTATACAAACTCTCCATCCTGTGATGGTTCTTGTTGGTATTAATTCATTTTTCTCATTAGTTATTACCGTCATACCTCCTTTCTTTGGGACTACTTGGACGGGACTTACCCACGGACTATCGGAGATAGGGTAGATTAGTCCGGCGTCAAGTAGCTTGATGACTTCATTTTTAACCACTTCTTGAACATTGGGATTTACTCTTCGTTGTGGTTGAATTACGGTTTTGTAGTCATCATTCATTAAAATTTTGTGCGTGCACATGGAAGGACTTATTCCTTTAATATCTACAAGCTTCCAAGCGATCGCGTTTTTGTGTTTTTTAAGAAGATTAACTAATTTCTCTTTTTCTATGCTACTTAATTTAGAAGAAATAATTACAGGTAAACTACCATCTTTGTCTAGAAAAGCATATTCCAAACCTTTAGGAAGTTCTTTGAGCTCAATGGGTGGGTCTTTAGAAGACACCTTATTCTGTGGCTCATCTAGATCGAGAACCTTAAAGGTTTGTTCTATGGCGATCTCTTCTTCAACAAAGTGGTCATCTTCCTTAGTTGTATCGGGTGGTTCAGCTTCATCTTCAATTAGGGGGTCATTATTGCCAAAAGGATATTTCATTGAACGCTCAAGATCTATGCTCCTTTTGAATGCCCCTAACTGAAGAGGTAGATTGTTGAATTTCCGGTTTTTCAAAGCTTTATGAGTTTGTACAAAAGGTTTTCCCAAGACTAAAGGAGCGTCATCGAGGATGACAAAGTCGGTTGGGATTACCATTTGATTTGTTTGATCCAAAACATCTTCAACTACACCGATTGATTTTATCACTTTTCGATCGGATAGAAAAATGGGTATTTGAAGTGGAGTAAAATCACTAATACTTAATTTTTCAAAAATGTAGTAAGGCATTATGTTAACACAAAGATCTTTATCAATGGTGATATTACTAATAAATGAATTTTGAAAGAAACATGGAACCGGTGTAATGTTAATTTCAAAAGGGTCTTCTTTTATTAGTGAAGTTTGATCATTAGTTAACTTAACACTCACTATTTCTTTGATTTTAGCACTAGTGTTTAACTCTTTTAAAAACTTGGCATGAGGGGTTACTAAACAATGATTTTCGAAAGTAGGTGACAAGAGGTTAATTTCTTCAAAATTAGACTCTTCTTGTATTTTGACATTATCGGACTCACCTTTTTCGTTGTTTAACTCATGTGTCGGTTTTTCACTTTCTTGTTCTTCCATTTTTACACTTTCAACTATCTCTACGTTATTATTACAATTTAATTCTTCTCTTGCGCGGGACTCCTCTTCCCTTGCGCGAGATTCTTTCATGTAACGTTCGATAGTTTTAATGTGTTCTAATATCCTATTGGTCACTTCGGTGAGAGAAAAAGAATTTGGATCCTCAAAGCTTGAATCCGGTTGTTCGATCCTTGGCTCCTCATAGTACTCATATGAAGTAGATGGTTCACACCATTGTTCTTCATTGTAAGCATATGATGGATAAGGGTCGAAACTTGGTTCTTCATAGTACTCATATGAGGTGGGTTGTTCACGCCATGGTTCCTCATAATAAGAATATGAAGGTGGTGGCTCATATCTTGAATCCTCAAAGTATGAGTATGAAGGTTCATACCTTGGTTCATCAAAATATGAGTATGAGGGAGGAGGTTCATACCTTTGGTCTTCATAGGATGTGTATGAAGTTGATGGCTCGTACCTAGGCTCCTCATAATGGTTGTATGAATTGGATGGTTGATATGAGTTATTATATTGAGCCGAGCGTGTGTTACGACAATTAGTGCAATAATTACCCCTATAATCATCCTCATCATAGGTGTAGTTGTAGCCTCTTGAGTATTGATCCATAAGAATCACTCAACAGACCACAACTGAGTCTCGGGACCAGAAAACAAAAATAAAGACGGAAACAGAAGCTGGACACGGCCCCGTGTTGGGTGAACACGTCCCCGTGTTCAGGGTCTGTATCTGGGCGTTTTAATTAAAGTTACTGGTCACGTTGGACACGGGGGCATGTTGAGTGAGCACGGCCCCGTGTTCAGACTCTGTATCTGGGTATCTAACTAAAAATATGCAGCACGGGGGCGTGTTCAGCGAGCACGACCCCGTGTTCAGGCTACTGTAAATGCAAACTAAACTAAAATGCAGAAAAATGTGCGCGCGTTTTGAAAAGGTTTTGAAAAACTGATTAGGCCGTCGATTTTAAGCTTTCTTAAAATCCTTGTGTTCCCCGGCAACGGCGCCAAAAACGTGATGTGCGTGAAGTGTGTTATATTTTTTTGATGTATATTTTAAGCCCTTTTACACTTTTAGCCAAGTTTTAAATTTATAAAACACGATATTTACTAACACTAAACACACATATGGGCAAGTGCACCCATCGTGGACGTAGTATAGTGTTGGTAAGATACCGAGATCGTCCAAGGACACAAGAGCTTTTAGTACCGGTTTATCCTCAACGTCTAATCAAATCAAAAAGTTAGAAAAAGGTTTTTAAACTAGAAAAATAAAAACTAACTAAATGCTGAAAAATAAAAATAAAATAAAAACAGATAGACAAGATGAATCACTTGGATTCGACTCGTGTATTAGTATAACCTTTGATTATTTTCGCACTTTTGCACTTGTTTAAGAGATTATCTTAGTTATTGTAGTAGGCCCCTCTTTTGAAGGCGACGTTACCCTCAACCCAGTAGTTTGAGTCAGCAAGGATACAATCCTAAAGGGTTAGATTATTGGAAGATAATGAATTAAGTTATTAATGCAAATTGTGGTAGGCCCCGCTTTTGGCGGTGACGTTACCCTCGGCTAAGTAGTCTGAGTCAGCAGGGATACAGACCTAAATAGCCGGGTTATAGTATTAATAGTAGTTAACTTATGAGGGGGTCAAAGAGTTTGGATCCCCGCCATCCAATACCTATGGGCATTGAAGGAGATCCTACTAAATTTGACCCATGTCCCTTGCAGGACCTCTAAACGCTGAACAAGGGCAAGACCCTTACCAAACCATTCCCTTAACCCCCGACCAGGTAGCCAACATACCTCCATATAGACCGTGGAGATATGAATGGTGAAAATCTTTTATTTTATATAGACAGTAAAATAACGCCAAGACACCACGGACAAACGATAAGGAAGGATCACCTTCAACATAAGCAACTAGTTATTAAAGTCATTAATACAAAACCAAATAAAAAGTGCAAAAGATTAAAAATAAAAAGTATTATACTAAACACTTGTCTTCACCAAGTGATGTAAGAGACTTAGGTAAACATGGCCTTGATTGTCAAGAACTCTTACGATCAATCTTGGATCCTGAGGCGACTCACACACTCTACGATGGACAATGGATGATGGTGGTGGATGATGGTGTTATGGTGGTGGTGGGTGGTGGATGAAGTGTGAGAGAGGTGGTGTGCCAAGGGATGAGTTGGAATGAAACTAAGCACTCCTATTTATAGGCTGAACAGAAGGCTGGGCACGGCCCCGTGTCCGCTGGACACGCCCCCGTGCCCGTCTGACACTCTCTCTCTTCATTAATTGTAATTCGCAATTACAATTAATGCGCCTGCTGTACTTTCGCCACGCCCCCGTGCTCACTGGACACGGCCCCGTGGTGGGCAATAGAACCTTCTACAGGTTTGTCTTTTCTGCTGTTTCTTGGGCACTGGCTGAGCACGGGGCGTGTTCAGGCTTCTGTTTTCTCTTCTTTGCTTGGGAGGATGCCGTTGAGGGTTCGGGCAGTCTTCTTTTGTTCCTTTTCTTGCATTTATGTTAGAATTAGCTGTCTTTTTGCTTCTTTTGTGAATTTGAGCTCATTTAATCCTGAAAATGCAAAAGGAAGACAAAAACACTCTTTTTCCAACATTAGTACTTAAAAAGGGTTAGTTTTATGCCTCATTTGATGTAATTTATATGTTGTATTTTACACACATCACTAGAACTCTTGGGAATTGAATGAATTAGAACTAAGGTTTAAAGAAAAATCTATCGTTTACAACCAATCAATCAAATCAAAGGGTAAAAAGCATCGAATGCTTAGATTACCGAATCCAAGTACAATCAAAAAGACATAAAATCGGTCCACTTACAAGAATCCTCCACTCAGAGGAAACTACAATGGAATTAGCCGCTCATGCTAATGATTCGGTCTTCAAACACTTGGATTACGGTTGATTGCATCTTCAATATCTTTGATTTGGTGAAAAACTATGATGGCTAAGGTGGGAAATCGGCCAAAATGAGAGTCCAGGATCCAGCGAGTTTAGACGGAAGTTTGGCTCCGATAGAAATTCGGTAGAATATTATTACTAAGAACGGAGTAGAAATAGAATAGTTAGCCATAAGTTGAATGCTTCATTCATACCCAAAGAGTTTACATCTTTTACAAGCTGGCAAAATTCTGGAGAAATTTTGCAAGCGTTTCCCCACTAGGAACCAAAACTTCTAAATGAGATGTCGCAAGTCCCCTATTTATAGGCAACAGCCTTTCGCACGAATGCACCAGGGACGAAAGGGACCTCTCGCACGGATGGGATTGATGTGTATTCGCATGAAAGACTCTTTTGTGCGAATGGCATTCAAACATACATTCCCGTTCCGTTTTCACACTAATCTATATAATATTCAACACACGCTCTATCTAGCCTATTCGCACAGTGGCGGACATACAAAATATGCACTAACACAAAATATGCTCCTTGATCAAACAAGTTCGTCCCCAAAGCTTGATAGTCGATTAAGGTTTTGATAAACCCAGTTATACCCTTGAAAAGTCAAATTACGATACTTTCAGCAGGACCCCGTCGTAACCTAAGGCTCAGTGTCGTAGGCTACGGCACACACATTCTGGCTCCTTGGTTGTTTGGCCGTAAGCTACGGCCAGCCCACCGTAGCTAACGGCGGGTCTCTTGCACTCCTTTTCTTCACAACTCAACTTTCCCCAATTGACACTTTGGACCCCGAACTTCATTCTTCTACATCTCCCATGCTTCCAAGCTAACTTCTAAGCCGAAACAAGTCACGAACAATGTCTTTTACAATGCTTATCATCTTCGGGTGTTCCACTTCATCTCTGAGCACTTTAATTCCCTCAGTTTAAGCAATAATCCTGCAAACACTCCTCACAATAAACACTCCTCTCGGCTGTATCTGGACTAGCGTGTAATGTGCTAGTATATCTGTCACTCTGAACTGGATATGAGACTCTGTACTCCTAAGCTTGTATGACAATCATACCTCCACTGTAACGCATAACATATGTCACGGCCCTCGTACCCGGTTTGACCCGATCCAAGAGCCGCGAGACAGAAAATCCCCTGGTATTTATTTTTACAACGGAAGTCTTAACAGGATCGTTTTAAACTTGAAAAATGCCCGAGTATTATTTATTTACACTTCGGGATAAACCCCGTAAATATCATAATTTCATTATTTTACAAACATGTTTATTTATTTATTTGAGCCACCACTTCAAGCTTGATAGTGCTCCGTAGCACGTGTACTTAATTCAGTACGTCACCTGAAACATGTTGTAAAAAGGTTTTGTCAGCGGGGAAATACTGAGTGAATCATTCATTTTGATAAAATGACACATAGTTATAATTTACAGCATAAGAGCGATTACTATGGCAGTATCTTATTTTATATCTGGCCTTGCCACCCGTGTGACGATGGTCATACCACTATTGGGTCCAGTCACCCAATTAGTGACGTTTTGTCACTATTAGGTCTTATTAGCCTAACCCCTGTTAGGGCTTATTGCCTAACCGTGAGAAATTAGTAATGTGCACAATACCCCACTAGCCAGCGGTTAAGATAACCACGACTTAATCCCTGTAATTATAACCTTTGAAAATAATTTGAGGTATTGTAAAACAGTTGATAAAAGAGAATGACTGACATTGCAGATTTATCGAGCAAGGTATAAGCCTACTGATTAGCCTTGATTAAACCTAATTTAATAATAATGCACACACAACGGGTTAGTAACTTAATACAGCAGTTACGTCAATTCACGAGATCAAACCCTCATAATGATTAACAAGTGCAATACTTAATAATTCAATCGGATTCACAACGAATAACAGAGCATAGTCCGAATTCGAACATCACTCAAATATTCAAGTCGAAATCACGACGAATAATCAAAGTAGAAGCTCAATTTGAGCAGCACTCGGACAATCGTTGGATAGTTATAATCGATCGGACGTTGAATCGTAATAGCGATCGAGTTAATACCCTGATTGCGGCAGCACTTCGTGATTATGTGTGTGTTTTTGGACTGTTTTCACTATAACTCGACGTACACAGCGTTTCTGAGCGTCGTTTCAACTCCCAGATTCAAGTCCCAATGTCTGCTATTTATACTGATTTTTGGTTTGGCTTACGGACCGTAAGCCTTATCCCTTACGGTCCGTAAGGGAAACAGTCTAATTATAAGGCGGCTAAGTTCGGGACTAGGCTTGCTGACTTGAACAATTCCACCAATTAGAGTTAAACAACGAGTTTTGAGGATAATTATTCAACTAGGTTTTGCCCCCCTTGAGTTTTAGGGGCCCTGATCCTGATTCCGATTGTTCTGAAAATTTTAGGGCTAATGCAGAATTACTTGGGTGTCTCAATTAGGGTTTTCTTACTGACTAATTATCATCCTAATTATTGATTTTTGTGAGAGTTGTTACATCCTCCCCTCCTTAAGAAAAATCTCGTCCTCGAGATTTGCTGGAATAGATGAGGGTATTTTCACCTCATTTCCGATTCTAGCTTCCAGGTGTATTCTGGTACTCTTCTTAAATTCTATTTGGCTTTGACCAGCACTAGTTGTTTGTGCTTTGAGAAACTTGATCTTTCTATCTTTGTAATGGTTTCCCTACCATTTAAATCTCCAATTACCTCTATCTCTTGAAGAGATACTACCAGGGATTCGTCTGAGAGATATTTCTTGAGATTGGATACATGAAACACATCATGTACCTCTGCTAATTCTTCTGGTAGTTGTAAATGATAGGCTACTGGTCCTATTCGTTGGATTACTAGAATGGTCCAACCTATCTTGGTCTTAGTTTCCTTTTCTTACCAAATCTAACAATTCCTTTCTAAGGAGATAGCATTTTGTCTCCAACTCGAATTCCAACGACTTTCGTTTATTATTTTGTATAACTTTTCTAGTCGTCTTTAATCTTTCTTTAGTGATACTGAATATCACAATCGTAGTCATTTAGGATTTTTATCCATCTCCTTTACCTCATGTTTAATTCTTTTTGCCAGATGTATCTTAGATTCTTATGACCCGTATGGATAGTAAACTTACTTTCATACAGATAATGTTTCCTAATCTTAAGGGCAAAATTATGGCTTCTAACTCTAAGTCATGAGGGATATAACTTTCTTCGTGCTTTTCCAATTGCCTTGATGCATATACAATTACCTTTTTGCGTTGCATTGCCATACACCCAAGTCCTAGCTTTGTAGCATCACCGTATACTTTTAAATTCTTCTGTTCCTTCTGGTAAGGCTAGGATTGGAATATTTGTTTATATTTTAAGATCCTAAAGGCTTCTTCTGGTTTAGATTTTTATTTAAACTTAATTGTTTTAGCTTAGTTAAGGATATATCTATCTGAGAAATATCCTTAATAAACTGCCTTTAGCATCGGGTTAAATCTACAAAATTCCTAATTCCCATTTAGGGATTGCGAAATTTTCCATTTAGTAATTTGCTGCTATCTTAGCAGGATCTAAGTGGATACCTTCATGATTTACCATATGATCCTGAAATTATACTTCTGGAAACCAAAATTCATACTTCGAGAATTTGGCATAAAGGTTTTTCCTTTCTTAACAAAGTTAAGAGTGCATATAGGTGCTTACGATGTTCTTCCTGATTTTTGAAATAAATGAGTATATCGTCTGTGAAAATGATTACCTATTTATCCAAATATGGTTTACAGATTCGATTCATCATGTCCATAAATGATGTTGGAGCATTTGTTAATCTAAAGGGCTTGACTGTAGACTTATAATGACCATACCTAGATCTGAAAACAGTTTTAGGTATGTCTTCTTCTTGATGATATCCGGAGTGTAAGTCGATCTTAGAGAAATTCCTAGCGCCTTGCAATTGATTAAAAAGATCATCAATCTTAGGTGATGGGTATTTAATTCTTAATTGTAACCTTATTCCAGTAATACATGTTCTCATCGAACCACCCTTTTTCTTAATAAACAACACGGGTATTCCCTAAGGGTATGAACTACGATGTATGAAATCTTTTCTTAGTAATTCATCTAACCGCTTTTCCAATTTGAGCACTCAGGTGGGTGCTACTCGATAAGGTGTCTTGGCTATCGGTATAGTTCCTGGAATTAGATGAATCCTAGATTTCTATCTCCCTGTCTGGTGGTGATCCTAGTACCTTTTTTTGAGAATACATCTGGGTATTCTTGGAACTACAGGAATCTCTCTAAGTTTTTCTCTTAGTACTAATGATTATTTGAAATCATATATATACTATTCCTTGATTTCGTTACTGATATAGACTTCGTGACTTTACGTGGTTTATTTCCTGTAATCATAAATACTTTTCCGGCGGGTGCTTGAGTTTCTATAAAGTTCTTATCACAGAGAATTCGAGCATGGTTGGCTACTAACCAATTTATTCTTAACACAACATCAAACTCGGCTAATTTCATAGGAATTAGATTGGCGAAGAATTGTATGACCTGAGAGTTCTATATTTTCCTTTTGTCGTGTCGTCTGTAAAGATCTGCCTAAGTTTGTTTAATGGTAAGTTAAGAATTTGACAGAATGAAGTATTTATAAAACTTTGGTTTGCACTAGAGTCAAATAATACTTGCATAAACGTTTGTCAACTAAAACGTACCAACTATGATGTCAGGAATTAGTTCAGCTTCCTGAGTAGTTAATTGAAAAGCTTTTGCGTTTTTCTTGGTAGTCCCTTCTGCAGGTTTCGTCTTTTCGTTTGCTGGGTTGCCTAATTTTGGGCAGTTCATTCTGAAATGTCAGGTTTCTCCACAATTGTAGCAGGTTATTGCCTTCTTTTTCCTGCAATCCTCTTCTTGATGTCCTGGAATATTGCAGTAATTGCAGCATCCTTTGCATTTTCCAAAATGCTTTCCCTTGCAGGTATTGCAAAATGGGATAGTGGAAAATCGCCCGGTTCCTCTTTTTCTGAAATTGCTACTATTACCCATATGAAATTCTTGGGTAATTTTCTGGGCCAAATCCTTCTTTCTATTTTCCTCTCGAGTGCGTACCAGTCCGTCAGTTAGAGTGTTGGCTAACTCTACCGCATCGTCAATCGTGCGGGGTCTCGCAGCTTTGACAATGTCACGAATCTCACTAATCAAACCCCAGATATAGCGAGAGATAAGTACCGGTTCCGGCGAAGCCAGAGTTGGTACTACTCGAGCATACTCGAAGAATGTCGAAGTATACTTTCGACAATCTACATCCACCATCCGGTGGTTTAGAAACTTATTTGTCATTTGTTCCTTTTCATATTCGGGACAGAATTTTCTTTCTACCAAGCTCTTAAATTCTTCCCAGTTCATAGCATACGCCATCCTTCTTCCTTTTGCTTGTAACACCGTATTCCACCATTCTAGCGCTCCTTCTTTGAATAGGTTTGACGCGTACATGACCTGATCATCCTGAGCACATTTACTTATGGCAATTACTGCTTCGGTTTTCTCTAACCAACGCAGTGCCGTAGTGGCTCCTTTATTGCCTGCAAACTCAGATGGTTTACAAGCAAGAAATTCTTTGTAAGTGCAACCAGGCGTTGCAGTTTTCCTTTTCTTAGGGAGCGGAGCTTGTCGTGGTTCCTCATCATGATTATCATGATCATTGCCTCCGTTTACGCTATTACTGAAGTTATCTTCAGAAATACGTTTGCTAGGAATGATTTGCTGTGGTTCTATTGGATTTTTAACAGCAGCAATGATTGCTGGAATAGCGTTGGCTATCCCTTGAGCTATCATTGTTGGAATAGTGTTGGCTATCTCTTGAGCAACGATGTTTTCTATATCCTGCCTAGTCATATATTGATCCCCCGGTTGTTGCTCAGAATTATTAACTGGTTCATTATTCGCGTTTTCCATCTGATAATTAATATATATATATATATATATATATATATATATATATATATATATATATATATATATATATATATATATAAAATTTATTAGTATTAATACTTATACCTAAAATCATCATGCAAATTTCACAATATACATATAACCAACTATCAATTTCTAGATTCCCATTTTTATATTTTATAGTAGACATCAATACATACTTTTACCTTGTAATTATTTTACAGACTGATTTTTGCTATTACTATTACACAAGCACAGTTCATAGATCCCCTATCCTTTTGTCAGATGATATTCTAGTAATGGCGTTCCTTCCCATCGTATTTCCAGGAGATCTGTCCCCCAATCTCTTGGATCCTATTCCCAGTATTCATTAGTTCTTCACCAAGGCGAAGTTCAGCCGTATTCCTGTTACTTATTGGTGGATTCGGTAAAGGTTCTGAATTGAACTGAGGAAAAAGCTTATAGGGATGGTTTTGTAACTGTATTTCATTAATCAACCATTCGTCTATTTGTGAGTGGATTGAAAGGTTTGGAATAGCTGGTTCTAAGTTCATTGGTAGTTGTGTTTCAAGAGAGTGAATAAAAACATTTTCATTAACAGGCTTAATAATATTATAGCTTGTCAATATAAAATCTAACTCTTCCTGAGATGGTAACTTTTCAATTTACCTAGAACTTTCCCCAATTTCTATTTCCTTAGGCTTGGGTTTCTCGAGAGGTAAAGCATCGAATTCTATAGGTTCCTCTATGTTTGGTATATACCTATTGAAATCTCTGGAAACCTCTACTCTTACTGGATAGAGATTTAAATTCTGAAGGGCCTCAGAACAGTCACTCATGCTGTTTAGCAAAATACACACAATTACTAGGTTAAAATTCATAACAAAATTTTATAGAAAAACTTTTAAATATTATTTCATAATGGGTAACTATCAAAACAACTGAAAATTAAAACACATTAGGTTTTATTTATAAATTTATTTATTTATTTACTGAATCAAGTTCCTGGTTTATATTTAATAAGGGTGCTAAAACTTGAATCAAAATATTCAAAGATTTGTTTTTACTGCTACAGTGGCTAGCATATAAAGATCTGCCCATACTGTACACAATTAGTCAGATAATAATCACAAAATAGCAATTAATTAATAAAAATTTAGTATTTTCTAAATACTTAATTGGCTTAAATCAGTGGCTTGAGAAGTGGCTCTGATACCACCTTTTTCTGTCACGGCCCTCGTACCCAGTTTGACCCGATCCAAGAGCCGCGGGACAGAAAATCCCGTGGTATTTATTTTTACAGCGGAAGTCTTAACAGGATCGTTTTAAACTTGAAAAATGCCCGAGTATTATTTATTTACACTTCGGGATAAACCCCGTAAATATCATAATTTCATTATTTTACAAACATGTTTATTTATTTATTTGAGCCACCACTTCAAGCTTGATAGTGCTCCGTAGCACGTGTACTTAATTCAGTAGGTCACCTGAAACATGTTGTAAAAAGGTTTTGTCAGCGGGGAAATACTGAGTGAATCATTCATTTTGATAAAATGACACATAGTTATAATTTACAGCATAAGAGCGATTACTATGGCAGTATCTTATTTTATATCTGGCCTTGCCACCCGTGTGACGATGGTCATACCACTATTGGGTCCAGTCACCCAATTAGTGACGTTTTGTCACTGTTAGGTCTTATTAGCCTAACCCATGTTAGGGCTTATTGCCTAACCGTGAGAAATTAGTAATGTGCACAATACCCCACTAGCCAGCGGTTAAGATAACCACGACTTAATCCCTGTAATTATAACCTTTGAAAATAATTTGAGGTATTGTAAAACAGTTGATAAAAGAGAATGACTGACATTGCAGATTTATCGAGCAAGGTATAAGCCTACTGATTAGCCTTGATTAAACCTAATTTAATAATAATGCACACACAACGGGTTAGTAACTTAATACAACAGTTACGTCAATTCACGAGATCAAACCCTCACAATGATTAACAAGTGCAATACTTAATAATTCAATCGGATTCACAACGAATACCAGAGCATAGTCCGAATTCGAACATCACTCAAATATTCAAGTCGAAATCACGACGAATAATCAAAGTAGAAGCTCAATTTGAGCAGCACTCGGACAATCGTTGGATAGTTATAATCGATCGGACGTTGAATCGTAATAGCGATCGAGTTAATACCCTGATTGCGGCAGCACTTCGTGATTATGTGTGTGTTTTTGGACAGTTTTCACTATAACTCGACGTACACAGCGTTTCTGAGCGTCGTTTCAACTCCCAAATTCAAGTCCCAATGTCTGCTATTTATACTGATTTTTGGTTTGGCTTACGGACCGTAAGCCTTATCCCTTACGGTCCGTAAGGGAAACAGTCTAATTATAAGGCGGCTAAGTTCGGGACTAGGCTTGCTGACTTGAACAATTCCACCAATTAGAGTTAAACAACGAGTTTTGAGGATAATTATTCAACTAGGTTTTGCCCTCCTTGAGTTTTAGGGGCCCTGATCCTGATTCCGATTGTTCTGAAAATTTTAGGGCTAATGCAGAATTACTTGGGTGTCTCAATTAGGGTTTTCTTACTGACTAATTATCATCCTAATTATTGATTTTTGTGAGAGTTGTTACAACATAGCACATATCAAAAGGACTTACGGGTTTTGGGTTCGGGTAAAGGTAGGGAATTTTTGGCTTTTTATGTGGCTAACAAAGAAGGATAAACCAAACCATGACAATCTTTATTCACACTGAACTAACAAATACTACAGGTTATTTTCAACCCAAATATATAATGCGAACATACTTCTTTTTCTTTCTTTTCTCTTTTTGTTCTTTTTTTAATTTTTTATCTTTTTATTTAACAAATATCTAAACACGCAAATTGTCATTCATGGTTGGTAATTCAACAGATCACATTGCGTGCAACAAACGAAGGTTGTACAGTTCAAAATGGGTTACTAAGGTTGGTTGGATAAATAATTAAAAATGTAACAGAGAAAGGATCCTAATGCCTTTATCATCTATGTGCATATGCCAAATCCACAGTCTTGGCATGTATCAAACTACACAAGTTCTAAAATAGAGTAACATACGGCCTACCCTCAACAAATGAACATTTATTTCAATTTAAACTAATAGTTCTAGTAGGCTCAAATATCTCACAAAACGAATGGATAAGGGTTACCGACATGTAGCATGTGTACTTCCTAAAGCATGTTACCCCTAGTTAGGCATCTCTTTTCAATTCTCCTCTAAAAACACATTTCAGGATCACCCTCATGAAACTTAAAGGGACAACTATGACAAAGGATCTATGTAAGCTTAATATCTGCAAGAAATCCTTTAGCGATTGAAAATTTTGGTTTTCATGTCGTTTAAACATGCTTGAGATAAAATTTTCAAAATTCTCAATTTTTCACCAATTTCAATCATTCAAGCATCTTATATCACCAATACTACCAATCCTCTCTCGGGTTACCTCATCCCCACACTTAGGATACATTGTCCCCAATGTATGGTCATTTTTATAGATCCAACCCGAGACTCCCAACTAATAATCCATGAGCAACCAATACCCCAACCACACCAACAACTAAACACAAATAAACCACCCCCAACACATAAGTTCACACCACCAAATACAAAAAAAATGCAAGATAAAGAGACACCTGGATGATCAGTAAATCGGTGAGTGTCGGTAGTAGTGCGGCTGCTGCGATCTAACAATGACATAAACATCTCTTGGATTCTTTGCGACTCTAGTCTGTTCAACTCTTTGTGATGGATGTTCTGGTTATATATCACCCGGGATGTTACCAAACATCCCCACACTTGGGTAATTGCATCCGTGGAGATTTAAACATGGTAACCTACAAGAACACATGCACACACCAAAACAAAACAAAAAAAAACACTACTCTACATCCTCGGGCTGCCTCCTAAGAGCGTTAAGTTTATAGGTCTTCAGCCAGACCATACCTTATATGCTCAAGGTGGTTCAGATGAATGCTTGCCTACCAACTTCTCTACATACAATTCCATCCAGTTTTTTCAAGAGGTTTGCAGCTTCACGCCAGTTGGGGTAAACTTTAGCTTCATTTCCCCATGCAATCCCACCATCAGGTGGTTTTCTTTCTTCTGCTCTCCTTCCCACATTCGCCTTGTTCACAAGATCTCCCTAGTTCTCAACCTTAGACCTGTAAACCTCAACACCATTCTCGTTTAGCATGTCCACGCTCACACGTGAAGTGTATTGAGGAACCACTCGTTAGTAGCAACTGTATAACACAACTCATCAATAATATCGTAAGTAATAGATTTTGAAAACACATTAAAACATAACTTACAATTCTCATAACTCATAGTGTTTAATTTCTTTCTACAATCGATTTGGGCAATGGCGGTACGCAAGAACGGACGACCCAAAAATATCTAAGGTTGCTCATTCGTCCTCGATGGTGCATAGTCTAGCACCATAAAATCCACAAGGTTATAGAATTCTCCTAGTTGGATCATCACATCCTTCACAACCCCCCGGTGTTATTTCCCACTCGCATCAGCAAACATCGCCATGTTATCAACTGCATGTAGAGGACCAAAATCGTACTGGTCATACAGGATACCTGGAAGGACAGTCATTCCCGCTCCATAATCCAACAGAGCCCTGTGGAACTTAAATATAACAACCCTACTATAGACCCTTAACATAACCCTAAACGTCCTAAAATACACCCCATATGCGAAAAACGGGCCTAAAATACCTTCATATTTACAAAAAATCAAATAAAAACAAATCTTCACTTCGCTCGCGGGCCGCGACCCATCTCCCTGGTCTGTCGCGGGGCGCGACAACGTGGCACCAGACGACTCCATGATTTGCCACGTCTCCCTTACATGTTGAAGCTAGATAGGTGAGTTGTCAAGGCTAGGGCCTACCCTACTAGTCTCGCAGGCCGCGAGAGAGGAGCAAGGGGGCTTCGCGGGCTACGAGCCGCCCTTCGACCAGCCTTATAGAGGCTTCAGGCCTCATTTGCAAATCGTGCAGAATTTTATTCTCTCTTAATCTCTAGTAGTCTAAACTCTCAGGAATAATACCCCTATAAAGCGAAGCTCTGCCTCATTGTAAGTATTATAACCCTATTTGTTACCCTACACAATCGATCTAGGGCTTCGTAACGCATGTCAAGGCTCTGCCTGACTCAGTCATTGGAGTTCTGTCTCGAGTTGTACGGTTAATGTGATTTGGGTTATTTTACTAACACGTGTGCATTGTTTAATTTTAATAGATAATAACTAGGAGAATCACCAGGAAGCTTTAGTTTTACCTAAATAAACAATGTGAGTACATATTCTTTTTGTCACCTTTTTACCAAAACCTCAAATGTTTTCAATTATGCTTAACAGTAATTGAGTATTTGTAATTCTACAATTACTGCCGGTATGTTGGGATTTTGTATACATTACTTGAAAATCGTTACTATTGCGAATAGTAGCATGACCACAAGTCAGGATGACAGTACCAAAGGGGTAATTAGATACATATAAACAATGTAAATGCGGATGCTCTCAGTTACTGTAAAGATTATAAAACTGTTTTGATTAAACTGGGATGCACTCGCCAGTATCTCTTGCTGATAAAATGTTTTTAAAACGCGTTTCAGATAACTTAATGCGAAGCTAATAGAAGCCAGCTGGAGAGCAATAAAGCCTTAAATTTGTGGCTATAAAAGTTACCAAATAAGAAACGGAGTTTATGTTTTCAATAATTAGGGTTTATCCCTACAAATGTATTGTCAAATAAACTTGGGTTTTATCCCAATCATTACTATAAAAGTTTGGTGTTTAACTCTGATAAAAATATTTCCTAACTACGGTCTTGATATATTCCTCTGCTATATTAATAAACACCGATACCACCCGCTCTGAGTCTCACGACACCCGCTCCCGGGGTAGAAGTAAACGCCAACACACTGAACCAAGTCATAGTGTAAACGATAATAACGGGCCGATAATCCAAGCTCCAATTCCAAAAAGAAGAAGAATCGTCTCCTACGGTTGTTCTTATAAAGAATTATTGGCCTGCAAACCAATAGAATTCTCAGGCAATAAAGGAGCCATTTCAGCCTTGCGCTGGATAGAAAAGACAGAAGTACTGATAAAAATAAGTGATAAAAATAAGTAAATGCGCAGATGAAGATAAGACTATGTTTGCTTCTAATCTTTTTAAGAATGAGCCTTAGAATGGTGGAATGCTATTCTCTAGTCTAGGGGAAGTGACAGAGTTTGTAGTATTGAATGGACCAACTTTAAGGAAATGGTCGAAAGAAAATTCTGTCCTCCCAATGAAAAGGAGCAAATTGTCAATAAGTTCCTAAACCATAAAATGACTGGAATAGATTGCAAAGGTTACACTACCATATTCTTTGAATATGCTAGGATAGTGCCAACCTTAGCCTCACCTGAACTAGTGTTAATCTCCCGTTATATTTGGGGATTAATTAGTGAGATTAGACATGTAGTCAAGGCAGCTAGATCTCAAACCATAGAAGAAGCAGTAGAACTAGCCAACACCCTGACTGATGAATTGGTACGTACACAAGAGGAAAACCAGAGAAAGAACCTAGCTCGAGAGCTTACCCAGGAATTTCGCTACGGTAATTCCAACTGCGGGAAAAGTACAGGGTCTTCCTCTGCACCTTACTAGAAAACTTGCAAAAAGAAACATTATGGAAAATGTGCAAGATATTGTAAGTTCTGCAAGAGACTCGGGCATAAGGAAGAAGAATGTCGATCGAAAGCTAGCAATAGGCTATGCTTCAATTGTGGAGAAGACGGTCACATTAAACCGAACTGTTCGAAACTAGCTCTAGCAACAACTAGCCAAGGTAAGACAAATGAAGGACCTAAGAAGAATGCAAGAGCATTCGTCTTGACAGCTGAGGAAGCCAAGTGATTCCGGATGTGATTGTCGGTACGTTCTTAGTTAATAATATATTTGCCAAAGTATTATTTGACTCTGGTGCAAACCAAAGTTTTATCAATACTTCTTTCTACCAACTTCTCAACCAACCCTTAACTAAACTTCGACAAGACTGCCTGGTAGAAACAGCAAACGGAGAATCCATTAAGATTAGTGAGATCTTGCAGGGAGCAAAAATATAGATTTTGAATCATAACTTTTCAGCTAACTTTTACCCAATGAATCTAGCCGGATTCGATGTTATATTAGGAATGGATCAAAAAAGAGTACAAGTAAGTACACCAACAGGTGAAAAGATCACAATTAAAGGAGATAAGCCAACCAGAACGACAAAATTCATATCTGTGATGAAAGCTGCAAGTTATGAAAGAAAATGAGGAATAGTATATATGATTTTTGTAATCATTAATACTAAAGGAAAAGAATTAAAAGATATTCCTGTAATATCTAAATTCTCAGACGTTTTTCCAGAAGAATTACGTGGATTACCGCCTGATAGAGAGGTTAAATTTATAATTCACCTAATACCAGGAACGGCACCGATTGCCAAGGCACCGTATCGACTAGCACTAACGGAGATGCAAGAACTGAAGAAACAATTGGACGAACTTCTTGACAAAGGTTATATACAACCAAGTTCATCACCATGGGGAGCATCGGTATTGTTTGTTAAAAAGAAGGACGGATTAATGCGTATGTGCATTGATTATCGAGAATTGAACAAGGTTGCGATTAAAAATCGGTACCCACTACCGAGAATCGATGATCTATTCGATAAACTTCAAGGAGCTCGATTCTTTTCTAAGATCGATTTACGTTCAGGATATCATCAACTGAAAGTACAGGAAGAGGACATTCCTAAAACCGCTTTTAGAACAAGGTACGGTCATTATGGATTTACCGTCATGCCATTTGGTTTAACCAATGCCCCAGCCGCATTTATAGACATGATGAACAGGATATGTAAACCATACCTGGATAAATTCATAATTGTCTTTATAGATGATATTCTAATTTACTCTCAGAGTAAAGAGGAACATGCAGAACATCCGCATACACTTCTGACATTGTTGAGAAAAGAGAAGCTTTATGCTAAGTTCTCAAAATGTGAATTCTTGATACAAGAAGTGCAATTCCTTGGACATCTGGTTAATCATGAAGGAATTCATGTGGATCCCACAAAGATCGAGGCAATTACTAAATGGAAAGTCCCTGAATCACCAACAGAAGTAAGAAGTTTTCTTGGACTGGCAGGATATTATAGACGGTTTATCCAAGATTTCTCTAGAATAGTCATTCCATTAACCAAACTGACCTGCAAATCAGTTAAGTTTGAATGGGGACCGAAACTGGAAGAAGCCTTTAGGATTCTTAAGCAAAGATTAACCAACACACCCATATTCGCATTACCAAAAGGAAATGAAGACTTTATAGTCTATTGTAATGCGTCTAAGTTAGGATATGGATGTGTGTTGAAGCAGCGCCAAAAGGTTATAGCTTATGCTTCTAAACAACTTAAGAAACATGAAGAAAATTGCACAACCCATGATCTAGAGTTAGGAGCCATAGTTTTTGCCCTTAAGATTTGGAGACACTATTTATATGGAAATAGGTTTGTTGTCTTCATGGATCATAAGAGTTTAAGATATATTTTTGGGCAAAAAGAATTAAATATGAGACAGAGGCGATGGATGGAAATTCTTAGTGATTATGATTGTGATATCCAGTATCATGCATGAAAGGCTAATGTAGTAGCCGATGCTTTAAGTCGAAAGTATCATGAGAAGCCAAAACGAGTACGTTCTCTCAGGTTAAATCTACAAGTAGATTTTAATGAGAAAATTAGAGAAGTATAGAAAATAACAGTCAAGGACGATGCTGAAAATTTAAAAGGAATTATTAAGGAATTAGAATAAGGATCAGATGGAATTTGGAAATTCCATAAGAAAAGAATCTGGATACCTAAACAAGGAAACCTACGCCACTGAATTCTAGAAGAAGCTCGTAAGTCTAAATATACGATACATCCGGAAGTGATAAGATGTATCAAGATCTAAGAAAGAATTTCTGGTGGATAGGAATGAAAAAGGATATAGCAAACTATGTTGCTAAATGTCTAACATGTTCACAGGTTAAAGCTAAGCATAAGAAACCCTCAGGATTATTACAGCAATTAGAAATGCCAATATGGAAATGGGAATTAATAACAATGGACTTTGTTACCAAATTACCCAAGACAAGAAAAGGAAATAATACAATCTGGGTGATTGTTGATAGATTGACCAAATCTGCTCATTTCTTACCAATGAAGGAAACTTTCAGTATGGAACAGTTAGCCAAGCTATATGTAAATGAAATAGTTTCATTACATGGAATTCCTTTATCTATTGTATCTGATAGAGATAGCCGTTGTCACACCCCGACCGATGGCGGAAACATCGGGATGAGACGAACAAATTGCTCAAAACATCATAACACTACATGTGACAATATAATTAAGTTTCATTTATTAAAATTGCAAAGTTTCATACATTGTCATAAAAGGAAGTACCAAACATTAAACATAGTTTATTTCAAAAGTGGGTTTCTAGGCCATCCTAGTCATTTCTTCAAATCTTGACTTCCTCATCCTGCAGTATGCATTTAAAATAAAGTCAACAAAACATGTTGGAGAGTACACAAGTTTGAATATAGTATAATATGTTTGAAATAGTTTAACATGCTCAAATCCACGTGACTACATGAGTTCATATTAACAGTTATACTCGTAACGATGATATCTGTCACACCCCCAAAATCCACCTGCGGAGTATCACCGCTTGGGAGCGTGACTGACCAGGATCAAGCCACCAATCATATTGAACATGCATATAGTATTAAGTAAGATAAAGGAAAACCATCCGTTCAATACAAAAGGTGTTCAAAACATGTTATTGTTTTAAAGTGTAGCGGAAGCATAGTAATAATCCAACAATAGTAAATAGTTCAAATGTTATAATAGTTCAGCATAGAAACCACGAATCCTTGTCCACAACGACCCGCTTCTCCAGTGCAAGCTCCAAGTACCTAACGATCTGCAAGGCATGTAACAGAATGGTCAACAAACTAGTTGAGCGAGTTCACAGTAAGTAAATGTGTAACAGTAAGTAACAGGTGGCTCTACAGGGCCGATAGTAAGTTATGCTGGTGGGGGCTTCCCATGTTAAGTTACCACTAGACTATTCGTATTATTATCCCTGTTCTTCGTCCGAGAACAGAAGTGTGTATAAAGTGTGCGTAGGTTTTACGCACGTATCCTTCGTAACCTGAGGATAGGAGTAAGTAATGCGTACACGTAGGTTTTACGTGCGTATCCTTCGTAACCGAGGATAGAATGGCATGTGAACCCGTAGGTGTTATCCCAACCTACGTAACCGTCCTGACATCCGAGGACATGATAGGTGACAGTCTAGTAAAGCATATGTACGTTCCTTTCAATAACAGCCCTTAACCCATTCCCACAACCCGGGAATCCCATGCCTTAGTAGGAGTGTGAACTCACCTTGGTTTGCTCGGTATGCTAAGTTATGCACTCACAAGTAATTAATCACGTCCTAGTGTTTGCACGTATAACAAATCAGTTCATGTTCGCAATTGTACGCAAGCAGTTTAATGTTCACATAACAGTCAGTTGCATAACAGCACACACGTATTATTTCACCTTGCACGAATACAGATGCTAACATTCATCTCTAAGCATGGCATGCCAATTAAATCCAGCATATAATCAATCAGTCAAAGTATGTTCATAATCCCTAACATCCTTCGAATCCAGTCACTATCTTTCGACAACAGTAATCACAATTATCTTTCGGAAACAATTATCACAATTATCCTTCGGACCAATGTTATGTTCCGAATCCTATGTCATCTTTCGGCCAACCTATCTTTCGGTCCAACTATCTGTCGGTCCAACTATCTTTCGGTCCAATAATGGTTCGGTCCAACTAGTATCTTTCGGTCAAAGTTATGGTTCGACTAACAAGCATCCTTCGACAACAACTATGTTTCGAGTAGTAACATCTTTCGACAATTAACAGTTACGTTTGATCACCATCAGTTACGGATATCATGCAGCCAAATACAGAAACAGAAACCCTAATCATCTACAGCCGTCATCATCATAACAATCATCATCTATCATGCATGTCCAAACAAATCACAACAAGTACCAAATCTTAACAGTACATCTACATAACGAGTATCATACAAGCACGATTCCTCACTACAATCGATCTATAATATTGATTAATAATCCGAACAGAATACCAAAGATCCTAATTGATAGCAGGTTTAGATCTTTGCGTTTAAACTAACCATACCGTGTTCACTTGTTTCGTTTTCGTTTACCATAATCAACATCATCACAATATATCCGATTAGCATCTATATCCGATTAACATTCATATTCGATTAACATACGTGTCTGGTTAACATACAAACATATTGCAAGACAACTGGAAAAATCACGAGATCATATACACATAAAGCATCACATACTAACCGGAAATCTGGATTACGTAATGAAATCCTTTGAACAGAGTGTAGGTCTGCTATATGCCGTCACACATACAAGGGAACCGAAAGCTCTAGGGTTTTGCCGATCAAAAATGTTATTACGTAAAGTTTCTAATCCAACTTATATTAAATCGGCAGTGGGCCAAGGCCCATTTGAAAGACTGGGCCGAAACATATCGAAGGATATGTTTCGTGATCCTTCGGGCCGAATGATGTCGAAGGATATGTTTCGTGCTCGAAGGATATGTTTCGTGGTCCTTCGAGTCCTTCGAATCCTTCGAACTATGTTTCGATCTAGACTAAGTGTTTAATAATAATTCTAATAATAATTCCAATATTATTTGACGATATGTCTCATTAAAACACAACGAGTACAATTACAAGTCCATAATTCAAACAGCTAGACAGTCAAAGTCAACACGCATTTAATGCGAAAGTGAAAGTCAGAAATTCAAGTTGTCACAATATCTATGTGTTCAAACCAAAGTTTAACGCAATTAACATAGCCTAACCCTAGAAGGGTGGTAAATGAGTAACATAGAATAAACCTAACAATACCCATAATATTATGGGAGGGGCGTTTCTCAACCTACAGCGCTGCCATTGTTAGGGGAGGCTTGCAAAGTTAATGAACACACAGTCATAAATGTTTAACAGTAGCATAACGTGATTAACATGAGTCAAATAGATTCACATGAAATGTGGATTGAGAGTGCAAAAATGTTTAACATAGTGTGTTTGATATAGAAATGCATACAGCACCCAAAAGTGTAAAATAGAAAATGGGTCATGTATACTCACATTAGGTTGCGTTGCATTTTTCTTGGAAAAGACTAAGAATCAAGAGTTTGCCCAAGAGAATGTGCACAAGAGATTTACCCTATTAATTTTGAGGATTATTAAATATTGGGAATTTAGAGATTATTTAAATAACAAGGCATTTATAAAAATAATATTAACATTTCTAAAGTGAAATATTAATATGTCTTATTTTTATATCTTGTATTTAATGAAAAAAATGTCAATTTATTTTATAAATAAGTTAATATAATAATACTGATTTGTATATAATATGAAAATAATATTTCTGATTTTACCAACATATTATAAATATTATTACTAAAATTTTGGATTATATAAATAATAATTCCTGATTATTAAGCACTTAAAAATAACAATTCTGATATATATAAATAAATATTATAGATTAATAATTCTGTTTTAAAATAATAAATCTGATTATTATATATAAAATAATAATTCTAATCTAAATAAAATAGTAAATCTATTTATTACATAATAATTCTGATTTAGATAAAATAAAATAATAAATCTGATTATATAGAATAATAAATCGGATTAATAATTCGGATTTAAATAGTAAAATAATAATTCTAATTATATATATATATATATATATATATATATATATATATATATATATATATAGGACAAAGATCCGTTAGGAACCACCCCTTATTGCGAGAACCGCGAGAACCAGTGTGAACACAAACAGTAATTCCTAAAAAAATCTAAAAAACACTCAAAAAAATTTTTTTTTATTTTTTTACTATTTTTTTTGAAAAAATCGCTATATTTTGTTAATAAAAAAAATAAAAACAAATTTAAAAAAAAAAAATTTCGAGTAACAGTTATCCATGCACATGTGCATATGTGTCGTTTCTTTGTCAAATTCCGTAATTCATTACAAATAATAGTCAATTGCACTTTCATTTACACTACTACGTGTAATACACTATCTTTTACATTACCAATGTTAGAAATGCACATGTTCATCTATATGTATCAACAGGAAATAAGGTGTTTTGGTACACTACTTTCTCTTTCATCTATCATTACATCCATAATACACAAGCATGCACATGTGCATTTCTGTCATTTCTTTGACAAATTCCGTTTTGGTACACTACTTTCTTTTTTGATTTTTTTTAGATTTTATTTTGTGTTCACATTGGTTCTCGCGGTTCTCGCAATAAGGGTGGTTCTCGCATGAACCTTACCCTATATATATATATATATATATATATATATATATATATAAAATGAAAATTCTGATTATTATAAAATAATAATTCTGAATATTTAAAATAATCTGATTATTATAATAATTCTGAATAAAATAATAAATCTGATTAAATAAAGAATAATAATTCAGATTTTAAATAATACTTTAAATAATAATTCTAAAAAAATAAATCTGATTTATTTTGTAAAAAAAATTCTGATTATATATAAAAAACCGAAATAATAATTCTGTTTTAAAAGTTCAGATTTAGAAATAAATCTGTTTAATAATATTTCTGATAATATTAATATCTAATAATAATAATAATAATATTAATAATAATAATACTAATAGGTAATAATAATATTAATAACAATATTTATATTACTGTAATAGTAATATTAACACAAAACAAAGAAATCGAAATCCAAAAACGTAAAGCCGGAAAAGAAGAGGGTACCGGACTGTTGCAGACGGCGGCAGACGGCGGTGGGTGGTGGTTTCCGGTGGTTCGCAGCGGCGAAGGTGGTGATCGGTGGTTCTCCGGCAAAGGTGAACGAAGACTCGAATCGGTTGCGATTTGTTTCGGTTTGTTTCGGGTGTGAAGGAACGATCATGAAGGTTAGTCGGGTTTTTATAGAAGTAGGACGTCGGTTACGAACATGAAGGGTCTCGGTTTTCCGGTAAACAAGCCAACAGTCGGAGAAGACGATCGGTTTAGGCGGTTATATTTGAATTTAGCGTATTTAATTAGCGGTTAAATATCATTCGGTTTCAAGATATGCCGGATGTGGCATGCCCGACCGAGTGGTTAGTCGCTTGTTTGTTAAGTGCATGGTCCCGAGTTCGATTCTTGTCCCGCGCGGTTCAACCCCCCTTTTTTTTACTAACATATATCCTGACTAACTGGGTTAGTCACTAACTGAGTTTTCTAACTCAGTTAGTGCTGCCCTTTGATAAAATTAACCTGGTTAGCTGATTTAACCAGGATTAGCTAACCAGGTTAGTTTAACTAACCAAAATGATCAAAAATCATAAAAAATTCAATTTTAAATATTTATTTATTTAATTTTAATTATTAGTTTACTTATTTAAAATATTAATAAAATAATATAAAAATTATTTTAACCCAAATTTTGATATTTTTACCGAATTAACGTATAAATTCCCGATTTTTGTACGGTTTAGGGTAATCTCTTGGCAATGATGAATTTGAGAGCTGAGATTAAGATGTATTTTCACTGTTTTTACGTGTTTAACATAGTTTAACATGTTATCAATTGTTTTGACAATACATAGTATTCAAACACAAATATGAATAAAATAATGCACTTTCATTATGATTTCAAGTCTCGAGTACAATTTGGGAATAAAACCAAATACCACAAAGGTACAACTTACAAAAATAGAAAGTACAAGTAGACTTGCCAAAAATGGAAAGATCGAAAATACGAGGTGTCACACTCTCCCCTACTTTAGGAGATTTCGTCCTCGAAATCTTAAAGAGAAAGGACTGAACGAAGAGTAAAGTAATGGTCACAACATGGATGTTGAGTGCGAGGAAGTAATAACGAGAAACGTAAAATCAACAGTGATGGACTTGCCATCAGAAATTTTGACTAGGAATGACTTGGGGAGTTTCGAGTGAGTACAGTTTAACATAGATTCAAATTTAACAAATACAAATCCTTACGCGAGTATCGAGGTAATAGGGTTGTTAAAGAAAAAGCGTACCATCAGTGACTTCATTGTCGTCTTGGGTTTGCTGTCGTTCTTGATTCCATAGAGGACATTGTGGGCGAAGGTGTGTAGTGTCTCCACACTTGTAGCATGCGCGTACTTTGTTGACTGACTCTTGGTGTTGGAACTTTCATTTCCTGCCTTCGCTGCCACTTGCTTGGGCTTTAGTGTTAGTGGTAATCTGGTTGGCTATCTTGGTGGATGTTGCAATTTGTTTATCGCGAACGCGATTGTTGTTTAGGCTAGCTGCTAGACGATAGACAGCCTCGATGTTGTCAAGTTTGGCTGCTTCGATGGTATCACGCATCGTAGGAGGCAACCCATTAATATATTTCCGAATGGTGCGTTCTGTGGTCAACACCAAATGAGGCACGATAAAACACAACTGCTTGAACCGGGTAGTGTATGCAAGGTTTTCATCTCCAATTTGTTTGAGAGTCCAGAACTCTTCTTCTAACTTCTGCTGCTCATGAGGAGGGCAGAATTCCTCCATCATAAGCTGTTTGAGTTCTTCCCAAGACAACGCGTAGGCTAGTCCATTGGATCGAATGTTTCTCTCGTTAGTCCACCAGTCTAGTGCCCTGGCTTGGAAGACACCAGTGGCACTTCGAACCTTGAGTTCCTCTGGGCATTCACTATTTATGAATGTGACCTCTATGCTGTCAAACCATTCCAACATAGCTGTCACACCATCCTTCCCAGTGAAAGTTTTGGGGTTACAGGCAGTGAAGTGTTTGTAGTTGAATGAGACTGGTTTAGGCTGAACTACGCGAGAAGTTTTGGAGTCGAAAGTTCATGAAATCATGTCGCACGCCGTTACTAAACGCATACGTTTTTCAGTCGCGTTAAACAGCCTACTCGATCGGTTGGGCTGTCCGATCGGCTGGGCTAGCCGATCGGCTAGCAGCTATAGCAGTTAACAAAAACGTCACCGTATCCTGACTTGCTTTACATACAAAACATATACAACTATACAAAATATGACTACATGCTGACGGAAGCTACAGACGTTATTGCACTAACACCTTGACAACTCGGCCAATGTCTTGCAATGCCACTCTTCGAATCCGTATACCCGAACCTGCATTCCCAACTTTGTTGGTTGGAGTGATAAGCTTAGGTACTGCTGCTCATGAGGAGGGCAGAATTCCTCCATCATAAGTTGTTTGAGTTCTTCCCAAGACAACGCGTAGGCTAGTCCATTGGATCGAATGTTTCTCTCGTTAGTCCACCAGTCTAGTGCCCTGGCTTGGAAGACACCAGTGGCACTTCGAACCTTGAGTTCCTCTGGGCATTCACTATTTATGAATGTGACCTCTATGCTGTCAAACCATTCCAACATAGCTGTCACACCATCCTTCCCAGTGAAAGTTTTGGGGTTACAGGCAGTGAAGTGTTTGTAGTTGAATGAGACTGGTTTAGGCTGAACTACGCGAGAATCACCAGAATGATTTGGAGTGCTGGAGGCTTGAATCTCAGACACTATCTTTGGCACGATTCTGGCAATCTGATTTGCCATGAACGTCATCATTTTCTTTTTGGAGTTAGCCTTGGATTTTCTGGGAGAGTGAGAGTACTGACGAGATGACGACATCTAGAAATTCAAAACAAGAAATGGATGAGACTTTAATCATAATGTTTTTGTTTAGGAAAAATTGATTTCATGTATGCATCACATAGCACATTGCTTTTCACATAAATTGTCAAATAGTTTCACATAGAATTACATAGTATTGCACATAGAATAACATGATGTTACACATAGAATATCATGTATGATGAAAGCAAGATAAATTTAGTTTGTTCACGATGGAGTAATTATTAATTGTTTTAGATTGCGATAATAACGTGATTCGTGTTCCCAAACTTGAAATGAAGATAACGCTCAAATGTAAATCACATGATAATTGAGATAACATAAAAAGAGATTTATCATAAAAATATGGATTGTCACGGAACGTAACATAAGACTATTCCAAAGTGAATCGAAATCCTTTTCGAATTAAGGAGACGTGCTTTGGCCTAATAGACAAATACTCTCATCGAGGAGCGACTAACGATATTTGTCCTTCCAGTTACTACACGTCCTTAGTCGATTGGGAAAATCGAAACTTTGGCGAGATCGAAAATCAAGGAATGGGACTAGTTAACAAGATGCGAGTTTCACCTCTAACTTGATAACATCGTACCCTGATGTGGTTGGTACTAATCCAAAGATGAGGGTCCACTAGAATATGAAATGGAAACTCCCATCAAGGTTTGGATATAACTCCTAACTTGAGGGTAGATTTCGTGCAAAAATCAAAGTATAGCTGAGTGAAAATCATCACCAAGTGTGGGAATCACCCCTATCTTGATGAATCATTTCGATTATGTTACATGAGTGTCTTCACAGCTTCCATGTGTGTATTGTGTTAGCCTTAGGAAAGGCTTGTATATTAGAAGTCCAAAAGAATAGAGGGAAGCAAAGAAGAGAGAAGGGAATATTGTCTTAAACAGCAAATAAACGAGAAAGCTCCTAAACTACAGACTAGGTAAAAGCATTCCTACTTTTCCTAATTCCCTATAGTTATGGCTCTGATACCAATCTGTTACACCCCAACCGATGGCGGAAACATCGGGATGAGACGAACAAATTGCTCAAAACATCATAACACTACATGTGACAATATAATTAAGTTTCATTTATTAAAATTGCAAAATTTCATACATTGTCATAAAAGGAAGTAACAAACATTAAACATAGTTTATTTCAAAAGTGGGTTTCTAGGCCATCCTAGTCATTTCTTCAAATCTTGACTTCCTCATCCTGCAGTATGCATTTAAAATAAAGTCAACAAAACATGATGGCGAGTACACAAGTTTGAATATAGTATAATATGTTTGAAATAGTTTAACATGCTCAAATCCACGTGACTACATGAGTTCATATTAACAGTTATACTCATAACGATGATATCTATGTGTTCAAACCAAAGTTTAACGCAATTAACATAGCCTAACCCTAGAAGGGTGGTAAATGAGTAACACAGAATAAACCTAACAATACCCATAATATTATGGGAGGGGCGTTTCTCAACCTACAGCGCTGCCATTGTTAGGGGAGGCTTGCAAAGTTAATGAACACACAGTCATAAATGTTTAACAGTAGCATAACGTGATTAACATGAGTCAAATAGATTCACATGAAATGTGGATTGAGAGTGCAAAAATGTTTAACATAGTGTGTTTGATATAGAAATGCATACAGCACCCAAAAGTGTAAAATAGAAAATGGGTCATGTATACTCACCTTAGGTTACGTTTTTCTTGGAAAAGATTAAGAATCAAGAGTTTGCCCAAGAGAATGTGCACAAGAGATTTACCCTATTAATTTTGAGGATTGTTAAATATTGGGAATTTAGAGATTATTTAAATAACAAGGCATTTATAAAAATAATATTAACATTTCTAAAGTGAAATAATAATATGTCTTATTTTTATATCTTGTATTTAATGAAAAAAATGTCAATTTATTTTATAAATAAGTGAATATAATAATACTGATTTGTATATAATATTAAAATAATATTTCTGATTTTACCAACATATTATAAATATTATTACTAAAATTTTGGATTATATAAATAATAATTCCTGAGTATTAAGCACTTAAAAATAATAATTCTGATATATATAAATAAATATTATAGATTAATAATTCTGTTTTAAAATAATAAATCTGATTATTATATATAAAATAATAATTCTAATCTAAATAAAATAGTAAATCTATTTATTACATAATAATTCTGATTTAGATAAAATAAAATAATAAATCTGAATATATAGAATAATAAATCTGATTAATAATTCGGATTTAAATAGTAAAATAATAATTCTGATTATATATATATATATATATATATATAAAATAAAAATTCTGATTATTATAAAATAATAATTCTGAATATTTAAAATAATCTGATTATTATAATAATTCTGAATAAAATAATAAATCTGATTAAATAAAGAATAATAATTCAGACTTTAAATAATAATTCTAAAAAAATAAATATGATTTATTTTGTAAAAAAAATTCTGATTATATATAAAAAACCGAAATAATAATTCTGTTTTAAAAGTTCAGATTTAGAAATAAATCTGTTTAATAATATTTCTGATAATATTAATATCTAATAATAATAATAATAATATTAATAATAATACTAATAGGTAATAATAATATTAATAACAATATTTATGTTATTGTAATAGTAATATTAACACAAAACAAAGAAATCGAAATCCAAAAATGTAAAGCTGGAAAAGAAGAGGGTACCGGACTGTTGCAGACGGCGGCAGACGGCGGTGGGTGGTGGTTTCCGGTGGTTCGCAGCGGCGAAGGTGGTGATCGGTGGTTCTCCGGCGAAGGTGAACGAAGACTCGAATCGGTTGCGGTTTATTTCGGTTTGTTTCGGGTGTGAAGGAACGATCATGAAGGTTAGTCGGGTTTATATAGAAGTAGGACGTCGGTTACGAACATGAAGGGTCTCGGTTTTCCGGTAAACAAGCCAACAGTCGGAGAAGACGATCGGTTTAGGCGGTTATATTTGAATTTAGCGTATTTAATTAGCGGTTAAATATCATTCGGTTTCAAGATATGCCGGATGTGGCATGCCCGGCCGAGTGGTTAGTCGCTTGTTTGTTAAGTGCATGGTCCCGAGTTCGATTCTTGTCCCGCGCGGTTCAACCCCCCTTTTTTTTACTAACATATATCCTGACTAACTGGGTTAGTCACTAACTGAGTTTTCTAACTCAGTTAGTGCTGCCCTTTGATAAAATTAACCTGGTTAGCTGATTTAACCAGGATTAGCTAACCAGGTTAGTTTAACTAACCAAAATGATCAAAAATCATAAAAAATTCAGTTTTAAATATTTATTTATTTAATTTTAATTATTAGTTTACTTATTTAAAATATTAATAAAATAATATAAAAATTATTTTAACCCAAATTTTGATATTTTTACCGAATTAACGTATAAATTCCCGATTTTTGTACGGTTTAGGGTAATCTCTTGGCAATGATGAATTTGAGAGCTGAGATTAAGATGTATTTTCACTGTTTTTACGTGTTTAACATAGTTTAACATGTTATCAATTGTTTTGACAATACATAGTATTCAAACACAAATATGAATAAAATAATGCACTTTCATTATGATTTCAAGTCTCGAGTACAATTTGGGAATAAAACCAAATACCACAAAGGTACAACTTACAAAAATAGAAAGTACAAGTAGACTTGCCAAAAATGGAAAGATCAAAAATACGAGGTGTCACAGCCGTTTTACTTCTCATTTTTAGACAAGTTTCCAAAAAGCAATGGGAACCAGGTTAAATCTAAGCACCGCTTATCATCCTCAAACGAACGGACAAAGCAAAAGGACAATACAAACAATGGAAGATATGCTTAGAGTCTGTGTAATTGATTTTGGAGGAAATTGGGACGACCATTTACTATTAATAGTGTTAGTACATTAATGTCTATCGCCTCCGTCATCTCAGTTCGTAGCAGAAACAGAAGAACTTTGTGTTTACAATGTAATATCTTGTTACTAAAAGGCAAGGTGGCATTATTGTAAATAAGGAAAGATTCCTTATCACCTTTGGCCTATAAATAGAAGCCTTAGGCTTTTAGTTAAGGACTTTTGCCATTTTGATCTTTGGAGCTTAGAGGTTAGAGAGAGAAGCTAGAGAGAGAAAGTAGAGAGAGAAAGGCAAAAGGTGATTCACGGTTCTTGTATCTTTTCAGATCTATCAAAGAATCACATTAATAGTACGTCTCGTGTGTTTCGGTTATTCACGTTCACGGTTTCCGCACGTCGAACGTGTCATACGCAATCGTTTCGGAGTCAAACCGGTCCTAACAAGTGGTATCAGAGCAGGAGCTCGATTGCACAGATCAAACGCACGAATACGCACAGAAATCCTTCAGATTCAGAGTCGAATTTACTCAGATTTGTCAAATTTCTTCATACTTTCTTGTCCTTCACGTTTTTATCTGAAAATCGCAAAATTAACAGTGTTTTTACGGTTGAAATTGGATGAAATTTTGATATGTTGTGCGCCTATATCTGATCTATGATCCTACAAATTTTCAGGTCAAAATTCCAAGCCGTTTGGGAGAAATCTGCATTTTTGTGAACTTTTTGCTGAAACCGTTCGTCAAACTGTTCATCAGTTCTTGTTCGATCGAACTAGCAACTCGTTCGAACAGGTTACTCGATCGAATAGGATTTTGGTTCGAACAGGAAGTTTAATCGAACAGGAACTTGAATCGAGTAGACCACTCGATCGGCCAGTCAAGTCGTTCGAACAGCAGAAGTTGGATCGAGTAGGCAAACCGTTCGGTTAGGCTACTCGAACGGCTAGCAAAGTGCTAACCGTTCGAACAGGAAGTTATCACTCAAACAGGAATTTTGGATCGAACAGGAATTTTGAATCGAACAACTGTTCGATCGGTTGGCCTAATCGAACGGCTAGCACCTCCTGTTCGATCGAATAGAAACCTCAGACATTCATTAAAAACGTTGACTTGTTGACCTAGCCGAACGACTAGGACTCACCTCCTTTTTCAACCAATCGAACAGCTGGTTAAACCGTTCGATCAGCAGACGTTGTGTATTGTTAAAGTGTTTTTAAAAGATCCCAACCGATCGGCTAGCATGTGCTAACCGATCGGCTAGCAAACTCTTGATCGAACAGCATATTAGTGCACTTCAATCGAACAGCTGTTCGATCGGATAGAAAGTCATTCACTCGAACAGCATAACATTCATTAAACACTTTGACTTTTTTGACTCTGTTCGATCGAACAGCACAGCATTTCTAGCCGAACGACTAGCACCACCGCTACAATCCTTCAATCGAACAGCTGTTCGATCGGCTAGCAAAGTCCCACTCGAACAGCAATACCTTCCTACTCGATCGAACAGTATCCTTTCCTACTCGATCGAACAGAGACCTTTTCTACTCGATCGGCTAACAACACTTCCCACCCGATCGGCTAGCAATCCCTCCCACTCGATCGACTAGCATTCATTTTCACCCGATCGGCTAGCAAAACCCCCATCCGATCGGTTGATAATAATCAAATTGAGAAAGTATTTTAGAATTGATTTGGATCATATAAATTTTTAAATCAAATCAAATCAATTAACTTTCAAAATCAAGTTTGTTAAAAGTCTTTGAACTAATCGGTTGTTTACAAAATTCATTCAGGTGATTCAAGGTAGTTCAAAGAAAAAGCATCATGGCTGAAGAATTTTATAACACGTTTTTCAACGCATTCACATCTGAATCATCCGAAGTTACAACTGTTACACCAAAAACCATCACGAAGGCAATCAATGAGAACATCAAGCATGATAATTTCTACGGAACGCATTCTAAACCACCAACGCTTGAAAGCATTGAAGATTACACTTGGTGGAAAGAAAGATTTATTAATTGGGCAAAAGCGTATGCACATGAAAGTTGGTTTTGTCTTGAGTACGGATATGAAAAGCCAAAAGATGACAAAGGTGAAGATTTACAGTTCAAAAAATTCTCCAGAGACGACAGAGCAGAATTTGCCGCCGAACAAAGGATGATCGCATTGATACAGTCAGCAATTAGAAACGATATATTTGCATTATTAAATCATAGCGGGACATCCAAATCGGTTTGGGAAGCTTTACGTATTAAAGCTGAGGGTGGCAAACAAATTAAAAAGAACAAAATCGCGCTAATTAAAAAAGAATTTGATCTTTTTGATAGTTTAAAAGGAGAATCGGTGAGACAAATGATAGAAAGATTTTGTCACCTAAAAATTGAACTCGAAAGATTTGAAATTGCTAAAACAAGAGAAGAAATCATCGATAAAGTGATTGAAGCGTTACCACGAGTTGATCAGTGGCAAACGTTTGTGTTTATTTTGAAAAATGATGATTCATATGATACAATTTCTCTTGATACATTATTTGAAAAGATTGAAAGTCATGATCTAGAGCTGCAGAAGCAAAGCAAGATGACAGAGTCTTCACGACAACAGAATGTCGGCTTGTATTACAAAAGTAGTGTACTTTCAGAGAAAGGCGTTGGTTCACCAAAAACAGCATTCGTTGGTGAAAAAATGAATGAATCTCAAACAACGTCAACAAGTCATCATTCTGGATATCATTCATCTTCACAAACAAATTCAGAAGACACAGATGAAATTTTATGCAACATTGCTCTTAAACTGAAAAATTCTCCAGCAATGAGTATCAATGCAGCGAAGCAGCAAATGAGCTTTCTTGCATCTGTCCTGGAATCATATGAAGGTCTGGTAGCTGGAAAAATCGGTAATTCTGAACTGACGAAAGAAGACTACGACCAGATTGATCCAGAGGAGATGGAGCTTATTGATATTCGTTGGTGTTTAGCAAGCTGCATTCGGAGAGCTCAAAGATACATGGAAATTACTGGGAAACAATCTCTTGGTGGTCCATCAACAAAGCTTGGATTCGATAAGTCAAAAGTGACCTGTTTCAAATGCAAGCAAAAGGGTCATTTCAAAAGAGAGTGTAAGAATGCAGAAGTTGCTGAAAGAAATGAACGTCCTTTCAATGATGATTATTATCAAAAGGCGATCTACCATCAAAGCAGAGAAGAGCCAAAGTTGATTGAAGATAGACCAAAAACAACTTCAAGAGCTTGTCCTGTCATATATCCTGATGAAGGATATGATTGGTCTCAAATTTGTCCAGAAGAAGATCGAAATGATATTGTTCGCAAAACAGCTCATGGGAAAGCTACGACAGCACCAAGAAAGTTTGCGAATGTTGCTGAAATTAAAGAAGAAAAAGAACCTGCTAAAAACCATGAAGAAAAGATTGAGAACAAAGAGAAAACTCGAGAAGAGATCTTGAGTGAGAAAACACATAAAGAAAGAGATGTGGTTTACAGAAGAATGGATGAGATGCAGGAAGAATATGAGAATGCTGTCAGCAACAAACGATGGGACAAGAAGAGAGAGTGTTATTACAACAGAGAAGGAGAACCAGTTGTTCCAAAGAAAGATATAATCTTTGATGATGTTCTTCTTGCTGTCCCGTTGAGAGCTGAATATTACAGAAGAGTGACGAAAGATGATGCATATGTTAAACAATACGAGAAAGATATCCGATATGCTATGCTGTCATGCTTGAGAAAAAGGGATGAAGAGAAAATGAAGAAGAGTGTTGAAGAGATGGTAGTTAATCTGAAGAAGGTTGCTGAAGAAGTCGAAACAGAAGCTGTAGAAGCTGAAGTGGTGAAAGAAATTGAAGAACAGCAAATTGAAGAAGAAGAAATGAAGGATGTCAAGTCAGATGCTGGTGATGTTGGCGAAGAAGTAAGTGTTGAACAAAAGCTGAATGATGCTGAGATGAAGCAGTCAGAGGAAGCTGAAAACACCGAAGTGCCAAACACTGAGGTACATTCTGATTCTGAATTCTTAAAACCAGCTGAACAGTGCAAGAAATGCATGGAACAGTGCAGAGCTTGTACTGAAAAAGATGAGAAATTCAGAACAAAAGAACTTGAATTCACAAAAATCGAAAACATTTTCAAAAATAAATGCAAAGAAATGTTAGAAAAAGAAAAGGTTTTTAAAGAAAATGATGAAAAACTTTCTGAAAAATGTAACAAATTGGAAAAAGAAAATAAAGTTTTGAAAGAAAACGTTTTGAAAATAACAAATGAATGTGAACAAAAAGAAATTGCTTGTCAAGAAATGAAAAAGGAATATGATTCAATGAAATTATCATATGAGGTTATAAAAGAGTCATATGAAAAAGTGAAAGATGAAATGAAATATGCTCAATCAAGAATGAATTATATGTCTGAAACAACAAAAGAGCTTAAACGAATGTATGCTATAAAACAAGATGTTGTTAATTCCTATATTGAGGATGTTGCTAAGCTAAAGCAACAGATTGTTGATTTAGAACAGGAAAACAACAAGTTAAAAAGTTACCATGTGTCGTCATATGTGCTTGAACGAATTTTCAATATAAAACCGGGTGATGGTGAGTCTGAGCAGAACAAGAAAGGCATTGGCTCAGAGTTTCATCAAGTTCCACCACCGGAAAAGTTTGCATTTTATGATGAGGAAAAGGTCGAAAAAGCTTTCAACATGGTAGACAAATTGCCAGACAACATTGACATAACCTATTCCAAATCTGATGATATTCATGATTCAGAGGTGGTAGGTAAAGTCGTTGAAAGTGTCTTGAACGAAGAGTCGGTTCATACAGGTAAATCTGAATCACATGATGAAGATGAAGGAAATCTTCATGATGCATATCTAAAGAACACAAAATCTGAGAAAAGTTTGAATGATGATTCAAAGGGATTGGTTTATACCATGATTGGATCGGACAAATTATTCTTAGACGTTGTATTCCCGATTCAGAATGTGATTTCAGAAAAGATTGACAAAGTTTTCAAGATGGTTGAGATTGAAAAATCTGAAATTCCAAAATTTGCTGGTAAAGGTCACAAAACTTTTTATAACAAACCTGGTTACAAGAAGAAAAACATGAAGGCTGGGTTGGGTTATAAGAAGAAACAAAATTGGAATAAAAATAAAACTCCGAATTTTCAGGCAAAAATGAACTTCGTCCACGGAACAAGTTCAGAAGAAGAGAAAGAACTCAAATTTAGACAACAGTCAAATGAAGAGTTTCAGGCCCAGAAAAAACAACAACAACAGGTCAAAGATGTTTCAAAGAGAACATGCTTTAAATGTGATCAAACAGGACATCTTGCTCGCAAATGTCCAAATCTGAAACCTGTTGGTGTTGAGACGAAAAAGAAGTCTGTTTATGTTCAAACACAGAAATATGAAGTTGTGAATCAAAAGTCAACCAAGTTTGAATCAAAGCAAACTTGGAAGCCAAAATTGTCAAAGGCTGACTCACAACAAACTTGGAAACCAGTGACACCCGAACTTAGAACAACACAAAGTTGGAAAACAACTGTTGATGCAACAAAACCAAACCAATTTTGGAAACCAAAAGATGTTGTTCAGAGTCCAAATGTTCAAAAAGAGTCACATTTTTACAAACGTGGGACTCCAAAAGGTCAAACATGGAGTGTTAAGAAACATGTTGATTTGATTAAAAATGAGAAACAAAAACAAATCTGGAAATCGAAAACAGAAACAGAAAGTTCAACTTATGAGGTGAAAAAGGCTGAGGAGTCAATTTCGATTGATTATGATGCAAATTTTCCACCACTTAAGGCTGAAAACTTTAAAATTCAGATTGCTAGAGTCAAGGTTACACCCAAGGCTGGTGAGGCTTGGGTGAATACAATGTTTGATTAAACAATTTGATTTGCCGGAGCTTCCTTTATCGCGAAGCATGAATCGGCATCCATCTTTAATGAAAAGAAAATTATTGAGTCGTATTTGATAAAATTTGAATGTGCAGGTGTTTCTGAAGAAAACTGAATGTCAACCAAAGGAGAAACGAAGCAGCCTGGCACCGGAGGCTGCTGATCCCTGCAACGGTTAAACAGGGAGTTTGTTTGATTTATGTACATAAATAAACAATATTTTCAAAAACTCTAAAAATTGAAAAATTTAAAAACCAAAAATATGTTTTCATTTTGTCAAAAATTTGAAAATCAAAATATATTTGTTTTTAAAATTTGTCAAAAATGCAAAAATTCAAAAATATGTTACTTGAATTTGCCGGAACTCCCAGGTTGGTAATTGAGGAGTAGGAATCGGCATCTTTCTTGAGAAATGTTTTATCAAGGACATTAAGTTGTACTTGATTTAACTTTCGAATTAGTTGCTGAAAGAACAAGGTGATGAATAAACCCCGTGTGTGAATTAAACAAAACTTATTTTCCGGTAAAACCATTTTGATTAAAACAAACTTAAGTGTTTTGAAATCATAATGGGAAAATAGTTTGTTATCAGGGGATGTTCTGATTGAATACGCCGAAACCCTCACGGCTGAACAAACATGATTAATTTCACAAGATTGAAAAACGGTTTTCAAACTATAAAAGATCAATGTGTTGTAAATCATGGGGGTACATCTGCAACTCTATGCATGAGATGCAGAAAATGGATGGCGAGACAAAGCTATCAGTATCAGGTTGTCAAATTTTCTTTAAATGGTTTTGAATTTTAGGGGGAGTAAGAGATATTATTGTCAGAAAATCCAAAAACATTAGAAAATTTGAAAAAGCCAAAAACATGATAAAATTCAAAAATTTGAGTTTTTCAGTGGACTATCACAGCACGCTAAAGAAATGTAATGTCAAATGTGATAAATGGTCTCACTGATGATGTGACGATAGGTTTTTGTACATTTAGTAGATTTATTCGGGATATAAACCTAAAATTTCAAACTTGCGAAATTTGTGGGGAACACTACTTGGATATATAGGTAACCCCTGAAATCTCGTTTGAAAGGTTTCGTATTCTGATATACTAGGTGGTAATACTCTATGATGTCTGGGGTATTATTCCGGGACTTCTGCTGAACGGTAGTTCTGACCTAGTCCTTGGATAATGCTTTGCAGTAAATGCTTGAAACATAGCATTCTAGCCCTCAGTGATTAGACAATAAAATTGATAATCATCTGTTGTAGCTAAAAGATTCTCTAAAGGGGACACACCGCAAAGTCGAAATTGATATCTCTCTGCTGAACGGAAGTTCTGACCTGAGATCCCTCAATTCTCGCATTAAACCCCTAATTTATGTACAGACATCATTGTAGTACTCTTGCCTGTAAGACTGAATATTGAGATTCTGGATACGGGAGTATATTCAAGAGGTGGGACACATAAATCGAGCTAAGTTCCTAAAACATCTAAAGCGTATCCTGAATAGATTGAAAATTGTATGAAAATTTAAGAGGACAACTATATCGTTAATCGAGGTGAATTGTTTAGAACTTAAAATGATTAAAGCTTAACGGTGTTAGTGATTTGTTTCAAAAACTGATATGATCCTCTTACACGAACTCAAACAAAAATATTGTCTGTAAATATGTTTGTACATATTTCTTTACTGCTTTATATTTTCAGAAAAATACAAAAAGATTTTGATTTCCGTTCTATTTTTCGACAACCGATGTCTGAATGTTGTGTTTCAAAATCTAAGTATGCTAATCATGTTTCTGGAAATAAATCAAGTTCATTAATTTGAAACTTGAAGTTTTTAAAATTATAATCAAAATTTAAAAACAGTTTGTGATATCTTCAAGGTCATTAATTTGGACTTGAATGATCAACCGTGAAGGATTTGGATGCTCATATTGTTAAAATCTTAAAAGAGTCAGTTTTTCGATTTGGATTCTTTAAACGCTGTCAAATCTATAAAGCATTTTGATAGGGGGAGAGTGTCAAGATAATCCTGGATATATTCATATTATTATATCTTAAAACCAGAATCTTGATTTAGAAAGTTTAAAGAGCCAGATTACGATTTCTGGACAATTTCAAAACACTGTCACTTATAAACGTATGAGTGTTGCAGATGTTATTCCAGACTACAATCCCGACAACCGAGTCTGAGGGGGAGTCTGAAGACGAGCTCAAATTCCAACGGAAGCGTGTAAGGAGCCAGGTATCGTTCCTGAAAGAGCTTGTATCTGGAAAGCCAGGTGTCGATCCCAAAGCACAGAAGCTTGACGAAAAGGGGAGCCTGAAGAGTTTACCGAAAGGGGGAGCTGAAGCTGAAGACAGATCCACCGGGATTCTATTCAAGCTAAGGAGAGAGAAAGAAAAGAAGCTACGAGTCTGAATGATTGAGATTGACTGCGGCAATATCCAAGGGGGAGACTGTTAGTACATTAATGTCTATCGCCTCCGTCATCTCAGTTCGTAGCAGAAACAGAAGAACTTTGTGTTTACAATGTAATATCTTGTTACTAAAAGGCAAGGTGGCATTATTGTAAATAAGGAAAGATTCCTTATCACCTTTGGCCTATAAATAGAAGCCTTAGGCTTTTAGTTAAGGACTTTTGCCATTTTGATCTTTGGAGCTTAGAGGTTAGAGAGAGAAGCTAGAGAGAGAAAGTAGAGAGAGAAAGGCAAAAGGTGATTCACGGTTCTTGTATCTTTTCAGATCTATCAAAGAATCACATTAATAGTACGTCTCGTGTGTTTCGGTTATTCACGTTCACGGTTTCCGCACGTCGAACGTGTCATACGCAATCGTTTCGGAGTCAAACCGGTCCTAACAAATAGAATTTTCCTACAATAACAGTTATCATACTAGCATTAATGCTGCACCATTTGAAGCACTTTATGGACGAAAGTGCCGAACTCCAGTCTGTTGGGCAGAAATTGGAGAAAAGCAATTAGCTGGACCGGAGGTAGTGCAAGAAACAACGGACAAGATAATTCAAGTCAAGGAAAGATTAAAAGCAGCACGAGATCGTCAAAAGAGTTAAGCAGATAACCGACGAAAACCTTTGGAATTTCAAGTTGGAGATAAGGTATTGTTAAAAGTTTCTCCATGGAAAGGAGTAGTCAGATTCGTTAAAAGGGGAAAACTAAGCCCCAGGTATGTTGGACATTTTGAGATTATTAGAAGAATAGGACCTGTAGCTTATCAGCTACAACTGCAGAGGAAATGGCTGGAATACATGATGTGTTTCATGTATGTAATCTCAAAAAGTGTTTAGCAGACGAATCATTAGTAATACCTCTTAAGGACATAGAGGTAAATGAGAAACTTAAGTTCGTAGAGAAACCCATTCAAATTGAAGATAGAAAGATCAAGAATCTCAAACACAAAAGACTAGTTCTGGTCAAAGTGAAATGGGATTCCAAGAGAGGACCAGAATACACTTGGGAGCTCGAATCAGAAATGCAAAAGAAATATCCACACATGTTCCAGTAAATCTCGAGGACAAGATTTAAATCAAGGTGGGGAGGATATAACAACCTACTATAGACCCTTAACATAACCCAAAACGTCCTAAAATACATCACGTATGCGAAAAACGGGCCTGAAATACCTTAATATTTACAAAAATCAAATAAAAACAAATCCTCACTTCGCTCGCGGGCCGCGACCCATCTCTCTGGGTCTGTCGCGGGGCGCGAAAACGTGGCACCATATGACACCATGATCTGCCACGTGTCCCTTACGTGTTGAAGCTAGATAGGTGAGTCGTCAAGGCTAGGGCCTACCCTACTAGTCTCGCGGGCCGCGAGAGAGGAGCAAGGGGGCTTCGCGGGCCGCGAGCCGCCATTCGACCAGCCCTATAAATAGAGGTTTCAGGCCTCATTTGCAAATCGTTCAGAATTTTATTTTCTCTCTCAATCTCTAGTAGCCTAAAATTTCGGGAATAATACCCTTATAAAGCGAAACTCTGCCTCGTTGTAAGTATTGTAACCCTATTTGTTACCTTACACGATCGATCTAGGGCTCCGTAACGCATGTCAAGGCTCTGCCTAACTCAGTCGTTGGAGTTCTGTCTCGTGTTACACCCGATTGATCTAGGACTCCGTAATGCATGTCAAGGCTCTGCCTGGCTCAGTAATTGGAGTTCTGTCTCGAGTTGTACGGTTAATGTGATTTGGTTTATTTTACTAACACGTGTGCATTATTTAATTTTAATAGATAATAACCAGGAGAATCACCTGGAAGCTTTAGTTTTACCTAAATAAACAAAGTGAGTACATCTTCTTTTTGTCATCTTTTTACCAAAACCTTAAATGTTTTCAACTACGCTTAACAGTAATTAAGTATTTGTAATTCTACAATTACTGCCGGTATGTTGGGGTTTTGTATAAGTTACTTGAAAATCGTTACTATTACGAATAGTAGCATGACCACAAGTCAGGATTGACATTACCAAAGGGTTAATTGGATAGATATAAACAATGTAAATTCGGATGCTCTCAATTACTGTAAAGATTATAAAACTGTTTTGATTAATCTGGGATGCACTCGCCAGTATTTCTTGCTGATAAAATGTTTTTAAAACTCGTTTCAGGTAACTTAATGTGAAGCTAATAAAAGCCAGCTGTAGAGCACTGAAAGCTTAAAGTTGTGGCTATAAAAGTTACCAAATAAGAAACGGAGTTTATGTTTTCAATAATTAGGGTTTATCCCTAGAAATGTATTGTCAAATGAAACTTGGGTTTTATCCCAATTATTACAATAAAAGTTTGGTGTTTAAATCTGATAAAAATATTTCCTAACTACGGTCCCGATGTATTCTGCTGCCATATTAATAAACATCGATACCCCCCGCTCAGAGTCTTGCAGCACCCGCTCCCGGGGTAGGGGTCAGAGGCTGCGACAAAATTTCCTAACTCGGATCGGAATGAATGGTTCTCCTGAGTCACTTCCATTTCCTTCCTCACTCATTTCACGTATTCCTGCAATCACTTGAGAAATAGTCAACATTTATCATTACATTTACTCTTAGGGATGATACTTACCCCACTGACTCGTATGTTCTTCACCATCTTGGGGTTGGTTTGAGTGTTATAACAACCCTCCTAAAATTTGTTAGAACACCACTATATGTCCTAAAATACACCCCGTATACGAAAAACGGCCCAAAATACCTTTAATTTTATAAAAATTAAATAAAAACAAGATTTAAAGGGCTCTGGTGGGGCGCGACAGATCCCTCTTGATCTGTCGTGGGGCGCGAGCGAGTGAAAGGTGGCGAAACCCTTGCGTGCCACATGGCACGACACCCAGAAAACCTACACCGGTGACTGACTAAGGCTAGGCCCTAGCCAACCTAGCTCATGGGCCGTGAAAGCCCCCCTTGTCTCTGTCGCGGGGCGCGAGAAACCAGCCGAACAACCCTATAAATAGAGGGCATCGGCATTCAGTTGGAATTCGCTCAAAATCTTAAACTCTCTCTCAATTCTGAAATAGTAGAAGTAATTTCCGGGTATTATACCCCCTAATTAGCGATGCTCTGCCTCGTTGTAAGTATTATAACCCCCGGTTACGTATTAGATACGCTGCCCGATTGATCTAGTGCTCTGTAACGCTTGTCGAGGCTCTGGCTGACTCAGTCGTTGGAGTTCTGTCTCGGGGAGGGTATAACTATGTAAAATTTGGGTTATTATACTAACGCGTGTGCATTGTTTATTTAACTAGATTATAACCAGGAAGTCACAGGAAAATACCTAAAATAGCAATGTGAGTAATTCCTCTTTTTGTAAACTGTTTTTACAAAACCTCAATTGTTTTAATTTATATTTAACAGTGATTGAGTATTTGTATTCTACAATTATCGTTGGTATGTTGGGGTTTTGTATACAAAATTTGTTACTACACTGTGAGTAGTAACATTACCACAAGTCAGGTTGACAGTACCGTGGGTGGTAATTAAAGTAGAAATATAAGCAAATGTAATTGCGAGATCGCCCTCAATGCTGTAAAATGATAAAACCTATTTTGATTAAATTGGGATTCACTCGCCAGTATTTCTTGCTGATAAAATATTTTTAAACGTGTTTCAGGAAACAAAATGTGAAAGCCAAATAGAAGCCAGCTGTACAGCACTGAAGGCTTGGAAAAGTGGCTACAAAAGTTACCTAAATAAAGAAAGAAGTTTTATTTCAATAAATTAGGGTTTATCCCTAAAAACATGTTTGTAGTGGAAACTTGGGTTTATCCCAATATATTTATTATTATAAAAATGTGGTATTTTACTTTGATAAAATATTTTCTAACTAGGGTCCTGATGAAATTTCCGCTGCTAAATTAATGATAAACACCGATACCACCATCTCTAAGTAGGCCGCGGCCGCTCGCCTCCCGTGGCAGGTGTCGGGGTTGCGACAAGTGTCACTCGGCAACCTTCCATTCTGCTGCCTTAGATTAGCTACCTCCCCAGCTAATTGTCCCATCTGTCTTGTCAAAGATTGGATAGCCTTGTCCCGAATCTCATCCTTTTGTGCTCCTGCATCATCCAACTGATTTCTCTTCTACATCTCCTGTTGCATGGATTTTAGCATTTCCATGATCTCATTACCCTCAGTCACATTAGAATATCCAGATGATCCTCCTTGATAGTTGCTTTGGTAACGGGATTGGTTGAAGTTCCTTTGCCCACCAGTTTGATTGTTGCCCTGAAATCTCGGGTTGCTCTGATTGTTTGCATTCTCATAGCTGAAGTTGGGATGATTTCTAAGCCCCGAGTGGTAGGTTTTAGAGTTCATATTGAAATTCCTACCACTATTCCCACTCCCTTGCAACATGTTCACCTCATCAAACACACCCACAATACTAGGGGACTAATCAGTTATATTCCCTAAATCTCCACAATGCCCACACATAGGCATTTGTCCCCCACCCTTTGGTGTGTTATCCACTGCCCTTACCACTGAATGTCGAGTTCTCCTTGAGGATTGTGCCTTTGTCTTTGAAGTACTCGCCATCTTTTCCACGTAATCCCAATCAATATGGTCATAATTTGTACCGAATATGCCATTTGATATTGAACTGAGATCACATGCATCCTCCGGTGTTAGCCCCTCATGGAAAGCATTAAGCAATTCTCACATTTGTACACCATGGTGTGAGCAATTCTTCAACAACATCTTAAATCGATTGAATACTTCATGAAATAACTCGCCCGACTGTTGTTGGAAATTCCTAATATCCCTCCTAGCATCACTGGTCCTCCGAGGAGTGTAGAACTCATCCAGAAATAACTGTTGCATGTCAGGCCATGTGAAAACAGAGGCAGAGGGAAAATAGTAGAACCACTGTTGTGCCTTGTCTTCTAGGGTGAATTGGAAGAGCACCAATTTCACATCATTAGGCGTAAAACCTTGGCCCCCAATAGTGTTGCAACAAGCATCATAAGCGGTGATGTGTAAATACGGTTCTTTTGTGGCCAAACCGTGATATTTGGATAGACTCTGGATAGATTGTGCTCTAACCTCAAAAGAACGACCTCGTAATTGAGGTATTACCAACGGTGATGGATTGTTAGTAATTGCGGGTTTGAAATGACTTTCGACCCCCCCCCCCCCCCCCCGCACCAGTCCTTGATCATATCTTCTAGGAATGCCCTCGAGATTGTTGACTAGTGGAACTATGTTTCTCGGGAGTGGTCTTTATTGAGCCGGTATTTGTTGTGCCGGTTGTGGTATTGGGATGTTCACCGGTCTTGCATTACCTTGTTGTTGGTTAACCGGTTCAGGTGGATAACCTTGTTGTAGATATCCCACTGTTTCCTGGTTCACCCTTTTGGCAAATCTAAACCTCGTGCTATACCCTTCATAATTCCCCATACTCATCACTTGCTTGCTACCTTGATTCCCCGCATAACTGTCGAATTAGTCATATCCATCTCCATATTCCCCCGAATCATCCCTTTGATCAAACATAGAAGCTCTGAATGAGAATGGTTGTTGTTGAGATGATTGGTATGGTGGAGGTTGATTTGGTATGGGAGATGTGGTTGATGAGTTAACGAGTCGATTTTAGTTAGGTGGAATGATATTTTCATCAGATACTATCCTCACATATGGTGAATAGTATTGAGCAGTAGATGTTTGGGTGAAAGGTGGATTTTGGGAAGATGTTGCCTGAGTTGGTAATGGTGGAAGGTTATCTAGATTGGGAAACGGTGGCGGTGGAATTGGTGGGATTTGAGTAGTGGTTTGGGTGGATTGAGGTAGTGATTCAGATGTATTAATGGTATTGGGTGAAGGTTGAGTGGGAGTTGTGAGAATTGACGATGTGGCAACGGGTTGGCAGGGTGTTTGTCCGGGAATTCTTGAGTTCTCCATTGATTTGTGTGTTTTGTGTGGTGTTGGAGATTGCAATACTTTGTTTTCTCGATGAAATACTCGGGTTTGATGAACTGTTCTCTCAATTTCCGGATCGAATGCTAGTGATGAAGACTTTCCGGACTTTCTAGGATGATGCATACACGTAGGAATTCACCTGCACAAACACAGACAAGAAACCATGCGTAATTCTGAACAAACTGAAATAAACTCTATTTTTGGTTTTTTAACGATTTTTAGAAAAAGACTTAAAACAAAACACTTTGCGCATGACCCCCCGGCAACGGCACCATTTTGATGACTATTGTGAGTGTCATGCAAAAACCTAAATAAACTAGATAGCTAGAATAAGTAGGGTTATCGAACCAGAGGAGTATGGTGGAAAGTGTCTGTTGATTAAGTATTAATGATCTACTTGCAAAAATGTAAAATCGGGTTTTTGAGTGTTTTAAACTAAATTAAGACTTACTAAAAAGAATGTATAATAATAAGAGAGAAGATGGTTCCTCCGGATTTTAAACTCGAAATGGATTTCAAATATGTGTTTAATTGCAACAATCACATAGACATGATCGTGTAACTCAATTAACAGGTTGTGATTATTCAAAGACTAAGTACTTTGATTGCAAAACAACGGAAGGTTATCATATGAACATCAGTTGAAATTACCAACCCCAACCCCAATCCCTATCAAATATATCCCAATTACTAGAACTCTTGGGAATTGAATGAATTGGAACTAAGGTTTAAAGAAAAATCAATCGTTTACAACCAATCAATCAAATCAAACAGTAAAAAGCATCGAATCCTTATATTACTGAAACCAAGTACAATCAAAACACATAAAATCAGTCCACTTACAAGTTCGTCCAAAATGGGTAAGATGGGAAATCGACCATGATGGCTAAGATGGGAAATCGACCAAAATATGCTCCTTGATCACACAAGTTCGTCCCTGCTAAGGTGGGAACCTGGATTACGACTTCAGCATCCATGGGAGCAGCAACATGAGGAATCTCAGGGGAGAGTAAGTTACCCTCAATTGTCCCCCTTTCTTGCAAATTAATGTTTGATTTATCCTGAACCAGGTCATTAACATTGATATTAGCAAGTGGTTCCCACTCTTTTTCATTCTTTGATGGTTTTTGAACGCCCTTACTGCTGTTGAACGAAGGACCTGATGAAATTTGTTAGTTATAGTGAAATTGCATACGTATACTTAGGCTGAATGAATTTTGTTCTTAGCAAAAAAACTTAAAAAAGCCGATGTAAGTTGTGACTCATTGGGTTTGATTTGTGGTCTGAGAAATATGGGGCCTAGATGTTTCAAAGTGTTGATGGTGTGATGTTAGCTAGGTTATTTCCTAAAGGTATTCTTCATAGTGTTAAACCTTTCAGAAGAGTTAGAGATGGTTATTCTAGAGTTTTGGATCACGTGTTAAGTAGCAGGGATGGGTTGTGGATGTGGACGGTAGTTGTGGGGTTGTGGGGGTGGCGTTGGAGTGAGCGGAGTACGTCGAATTCTGACAACGGGGGAGGCTGAAGTCCAGCGGCAGTGGCGGTGGGTTTTGAGTGTGGGGGTTCAAGATTAAGGGTTGAGATTGATTGGGTTCATATAATTTTTAATATAGGTTTGTTTTTTTATTAAATTATTTTAAATAAATAAGTAAAAGGACTAAAATGCCCTTGGATGATCAGATTTAACTAAAAAAATTATCTGGGTTTGGCCTTAAAGGACATAACGTGTAAGATTTTGGAACATTAAGTACAAAATTTGTCAACTTTTACGCTAAAGGACAGCGCCTGCAATTGGTGTAAACATAAAGAACAAAACTTGTAATTTACTCTTAGTTCAAACATAAAACAATAGTGTGTGTGGGTTTGATACTCAAGTAGTAAACCTTTTTGTGATTGTATTTTTGTTGTGATCTTGGGTCTGGAACCAACAAGTTACTCCAACCCCCCCCCCCCCATTGTCTATGGTAGTGGTGCAACAAGAGCGACATTGTTGGTTGTGGCGACGACCGCTAGCTGAGGTAAACAGTGGCACCCTGTAGGTTGGGGAGGCGGTAGTGGAGGTGGTGGTTGTGGCTGTCAGAGCCAATGTCGGTTGGGCGTCTCTTTCATTGATGCGCCGCCGTAGTGGTTGTATTGATAGATCACAATTCCTTTATAATTACTTTGTCACCCAAATTCATTACAAAACCAAAATTCCTTTCATAGATTACAATTATTTGAAGTTTCAAATCTTTTTGACAAATTTCAATTTTAAATCCAATTTCTTTTAACTTTCAAATCCTTTTGACAATTAGTTCCAATTCTAAATTCAATTCCTTCATATGATAGGCCAAACTCTTATACCAACCTACACAACAACAAATAAATTTTCTAGACTTGTCATAATCATAATCATAAAAAAGAACCCATATTCATCAAATCATTGTACTTTATACAAACACTACATAAGCTGATATGAGTTTGACTATTCACTTATTCTAGAGTTCATCCTTGATCAATGGTGATTTATAAGGGTTTGTATGAGAGCTCTTAACAGGATAAGAAGCTTCCATTGCTATGCCACATAGCCCATTCTTATCAGGAACGCCACGTTGCATTCGTATGTATCCATTCTCACCCCATTCGCCTCCCCACGAGTTCTTCACTATCCAGTACTTGAGTCCAGCTTCACTTGTATCATAGCCCACCACTGCTACACCATGATTCAACTCCGTTCCACACTTTCCGGTAAAAACTCCCTGTTAAATCGTGTAAAAAACGCTAATCTCGCTTTTTGAATAATGGTTCAAGATTTTATTTATATAAGTTTTGAATCACCTGTGAGTAAAACTGAAAATCAGAACCTCCAGCATCAATGGCAACAGATACAGGCTGGTTTGCAACTGCTTTCATTAAAGCATCTTCATCATTTACAGGCACATCTTCATGTCCATCAATTGATATAGCTTGATCACCCTCCTGCAATTAAACATAAAACAAATTCTAGAATATTTTTTCTTTTTTGACAATGAAAATCCGTTTTTAGAAAACATAAGTTGCACTTGTCAGATGGCGTTCAAGAGGTTTAAAGGTAAAAAAAACTAGGGGTGCTAAACGGGTTGTGTTTGCGGGTTAGCGAGCTCAACCCGACTCGAACCCGAAAATTTGAGACAAACCCGAACCCAACCCAAATATTCACAGGTTGACCTGAACCCGACCCGTTCAACCCGAGTTCTTTTATTTTTTTCCGCAAATTAATATTATAAAATTAAAATTTAATAAAAAAACAAATGTGTAAAATACAATTACGTTTAAATTATAAAATCTTATATCAATTTCTCTTTTTAAGTTAATTATGGCATAAAATACGCACTCAATTTAATTTACGACATAAAACATATTGTAAAAAAAAATATCATATAATATAAATGGGTTAAACGGGTCAACCCGCTAACCCAGCCGGGTTGACCAGAACCTCACCCGTTTAGCTAAACGGGTTCACGGGTTTAACCTGAAACTGACCCGAACCCGTTTAGACTAAACCCAAACCCGTGAATTTCGTGTTAGGTTCAGGTCGTGTCAGAAATTCACACCCCTGTAAAAAGCTAGTGAAAGTTGAATTTGAACCTTAAGCGCTACCACTACGCCAACCCCTTAAAGGTTAAATTCGAGATTTTCTGATGCATAATAGACGAATTAGCCCTTGTGTAATGGGGCGCTTTGGCCAAGCATGGCGCCCAAAAAACGCCCGGAACACCACCCCCCTAGGCGCCATGTTTCAGAATTTTGGGGGAGGCGCGAATATGTTCGCGGCGTGAGGGAGGAGTGAGGGAGGAAGGTTATTAAGCTTGGACCAATCAAAAAAAGGTTAATGTTTTTATAATTATTTAATAAAAACGAAAATTAATAATTAGGTATTGATGGGTAGGGGCTTTATGACTACGGGCTTAAATGCATAACGCCCCATAACGCCCACCCGCACACGTGGCGCGCCACATGTCGCATAACGCCCCTAAAAGGGCTTTATGACTACACATGGCCTTATACAAGTTTTGTACCTTTATAGTATTACAGTTTCCATTTGCTGCTGTGTAAGGATAGTTGTCCTCAGAAGTTAGACCTCCATTTTTCTTGATGAACTCAAATGCAAGGTCCATTAGCCCTCCATTACATCCATGGTTTTGATTATTGTCACAATCAACAAGTTGTTGTTCTGATAATGATACTAGTTTCTTGGTTTTAATTTGGTTTATTCCTTCTACTGCAGCAACTGTTGAAAAAGCCCAACAACTTCCTGTGTGACAATCACAAGGAAAGATATATATATATAACATTCAATATTGGGTAAAAAATATAACCATAATTATCTAAGCATTAATTATAGGTAAGGTTTTAATTTTAAACCATTAACTTTATATAACTTTACTAAAAAAGGTATTTGTATTTGTAATAATATATATAAAACTTAATAAACTGTTTCATTTGGTATATAAAAATAATATCTTTGAAAATACATGTAAAAAGTAGTGATAATGTGAAAATGTAAGGATTTGTAAGAAAAATGTGTCTTTGTAAGATAAGTAGAAATCTCATTTGTGGATATTATTAAATATTTGAATTAATGATAATCTTAGCTTAATCAAATTTAACATGTTGAATAATAAACGTAAGCCAAATCAACCCATTTGAATATAAATTGGTCAAGTTTGCGACCATTACAAAAAATCGACATGAACAAGCAAATCCCTAGCTAGCCCAACCATATCCTAGGGCCGCAGTGCGCCTATTTAGAGTTTTTTGATCATGGTGTTTTGTTTTTAACTTTTGACAAAAAAAAAAAAAAAAAAACAAAAAAAAAACCCGGGTATGCACATAGATGTGTGACAAAACTCAAAGTAATAAAATTAAAATTTTACCACATTGCCCTTGATTCTTGACGGGGGTGACGGCGTTTTTCTTTCTCCAATCTATGGAAGTAGGGACATTATCGTCATTAGCATACATGAAGCTTTTGTCACCAACGCGTTCTCCATGGAGCATCCGATGATGGCTAATCTTTGAGCCAGCATACACACTTCTAAACTCGTGGTTAGTGATATCAGCAAACATATTCAACTTCAACTTATATGGCTTGTTCATCTTGTTTGTATTGTGCACATGTTGAAGGTTGGACTTGAACACATTGAACCGCCTATGTTTCTCCTGGTGGTTTATCTCCGCCACGTGGTGGTGGCTCCTCCACCTCTCGTACAAATCCCACAAACTTTCCTCCGTCTCAAGCTCTTTCTCATGGAAATCAAAGCTTTGCACAACACCTAAAACCGAAATCAAAGTAACTAAAAGTAGAGCTAACTTGTTCATTTCCATCTCTTGCTTGTTTTCTTTGTTTAAGAATAGGAATTTTGAGATGATGAGAAGTGAATGTGATGATAATGTGATTGTTGGCATGAAATGCATTTTGTTTGCTTATATATAGGGAAAAGGTGAGGCTTTATGGATAATTTTGTAATGCTTTTTGGTTCACGATATTTAGGCAATCAAAGGGGGGTCTAGAGTTCCCATTTGAAAATACTTTTGTACTTGCTTAAAGCCAGATTATTAGTTGGTAGTTTACACAAAATATTATGTAACATTTTCATAAAAGTTTTACTTTTACATAATTTACGACTTCTTAGATGTGCTTTTTTAAATACTTTTATAGGAATCTTTAGAATTTATATTGTTTGGATTAACAATAACAATAATAATAACAAGGATTAGGATCACTATATAATAAAAGAAACCAATAAAAGAACACTTGTCATTATTCTACACCATCTAATATTACTTAATTGTAGATAATTATTATTTAGTTTAAATTATTAGCCTCAATTTCATACTTATCTTATATGAATTAAATAATAAATTAATATTAAATTCTATCCTACTTTAACATTAAATTTTATCCTACTTTGAATTTGAAATGAAATCCTTTAAATTTCATAAGAGAAACAATTATTCAATATTAAATATTATAATACATAATTCACGGTTTCAAGAAACTTTTTAGATTTAAAATTCAAAAATTGTTGTCATACTTAGATAATTAGATTTTTCAACGGTATGACAAAATTTAAAATTAAAAATTATTATCGTACTTACATAATTATATTTTTTAAAGATATGACACAATGCATCACAGGAAGATATAGACCACACTCAATTAAACACAATGAAGTTTAGTTAATCTAAATATTATTTTTCAAATTAAATTAATTCAAATAAAAATTATAAAAAAATAATAATTTATGTTACGAATAAATAGCAAAAACGAGAAATAATAGTTTAAACATATGAATTTAATCTAATTTTCCCTATATAATTTTACAAATTTTCTTCTACTCACTAAATTACTGTTCCATTTTATGCATTGTGATTGGTCATACTTGGGACCACATATACAAAGTTACAGCACTTTAACTCATACACACCACCACACTCCACTACTCTTTCTCTCTCTCTTTATTGTATAAAAAACCCAACAAGAGTTATCTCACTAATGTGAAATTATGTTTACTAAATTAATTTGAAAGGGTTATCTCCCTAACATTAAATTAGTTTTACTAAACTAATATGAAAAATTAACATTAAGTTATGTTTTACTAAATTAATATGAAAAGAATATGTTTCGGTCTAAATTTGATGAATTAACACTGTAATACGCATGTATGGTTTAGTTTTTTACGTTTATTTTGTTTGGTTTGGTTTCATTTTACTGGTTCCGTCGCAACGCACGGGTTTCTAATAACTCGTCTAAATATTATTTTACAAATCCAAATAAAAATGATAAAAAATAATTTTATGTTACGAATATATAGAAAATTAACTGGAAATAATAGTTTAAACATATGAATTTAATCCAAAAATAGATGATTTGTTAGCTTGATTCCTATTTACCATTCATGCGAATGAAAAAATATTTTTTTTTTGTTTACGTGTATTTAAATTATTTACATATTTACGTTTTACCCAGGATATATATTATAAAAAAAAACATTTAAAAGGAAATATTTCACACTAATAGTAATGCAAGTTTTTTTATTATCCACGATTTATTTTTATTAAAATATAAAACACACATGAAATAACAAACCTATAAAATGGCTAATTCTTATGTAGGTAATGACCGTTATAATGAAAACTCATTTATATGACATTGTAAATGGTATGATATATATTACCTTACATATGTATACTATTAACATGTTTTGGAACTTTTTTGTGTCTAACACTCTAACCATTTTTATTATCTTGCAGGTTGTAATACCGACAATGCTTATAGAGACGACAATATTACAAATAAAATAGTCAATGTTGTATGTAAGGAGATATTTAGAGAATCATGAATTTTTTATATGTTTTGTGAATTCTAATATATTGTATAGATTTCTCACTTATTAAAACCTTATTAAAAAGTAAATACTTCATGCATATGAGAGTTGTAACAATGGCTTTGGGAGTTTCTCAAAAAAAAATTTGGATTTTTCCTTTTTAACCCTAAATTTTCAATCTTTGGCAAGTTAAGTTTAAAGTTTTAATATTTGTTTTCTTTTTAACCCTAAAGTTTTAATATTTGTTTTCTTTTTAACCCTAAAGTTTTAATCTTTAACAATTTGAGTTTAAAGTTTTAACTTTGATAATATTTGTTTCCTTTTTAACCCTAAAGTTTTAATCTTTGACAATTTGAGTTTAAAGTTTTAATCTTTGGTAATTTAACCCCTTTAATTAATTTGATTTTTCACTTCTAATTCAAAAGTTTCCATCTTATACAATTTAACCCCTTTGATTAATTTGATTTTGCACTTCTAATTCAAAAGTTTCATCTTTTGCGATTTAACCAGTTTCATTTTTTTACTTATGTGTTGTAACCTTCGCTTTGGGGGTTTTACATAAAAAAATTTATTGTTTTACTTTTCACACAAAAGTATTTCATAAATTACTTTTAACCCAAAACTATTTGTTTTTTACTTTTAACACAAAACTTTTTATCTTTTGCAATCTATCCTCCCAACTTTTTTTGCTTTCAACTTTGGTCCTTTATAGTTTTCATTTTCTGCAAAATTTTCTCTTTGTGCTTCGTTCTAAATTTTGTGACTTAACACATCGCAAACGTGCGTCTTTGGTTTAACGTTTTTACATTTCGTTCCAAATTTTGCGAGTTAACACGACGCAACGTACATGTGTGGGTGAACATTTTTACATTGTCTATTTTTTCCCCTTTGACAGGTTCAACATAACCTACGCGTCCTAAATCGACTTAGTTATAACTAAAGAATTCCCGCCGCATTGCGGCGGGTCGTAATTCTAGTTTACACTAATATGTTATCTTATTTAGTTATAGCTTTAAACTTTATACAAATATTATTTGTTATACCCGTGTGTCACATGGGAAACTAAACTAGTATAAGTATAAATCCTTCTTACACTTCTTACAATTGGGAGTTTGTAGAATAACTTAACCCATAATAATAATAAAAATACTTGTTATTTATTATTTAAAGGATAAATACTTGATTTTAGTTATTACTAGATTAATATCATGTGTAAATGTATAATAAAATTAGGCTCCTTTGAATTAGTTAAAATGAAAATCTAATATTCAAACAATTCATTTTTTTCCAAATTAAATTTTCCAATTTCCGGGTAATTAATGAAAAAACAAAGCAACCGAAATATATTTTAATTTTAACTTCTTCCGACTGTTATTCATAACAAAACTTTTCTTTTAAATGTTTAAGCGATTAACTTCTTACGCCGATTAATGAGTAGTCGGCCTTCTACTAATTAATTTTTCATTAATCAGTCCATTAATCGCTAGTCGGCCAGCCAAAAATCCGGAAAAAAAAATCAGCAAAAATAAAAAAAAAAATCACAGATTCCGGTCAAAACTTGTCTACTTAAAAATATTACGTATAAAAATATGTGTATATATGTATAAAACTTAAATTTATACATAAAAAGTCTGATCCGATTAATCCCTATTTATTCTGATTAATCGTTATTCCCCACCCCACCGACCGACTAGCGACTAGCAAGTTCTACATCCATGATAATTACTCTACAGTTTATCATTATTACATTACAACAAGATATCATTCAAAATTACTCTACAAGTGCATTAAACAACATAAATTTCAATATGGACAAATGCATCAAGCAACATAAATTTCAAAATTACTCTACACTTGCATCATAATTACTCTACTAGTGCATCAAAATAACATAACAGACACAATTACTCTACACGTTCGTCAAACAACATACAATTCAACTCTACAAGTGTATCATAATAACATAACAGACACAATTACTCTACAAGTTCGTCAAACAACATATAATTCAAAATTACTATATAAGTGCATTATAATTACTCTACACTTCATCATACTCTACAAGTGCATCAAACAACATAAATTTCAAAATTACTTTACAAGTGCATCATAATTATTCTACTTTTGATAATTACCCTACTAATAGAATAATTACGAAAATGTCAATGCGTTTTTTTTTTTTTTTTACTTTTCTATGTCATTCGTGCGTTTTTACGGTAAGTGTATTTTATTTGATCTTTTGTCGTTAGAAGCATATTAGAATTGTCATTCTAATGAAATTAGAAGAAAAAAAAAGTTCTCGAGCACAGCTAAGATTATGTTTGAACAGGTGGAATCTTTATTTTCGTCCTTGTAGCTCCTTGCTAGTGGGTCTTAAAGAAAGAAGAAAAAAAAAAGACAAACAGCTTTGTTTCTAATGAAATTTTGCGGCTAAGGTTGAGTCTTTATTTTGGCCACTAAAAACAAGAAAATAAGGATAGTTATATATCACAAGTGGTAACATATTCAATGGTATCCTACGTTGATAATACAGACGACATGAATATATAGACAAACTTTATAATTAAGATAGTATGCATACCCTATATTCATCCCAAATGATCTTTGTTTAAATTAAATCAAAATTTAATATTCATAAATTCTATATACTCTTAAAGGACAAACGCAGTGGAAACCCACCGGCTTTGCCTCCCCCTCCCTTATACTTTTACGATATTGCATTTTTAGCCCCTTTACTTTGATACCTTTAAAGTTTCATAAAATGGCAAATTTAGTCCCTAAACTACTACTCCATTTTACAAATAGTTTGTTTTTGACACCTCAACTTGTGGTAGTTTCCTTTTCAGCCCCAACTTTGTTATAGTTTCCTTCTTATCCCAAAACTTTATTAAATTTTATCTTTACCCTTTATTAGCCCTTAAGTTTAGGAAATGCAATTTTTAACCACTTAACTTTTTATGAACTTTGTAAATGTCACTTTGACCCCCTCGAGAGTTTTTGGCTTGACGATATAAATTCGAGTTAGTCGGGTCGCGTATAATACGTTATGATTGTACGATACATATTCGATTTACGTTACGTTTTGATCCAATCACAATGCAACTATAGCATACATTGAATTCAATCGGATACATCAGAACGTACGTTTTCATATGGTTAACATATAACATAACGCTTGGACTAATCCGTTCGATATTTGCGAAGTACCCGCGCCGCAACGCATGCGGGTCTTATTACTAGTTATAACTCAAATAGCAGTTTGAAAAAGGAATAAATCACCAATTTAGCCATTGATCAACGCCAATTTCAAAAATAGCCATCTAATGCGTCTCTATGCAGACGTCTCACGAAAACCTAAGCAATTAAAGCGTCTCTCGCAGATGTCTCACTAAAACCCAATTAAAAACGGACACGTGACGTCACTTACTCCAACAACCTATTGTCACCTCCACATATAATCACTTGCAGACGTCACCTTCAACCACAATCAACATGTATGTACATGCAGACGTCTCCAAGTTTCTAGCAGACGTGTCCAAGTTTATTAAAAGTGTAACAAATTATAAAATCAAATCAATGTTTTCGTGTTTGTATTTCTTATAAGTTTGTTTTTATTTTTTCATGATGCTGAGTTGGAAGCTTTAGTGGACATGGAGTTGTTGGCATGGTAGATATGGACTCGTGTGATGGGCTCGGACTCATTAGTCTTTCATATGGGCCTGTTCTAAATGGTGGGCTTGGCCTAAAGGCCGCCTAGTGAAGTCCATGATATAAAGAGCATAGAGGCTTCCAGAATGCTTCATTTTCATCACAATTATTGTTTTCTCCAAGTGTTTCTATCTAAGGCGATTAGCACGATTAGGGTTTTAGATTCATCTTGGATATGTTTAGCAATTTGTTGTTCTAGTCTAGTCTTTATTAGATTATCATGTTGATAATATGATAGTGAGTATTGAGAGTTTTGATCATGATTACAAAATAACTTTGATAATGCGATGTGCGTGGGATTAAATGACTTTGACTGCTGCACATTAGGATCAAATGACTTTTATTGGGTACCTGTTAAGACACGATTAGACCTGTTTGACTGAAAAATACACCTTCTGACTTTTTTAATTTTTAAAATAATTAAAATTACAATGTTAGGATCTATCATTTATTCATCTTTGTACATAAAACATAAAATTGTTTTATAAACATGAGGTAGAAAGCAGTTAAACGAGTCGTAATCATGTTTGAAACTTATGTTGTGCACCATCAGAAACCTGTTAAACCTGTTAAGACACGATTTGTCAGCCTTACTTTTATGTGTCAATAGCATTTTAATGTGCTAAGGATCAGTTGTAGCATTAGATAATGACTTTGATGTGCTTAGAATCAAATGACTTCGACTATTGCACATTAGGTATTGTATGCACATAAGGCTTTCATCATGAAGTGTTGGCCGGTTCTTTTCTTATCTTATGCACATAAGGCTTTTGCTGGTTCAAATGACTGTTGCACATCAGGGTATAGGGATTTCACCAAGAAATGTTTGTTGCATATTGATGGTTTGTAGTAGAATTTAATTGAGTAAATTACAAGTTTTGTCCTTTATTTATGTATCAAATTTCAAGCAATATCCTTTGACTTTAAAATTAATAAATTTTGTACTTATTATTTCCAAATCTTGCACGTTATGTCCTTTGACCTTAACCGAGTTATTTTTTTCTGTTAACCGAGTTATTTTTTTCTGTTAAATCATCAGATCATGTGTCGTGCACATGAGGGTGTAATTGTCTTTTTACTATATTATTTATGAAAATATCTTAAAAGAAAGAAAAATTATATATTCAAGACCCTATTTCTCTCTCTACTCCATGTCTCTCTCTAGAAAACACACTTCTATCTCTACTCCATCTTTCTCTGTACCAAATGCTTATTCAAAACCGACATCTGAGATTCAAAAATCTTGAAACAAAACACAATATTTATTCAAGAATGATGCATCCCCAACCCCAAATCACCTAAATAAACAAATACCCATATCAAATCGTTCCTTATCTTCTTCCACCACCCACAACCTCCTTCCACCGCCACCACAACCAAATCCGGCCAAAATAATACCCTCCAAGCACCTTCATCCCCCCGTCTCCACATTTGTCACCACAAATAACACCCTCCAACCATCGTTGTCACCACAAATCTCAAATCTTCCGTCGCCGGAGATTGTCAGAACAACCGGAAAAAAGGCCAGATATTTCATCCAATCCCATCTTTCTCTCTCAGAACTCTCTCTCCCATAACTCTTTCTCTCCCTCTTTCTCTCTCTCTCTCTCTCTCGGTTTGAACGGCGGTGGTGGTGCGATTCTGCTAAAATCAACCTCCAAATTAGCGCATACCCGAGTTGTGAACGATGTATCTATAAAGTTGTGATGAAATCAACCTCCAAACTAGCGGCGACACTGGGATTGTAATGGTGGTTTCGAGGTGGTTAGAGGCGATTGAGGCGGCATTAGGGTTTTCATGGTAGTTTTCGATGATTTAGAAATGGAAAGGGTGGTGGTGGTTGCTTTGATTTGGATGGGATGGAATGGGATGAGGTGGCTAGTAGTGGTACATTCTAGTGGTTACGGGGGCTATTGATGGTAGTGGAAGGTGGTGGAGGGTGGTGGGTGGTGGCAAGAGGTGGGATGGCTGGTGGTGGCAGGAGGTTGAGGGGCTAGTGGTGGCGGCATATAGAGTGAGGGAGGAAGAGAGAGAGAGTTAAAGAGTTATGTATATAACTATATTTATTTTTGTTTTATTAGTTTAACCATTATTACTATATGTTAATAACCAAAGGTAAATGAACAGTACATGTTATGCTAGTGAAACCTGATTGAGCCTACTTGACTGTGAAGGCCTCATCAGCATATGAGACACGTGTTGTCTCTAGGGATGGCAATCAAACCCGAACCCGCTGGGTAAACCCGACACATTTGGGATGGGTTTAGGGTCGGTTAATCGGGTTTGGGAATAGTTTCTATTTTTTTCGCGGGTTTGGGACGGGTTTGGGATTTAGTGATATACCCGTTTACCCAACCCAATTACCCGATAAAGTATACCCGTTTACCTGATTATATACCCGATATAATTTCTTTTATATTATTAAATATGTATATATATGATACATCCATTTTTTACACATATAGGTATTCTATTCTGTATACGTTGTAGTTATTTGATATATATTTTTATAATGACAATACAAAATGTAACCGATTAGTAGTTACCCGATAAATATCCAATGGGTTTTGAGATGAGTATATCCAACGAGTAATCTTTTTAAATTAACGGGTTTACCCGAAACCCGCGGGTATACCCGATACCCTATGGGTATTTACCCGCTAGAAACCCGACGGTTTTTGGGACGGGTTTTGGACAAGCTTATCTAACCGGGGTTGGGTTTGGGATTACCTAAACCCGTCCACCCGACCCATTGCCATCCCTAGTTGTCTCGTCTGGAGGGAGGTGGTAGAAAACCACCAAACCCTCCAAACATTAATCTCTTCAATATCATATTAGAGAAACAGAGGGCCAAGAAAGAATGCAGAGTGAGAACCGTTTCCATGGTAGGTTGCAACGGTGTCCAAGGCGGTGGTTCTGCCGCCGATGGTTTGCTGAAGAAGAGTCGGTTGCACCCAGCGGTCCGGTCAGTTACTTTCCACAACAACCCATTTTAAGAGAGAAATCGAGGGAAAAAAAGAGCAGCAGCAGAATCAAGAGGGATGGAGGTGGTTGTTGACGCGGCAGACGTGGTTGAAGGCCATTCTGTGCTTCAACGATGGAAACTACGGCGGTATTGTTAGAAAACCACCACCCAAAATATCCTCGTCTCCATCTTCCTCCCGATCTCTCCCCTTCGTCGTCTCCGGCGATCCGATTCATCACCGTATAATCCGACGAAATCAGGAGAGATCTCAATCATCTCATTATCTCAATCTCAATTGCAATCGATTATTATCATTTTTTATAAATTTCATCCGCAGATATGAACGAGAAAGTTGGCGTTTCCGAGGAGCTCAATGCTAAGCACCGAAAGGTCTTGATCTGTGTTTCATTTTATGTGTTTTTAAGTTAAATTGTTAGTTTACGATTATTTGATATTTTTTTATCTACTTTTGAGGACTTGTGATGTAACGATTGTTGAAAGCGTATTGAATCTGTTTGTTTGGTCATTCGATTTGTCTGTTGTTTATCATCGATATTAGCGATTTAGAGATCTAAAGCTTTGTTTAGACAGTGATGAAGTTATTAAGAGTTTAAGATTAGCATGATTGGCAAGTTGTTTGTTTATGAGAAAGTTATTTGAATTTAGGTGTTAAGAATTATGTGATCTATAGGCGGATCGTTTATTATTTTTAGTTACTTAAGGTAAGAGGATTATAAGTTTACTAAAAAATGCTTTTGCTCACTTAGAATATGTGCTTTTACTATTAAATGGGCTATGCTATGACTCTGGATTATGTGATTCGTTAGACGTGTTGCGGCATAATCCTAATAATTGAAGTTTTAGGTTAAGCTTAAGTTGAGAAACATAGGTATTGTTACAAATTTGTGTTTGTTTGGTTATTTGGTGTGCTGTAGATCATATTGCACAATTTGTTTTGCAAAATTTGATAATCAGTGGTGTTGCATGTTTTCTCAATTTTTTAAGAAATTTGTGTCTAACCTAGGGTTTTTTTAATTTAAAGCATGCGACTGATGTTTTTATGTGAATAATTGGTGTGTGTTTGTGATCTAGGATTGTTGGCTATGCTGATTTTATATATTAGATTGTTGTTCGATTAAGTGTTTCTGTTCTACCTAGCTTTCGATTCAAGTTTGTGTATATTCGTTTGATCATGGGTTTTATTTGCGGTTTTATTTGAATTTGAATTGCCTCTGTTTTGCAGTGTTCACTATTGATGGAGCTCTCTGCATTTTGCTTTTAGTGGTCGCAGTTTATTTTAGGTCTAGTGCTTTTGTTCTCGACCCTTAATTCAGGTTTTGCTCTTCGTTTTTTGTATGTTACTTATTCGGGTGGATGGGTTGAAGTAATGTACTACAACCACTACAAAGTCCAAGATTTTGCTTACCACAGTTCTTCATTACGTGATGTTCTTCAAAAATTTTTGGCGTTTTGTTGTTTTGAAAGGGAGAATTAGGATTACGGTTCATATTTTGCACATTAGTAGTCTTAATAATTAAAAAGTGAATAGTGTTTGCGGGTTGACCAACCAACCTGTTTTGACAAACTACCCGCCACGACTCATTGCCACCGGGCTCTATAAATGGGTTTAGGTTGGGATTAAATGAGTTCAGGTCGTACACAAGTTGACACGACTTACCCGTTTATTAAACGATTTGGGCTGGGTGGCCTGACCAACCGGTTTTCAACCTGAAAACCTGTTTAAAATAGTATTAAGAAATTATAAATTTAATCCATCAACCTTGCCTCAACATGTCTAAAACTTGAAATGATCGACTATTTGCTTAAGATGGTTGTTTCACATACAGAGGACAAGTAAATGTGAGATATTCACATTATTAGTTCGTTAATATTTTTCGAACAAAAGGCACATAGTCACATTTAATTTGTCCGTTTTTATGGAATAAAAAACCAACTATACAATAATTTTTATATGGTATATCGTTTTTGGGTAATAATTATTATATTTATGATATCTGATCATAGAGGATATACGCCTTAGCTGATAAAACTTTTTATGATCACAGGTGTTAAGGCTGAACCAGCCGGTAAAACATTCCTAACCAAAGATACAAGTGAAGCACTGCTGTGATTATGTCCGTAAGTTCTATTAACGACTTCGCTATTATATATTTCGCTTTCCGTCTGTGAAAACTGATATTTATCTCCTTTGGAATGAATCAGTTTTACGAATCAAATGGAGTGGTTTGGCTCAATGCTTCGGTACGCGGTACGCGGCATGAAAAGCGGTACAATTGGGAACACCAATTTGGTACGTGATACGGTGTACCATATAGTCTGGTACGTATACAAAAAAGTAAAATATATCTTTCGTTAGATTTCAATTCGTATCATAATCATAATAGAAAATTCGTAAAAGAAAATTCATAAGCAGGAAATTCATAAACCTGATCAAGCCTTTGTTGACAGTGTATATATGGCGCCAATTAATACACAGCGGGAAAAAAAAACCCTTGATATACCAGCGATTGGATATGAAGCAGTTTTATATTGCACCAATAAAAGACAGTGGGAATCACCGACCCCATACATCATTCCAACTTAATGAGTGATTTGACTTTTCAAATTCCGGTACGGTAAATTTCGTTCCTAATCGCCGACCCATACAATCGGAAGCGTGTTTTTTGATGAAATAAATCGAAAATTCCGTGATCAAGACGCTTTTGTTGAAACTGTGTTGGTGCATACGTCTGTCGACTTCGTCTTGTATCGAGTCTTGGACTAGATTGGATAGATCAGGGCACGTTTTACGAGGAAATTGTCAAAATTAGGATTTAGGGTAATTTCGCACGAAATTACCAAAAGGTAATTCCGTACGAAATTAGCAAGGTAATTTCGCATGAGTGCTAATTTCGTTTGTATGTAATTTCGTGTGAGCATGTTTCAAGTGAAATTAGTCTGCCTATAAATAGGTGCTAGGTAATTTCGTTTGAGTCAGTTGTGTATGTGTGTTTCCGGAGCCAAAGTGTTGCCGAAGTGTCATTTCGTTGTAAAACTTTGCCAAATCAATCAGAAAGACATTTAAAATGAATATCTAGCTGAATCAAACTCAATATGTCTGTTTCCGCCTTTCATATTGAGTAGAACGCCTCTGAACGACTCGTTTCGGTCGTGAAAACAATCCTACAAGTGGTATCAGAGCACAGGAGGAGGAGTTCTACCGATTTCAGCTTGATTTCATCTTATTTTCTAACTTCTACATCTTCTTTTCAAAATTGAACAAGATTTCACAGTTAAAATGGTTTGAATTTCACACATCATAAGCGAAATTGGCTTTTAACAAACCCTTGAAAGAATTGGACCTAAAATCAAGCTAAAACCTGATCAATTTGACAAAAGTTTGACCGAAATGATGACATCAGCATAATTTCGCGTGAAATTACATCCTAATTTCGCACGGAATTACAGTTTGAGTTTAAATTCGTTTGAAATTACACCTAATTTCGCACGGAATTATAATTTCGTTTGAACTATTTCGTATGAAATTACAATTTCGTTTCAAAGTCTTGATTTCGTTTGAATTGGTGTGTGATTCCGTACGAAATAAAATTTCGTTTGGTCGGTTCAAACGAAATTCCTAATTTCGTTTGAAGGTCTTGATTTCGCTTGTGTTGTAATTTCGTTTGAAGTTGTTGTGCTGGTAATTTCGCTTGGACAAGTTATTTCGCTTGGGAAGATAATTTCGTTTGAAGGGATTCCGTTTGAAAGATCTAATTTCGCTTGAAAGTGTCTGTTGTGAAAAACTTGTTACCGAATCATGGAAGAGGAATTCTATAACGCATTTGCTACATCCCCAACTAGTCCGGCTGCCATTGCTCAAAGCATGAATATGGAAAATGAAACCAGAACTTTGCAAAAACCCCCGAAACTTATGGGAATTGAGGAGTATTATGGGTGGAAAGACCGATTTGAAAACTGGATTCAAGCTAATCATTTGAGATCTTGGGAATGCATTGAGAAAAAGTATGTTAAGCCGCGTACGGATTTGCAAGTTATCAAAACCATTTCTGAACTGAATGACAAAGAGAGAGACATGTACAAAGCAGAAAAAATGGTGATTACACTACTTCAGCAAGCTATAAAAGAAGATATCTTTATTTTACTTCAACATGATGGTACTTAAAGATCGATTTGGGATGCACTTAAAACTAAGTTTGAGGGTAGTGAGAAGATGATCAGGAGTAAGAATGCATTGCTGAAAAAAGAATTCGATTTATTTTCAAGTTTGTCGGGTGAATCATCAAAGAAACTGATAGAAAGATATTGTCACTTAGTGCGATCTATGTCTTTGTTAGGAATTGAGAAAAGTCAAGATGAATGGGTTGATAAGTTAGCTGATGCTTTGCCTCAGAAAGAATGGGGTACTTATTTAATGATCTTGAAAAATACTGGGGAATATGACAATTTGACTATTTCGAAGTTCATTGAGAAGATTGAAGGTCAAGATCTGGAGCAACAAAAGATTGCAAGAATGAACAATGCGAGTGGTCAACAAGATGTCAAAATGTATTACAAAGGAAGTGTTCAAGAGGTTGAAATGAGTCCGAAAATCCAAACTGCTTTTAGTGCTGAAAACTCATCTGGAACTGTCAATCAAAGTTCAAACAGCAGCAGTGGATTTTCTTCATACCCGAATGTTAATCCAAAAAATTCAATCTCAAGTCATCAGTTTCAAAGCTCAAACAGCAGTAATGGTCAAGTGCTACATTGCAACATCGCATTGCATCTTAAAAATGGACAAAATTTTTCTAAAGAAGTTGCCAAAAGTCACATGTTATTACTTGCTACGGTGTTAGAATCCTATGAGGGGTTGGTTGCAGGAAGGATCGGAAATCCTATGCTGATGAAAGAGGATTACGATCAGATAGATGCAGAAGAAATGGAGCTAATGGACATTAAATGGTGTTTAGCGAGTGTTTTAAGGAGAGCTGAAAAGTTTAAGATGATTACAGGAAGAAATGATTTCTTAGATGCAAATGTATCTACTTTAGGTTTTGATAAATCTAAAGTTACTTGTTTTCGATGCAGAGAGAAAGGACATTTTAAGAGAGAATGCAAAAATCAAGAAGCAAGTGGAGCAAAGAATCCGTTTGGTGGCAATGATTATTATCGGAAAGCCATTTATCAACAAGTTGCTCATCAACCGTATCAACAAAAAGAACCACAAACTGCACATGCTAAAATGATCGAGGAAGCAAATAAGAAAGCTTAGTTTGGTATAGTCGATCAAGATGATGAGAAAGTGGCTGCAGGTTTTAATTCGGACAAATATATTCCACCTGATTCAAAAGTTGTAGCTTTGATTGCACAAATAGTTCAAAAACCTTATTTGATGACGGAATGGATGAAAATATTTGCCAGTAATGAGTCAAGCCAAAAGGAAGAGTCTATTTCTTCATATGATAGTTCGGAGAATATTCAAGTGTTTGATCAATCATCATCTTATGACAGTGATGATGAAGAAGAGAAACAAATAAATGTTGGAAAAATTTCTTTATCTCCTGAAAGTTTTCAATTTTATTTTGTAGATCGCTTGGAGAAGCTGAAGGAGAGACGAGCAGCAAAAGAACAGAAAAAGAAGAAATGTGAGAATGTTGCTCAAAAAGAAAAGATTGAACAAAATGAAGAAATTAGAGTTGCTGAAAAAACGGTTAAAACTGAGAAGGTGATTGAAATTGAAAAAGTTGTTGAAGTGGAGAAGATAATTGAAGTTGAAAAGATTGTTGAGATCATCAAACCGTGTTTGAAATGTTTAGAATCTTGCAAGAAGTGTGAAGAGAAAGATGAGAAGTTGAGTGAGCAAGATAAGATGAAGGAAAAGTTATTGTTTGATCTTAACTATGTAAAAGAATCATATGATGTGTTGAACAGAACAGTAACTGGTTTACAGAAGACAAATTCTGAAAGAGAAGATGCGTTGACAATGATGAATGCTGTGATGATGTCAAAGCAAAAAGCCATAAATTTTTATATTGAAGAAAGTGCAAAGTGGAAGCAAGAGTTAGAAACGAAAAAGATAGAAAATGAAAGAATAAGACGGTTGGTACAAAGTTATTCTGGTTCTGATTATTTGATTGATCGAATATATCCAACTGTTGCAGGTCTTGAAGTCTTTCAAGATGAGAAGCCGAAAAAGAAGGATACTGGTAAGAAACAAAGTGTCAGTTATAACAAGTGTCCGCCTTCGATCTGGGAAGGGTATTCTCCCAGAAAACCGAATGAGGAGCAAGTCAAAAAGGCAGTCAATATAAAGTTAAAATCCGAATCAACTGATGATTTACCAGACAATATTGATATCACATTCACATCATCTGACACTGATCATGAGTCTGAGTTAATAAAAAAGGTGGTCGATCAAGTGTTGGATAAGGATGAGGAGTCGGAGTCAAAATCTGAATCTGGAAGTTCAAGTTTGTCAGTCGACAGTCCAAAATCGTCAGTTAAAAGGGTTTACAATAAAGAATTCTTGTTATCAAAATCTAATTTGAATAACGAACCAATCAAAGTGGCATATACTTGGAATGATTCAGACAAATTATATTCTGATGAGGAATTTCCAATAAGAAGTGTTCAAGTTGAAAAGATCAAAAAGATTTTCAAACAAACAGAAATTAATATTTCTGAAATAAAAGATGTAAATCTTAATGAAAAACCTAAAAAATACACTTCAAGAGTTCAACAACGGTTAAACAACAAAAAAGGTTACAGTTCTGGTTCTGGTTTTCAAAAGAAACCAAACCATAACGGTAATTTCAAAAAGAAAGGTCTTGGTTTTATTCCTCCAGAAAATTATAAAAATGAGAAAATTTTTAAATCAAAAACCAAATTTGTTTCAGGGACAAGTTTGGAAGAAGAGGCAAAAAGCTCATTCTGGAAGCAATCGAATAAAGAATTTCTTGCAAAAAGACAAGAAGGAATGAAGAATGGAGCTTATCAAAGGAAGGAAACAAGAACTTGTTTTCGATGTCAAGAAATTGGTCACATAGCCTGGAATTGCCCATTGGCTACCAAAATCAAACAGGAAGTTGTTTCTAAACTAAAAGAAAAAGTTGTTGATAAAAACGAACCACCAACTGAAAAGTTCAAAATTTTCAAAAACTTAACATATGAAGTTGGAGAGTGTTCGAAAAGGTTTTACAAACGAAGGGGAAATCTTGACAACCAAACATGGGTTGTTAAGAAATCTGATTTGAAAGCTGGCGATGAATCTGATTTCACAAAGTCAGAGAAGCCACAATTTGTTTTAAAAGAAGAAAACTCAGTTCCTCCAATGGATGAGGTGAACTTTCCACCATTGAGGGCTGAAAATTTAAAATCAAAGGTTGGAAAAGTTGAAATCTCGAATCAATTCTATTCTGAGAAGAAAGAATTTGATGTCGAGAAAGCGTTTAGTGGAAATGTCATAAAGATTTTTGGGAAAATGATCGATGGAAAGGTGACAGGGGTAAAAGATTTTTATAAAACAAAGAAGGCAACTTACACCCCAAGTGAAGCTGAAGAGGTTACATCCAAGTTCAGTCAGGCTTGGATGGAAGTTTTTCATAAATAAAATCCTGACTTGCCGGAACTCCCAGGTTGGTAATTGGGGAGTAAGAATCCGCATCTTTCTTGAAAAATTCACAGGTTGGTAACTGTGATATTTCGATTTTCAGGTGGTTTATCAGGGACATTAAGTTGTACTTGATTTTCTACAAGTGGTATTTATTGGCAAAATCTAAAACTGTTAAATTTTTCAAAAAGATGAGACTAGAAGAACAAGGTGATGAATTGATCCCCAATTCCTACAAGTGGTAAAATCAACAAAACTTAGTTTCCGGAAAAACGAATTGAAGCAATTCAAAATCAGTTGTCACTTCATTATACAGTTTGTTTTCAATTTTTCTTTAAATGTGTTTGAATTTTAGGGGGAGTAAGAAATTTCAGAAAATCCAAAAACTTTTGAAAATTTGAAAAAGCCAAAAATATGATAAAAATTCAGAAATGAGTTTTGTTGTAGAAAAGAGGAAATGATAGTACATCAGTGGACTATCACAACACGCTAAAGATTTGTAATGTCATAAACGTGATAAACAATCTCACTGCGGATGTGTCAGTAGGTTTTTATACATTCAGTAGATTATTTTCGAGATATAAACATAAAATCAAATACTTACTTATATCTTGGGGAACATCTCTCGGATATGTGGGTAACCCCCGAAATCTTGTTTGAAAGATTTTCTATTTCTGACATACTAGGTCTTTGTGTGTGGTGATATCTGGTGTATTATACCAGGATTTCTGATTTTGTGGGAGCAATAGCCTAGTCCTCGTATAATACTTTGCAAAAGCTTTAATCTTTAAAGCCAACCCTCTGCTAAAAAAGTGAAAAAATATCGAAAGATATGTATCAATGGTAGTTGAAGAAAAGATCCCCAAACGGGACACACCTAAAGTCGAACCGTCATCTCTCTGATTTTGCGGAAGCAATAGCCTGAGCTCTCATGATCTCGCATTTACCCGTTTACAGATATTATTAGTGTACATTCACCTATAAGACTGAATATAGAAATCTGGATACGGGAGTATATTCTGAGGTGGGACACGCGAATAAGTCAAGTAATTAAAACATTAATCTCGTATCTCGAAACAGTTGAATTTTGTGTAAAAATTTAAGTGGATCAGTATACTGACAATCTAAGTGAATCATTTAGAACTTGAAATGTCTAAAGCTTAATGGTGTTGGTGATTTGTCCCAAAACTGATATGATCCTCTTACACAAACTCACAAAAATATTGTCTGTAAATATGTCTGCATTTCTTTCAAAAACAAAAATCCAAAAAGATTTTCAGTGTGTTTTAGCATAAATTTTTGAAAAATCCAAAAAGATTTTCGACAACTGATGTAGAAAAGCTGATTTTCAAAATTCCGAGTGCTAGACATGATGAACATTTTGTGAAGGGGAGTCTGTGTTTTTAAACGATAATATTTTGATTATTTGTCTACGAATGGTTCATCAGAGATTAACATTGTTAAATCATTCTGGATGAAAAACTTCATTTGATATATAAATTTTGTCAAATTTTAAATTTGTGAAATTCATTGAGAGGTAGAGAATGTGCAGGATAGCCAGGTTTCAGATCCTGATTCTGAGTGATAGAGAGCCAGGTTCCGATACCTGTGGATTCTGTGATTTCAAAAAGCCAGGCTGCGATCCCAGCATATCGAAAGACATCCATGGGGAGATTATCTATTGGTGCTGAAGAAAAGAGAAGAGAGAGGATTGAAGAAGTTTTACACTGTCAGATACTTCATAAAAGGAGGACAGACTGATAAAGACTGAAGACATTGAAGACTCAACACTGAAGACTCGTCAACATCCGAGGGGGAGTCTGTTGGTGCATCCGTCTGTCGACTTCGTCTTGTATCAAGTCTTGGACTAGATTGGATAGATCAGGGCACGTTTTACGAGGAAATTGTCAAAATTAGGATTTAGGGTAATTTCGCACGAAATTAGCAAGGTAATTTCGCATGAGTGCTAATTTCGTTTGTATGTAATTTCGTGTGAGCATGTTTCAAGCGAAATTAGTCTGCCTATAAATAGGTGCTAGGTAATTTCGTTTGAGTCAGTTGTGTATGTGTGTTTCTGGAGCCAAAGTGCTGCCGAAGTGTCATTTCGCTGTAAAACTTTGTCAAATCAATCAGAAAGACATTTAAAGTGAATATCTAGCTGAATCAAACTCAATATGTCTGTTTTGGCCTTTCATATTGAGTAGAACGCCTCTAAACGATTCGTTTCGGTCGTGAAAACGATTGGTAATTCCATACGAAATTACCCTAAATCCTAATTTTGACAATTTCCTCGTAAAATGTGCCCTAATAACTAGAAGTCTAGAACTTCTTAGATACAATTTTAGGTTTGAGCTTCATATGAACTTGAATTTACTTAGCTGTTGTAGTTACTTTTGACATGCTCTATTGAGATTATCAAAGCAGTTTTATCAATCTTTACACAGCCACATACATCAAATGTTGTCAGTACCTACAAATATGACTTCCTTTTGTTACACCCAACGACGAACGTTGTCACGTTTTTCTTGAAAACAGGGGACAGAAGATGAACAATCGAGAAATTTTAACCCATATTCACCAGTTTTCACACATACGTTTCATCGAGAACCTACATGTTATTAAACCGGGGACAATTCGGTTTAGCACGCCGCAATGCGCGTAGGGTATAAAACTAGTTTTTAATAAATGAACCAAATTACCCTTGTGACATTTGACTTAACAGAAAAAAATAACTTGGTTAGGATCAAAGGACATAACGTGCAAGATTTGGAAACAATAAGTACAAAACTCCTCAATGACACCCATTGAAATTTGGTACATAAATAAAGGACAAAACTTGTAATTTACTCAATTTAATTTGATGATAGAGTTTGTTTGATCAAGGTGCGAGGAGCATATGATTAGTCTTTTGTATGTAGCATTGATAATTCAAACCCACTTCAAGTTCGATAAGTCAAACCCAATGCAACTTCTAAAGCTCAAACCTAGTTCAAATTCTAAAAGTCAAACCTAGCCCAAATTCAAAAAAGCCAATGCCAGTTCAAGTTATAATTTCCAAATTTGGAGCTGGTAATCACTTGTTGTTATTAGTAACATCATTAGGAATTAGATTTGGGATATTAATCGCCTTCGATCTTTAATTACTAGATTTAGGTAATATTTTTAAAATTGGAGGGAATATATCTTGTGGCGGTATTTTAGTCTTTTCACATGAATTTAAACGGCCATCTCACACCAGGGACTTGATTGATTCCAATTGACAACCACATGGACTGGAATGGTCGTTTTTTTTTTTCAAATAGGAACTGCATGTGAGAACGGGTGTAAACCATAGTGAATGAAATTATACCTTACTCTTTTTTTTTTCTCAAGAATGTTAACCAATTCTCCCCTATACCTTTATTTTTTTTAAATGATATATTTTATGGACTTTTAGTTGGTTAGATATAATCGAGCTAAACCGAAATGAAATTAGTATATGACGTTTGGTCCATGCTCGACAATTAGTGTCAGTCCAAACTTTATTATATTGCTTAGATGCCCAAAAATGGTAACTTTTGTAATTATTTGGAACATAACTAACGAAATCATCGTCTATTAGCATAAACCACCTTACGGCTGACCTCTTCGTAAAAATCAAATCTAGAGATCAAATGATATTTTCTTATTTATTTAAGCTATTAAAAAAATATAAAAAATAGGTAGATTTGGGTTAAAAAATATAATGTCAAAAATCGTAGAAAGCGAATTTTAATGCATAAAAACTTGTTTCATCATTTTATTAATATAAACAATATTGAAATCAGATTTGAAATGCTAATTATTACACGTTGTTATCATTTCAAAAACACAATACGCCAATTTTCTAAGTTTTTCTTCGGTGACTCTTTTCTGCTCAACGACGGTCACAAACATAGTTTGTGAGAAACGTCAGGGTGTGGTGCTTGGGTTTGGGCGTGGGAAAGCCACCAGTGGCGGATCCAGGAATTTTTTCCTATGGGTTCACTTTTTTTCGGTGGTCAGATTTTTTACAACTAAACGTTAAGATATTCGGTTCGAGACGGATCGGATCGGGTCGGTCAGGGAAAAAATACAGTATAATGATGCAAGTAGAAAATTATTTTCATCACTATCATGATGTTGCTTAGATTCAGTTTGCTCATAATCCATATTATTGCAAAATTGTCATAGAAAAGCTTGTTTGACCTTGTTTTAGATAGTTCCCATTTTGAAAATTGTGGACTCTTATTTTCCTTTTGGTAAAAGAAGTACAAGAATCTAAAAGTGTCCCTTTGATTAGTGAACCCTTGGTCACTAATCAACCATAGCAAGTCTCTAGATATCCATGTTATTTAAGAACTTGCGGCTAACTGTTGATTAAACTACCTTTTACATCTAAGAATCATAAATCACTAAACACAGTTGAATGGTAAGAACTCAATCCAGTCAATTCTTATTAGCTTTGATAACTCGTTAATGCATTATATCTAAGAATCATAAATCACTACACGGTTGAATGGTAAGAACTCAATCAAGCCAATTCTTATTAGCTTTGATAACTGGTTCAAGTTTTAACAGGATTAAAATCACAAATTCATATTCACAAATCACATATTCACAATATTCACATACAAGATTCAAACTGATTAAAGTATAATGCTTTAAATTTTACATCCCTAAATGGCTAAATTCTAAGTTTCCACAAAACAACATAAAACATCAAATGGCAAAATTAAGATTAAAACATCAAACAGGTTAAAATTAACATCAAAATTAACACTAAAACATCAATAAAAGTTAAAAGTTGACATTAACACACCTGAGAGAAAATGAGGACGAGTGAAATTTGAAGGCTACTGGAATGGTGGAAACAAGAAGCGGTGGCCGGAGCAAGACAGCCGAAGGTGGAGCGGAGGAGGACAGCCGGAGGTGGAGCGGAGGAAGACGGCCAGAGACGGAGACGGACGCCAAAAAGGACGGCCGGAGGAGAGGAGGAGGTCGCCAGAGAGGGTGAGTAGGAGGGTGGAGGCGGTGTTTTCTTGTTCTGAACTGCGACTTCTCTGTTCTATTCTTCTGCTGCGTTTTCTTTTGTGTGAGTGTAACCCTAAATGGGTTTTTCATTAAACAAAAATTTAAAAAAAAAAACGAAATAAAATCTTAAAAACCGCCTAACGCGGGATTCGAACCCGGGTGTTAACGTAACAATGAAGCGCATTAACCAGTGAACCACCAAAGCTTTTAGTTTATGGGTTCCCCTTGTATTTTATTTATGGGTTCCTTTTTTAGTTTACTATACATATTTTATTACTATAAAGAAGCAATAAATATAGGCACTAAGAGTTGTAACTTGTGCTTAGGGCATTTTTCAAAAAAAAAAACTTGAATTTTACTTTTAACCCAAAAGGTTTTTACCTTTTCCATTTTAACCCTACATAATTTGTTTTTTTAACTTTAACCCAAAACTTTTCATTATTTGCAATTTAACTTCACAACTTTTGTTACTTATACTTTTCATCTTTCGCAAATTTTCGTTTTGCGTATAGTTCTAAATTTTTCGAGTTAATACGACACAACGTGCATGTGTGGTTCAACGTTTTTACCTCTATTTTTCCATGTTTGACAGGTTCGTCGCAACACGCATATCCTAGGTCGAGTCAGTGTTGGTGGTCGATGACGGTTTTTGACACCGTTTTACTCCCCACCACAACGCGGCGTGTGCTTTGGGGGTTTTCAAAAAAAAATGATTTTTTTTTTACTTTTTACCCAAAAGTATTTCATAAATTATTTTTAACCCAAAACTTTTTATCTTTTGCAATCTATCCTCATAACTTTTTTTACTTTCAACTTTGGTCCTTTATAGTTTTCACTTTACGCAAATTTTTCGCTTTATGCTTGGTTCTAAATTTTGTCACTTAACACATCGCAACGTGCGTCTTTGGTTTAACGTTTTTACGTTTCGTTCTAAATTTTGCGAGTTAACATGACGCAACGTGTGTGTGTAGGTGAACGTTTTTACATCGTCTTTTTTCCCCGTTTGACATGTTTAACATAACGTGCGGGTCCTAGATCAACTTAGTTATAACTAAAGAAACCCCGCCGCATTGCGGCGGGTCTCAATCCTAGTTTACACTAAAAATTAAAAACCGAATGGGTTCCTGGGAACCCATAACTTGTACGTAAGTCCGCCCATGAAAGCCACACAAGCCTTGCACACGGCTTTGGGTGTTGCCCCTCTAGCGTTTGTATTGTGCCTAACGTGGGACGCTAGCTGGGTTGAGGTGGCTGGCTGTGATTGGCTGGTTAATTAAATGAAATATTTAATAGGGCTAGCTAAAAAAAAGTCACGCCACCCCACACCCAAAAGAAGTCACACTCAACCAAGCCACACCACGTGGAGCCCACCTCCGCCACATGTCAACCCAAACCCAACCCCGTAGTCTAAAAGAGAAAGTAGTGGTCATGTTTGTCTGTGGGGCATCCTCTAACCAGTGACGATGTGAGCCCATTGTAGATGCGCTCATGTTTGTGACATATTAAAAATAAACATATTTTATTATGTTGATTAATGCAACTATTATTTACATTACATTACAACGGCTAGATTATCATTTTATTGTTACATTTATTGTTTTTATTTTATTAATTTTGTTATGATTATTTTTATTTATATTATAACTATTTGTTGTTTTTAACTGTATGCAGGTTTTGTTTTATTTTATTTTTATTTTATTATTTTTTGTTATGATTATTTTTTATTTATATTATAACTATTAGTTATAGTACATATGAATAGCGTACAACTAAAAATAATGGATTACAAGATTGTTTTTATGATATTTACAATGCAAGACAAATCTTAAACACTTGTTTGTATAAAAAAACATTAAATGGACAAAACCTTTGTCCCTTTCATATCAACAAGCCGTTTGAACCCGCATTTAACAAGCCCACCCGACCCGTTTAGCCAGGTATAATAATATACACATAGAAACTTAGGATATGCATGTTTGTCTTGCTTACAAATGCAGTAACAATCCACCATTAATAGCAAGAAATTATGGAAACAAGCAGCCCGTCTAACGAACCCAAAAACTGCGAGAAAGCAAAAGCGCCACATGGGTTAATACGGATGGTATTCCAACAAGCAGACTGGAAGGACATAGTTTTGATGGGACTAGGAATATGTGGATGTTTTGTTGATGGGTTAAGTGTGTCAGCCATGATGTTGCTTTTGAGTCGTTTGATGAACGGTTATGCTTCTGTGTCGTCTTTAACCCTTCAAGATGTAGATCAGGTTAGTTTAAAATCCATTAATATTTCGGTTATGGTTATATATATGTGTATATATCGGTTATAGGTTCGGATATTATGGAACACTAATGTGTAAATAAGTTTGTTTTGCAGTATGCCCTCATGTTTGTCTATATCGCGATTGTTTTAGGTGCGGGTGCTTTTCTAGGTTAGTTAATGATCTTCATGTGTTATATTCTATGATGTTTTAAGATGAAGTAATTTTTAACGAATATCGTGTTTTGACATTGAGCAGAAGGTTTTTGTTGGGGCCGGACCGCAGAGAGACAGTACTCTCGCATGCGCACCAAATATTTAAAAGCTATTTTACGCCAACAAGTAGGCTACTTCGACACAACACTTGAAGCGTCTCGTGTTACTACAAGTATCTCAAGCGACACGCTAAATATACGGGGAGTTCTGAGTGAAAAGGTGAATTACTTCTAGATCTTCAGTACAGTACAGTACAGTACAGGTCGGGTTGGGTTGACCCACAACACTTTTTCGACTCATTTGACTCATTTGACCCATTAGACCAAATAGATTTTCATAGTCAACATGGTTCTTTCTTTCATCATATATCTTATAATATCAACATAAAACCGTATGATATCGTCGCAGATTCCAAATTTCATCACGGGTATATGGATGTTCATAGCGGCTGAAATAACAGGCATGTACCTTTGTTGGAGACTAGCTATCGTGGCTGTCCCGACAACCTTTTTATTGATTCTTCCTGGAGCGGTTTATGGAACGTTGTTATCAAAAAACGAAGAGAGGTTACAAGAAGCATACGCAGTGGCAGGCGGGATAGCAGAGCAAGCGTTATCATCAATAAAAACCGTTCACTCGTATGTTAGTGAGGACAAAATGGTGAAGAGATTTTCAACTGCATTAGGACCAACTTTGACTTTAGGGGTCAAACAAGGTCAACTTAAGGGAATGGTGTTTGGTAGTGTTGGAGTTATTTATGCTATTTGGGCACTTTTGACATGGTATGGAAGTGTTTTGGTTATTGATAAGGGGATCAAAGGTGGAGATATTCTTAGTGCTGGAGTGTGTGTTGTCTATGGAGGATTGTAAGTATTAAGTGTTTCATTCTTAATAATTTAGGGGTATATGCTATTTCAAAATATTGGATACCGATTCGGATATTTAAATAGATATCCGAGCTAATAAAAAAAAATCAAAAATCTGTTTCGTGCATAGATTAAAACTAAATTTGTATTCGGTTTTCCAAATTTCCAATATTGAAAACAAAAAACATTCATAAATCCACGTCCGAATCCGATTATTTACTATTGTTAACTATATCTAACTAAGCATAGTGTGTTCATATAGATATGTTTACTATATTTTTTTTGGTTTTCGGATATTCGTTTATCCGAACTTTTTAGAAATCCACATGAATCCGAATCCAAATTCGGATTATCCGATTTTCGGATATCCGAAATTTTGGATATTTCAGATACGGATATCCGATTATTTACTATTTTTAACTATATCTAACAATATTTTTCTATTTGTTTTGATTTATCTACTATAGAATGTGTAAAAATGATATTATGTTTTAAAATGGTGAAGATGATATTATGAAAATTAAATGGATATACATGAAAATTTGAACTTTTTGAAAAAGATGTATGTAAAATTACTCCAAAGTTATGTTATTTTAATAAATAATAATAATAATATAATACATTGAATAATATGATTTCAAAGACTTTATGCGTTAAAAATACCGATTATGCAAATTTCAACCCATTTGACCCGTTTCCTTTGTAGCTAATTTTTATTTTATCTGTTTGAGCCGCTAGAGATTAAAACCACATACAGTGGACCTGTCTAAAAGTAAATGGGTCGAAACTGTCAACTCTAGTTGAAACGACATATTTAAACAAACCTATAAAAGAAACTTAAATAATGGTTTACTATTTTGCAGTGGTCTTGGGAGTTCTTTCATGAACATCAAGTACTTTGCTGAAGCAAGTATTTCAGCATCAATAATTAACGAAATGATCGAAAGAATCCCATCCATTGATTCCGAAGATCCACAAGGGATGACAATATCTGAACTCAAAGGTACTTTGGAGTTCAAAGACGTTGACTTCGCGTACCCATCAAGACCGGAATGTTTGGTTCTGAAACGGTTCAACCTTAAGGTGAAGGCCTGCCAAACCGTTGGATTGGTTGGTCAAAGCGGGTCGGGTAAGTCAACGGTCATAAATCTACTTGAAAGATTTTATGATCCTATTGAAGGTGAGCTTCTTTTGGATGACATCAACATAAAGTCACTAAACTTGAAGTGGTTACGTGGACAAATGGGGTTGGTGAGTCAGGAGCCTATACTTTTTGCTACGTCGATTAAAGAGAATATTCTGTTCGGGAAAGAGGATGCTACAAGTGAAGAGATTGAAGAGGCGGCCAAACGGGCCAACGCACATGAGTTTATCGCGCAATTACCTAATGGTTATGAGACATTGGTGAGCACCAACTCGAATCCTACGTCAAAAAATCCAAATTTTAGTATGGGTCTAAACGGGTTGGGTTGGGCGGGTTGACCCGCTAGCCGTTTTTTATCTTTTTTTAGCATTAAAAGTAAGTCATTAATCACGTCTACAAAACAATAGGGGAGACTATTTGCACACTTGGTGTGTAGATAGTCAGCTAAAAAGGGTTTTTTTTGTCCTATATGCACACCCTGCAGTGTTGAGTTGTGGTCAAAGCGCGGCGTTTTGGTCCGGTCAACCAGACAAAGACTGACGGGTGTCTGACGGGTCTGTTGACCGGACCAAAACGCCGAGCTTTGGCCGCGTTTTGGTCCTGTCAACCAGACACCCGGCCAGTCTTTTGTCTGGTTGACTGGACCAAAACGCCACGCTTTGGCCACAGCTCGACACTGCAGGGTGTGCATATAGGACAAAAAAACCCTTTTTGGTGTGCATATAGGCATTTGGGTGTGCCAATAGGTACACCCAAACAATATTATTACAAAAATAATCTAAATTATTGTGTAACACGACCTTCGAGATTTGTAGTACACTTTAAAAAAGACTTTTTGTGACTTTCAACCGGTTAAATACGTCCCATTTTAGCTAAAAAGAATTATTTGACTCGTTCAGAAACTAGAGGTGGCAAGATCATCAGGTTGTGTAACAAGTCAAAACGAGTCAGGTTGCTTTTAGTTTATAGGTTGAAATGGTCCGGGTTAGCTTGACCCACTAAAAAGATTTATTTAACCCATTTGGAAATTAAACACCGTTTAAGATAAAATACAGCTTAAATCGACCCATTCATAATTAAACGACTTAAAATAATATCTTTATATTATGTTCTACTTGCATCAGGTTGGAGAATTAGGAACTCAAATGTCTGGAGGGCAAAAACAACGAATTTCGATAGCCCGGGCCTTACTTAGAGACCCGAAAATCCTACTTCTAGACGAAGCCACAAGTTCACTAGACTCGCATTCTGAAAAGGCGGTCCAAGAGGCGTTAACTCGCGCTTCAATAGGAAGAACAACAATAATCGTCGCACACCGTTTGTCTACTCTACGTGACGCTAACATAATCGTCGTGATTCAATCAGGCGAAGTGATCGAGTCAGGATCACATGAACAACTTCTAGTAAACACAAATGGACCGTATTCGGTCATGGTCCAGTTACAAAAAACATTGGCACCCACTCAAAGTGTAACGTTAACCGATAGCGTCATGATGACATCAGAAACAACAGAAACAACGGTAACACGAGTTACGAGATCATGTCACAAAGAACCGACGAACGAACACGCGAAAGAAGAACAAGACAGCCGTCCTACGTGGCGACAGCTCATCCAAATGAACCAACACGAATGGAAACCCGCGTTAGCGGGCTGCATAGGAGCGTTACTTAGCGGGTTAATTCAACCATCGCTCGCTTTTGCTCAAGGCGCGATGCTATCCATGTTTTTCCTCAAAGATCATGACGAACTTCGTTCGCAAACAAGAACTTTATGCTACGCTTTCGTATCGATTGCTGTCTCAGCTTTCGTCATTAGCGTGATTCAACATTACTATTTCGGGATAATGGGCGAGAACTTAACAAAAAGGGTACGCGAAACGATTTTCAAAAAGATAATGACGTTTGAGATCGAATGGTTCGAACGAGAAAACAACAGTACAGGCGCATTATGCTCGAGACTCGCTACCGACACAATAATGGTAAGAAACCTTGTAGCGGACCGATTAGCATTTTTTGCACAAACGATTTCGGCTTCAATATCAGCGGTTATTCTAAGTATGATATTATCTTGGCGAGTAGCTCTTGTTGCTATCGCGTTACAACTAGTAATCATAGTTAGTTTTTACTTAAAATCGCTAATAACGACAAGCCCAGAAAACAAATGCAGCGAAATAGCGAGTGAGGCGGTAAACAACCATAGAATAATCACAGCGTATCACTCGCACGGGCCGGTTATGAGGATATTTGAAGGCACGCAAAAAGGCCCGAATACGGAGAGTAAAAAGCAGAACTGGTATGCGGGGGTTGCCTTATTCGCTAGACCGTTTTTAACTAATGTTAATGTAGCGGTATTATTTTGGTACGGCGGAAAGCTTTTATATCAAGGAAATATAACATATAAACGCCTTTTCCAAACGTTCTACGTCGTGGTGTTAGCCGGGATGATCATCGCTGAAACCGGTAGCATGACGGGTGATCTCACATTGGGAAAAAACGCGCTAAAATCTATATTCGTGATTTTAAAACGACAAACGAAAATGAAAGTTAAAAGTGAGTCAAACCAGCATGCAGTAAGCGCGTTAAAGGTAAACGGGCTCATAGAGCTAAAAGATGTGGATTTCTTTTATACAAGTAGGCCGACGAAATGGGCCCTTAACGGGTTAAGCTTGAGGATAGAAGCGGGAGAAGTTGTTGCGCTTGTTGGAACGAGTGGTTCGGGAAAGTCAACTGTTATAGGTATGATCCAACGGTTTTATGACCCGTTTAAAGGGTCTGTTGAAATAGATGGAGTGGATATTAGTTGTTATGATTTGAAGGCGATACGGTCATTTATCGCGTGGGTTGGCCAAGAGCCTACGCTGTTTGCGGAAACGATTAAGGAAAATATTGCTTATGGGAAAGATAATGCAACTGAAGCTGAGATTGTTCAAGCAGCAAGTCTTGCTAATATTCATGAGTTCATAAGGTTTATCACTGCTAAACTACATTATATATAAACATATTTTTTCAGTTGTCACATGTTGTACGGGTAGTTATAAGCAGTGGCGAAGCTTGCCCTCGAAAACGGGGAGGGGGGGGGGGGGGGGGAAACGTATATACCCAAAAATTTCTATACGAAGACTACATATATATATAACATATATAGAACCGCCCCACTTATCCTGCGCCCCTGGTTATAAGTTGGATATTGGTCCCACTTTGGTCGTTTGGTAACCTGATAACCGTTCACGGGCAGCAAGCTGACATGGCGGTTATTGAATGACCAGAGTGGGACAAAACAATAATAATCCCAACTGAGAATATTCTTACCATCAGTCTCTACTTTTTAACTATTTTTTTCTTTTTCAATTGACCCCTGTTAAAAAAAACTAATTGAGTTAAGTTTTTTTAATGGGGGCCATTGAAAAAAATAGTTAAAAAGTAGGGATTGTTGGTAAAAATATTCTTAGTTAGGATTATTATTGGCCAACTAAGAAAATGTAGGATTATTAAAATCTAATTTGCCGTCATTAAAAGATGGCTTTTGATTTAGGTCATGTACATTGGCTAATGGGAGATAAATGAAAACACACTTCGACATTTAATGTAGTCATTTCTAACGTTAAACATTGTGTATAAACAGTTCAATGAAAGACGGATACGACACTTTCTGTGGCGAAAGAGGGGTGCAATTATCAGGTGGACAAAAGCAAAGAATCGCGATTGCACGCGCAATTTTAAAAAACCCCGCCATTATACTTCTAGACGAAGCAACAAGTGCGTTAGACCTAAAATCTGAGGCACTTGTACAAGACGCGTTGGAGAAAACCATGAGCGGTAGGACATGCGTCATTGTAGCCCATCGATTATCTACGATTCAACGATCAAATAAAATATCGGTGATTGATAACGGTAGAGTTATAGAAGAAGGTTCTCATGATGATTTGTTAGCAAAAGGAGAAGCTTATTATTCTCTTTTTAGCCTTCAACAACAAGCTTTCCATATGTAGGGATTACGTTTTGTATGTATTGTTTGCATAAGAATAAAGTACACAGATGGTCCCTATGGTTAATCAAAATTTTGAATTTAGTCCCTAGTTTTTCAAAATTATACAGATTGTCCCAATGGTTTGCACTTTATAATGCATTTAGTCATCAACTTTTGCCAAAAATACACAGTTGGTCCTTATGGTTTGCACTTTGTAATGCATTTAGTCCCCAACTTTTAGTGACTAAATGTGTTACAAAGTGCAAACCACAGGGACCATCCATGTACTTTTAGAAAGTTAGGGACTAAATCCAAAATTTCACCAACTAGCGATTAACACAACACTGCCCATGCTTGCTTAGACTTTAGACCCTTATGTTATAACTTTATTTAGATCCCAAACTTTAATGGTCCGGTTAAAACCCGAATTGATAACATGGCACTGACGTGACATGTAATTATTATTTCACAGGTCGGAACTATGAAACCCGTGGAACCGACCCTTGATACTCGTATACAGGACACGTGTATCAAATGAGTTCTCTTCTCACGGGTTCGGTCAGGTTCCGGCTTTAATCTGCCAAGGTTCATTTAAAAAGTGGAACTGTTTAATTTTCTTAACCTAGTTTTTTAGGACTTAAACCATCCGTCAGCTCGATCAACACAAACCATCAAACTTCTTTCTGCATTATCACTCGTAGGCCATCCGACTTCATTACGATCATCTCCATCAAAATATATTGTATACAAATCATTCAAGTTCGTTCATCTCCGTTCGGTTGTGTATAGCAACCATGTTATTTCTCCAGCAACGTTCGGTAGTTTACGAATTAAATTTCACCTAGTGGGACCCAAAATCGATACGCAATCCAAGATAGTCAAAATCGGTCAAGTTTCGATCAAAATTGGTCAAAATATTAATCCAATCTGTTTAATAAGTTTGAGAAATTACATATAAAATTTTAATCCGATTAATCGCTAGTGTCCCCTATTGATTCCGGTTCCAACCAGTTGCTCACACAATCAGTATAGAAAATAAAACGATTACTTACATGATTCAACTTGGGGTTTTAGGTATGAAAAGGATTAAAAAAATTGTTGGGGTGAGAGAGGCTCGAACTCTCGACCTCAGGATTACTCAGAAGCTATGAGACCTACGCGCTAGCCAACTGCGCCACCACCCCAATTGTGTTAATTGCTTCTATGTTCAGATTTAAGACACTTTTTAAACAGATTAATAAGAAATAAATACTCATAAACTTTATAAATAATAATAATAATAATAATAATAATAATAATAATAATAATAATAATTGAAAAGGTTAAAGAAATAAACATGGTTATGAATTTCTCATGAAGTACCATGAGTATGTAATTCGGCAAAGCCTCGTGGATTGATGCGAAAAACAACATACGAAACATGGTGATCCTCGAGTCAGATAAGTGTAGTATATGCTTTTGACTATATGTAGTATCTTATAACCATAACCATCATCCAATATAACATAATAAACATGGTGATCCTCGAGTCAGATCACTGTCAGTGTATTAGATATTGCAACCATCTTTCGAAACACAATGAGGTATGTTGCTTATATCAGGTCGGGTATCTGTTGGTTCACACCATTTAAGGCATCGTGCTCACCCCAAAATTTCATATTCCTAAACTCGCGCACAATATACATGACTATTAAAGCACATCATAATCGACAAACAGGGCGGCATAACATATTTTAGGGCCTAAAGCGAAATTAAATTTTGAGGCTTTTTAAAACACAAATTCTATTTAGGAAACCCCGAATGGTTTTTTTTTCTTTTACCATTTGATGTTTTCTAGTTCTCACCCGAATGATTTGAACCTGTTTCAACACGAATCAAAATAATAAACCTTTTAAACTCATTACGATTTGAACCTGTTTCAACACGAATGAAAATAATAAACCTTTTAAACAATTTGTTACGCATTATGGTACACAAATAAAATTACAAACTTTGTTACATTTATGAATGCTCGATTTGAGCCAACATACACCTACAATCTTTACTATTAGGCCTCTCTTTAGGATTATCAAGAGTACAAAAACACGCGATCTTAAGAACAAGTAGCATTTGTTCCTCGTATCCGTTTCCCAAAAGACTCGGGTCTATTGCTTCTTTCGGATTATCCGACGTCATCACCTTTCTCATCCATTTCACTAAATTCACTTCTGACGTGTGTTGGAAAAAATCATCTGACGGGAGCTTCCCCATGACCAATACCCCGAGCAAAACCCCAAAACTATAAATGTCACATTTGTCGGTGAATTTCATCGTTTGATGATATTCTGGCGCGATGTAACCTAAAGTTCCCGCGACATTGGAACTTGTCATGTGCGTGTCGGCTTCTGGGATAGATTTTGCAAGCCCAAAATCTGCGATTCGGGCCTCCATGTCATCATCAAGGAGCACGTTAGCGGGCTTTAAGTCTCGGTGGACTATACGAGGGGTATGACTCATGTGGAGATACTCGAGCCCAGACGCAACCCCGAGGGCAATCTTGTGTCTCGCCAACCACTCTAGTTGTCGTGTACCGTCTTGAACTTGTTGCAATATGTCTTGTAAGCTTCCATTTTTCATGAACTCGTAAACGAGGTAATGGCAAGTGGGTCGCGACACGTGGGCGAGCAAGGACAAGAGATTCCTATGTCGAATTTGACCGACAGTTTGGATTTCCGACCGAATCTGACGCATTTTTTTGTTGAGCATCTTCGTGTCTTCCGCGGTGAGCTCTCCCGCGTCTTTAGGAGGTTGTACAATTTTTTTAATGGCGATCGTTTTGATCTTGCCGTCCGATATGTCGGTTTTGTACACTTCTCCACACCCGCCTCTTCCGATAACCGGCATTGCAGCCACCGCCTCGTCATCATCAAGAAACGCAATATCCTCCGCCTTTATCGACTGGCTAAAAATCGCCGGACCCGATCGGTTCCCTCTATTCGTAATCGTAATCGACACCATTTTAATTAGCGCCGAGATGATCATCGCGGATATAATACCCGCGATCGACCCCGCCAAAAACCCGAGAACCCAACCCATTATTTTCTTCCTACTACTCTTTTTATGCTTTCGAACCGGGCCTTCCGCTGGAGCTGGAGCCGGAGCTTGACTATCTAACCCGAAACCATTGTTTCGGGTTTGATTAGTTGACTCCGCAAAAACATACCGTTTCGGGATATGTTTATAGCTCCGGTTTTCCAACTCCGGCGAGGAAGATTCCAACCGGTTCAACTCCGGCAATGGGCGGTCCAATAGCCCATTGCCGGAGACGTTAAAAAACCGGAGGTTTCGAAACGAACGTAATGAAACCGGAACTTTTCCGACGAACATATTGTTATCGAGTGAGAGTTTTTCGAGGTTTGGAAAATACTTCAAGAAACCCAAGTCACCGGAAAATCTATTTTCCGAAAGATCCAAGATTCTTAACCGGAGGAGACGAGATAATCCCGCCGGAACCTCGCCGGAAAACTTATTCTTACCCAAATTAATAACTTCAATTTTCCGGCAATTGGCAATTTCCGGTGGTATACCACCGGTTATATAATTATCAAACAATGACAATTCTTTGAGTTCCGATAACTGCCCGATCGCAGGCGAGAGAAACCCGGTTAGCCGGTGAGTTTTGAGGACAATTCCGGTCACTTTAAGGGTGTGGTCGTTTGAAATTTTCCGATCACATGATATTCCGGCGATGTGGCAGAGGTTTTCCGGCCGCCGGAGATCGCCGGAGAAATTTAAATCTTGAAGAATTGTTAAGAGGGCATGATGGTCGGTGGGATTGAGGTTTAATTTGGATTGAACTAAGAGGGTTAGTGTGAAGAAAATGAGTAGTGGAAGGTGGTTAACGGTGGCCATAGGTGGTGGTTAACGGCGGAGATGATCACCGGAAAATAAATGAACAAGTGGCGTATTTTTATTGAGTGGGGGAGATATTATAATTGAAAAGATCAAATAACGTGTGGAAAATGGAAAATAACAAGTCAAACTTTTTTGTTTTGACTTTTGAATTTTCAAGTCTAGTGTCTACATTCAATGTTATTTATTAGTAACTAGTGTAATGACCCGTGCTACGTGGCGGGAACTCGATCGGTATCGGTTGAGAAAATTCAAGACGAAAATGTTGTTATATAGTAAAGATGTTGATACGTGTTTTACATCGATCGAAAACTATAAAGACGAATATACTTAAGTGTTTCGGTACAACGGCAGTGAAGAAATAAACCAATTTAAGTCTTAACCATTAAATCCATTAGTTGTTATTTATTACAAGATATGAAGGCATGCAGCTTGAGATTTATTAAATTTAAACCCTTCGATAAAAACCTAAAGACATGCTAACAAAGCAACGCAAGGAAAAGTGTGAAGGCTAATACGTACAAATTGGCCCCAATCTGTGGAACTAATACATGGGGGAAACACAAACAGAACTCAAACCTAAGCAAATGAGAAACTCAAAAGAAATACAACCACTAAGAAACCCCATGAGACCACCATGTATAAATTTAAAGGAAATTATAATTTAAATTTATACATACCACATCGGTTAGATAGATACAAAAAAGCAACCAATGAGAAAACTTTACTCTTAGGTCTTGAATAATATATAACATGTATACAATACAAAAGAGATGGCATTATTGTCGTATTAATATACTATTCCTAAGAACTTTCATAAATTGTTATATTATAAAATTATTTATAGACTATATTGCAGAAATCAACATTTATGTTATAACCAAATTACATTTCGTACTTTTCACTATGAAATCGGTAAAAACCAATCGTAAGCCCAAAACGCGTTGGTGACTTAAGAGACAGAGAATGTCTTATAAACCAAGAATCTCTCTTAACCACAACCGATATAGAATTTGTCTAGGTTCTCATAATGATATCCTCATAAGAAGATTGTTCTTGGTAACCAAAATAAAAGATTAAATTAGGACTGTCATTGATTATATGTATAAATTATTATGAATGATGCTACACCACAATATCATTCACCAAAAAAAAACATAAACTATTATGAATTAACGAGTCATTGATAAATCTTATTTTCTCATAAATAACAATGAAAGGTTGACATTGATTGGAATGTTTGAATTCCACAATATTTTATTCCTGTTGTCCAATTCAACGAATAATTCTTTTTTTTTTAAATAGCAAATAACATCGATAGCTCACTTTTACAAGTTATATAAACTAGGTTTTTTTTAAGTCGCACGTTGCGGCGAAACGAAACAGATAATAAGTTATTAAAATATATAAAATTAAATGATAAAGAATATATGAAATTAAATGATAAAGAAAATATGATTTAAGAAAAAAGGAAAAAAGATGATTTAAAAAATATAAAATAAATTATTAAAATATGAAGACCCATTTACTATTCATGGCCCTTCATCAAAGGAATTGGTAAAATTTGAAGCGAAAGAAGTAGAGAAAAAATAAATGTTCTCATGCTAAAACAAAACATTAAACAAATATAAAAAGATAAAAAAGGTTGGAAAAACAAAACTAAAAGAACTAGTTAAAAATGTAATAAAAAATAGAGATAATAAAAATAGATTATAAAATTTAAAATAATTTGAGTAAAAAAAAAGCTCCAATCATTTAATGGTATGTGGCAAGAAGACACTATTCATGCCCCTTCACAATAATTGTGTACCGCGACCAAGTGTGTACCGCGACCACCTCTTAATCTTTACTACGTTTCTATATTGTATAACGCGACTACCTCTTAATTTGTCGTCAAGAATAATTGTGTACCACGACAACCTCTTAATCTTTACTACGTTTCCGGTTGCTCGTGTTTGGGACTAGAGCTTGTAGCCCAAGCTTGGTTGGGTGAGCAATCCAAGGTGAAATGTGCCGGTTTGGGTTACAACCGGCTACCAAGATCCTACCATCGGATAATAGTAAGGTGTAAACAATCCAATTCGCTATTGAGTTACTCAAGATCGACTAATTAACTTATTAAAAGCTCAAATCAAGCCGAACTTAAACAAGCCCAAGCTTGAAAATTTTACCACCGAGCCCAACCTAAAATGCTCGGGCCAACTCGTTTACACCCATAGGTAATATGACGGCTGAAGAACTATACAAACGGTCTGTTTTAGTTGGCGCCTGGTGAGGTTGTTCTAAAATACATATAAATCTTGCAATACTCTGGATACGATTCGGTTCCATTATTTTGCTGAAGAAATGCATATGATACATCCTAAAGTTTTGATCAACATGGCCTGTGTATCAATTACTTTACAAGATCACAAGATAAGCTTACTCCAAGTTTTCACAAGTTTTTTGGACCAAAATGCCCCTAGGTATATGGGCTGCAACAAATTCGATAAGTAGACGATATGGTAATTAACGTTACCACAACGGAAAAAGCAATATGAACAGGACGTGGTGTTTGCGAGAAACGTACTTAAGCAAAACGCTTAATAGAGCTTGATCCTTGTCTGTATCTGACTCCTACAGACAGGACATAAATGAAGGTCGGCCCCACATCCGCAACATGTCTGAAAACAGAACAAATGTTTCAATAAGATATGTTATCGGAAAGGGGATTTCTCCTTACGGTATATGTGAGAAATGTACCTGATGCCCGCAGCCGAAGGCCATATCCTTTTGGTTGGTTATGCAGATGGGACAAAGCTGCAAAAAAATGTATGAAAAAAGATTTAAAAAGCTTGTGTTATACAGAGTAAATTACACAGATGGTCCCTCCGGTTTACCAAAATTTTGGATTTGGTCCCTAGTTTTCCAAAAGTACACGGATGGTCCTGATGGTTTGCATTTTGTAACAAATTTAGCCCCCAACTTTGCCAAAAGTCACATAGATGGTCCATGTGGTTTGCACTTTGTAACACATTTAGTCCCTTACTTGGGACTGCTAAAACCTTTAGATTTGTTGGCTAGGGACTAAATGTGTTACAAAACGCAAACCAAAGGGACCATCCGTGTAGTTTTGAGAAGCTAAGGACCAAATCCAAAATTTTGGTAAACCACAGGGACCATCCGTGTACTTTACTCTCTCTCTCTCTCTATATATATATATATGTGTGTGTGTGTGTGTGTGTGTGTGTGTGTGTGGCCCCCATGAGTTTTTTGGTAACGTGTTCTCATGGTTACCAAAAAATGATCGGTTTAAAATCGCGTATTAAAACACCTCCTTGGAAAAAAAGTTATTGGTTAGTATTTAAAAACATGTTTAATAGTAAATGCGATAAAGTTGATGGATCATGACACTTACATTTTTATCCGATGTTGAAATACCATAAAAACCACTTGTGTTAGCCGATGTTTCTCTTTTCGGGATAGAAGTTGCGGTTGGTTGGAAACTAGTTGAGCGTGACTGCTGCTTGGACCCACCAAAAGATGCTGAATTGTAGCATGGAGGGGGGAGAGAGACCCGATCTATAGCATTCCCTCGAGTAGCACTGAGATGTTATTAACAATACATTTATAAAATTATATATACCTTGAGAATAGTTTTAAGTTTTTGTGGAGCAAGTGAATAAGAGTATTAGTGCTCTGCACTGTATCTTGAGAAAACCGTTTGACACGTACAAGCGTGTGTTTGTAGGGCTGCAAACGAACTGAACTTTCAACGAACTGTTCATGAACCGTTCACGCGGGAAGTTCTTTGTGTTCGTTCGTTTCATCATTGAAGGAACACAAACACAAAAAATCGTTTGTTTTAGTTAAATGAACGAACATGAACAGAGGCTGCGTTCATTCATTTATGTTCGTGAACGTTTGGTGTTAGTGTTCGTCCATTTATGTTTGTTTGTGTTCAATAGTTAATTAGGGTTTTTAATTTTTACATTTATTTTTATATTCTTTTATTTTTACTTGAGGTAACCAAGACAAATAAACCCTATTCCAATGTTCCCACGTTCATTAGTAAATTTTGGATGGATCTTCTTATTGTCTACGATGAAAGATGCCTATGTTATTCGAAATTTAATATATGTTCATTTGTGTTCCTTTCTGTTCATGAACGTTTGTTTGTGTTCGTTTGTGTTCATGCACGTCCATTTGTTTTCGTTTCCGTTCATGAACACTTGTTTGCATTCGCTTGTGTTTGGTACCTAAAATTAACAAATGGACACGAACATGTTCGTTTCCTTAATGAATGAACACGAACAGAAAATCTCGTTCGGGAAGTGTTCATGATTCGTTTGTGAACACATGTATTTCCTTAACAAACAAACACAAACAAGGCCTTGTTCGTGTTCGTTCGGATCGTTTGCAGCCCTATGTGTGTGTGTATAATACGATTTAAAAAACCGTTGATATAAAAGGTAAGATAGGCTAATTACCCTAATATGTTGAGCTCTAGAGTTGCCTTATATTGTGAAGGTATCTCCATCAAGGCTGCAAGAGCAAACTCGGTTTCCTTCCTAGAAGAATTTGTGTTCTTGGACATAATCTCTGTAAAATTAACAAACTAAAAAGGAAAAAACAAACTACTTAGTGAATAAAAAAATGCAAACTCAACACTAGATATATAGCAATATTGACCCATTTATTTATTAATGGGTCGATTCAGGTTATGTTTTATCTCTAATGGGTCAAATGGAATAATCAAAACAGTAACTAAAAGAAAACGGACGAACAGTCGCCAAATAGTAATTTTAAATTTATAAAACCTCCAAGATCACTTCACTCAAAATATATGACATTTCTTGAAATAATATAATGGAAACGGGTCTGACCGGTCCGATTCACCCTATAAGGCCGCTTTTGAGTCGAACAGGATTTCTTAGGGGTTGAACCAGATTTTTATTAAAAAACTTCAACTGTACCCTATTTATTATTATAATATTTACCGCATCACCCGAGTTTTACATCCGGTTCGACTAGTCTAAATGGCCCGACCAGTGGACCAGTAAGGAGACCGGTTCGACGTCCGGTCTAGTCCTGTCCTGAAAACATTGCTAAAAAGCACAATGTTGTTACAATAATAACCTATATTTTTAATAAAGACAACCTAAGACATTGTAGACACCACTAAGAATATGCTTTGGGGTCGGTGACTTTAAACCCGTGCATGATAGTGGTACATAATACTTGCCTGGAAATTGTCGAAAGCTCGAGCAGGGATATTATCGTCAAATTCCTTCATCATGTCCCATGGTCCATCTCCCACCCCAACTAATACTATTGACAACGGATATTCACTATCAATTTAAAAAAGAAAACATTTCAACACTTGTATATAACTAAATATTTTTCATACGTAAAAAACTAGTGGTGGCAAGTTCCACCGATTTACTTGGGAATGGGTCAATTTATGTTGTGTTCTATATAAAACGGTTCAAATAGCCAAAAGGGGGACGGCTCAAATGGGTAAACAGCTTAGACTTTTGTATTCATAATATTGCCTTTTGAAGAATTTTTTATAAAAGATAAAGAGTAAAATGCCATTTCATCCCTAAGGTTTGGCCAGTTTTGCGACTTTCGTTCAAAGGTTTGTTTTTCCGCAACTGGATCCAAAAGGTTTGAAATCTTGGCAGTTTCATCGGCTTGTTAACTCCACCCAGTTTTCTCAGTTAAGTTAAGGGTATTTCTGTCTTTTTTGTTAACTTAAAGGGCAATTCGGTCTTTTTCACAATATGTAAAAACACCGTATACCCGTGAAAACGGATGGCATTAACGAGCAGGATGAAAATGGCAAGATTTCAAACTTTTTGGATCCAGATGCGGAAAAACAAACCTTTGGACAAAAGTCGCAAAACTGACCAAACCTCAAGGACGAAAATGGCATTTTACTCTAGATTTTATCTTAAAATAATAGCCAAAAGGGGGACGGCTCAAATGGGTAAACAACTTAAACTTTATATTCAAAGATATAAATTATTATTGTTAAAAACTAGTTTTTGCCCCGCCCGCGTTGCGGGGCAATAAGACAAATATTTCGCTCTCATAACATGTATGTCTGTACAAAGGGCAAAATCAGAATTATATTTTGAACAGGAGGCGAAATCATGATTTTAAACTGAGAGCAAAATCATAATTTTTAGCTAGGGGGAAAACAAAATTTTATTTTTAACTGTGGGAAAAAACGTAATTTTGAGCTAAGGGCAGAATCATAATTTTGAGCTAGAGGAAAAAACAACATTTTATTTTTAACTGGGGGCAAAAACGTAATTTTAAACGGAGGGCGAAACCGTAATTTTAAACTGGGAACAAAATTAAAAAAGAGTTTTTGAACCGAGGGGAAAAGCGTATTTTGAGCTAGGGCAAGGTATAATTTTATTTTTAGCTGGGGGCAAAAACGTAATTTTAAACGAAGGACGAAAGCGTAATTTTAAACTGGGAATAAAATTAAAAAAAATGAGTTGGTCAAATAGGGAAGTGACAGGGAGCGAATAATTTTGAGCTGAGGGCAGAATCGTAATTTTGAGCTAGAGGAAAAAAACATTTTATTTTGAAATGGGGGCAAAAACGTAATTTTTAAACGGATGGCGAAACCGTAATTTTAATTGGGAAAAAAAATTAAAAATGAGGTTTTAAATCGAGGGCAAAAGCGTAATTTTGAGCTAAGGGCAGAACTATAATTTTATTTTGAGCAGGGGACGGAAACGTAATTTTACCTAGGGGCAAAATTATAATTTTATTTTTTAGATGGGGGCAAAACCGTAATTTTAAACGAATGGTGAAAGCGTAATTTTAAAGTGTGAATAAAATTAAATAAAAAAAGTGTTGGTCCAATAGGAATGTGCCAGGCAAGCTGCCTGGCACTATTCCTTTGAACTTGCAATTGTATATGTAGATAATTCCTTTTGAAGAGTTTTTCATAACAGAAATATAAAATTTGAGGAAAGGTACTTGTGGGGGTAGGGCTATCCATTTTTATCTGAAACCCAAAACCCGACCCGAATTCAAAGCCACCCGAACCCGAATTAGAGACTACCCGAAAAACCCAAACCTTCTATGGGTCGGTTACCGGGTCACTTTTTCGCAGACAAAAACCCGACCCAAAAAACCCGAAATAAACCGGAACGTTTATTATCTTTTTTTATAGATGTGTTCTGTTTTGGAGTCCCTAGTATTTGGAACATTAAGTTTTGGGACTTTTGAACATTATAATACCATATTGTCAAATGATTTTTGAATTTTAATGATAATTTTTAGTAGCAATATGAATTTTAATGATATTTTATAAAAAAAAAAAAAAAAAAAAAAAACCATTTATTTTCATTTCACATCTAAACCCGAAAAGCTAACAAACCGACCCGAACTAACCCGAACCCGACCAACCCGAACTTTAAATGGGTCGGTTATCGGGTCACTTTTTCCCAGCTGAAAACCGAACAACCCGACCCAAGAAACCCGAAGAACACCCCTACTTGTGGGTCATATGTACCTGGTACAAAAATGACCCATTCTAACCCAAACTCGTTTTAACTCATTACAAACGGATGTTGAGAATTTACCTAGCCTTCACAATCGCCTCAACTGTTTTCCGCTCTTGTGGACTTAGTTGACCACGGTCGGTATCAACACTCCTTGTGACCTGTGTGCAGAGGTGCATTTTAGCAGATAAACAACATATGTACTTCTTTCATATGGACCGTCTATACATATTTTGTTTCATAATTACCTGCCCATCGGCAATGATCAACAAGACATGATACTGACCACCACTTTGTTCCACAATGGTGATGGCCATTTCGATAACAGGGGCGAACGATGTGGGTCCTGTTAGGGGTACATAAAAGGATCATATACATAAGTTTCAATAATGAATTAATGATAATTCTCAAATAGAGTCCTATGGTTTTAAATAGACGTCGCAAGATGGGGATAACATGGAAAACGGGTTCGGGTTAAAACGAGTCATTTACGAGCCGGAACGGACTGGGTCAAATCACGTTGACCAATCACACACACACACACATATAGGCTAAGTATTGGCATGAAACCTTAGTTAATGAAAAATCCTATGTAACAAACTTTCTTCTAAAAATTTTTAGGGCATGTTTTCAAGCGTTTTGAACCAAAAAAAATCAAAAAAGCGCCGAACGGTTTTCTTTAGATAAAATATAAAAGTTTTTTGTGCAACACTAAACACAACGTCTGTTACATATGTTACACAACACTTGAAAACAAAAAATTTTAAAACTCTCGCCACTTTTTTTATTTTTTTTAAATAAAATATAAAACTTCGATTTTCAACCCCTTTGACCTGTTCCGCTAAATTTTAAATTTCATCATTTGAGATAAAGTGGAAAAAACGCAACCCATTCATAAGTAAACGAGTCGAAATTGGCAACCTTTGTTGTAAAGAACTAAAGGTCAATCACTCTAAATTTAAACAAGAAATATTCGAAAACAAAACTGGTAAAACGCAAAATTAACCTGCAAGCCGCAATTGTGGTACCAGTTCTCTATAACGTTTCAAAACATCCTCAAATCCATCACAAAATTTATCATCCGGGTAGAAGCTAAAGACTTCTTGATCATGAGTTGAAGCTACAAAAAATACAAAACATATAAGTTGTGATAACTTTCGATTAATAATTAAAATTTGAACAATCAAGCAAGATAACTACAAAATGATTTTATACCGTCTCCGAAACCAAAACAAGGAATTAAATTATCCTCATCAAAAGAAGCTAGAGTTCTTCCAATTATAGATATTGCTTCTTCATAAGGATTCATTTCATTTCCAATGTGATGCAAGCATCTTCGATTAAACGATCTTGCGCCTAAAATTGATGCAGGAAAGACATTTTAACGGGACCCCCAAGATGTATAAAAATATTGAAGGTGGCAAAATGGTTCGGCGTAACAGGTCACCACAGGTTTGGAATTATACAAGTTAAATTTTGCATGGGTAAATAAATTGTTCATTTTTTTATAAAGTACTAGCATGATTCTTATCTAGTGTTTTTAACAAAATTATACGCACTTAAACTACAATATAGTTGACTTTTGACCGTTTGCCCGATTTCCCTTTTAGCTATTTTCTTGTCATACCCGTTTGAAACGTTATGAGACCAAAAAAATAACCTGGATTGAGACGCTCACAAGTAAATGAACCAATATTGCCACCTCAAATATATATGTATATAGGGAAAAGGGTAAAATGAGAACCAAGTTGAGTTGTGAAAACCGTGAGAACGATCCCAAAATTGAAAAAAAAAATCAACTGTTTCTGGAAAAAAATGTCGCCTGCGAAAATTTACTTCACCGTAAAAAAATTTTATTTTTTGTAAAACAAATTTACATCAGTGTAAATGGAGGATAAATACCGGCTCGGCAATTTTTTTTACAGATGTGTTTGTAACATTTTCATCTACGTTTTTGCAAAAAATGGTCGCAAACTCGCACAGGAAGCAGGAGTTCTCACAGTTCTCACAACTCAAAGTGGTTCTTAATTGAACCAGATCCTATATATATATATATATATATATATATATATATATATATATATATATATATATATATATATATAAACACATTCAAGATGAAAGTTAACCAGTCCACTCATTGCTCTTGGTAAAATCTACACCAACAATCAAATTCGAAGACTCCAAACCAGCACGTGCTAGAGCATCAGTAACCTGTGGAAAGTAAAATGACGATTTAGTCACCAATAAGACAAAGTGACAAACTTTAATAACAGTAAACCAACTGACTAAATAAAACATATTTCTTGAATTGCTAAAGTTATAATAACATTGTTAAATAGGCATACCCTTAAAAAAAATGCAAACAATCATTTTTTTTAGTTCTCAAAATTTAAAGAAAAAAATTAACATAATTATAATTGTAGAAGTCAGAGGTCATATCATATTTACACTGGTTTGAGTAACGGATCAAAATGATATAGGGACAAAAATACAATTAGAAAAATATATTTTTAAGATAAAATCTAGAGTAAAAGGTCATTTTCGTCCCTGAGGTTTGGCCAGTTTTGCAACTTCCGTCCAAAGGTTTGTTTTTTCGCAGCATCTGGATCCAAAAGGTTTGAAATCTTGCCATTTTCATCCTACTTGTTAACTCCATCCATTTTTCTCCGTTAAATGAAGGGTATTTCTGTCTTGTTAGACATTTTTATGATAATAAAAACACTATTCTAGTTACGACTTCTCTTATAAACATTAACAAATAGGAAAATGACGAAAATACCCCTGACTTAACGTTAAAAATGGATGGAGTTAACGAGTCGGATGAAAATGGCAAGATTTTAAACCTTTTAGATTCCGATGCGGAAATACAAACCTTTGGACGAAAATCACAAAAGTGATCAAACCTCATGGACGAAAATGGCATTTTACTCTAAGATCCAAGTATTTCAAAAATATCAAAATAAGAAGTTGACTGTGGACCATTTGACCCATTTTCTTTATAGATCTAGTTCACCTGCTTGGCCGGTTACCAATACAACCCAATCTTTATGGACCCTTTTTCACAATACACAGAAAACAATGTTTTACCTGCTCTAAGTTGGTGTAATTATCATCTATTCTCGAGAACTTTCTCTCGAGCCGTTTCTTAAGTGCTGGAGCTTGATTAGGATAGCTTTGAAAAGAAGGAGAAGCATATGGTTGGTTCACTGGTGGTTGTGAATATTGTGGTTGTTGATATGATGATTGTGGGTAGGCCCGCGAATTCGATGTTGACCCGTATGATGAATACCTACTTGAAGCCCTCTTTGAACTTTTGCCCCCCATTAACTCTATTTCTCACTAAGTCTGCAACCTACATAAAGAAAAAAATAAAAATTTTAGTTAGAGTAAGCCTCCCTATTCGTTTTTATAAGATGGGCGATAAAATATAGGATAAATAAAACGATCTTAATCATGTAGAATAAAAGAAAAGGGACAAACGGTAGCATGGGCACCTACACGAAACGCATACAAAACATAACTAACACTGGTTTGATATCTTTTTGTGGCTAACAGACTTATTTTAGGTATAATAACATCATAGCTACAAAAAAAAAAAAAAAATAAGGTAGTTATCTAGATAGATGGGGTTAAAGCTAGGTGGACCGCCTAATCTTGACCTAAAAGCTACAAATCTTCGGAGTCTTACTTAAATCATCATCGAAGTGTTTATATATTCCATCAATGAAACAAACAAAAAATACACTTTAACTCTTGATGTTAAACTGATGTGAACATTATACATTCATAAAAACTTTTATTCATTAAAATTCAGAATAACTTGAAAAAGAAGAACAAGAATAGCACCTAATTTAATAAAAATACATATAATTTGACTTTAGAAAGTAACATCAAAAGTCAAGGTGTTCTCTCTCAGTCTCTCTCAAATGGAGGTCCCAGGAGTATGGATACATGTGTGAACACAAATATATATAATAAATAAAAAATTAAACACGAATTTAAGGATCACCGGATCAAGACCGCTAACAAACAAATTCTTGTTCAACAAAACTAATCAGAATTCATTAACACACACATATCCAAATCAAAACCTCCAACTAAACAAAAAAAAATTACATACAATTGAAACCAAATTAACTGCAGATATTCAAGATTAATTAAAAGCAGTATAAATAAAAAAAATGAATAAAAAAATAAAAAATAAAAAAAACTTCTACAACAAGGGGGAAAAACAGTGACTGATTTCATCCAATGGCGAAGCTTGAAAATTTCCACCGGGGGGTCGGAACAGTGGCGGATCTAGGATTCGCGCCAAGCGGTAACGTTTTATAAATAAGCGGTAACGAAATCGAAAAAACGTCAAATTTTTCCAAAATTTACACTAATTTTACACTACCGCCGGAACGCCAAGCCGTAGCGGACGCCACCCCTTACTATAATATACATCCGCCCCTGGGTCGGAAGTCACCGGACCTAAAATTCTATAGAAGTAAATTTTATTTTTATAAAACCGGGGGGTCGAAAACGTATATACCTAAAAAATTCTATACGAAACGTACATACTTAACACTACTGAGCGAAAAGTTCGCCCCCCCCCCCCCCCCCCCCCCGATTTCATCCAAATCATACTTTTCAAAAGTCATAAGTCTAAGGTCATACACGAGTATACAAACACATAACACATGTTCATACACAACAACCAAAATTAAGCATCATAATCACTATCCACACTGATCCAGATAGAATCTTCCAATTAAATCACACAAAACACATGGAAATTAAACCTAATTAAACGCGAATTAATTGAAGACAATCAAATGCATGCAAAACAATCAAAATCGAGAATCATAACCACTAAATTCGAACTCAATTCACACACACTGATCCAGACTGTAAAACTCCTGAATAAATCACACAAAATACATGAAAACTAAACCTAATCAAACGCATCAATCACACGTCACCGACATCAGTACGGATTAACTGAACACAATCAAATACATAACACAAAACAACAAAACAACCAAAATAAACAATAATAATCAGTAAATTCGAACTCAAATCACATCAGAATTAAACCTAATGTCCTAATCAAACGCATGAAAGAAGCGTTACCGAAATCAGTAGGAATTAAGTGAAGAAGAATGCTGTGGAAAAAGTGAGATACCTAGTGAATTGAATGGAGCGAAAATTAGGTGAGTTTGTTGGTGAATGGAAGCTAAATGTGGTATATAGACAAGAAGTCGATGGAAAATCGGTTAATACATAGGGATGGATTCCACCGGTGATGTTGATATATGTTTTGAGGTTTTCGTGTGTGTTTATCCAATCACTTTGTTTAGACGCTTACCCGTGACGTTGACCCGCACCGATAAATAATAACATGTCATCAAGTTTATCAAATTTAATTTAGAGTAAACTGCCAAAAGACTTTTATCACTTTAATCCAAAACTCAAACTCTTTATATATATAGGTCCCTGTGGTTTCATGTTTATTGTTATTTTTGTCAAAAAATGAAATCAGGTCATATTTGTCTTATAAAATCCAACTATTTTGTCCTTTTCCTTAAGGGCAAAATAGTCATTTTAAAAATTAATTAATATTATATATAAATGAAATAAAAATAACCACAAAACCCAACTCTGCACTCTCTCTAAACACCCTCTCTCTCTCTTCTCTCTCTGCGTTTACCATTTGAGTGAAGATGAGTTGCAGGTACCATCTTTCTTTCTCCATGGTCTCCACACCTACATCCACCCTGATGACGTCACCCCTCCAAACCCCAATTCATCAGGCATCAAAGCTACAATCAAAAGACCCAGTGACACCACCACTTCTGGAATTAAACCGAGAAAGAAAACCCATGAAAAAATTGAGTTTGATGAGAATAAAGCTTAGATCATTCGGCTCAAACTCACCCACAATCACCTCCAATCAAGACTCTTTTTTGATCAGTTTAATGGGGCTTTTAGTTTCACCATTGTTGCTTGTTCTTCATTTTTCATTCATAACTTTTTGCCTGTATCTAAAGATTCCTCTGGAGTGCTTCCTAACGATACTTTGATTCCTATCTTGTTAGGGTTTGTTTATAGGGGTTGTTAGAGTATTATTCATAATTGTTAAAGTTTCTTTTGAAAGATCTGCTTCCAAGAGGTCTGAGAAGCAATTGAGTGTTTTGATTGGATGTTTGGGTACTATAATTGGGTTTTTAATTGTTCTTGAAGTTATCCCAATTCGGTTTTTGATTTCGGGTCAAAGTTTGAATCTTTAGATGGGTATGCTAAATTTTGCACTGCATTCTTCATGGGTTTTCTTGCTGGACTGCAACAGTAGCAAACATATGCATACTGGCGGTACATGATAACGATTCTGGAGTCTCTAAAAACAACCGGTTCCTTTTAGGGTTCATCCTTCGTCGATCCTTGTTTATTTCGGCAATTTTTTTCTTGAATGCATCGTTAGGGCTACTTTTGATTAATGTGTGTAATTGTCTGCAGAATTGGAAGAAGAGGACGGATTGATTGGATCCTCCAATGCATCCAGAAAAGGGGTTTGGGAAGATGATTTACGGGGGAAGATATATCTGACCATTTATAAGGGTAGGGATTTAATATAATTAATTTAATTATTAATATGTTATAATAAATAAAGATTGACCATTTTGCCCCTAAAAAGACAAAATAACCAGATTTTAATAGCCAAATAACTAGTGATTTGATTTTTGGACCAAAATGATAATAAAAGTGAAACCACAGGGACCAGATTTAAAAGATTTGAGTTTTGAACTAAAATGGCAAAGGTGACCAAACCTCAGGGACCAAAATGGCAGTTTACTCTTTAATTTAATTGTTGAGTAAATTACAAGTTTTGTCCTTTATGTTTACATCAAATTACAGTCGCTGTTTTTTTGGCCAAAAGTTTACAGGTGGTGTACGTAACCTTTCAAAATCTTGCACGTTTTGTCCTTTAGGCCAAACCTGGTTAGAAATCTCAGCTAAAAACTGTCATGTGCAATGCACATGAGGGTAAAATGGTAATTTCCCTCTCAACCCTTTCAGATTCAACACTCACTCCATCATCTTCCCCAAATTTCTAGGGTTTAAGCCACCTGCAACTCTAATCACCAATGGTCGCTTCAACCATCCACATCAATCCTCTGTATAATCAATTCTAGGGTTTAGCTGATTGAAGAATTTATTACACAATGACCAAACCTGGTTATAAATCTCAGTTAAAAACTATCATGTGCAATGCATATGAGGGTAAAATGGTAATTTCCCTCTCAGCCCTTTCAGACTCAACACCCACTCCATCATCTTCCCCAAATTTCTAGGGTTTAAGCCACCTGCAACTCCAACCACCAATGGCCGCTTCAACCGTCCACATCAATCCTCTGTATAATCAATTCTAGGGTTTAGCTGATTGAAAATTTTATTATACAAATGAAGGAAAACGTGCAAATTCTTCAATTCTAGGGTTTAGCTGATTCCAGCAGGACCGTTAAACCCAACAAAAGTAAATGTAACAACGTTAAACCACGTACACGCATTTCGGTGTGTAAAATTTCAGAAATTGGACCAAAACGTAAAATATAGAAAAAAATAATTAAGTTGACTTACAACCCACACATTGCAACTATCATAGCTCGATCTATCATAGGTTAATCGAGTTTGAAAAACTACACATGAGTCGAACTCGAGCTTTGAAAACAAATCTCAAATCAAACCAAACTCTAGCTCGATCTATCATAGGTTAATCGAGTTCAAGCTCGACTCGACTTGTTTACCCTTTTTTCTAACATATCTATTTCCTATCTATTAATTTGTAAAAAAAAAGGTTTGTGAGAGCTTTTCACTATTCAATTTTTTTTTAATCTGGACCTCTCAACTTTCATATTTTACACATCATACCCCTCAAAAATTACAAGATAACTCTTTCACTTTCATTAAGCTTATTATCTAAACCTCAAACTTTTTATTTTTACCTTTATAGTTTTTTTTATGTTGGTTTTTTATCGTTTCGATTTAGTTCTTACTTTTACAATAATTTATGCATTACGGTTAAAATTTTGCATGCTACACGCGTGTGTGGTTCAATGTTTTTACTTCAGTTTTTTTTTTTTTTTTTGCTTCAATGATTCCATTGCAACGCGTGGGTCCTAAGTCGATTTAGTTATTATTTTATATATTTTGGTCTATTTTTGCGAGTTAACACTTTGCAATGCGCATGCGTGATTCAACACTATTATGTTCACATTGTGTTCGATTTAACAGCCACACCATAAAGCACGGGTACTATATAAGACTAAGCGGTATGGGGGCCGGCTTAGGCCCGGCGAGGCCCGGAGCCGGTCCCCCACACCGCCCCCCACATCCCGTCCCGGCTAGACCGGCTGCCCACAGACGAACTTGACGGCCCAAATTTCAAAAATATATCCGTTGCCAACGGATACTTTTAATAAAAAAAATACTTTTTCACTTTAAATATATACCACTTTCATCCATTTTTATACAATTCTCATCTATTTCTTCCATTCTTCTCCCATTCTCTCATCCATTTTTATAAAAAAACACTCCCATTTTTTATACAATCATGAATCCCTTCAACCCAAACAACCCCAACCCGAACAATCCCAACCCGAACAATCCTAACTTTTTTCGAGTCCCGCTTACACTTCGACTATGGATCCTTCATGGGGGTCTCCACCATTTACGTTTTCGGGTTTCCAACAATCACCTAACGCCTTCTCCCAAATGTCCCAAGTTCAACAAAAGCAACAATACCAAACACTCCAACAATTCATGCAACGCAACTCGGTTCAACTTGATCAATTCCAATCGCAACCGCCAACTTCGCAACCGCAACCCTCGGTTCAACTTGACGATGATGATGAAGTCGTCCCCGAATCGCCACCTAAAGAACTCAAGCGCAAAAAAAAAACACAGGGAAGGGGAAGGCGGTTGAAACCGAACCCGACACCGCAAAAAAAGCAGTTCGAGAGCAAAGGCGAGAACGTGGACAAAAGTAGAGGAGGAGGCGCTAGTAATTGCGTATGTTAAGTCCTCAACTTTCCCGATTGTCGGTATGAACCAAAGTTATTTTTTTAATTTAAATTTAAAAATATTTATTTTATAGTTTTACTAATGCAATTTTTTTTAATTTTAGGGTACAATCAAATGGGTACTAGTTTTTGGAAGGCATGTACGGATAGATTTAACGAGCTTATGGGGCAAGGCCCGATACGTGATCCCGATTCTGTATCGGGCAAGTGGTGGAAAATGAACAAGTGCGTGAATGATTTTATCGGGATTTATAACCCACTTTACATCAATCGTCCTAGAGGGAGTAGCGACGAGGACGTTCTTAACCTTGCGATGGCTAAATGAGAATCAAAAAATCCGCTTTTCCCGCACCTCCGAGCATGGAACATTTTAAAGAAAGAACCTAAATGGGCGCCAGTTCCAAATGAGGTCGCAACCGCCAAACGGACTAAAACTTCCGAGTCCGGAAGTTATAGTGCGAGAGGCTCCACCGCTCGTCGTCAAATCGACATAAACGACGAACCCGAATATGACGAGGATGCGTTGCCCGCTCACGAGATCGAACGTCCCGGCGGAAGGGACAAAGCAAAAAAAGAGGCGGCCGGAAAGCGCAAAGGGGCCGGCTCGAGTGGAGGGGGCGGCTCGGGTGGAGGTGGCGGCTCAAAGGCGTCTTCGAAAATGGACGAGTTGATTTCCGATTTCCGTTCATTTAAAGACTTTGCGGCCAAAAAATATAGTCACAAGAAAAACGTGTCAGCCGACTATGCTCGAGCGGAGGATTTTGGATAATGAGGTTGGATCTCGACTCGGTTCCGGAGGATGAACGAGAGGTGTATCGGAGGATGAAGGAAGAGGTGAAGAAAAAATGGACGTCGTAGGTTTTTTTTTTTTTTTTTTTTTTTTTTTAGGAAATGTAATTTTTTTATTTTTCGGAATTTTTTTAGGAAATGTAATTGTTTTTTTATGTTATGAAATGAATTTATTTATGTTGTATTTTTTAATTTTTATAAAGTTTTTATTAAGTTAATAAAAAAAACTTATAAAATTATAAAATATTTAGGTGGGGTAGCCCCATCCTCCACCCCCCTCAAAAGTGGAGGAGGCCCATCCCCCATGAGCCGGTGATGTGGCGCCTACGTGGCGGCCCATCCTCATGGGGATGGACCTCACCATAGACACATGTCATTCATTGAAGCTATCCATTTTTATGGATAATTAATATCAATTAAAAAATAATTATAAAATTAAATTTAATATAAATTTAAACAATTTATATAGGAGATAATATAATATTTTATAATATTTATAACTTTGTTATAGTTTCCTTCTTACCCAAAACTTTATAAATTTTATCTTTATCTTTTCTTAGCCCTTAAGTTCAGGAAATGCAATTTTTAACCACTTAACTTTTTATTAACTTTGTAAATGTCACTTTGACCCCCTCAAGAGTTTTTGCCTTAACGATATAAATTCGAGTTAGTCGGGTCGCGTATAATAGGTTATCACTGTACGATATAAATTCGATTTACGTTACGTTTTGATCCAATCGCAATGCAACTATAGGATATATTGAGTTCAATCGGATACGTCAAAACGTGCGTTTTCATATGGTTAACACATCACATAACGCTTGGACTAATCACTTCGATATAAATCTTCCTATACTAATAAATGAAAAAAAAAATTTGGACACGTGTCACTTGCTGGTGCATTCTCATCTTATTTTCCTATTTATCTCTCGTATTAAATAATAATAATAATTTTAAACAAGAATTTAAATAAGAACAAATATTTGTTATCTATAAATAATTTTAAACAAAATTTTAGATAAGGATAAACATTTGCTTTTATTGTGATCATATTAAATAATAATAATAATTATAATTTTAAACAAAAAAAATAGATAAGAATAGATATTTGTTTTTCTATAAATAAATTTAAACAAAAATAGATAAGGATAAACGTTTGTTTTTATTATAAGTAGATTCATAGTTCATTTTCAAAAGATAAATCTTGACCACTATATGTGTTAACATATATATTTTTTTTTATTATTTATTATATAAAATAACATTTATGCAAAATAAAAAAAAAGTAAAATGTTATAATAATTAAATAGTACATCAAAGTTCATTTTTAAAAAATAAACTTGACGATTGTGTATTAACATATGACATTATATTTTATTAAATCCGTGTAATATACGAGTTTTTTAAGATATATCTTTTTATTATTTATTATATAAAATTATATTTATGCAATCCGTGTAATCCACGGGTTTTCTAACTTAGTTAAAAGAGAAAATGCAATTTGCGTCCCTGTGGTATGTCCTAAACATCAACCTGAGCCCCTAAATTAAATTTTTGGATGTTTGAGCCCCTGACCTTATAAATTCATAACACCTTGAGTCCCTGCCGTCAGTTTGACTGTTTGAGGCAGGGGTAAGACCGTCTTTTGACATATATTAATAACACTTTGCGTCCCTATGGTATGAGTGAAATATCAACCTGAGCCCCTAAATTCATTTTTTGCTTTTTTCTTAAGAAATCTAATAATTCAAATTAAATTAACTCTTTTATTTTTAAAAAAAATGCAATCTAATAATTAACTCTTTTTAAATAAATGCAATATAATAATTTAATGTATCCTATATATATCAAAGATCCACAAGCAATTGGGTTATATTCATTCATAATAAAATTATCGTTAACAAAAGACCGTAACTTACAGACTCGATAACAAAAGACCGAAACATACAATACAGAGACAAAACGTCAAAGATCCACAAGCAATTGTGGATCTTTACTAACGGGTGCACTTCGGAATGTAGCAGATATGAATGAATATAATCCAAGTGGTAGATATGAAATTCCAGAGCTCGCTAATTACGTATCTGCCACTGGGGTTGTATTCATTCATATCAATCACTTCCTTATGTGCACCGCGCCATCTTCTAGGAAGTTGTCAAGTGTTCTCGCCTTCGTAGTTGGTGTTTTGCGTAGTATCTTTACGTCTGCAGCCATTCTGTACAACAAAACACATTCAAATGAGGAACACATTCAATCCAAAACTGATCCGATACAACAAAACACATTCAAACCAGAATCAAAACCAAAACACATTTAATCCGAAACTGATCCGATACAACAAAACACATTCAAACTAGCATCAAAACCAAAACACATTCAAATGAGGAACACATGCAAACCAGAATCAAAAGCAAAACACATTCAAACCCACATTCAAACCTCTGTGTTTGATACCCTAACACATTCAAACCAAAAATCAAAACCAAAACACATTCAAACCCTCTCTGTTTTGATACCGTAAACCCTAAACCCACAAGAATCAAAACCAAAACACATTCAAACCCACATTCAACCCTCTGTTTTGATACCCTAACACATTCAAACCAAAAATCAAAACCAAAACACATTCAAACCCTCTCTGTTTTGATACCGTAAACCCTAAACCCACAAGAATCAAAACCAAAACACATTCAAACCCATTGTTTTGATACCCTAAACCCCAAACCCACAAGAATCAAAACCAAAACACATTCAAACCCACATTCAAACTCTCTGTTTTGATACGCTAAACCCTAAACCCACAAGAATCAAAACCTCTGTTGATACATCAAACCCAAAATCAACCCTCTGTTTTTTTCAAAATAAACCGCAAATCATCAAAGGGAACCCAAAATCATCGAATGGAACCCAAAATCAACCCTCTGTTTTTCACAATATAAACACATTCAAATCATCGAATCAAACCAAAAATCAATATGAGGATGAAGATGGACCTGATCTGTTCGATGATGAAGATGTTCGATGAAGATAATGAAGATGATCTGTTGAAGATGATGATGATGATCGATGAAGATGATGAAGAGATCTGTTGAAGATGATGATGATGTTCTTGAGAGTTGAAACTGGTGATAATGATAACTGGTGATGATAATGAAACTGGTAATCAATTTATTAAGCTCGCTATTTAAGTGTTGGGGGTATTATGGACTTTTCACAACTGTCAAACGGTAAAACTGACGGAACACTGACGGCAGAGACTCATACTGTTATGAATTTATAAAGTCAGAGACTCAAAAAACCAAAAATTTAATTTAAAGGCTCAGGTTAATGCTTGGGACATACCACAGGGATGGAATTTGCATTTTTCTCTAGTTAAAATTAAAAGCAAAGTGAAAAAGAAAATAGAAAACCACCACCGTATTATCCGGGTTAATCATATCCGTTTGCAGTCTGCAATCGAGTTTCAACAATGGAAGCTAGCGGTCTTTCAATCTCCCCCCTCATCTCAACATCCTGTAACACCAACCCACATTACAACAATCTCCGGTTCAACAAAACCCATCTCTTCAATTCCTCATTAATCACCCACAAACCACTTCAATTCCAGTCCACTGTACGTCATCAACAATCACTTTTTCTCATAACCCATATCTATTTATATCTTAAATTCTGTATCTTTTACTGTTTCAGCTCAAATGGGTTGTTAAAGCACAAGCAGCTGATGAAGATTATGAGCTTAAACAGGTGAAGGATATGGCTGCAGCCAGGAAGAGATGGGATGCCCTGGTATTGCTATTATTATTATTATTGTTATTGTTGTTTGTGTGAGTTGTGTGATTGACTGTTGAGTTTTGGAGTTAAGGTTGGGGGTTATGTTGGGTTTTGGGATTGGGAATTGAGATTTTTGGGTGATTGTTGTGTTTGGATGGTGTAGGTTAGGGAGGGGAAAGTGAAGGTTCTTACGCCGAAAGAAGCTGGATATGCGATTCAGTTATCGGGTAAAACGTTGCTTGATGTTCGTCCATCTACCGAGCATGAGAAGGTGAAGAATGTTGAGTGTTGTTAGGGGGTGTTTTGGGATGTGGGATTGCTTACTAAAACTGATAATTTGATTATTGTGTTAGGGGACCGCTAAACAAACACCGCTTACGTGTTATCGGATAACACTGACGGGTCATATGGGCTGTATGACATGGCGAAAAATGGTCATATGGGTGGTATAAGAACCAAATTATACTGCCCATATGATATTTTTGACTAACAAAGAAATGACCTATTTTTGACATGGTATAGAGCCTGTATGACCCATACGACCTTATGATGTGACAGGTGGGCTGGAGTGGTAAGGGAGAGACTTGGTGTTCTAAGGGACCCAAGTTCGATTCCTGCCCTCCGCATTATTTTCTGCGGCACCTGGTGATGATGGGAGACTAGGCGAATAGGTGGAGATCGCTAGTTTGACCCTTGAACTGAGTGAGTTTTACCTCACCGCACTGTCCTGCCTTCGGGCGAGTGTTCACGGGCTTCGGCCCTAGGTGAGGGTTTCCCCTGTTCGGAGGCGAGTGTATCCCGATGTGGTGAATTTCGTCAGTAACCCATTTGGAGGATTCGTTGGCCCTTAAAAAAATCAGATCATTTATTATTGATAAAGAAGTTATAAGCATCTCATAAGTTATATTGTAGGCTACCAATGACTTATATCATGGCTTTAAATCGAATTTTATAGGTTATTAGGTATGACATTCTTGGTAAGTTGTTTTGTTTATAAGAGTAAAATGTGTCTGCAAAGGGTCAATTTGGATCCCAATTTTTGACAGGTTAATTGAAACCTCACCCGGGTTCGGTTTTTAATAAGTTGCTGATTCTTACTCTTGTTTTAAAGGCATGGGTTAAAGGGTCAACTTGGATCCCAATCTTTGATGTCGACACTCAACTTGACGCTGGAACTCTTTCAAGAAAAGTCACAAGTTACATGATGGGTATCACACCATTCTCTCTCGTGTTTGATTATTTTTTATTAAAAAAAGTTACACGATTGGAAGTTATAAGCATTTGATACATTTAAGGTGGCTTTCCACCTGTTTGACCCGTTTTTATAACTAGTTCATATTATTTTACATGCTATAACAAAATATAAAAAAAATATGGTGTACAGAATTACAGATCACATCGTTTTCAAATATGCACTAATCGGCTTTTGTCCCAATTGCTGAGTTATTTTACTAATGTCGTGAAAATAACGTTAAAAAGAGAGGGACGGTTAATCATGCATCATGTGGCGGCGTTGATAGCCGAAAGACAAGGGGGTACATGCACTAATCGGCTTTTGTCCCAATTGCTGAGTGTTATGTGCCTTATGTCCAAGGCTTGACGCAAAACTATTATCGAGTCGGGGGTCTCACTGGAAGCAGCCTCGCTATTCCTACAGGGTAGAGGTAAGGCTGTCTACAACTTACCCTCCTCAGACCCTACCTTAGCTTTGCCATTGGTGGAATTTACTGAGTACGATGATGATGATGATGATCGTTTTCAAATATGAAGTTGTCATTTCACATCTAAAAAATGGCGATGCTAATAGTCTAAGTTTCTTATATGATTGCAGGAGGTTGGTGGAGTGGTGTCCCGACACTATCTTTCGATAAGTATGTCAATTGTACCCAACCAATGAGTTAACGTTGTAATCTGTCACTAACGGTTATGGTTCTTAACAGCCGGTTCATATCAAAGGTCACAGAAAAATTCCCAAAAGATGCCGACCTTATTGTTGCATGCCAAAAGGGATTAAGGTACGTGTTTTTCTTGAACTCGTGTGGTTCGGTTGCATTTTTCTTGATTTATTTTAATAAAAATTATTATTTAGCGTAGATCGTTAGCTGCTTGTGAGCTACTATATAATGCTGGTTATGAAAACGTTTTCTGGGTTCAAGGAGGTTTAGAGGCTGCTGAAGAAGAGGTACAAAACTAATTCAAATAACTTGGACTTGTGAATTTTGAAGGTTATATTTTTTTTTAATTTCGTTATTAAGATGAATCATAAGTTCGTTAAGTAAAAATAAATTATGTTACCAACACTAGTATTTCTAAGAATCATTGACTATAGCGAGCGTAGCGATCGCTATAGCGCGCTACGTAGCATATAGGTCTAGGCTCTCTATTAGGGTTGTAGCGATAGATAGTGATACTTTATTTATTTTTGTAGTTTTTTTAAATATAAATAGCAATAAAATACTTGGATTTTAGGTTTTTGTTAAATATACATGTAAAATAGCATATATATATATATATATATATATAGGATTAGGTTCAAGAGTGAACACTAGTGTAGCTTGCGAACTGAGTGAACTAATCCTGGCCATACACGTGTGTAGATCAATGGCCAGGATTTGTTCACTCAGTTCGCAAATACACTATTGTTCACTCTAGAACCCCACCCTATATATATATATATATATATATACACACACACACACCAGGTTTCTTTTCTAGTGTATCGCTATTTATAAAATAGCTGCCTGCTATTTACCGCTATTCGGTATGTAGCATATAGGTACCTTATTGCTATTTGTCACTATTTGCCATTAACAACTATGTTTCTAAGAATCATTGACTATAGAATTATTTGATTTTAAGAGTAGTAAAATCTAATACAAAATTTAAATTCATGTACACGGTGTTCGAGGGTAAAAGTCTCATTTTTGAGACATCAGTGTAGAATTTAGGATGCGTGTGCGTTGGTTAGTTAGAAAAAAGAAGTTTGTTAGGTTTGTAATAGAGGTGGCAATTTTGAACCATTTACTTTTTAATGGGTCAATGCGGGTTATATTTTATCTCTAATGGATCAAACGAGTTAAAAACAACAACAAAAAAAAAAGCTTGAAAGGAAATGGATCAAACGGGTTGAAAGTTGCCCAGAGTAACTTATAAATATATAAAACCTCCTCAATCATCATCATCATACTCGGTAAATCCCACTAATAGCAAAGCTAAGGTAGAGTCTGAGGAGGGTAAGATGTAGACAGCCTTACATCTACCCGTTAAGAATAGAGAGGCTGCTTCCAGTGAGACCCCCCGCTCGATGGTAGTTTTGCATCAAGCCTTGGAAATAAGGCACATAACACTCAGCAATTAAGACTTTGCATCAAGCCTTGGACATAAGGCACATAACACTCAGCAATTAAGACAAAGGCCGATTAGTGCATGTACTCCCTTGTCTTTCGGCTATCAACGCCACCACATGATGCATGATTAACCATCCCCCTCTTTTAACGTTATTTTCACGAAATTAGTAAAATAACGTTAAAATTAGTGCACTTTCACTTTTGCCCCCGAGCGCCCACACATATATACATTATATGCGCATACCGCCAGTGGGCGTAATAAAACCTCCTCAATCATTTTATTAAAAAAATTGTATTATTATCATTAAAAAATAAAATCACACTAACTATCTATACATAGTATAAAAGTTTGGGTAAAAACTTTTCAGTTTATAATTTCTAGTCTATAATTTCCCTTTATTCTTTGTGGCAATATAAACTAAAAAAAATGATAGAATAAAGATTAATCAAGTCTTGTTTGGTGCAGGATCTCGAAAGGGAAGGTCCTCAGCCCTTTAAGTTAGCTGGAGTCGGTGGGCTTTCAGGGTTCCTCGGGTATTTATGAAACACACTTTTGTTTTATTCACGGCGTAAATGAAGAATTCGATCACATCATATGTGTCTTCATGTGCTTACTGTCTCAGTTTGTTGATGATGCAGTTGGACAGATCAGCAAAGAGCTCAAGCCGCCAAGGAGGGTTGGGGTTACCGATTAGTGTTTACCGGTCGATTGGTAACTAATTTCGAAACTTGTTTTTTCAACTCTAGTTCTATATAAGAGTAAAGTACACGAATAGTCCCTGTGGTTCTCCAAAATTTTGGATTTGGTCCCTAGCTTTTTAAAAGTACACAAATGGTCCTTGTGATTTGCACTTTTGTAACGTATTTAGTCCCCAGCCAACAAATCTAAGGGTTTCAAGAGGTCCTAGTTAGGGACCAAATGCGTTACAAAGTGCAAACCACAGGGACCATCCATGTACTATTGGCTAAAGTTGGGGACTAAATGCGTTACAAAGTGCAAACCACCAGGACCATCCGTGTACTTTTGGAAAGCTAGGGACCAAATCCAAAATTTTGGAAAACCACAGGGACTATCCGTGTACTATACTCTATATATAAGTTAGTTACCGATGGCAAAATGGACGGGAAGGGTTGGCTTTTTGTTTATTTTTTACTTCTTAATACAAAAGGAGTTAATTGCCCGGATGGTCCCTGTGGTTTCACGTTTAGTCCCCACCTTTTGAAAATAGCAGGTATGCTCCCTATGGTTTGTTATTTTGTTACTCGGATAGTCCCCTGAGTAGATGTCAGTTTTTGTCATTTTGTTACTCGGATAGTCCCCTGAGTAAATGTCATGTTTTGTCATTTTGTTACTCGGATAGTCCCCTGAGTAAATGTCAGGGGACTATCCGAGTAACAAAATGACAAACCATAGGGAGCATACCTGCTATTTCCAAAAGGTAGGAACTAAACGTGAAAAAACGTGAAACCACAGGGACCATCCGGGCAATTAACTCTTAAATGGGTCAATATGATTACAGATACTATCTTATTTCAATAGTAAATTATTCTTTGAACAAATGATTTTGAAGATTCTATGCGATAAAAATACATTTTGGCTGACTTTCAACCCGTTTGACCAAACTGACCCGTTTCTTTTTAAGTTAAAATTAATATATATTACCCATTTGACCGGTTCCAGAGGCGAAGGATAAGAGGGGCGGGGAGGGGCGCCCGCCCCCCCGAATTTTTCGCTCAGTAGTGTTATATATGTAGTTTTCGTATAGAAATTTGTGGGTATATACGTTTTCGCCCCCCCGGTTCTATAGAATTTTTTGGGTATATACGTTTTCGCCCCCCCGGCCAAAAAATTCAAGCTTCGCCACTGACCGGTTCGACATAAACACTACAAACTAAATAACATAAGCGTATCTATTTCCCAGATTGGGGTCGTTCTTGCTGCCGATGCATTGTTTCTTGCGGCTCAACAAGCAGCTCGTTATCTTCAGGATATAAGAGCTAACTAACGGTCTGGTTTTTTTCGTTCATAGAATTCCGTAGAGATTGTAGATTTTGTCACATTCGTAGATGTGTGTTGTATCTAGTATAGGGGACGACGTAAGTCTTGTTGTTTATTTTCTTTTTTGTGTGTTTTGAACGCTCAATGAATTAAGTGTTAATATCTTGTTGGAATATGGTTGTTGACCCGTTTTCTATTCACTTAAAAAAAAAAACTAGTAATACTAGTTCTATTACTAGTTATCGCGTATCGGTACTTATATTACTATTTACATAGGGCCCTGTCACCCCAAATAGCCGTTCGATGCAAACTTCAAACCTAAAAGACCTTTTGAAAACGGTGTGAGATTAGATTGCTGGTGGCGTATGTGTAAAAAGACCCGTTTAAATATATTTGTACTTATTATAAGCTCATTCCTCCTTTTGAGTTTGGTAAGTAACAAAAATGCAACAATGAGTGGATATCTTCGAAAACACAGAGAAAACTAGAGTTTTGGTTGAATTTGTTTGTATATGTACTTTAGTATGTGATGGGAGAGAACAGAGGCTGCTACGTGTAACGTGTGTATAACTCGCTCTCGTTTGGTATGCATATAAACAAACATTTGATAAAGTTGATGTCGACAAATTGATAAAACATTAGGAATTATGAATAGAATTGATACTTGGGATTCTTTAGAGAAAGTGATCTTTTAAAAACAAATATCAAATTTTTAGAGAAAGGTTTTTTTTTTTGTTTTTTGTTTTAAAGTAGAACTTGAACCTTTTTAAGAATGGGATTTTCTGATGGCACGGATGCTAAACGTACTGTTATTACATCCGAGACGATTCAAGTGAGTCCTATGAAGCAACTAAAAATGTTCATCTTCGAAGTTGAACCTTACTTTCGTGATAAATACAATGTTCATCTTCGTTATCCTTTGTTTTCTGCAATTCAAGCAGGCACGGATGCTAAACGTACTGTTATTACATCCGAGACGATTCAAGTGAGTCCTATGAAGCAAGTGTCGGTCTATTCAATTGAGAGGAATCATTGCATTAAATCTCCGTTGAAAAACATAATTGATAAATTTAGGGAAAATGGGGTTGAAAGATGATAACCCAACAGTGGAGGATCTCATTCTACAGCTTCAATAAATTCAGGGGTATTCTCAAAATAATGTTTCCTAGATGTTTGAAGACCAACAAATGTCCAAAGTGTTGCTTTTTCGTCCGCGTGACGGAAAGCTACCGCGTGACAGGAAGTTACCTTGCAAAAATTAAAAAATTAAATCGACACCCTCAATACGCATCGTATAAGCCTATACGATGCGTATTACTTTTTGGTAGGGGACAATGGCAGCCTTTGGCAGACATAGAAGTTTGAACCCAACTCAATACGCATCGTATAGGCCTATACAATACGTATTGAGGGTGTCGATTTAATCCCCAAGATGTGCCAATAATACGATCCTTTAAGAATAATGATTTTTCCATAGGGGAGTATGACTTTTTATAGTTAGCCTATACTTTTTTACTTTCTATTTCATGTACAAAAGTAGTTTGGTCTCTTCCAGGTTATTATATTAAGGTGCTTTTAGTTAAACAATATGGAGTTTGAATTGACACTCTATTTTAATTTACTTCATTGATGAAAAAATATCTGCCCAATATAGACCAGACGGTGTGGTGTGGTGTAGTGCCCCGACCAAATCAACACAAATGGCGTCCCATAGTGGCCCTCTCTTCATTTCTCAGCCCCCCTGGGGGATAGAGCTTTGTTGCCCGGATAGCGAGTGTTAACGGCTACTTTGGTGGACCCTCAAATTTCCAACTGTTGAAAAAAAAAACTTTTAATTTTTACTTTTGACACTATATATATCCCACAATTTTATATAATTTCAATTTTTTACAGTCTTTTTATTAGACTATGGGGTATGGGGAGGGGTAGACCTGTAAACGAACCGAACGTTCATGAACTGTTCATGAACTTGTTCGGCGGGAAGTTCGTTTATGTTCGTTTATTTAATAATCGAACGAACACGAACAAGAAATTTTGTTCGTTTAATTAAATGAACGAACATGAACACACCTCGTGTTCGTTCATTAATGTTCGTGAACGTTCGGTTATGTTCGTTCATTTATGTTCGTAAACGTTCGTTTATGTTCGTTTACATTTTAGTAAATACATCAATAGTTATATTTAAATGAATATTTGTTTTTCCGACTACTTATATAAATATAACTAATTACTAATTAAGTTTTCTAGTAGAAAAATGAATCTTAAACTTTTTCTTAGATCGTAACTGATCACTTACTTAATATTTATATAAAAACCTACTTAATTTTAACATCTATGAATCCAAATTTAGATGTGTTTTCGGATAAACTCTAATATATTAGACTTGTTTGTTTATGTTCACTAAGGTTAAATTGTGTTTGTTTATATTTGTTCAATCACGTTCATTTGTATTCATTTATGTTTGTTCAATCATGTTAATTTATGTTTGTTTATGTTCGTTTGTGTTCGTGAACTGTTCGTTTAGGCTTTAAACGAACGAACATAAACGAACACGAACATGCTGGATTTCTTAATGAACAAACACGAACAAAAAAATGTGTTCGATTACATGTTCGTGTTCGTTCGGTTCGTTTACAGGCCTAGGGAGGGGGTTGGGGCGTAGGTTGGGTACAAACGCCCAAGTCACCACCCCGGGTGTGCTTGTGTTTCAGCGTGGCCCGTTTGGCGTGGTATTCAGCCCGGGCGTTGGGCGGGTCTACCCACATGATATGGTGGAACCTCATTGGCCAAGAGCACTAGCCACGCCCCACCATAACCCTTTGAAATTGGCTTTTGGTCTTGAGTGCCCCATACTCCATGTGTCGCACCATGCTCCCAACCCACGCCCCACCATACCCCACGGTCTTAAGCATGTAGTTTTTTCTATGTAGTTTTTCCTTTTTTAAGTAACCTTGTAGTTTTTTCTTTTTAAGTAGGTTGTAATTTTTATTAAGTTTATTGAAATTATGTTTGTTATATTTTTTTTAATTTTGTTTTAAATAAAAAAGGTATATAAATTAAAAAAAAAAACAAATAATTAGGTAACCATGATAGAGGTTTTAAACCATTACATGCAAGTTAAGAAAAGAGGCTTTAAAGCCCCCTATGTGACACGGATTCTACATAACGTGATATAACATTATAAAGACTCCAGGGTTTTATACCATACCACCCAACCCAACCTAATTGTAAGAAGCCATCCTCACACATTCGTCATGATTATGCGTGACCCCCCTAACTACATGTTCTTGGGAATGACACTTCTATCCATTTATAAAATATTCTTTTTTTGAACGGCAAAGAACGACGTGCTAACCACCGTGACACCGGTTGCTGTGGCCAAGGTTGACTACTCGGCCGCCGCTAGTCCCTTGGCTCTCTCAGATGCGCGAAAACCCAACCTCCACCCGCTCGAAGGCACAACAGTGGTATAATCGGTAAAACCTCGCCTCCTATCCAAGACGAACCGACGCCACCCGTATTTGCCCTTCGCCTTGATGCCGCAACAAATAATGGTGAGAGTGAGAGTCGAACCTGGGTCATTGACTATAAATTAGATTTACAGACAGAAAATAATTTAAACATGTATATTCAAAAATTTTAAAATATTAATGAGCAGAAATTTACCTATATATTAAATTTACAAGCAAATGAACAGTAACCCTATGCATGGATAAGCAAATGGTACCCTACAGGTAACAAATTTACCAAATTAGGTACATTTTCGGTACCAATCCGGTACCGACTTTTGACATTCTCGGTACCGATTCGGTACCGACTTTTAACATTTTCGGTAACGCTTTTTTACTCTCAAATACTGGTACCGTACCGGTGTCGTACTAGGTATATTCGGTACTGGTACCCAATTTTGGGGGTTTTCGGTACCGAGCTCATCCTTAACATCACCTTTGAGCTCATGCCACGTAGCAATGCAAGTATACCGTTTAGATTGTTTTTCATACACGTGGTAAGTAAATTGTATTTCGTTTGAATGAGGTTTTATATACACAACTTCTTTTGTTTTCTTTTTTGTCTTTTTCTGTAATGAATGAATTGTAACATGTAAAATTAACTTGGATATTTAAATTATTGATGAGTAAATGGTATCAAATCCTGTAATCAAAACCGGTATCGTATCGGTACCAAATTTACTATACCAAATCATTTCGGTACCGATTTGGTACCCACCTTTTGGCGTTTTCAGAATCGTTACTTTCGGTTCGACACCGGTCTAGCACCATACTTGAATTTACTTATTTTTACCTTTAAATACCATACCGTACAGTACCGAGCATTTTTGGTGCCAGTACCTAATTTTGATTATTTTCGGGATCGGTACTTTGGATGTTATTACCGGTACCGAGCTCATCCATATTTTAACAGGTTAGTAACGTTATAACTAAACTGAAAACAACCGAATTTTCAACGTGTAGGACGTGTGGGTCCTACTATTATTGTTACGCCCTAATTCGTATTTGACAAAAAGTCGCAGCGGAAACTCGTGCCATAAAATTTCTTTCATTATTAACGTCATGACTTACTTGAAAGTACGTTTTAATATGTATCTTTTACAAAAAAATAAAGCATAAGCCCCGATTACTAATAATACATATTCAGTTATTCCCGTACAATCTAGCTTGTGACTCGCTCTTCGAGCTCTATTCCTCGTGATAACCACCCGTGATTCGTACAACCTGCACTCACCACATACATTCATCACATTAGTATACAATACATAAACAAGACTCAATACATGTACACTTTCCATTCAGCTTTCTCTCTAACTTTAAGCATATCATTAGCGTATCCATTCCCTTGTGAGTCTTCAATAATGTACCTGCGTAAATCTTCGTTTTCCTGGTACATGATTAATATCATTAGCACTTAACGTATCCAAAATCGTACTTACATATACTCTTGCATACATCCATACCTCAATACATACATGCCTACACTCATACGTATCTTCATATATTCATAAATACACTTCTACATATGTACCTACATTCATACGTCTCTACATTCATGCCTACGATCACACGTACTCCCATACATACACAAATACACATTTGCATACATACATACATTTCTACGCCTTCACATATATACATACATACTATCATACGTATCTTCATATATGCATAAATACGCTTCTACATACGTACCTACATTCATACGTCTCTACATTCATGCCTACGATCACACGTACTCCCATACATACACAAATACACATTTGCATACATACATACATTTCTACATACATACATACCCTTCCTACATCGTTACGTACATGCATACACTCGTACATATCTTTATACATGCATACATACACATCTACATACGTACATACTTTAACGAACACGTACTAGATCACGCGTACCTCTTACATAATCATACATTATTAACATGGGTCTTAGACTTAGCTTTATAGCCCATAAACATCTAAGGAACCATCAAAATCATGTTTGGAAAGTCCACCGTAGTCCACGGATATCAAACCGAAGCCCACGGTACATAAATTAACTTAAATAACAAGATTTCAGCTTTTGGGACTTGGGAAGGCCGTCACCGACGCCCCTAGGGCCGTCGGCGACGGGCCTTGCATTTACCCGTAGCCCAAAAACCCGTAGACAGGTAATTAAGGCGTCGGAGAAAAACTAGTTTTCTAGAGCCCGTCGGCGACGGCCCTAACCCCGTCGGCGACGCCCTCTAGAAAATGCTTTTTTCTGCAGATTCGTTTCGTCGTCCGTACGCACTAAAACGCGCATAACTTTTGAACCGTTTACCCGTTTAACCTCCCGTTTCTTCCTACATGATCGTAATTTGGTCCTCTATCATGTGGACCTAAAATCCCACACCCGGATTAAGAAAAACCTTTACTTACACCTACGACTTAATAATCATTTTTGACGTAATTGACTCATTCATATATTTAACCTCAACTTTACATGAACCTAATAATTCCAAGGTCATCTACTATAAAGGAGTCATTCCCGGATACCTTACAACTTTTTCCATCCATTTTGCTCAAAAGCTTATTTTGACCCGTTAAGGTGTTTGCGCATTCATTATATGGTCTATGGTTTACAAAACCATACTCCCCACTTTATACTTGACCAAAACCATTACACTAATCGAATAGCTTCCTTATAAACTAATTTTAAGATTGTTCGCCCAATATACCCATCAAGGGCGTTTTAATCTACTTTATTCCCATTATTTACAACGAAAGACTTCAACACATACTTGACATCAAACATCATGTTTAGTTAAATAAAGCATTATATTACTTAAACAAACTAAGAAGTGACTACAAAAATCACTTACCTTGAGCGACCAAGTTCAAGCATAGGTTCCATGCTTACTTTTGACCCGCTAGCCTCCGTGCTTGAGTCCGTAGACATGTTATTTATCCTTACATGTCAATACATTAATATCCTTGTTAGCACGCAAGACCACACGTAATCATCAATCACATTAATCCTATGCTCAACATTTGACTTTCATTAGTCAATTTCTAACAAACATAAAGCATATACTCAAGTCATATCTTTTCAAACTCATATAATTTATCATGTCATCACACATTCATACATTGATCCAACTACGTACCATATACTTTTATAATCTTACAATTGTCAATCACATACAAGTTAACAATTTAACGTAATCTTAACATCCTTCTTTGCTAATAAATTTCTCTACCTTTAGTGCACATCCATATCAATTTATCATTTAGCTACTAATCCGACTCATGGTGTGCACCACCATTCAAGCATAGGGTACTAGTTCCTAAAGCATACTTTTCCCGAATCACATCATCAACCAACCACCCACATGTATTTCATCCAAAACACGTATCTCATGCTAACTTCACAATCAAATACAACACTATCACATTCTATGCCAAATTACCAAATTTTTGTAAACAATCTCACTTTCTAACTTCACCTAGTCATTTCATCAAACACTTGGTGTGCGTACTAATGTCTAAGCATAATGTACAAGTAATTAAAGCATGTTTTTCCCTAGTTCATCCATTGACCCACATAAGCATTCTCAACTTCTCATTACACCACCATGAGCATATACATATTGTTCTAAATCATCTATTCATCAAAATATCATCAACATTAATCTAATTTAGCATGTAGAATTTCATAAATTTTGATCATCTTTGACACACAAATGGGTTTTATCCTAACTCATCATCATAGAGAAATTCAAGCATAATTTCAATTTCTACATGTTCATATCATCATGCATTCGTGTTTGATTCCATACGAATTCACAATTTCACATAACCCACTAAATCAAACATTACCAAATCATGAATTTAGACTTACTTGATGTCAAGAACACTTAAGGAATCATGAATCTAAACTCATGCATCAAAGACCTAGCCTTAATCCTCCTTAATTTCTTGGATTTCTTGCAAAGCTTGATGGAGAAGGGTTTCCCCCTTCCTGCTCTTTGTCCCGTACGCACACACACATACCCACAAAAACTAGTCTTTTTTTTTTATTAGATTTCATTCCACATTTATACATTTAGCCCCCTTGACTTTTAAAGTTTGCTCATATTACTAATTTTCCACACTAACTTGGTCTCTTTTCTTTGTTTAACTTAGTTACACACATATATTTAAGCTTACTATCATTTTCTTACGGTACCGTTTTACGGTTACCGTTTTCCGTCATTTAACATCATGAAAATAATATTATTTTATAACATACGAAATTTGGGGTGTTACAAATCTACCCCCCTTAAAGAAGGTTTCGTCCCCGAAACCTCTCTCGTTCCCACATTTACCTTTCTATTGTACTCATTCAATGGGCACACTACAACATAACTCATTCGGGGTCTTTGCATAAAAATCTTAACCATGAATAAATATAATCGTACGAATTTTTCTTATCTTCTTAAATTAGGTAAGTTACTTTCATAATCACATGAAACTCAGAATCTGTTCCAGAGCTCTTATTAGTGTCTTTTACTTTATACTACTAGCTCTTAACGCATATCATCACTAGCGTTTCATTCATCGAATTTATTCCAATTGTATACAATTATTAATCGTGCAAACCCAAGTCTATGGCTTGTTTCTAACTTCCTATTTACGCATATTACATTCATTTATTTACTAATCAAAATAAATCGATTATTTCATACTACTCATACCTCATATACTATCCTTCATTTTGTTCGCTATGAGCTATCCTACACATTCCATTACTCTCATTACCTCTGATTAGCTTTAAGCTCATAGGAAGGGTCGATATATTATCATACGCCTACTGCAATCATTCGAAGACTTATTATTACAACCAAAATCACCCTTTCTACACCTACTTATCCGTACTTAACATGAAGAATAAGCATTATTTCCATGGTTACTATTGTTATCTATGTCATGCATATCTTTTCTACAATGCCTTGTTCAAATGAACATGGCCAACAAGCCGAGCATCAAGGTTAGCATTTCTTATCGATACTTGTCGTTTCTTATATTCTATCAGAGTTTCCACAGTTACGATCACTCAATTCAGTACCACCAGTTCGCATAGAAGTATTATTCAATATGTAACTTTCTATTTAACATCCACAGGTTAAACCATTTACTAACCTCGCTAATTTGGCACGAGCCAACGTGTAACAACCAGAGTTGACTTGCTCATTCACGAACCCGTATCTTAACAGGGTTGATCTTGTCCATCTGGTAACATGAGCTTCCATTCATGAGCATTCTTTCACCGTCCTAGGTAGCTTTATTGCATCATGATTACTGCCAATCTTATTATAAAATTTGTGACTTACACATTTCATTCGATCTCATTCAGACATGTTGTTTATCACATCACCTCATTTATACATCAATACTTTCTCAATTCCTTCTTAAGACATTAGTGTGTTAGACCTATTCATAACAGGTCAATACATGGCCATTTCTTAATATATCATTCTTATTATTTATATATATATATATATATATATATATATACGTATCGAGGTACATGTTTGTACTCCTTTTCAATTCAGACATGCTCACGATCTCATCGCTTCACTGTTCCAGTGTTTTCTTGCAAACATTTGCCCTTCCCGTTTTGAAAGTTAGTCATAATACTTATTTCGCTTACAATACTAACATTTTAGTTCCATTTGCTCATATACTTTCATTCCCTTTACACATTCGATTACCCAATTAAAGGGGTAATGGCATATACTCTCATAATGAGATTCAAGTATACCGCTTACGACCCGGTCACATTGGGTTAATTGCTTTCAACATAAATCTTTTGTTCTATCCGTATAACGGATTGAACTTCATACATTCGTTATTGCATTCACGACCACCCGTTCTAAACGGATGGTACCTTATCCTTACTCGACTTGTTCAACTTGAACCGGTCGACTTGCATAGCTTATTATAGCATTCGCTATATTAACCAAATCCGCAAGGGATTTGCATCATTCACATATTTCATTCCTTGAATCCGTCTCGCGGATTCAAGCATTGCATTCGCATATTTCATTCCTTGAATCCGTCTCGCGGATTCAAGCATTGCATTCACATCTTTCATTCCTACAAAGTACTCTCAATCCCCCGAGAGTCCTACTACCCACTTCACCCACACGCCTAGCTGCTACCAAACTCTCTCGGACATACCTGTAATAATTATCACGGTCTCACGAACGTCATACGTTTCTTGTGTACTGGCCAGGTACACAATCCACGTACTAGTTTCGTGTCTTCGCGTAATCGCCACCTTATGTCCGAAGAATCTAGTTTCGCCTCGTGTAACATTTTCAAAACTTATTTACCATGTCTTTATCATAATTTGTTCAATTTCAAATTTTTTTTTCACTTGCTTAACCATGCCATTTCATACGCCCATACGCTAGGTTTACGTACCTGGGGTCAATTCGTTTCATTACTTTCCTCGATGCCGGTCCTAGGCCGCATTCACGGATCATCTCTTCCAACAATTGCGCTTACCCTTCACAAAACATACTATTAGTTTCCTTCCAATACATAATCTAATACATACTTACATTCGCTTTTGCCTTTAGGCCTCGATCGAGTCTTGGATTGCACAGGTTCTTGGTCACGAGAGCACACCGGTTTGACTTCAAGTATTTACCTCCTGTTACTTGATTCTCTCAAACCAGGGCTCTGATACCAACTTGTTACGCCCTAATTCGTATTTGACAAAAAGTCGCAGCGGAAACTCGTGCCATAAAATTTCTTTCATTATTAACGTCATGACTTACTTGAAAGTACGTTTTAATATGTATCTTTTACAAAAAAATAAAGCATAAGCCCCGATTACTAATAATACATATTCAGTTATTCCCGTACAATCTAGCTTGTGACTCGCTCTTCGAGCTCTATTCCTCGTGATAACCACCCGTGATTCGTACAACCTGCACTCACCACATACATTCATCACATTAGTATACAATACATAAACAAGACTCAATACATGTACACTTTCCATTCAGCTTTCTCTCTAACTTTAAGCATATCATTAGCGTATCCATTCCCTTGTGAGTCTTCAATAATGTACCTGCGTCAATCTTCGTTTTCCAGGTACATGATTAATATCATTAGCACTTAACGTATCCAAAATCGTATTTACATATACTCTTGCATACATCCATACCTCAATACATACATGCCTACACTCATACGTATCTTCATATATTCATAAATACACTTCTACATATGTACCTACATTCATACGTCTCTACATTCATGCCTACGATCACACGTACTCCCATACATACACAAATACACATTTGCATACATACATACATTTCTACGCCTTCACATATATACATACATACTATCATACGTATCTTCATATATGCATAAGTACGCTTCTACATACGTACCTACATTCATACGTCTCTACATTCATGCCTACGATCACACGTACTCCCATACATACACAAATACACATTTGCATACATACATACATTTCTACATACATACATACCCTTCCTACATCGTTACGTACATGCATACACTCGTACATATCTTTATACATGCATACATACACATCTACATACGTACATACTTTAACGAACACGTACTAGATCACGCGTACCTCTTACATAATCATACATTATTAACATGGGTCTTAGACTTAGCTTTATAGCCCATAAACATCTAAGGAACCATCAAAATCATGTTTGGAAAGTCCACCGTAGTCCACGGATATCAAACCGAAGCCCACGGTACATAAATTAACTTAAATAACAAGATTTCAGCTTTTGGGACTTGGGAAGGCCGTCACCGACGCCCCTAGGGCCGTCGGCGACGGGCCTTGCATTTACCCGTAGCCCAAAAACCCGTAGACAGGTAATTAAGGCGTCGGAGAAAAACTAGTTTTCTAGAGCCCGTCGGCGACGGCCCTAACCCCGTCGGCGACGCCATCTAGAAAATGCCTTTTTCTGCAGATTCGTTCCGTCGTCCGTACGCACTAAAACGCGCATAACTTTTGAACCGTTTACCCGTTTAACCTCCCGTTTCTTCCTACATGATCGTAATTTGGTCCTCTATCATGTGGACCTAAAATCCCACACCCGGATTAAGAAAAACCTTTACTTACACCTACGACTTAATAATCATTTTTGACGTAATTGACTCATTCATATATTTGACAACATAACTTGTTGGTTTAACCTCAACTTTACATGAACCTAATAATTCCAAGGTCATCTACTATAAAGGAGTCATTCCCGGATACCTTACAACTTTTTCCATCCATTTTGCTCAAAAGCTTATTTTGACCCGTTAAGGTGTTTGCGCATTCATTATATGGTCTATGGTTTACAAAACCATACTCCCCACTTTATACTTGACCAAAACCATTACACTAATCGAATAGCTTCCTTATAAACTAATTTTAAGATTGTTCGCCCAATATACCCATCAAGGGCGTTTTAATCTACTTTATTCCCATTATTTACAACGAAAGACTTCAACACATACTTGACATCAAACATCATGTTTAGTTAAATAAAGCATTATATTACTTAAACAAACTAAGAAGTGACTACAAAAATCACTTACCTTGAGCGACCAAGTTCAAGCATAGGTTCCATGCTTACTTTTGACCCGCTAGCCTCCGTGCTTGAGTCCGTAGACATGTTATTTATCCTTACATGTCAATACATTAATATCCTTGTTAGCACGCAAGACCACACGTAATCATCAATCACATTAATCCTATGCTCAACATTTGACTTTCATTAGTCAATTTCTAACAAACATAAAGCATATACTCAAGTCATATCTTTTCAAACTCATATAATTTATCATGTCATCACACATTCATACATTGATCCAACTACGTACCATATACTTTTATAATCTTACAATTGTCAATCACATACAAGTTAACAATTTAACGTAATCTTAACATCCTTCTTTGCTAATAAATTTCTCTACCTTTAGTGCACATCCATATCAATTTATCATTTAGCTACTAATCCGACTCATGGTGTGCACCACCATTCAAGCATAGGGTACTAGTTCCTAAAGCATACTTTTCCCGAATCACATCATCAACCAACCACCCACATGTATTTCATCCAAAACACGTATCTCATGCTAACTTCACAATCAAATACAACACTATCACATTCTATGCCAAATTACCAAATTTTTGTAAACAATCTCACTTTCTAACTTCACCTAGTCATTTCATCAAACACTTGGTGTGCGTACTAATGTCTAAGCATAATGTACAAGTAATTAAAGCATGTTTTTCCCTAGTTCATCCATTGACCCACATAAGCATTCTCAACTTCTCATTACACCACCATGAGCATATACATATTGTTCTAAATCATCTATTCATCAAAATATCATCAACATTAATCTAATTTAGCATGTAGAATTTCATAAATTTTGATCATCTTTGACACACAAATGGGTTTTATCCTAACTCATCATCATAGAGAAATTCAAGCATAATTTCAATTTCTACATGTTCATATCATCATGCATTCGTGTTTGATTCCATACGAATTCACAATTTCACATAACCCACTAAATCAAACATTACCAAATCATGAATTTTGACTTACTTAATGTCAAGAACACTTAAGGAATCATGAATCTAAACTCATGCATCAAAGACCTAGCCTTAATCCTCCTTAATTTCTTGGATTTCTTGCAAAGCTTGATGGAGAAGGGTTTCCCCCTTCCTGCTCTTTGTCCCGTACGCACACACACATACCCACAAAAACTAGTCTTTTTTTTTTATTAGATTTCATTCCACATTTATACATTTAGCCCCCTTGACTTTTAAAGTTTGCTCATATTACTAATTTTCCACACTAACTTGGTCTCTTTTCTTTGTTTAACTTAGTTACACACATATATTTAAGCTTACTATCATTTTCTTACGGTACCGTTTTACGGTTACCGTTTTCCGTCATTTAACATCATGAAAATAATATTATTTTATAACATACGAAATTTGGGGTGTTACAAGTCTACCCCCCTTAAAGAAGGTTTCGTCCCCGAAACCTCTCTCGTTCCCACATTTACCTTTCTATTGTACTCATTCAATGGGCACACTACAACATAACTCATTCGGGGTCTTTGCATAAAAATCTTAACCATGAATAAATATAATCGTACGAATTTTTCTTATCTTCTTAAATTAGGTAAGTTACTTTCATAATCACATGAAACTCAGAATCTGTTCCAGAGCTCTTATTAGTGTCTTTTACTTTATACTACTAGCTCTTAACGCATATCATCACTAGCGTTTCATTCATCGAATTTATTCCAATTGTATACAATTATTAATCGTGCAAACCCAAGTCTATGGCTTGTTTCTAACTTCCTATTTACGCATATTACATTCATTTATTTACTAATCAAAATAAATCGATTATTTCATACTACTCATACCTCATATACTATCCTTCATTTTGTTCGCTATGAGCTATCCTACACATTCCATTACTCTCATTACCTCTGATTAGCTTTAAGCTCATAGGAAGGGTCGATATATTATCATACGCCTACTGCAATCATTCGAAGACTTATTATTACAACCAAAATCACCCTTTCTACACCTACTTATCCGTACTTAACATGAAGAATAAGCATTATTTCCATGGTTACTATTGTTATCTATGTCATGCATATCTTTTCTACAATGCCTTGTTCAAATGAACATGGCCAACAAGCCGAGCATCAAGGTTAGCATTTCTTATCGATACTTGTCGTTTCTTATATTCTATCAGAGTTTCCACAGTTACGATCACTCAATTCAGTACCACCAGTTCGCATAGAAGTATTATTCAATATGTAACTTTCTATTTAACATCCACAGGTTAAACCATTTACTAACCTCGCTAATTTGGCACGAGCCAACGTGTAACAACCAGAGTTGACTTGCTCATTCACGAACCCGTATCTTAACAGGGTTGATCTTGTCCATCTGGTAACATGAGCTTCCATTCATGAGCATTCTTTCACCGTCCTAGGTAGCTTTATTGCATCATGATTACTGCCAATCTTATTATAAAATTTGTGACTTACACATTTCATTCGATCTCATTCAGACATGTTGTTTATCACATCACCTCATTTATACATCAATACTTTCTCAATTCCTTCTTAAGACATTAGTGTGTTAGACCTATTCATAACAGGTCAATACATGGCCATTTCTTAATATATCATTCTTATTATTTATATATATATATATATATATATACGTATCGAGGTACATGTTTGTACTCCTTTTCAATTCAGACATGCTCACGATCTCATCGCTTCACTGTTCCAGTGTTTTCTTGCAAACATTTGCCCTTCCCGTTTTGAAAGTTAGTCATAATACTTATTTCGCTTACAATACTAACATTTTAGTTCCATTTGCTCATATACTTTCATTCCCTTTACACATTCGATTACCCAATTAAAGGGGTAATGGCATATACTCTCATAATGAGATTCAAGTATACCGCTTACGACCCGGTCACATTGGGTTAATTGCTTTCAACATAAATCTTTTGTTCTATCCGTATAACGGATTGAACTTCATACATTCGTTATTGCATTCACGACCACCCGTTCTAAACGGATGGTACCTTATCCTTACTCGACTTGTTCAACTTGAACCGGTCGACTTGCATAGCTTATTATAGCATTCGCTATATTAACCAAATCCGCAAGGGATTTGCATCATTCACATATTTCATTCCTTGAATCTGTCTCGCGGATTCAAGCATTGCATTCGCATATTTCATTCCTTGAATCCGTCTCGCGGATTCAAGCATTGCATTCACATCTTTCATTCCTACAAAGTACTCTCAATCCCCCGAGAGTCCTACTACCCACTTCACCCACACGCCTAGCTGCTACCAAACTCTCTCGGACATACCTGTAATAATTATCACGGTCTCACGAACATCATACGTTTCTTGTGTACTGGCCAGGTACACAATCCACGTACTAGTTTCGTGTCTTCGCGTAATCGCCACCTTATGTCCGAAGAATCTAGTTTCGCCTCGTGTAACATTTTCAAAACTTATTTACCATGTCTTTATCATAATTTGTTCAATTTCAAATTTTTTTTTCACTTGCTTAACCATGCCATTTCATACGCCCATACGCTAGGTTTACGTACCTGGGGTCAATTCATTTCATTACTTGCCTCGATGCCGGTCCTAGGCCGCATTCACGGATCATCTCTTCCAACAATTGCGCTTACCCTTCACAAAACATACTATTAGTTTCCTTCCAATACATAATCTAATACATACTTACATTCGCTTTTGCCTTTAGGCCTCGATCGAGTCTTGGATTGCACAGGTTCTTGGTCACGAGAGCACACCGGTTTGAGTTCAAGTATTTACCTCCTGTTACTTGATTCTCTCAAACCAGGGCTCTGATACCAACTTGTTACGCCCTAATTCGTATTTGACAAAAAGTCGCAGCGGAAACTCGTGCCATAAAATTTCTTTCATTATTAACGTCATGACTTACTTGAAAGTACGTTTTAATATGTATCTTTTACAAAAAAATAAAGCATAAGCCCCGATTACTAATAATACATATTCAGTTATTCCCGTACAATCTAGCTTGTGACTCGCTCTTCGAGCTCTATTCCTCGTGATAACCACCCGTGATTCGTACAACCTGCACTCACCACATACATTCATCACATTAGTATACAATACATAAACAAGACTCAATACATGTACACTTTCCATTCAGCTTTCTCTCTAACTTTAAGCATATCATTAGCGTATCCATTCCCTTGTGAGTCTTCAATAATGTACCTGCATCAATCTTCGTTTTCCAGGTACATGATTAATATCATTAGCACTTAACGTATCCAAAATCGTATTTACATATACTCTTGCATACATCCATACCTCAATACATACATGCCTACACTCATACGTATCTTCATATATTCATAAATACACTTCTACATATGTACCTACATTCATACGTCTCTACATTCATGCCTACGATCACACGTACTCCCATACATACACAAATACACATTTGCATACATACATACATTTCTACGCCTTCACATATATACATACATACTATCATACGTATCTTCATATATGCATAAGTACGCTTCTACATACGTACCTACATTCATACGTCTCTACATTCATGCCTACGATCACACGTACTCCCATACATACACAAATACACATTTGCATACATACATACATACATTTCTACATACATACATACCCTTCCTACATCGTTACGTACATGCATACACTCGTACATATCTTTATACATGCATACATACACATCTACATACGTACATACTTTAACGAACACGTACTAGATCACGCGTACCTCTTACATAATCATACATTATTAACATGGGTCTTAGACTTAGCTTTATAGCCCATAAACATCTAAGGAACCATCAAAATCATGTTTGGAAAGTCCACCGTAGTCCACGGATATCAAACCGAAGCCCACGGTACATAAATTAACTTAAATAACAAGATTTCAGCTTTTGGGACTTGGGAAGGCCGTCACCGACGCCCCTAGGGCCGTCGGCGACGGGCCTTGCATTTACCCGTAGCCCAAAAACCCGTAGACAGGTAATTAAGGCGTCGGAGAAAAACTAGTTTTCTAGAGCCCGTCGGCGACGACCCTAACCCCGTCGGCGACGCCATCTAGAAAATGCCTTTTTCTGCAGATTCGTTCCGTCGTCCGTACGCACTAAAACGCGCATAACTTTTGAACCGTTTACCCGTTTAACCTCCCGTTTCTTCCTACATGATCGTAATTTGGTCCTCTATCATGTGGACCTAAAATGCCACACCCGGATTAAGAAAAACCTTTACTTACACCTACGACTTAATAATCATTTTTGACGTAATTGACTCATTCATATATTTGACAACATAACTTGTTGGTTTAACCTCAACTTTACATGAACCTAATAATTCCAAGGTCATCTACTATAAAGGAGTCATTCCCGGATACCTTACAACTTTTTCCATCCATTTTGCTCAAAAGCTTATTTTGACCCGTTAAGGTGTTTGCGCATTCATTATATGGTCTATGGTTTACAAAACCATACTCCCCACTTTATACTTGACCAAAACCATTACACTAATCGAATAGCTTCCTTATAAACTAATTTTAAGATTGTTCGCCCAATATACCCATCAAGGGCGTTTTAATCTACTTTATTCCCATTATTTACAACGAAAGACTTCAACACATACTTGACATCAAACATCATGTTTAGTTAAATAAAGCATTATATTACTTAAACAAACTAAGAAGTGACTACAAAAATCACTTACCTTGAGCGACCAAGTTCAAGCATAGGTTCCATGCTTACTTTTGACCCCCTAGCCTCCGTGCTTGAGTCCGTAGACATGTTATTTATCCTTACATGTCAATACATTAATATCCTTGTTAGCACGCAAGACCACACGTAATCATCAATCACATTAATCCTATGCTCAACATTTGACTTTCATTAGTCAATTTCTAACAAACATAAAGCATATACTCAAGTCATATCTTTTCAAACTCATATAATTTATCATGTCATCACACATTCATACATTGATCCAACTACGTACCATATACTTTTATAATCTTACAATTGTCAATCACATACAAGTTAACAATTTAACGTAATCTTAACATCCTTCTTTGCTAATAAATTTCTCTACCTTTAGTGCACATCCATATCAATTTATCATTTAGCTACTAATCCGACTCATGGTGTGCACCACCATTCAAGCATAGGGTACTAGTTCCTAAAGCATACTTTTCCCGAATCACATCATCAACCAACCACCCACATGTATTTCATCCAAAACACGTATCTCATGCTAACTTCACAATCAAATACAACACTATCACATTCTATGCCAAATTACCAAATTTTTGTAAACAATCTCACTTTCTAACTTCACCTAGTCATTTCATCAAACACTTGGTGTGCGTACTAATATCTAAGCATAATGTACAAGTAATTAAAGCATGTTTTTCCCTAGTTCATCCATTGACCCACATAAGCATTCTCAACTTCTCATTACACCACCATGAGCATATACATATTGTTCTAAATCATCTATTCATCAAAATATCATCAACATTAATCTAATTTAGCATGTAGAATTTCATAAATTTTGATCATCTTTGACACACAAGTGGGTTTTATCCTAACTCATCATCATAGAGAAATTCAAGCATAATTTCAATTTCTACATGTTCATATCATCATGCATTCGTGTTTGATTCCATACGAATTCACAATTTCACATAACCCACTAAATCAAACATTACCAAATCATGAATTTTGACTTACTTGATGTCAAGAACACTTAAGGAATCATGAATCTAAACTCATGCATCAAAGACCTAGCCTTAATCCTCCTTAATTTCTTGGATTTCTTGCAAAGCTTGATGGAGAAGGGTTTCCCCCTTCCTGCTCTTTGTCCCGTACGCACACACACATACCCACAAAAACTAGTCTTTTTTTTTATTAGATTTCATTCCACATTTATACATTTAGCCCCCTTGACTTTTAAAGTTTGCTCATATTACTAATTTTCCACACTAACTTGGTCTCTTTTCTTTGTTTAACTTAGTTACACACATATATTTAAGCTTACTATCATTTTCTTACGGTACCGTTTTACGATTACCGTTTTCCGTCATTTAACATCATGAAAATAATATTATTTTATAACATACGAAATTTGGGGTGTTACAATTATATATTAGATTATTTAAAAACCATTTTTTCTATGTTTTGATATTCAGTATCTGCTTGCCGTTGTCTGCACGCGTTTTGCAAACATTGGATCCCCGCCGTAACGCGGGGTCAGAAAATCAACTAGTTGTTATATAAAATCAAGAGTTAAATGCCATTTTAGTCCCTGTGGTTTGGGCCATTTTGCCAGTTTAGTCTAAAGGTTTCTTTTTTAACCAGTGGGTCCAAAAAGGTTTCTCAGTTGCCATTTTAGTCTACAAGGTTAACTTCATTCATTTTTTCTGTTAACGAGAAGGCCAATTCGGTCATTTTGTATGTAATTCTGCTAACTAAAAGGGCAATTCAGCCATATAAATGACCGAAATTGGCCTTCTCGTTAACAGAAAAAATTGATGAAGTTAACTCAGTGGACTAAAATGGCAACTGTGAAACCTTTTTGGACCCACAGGTTAAAAATGAAACCTTTGGACTAAACTGGCAAAATGGCCCAAACCATAGGGACTAAAATGACATTCAACTCTAAAATCAAATAAAACAATAATGGAAATATTTAAAAAAGGGAAAATCTATTGGTTAATGACATCTAGTAAGATTACACGGAGTGGAGCGTGGTTTTCGGCGTGGAGGCCTCAACCACGCCCGCACACCGGTCCGTGCTTGGCGTGGTGGTTTAGACGCTGGATTCTTCACCAGCGTGGTGAAGAAGATAGTGATGAAGTGTGCTCTCTTGATTGGGTGGTGGATTTTTATTTGATTTTCTTTTTTAATATAAAATAAATATATAACAATTGTATGCCACGTGTCACACAACGCCACCCTTTCACGCCCCGTTTCACTTGGCTTTTTTACAGCACGCTACTTTTCTGACGGGTGCTGACGTGGCTACAACATGACCCTTCACGCCCTCTTTTCATACCCTCCTACTCCGTACATTCTAAATGTATTAGGGTGAAGGGAGTGGTTAAACATTTAGAATAGGTAAACTCCCAAATCACCCAATCACATAGCGCCATGTCAATTGTTTACCTAATGCTAAAAAACGTTGGCGGTGGTTTACCTAATGGGGTTTGGTTGAGAAGGCATGGAACCCACCACACACACCCCTCTCTCCCCTTCCCTCCCTCTCCCCGATTCGGTGAACCTTCACCGATTTCGCCCCCATTTCGGTAAAGCTTGTTCGGTAAACATCTTGGCAGTGGTCACCAATCGGTGTCAAAGGAGTTTACCGACTCCACACCGCTCACCTTAGATAATTATAATACTGGCATCAAGATGCAATCACAAATGACCAATTTTTCATATACAATACTATTTTTCTTATTCTTCTAGATTTTATTAATATATATTTGATATAACCTAATAGTTTCTTGATTTTAGAGACGGATCATGTAATATTTAATATATGCAAGATTTCAATTAAACTTATTCATTTTATATACAATATACAATAATCTTTCTCTTGGCTTTAGGTTGCTACGTACGTCCATCAATTTCAATATATGATTGGTGGCTTAAATGATAGTAATGTTTGTTGGTAAATGGTAGCAAAGTTTAAAATATGTAATGGGAATCATTCGAAAGAATACATTTGTAGAGTTTAGAACGTAGATGCTTTGAATGGGAATCATTCGAAAGAATACATTTGTAGAGTTTAGAACACTTGCGGTCATTAAAACTTAAAACGAATAACAGTTTCTTGTTATTTGCTACGTGTTCTCTTATTATTGCTTCCTACACTTTCTACACTTTCTATCGAAAGTAAACTTCCTATTTGATCTTTTCCCTATGTTTATATATAGAGAAAAATGCAATTTGCGTCCCTGTGGTATGTCCCAAACATCAACCTGAGCCCCTAAATTAAATTTTTGGTTTTTTGAATCCCTGACTTTATAAATTCATAACAGTATGAGTCCCTGCCGTCAGTGTTCCGTCAGTTTTACCGTTTGACAGTTGTGAAAAGTCCATAATACCCCCAACCCTTAAATAGCGAGCTTAATAAATTGATTACCAGTTTCATTATCATCACCAGTTATCATTATCACCAGTTTCAACTCTCAAGAACATCATCATCATCTTCAACAGATCTCTTCATCATCTTCATCGATCATCATCATCATCTTCAACAGATCATCTTCATCATCTTCATCGAACATCTTCATCATCGAACAGATCAGGTTCATCTTCATCCTCGTATTGACTTTTGGTTTGATTAGATGATTTGAATGTGTTTATATTGTGAAAAACAGAGGGTTGATTTTGGGTTTGATTTTGGGTTCCATTTGATGATTTGCGGTTTATTTAAAAAAAAACAGAGGGTTGATTTAGGGTTTAGGGTATCAAAACAAAGGGTTTGAATGTGTTTTGGTTTTGATTTTTGTGGGTTTAGGGTTTACGGTATCAAAACAGAGAGGATTTGAATGTGTTTTGGTTTTGATTTTTGGTTTGAATGTGTTAGGGTATCAAAACAGAGGTTTGAATGTGGGTTTGAATGTGTTTTGGTTTTGATTCTTGTGGGTTTAGGGTTTACGGTATCAAAACAGAGAGGGTTTGATTGTGGGTTTGAATGTGTTTTGGTTTTTGAATGTGTTTTGGTTTTGATTCTGGTTTGAATGTTTTTGTTGTATCGGATCAGTTTTGGATTGAATGTGTTCCTCGTTTGAATGTGTTTTGGTTTTTGAATGTGTTTTGGTTTTGATTCTGGTTTGAATGTTTTTGTTGTATCGGATCAGTTTTGGATTGAATGTGTTCCTCGTTTGAATGTGTTTTGGTTTTGATTCTGGTTTGAATGTTTTTGTTGTATCGGATCAGTTTTGGATTGAATGTGTTCCTCATTTGAATGTGTTTTGTTGTACAGAATGGCTGCGGACGTAAAGATACTACGCAAAACACCAACTACGAAGGCGAGAACACTTGACAACCTCCTAGAAGATGGCGCGGTGCACATAAGGAAGTGATTGATATGAATGAATACAACCCCAGTGGCAGATACGTAATTAGCGAGCTCTGGAATTTCATATCTACCACTTGGGTTATATTCATTCATATGAATGAATATAACCCCAGTGGCAGATATATAATTAGCGAGCTCTGGAATTTCATATCTACCACTTGGGTTATATTCATTCATATCTGCTACATTCCGAAGTGCACCCGTCAGTAAAGATCCACAATTGCTTGTGGATCTTTGACGTTTTATCTCTGTATTGTATGTTTCGGTCTTTTGTTATCGAGTCTGTAAGTTACGGTCTTTTGTTATCGAGAATTTTATTATGAATGAATATAACCCAATTTCTTGTGGATCTTTAATATATATAGGATACATTTAATTATTATATTGCATTTATTTAAAAAGAGTTAATTATTAGATTGCATTTTTTAAAAAATAAAAGAGTTAATTTATTTTGAATTATTAGATTTCTTAAGAAAAAAGCAAAAAAAATGAATTTAGGGGCTCAGGTTGATATTTCACTCATACCATAGGGACGCAAAGTGTTATTAATATATGTCAAAAGACGGTCTTACCCCTGCTTCAAACAGTCAAACTGACGGCAGGGACTCAAAGTGTTATGAATTTATAAGGCTAGGGGCTCAAACATCCAAAAATTTAATTTAGGGGCTCAGGTTGATGTTTAGGACATACCACAGGGACGCAAATTGCATTTTTCTCTTATATATATATATATATATATAGGACAAAGATCCGTTAGGAACCACCCCTTATTGCGAGAACCGCGAGAACCAGTGTGAACACAAACAGTAATTCCTAAAAAAATCTAAAAAACACCCAAAAATTTTTTTTTTATTTTTTACTATTTTTTTTGAAAAAATCGCTATATTTTGTTAATAAAAAAATAAAAAAAAATTTCAAAAAAAAAAAATTTTTGAGTAACAGTTATCCATGCACATGTGCATATGTGTCGTTTCTTTGTCAAATTCCGTAATTCATTACAAATAATAGTCAATTGCACTTTCATTTACACTACTACGTGTAATACACTATCTTTTACATTACCAATGTTAGAAATGCACATGTGCATCTATATGTATCAACAGGAAATAAGGTGTTTTGGTACACTACTTTCTCTTTCATCTATCATTCCATCCATAATACACAAGCATGCACATGTGCATTTCTGTCATTTCTTTGACAAATTCCGTAATTCATTACATATATTAGACAATTGCACTTTCATTTACACTACCATATGTAATACACTACTTTTTACATTACCAATATTAGAAATGCACATGTGCATTATATGTATCAACATGAAATAAGGTGTTTTGGTACACCACTTTGAATACACTTTCCCTTTCATCTATCATACCATCCATAATACACTACCATTACCTCCTACCATCCATAATACAATACCATTACCTCCTACCATCCATAATACAATACCATTAACAATATTTTCACTTTATTACATGTATGTAAACACCATTTATACCATCCAATCAACATATTACATAAAAAATTGACAACTATAACCAAACCATCAACCACTAGATATAACTAACCAAAAAACATGTATATGGGTCTACTTCTCCATTCAAAATCACAAACTTTTTGTATCAAAACACGTTATATCATGGTTATACCTAATTATGCACATGTGCATTTTGAATATTGGTAATGTAAAAAGTAGTGTATTACTAATGGTATTGTAAATTAAAGTGCAATTGTCTATTCCTGATAATGTATTACCGAATTTGTTGAAGTAATGATACATATGCACATGTGCATGGATAACTGTTACTCGAAAAAAAAAGTTTTTTTTTTTTTTTTTTATGGAACGAAATATAGCGATTTTTTGTTAAAAAATATTAAAAAAAATAAAAAAAATTTTTTGAGTGCTTTTTTGATTTTTTTTAGATTTTATTTTGTGTTCACATTGGTTCTCGCGGTTCTCGCAATAAGGGTGGTTCTCGCATGAACCTTACCCTATATATATATATATAGTGTACTGGGTTATAAATTAAAATGGGTTTATTAATTTCAGGATATGTATATGTTGATCTAATTTCTTATATTAAGGATTCCCATGTTCAAGTTACTAATATAGTTAATTTAAATATGTGTTTGTTTACATTCATATGAAATTATGTTAAAAAAGTATATCGACTTATATATACACATATATGTCTTGTATATTTCAACAATTAGCCTGTGTACTTGTAGGCCATGTTCTCCTTGACCTTGTAAAAAACGAACATGAAAGTTTGTACATATAGTAGAAAATTATTCCTTATCCGTCCCGTATATTTTTTTACCAATTAAAAGTATTTTATAATATAACATATACATGTTTTTTTTATAGATTATAATATTTCATTCCAATAATCAAGGCAAATTACATAAGAATAGCAGATAGACGGACAACAAACTGCGCCATCATCCCCTTTTGAATATAAAACCCTAATCTACTAAAAAAAGCCTCGACTTTATAATATATGAAAAACCAAAAAATAATATAAGAATGAGATTAATCTATAAAAAAACACTTTAATTTTTTTTTTCTCTGTTTCCCCCCTCAACACACGTCAATAACAAAGAACTTTGAGAATTTATTAATTTAGTTTAATTAGCTGCATGTATCTCCACTTATTCCAACATAAGCTTATATATACATCTTTTCCATGCATTCTACTTGTATCTTAATCAACAACAATGGTGTTTATCTTTCCCTTATTCATTTTGTTAGCTGTCATTCTTCCAACATGGTATTTAATATCACCTTCAAAAACCCTAAAAAAACAACCACCTTCTCCGGTGAAGCTTCCAATCATCGGAAACCTCCACCAACTAGGTGCAAGCCCACACCGGTCTCTCCAAGCTTTAGCCAAGATTCATGGTCCTCTCATGCTGCTTCATTTTGGCCGTGTGCCGGTTCTTGTTGCCTCTTCTGCTGATGCATCTAAAGAAATCATGAAAACTCATGATTTAATCTTTGCAAATCGCGCGAAATCAAGCGTCCCAAGCATACTTTCTTACAATGCTAGGGACATTGCATTTGCAGATTATGGAGAGTATTGGAGACAGATTAAAAGCATTGCTGTTCTCCAACTTCTAAGCCAAAAAAGAGTTCAATCGTTTCGTCGAATGAGAGAAGAAGAGACGGATATTCTTGTTGAGAGGATCAAGGAGATTAGTTGTTCTTCTTCTTCTCCGGTTGTTAATTTAAGTGAGTTAATAATGTCTTTGACAAATGCTGTGATTTGTAGGGCGGCATTGGGTAGGAAGCATGGTGGTGAGAAGTTTAAAGAGTTGTTTGCTCACTTTGTTGAGTTACTTGGTGTTTTTAGCGTTGGCGATTACCTCCCATGGTTGTCGTGGGTAGATCGTTTAAACGGATATGATGTTAGAGCGGTGAAAATTGCTGCAGAGTTTGATGCGTTTCTTGAAGGCGTTATTGAGGAGCATGTTGAACGGAAAAAAAGAGCATCGGGTGGTGGCAACGGTGGTGGTGATGGTGATGAGGAGGAGGAGAAAGATTTTGTGGACATTTTACTTGAAATCGAGAACCAAAAGGATGCGAGTTTTGTTCTTGATCGAGATGCCGTTAAAGCTCTTATCCTGGTAATAAAGTAGATAGACAATATGACTAATTTAGTATGAGGAGGGATGTACATTGAATAAAAATAATATGGAGGGAATACGTTTAGCCTGACCGCTTTTTAACAGCCATGTTTATTAGTACATAGAACTAGGAACAAGTCGAGTACCTAGTTCCAAAAGTTTAGCTAGGAGTTGTACATATGGAGTTACACGAGTTTTCTTTTATTCTTAGGTGGTCTAAAGATTTCATAAGTGTTTCTAGGAGTTTTTTGGAACATGATTGACAAATAGGTGGTTGGCTACCTTGGGTAGCAAACTCACATAAGTCCGCTCATGGCAAACGAACTCCTCAAGTTTGTTGGTGTGACAAGCAAACTTGTCCTAAGTTTGCTGGTCAAAGGAGCAAAATCCATCTTTGGTTTGAGTTTGCTAGTTTGTCCTTGTTTAAGTTCGTTTGTCAGACTAGCGAACTCAAAAGATTCTTTGAGTTCGCTACCCATGGTAGCCAATAACCAATTTGTCAAACATGTTTGAAAAACCTCCTAAAAACACTTATCAAATCTCTAGACCACCTAGAAGTAAAAAAGAAAAAAAAATTGAGTTACACCCAAAAGAGGGGCAAAGTCCTTTTAGTATAACCTTTTTTTTCTAACAAAATCTATAAATTATCATCTCACAACATAAGTAAATAAGTAAGAATGTACACTATATATAGAGAGAGATCTTTCACCCAAATTACTCACCAGTCTAATGATAGTGTTTTTTTCACATCTGTTGTTATCCACATATAAGATTGTTATGCAATGGATCTGGCCTGTTTTGACTTATCTTGGTAAATATAGGGTTTCTAGATTGTAAATCACTTTAGTAATACATAAATTGTTTACTGAATGAATGTTTTGTTAATAGGATGTGTTCACTGGTGGGACTGATTCAACTTATGCAACTCTAGAGTGGGAACTCAGTGAGTTGATACGAAACCCACACGCAATGAAAAAACTGCAAGAAGAAGTACGAGAAGTAGCCAAAGGAAAACCAAAGATCACCGAGGACGACTTAGATCAAATGCACTATTTAAAAGCCGTTGTAAAAGAAACTTTCCGAATGCACATGCCACTCCCACTGCTTGTTCCTCGTGAATCAACCAGTGATGTTAAAGTAATGGGATACAATATTTCATCTGGGACACAAGTTATCATCAACGCATGGGCTGTTGGGCGAGACCCGTCTTTATGGGACAACCCTGACGAGTTTCGTCCCGAAAGGTTTTTGGATAGTTCTGTTGATTATAGAGGGTTTAATTTTGAGTTGACACCGTTTGGCGCAGGCCGAAGGAAATGCCCTGGAATCCAGTTTGCAATGAATGTTAATGAGCTTGTGATAGCTAGTTTGGTTCATAAGTTTGATTTTGGGTTACCAGATGGCCAAAAAGGGGAAGATCTAGACATGAGTGAGACTACTGGGATCACAATTCATAAGAAATTACCTTTACTAGTGGTGGCAACTCCATATAAGTGAGTACTTTATTAGGGTTTTCAGCACCCACATGTTGGTTTATGTGTCTTTTCTATTCAGTTGCTTATATATTGTGAAAAAAAACCTAATGGATTTTTCATGGAAGGTTATGTATGCATTTCAAAGTGGAAGATGTTGTTGTGTCATCTCTTGTATCATATATGTAAGGTTTAAAATGTTTTGTATGATCATTTAACTATTACATTATGATAGATACATAATGAAAGTAAGTACACATTTTTAATAATAAATCCTAGAGTTGTTTTTTTTTCATATAAAACAGCTTAACATACAAGTAGCATTGAATGATTACCTTGAAGCTATGAATCCAAGCACTTGTTGAAAATCAAGATCACTGGATGTGCTAACACATCACACCGTAATTGTAGCATTTGTCGGAAACCTTCTTGTTGCTCTTACCCTAGGTCTCAAACTTAATGTTTGCTTAAATCCCTAATTCAGAAATTCATTTCTATAAGGTTTAAGACATGCAAAGGTAGTGTTGGTGCAGTATTTTGTGTCTGTCACTTGTAATGTAATGTAATGTACGGTCTTTTGGTTTATCAAGTCTGTACGTTTTGGTTGAGTCGACCAAGTCAAGGTATCCTCCTATCTTGACTTGGTACGAAAGTCAAATAGTTTTGGTTTGTAATGTAGTGCAAATATGCAAGTCTGCATGTGTTTTGCTCATCTGTTAACTGTCTGCACATATGTTTGTCTGTTTGTGTTTGCTGTTTGCAGCCTCCCACGAAGAACTTATTCTTCGTGGGATAGGATCTACACGAAGAACATTCTTCGTGCTTAGTTTGGTTCTTCGTGGATCTGATGAACGAAGAACCTAGTTTTTCGGGAGCTGACATTCTTCGTGGGCCCAGTAACATTCTTCGTGATGTTACTGGGCTGGGGTTCTATATAAGGCAGCTTATGTTGTGCAGAACAGTTAAGAGAGCTTGGTGAGTCTGTAAACACTGTGTGTATGTGTTTGTATTTGTTCTCTTCCATTTAATTAAGATAGTGAATCTTTGGTTACTTGTATGATTTCTACTTTGCTTTGGTTGCATTCTTACAAGGATTCCGCACTTGTAATTGTGTTCTAACAACAAGAAAGTAGGTTTCTTGATCCTCCAAGTGGACCTACAGGTAGTGAATTAACATTTTGATTTTTTCTTGGGTTATGTGCAAGTAAGGTAGAAAATGAAGTATCCTATCTACATCCACAATCGAGTACAACACAAAGGGCTTTCAGTCATGGAAAGATCTGTTGGAAGTTTTTTGGTGAAAGCTAGTATCATCGGTAATTTGTTAGCAATACCAAGGGCCCGTTTGGTTCGTGGAATTCCTTGCAATTGAATTGGAATTCGAATAGATTTCGTTTAAAATCATGTTTGGTTGGACACTGAAATGGAAAAAATTCCATCAAATTCCTTTATTCAATGGAATTTAAGAATCCTTCGGCCAACCCAAGGAAAGTTTCCTTTGGAGTGGATTATATCATGTTTAGTTTTTTCTAGTACGCAATAAATAAAGTTTTCAAATGAGAAGATAAATTAAATCATCTCTAGAAAATCGAACATTAGAAAGACAATGTTATTAACCGATAATTATGAGCATTCCCAATGAATTCCTTATCTATATTTATATATTTACACTAAAAACAACTATTTTTTCTTCTTTTTAATTAAATAATATTTTTTATATCTTTATTATTATTACATTTTCTCTCTACTCCACTCATAGTCACATTCTGAAAATATTAAAAAATTTATAAGGTTTTCTCTGTCTAAATATTTTTTTCCATATATTTCCAGATGAACAGTAACATTCACTACAGGAAAACAGAGCATTAGCGGCGACTTTTGTCGTCGCTAAAAGTCCCACATGTCGCCGCTAAAAGGTCGCCGCTAATGGTCCGTCGCTAAAAGACACTGGTCGCCGCTAAAGGTTGTTCACTTTTAGCGACGACTTATTAATCTTTAGCGGCGACAACCAAAAGTCAAAAAACAGTAAAAAAAAATTTCCAGTTTACTGCTATAACCAATTTTCCGAATACATACCAAACCATTGATGTATACATATATACACACAAAAGAACATAAACATTAACTAGTTCGAATTTTTGTTTAAGTCAGGCATAAAACAAACAATTAAATGAAACCTTGGATGAAAGGAAGTCACCGTATTCCCCGGTGTCATATTTATCTGCAACTTCAATGTGCTTCGCTATGTTTTCAGCAACTGAATGATCTTCCTGATCGCTGCCAACATCTGCCATCATATCCGTGTCATCATCGCTGCCAACCGAATGAAACCTTGATTTCTTCTGATCCTGTTCTGATCAGCCTGTTACATTCAAATTTTAAAATGAGCAGATTATAATAGTTACGCGACAACTTTCCCTTTTCTTGTCGTCATATATCATCTTAATATCCAAAACGCCAAAAATATGAAGCAAACACAAAGTTTATATCAAACACAAGACAATGTATATACTCACATCCTAGAAGTTCCTAATTTATTGTGCAGACAACTCATTTGTGGTGCAGAGCAGAAACCTGGCTAGTAATTCAAAGCTTCATAACTGACACCGATTTTATCACATTCAAGGCCATCTAACGTGAACCTCAGTCATTCAAGTAGCACCCACATAGAAAAGTTCCTTCCCAAATTTTGCGGTTGACCTTGGCCACCCTTCAGAAGCATAAAAAACCAATACGCAGTAAAAAATAAAAATAAAAAAAAATCTCGAACTAAGTTATGATAATACAATTGTTTCGGAAAAAAAAATACCTGTCTCGGAATAACAAAAAAAGAAGTCTTCAAAGGAAAGAATGTTGTCATATCCAACAAAGTCCCCAACGAGGTTCACTCGTAGAAAGTTATCATGTGACGTAACAGCTCGGTTATTAGGCCCAATAACCACTTCCTGCTGCAATAAAACCAAAAAAAGGAAAAAATATGAAATATAAAAGAGATCAAAAGTTCTTCAGCAGTTCTATTCAAATTCAGTCATAGTTAAGTTGACGGTTATTAATATGGCGTACAGTGGTTTTCAATCATGTCTTGACATTGATCCGAATGTCGAACCCAACTGAGTGGTGGCCGATACCAAACACGTGGAACCTAGGTAGACACCATGAACTAGTTTTAGATTTGCAGATGGTGTTAAAATAGGAAGATGAAAGAAAAACGATACATTATACAGTTCTAAAATGATATGCTATAGGTTATAAAGATAAGCATGTAACTACATGGGCCTCATCAAGTCAACTCCTTAAAACCTTAAGAAATGAAGCATTACAATATTAGACATTTAAATACTGTCTAAGTTACATTGGTAGTATATATTGACAACATGAAATATTAGAGAAAAAAGAACATTAATAATCTTTGTAACATCTAGGATGATTAAAAAACGGCAAAGTCCATACCAGTCGCCAGGGAAACGGAGGCAGTGGGCAGTGTTCACCTTTCCTTTCCTCATCTTATTGACTGATTTCAACAACAAATAAGATTCATTATTAGAAGGAAAAGAAAGAGCATTTAAATGCATACCATAATATGTAACCAATTTCAAAGAACTTACAAAAGTTTCCACAAGATGAAGGTACCCAACACCACTGCCCACAAGGACAAGTTGGCTATAAAGAAAAACATTTGAGAAGATGAGAAGTATTTTAACAATTTTTCAAATATAAAATTTCATTTATGTCAAGCATGAAGTCAGTAATTCAATTTACACCAACAAAAACTATGTGAATTAGCTATGGTTTTCATTATTTAGACCTGGCAAACGGGTCGGGTCAGGGGTCAAAACGGGTCAATTAAAAAGGGTTGTTTTGGTTCGGGTCAAAACGGGTTCGGGTCGGAACGGGTTTCGGGTCGGGTCGGGTCGGGTTAGTTAAAAATGTTTTTTTAAGAGATTGTACATCACACATCGATATTTGAACTACTTACATTAGATGCTCGAGTTGAAGCTTCAATTTCTTCAAACAATTTAGCCTCCAGACTTTCAATCCCTTCAATCTTTTGTAACTGGTGGTTTACTTCATCGCCACTTCCTTCGATCACGCTTGTCAACTCCTCAGCGTCGAGAAAACCTTAATTAAAACTGAGAATTACTAAAATGACATCATAGAATTTAAACAGATTTTGTAAATTATGGCATACCATCGCTGGTGAAAAAAGCTCCATCCCATGAAAAACTTCTGCGCATTTCGATGTTGGCTTCTTCTGTTGAGTTTAAGTCCATTTGTTTATTGTTGTGTGCCATATCTCCACTGTTTATCACTATCAGCTGCTGCTGCTGTTAGAATTCAAAATCCTAAATATGTTCCTTTATTTAAGCTAATCAACAATTTAGTGTCAAGATAATCATTCATCCAGGGTATGTACATATTCTAAAATCAAGATTATCTTTTTTTAAATATATAACTTAATTAAAAATCAATATTATGATCAATAAAAGCTTCTATTTGACAATTTCAATTCCAAAACAAAACAGAACAACTTCGATTTAGTTGAGAAAGAACGCAGCACAAGTTGTAGTTGAAACTTCGAAATTCCTTTTCGATTTACACTCTTTATTGTTCCTGGTGATTTCTGTTTCCACCCCCAAATTCACCTATTCTTTCCCAAGTCTCAACTACAGAGCCTAATGAGATTATTTAGTATACATGATGTAAATCGCAAAATGGATGCCTGGAAGAAAGGAGGCCCAAAGCTAGGGCTTTAGCAGCTTTAACCCACCCAAGCCTAATGCTCTGAATCATGGTTGAAAAATATAGATTCAACACTAAAGAGGAAGAGGAAAAGTACCTGGTGGTCCGGCAGTGCTGAGAAGGTGGTGCGGCGGCGCTAGGGAGGTGGTCCGGCGAGGTGGTGGCGTCAATTTAGGGTTTGGGGTTGGTGTGATTTGGGTGGGAATGGGTGAATCTCCTGCCCGCCAATGGTTTTGATAACCTTACATGCTCTAATAAAACACCAACCCTTAGATTGCTTAGTGATCGAACGGCTAGGGATTGACACATACAACCAATTAACACATGCAAGTAACACATAAATCCATGAGGTTGTGCTAAACGTGCAATCACATGCAATATCATATGTAAGTGTTCACTAGTTATGTAGTACAATGAGTAAACGAGAGACGAACCTTGCAATCTGGAGCTGAGTGTCATGGTCGTATTCACGTATTCGGAACTGTTCGGTTATAGTCTGGTTTTACAAAAACGTTTTTAAAACCAAGTTCACTATAACCAGTGGCTCTGATACCAAACTGTCACACCCCCAAAATACCACTTGCGGAAACACCGCGGGGCGTGTAACGTACCAGGATCTTAGCCACCAATCACATTGAACTCATAAGTATATATAAATATATTTTTATTCATTATCGTAAAGTATTACGAAATGTTACATATAATTCATTGTACATAGCGGAAGCATAACTCATTTATTAAGTGTTTAATAAACCACGCGTAAGTAAACCATTAGACTTGTGTTGTGATTCCATGTATCTCGACCCATGACCACTCCAGCATCCCAGACAGCAAGTTCCAATGACGTGTACCTACAAGCCTACAAGCATGCAGAAAAACGTGTATCAGACAACGCTGGTGAGTTCAGAGTTTTGTTAACGTGTTTAGATACCAGTTACCAGATTAAAACGTTTCACAGATTCGATGATTTGAATTGATGTTGTTATTAACTCGATTACCGAAATGGCTACAAGATGTGTTTGCCCAACCCCAATGTCTCTATCAAAACATTGGTCATGCTTTAAGGTAATTAGTTCACGCCCGTCCTCCCAGGTCCGGTGTAAGGGTGCCAAACCTAATAGCGCTATCAACTAATAACCTCGTTGCCTCCTCGGCAACTGTCGGTAGATGTAAGGGGTCTTATATGATAGATACTGAGTTTAATAACCAACATCCCAGTTTAATAGTTTACCCAGCATTCCTTCCAGTACCAGATGTCCCAAACCACCGGGACGCATGCTTAGAAAAGAGCAGTGAACTCACCTTAGGTTTGCTAGGTATGTTATATTACTTGTTTCACGTGTGACAACTAAGTCCTAATACGGTTATCACATAAATATCAGTTTCACATATGCGTAAAATCACTCAGTCATTGTATTTCATACTTTACACACCACTTCGTAACACATATTAGGCAATTAGCACACATGTAAGTACATATACCAATTCTCGTTCAAGTTTCACGTTGACACTTAGCATTCAATTCACCATTCGCAAAACGTACGGTCCATTACTTGTGTGCGGTTTAGTTTAAATCCTTCGTATTGGGCTTATAAGCTAAATCGTTCGGTATGCAACCCATCCCGTGTGTAAAACCCAAACTAGTGTGCGATGAAGCAACAGATGGTGTGTAACCAATTACAATCGGCCACAAAACAAGGAAATTAAATACACATATCGGTTTGTTCGATCAATTAAATCAGTTAACATTCAAGCATATAAAACATTCACTTTGTAACAATTCATCATGCAATCCAACATTATTATATATCATAATATTACATAGTAGGTGTTGCATCCTCCAACCACAGTTCGTTTGCATAATTGCATGTCCACCCCCCCCCCCCAAGTATTAAATTACAACTCTTAATATTCATGCAAGTGTGTACATCTGATTAATTCAATATTAGTGATTGGACCAAATAATACTAAAGATTGATTGGACCAAATCTAATTAGTACTTACAAACATGAATAACTTGCTGCCATCTCTATCACAATGGAACCCCCCATGTGACTACACAAAACAACCCCTCCATTAATAAGGTTTCATCATTACACTAGTCCTGACACATTTTACTCCAAATTATTTTATTATAATCGAACCACTGTGATTTAAAGCTCCCAAAGTCTAGACACAATATAACAGTTTGATCAATTATATCCACTTAATCGAAAAATCAATTACATTTGATTACTTGAACATCCAAGTCCCATGTGCGGCCCACTATTTATCCATTTGTTTACAATTAAAACAAACACATGCATGATTGAAACTTTGTTTCATTCGAGAACTTTATATCATATACTAATCACATGTGCCGCCCATGATCTAAGTTTTGAATGCCCCAACTTATATCATACAAACAAATGTTCTGATCATTTAAAATAAACATGTTCGGACCTATTTAGTTTACACACATGTGGGGAACATTTAATACTTCAGATCATAGCCATGTATAAAGAGATTTCAAACCGAATAAACACAAACATATAAACTAACCTTGTGTGAGAGATGAGAGGGAGTAGAATGAGATCGTGAGATCGTGAGAGAGAGGATGGGTAGCGACGAATGATGGGGGGTGGGGGTTTCCTACTGCCGCACGTCTAAATCAGAGGAGGAGAGTTCTAGGGTTTAGTTTCTTTCCTTTTTTTTTCCTTGCGATCACCAAATACTAGTACGCATACAATATAACACCAGCATTTGGGTTTGTTTAGTTTGGGCTTGGGTTTGTCTAATATGGGCTGAAATCAAACAAAGAGGATGGATATGGGCTGCCAAAAAAAACGAGAAAGCGTGGAGGTGTGTAATCAAGTTATGGTTCGGGCCTCATAAGTTCGAGTTACGCGGATGGTACAACGGTTCAGATTGGTTCAACACAACACGGATTCTTATTGCGAGTTATATATATATATATATAGTTGAGATTAACACGACATACATATGTAAATATAATACGTAACGCCGTAGTTTAAAATGTGAAAGTAAAGGCACTAATTTCGAATGTGCGGGTTGTCACATCATCCCCAACTTGAAAGAAATTTCGTCCCGAAATTTGATAAGCAGTCAATGAGAAGTGAAGTGATAGATCAAGATGACTGTGGATTTTCCTCGGGTACCACATCATCCCCAACTTGAAAGGGAATTTCGTCCCGAAATTCGCCAGTGACAGCAACAGATGATTCAACCACCTGAACAATTGAGGATACAAGAGATTTAACAGATCTTTACGTTCCCTCGTGAACTCCGGTGCACGTCTTGAGTTCCAACGAACTCTCCTGATAGGAATTCGACTATGACAACGAACCTTGACTTCCCGATCCATGTTTTCGATAGATTCCTCAATAATCTCAGCCTGTCATCAACCTTAGACTCTAGTAAAGGTATCGCAAGTGTTTCATCAGACAAACACTGCCTTAGATCCGAGACACAATTGACATCGTGCACGTTACCCAGTTCGCCGGGTAACTCGAGTTTGTAGGCCACGTGACCGATTCTTTCCAGAATTCCGAATGACTTAATGAAACGTAAATTAGGCTTTCCTCGCTTCCCAAGCGTACCACACCCTCCCAGGGTGAGACTTTCAACACGATACGATCGCCTACAGTGGACTCCCAATGTTTCCTAAAGTTATCAACTTTTCTGACGGTCACGCGTTGCTGCCAAACGATTTCCGATCCAAGCAATCTTCCCAAGAGTTTCGAGTACAAATTCTGGACCCGTGAATAGGTTGTCACCCAACTTAATCCAACAAGGAGATTAGCGTTACTGTCCATGCAATGCCTCAAACAGAGCTGTCTGACTACTAGAATGGTAACTGTTATGGTAGAACTCAGCCTAAAGGTATGTGTCCTTCCAGTTTTTACTAAGTTAATCACACACATGCTCGCAACATGCCTTCGAGTGTCAGGGTGGTTCATTTACTCAGACCGCTTGTCCTACGGTGATAGGCAATGCTCATGTCTAGACTGTGTCGAGGGTGTTGTGTTTTGTCTGCCATAATCAGGTATAGTTCAAAATCGGAGGTAACAGGAGTTGGCACCTTATGCCTAAAACCGCCTCTTTCAGAGGAACATTCACAGCTTGTGAAGACTCGTCAGTTTCCTTGATTGCAAGGGAGTGTTTTGGTTACGTGAGACAATCAATGATCACCTAGGTGATATTGTTTTCGTTCCGAGTTGTAAGTAGGCTAGTGACAGAATCCTGGCAGTCTGTTCCCATTTCCATATGGGTAATTCTGGTTGCTGATACTTCCCCTTGACTTTCCCACATGTCAAACGTCATCCACATGCATAGCTAGGTGGGCCTTCATGCCCGATTATCAGTGCAAGATTGATAGATTCTATTATCTCTCATCGAAACCCAGACGACTAGAATATCGAGGCCGGCGTGCTTTGCTCACACAAGTTCCCTACGATTGCCATGTAGTAGAATCTATAGTCGTTTCATGAAGTAGCGAGTACCGTCCGCCTTGCCAGAAGTTGCTCCTCCATGCCCCGCATGGACCCAACTTGAAAATTCTCTTTCTTCAGCGCCTCAGTTTGAACAGGGTGAATCTGATCGGGTAGGCTAGAGTCGATGGTGAGCTACACGCTCATACGTGTTTAAGGTCCATAGTCGTAATCGCTCGAGAGTTCCATCCTGCGATGCCATCATGTGTTTTAGCTCATTCGAAACCAGGGTACATGGGAGGCCCTTGTGATCGATCTAAGTAGTGCATTTGGTACCGTCCAAGTAATGCCTCCAAATTAAATCCAAATACCACGGTCTCCACCGCAGGTCGTGACTCATGCAATTCTCCTTCGTAATCCAATACGTGCGTCATCGTCTCCTCGTGTTGCATCGGCGTGTAACTGGGTCTCCGATTCGAACCATCATGGTATACCGCTAGTTCACCCGCACCCTCGGGTAAAGGCGATGCTCAGGGCATTGCAAAGTTGGGATTTGAAAGATGGAAAGACGTTTTCCTGTTTTGTCTCCGACAAGTACACAGCACCCTGCTGTGCTAAAGAGATTAAAGTTACGCATTCTTCGAAAATCATGTGATGAATCTGCGATAGTATCTAGCGAGACCAAGAAATTGTTGTATCCTCGAAGGGATCTTTGGTGTCAATCAGTTTCTAACTAAATGGATCTTAACAAGATCCTCGTATGTCCCCACTTCGTTGGTTACGTGCTCAAAATGTGTCCCTCAAATCCAGATGTTACATTGGACAAGACTTCACACGGTATGGTTCCTCCCTCAGGAGCTCTAACATAAGATACATATGTCGTCCATGATGCTCCTATCTCCTGGAAATGGTTCAACACGTCGTTAATAAGCATAGTCGATTCATGTGTTCAGTATAGCTGTCGGGGTGATGATTAGCCTAAATGTTTAGGGATACAACGTCAAATTGGCCACACCGCATCTGATACGCCGTTGTAGGGACATTCTCCCCTTAGACTTCCTTCTGACAATAGCTTGCTCGTTAGTCAATCCTCGAATTGGGAGCTTGTCCCTCGCAAGTGGTCGATAGGTTATCAATACATGGTCGAGGCAAACGGTTCTTAACTGCCACCTTATTAAGTTCTCGATAATTAGGAAACATACGAAAAGACTTATTTTCATGGATATAACTGGGGCTCTCCAAAGCAATAAACTAGATTCGATGAAACTCATGTCCAACCGTTTCTGTAGTTGATTAGACAGTTCTTGCAACCCTCCTGGTGCAAATCGGTAAAGAGTACGGGTAATCAGGGCTGCTTCTGGCATGAGATCAAACTGGGATTCTTCCCTAAAAGTGTGGGAGTAAACCTGGAAGTTCCTCGGATTGCACCCGGAGAGGAGTCACGAACAATTGGCGGATCCTCGATCCTCTTTTCCTTAGCCTTAACATCAGTAACGGTTGCTAACAATGGCGGGGTCATCCCTCCGTAGACACTTCTGGGCTTCATTGTAGAATTGATGCTATCTTTTACACAACTCTGATACTTTGGACAGATGACGATTCTCCACTAGGGAGAGGGGTATGCAAGGTTTTCTTCTAACAAGGTATATCTGCGCGATGTATGGATAACCAATCCATACCAACTACTACATCAAGGCTATCGTGGATAGCAGAAGGATGGTTGATGTCGAATACTTGTCCCACAAGGTCGGGTTGATACTCCAACGGACATATGAGGTTTCATTTGACTTGCCATCAGTTAATTCCATAACAAATTCGGTTTTCAAGAAGCATCAGGGTTAAACAGAACAAGGACGAAGCGATTAGCTACTCATGCAAGCTACCATGTTGCTATTGTGCCTGGCGCCGCCTAAGCCAGTCCTAAATGCCCTTCCACGATTACCACTTCCAGTGTTGTTGCTACTACTACTAGAATTCCCAAAACTGTCATTGTTCCCTGGGTTGTTGGCGTCTTGACTTAACATCGGTCATTCCTTGTTGAAGCCACCATCATTTCCATACCGAAAGTCATGATTTGCGAGTACCTTGATGTCATCGTGACTGTTGCTTCTAATGTCGTTGCTCGAAACGGAGTCCTGTGGCCTTTCACCATTAGGGTCCATCCTTTCACATTGTTGTGTCACGTCCTAAGACACTACTCCTGGTGCGGGTAGTTACACATTCCACCCTTTAGTCAATTGTCATCGATTACGTCCGATTGATTCGTAAGTGTTGACTCCCATAAGTCACTTACTAGGGTTAAGGATTCGATTGAAGCCAATTTGTTGGTGCTCGTTGCCAGGAACCAAGGCCGTTCTAATACTGAGGTCAGTGAGATTCTACGATCATCCTTTTGCCCCTCGATCTTGCAAGTTGGTTGAGTAATACATAGTACGTTGCAAAGGTGTTGCAGAAACAATCGTACTTACGGAATCTAAGGCATCAATACACAGAGTTCCAACCAATGAAAAAGAGTGAGAAGGTATCAACCAATCATTCGACGCTGCAACATCCAACTCAGGGATGTTCGTACAAGCACCTAACATTCTACACAGTTCGCTAGGCGTTTAGATGGGTGTTCAGGTAATACTCGATAGCATCGAGATTTGTAAGGGTTCAGAGAGGAGTTAAAAGATCACGTTCAAGTAAGAGACAATCACTGCTACTACTCTTATAGACTGTTGTGTTTCACATCGATCAAATAACGGAACGGAACCCCTTTTTCACTTGTTAAGCCTCACTGGGACTCGCATGCACCCCACATTATTATTATGTGTGCACCCACAATAATATTGTGATTTGCATGCTCATCTCAGTTCCTCCTAACTCATGTCAAATGGTTCCTCAGACTCGAATAGCAAACACACAAAGAACATCTCAAAACATGAGTCACGAATGTCTAAGTTAACACCACACTATCAACCAATTAACACATGCAAGTAACACAGAAATCCATGAGGTTGTGCTAAACGTGCAATCACATGCAATATCATATGTAAGTGTTCACTAGTTATGTAGTACAATGAGTAAACGAGAGACGAACCTTGCAATCTGGAGCTGAGTGTCATGGTCGTATTCACGTATTCGGAACTGTTCGGTTATAGTCTGGTTTTATAAAAACGTTTTTAAAACCAAGTTCACTATAACCAGTGGCTCTGATACCAAACTGTCACACCCCCAAAATACCACTTGCGGAAACACCGCGGGGCGTGTGACGTGCCAGGATCTTAGCCACCAATCACATTGAACTCATAAGTATATATAAATATATTTTTATTCATTATCGTAAAGTATTACGAAATGTTACATATAATTCATTGTACATAGCGGAAGTATAACTCATTTATTAAGTGTTTAATAAACCACGCGTAAGTAAACCATTAGACTTGTGTTGTGATTCCATGTATCTCGACCCATGACCACTCCAGCATCCCAGACAGCAAGTTCCAATGACGTGTACCTACAAGCCTACAAGCATGCAGAGAAACGTGTATCAGACAACACTGGTGAGTTCAGAGTTTTGTTAACGTGTTTAGATACCAGTTACCAGATTAAAACGTTTCACAGATTCGATGATTTGAATTGATGTTGTTATTAACTCGATTACCGAAATGGCTACAAGATGTGTTTGCCCAACCCCAATGTCTCTATCAAAACATTGGTCATGCTTTAAGGTAATTAGTTACGCCCGTCCTCCTAGGTCCGGTGTGAGGGTGCCAAACCTAATAGCGCTATCAACTAATAACCTCGATGCCTCCTCGGCAACTGTCGGTAGATGTAAGGGGTCTTATATGATAGATACTGAGTTTAATAACCAACATCCCAGTTTAATAGTTTACCCAGCATTCCTTCCAGGAACGTTTACCAGATGTCCCAAACCACCGGGACGCATGCTTAGAAAAGAGCAGTGAACTCACCTTAGGGTTGCTCGGTATGTTATATCACTTGTTTCACGTGTGACAACCAAGTCCTAATACGGTTATCACATAAATATCAGTTTCACATATGCGTAAAATCACTCAGTCATCGTATTTCATACTTTACACACCACTTCGTAACACATATTAGGCAATTAGCACACATGTAAGTACATATACCAATTCTCGTTCAAGTTTCACGTTGACACTTAGCATTCAATTCACCATTCGCAAAACGTACGGTCCATTACTTGTGTACGGTTTAGTTTAAATCCTTCGTATTGGGCTTATAAGCCAAATCGTTCGGTATGCAACCCATCCCGTGTGTAAAACCCAAACTAGTGTGCGACGAAGCAACAGATGGTGTGTAACCAATTACAATCGGCCACAAAACAAGGAAATTAAATATACATATCGGTTTGTTCGATCAATTAAATCAGTTAACATTCAAGCATATAAAACATTCACTTTGTAACAATTCATCATGCAATCCAACATTATTATATATCATAATATTACATAGTAGGTGTTGCATCCTCCAACCACAGTTCGTTTGCATAATTGCATGTCCACCCCCACAAGTATTAAATTACAACTCTTAATATTCATGCAAGTGTGTACATCTGATTAATTCAATATTAGTGATTGGACCAAATAATACTAAAGATTGATTGGACCAAATCTAATTAGTACTTACAAACATGAATAACTTGCTGCCATCTCTATCACAGTGGAACCCCCCATGTGACTACACAAAACAACCCCTCCATTAATAAGGTTTCATCATTACACTAGTCCTGACACATTTTACTCCAAATTATTTTATTATAATCGAACCACTGTGATTTAAAGCTCCCAAAGTCTAGACACAATATAACAGTTTGATCAATTATATCCACTTAATCGAAAAATCAATTACATTTGATTACTTGAACATCCAAGTCCCATGTGCGGCCCACTATTTATCCATTTGTTTACAATTAAAACAAACACATGCATGATTGAAACTTTGTTTCATTCGAGAACTTTATATCATATACTAATCACATGTGCCGCCCATGATCTAAGTTTTGAATGCCCCAACTTATATCATACAAACAAATGTTCTGATCATTTAAAATAAACATGTTCGGACCTATTTAGTTTACACACATGTGGGGAACATTTAATACTTCAGATCGTAGCCATGTATAAAGAGATTTCAAACCGAATAAACACAAACATATAAACTAACCTTGTGTGAGAGATGAGAGGGAGTAGAATGAGATCGTGAGAGAGAGGATGGGTAGCGACGAATGATTGGGGGGGGGGTGTGGGTTTCCTACTGCCGCACGTCTAAATCAGAGGAGGAGAGTTCTAGGGTTTAGTTTCTTTCCTTTTTTTTTCCTTGCGATCACCAAATACTAGTACGCATACAGTATAACACAAGCATTTGGGTTTGTTTAGTTTGGGCTTGGGTTTGTCTAATATGGGTTGAAATCAAACAAAGAGGATGGATATGGGCTGCCAAAAAAACGAGAAAGCGTGGAGGTGTGTAATCAAGTTATGGTTCGGGCCTCATAAGTTCGAGTTATGCGGATGGTACAACGGTTCAGATTGGTTCAACACAAAACGGATTCTTATTGCGAGTTATATATATACATATATATATATATATAGTTGAGATTAACACGACATACATATGTAAATATAATACGTAACGCCGTAGTTTAAAATGTGAAAGTAAAGGCACTAATTTCGAATGTGCGGGTTGTCACATCATCCCCAACTTGAAAGAAATTTCGTCCCGAAATTTGATAAGCAGTCAATGAGAAGTGAAGTGATAGATCAATATGACTGTGGATTTTCCTCGGGTACCACATCATCCCCAACTTGAAAGGGAATTTCATCCCGAAATTCGCCAGTGACAGCAACAGATGATTCAACCACCTGAACAATTGAGGATACAAGAGATTTAACAGATCTTTACGTTCCCTCGTGAACTCCGGTCCACGTCTTGAGTTCCAACGAACTCTCCTGATAGGAATTCGACTATGACAACGAACCTTGACTTCCCGATCCATGTTTTCGATAGATTCCTCAACAATCGCAGCCTGTCATCAACCTTAGACTCTAGTAAAGGTATCGCAAGTGTTTCATCAGACAAACACTGCCTTAGATCCGAGACACAATTGACATCGTGCACGTTACCCAGTTTGCCGGGTAACTCGAGTTTGTAGGCCAGGTGACCGATTTTTTCCAGAATTCCGAATGACTTAATGAAACGTAAATTAGGCTTTCCTCGCTTCCCAAGCGTACCACACCCTCCCAGGGTGAGACTTTCAACACGATACGATCGCCTACAGTGGACTCCCAATGTTTCCTAAAGTTATCAACTTTTCTGACGGTCACGCGTTGCTGCCAAACGATTTCCGATCCAAGCAATCTTCCCAAGAGTTTTGAGTACAAATTCTGGACCCGTGATTAGGTTGTCACCCAACTTAATCCAACAAGGAGATTAGCGTTACTGTCCATGCAATGCCTCAAACAGAGCTGTCTGACTACTAGAATGGTAACTGTTATGGTAGAACTCAGCCTAAAGGTATGTGTCCTTCCAGTTTTTACTAAGTTAATCACACACATGCTCGCAACATGCCTTCGAGTGTCAGGGTGGTTCATTTACTCAGACCGCTTGTCCTACGGTGATAAGCAATGCTCATGTCTAGACTGTGTCGAGGGTGTTGTGTTTTGTCTGCCATAATCAGGTATAGTTCAAAATCGGAGGTAACAGGAGTTGGCACCTCGTGCCTAAAACCGCCTCTTTCAGAGGAACATTCACAGCTTGTGAAGACTCGTCAGTTTCCTTGATTGCAAGGGAGTGTTTTGGTTACGTGAGACAATCAATGATCACCTATGTGATATTGTTTTCGTTCCGAGTTGTAAGTAGGCTAGTGACAGAATCCATGGCAGTCTGTTCCCATTTCCATATGGGTAATTCTGGTTGCTGATACTTCCCCTTGACTTTCCCACAAGTCAAACGTCATCCACATGCATAGCTAGGTGGGCCTTCATGCCCGATTATCAGTGCAAGATTGATAGATTCTATTATCTCTCATCGAAACCCAGACGACTAGAATATCGAGGCCGGCGTGCTTTGCTCACACAAGTTCCCTACGATTGCCGTGTAGTAGAATCTATAGTTGTTTCATGAAGTAGCGAGTACCGTCCGCCTTGCCAGAAGTTGCTCCTCCATGCCCCGCATGGACCCAACTTGAAAATTCTCTTTCTTCAGCGCCTCAGTTTGAACAGGGTGAATCTGATCGGGTAGGCTAGAGTCGATGGTGAGCTACACGCTCATACGTGTTTAAGGTCCATAGTCGTAATCGCTCGAGAGTTCCATCCTGCGATGCCATCATGTGTTTTAGCTCATTCGAAACCAGGGTACATGGGAGGCCCTTGTGATCGATCTAAGTAGTGCATTTGGTACCGTCCAAGTAATGCCTCCAAATTAAATCCAAATACCACGGTCTCCACCGCAGGTCGTGACTCATGCAATTCTCCTTCGTAATCCACTACGTGCGTCATCGTCTCCTCGTGTTGCATCGGCGTGTAACTGGGTCTCCGATTCGAACCATCATGGTATACCGCTAGTTCACCCGCACCCTCGGGTAAAGGCGATGCTCAGTGCATTGCAAAGTTGGGATTTGAAAGCTGGAAAGACGTTTTCCTGTTTTGTCTCCGACAAGTACACAGCACCCTGCTGTGCTAAAGAGAATAAAGTTGCGCATTCTTAGAAAATCATGTGATGAATCTGCGATAGTATCTAGCGAGACCAAGAAATTGTTGTATCCTCGAAGGGATCTTTGGTGTCAATCAGTTTCTAACTAAATGGATCTTAACAAGATCCTCGTATGTCCCCACTTCGTTGGTTACGTGCTCAAAATGTGTCCCTCGAATCCAGATGTTACATTGGACAAGACTTCACACGGTATGGTTCCTCCCTCAGGAGCTCTAACATAAGATACATATGTCGTCCATGATGCTCCTATCTCCTGGAAATGGTTCAACACGTCGTTAATAAGCATAGTCGATTCATGTGTTCAGTATAGCTGTCGGGGTGATGATTAGCCTAAATGTTTAGGGATACAACGTCAAATTGGCCACACCGCATTTGATACGCCGTTGTAGGGACATTCTCCCCTTAGACTTCCTTCTGACAATAGCTTGCTCGTTAGTCAATCCTCGAATTGGGAGCTTGTCCCTCGCAAGTGGTCGATAGGTTATCAATACATGGTCGAGGCAAACGGTTCTTGACTGCCACCTTATTAAGTTCTCGATAATTAGGAAACATACGAAAAGACTTATTTTCATGGATATAACTGGGGCTCTCCAAAGCAATAAACTAGATTCGATGAAACTCATGTCCAACCGTTTCTGTAGTTGATTAGACAGTTCTTGCAACCCTCCTGGTGCAAATCGGTAAAGAGTACGGGTAATCAGGGCTGCTTCTGGCATGAGATCAAACTGGGATTCTTCCCTAAAAGTGTGGGAGTAAACCTGGAAGTTCCTCGGATTGCACCCGGAGAGGAGTCACGAACAATTGGCGGATCCTCGATCCTCTTTTCCTTAGCCTTAACATCAGTAACGGTTGCTAACAATGGCGGGGTCATCCCTCCGTAGACACTTCTGGGCTTCATTGTAGAATTGATGCTATCTTTTACACAACTCTGATACTTTGGACAGATGACGATTCTCCACTAGGGAGAGGGGTATGCAAGGTTTTCTTCTAACAAGGTATATCTGCGCGATGTATGGATAACCAATCCATACCAACTACTACATCAAGGCTATCGTGGATAGCAGAAGGATGGTTGATGTCGAATACTTGTCCCACAAGGTCGGGTTGATACTCCAACGGACATATGAGGTTTCATTTGACTTGCCATCAGTTAATTCCATAACTAGTTCGGTTTTCAAGAAGCATCAGGGTTAAACAGAACAAGGACGAAGCGATTAGCTACTCGTGCAAGCTACCATGTTGCTATTATGCCTGGCGCCGCCTAAGCCAGTCCTAAATGCCCTTCCACGATTACCACTTCCAGTGTTGTTGCTACTGCTACTAGAATTCCCAAAACTGTCATTGTTCCCTGGGTTGTTGGCGTCTTGACTTAACATCGGTCATTCCTTGTTGAAGCCACCATCATTTCCATACCGAAAGTCATGATTTGCGAGTACCTTGATGTCATCGTGACTGTTGCTTCTAATGTCGTTGCTCGAAACGGAGTCCTGTGGCCTTTCACCATTAGGGTCCATCCTTTCACATTGTTGTGTCACGTCCTAAGACACTACTCCTGGTGCGGGTAGTTACACATTCCACCCTTTAGTCAATTGTCATCGATTACGTCCGATTGATTCGTAAGTGTTGACTCCCATAAGTCACTTACTAGGGTTAAGGATTCGATTGAAGCCAATTTGTTGGTGCTCGTTGCCAGGAACCAAGGCCGTTCTAATACTGAGGTCAGTGAGATTCTACGATCATCCTTTTGCCCCTCGATCTTGCAAGTTGGTTGAGTAATACATAGTACGTTGCAAAGGTGTTGCAGAAACAATCGTACTTACGGAATCTAAGGCATCAATACACAGAGTTCCAACCAATGAAAAAGAGTGAGAAGGTATCAACCAATCATTCGACGCTGCAACATCCAACTCAGGGATGTTCGTACAAGCACCTAACATTCTACACAGTTCGCTAGGCGTTTAGATGGGTGTTCAGGTAATACTCGATAGCATCGAGATTTGTAAGGGTTCAGAGAGGAGTTAAAAGATCACGTTCAAGTAAGAGACAATCACTGCTACTACTCTTATAGACTGTTGTGTTTCACATCGATCAAATAACGGAACGGAACCCCTTTTTCACTTGTTAAGCCTCACTGGGACTCGCATGCACCCCACATTATTATTATGTGTGCACCCACAATAATATTGTGATTTGCATGCTCATCTCAGTTCCTCCTAACTCATGTCAAATGGTTCCTCAGACTCGAATAGCAAACACACAAAGAACATCTCAAAACATGAGTCACGAATGTCTAAGTTAACACCACACTATCAACCAATTAACACATGCAAGTAACACAGAAATCCATGAGTTTGTGCTAAACGTGCAATCACATGCAATATCATATGTAAGTGTTCACTAGTTATGTAGTACAATGAGTAAACGAGAGACGAACCTTGCAATCTGGAGCTGAGTGTCATGGTCGTATTCACGTATTCGGAACTGTTCGGTTATAGTCTGGTTTTATAAAAACGTTTTTAAAACCAAGTTCACTATAACCAGTGGCTCTGATACCAAACTGTCACACCCCCAAAATACCACTTGCGGAAACACCGCGGGGCGTGTGACGTACCAGGATCTTAGCCACCAATCACATTGAACTCATAAGTATATATAAATATATTTTTATTCATTATCGTAAAGTATTACGAAATGTTACATATAATTCATTGTACATAGCGGAAGTATAACTCATTTATTAAGTGTTTAATAAACCACGCGTAAGTAAACCATTAGACTTGTGTTGTGATTCCATGTATCTCGACCCATGACCACTCCAGCATCCCAGACAGCAAGTTCCAATGACGTGTACCTACAAGCCTACAAGCATGCAGAGAAACGTGTATCAGACAACACTGGTGAGTTCAGAGTTTTGTTAACGTGTTTAGATACCAGTTACCAGATTAAAACGTTTCACAGATTCGATGATTTGAATTGATGTTGTTATTAACTCGATTACCGAAATGGCTACAAGATGTGTTTGCCCAACCCCAATGTCTCTATCAAAACATTGGTCATGCTTTAAGGTAATTAGTTACGCCCGTCCTCCTAGGTCCGGTGTGAGGGTGCCAAACCTAATAGCGCTATCAACTAATAACCTCGATGCCTCCTCGGCAACTGTCGGTAGATGTAAGGGGTCTTATATGATAGATACTGAGTTTAATAACCAACATCCCAGTTTAATAGTTTACCCAGCATTCCTTCCAGGAACGTTTACCAGATGTCCCAAACCACCGGGACGCATGCTTAGAAAAGAGCAGTGAACTCACCTTAGGTTTGCTCGGTATGTTATATCACTTGTTTCACGTGTGACAACCAAGTCCTAATACGGTTATCACATAAATATCAGTTTCACATATGCGTAAAATCACTCAGTCATCGTATTTCATACTTTACACACCACTTCGTAACACATATTAGGCAATTAGCACACATGTAAGTACATATACCAATTCTCGTTCAAGTTTCACGTTGACACTTAGCATTCAATTCACCATTCGCAAAACGTACGGTCCATTACTTGTGTACGGTTTAGTTTAAATCCTTCGTATTGGGCTTATAAGCCAAATCGTTCGGTATGCAACCCATCCCGTGTGTAAAACCCAAACTAGTGTGCGACGAAGCAACAGATGGTGTGTAACCAATTACAATCGGCCACAAAACAAGGAAATTAAATATACATATCGGTTTGTTCGATCAATTAAATCAGTTAACATTCAAGCATATAAAACATTCACTTTGTAACAATTCATCATGCAATCCAACATTATTATATATCATAATATTACATAGTAGGTGTTGCATCCTCCAACCACAGTTTGTTTGCATAATTGCATGTCCACCCCCACAAGTATTAAATTACAACTCTTAATATTCATGCAAGTGTGTACATCTGATTAATTCAATATTAGTGATTGGACCAAATAAAACTAAAGATTGATTGGACCAAATCTAATTAGTACTTACAAACATGAATAACTTGCTGCCATCTCTATCACAGTGGAACCCCCCATGTGACTACACAAAACAACCCCTCCATTAATAAGGTTTCATCATTACACTAGTCCTGACACATTTTACTCCAAATTATTTTATTATAATCGAACCACTGTGATTTAAAGCTCCCAAAGTCTAGACACAATATAACAGTTTGATCAATTATATCCACTTAATCGAAAAATCAATTACATTTGATTACTTGAACATCCAAGTCCCATGTGCGGCCCACTATTTATCCATTTGTTTACAATTAAAACAAACACATGCATGATTGAAACTTTGTTTCATTCGAGAACTTTATATCATATACTAATCACATGTGCCGCCCATGATCTAAGTTTTGAATGCCCCAACTTATATCATACAAACAAATGTTCTGATCATTTAAAATAAACATGTTCGGACCTATTTAGTTTACACACATGTGGGGAACATTTAATACTTCAGATCGTAGCCATGTATAAAGAGATTTCAAACCGAATAAACACAAACATATAAACTAACCTTGTGTGAGAGATGAGAGGGAGTAGAATGAGATCGTGAGAGAGAGGATGGGTAGCGACGAATGATTGGGGGGGGTGTGGGTTTCCTACTGCCGCACGTCTAAATCAGAGGAGGAGAGTTCTAGGGTTTAGTTTCTTTTCTTTTTTTTTCCTTGCGATCACCAAATACTAGTACGCATACAGTATAACACAAGCATTTGGGTTTGTTTAGTTTGGGCTTGGGTTTGTCTAATATGGGTTGAAATCAAACAAAGAGGATGGATATGGGCTGCCAAAAAAAACGAGAAAGCGTGGAGGTGTGTAATCAAGTTATGGTTCGGGCCTCATAAGTTCGAGTTACGCGGATGGTACAACGGTTCAGATTGGTTCAACACAAAACGGATTCTTATTGCGCGTTATATATATATATATATATATATATATATATATATATAGTTGAGATTAACACGACATACATATGTAAATATAATACGTAACGCCGTAGTTTAAAATGTGAAAGTAAAGGCACTAATTTCGAATGTGCGGGTTGTCACATCATCCCCAACTTGAAAGAAATTTCGTCCCGAAATTTGATAAGCAGTCAATGAGAAGTGAAGTGATAGATCAATATGACTGTGGATTTTCCTCGGGTACCACATCATCCCCAACTTGAAAGGGAATTTCATCCCGAAATTCGCCAGTGACAGCAACAGATGATTCAACCACCTGAACAATTGAGGATACAAGAGATTTAACAGATCTTTACGTTCCCTCGTGAACTCCGGTCCACGTCTTGAGTTCCAACGAACTCTCCTGATAGGAATTCGACTATGACAACGAACCTTGACTTCCCGATCCATGTTTTCGATAGATTCCTCAACAATCGCAGCCTGTCATCAACCTTAGACTCTAGTAAAGGTATCGCAAGTGTTTCATCAGACAAACACTGCCTTAGATCCGAGACACAATTGACATCGTGCATGTTACCCAGTTTGCCGGGTAACTCGAGTTTGTAGGCCAGGTGACCGATTTTTTCCAGAATTCCGAATGACTTAATGAAACGTAAATTAGGCTTTCCTCGCTTCCCAAGCGTACCACACCCTCCCAGGGTGAGACTTTCAACACGATACGATCGCCTACAGTGGACTCCCAATGTTTCCTAAAGTTATCAACTTTTCTGACGGTCACGCGTTGCTGCCAAACGATTTCCGATCCAAGCAATCTTCCCAAGAGTTTTGAGTACAAATTCTGGACCCGTGATTAGGTTGTCACCCAACTTAATCCAACAAGGAGATTAGCGTTACTGTCCATGCAATGCCTCAAACAGAGCTGTCTGACTACTAGAATGGTAACTGTTATGGTAGAACTCAGCCTAAAGGTATGTGTCCTTCCAGTTTTTACTAAGTTAATCACACACATGCTCGCAACATGCCTTCGAGTGTCAGGGTGGTTCATTTACTCAGACCGCTTGTCCTACGGTGATAAGCAATGCTCATGTCTAGACTGTGTCGAGGGTGTTGTGTTTTGTCTGCCATAATCAGGTATAGTTCAAAATCGGAGGTAACAGGAGTTGGCACCTCGTGCCTAAAACCGCCTCTTTCAGAGGAACATTCACAGCTTGTGAAGACTCGTCAGTTTCCTTGATTGCAAGGGAGTGTTTTGGTTACGTGAGACAATCAATGATCACCTAGGTGATATTGTTTTCGTTCCGAGTTGTAAGTAGGCTAGTGACAGAATCCATGGCAGTCTGTTCCCATTTCCATATGGGTAATTCTGGTTGCTGATACTTCCCCTTGACTTTCCCACAAGTCAAACGTCATCCACATGCATAGCTAGGTGGGCCTTCATGCCCGATTATCAGTGCAAGATTGATAGATTCTATTATCTCTCATCGAAACCCAGACGACTAGAATATCGAGGCCGGCGTGCTTTGCTCACACAAGTTCCCTACGATTGCCGTGTAGTAGAATCTATAGTTGTTTCATGAAGTAGCGAGTACCGTCCGCCTTACCAGAAGTTGCTCCTCCATGCCCCGCATGGACCCAACTTGAAAATTCTCTTTCTTCAGCGCCTCAGTTTGAACAGGGTGAATCTGATCGGGTAGGCTAGAGTCGATGGTGAGCTACACGCTCATACGTGTTTAAGGTCCATAGTCGTAATCGCTCGAGAGTTCCATCCTGCGATGCCATCATGTGTTTTAGCTCATTCGAAACCAGGGTACATGGGAGGCCCTTGTGATCGATCTAAGTAGTGCATTTGGTACCGTCCAAGTAATGCCTCCAAATTAAATCCAAATACCACGGTCTCCACCGCAGGTCGTGACTCATGCAATTCTCCTTCGTAATCCACTACGTGCGTCATCGTCTCCTCGTGTTGCATCGGCGTGTAACTGGGTCTCCGATTCGAACCATCATGGTATACCGCTAGTTCACCCGCACCCTCGGGTAAAGGCGATGCTCAGTGCATTGCAAAGTTGGGATTTGAAAGCTGGAAAGACGTTTTCCTGTTTTGTCTCCGACAAGTACACAGCACCCTGCTGTGCTAAAGAGAATAAAGTTGCGCATTCTTAGAAAATCATGTGATGAATCTGCGATAGTATCTAGCGAGACCAAGAAATTGTTGTATCCTCGAAGGGATCTTCGGTGTCAATCAGTTTCTAACTAAATGGATCTTAACAAGATCCTCGTATGTCCCCACTTCGTTGGTTACGTGCTCAAAATGTGTCCCTCGAATCCAGATGTTACATTGGACAAGACTTCACACGGTATGGTTCCTCCCTCAGGAGCTCTAACATAAGATACATATGTCGTCCATGATGCTCCTATCTCCTGGAAATGGTTCAACACGTCGTTAATAAGCATAGTCGATTCATGTGTTCCATATAGCTGTCGGGGTGATGATTAGCCCAAATGTTTAAGGATACAACGTCAAATTGGCCACACCGCATCTGATACGCCGTTGTAGGGACATTCTCCCCTTAGACTTCCTTCTGACAATAGCTTGCTCGTTAGTTAATCCTCGAATTGGGAGCTTGTCCCTCGCAAGTGGTCGATAGGTTATCAATACATGGTCGAGGCAAACGGTTCTTGACTGCCACCTTATTAAGTTCTCGATAATTAGGAAACATACGAAAAGACTTATTTTCATGGATATAACTGGGGCTCTCCAAAGCAATAAACTAGATTCGATAAAACTCATGTCCAACCGTTTCTGTAGTTGATTAGACAGTTCTTGCAACCCTCCTGGTGCAAATCGGTAAAGAGTACGGGTAATCAGGGCTGCTTCTGGCATGAGATCAAACTGGGATTCTTCCCTAAAAGTGTGGGAGTAAACCTGGAAGTTCCTCGGATTGCACCCGGAGAGGAGTCACGAACAATTGGCGGATCCTCGATCCTCTTTTCCTTAGCCTTAACATCAGTAACGGTTGCTAACAATGGCGGGGTCATCCCTCCGTAGACACTTCTGGGCTTCATTGTAGAATTGATGCTATCTTTTACACAACTCTGATACTTTGGACAGATGACGATTCTCCACTAGGGAGAGGGGTATGCAAGGTTTTCTTCTAACAAGGTATATCTGCGCGATGTATGGATAACCAATCCATACCAACTACTACATCAAGGCTATCGTGGATAGCAGAAGGATGGTTGATGTCGAATACTTGTCCCACAAGGTCGGGTTGATACTCCAACGGACATATGAGGTTTCATTTGACTTGCCATCAGTTAATTCCATAACAAGTTCGGTTTTCAAGAAGCATCAGGGTTAAACAGAACAAGGACGAAGCGATTAGCTACTCATGCAAGCTACCATGTTGCTATTATGCCTGGCGCCGCCTAAGCCAGTCCTAAATGCCCTTCCACGATTACCACTTCCAGTGTTGTTGCTACTGCTACTAGAATTCCCAAAACTGTCATTGTTCCCTGGGTTGTTGGCGTCTTGACTTAACATCGGTCATTCCTTGTTGAAGCCACCATCATTTCCATACCGAAAGTCATGATTTGCGAGTACCTTGATGTCATCGTGACTGTTGCTTCTAATGTCGTTGCTCGAAACGGAGTCCTGTGGCCTTTCACCATTAGGGTCCATCCTTTCACATTGTTGTGTCACATCCTAAGACACTACTCCTGGTGCGGGTAGTTACACATTCCACCCTTTAGTCAATTGTCATCGATTACGTCCGATTGATTCGTAAGTGTTGACTCCCATAAGTCACTTACTAGGGTTAAGGATTCGATTGAAGCCAATTTGTTGGTGCTCGTTGCCAGGAACCAAGGCCGTTCTAATACTGAGGTCAGTGAGATTCTACGATCATCCTTTTGCCCCTCGATCTTGCAAGTTGGTTGAATAATACATAGTACGTTGCAAAGGTGTTGCAGAAACAATCGCACTTACGGAATCTAAGGCATCAATACACAGAGTTCCAACCAATGAAAAAGAGTGAGAAGGTATCAACCAATCATTCGACGCTGCAACATCCAACTCAGGGATGTTCGTACAAGCACCTAACATTCTACACAGTTCGCTAGGCGTTTAGATGGGTTTTCAGGTAATACTCAATAGCATCGAGATTTGTAAGGGTTCAGAGAGGAGTTAAAAGATCACGTTCAAGTAAGAGACAATCACTGCTACTACTCTTATAGACTGTTGTGTTTCACATCGATCAAATAACGGAACGGAACCCCTTTTTCACTTGTTAAGCCTCACTGGGACTCGCATGCACCCCACATTATTATTATGTGTGCACCCACAATAATATTGTGATTTGCATGCTCATCTCAGTTCCTCCTAACTCATGTCAAATGGTTCCTCAGACTCGAATAGCAAACACACAAAGAACATCTCAAAACATGAGTCACGAATGTCTAAGTTAACACCACACTATCAACCAATTAACACATGCAAGTAACACAGAAATCCATGAGGTTGTGCTAAACGTGCAATCACATGCAATATCATATGTAAGTGTTCACTAGTTATGTAGTACAATGAGTAAACGAGAGACGAACCTTGCAATCTGGAGCTGAGTGTCATGGTCGTATTCACGTATTCGGAACTGTTCGGTTATAGTCTGGTTTTATAAAAACGGTTTTAAAACCAAGTTCACTATAACCAGTGGCTCTGATACCAAACTGTCACACCCCCAAAATACCACTTGCGGAAACACCGCGGGGCGTGTGACGTACCAGGATCTTAGCCACCAATCACATTGAACTCATAAGTATATATAAATATATTTTTATTCATTATCGTAAAGTATTACGAAACGTTACATATAATTCATTGTACATAGCGGAAGCATAACTCATTTATTAAGTGTTTAATAAACCACGCGTAAGTAAACCATTAGACTTGTGTTGTGATTCCATGTATCTCGACCCATGACCACTCCAGCATCCCAGACAGCAAGTTCCAATGACGTGTACCTACAAGCCTACAAGCATGCAGAAAAACGTGTATCAGACAACGCTGGTGAGTTCAGAGTTTTGTTAACGTGTTTAGATACCAGTTACCAGATTAAAACGTTTCACAGATTCGATGATTTGAATTGATGTTGTTATTAACTCGATTACCGAAATGGCTACAAGATGTGTTTGCCCAACCCCAATGTCTATATCAAAACATTGGTCATGCTTTAAGGTAATTAGTTCACGCCCGTCCTCCCAGGTCCGGTGTTGTAACGCCCCAAAAACTGAATTATTAAATTTCGAGCATGTTTTGTTTTACACGATGTGACATGGTAACTAAGTTAGTTAACTTAGTTATAGTTACAAGTTAAATATAAGGGATGGAAAAATTTGTGACTAACAATTAACAAATTACAAGGGTTAAAAGAGGATAAATAAGAAAGTGTTTTATTTAAAGAAATGAAGTTGTGGCAAGTATGGGAATATGGTGAATCTTGAGGGGCCAAACTTGGGCAACTTGAAAGATGAAATTACATAAACTTAAAAAAATAAAACACACACATTAGAGAGGTGTGTGTGGGCGATGGATTGAGCAGGGGAGAAGACAAACCCTAAAAACCACAAAATTCCCCAAATTGGAAGAGAAAAATGAAGGTTTGATGGATGCATGAGCTATATTCCCAACCATCTACACAAGATAAACACATGGTAAGTTGTATTTTGTGATTTGGTGATTTTGTAAGAAGTGGGTTTTTGATCAATCCACGAATTTTTATGAAATTAAGCGTTATTATGTGTTAGAATCACCATACGAAACATGTGCTATGCATAATTTTGATTAATTAGGTGTTTGGAGATGAAACCCATCATAGGTTGATGGAGATGGCGACATGGGTATGTCACCCATGTCTAGTCTTTGTTCGATCCTAGATATGTTATGTTGTATGTGACCATCTTGCTAGTTAGATTGAGCATGGTATGAAATTGATTTGGCATTTTGCTTTGCTAATGTTTGAAAGTAAATAACTAGGAAGAAAAAGAATGAAAATGCTTGTACATTATGCTTAGATATTAGTACGCACGCCAAGTGTTCGATGAAATGCCTAAGAAAACAAAATTGTGAAATCGTATGAAAGTTGTGGGTAAGTATGTATAGAAGGTGTTTATGGTGTAGTCGTTAGCAAAATAATATGTTAAGTGTGCTTAAGGTGGAGTCCATATGAGAATTCGGATTGAATGTATGGTTTGGTAAAATTATGCATTAGGAGCTTGTACCTTGTGCTTGAATGGTGTAATGCTCGCCTTGTATTAGATGTGCTTGAATCATGGTAATTAAGAGCGAAGGTGTATGATATGTGAAAGTATATGTAAGCAAATGTGTATGCGAGTATGATTATGTGATCATGTGGTTGTAAGTACTTTAGCATCATAAGTACAAAATGTACATAGTGTCGTATGGTATGTGCTAAATTAATATGTGTTTTATGCGTTAACATGATGGATTTCATGAGTCTAAAAAGATGTGATTTTGGATGTATGCTTTATGTTTATTAGACTTGACCATGAAAGTCAAATGTGAGTTATGCTTTTGATATGATCATTTATATGTGTAATCGTGTACACTAACAAGGATGTGATTGCGGTAACACGAAAGCATTAGGGATCATGTGGAAGTGGACTCAAGCACGAAAGACTAACGGGTCAAGAGGGGACAAGGAAGCCAATGCGAAAATGGACGCTCAAGGTAAGTGATTCCGTAATCACTTCTTAGTTGTTTATGTAATGTTATATGCAATTTAATTATATGTGATAATTGAGGTCGAATAGGAATGAATTATATGATGTCAATGAAGTATTAAACGGATTTTAGTTTTGATCCGAGCAAGGTAGGTGTGATTAAGAAATTGTAGCTAAGTAGTGGAATTGGTTACTTATGTAAGGAATTCCTTTGTTATTAAGGATAGAGCATAGTTGACTAAAATGCCCTTGATAGGTATATCGGGCAAACGACCTTAGAAGTCGTTTGGAAACGAGCTATTCGATTAGAGTAACGTCTTGGACAAGTATGAAAGCGAAGTATAGGGTTTGGTATGTCATAGTCCACTTAATGCGCAAATACCCATAACGGGTCAAAAATAAGCTTTTGAGCGAAAATGGGTTAAGAGGATGCAAGACGTCCGAGAATTTAATCTTTTATGATAGGTGCCAATGAAATTATTAAAGTTCTTATGAGATTGAGGTCAAATAAACTGATTATGTTGATAAATGCACGAACGGGTCAAATAGTTAGAAAATGATAATATGTCAAACACACGTAAGTTAAGAATTTCCTTAAACCGAACGTGGGATTTCAAGTCCATATGATAGATGATTAAATTACGATCACGTAGGAAAAAGAATCGGGTAAAACGGACAAGAAATGAGAAAGTTATGACCAAAACTGTAAAAATTCGTCATGCTGAAAGTTGCAGGTCTGAACCAGGCGCAAGGTTGCGCCCCCCTGGCACAAGGTTGCGCCCCTGACTGATGTCATCTGTATTGCGCCAGAACTGGCACAAGGTTGCGCCAGATTGGTTCCTTCTTGCGCCAATTGCTGGTTCTTTCATATTTTTCGCATTCTTCAACTCTAAACTTGTGTGAAGGCTATCTAAATACGTTATATGCATTATATAACTATATGTAAGTATGTAAGAATGTATGTGTAGATGTGTTTATGTTTGCATGTATGTTTTCGGGTGTATTTAAATAGATGTATGACTATACATATATGAAAGTATGTACATATGTATTAAATGGGATTGAATGTACACAAAGGAATAAAGCTTGTATGTATGTATGTATGTATGTATGTAAATAAGTATGTATGTACATAAGTATGTATGCATGTATGTATGTATGTATGAAATGTGTATGAACATACGTGTGTAGGTACTTATCCATGAAGTAGGATTTGTTGTGCATGAAAGAAAGGATCTTGTATATATGCTTATATATATGGCTCTAACATATTTGAATGGTCATGTTACTAATGGCGTGCCATGGTGAATGAAGTGTAACGCAGGAATAGCAAAGAAGTCTCACCGCGGGTCGTATGATCAGATGGAAAGCCGGAATGTAAAGAGTTAACGGAACGAAAAATAAACGTGAATGAATTTTACATGTTTACGATGCGTACTGATGTTTATGAATTTTATGTGGTGAGCGCAGGTAGTACGAGATACGAAGGATCTTCAAGGGATAGAGATCAAGGACCGAGTCACAAGACAGATTGTACGGGAACGTTGGTGTTGAAATTTAGAAAACCCATGTCATGTATTTAATTGTAAATGAGTCGGTTGATGACTTCATGTGAAAAAGTTGTGTTAAAATGAAATTTTAAATAAGTTAAGGTATTTATAATGAAAGAAACTTTATGGCTTAAACTTCCGCTGCGACTTTTTGTCAATTACGAGTTAGGGCGTAACAAGTTGGTATCAGAGCCCTGGTTTGAGAGAATCAAGTAATAGGAGGTAAATACTTGAACTCAAACCGGTGTGCTCTCGTGACCAAGAACCCGTACAATCCAAGACTCGATCGAGGCCTAAAGGCAAAAGCGAATGTAAGTATGTATTAGATTATGTATTTGAAGGAAACTAATAGTATGTTTTGTGAAGGGTAAGCGCAATTGTTGGAAGAGATGATCCGTGAATGCGGTCTAGGACCGGCATCGAGACAAGTAATGAAACGAATTGACCCCAGGTACGTAAGCCTAACGTATGGGCGTATGAAATGGTATGGTTAAGCAAGTGAAAAAAAAATTTTGAACAAATTATGATAACGACATGGTAAATAAGTTTTGAAAATGTTACACGAGCCGAAACTAAATTCTTCGGACATAAGGTGGCGATTACGCGAAGACACGAAACTAGTACGTGGAACGTGTACCTGGCCAGTACACAGGAAACGTATGACGTTCGTGAGACCGTGATAATCATTACAGGTATGTCCGATAGAGTTTGGTAGCAGCTAGGCGTGTGGGTGAAATGGGTAGTAGGACTCTTGGGGGATTGAGAGTACTTTGTAGAAATGAAAGATGTGAATGCAATACTTGAATCCGCGAGACGGATTCAAGGAATGATATATGCGAATGCAATGCTTGAATCCGCGAGACGGATTCAAGGAATGAAATATGCGAATGCAATGCTTGAATCCGCGAGACGGATTCAATGAATGAAAGATACGAATGATGCAAATCCCTTGCGGATTTGGTTAATATAGCGAATGCTATAATAAGCTATGCAAGTCGACCGGTTCAAGATGAACAAGTCGAGTAAGGATAATGTACCATCCGTTTAGAACGGGTGGTCGTGAATGCAATAACAAATGTATGAAGTTCAATCCGTTATACGGATAGAACGAAAGATTTATGTTGAAAGCAATTAACCCGATGTGACCGGGTCGTAAGCGGTGTACTTGAATCTCATTATGAGAGTATATGCCATTACCCCTTTAATTGGGTAATCGAATGTGTAAAGGAAATGAAAGTATATGAGCAAATGGAACTAAAATGTCAGTATTGTAAGCGAAATAAGTATTATGACTAACTTTCAAAACGGGAAGGGCAAGTGTTTGCAAGAAAACACTGGGACAGTGAAGCGATGAGATCGTAAGCATGTCTGAATTGAAAAGGAGTACAAACATGTACCTCGATACGTATGTATATATAAATAATAAGAACGATATATTAAGAAATGGCCATGTATTGACCCGTTATGAATAGGTCTAACACACTAATGTCTTAAGAAGGAATTGAGAAAGTATTGACATATAAATGAGGTGATGTGATAAACAACGTGTCTGAATGAGATCGAATGAAATGTGTAAATCACAAATTTTATAATGAGATTGACAGTAATCATGATGCAATAAAGCCACCTAGGACGGTGAAAGAATGCTTATGAATGGAAGCTCATGTTACCAGATGGACAAGATCAACCCTGTTAAGATACGGGTTCGTGAAGGAGCAAGTCAACTCGGGTTGTTACACGTTGGCTCGTGCCAAATTAGCGAGGTTAGTAAATGGTTTAACTTGTGGATGTTAAATAGAAAGTTACATATTGAATAATACTTCTATGTGAACTGGTGGTACTGAATTGAGTGATCGTAACTGTGGAAATTCTGATAGAATATAAGAAACGACAAGTATCGATAAGAAATGCTAACCTTGATGCTCGGCTTGTTGGCCATGTTCATTTGAACAAGGCATTGTAGAAAAGATATGCATGACATAAATAACAATAGTAACCATGAAAATAATGCTTAGTCTTCATGTTAAGTACGGATAAGTAGGTGTAAAAAGGGCGATTTGGTTGTAATAATAAGTCTTTGAATGATTTCAGTAGGCGTATGATAATATATCGACCCTTCCTATGAGCTTAAAGCTAATCAGAGGTAATGATAGTAATGGAATGTTTAGGATAGCTCTTAGTGAACCAAATAAAAGATAGCATATGATGTATGAGTATTATGAAATAAATCGATTTATTTTGATTAGTAAATGTATGAATGTAATATGGTTAAATAGGAAGCTAGAAACAAGTTGTGACCTTAGGTCTTTACGAGTAATAATTGTATATATTTGGAATAAGTTCAATGAATGAAATGCTAGTGATAGTATGTACTAGAAACTAGCAATATAAGGTGAAAGACACTAATAAGAGCTCTGGATCAGACCCTGACCTCGTGTGATTATGAAAGTAAATTACTAATTTAAGAAGATAAGGACAATGCGTACGATCATAATTATTCATGAATAAGACTTTTGCAAAGACCCCGAATGACTTATGTTGTAATGTGCCCTTTGAATGAGTACAATAGAAAGGTAAGAGTAAGAACGAGAAAGGTTTCGGGGACGAAACCTTCTTTAAGGGGGGTAGACTTGTAACGCCCCAAAAACCGAATTATTAAATTTCGAGCATGTTTTGTTTTACACGATGTGACATGGTAACTAAGTTAGTTAACTTAGTTATAGTTACAAGTTAAATATAAGGGATGGAAAAATTTGTGACTAACAATTAACAAATTACAAGGGTTAAAAGAGGATAAATAAGAAAGTGTTTTATTTAAAGAAATGAAGTTGTGGCAAGTATGGGAATATGGTGAATCTTGAGGGGCCAAACTTGGGAAACTTGAAAGATGAAATTACATAAACTTAAAAAAATAAAACACACACATTAGAGAGGTGTGTGTGGGCGATGGATTGAGCAGGGGAGAAGACAAACCCTAAAAACCACAAAATTCCCCAAATTGGAAGAGAAAAATGAAGGTTTGATGGATGCATGAGCTATATTCCCAACCATCTACACAAGATAAACACATGGTAAGTTGTATTTTGTGATTTGGTGATTTTGTAAGAAGTGGGTTTTTGATCAATCCACGAATTTTTATGAAATTAAGCGTTATTATGTGTTAGAATCACCATACGAAACATGTGCTATGCATAATTTTGATTAATTAGGTGTTTGGAGATGAAACCCATCATAGGTTGATGGAGATGGCGACATGGGTATGTCACCCATGTCTAGTCTTTGTTCGATCCTAGATATGTTATGTTGTATGTGACCATCTTGCTAGTTAGATTGAGCATGGTATGAAATTGATTTGGCATTTTGCTTTGCTAATGTTTGAAAGTAAATAACTAGGAAGAAAAAGAATGAAAATGCTTGTACATTATGCTTAGATATTAGTACGCACGCCAAGTGTTCGATGAAATGCCTAAGAAAACAAAATTGTGAAATCGTATGAAAGTTGTGGGTAAGTGTGTATAGAAGGTGTTTATGGTGTAGTCGTTAGCAAAATAATATGTTAAGTGTGCTTAAGGTGGAGTCCATATGAGAATTCGGATTGAATGTATGGTTTGGTAAAATTATGCATTAGGAGCTTGTACCTTGTGCTTGAATGGTGTAATGCTCGCCTTGTATTAGATGTGCTTGAATCATGGTAATTAAGAGCGAAGGTGTATGATATGTGAAAGTATATGTAAGCAAATGTGTATGCGAGTATGATTATGTGATCATGTGGTTGTAAGTACTTTAGCATCATAAGTACAAAATGTACATAGTGTCGTATGGTATGTGCTAAATTAATATGTGTTTTATGCGTTAACATGATGGATTTCATGAGTCTAAAAAGATGTGATTTTGGATGTATGCTTTATGTTTATTAGACTTGACCATGAAAGTCAAATGTGAGTTATGCTTTTGATATGATCATTTATATGTGTAATCGTGTACACTAACAAGGATGTGATTGCGGTAACACGAAAGCATTAGGGATCATGTGGAAGTGGACTCAAGCACGAAAGACTAACGGGTCAAGAGGGGACAAGGAAGCCAATGCGAAAATGGACGCTCAAGGTAAGTGATTCCGTAATCACTTCTTAGTTGTTTATGTAATGTTATATGCAATTTAATTATATGTGATAATTGAGGTCGAATAGGAATGAATTATATGATGTCAATGAAGTATTAAACGGATTTTAGTTTTGATCCGAGCAAGGTAGGTGTGATTAAGAAATTGTAGCTAAGTAGTGGAATTGGTTACTTATGTAAGGAATTCCTTTGTTATTAAGGATAGAGCATAGTTGACTAAAATGCCCTTGATAGGTATATCGGGCAAACGACCTTAGAAGTCGTTTGGAAACGAGCTATTCGATTAGAGTAACGTCTTGGACAAGTATGAAAGCGAAGTATAGGGTTTGGTATGTCATAGTCCACTTAATGCGCAAATACCCATAACGGGTCAAAAATAAGCTTTTGAGCGAAAATGGGTTAAGAGGATGCAAGACGTCCGAGAATTTAATCTTTTATGATAGGTGCCAATGAAATTATTAAAGTTCTTATGAGATTGAGGTCAAATAAACTGATTATGTTGATAAATGCACGAACGGGTCAAATAGTTAGAAAATGATAATATGTCAAACACACGTAAGTTAAGAATTTCCTTAAACCGAACGTGGGATTTCAAGTCCATATGATAGATGATTAAATTACGATCACGTAGGAAAAAGAATCGGGTAAAACGGACAAGAAATGAGAAAGTTATGACCAAAACTGTAAAAATTCGTCATGCTGAAAGTTGCAGGTCTGAACCAGGCGCAAGGTTGCGCCCCCCTGGCACAAGGTTGCGCCCCTGACTGATGTCATCTGTATTGCGCCAGAACTGGCACAAGGTTGCGCCAGATTGGTTCCTTCTTGCGCCAATTGCTGGTTCTTTCATATTTTTCGCATTCTTCAACTCTAAACTTGTGTGAAGGCTATCTAAATACGTTATATGCATTATATAACTATATGTAAGTATGTAAGAATGTATGTGTAGATGTGTTTATGTTTGCATGTATGTTTTCGGGTGTATTTAAATAGATGTATGACTATACATATATGAAAGTATGTACATATGTATTAAATGGGATTGAATGTACACAAAGGAATAAAGCTTGTATGTATGTATGTATGTATGTATGTATGTATGTATGTATGTATGTATGTAAATAAGTATGTATGTACATAAGTATGTATGCATGTATGTATGTATGTATGAAATGTGTATGAACATACGTGTGTAGGTACTTATCCATGAAGTAGGATTTGTTGTGCATGAAAGAAAGGATCTTGTATATATGCTTATATATATGGCTCTAACATATTTGAATGGTCATGTTACTAATGGCGTGCAATGGTGAATGAAGTGTAACGCAGGAATAGCAAAGAAGTCTCACCGCGGGTCGTATGATCAGATGGAAAGCCGGAATGTAAAGAGTTAACGGAACGAAAAATAAACGTGAATGAATTTTACATGTTTACGATGCGTACTGATGTTTATGAATTTTATGTGGTGAGCGCAGGTAGTACGAGATACGAAGGATCTTCAAGGGATAGAGATCAAGGACCGAGTCACAAGACAGATTGTACGGGAACGTTGGTGTTGAAATTTAGAAAACCCATGTCATGTATTTAATTGTAAATGAGTCGGTTGATGACTTCATGTGAAAAAGTTGTGTTAAAATGAAATTTTAAATAAGTTAAGGTATTTATAATGAAAGAAATTTTATGGCTTAAACTTCCGCTGCGACTTTTTGTCAATTACGAGTTAGGGCGTAACAGGTGTGAGGGTGCCAAACCTAATAGCGCTATCAACTAATAACCTCGTTGCCTCCTCGGCAACTGTCGGTAGATGTAAGGGGTCTTATATGATAGATACTGAGTTTAATAACCAACATCCCAGTTTAATAGTTTACCCAGCATTCCTTCCAGGAACGTTTACCAGATGTCCCAAACCACCGGGACGCATGCTTAGAAAAGAGCAGTGAACTCACCTTAGGTTTGCTCGGTATGTTATATTACTTGTTTCACGTGTGACAACCAAGTCCTAATACGGTTATCACATAAATATCAGTTTCACATATGCGTAAAATCACTCAGTCATCGTATTTCATACTTTACACACCACTTCGTAACACATATTAGGTAATTAGCACACATGTAAGTACATATACCAATTCTCGTTCAAGTTTCACGTTGACACTTAGCATTCAATTCACCATTCGCAAAACGTACGGTCCATTACTTGTGTGCGGTTTAGTTTAAATCCTTCGTATTGGGCTTATAAGCCAAATCGTTCGGTATGCAACCCATCCCGTGTGTAAAACCCAAACTAGTGTGCGACGAAGCAACAGATGGTGTGTAACCAATTACAATCGGCCACAAAACAAGGAAATTAAATACACATATCGGTTTGTTCGATCAATTAAATCAGTTAACATTCAAGCATATAAAACATTCACTTTGTAACAATTCATCATGCAATCCAACATTATTATATATCATAATATTACATAGTAGGTGTTGCATCCTCCAACCACAGTTCGTATGCATAATTGCATGTCCACCCCCCCCCCCCCCCCCAAGTATTAAATTACAACTCTTAATATTCATGCAAGTGTGTACATCTGATTAATTCAATATTAGTGATTGGACCAAATAATACTAAAGATTGATTGGACCAAATCTAATTAGTACTTACAAACATGAATAACTTGCTGCCATCTCTATCACAGTGGAACCCCCCATGTGACTACACAAAACAACCCCTCCATTAATAAGGTTTCATCATTACACTAGTCCTGACACATTTTACTCCAAATTATTTTATTATAATTGAACCACTGTGATTTAAAGCTCCCAAAGTCTAGACACAATATAACAGTTTGATCAATTATATCCACTTAATCGAAAAATCAATTACATTTGATTACTTGAACATCCAAGTCCCATGTGCGGCCCACTATTTATCCATTTGTTTACAATTAAAACAAACACATGCATGATTGAAACTTTGTTTCATTCGAGAACTTTATATCATATACTAATCACATGTGCCGCCCATGATCTAAGTTTTGAATGCCCCAACTTATATCATACAAACAAATGTTCTGATCATTTAAAATAAACATGTTCGGACCTATTTAGTTTACACACATGTGGGGAACATTTAATACTTCAGATCATAGCCATGTATAAAGAGATTTCAAACCGAATAAACACAAACATATAAACTAACCTTGTGTGAGAGATGAGAGGGAGTAGAATGAGATCGTGAGATCGTGAGAGAGAGGATGGGTAGCGACGAATGATGGGGGGTGGGGGTTTCCTACTGCCGCACGTCTAAATCAGAGGAGGAGAGTTCTAGGGTTTAGTTTCTTTCCTTTTTTTTTTCCTTGCGATCACCAAATACTAGTACGCATACAATATAACACCAGCATTCGGGTTTGTTTAGTTTGGGCTTGGGTTTGTCTAATATGGGCTGAAATCAAACAAAGAGGATGGATATGGGCTGCCAAAAAAAAAGGAGAAAGCGTGGAGGTGTGTAATCAAGTTATGGTTCGGGCCTCATAAGTTCGAGTTACGCGGATGGTACAACGGTTCAGATTGGTTCAACACAACACGGATTCTTATTGCGAGTTATATATATATATATATATATATAGTTGAGATTAACACGACATACATATGTAAATATAATACGTAACGCCGTAGTTTAAAATGTGAAAGTAAAGGCACTAATTTCGAATGTGCGGGTTGTCACATTGGCCCCTGTGGTTATATCAGTTTTACTATATTGGTCCAAAATAAGATTTTTTAACAGATTTGCCCCCATGGTCCTTATATATAACTGTTTTGGCCCCTAAATCTAACCAACCCCTAACTCAGGTTACTTTATGGGTCACATGCTTATCACATGATGTCTATTTTGGTAATTTCCTCCCCTTTCTATCTTCTTCTAACTTAGAAAACCCTAAACCAAAAACATAAACAAAACTTTCAACTCATCAGTTCTTCACATCTCAAACACACCTACACATGAAAAACTCTCCTGCTCACCTTCTTCCTTCTCAATGAAGGCCAACGACGGCTACCGGCTACCACCGGTGAAAAAGATCAAAGAGAGGGCGACGAGATCGAAGAGGCTCTGACGACGAGATTCACGGTAAACACCCATTCCCTTCCTCAGTTTCCTTTATTTTTTTCAGAAAAATTAATGATGATGGGTGGTAGTCTTGAACACGGTAGGGCTTTCTCTTGAAGTTCCTTGAAGAACTCACAGATGAATGGAACAGATAGGTTCATTGTGGAAACCTTTTAGATATTGTTTGGTTTGAGGGTATGTTTTGAAGAAATGGAGTTGACACAGATAAAATTGGGCATATCCAAACCCACCTAAAGGGTTTTTGGGTTGGGTGGCGGTTCTCGAAGAAATTGGATTGCTAAAAAGAAATCTGTAGATGTGGGTTTTGACCAATCAGGTTTTGTTTGTTCTTCAGATTTATAGCGGAGATGATGTGTGGGATGTTAAAAGTAGCGGAGATGATGTGTGGGTTAATAGTTAATTTGGGGAATCTTCAGATTTATAATAATCGGGATGTTAATATATTTTTTTGGTTTGTTCTTATTCATGATTTAAGTGGGTTTGAAGATCTCGGTTTGAAGATCTGGGTTTGAAGATGAAAGTGGGTTTGAAGATCTGGGTTCTTCGATTGTTTAATTTCTTCGATTGTTGCTGAGTTCTGAATCGGTAGCTTTCAATTGCAGTTCTGGGTTTGAAGATGAAAGTGGGTTTGAAGATCTGGGTTTGAAAGTGGTTTGAAGATGAAAGTGGGTTTTAAGTTCTGGGTTTGTTCAAGAAAGATCTGCAGAAGATGATGATTTGTTTAAGATTTGAGTTTTATTTATAAAGTCATAAAAGAGGAGGGGAAATTACAATTTTACCCATCATGTGCAACCCATGTGACCAAGAAGTTAACCAGAGTTAGGGTTTGGTTAGAATTAGGGGCCAAAATGGTTAGATATAGGGACTATGGGGGCAAATCTGTTAAAAAATCTTATTTTGGGCCAATATAGTAAAACTGACATAACTACAGGGGCCAAAAACGTAATTTACTCTAAAACATATTATATCTTAAAAGTTATAACCGAAAAACAATATACAGTCAAAAGTGTTATTATAAATAATAAAATTGGGCGATCGGGCGGTAAAAGTGAAAATGCACTAATTTTAACGTTATTTTATAATTTTATGAAAATAACGTTAAAAGAGAGGAATGGTTAATCATGCATCATGTGGTGGCGTTGATAGCCAAAAAAACAAGGGAGTACATGCATTAATCGGCATTTGTCTTAATTGTTGAGTGTTATGTGTCTTATGTCCAAGGCTTGATGCAAAACTACCATCGAATCGTGAGTCTCACTGAAAGCAGCCTCTTTATTTCTAATAGTAGAGGTAAGACTGTCTATATTTTACCCTACTTAAACCTTAACGTAGCTATTAGTGTGATTTATTGAGTATGGTGATGATGAGTTGTCAAACGCAGACTTAGGGTGAGAGGGGCACTCACCTCTTAGGGGAGTCCCCTCTCTTACGCACACCCAATCAGGTTATGCCACGTCAACTCCCCTCTTAAACTCCCCTCACACCCCAATTTGATGGCGGCACTCCTCTCTTAGAGGACTTGCTTTTTTATTTTTTTTTGTTTTTTTATTTGTTGTAATTATGCATGTTTATAAATTAAAAAAATATTAATAAAAATTAAATAAAATTTAATAAAAGACATTTCATTAAATTAAATAAAAATTACATTCAAACTAGAAAAATAAAAATTACATTCAAACTAGAAAAATATAAAAACAAACTACTCGTCGTCGGAACTCACTTCAAGGTGAGGTAGATCTAAACGTCCGAGATGCTCAACGAGATCGTGTTTTAGTCTCCAATGCGTTTCTTCGTCAATGAGCTCGCTATAAGCTGTATCATCGAAGACGGGTTCGACTGGAGGATCTTGAATGTGTACCGGTGCTATCGCCCTTCCGTCATCTTTTATAATCATGTTATGTAAAATAAGGCACGTATACACGATGGACCTTATCTTTTTCACCGTTTTGGAACGCATTGGACGATTTAGTATTCCCCACTTCGCCTTTAACACACCAAACGCCCGTTCCACATCTTTTCTTGCGGCCTCGTGTTGCCTCTTGAACTTTTTTTCATTCGGGATGTGAGGATATGGAAAAGACTTCACAAACATGGACCAGCTAGGGTAGATCCCATCAGTAAGATAATACCCGCGTTTGTATAAGTGGTCGTTCACCTGAAATGGACAATTTGGCGCCGTTCTGTTTCGTTGAGTAAGAAACAATGGAGATTGTTGCAGCACGTTGATGTCGTTTTGTGAACCCGCCGGGCCACAAAAAGCATGCCAAATCCACAAATCTTGAGACGCCACCGCTTCTAACATAACCGTCGGGTATTGATGATCGCCTCTCATATATTGTCCACGCAATTCTGTGGGGCACATTCTCCAGACGAAGTGTGTACAATCAGACTACCCAACATAGATGTCTCTCCTCATGAGCCTGATACAATAGTGCAACGTCGTGGCTCGTTGGTCTACGTAAGAATTCACCGGCATACATTGTACAGACTGTCTCGCAGAAATATTCAAGGCACTCACGTGAGGTCCTTTCAGACATATTTAAATACTCGTCGTTTTCGTCTGGTGGGTTACCGGTTGCAAGTTGTTTAATCGCAGAAGTAACCTTTTGCAACGGCGTGAAACTTTTCTTCATTCTCCCGTCCAAGCCCTCTTGAAACCACTCGTTATTCGCTTCCACGTCACTAACAATTTTTAGGAACAAAGACTTGGACATACGAAACCTCTGACGAAAAATATCGGCATTAAATTTTGGATTTTCGACAAAATAATCGGCTATGAGTGTCTCATGGCCTCCCACACGATCTCGACGGACAATTTTTTTTACTAGACGATGCCGTGTCTAGTAGCTCCGCTTGTTGGATGAGATTTTGGAAGAAAATTAAGCTACCATCGCTTGACGATGAATCTTCATCGTCGGGAAAGTCGGGTAGGGGAGAAAAAAACGGGAACTTGGAATCCATTTTGTGTTGTATTTGATAGATTTTTAGAGTGAGTTTGAGAATGGGTGTAGTAAAAAATTAGATTAAGTTGGTTATTTATATTGTTAAAATTGATTTTTTTTTAAAAAAAAAGGACCGTTGCCCAACGTCTTTCCTCAATCCTTGTGCAATTCAACGCGGTGTCTCCCCCCCGATTCCCCTCCCCGATTTGGGTCCTCGCGGTGATGGTGGCGGTGTTTCCGATCGAGGAATGGGGTCACCGATCCCCTCCCCGCTAGTGCCCCGTACACCCTTATATTTTTGGTATATTATAATTTGTACAGGTGGTGTAGGTCAAATTTGTTTGTAGGCTTATGTGGAAGTCTAATTTGTTTGTATGCCAAGGAAAAGGATGCAAGTGTCAAAAGCACATGCAGAAGAATTCTTTCGGTAGCAGTTTTACTACTTTGCATGTGAGATTTTATTGGGATGAATTATGAAAGAAATTTAAGACAAGTTGCATTGAAAACGAATACATATTTTAAAAAACATAGTATAACCCAATTCTCCAAAGTAGAATATGAAACACAATTTAGTTCTTTGTGTATCGACAAACGAGGGGTCAAAAAAAAAAATATCAAATTATATCGAACCCAAAGAAGTGTTTGATATTAACTATTAAGAAATAAAAGTGGAATGAAATAGATCATTATCATAAAATAATTTTTTTTATATAGTAATAGAATATAGCATTCTACGAGAAGAAATGTAACTCATTTCAAATATAATAAATTTTACTTCTAGATAAATGAGTGTTTTTTATTCCTTCAAAAATGGAAATAAATATATTATTATTATTAATATTTTTATATAATAATTTTCATTTCTTGGTAAATGGGTGTTTTTTTCATTCCTTCAAGTAACAGAAAGAAGTATATTATTATTATATTATTATTATTATAATTATTTTTATACCATTAATATATTGTTATTGTTATTGGGGCCATTCTTTGTCGTTTATAATAAACTGTGTTTCGTTACTTCGCCTTTTTCTTCTTCTTCTATATCACAATGGAATGAAATGATCAATTTCATTCCATTGTCCATTCCATTACTTTGTTATTCCATTCGTTTATTTTCCTAAAAACCATGTAATTACATTTTATAGTAAATAATTGCCATCTCCGAATAAAAAAAATTTTGAATATTGAATTTAAACGTAGTACTTGACAATTAGAGCCAACGAGCTATAGCTAAATTGCCATTAGAGGGAAACTGAATATTTGAGTTTGAGAGAGGTTTCAAGTTCAAATCTGATTCCAACCGGGTTTTAATGTAGTGAATCTTTGGGCGACGAGTTATCCCGGGAAATGGCGATGGTGGGCTTGGGCTATCAGCGTTGTTTGTGATTGCGGGCGCATGGGGTCACATACTCGCCTTTGGCCATTGGGTTACCTTGGATAACCAAACTTTTATTTCATTAGCCGTTCTAAAAAAGTACTTGACAATTTGAAAATTATAATATGGGTTAGGATCAAATACAAAGGATAAAATAAATAAGAAGGGTAAGAAGGATTCTAGTCCATTGATCTTAGATTTGGAGGGTTGAGATTAGTTGTAGTGAAAAGAAGATAATAGAAGGACATAAAGGGAATCCTATATTTATGGATTTTCTCTCTCCACATGCAAGGCACATGTCAATTCCCCCATCGATTTAAAACGTCCATAACTTTTTCATACGACATTTTAAAAAAAAACAAAATTCACCATAATAACGAACGTTTTTTATCTTTAATATGAGTACCATATTATCATATAAAAATGAAATAAAAAATTTCATTTTTACTGGGTTTTTTGTATTGTGTTAAGGTTCAGGTCATTGTGTCTTTTAACTGGGTTTTGGTCAGAAGAGTTTTCTATACATTGTGTTACTATCAAAACCTATAACACAATGTTAATTTGGGTTCTATCAATTGCGTTTTTATAAAAACCTATAACACAATATATGACACAATGAATATGGTGTTATATCTGGGTTTTCTATAAATTGTGTTATTAGTTCGGGTCATTGTGTTTAATATGTTATTCATTGTGTTTTAATATGTTGTCCATTGTGTTTTAATAATTTGTTCAAATTTTTTTTTATTATCTTTGTTCATTGTGTTTTAGTTTGTTATTTATTGTGTTTTTTGTTTGTTTTCCATTGTGTCTTCATCTGCTCTCATTGTGTCTTTTATCTGCTATCATTAATTGTTTCTTTTATCTATTGTCATCAATTGTGTTTTTATTTAGTCTGATACTTATTGTGTTATATGTTATCGCCATTGTGTTATACGTTATGGTCATTGTGTTTTAGTATGTTGTCAATTGTGTCTTTATCTGTTGTCATTGATTGTGTTTTTGATCTACTTTACATTGTGTTTTACATCATGTCCATTGTGTTATTATCAAAACTTATAACACAATGTTAATTTGGGTTCTATCCATTGCGTTTTTATAGGAACCTATAACACAATATATGACACAATGAAGATGGTGTTATATTTGGGTTTTCTATAAATTGTGTTATTAGTTCAGGTCATTCTGTTTAATATGTTATTCATTGTGTTTTAATATGTTGTCCCTTGTTTTTTAATAATTTGTTCAATTTTTTTTATTATTTTTGTTCATTGTGTTTTAGTTTGTTGTGTATTGTGTTTTTAGTTTGTTTTCCATTGTGTCTTCATCTGCTCTCCATTGTGTCTTTTATCTGCTATCATTAATTGTGTCTTTTATCTGTTGTCATCAATTGTGTTTTTATTTAGTTTGATACTTATTGTGTTATATGTTATCGCCATTGTGTTATACGTTATGGTCATTGTGTTTTAGTTTGTTGTCCATTGTGTCTTTATCTGTTATCATTGATTGTGTTTTTGATCTACTTTACATTGTGTTCTACATCATGTCCATTGTGTAATATGCAACTGGGTTTTTGAATTTTTTTTTTGAAAAATATAACAATATGGTACTCATATTAAAGATAAAAAAAACGCTCGATTTTATGGTATATTTTTTTTAAAAAACAAATGATGTATAAAAAAGTTATGGACGTTTAAAAATTGGGGGGGGGGGAATAACACGTGACTTGCATGTGCATATTCTCTTTCATCTTGTAGACAAAATTACCCTTTTCCATTTAATTTCTCGGACACTTGTCACTCTCTGGTGGCTTCTTACCCTTCTTATTTTAAACTCTTTGTATTATAACTCAACCCATTATAACATATATTAAAACACATCATGATATCTATAATACATATAATATTTTTAGCTTTGAATTTAATTACAAAATTGCCATTTGTGATGTGGATTGAAAAAAACATTATTTTGGATAAGACGGATAGAACTATTAAGAAGAAAAGTCAAAGTTACAAATAAATGATAAAATAATAATATAGCATTTGTAATGTAATGAGTTGACGTGAACTCGTGGGTTGCGACGAGAATTTGATTGTTATTGCTCATTTGCTAACATGAATATGACTTATTAGTTTAAACAGATTATTAAAATTATTAAAAAGGCGAAAACAAATTATGATTTTGTATGGTTAAAAAAATATCATAAAATGATTAATAAGTGTATAACTTTAAACCAAACGTATTAAAATGAAACTGTTACAAAACAATGGCCTAATAGCAACCAATATATGATGTATGTAAACAAGAATTGTAGAAGATCATAGAGAGAAAGATAGAAAGAAGAATTGAAGAACTTATTCTTATTGATATCTAAAAGGGATTACATATGCCTCTATTTATAGGCTTACAAGATGGGAGTTAAGTATATGGAGAGATGGGAGTTAAGTATATGAAGAGTCATAACACAAGTGGATAGTCACACAATAAATATACAATAATTCATAACACTCCCCCTTGACTATCCACGTGACAAAATAATATATTATTCTTATAATACGCTTGGTGATGCTGCCTCGTTAAAAACCTCGCTAGGAAAACCCAGTGGGATAAAACCATAGCTAAGGAAAAAAGAGTGCAGCGCATATTTTCTCCCCCTGATACTTTTGGATCAGGTGTGTTGCCTCATTAAAAACCTTACCAAGAAAACCCAATGGGACAAAACTTAGTCAAGGGAAAAAGAGTGCAACTTGAGTAAGTCTCCCCCTCATTTTAACATGTATCCTTTAAGTGATGTGTGTCCATCTTCCTTGAAAGTCGAATAAAGCTTTTGTAGCGAATGATTTGTCGCTTGATCCCTTAATGTGCAATGCTTTATGTTGAGCAATGTTGTATAATCTTCTAACGAGACTTTAGGTGCCTCCTTCCAAAAAAATATCATATGTCCACGACTGTGTTTTGTTACATTCCTGCAACTACAAGACTAACCAAACTTGTTTTGATGGGTTAGTAAAATATAATCAAATATCGTTTATACCTGAAATATTTCTTTGAACTCATTTCAATGTCTCTTCGCTTGACAAAGGTTATATCATGACAATATGGTCAAGTGAAAGATATTATAACCATACATAGCTAGCAAAACATATTAATGCACTTATGCATTTAACGATGGTACTTCTAGAATGAGAATCTCAACTTTGGTAGGAGATAATGATAGGCATTTCTTATAACAAATGACTTAACAACCTTTAACATACTTTAAGGTTCAACTATGTCCATACTAAAATATCCAAACATCATCTTCTAGATGTACTTGGGGGATTGGTAAAATATAATTACATATATATATATATGCGAACTACAGTTCAAAAATAACAAGACCGTGCCAAGGTCATTCAAAAATTCTCCCTCTAAAAGCTCGACAATTTCTCTCGATGATGCCTAGACATCATCACTGTAAACTGCGATTATAGTGAACTTTTAAAAGTAGAACGTCGATAAAACATGTCTAATTTAATCAAACTTATATCCCTCTTTATGCAAATATCTCGAGTTGTATAACACTCGATCTAACTATTTTAGTCCATACATATTCTATGAACTTGATATAGTACGTTCTTGAGGTTTTGACATCATTAATGCTTCTAGCATTATCAATCCATGAGGGAATTCTTTCCATCTTATCCAAATATGCTTGTGCTTTCACTCTTAGAAGTTTTGCTATATAAACTTGCTCTTTTAACACATAGATATCTATATCATATGCAAAAATATCAAGAACACTTGCTTTTATCTCCAAAATTCATATTGTACCATGTTTGTACACATTTTCTATGTATGTTTATTGGAGTGTTGGTGCACTATAAATACATCTATAAGGTGTTTCAATTAACCTCTTAAGCACTCAAATGCTTTAGGATACTCATGGGGAGTTCCAATTATATTCAATTCAATAACATATACAACATGTATATGTATTCAGATCTGAATTTATATAATAATCATAATATTCTCGAGAACTTATTTTATATGATTTAGTATCAAGTGATACATAACATTCATAAGACGTGCGTCAATTCTCTTTTATATATTACCAGACTAATAAGATATTGGAAAGTCAATGCATCCACCACTGAAGAATACGTTTTCTCATAATCAGTCATAAGTATTTGTGAAAATTCTTGTGCCACCAATTTTGACTTATATCACTTAATTTGATTTTCATATGATTCGCGTAAAAGACACTTTTGTATCCAGCATATTTTACAACTTCAGTTGTATGGACTGTTGGTCCAGAAACTTTCCATTTCATTAGAGAACTAAACTCTGTCTTATTTGCGTCTTTCTATTTTGGCCAATCATTTCTTAATATTCATTCATAGGCAGATCTTAAATCTTGATCCTCATCATTTAATCATTTTAAGCGCTACAATATATACAAAAGTATAACGACGTCGATTTTTATTTCGATTCCATATATATCTTAGACATGATACAACATGGCGAGATCTCTTTATTTTCAGGTACCTGAGGTTCTTCTTGAACCATCATGTCTATTATTTCTTCAGGAAATCTTATTACTATAACCTCGACTTGACCATCTTAATTACTTGCTCCAATTTTCGAGGAATTTTATTATTGGAATCAACTAGTCTACCACGCTTTAGGCGTGCAATAGACTCATTACAAAAATATATTGTGTCCTCTTGGGACACAAATATAATTGGAGCATAAGCAGTTGATTATGTGACTTACTTAGTCACTCTATTTAGGTCAGTGAACTTGTCTGGTAATTTGTTCTTTACTATTGGTAAATGAATTATACTTTAAACTTCTAGTTCATAGTTTATAGTCTGAGGATCAAGATGACATGATAATTCATTTCACTTTTCACTTTCCAACTAACTGCTTGTTATCTCCCCCTAATGTTGGGAACATTCAATTATTAAAGTGAAAACCAATGAGCCATAAACGAATTTTTCTCACTAATGGCTTTAAGTATTTAATCATAGACGATTATTTATACCCAACATATTCTCAAACTTTTTATAAGTCCCATCTTTGTGCGGTGTGGTGGATGAGTTTCAATATATATCGCACAACCAAAATCTTTGATGAGACATCTTTGGTTCCTGACCAAAAACCAACTGTATGGGGAGAACTAGAACTTATTGGCTTGATGTGAATTGATGGTACTATATATAAAATTACATGTACCTAAATAAACTTTTGCTCCTCTCATGATCATTGGCTTTGTAACCAATAATAGACGTTTAGTGATCATCTCAACAATAACACTTATTCATGATCGTTAATAATTTGGGAATCAAATTCACTATTATCAAATAAATATACTAATCTGGATTAATATGCTTGCTATCACATTAGCTAAGCCACAATCACACAAGCTTCAGGTTGTGGATTTGATAACCATTTAGACGATGCATCGATTTCAGAATACTAAATGGTATCATGTCAGGATACACATATTCCCTTATTATTTCCAAAATATTTAGGGATCTAAACCATACTTTAGTTGGTATATCATTAACTTCCCTTGAGAGCAAATACTGCATGTGTAAGTACCATGAAGAATCTTCTAGTTCTTTGATATTTTTCACATCATCTAGACTCGGTATGGTCTAACCGGTCATGCTAATCATTAAATGATTATGAACCATAAACTTCGGGTTTGTGATCATCATATATGCTTTTAGTTGCACTCGTGTTTGTTCAATACACAAATAAAAATACAAGAGAATAACAATTATTATTTCAATCATTCATATTATAACATGTTTTCCATATTTTATTCTTGTATAATCACTCCCTTATATTGCCACTTCTTGTGGTCGATATAAACATGGTTGAGGTTCATTACAGTTTCCTCATTTACCATGATCATGACCTTTATAACGATCAATTTATAGTCATCGCAATATAAACATGGTTGATCTCATTACATGAGCATCATTCCTCAATTACCATGATCACGATCACGATCTTTGCACTAATTATTATATCATCACATTTTATTCAAGGAATAATCATAGAACATTCATGGTGGCATTATTACAATTTCCTTAGTTATTACATGATTATGACCTTTCACTGATCGTTATATCATTACATTCACTTTAGGGAATGGATAGCTCCACACAACTTTTATTCTGGTAATAACCATGAATATTCTTTAATAATATTGCTACTTTATGAGCATATGATCATATATGTATTACTTGCACTATGTTTTATGTGCACATTGTTTGTATACTAAACATATAAAATATGAGACAACATCGTATTAGCAACTCAAACTTTCAACACTTTATTATCATATGATCACTCTCTTTATTCGCCTCTTTTGGTGGTCTATCTTGTTATTAGCATGACCATCATTACACGTTTTATAATCGATTTCATTATTAATCTGATCATCATACCATTTTTCAGTTACATCCATGATCACAATAATCAATATGTAGTCACACTCACTTCGAAGAACGAAGGAAAACAAAAAAAAATGTTTCATAGCTTTTCATTATATGAAATCATTTCAAACTTTTCATTTGATATTGCTACTTAAAGAGTATATCTAAGGTGTGACCAATGGAAAACTTTATCTTGTTTTTCCTTAAAAACAATCTTCTTTTCTCATTAATATATAATTTGAGAAAAACTTACATTACCGACTTGTATAAGATTTATTGGTCAACATATGACGACCTTTCAGAGAGAGAGTATGACACACGTTGAATGTCATACGTGAACATATTTATAATATTTTTTTTTGAGAGTAATGATAAATCACAAATTTTGGTTTTTCATTTGCTTAATTTATCCAAAAAAAATATCTACATACTAACAATATATAACATATATTACAAAGTTAAATCAAGTAATACATAACATTATAACATGTCATCAAATAAAACAAGGTTATAATAAAACCTTATGAAATAATAATATGTCATCACATTCAAGCAAAATATATAAATTATGTATTAACCTATCATGGCATAACCAATCACATGCATATCTTATAATAATATTTGTTGCTCTCACATTAAAAAAATAGAAACATCTATATAGTATATTCAATACGAAATAAAGAAACCTACTAGTTACACCAAATAATATGTGATAATATCATGCACAATTATAAACTTCTTAGTTGATTTAGTTGATATTGAAATATTATGCAATTCAGTTAACACATGTTACAAAATAGTTTTGGTTCATGAATCAACAATTTGAAAAAATGCGCTTTACGTGTAATAAAAGCTAATATCGACTTAGAATATGTTTATATGGTTTGATCATTCTTATCATTTAAGGCATATGTTATTAATGTACAAACAAGACAAATAGATTAATAATAATTTTCTAAAGTTACATATTTTGTCTAAACATAAGATAGAAACTAATATATGTGTGAGAATACAACTCCATGTTTATCTAATAGCAAAGACCTTTAAAATAATATACTGATTTAATTTTGTATACAATAAATAAATACGATGCTTAGCTTGATAGCGAGTTCTTATCCCATAATTAAAAGTATAAAGTAATTAAGCTTAAGTAAGATAAAGTATATCTTGAGAACAAAAATACTGAGTTATATGCCATACACAAATAATTTAATTATATAGACATAAAGCAAGATTCATTAAATAATATAATAAAATTAAATAATTGAAACCATTCATTGAAACTTTTCATATTAATACTACAATTAAAAAAAACTAAGATAATGAATATTCATTTATATGTTGTGATAAATCCAATTTAATAATACCAATGGAAACTTATCATCTTCTAATTTAATAATACTAATGGAAACTTATCATCTTCTAATTTAATAATACTAATGGAAACTTTTTCATTTTTCCAATGAGAAAACTTAAAAGAAATTCGAGTAGGTTTTAAACCGATCAAACAATAAATATTCATGGTTGTAAAGAAACCTACATCATATCAAACTGGTCAAAATAACACAATAATAAAGACAATGCAAAGTGGTATACCCAAAAGTTATGAACTACAATATGAGATGAAATTAAACACTTTTTAACGGATTATTTGATTATGATATCTCAACAACAAAAACAAACATAAGATTGGCATCGACCCATTGAAGTAAACCAACGAAAAACTGAACGTGACAAATCAATTGGACAGTCGACTCATATGAAGCAGTTTCTACATTCTAAAGTTTTGTAGCATTTCTTTAAGCTCGTTTACTTAGATTCGAAAACACAACAATATTAGTTATATAAATCTCAATCTATCCAAAATTGTATGAATTATAATATGGATTCTTTGAGAGATTTAAGATGATAACAATAACAAATTAATGACATACCTTATGATAATGTGATCCATCATCAAAAGCAACTCGTACTGATAACGTGTTACAAAACAATGGCCTAATAGCAACCAATATATGATGTATGTAAACAAGAATTGTAGAAGATCATAGAGAGAAAGATAGAAAGAAGAATTGAAGAACTTATTGTTATTGATATCTAAAAGGGATTACATATGCCTCTATTTATAGGCTTACAAGATGGGAGTTAAGTATATGGAGAGATGGGAGTTAAGTATATGAATAGTCATAACACAAGTGGATAGTCACACAATAAATATACAATAATTCATAACAGAAACAGATTTTTTTTGACTTTGTTTTGTCTCTCTTATGAGTAATGTTGAAATTTTATAGTCTAACACATGGTTTTTGACTTTGATTTGCTGCATTAGGCAGTCGGACGGGTTTTCAACAAATTTCCATTTTTTTATTTAAACAAAAAATTTTAGTCTTTTTTCAAACAAAAAAAATTAAGATTTCTGAATATCCTTCCGAATGTTTTGATTTACAAAAGTGATTTCGTTATGATTTTTTTCTTCTTCGCAAATGAAAATTTGTGTGATGCCTTGTTCTTCGCCCTTCTTGATCGAAATTCCCAGAATTAATTAATTTGGTTAAATCGACGATCAGGTTTGAGGCTCTTCAATTCGATGAGAGTTGCAAATGGAGCATATGAAACATTGCAAAAGTTATCTTGGCTAACTAATAAAACAATTCACAGAACCATAAATAATTGAATTCCATATATATATATATTTGAATTGATTCTTGTGAAATTGTTTGACAAAGAGTTTACAAAAAGAGATTCACATATTGGTTTATGTTACTATGTCTCATCGTCGGAAATAATATTCTAAAATTTAGTTTGCTAAATAGGATGAACTCGGTAGTTTTAATACCATTGTCACACAATCTAAACGAAAAACCAAGTTTGATTTCGGTTAATTTATTTTCGAATTGATGTGTTTGGGCGATCCCATGTGAAGGTCAATGTCTACAGTTACAGTTGCGGTTTTGGTTGCATTATGGCTACCGGAGATCTTGCCGGAAGTCGCAACAATGGAAGAAGTTTAAAGTGGCAGAAAGGATGATGGGTAATTAAGTTATTCTAATCGGTTTATTGACTCGTGTGTTTTTGTTAAGTACACATAGGGATGTATGTATAAATATTGGTACAGTACTCGTACCGGTACCGAAAATACCGGTACCGAATTTGATCTAAACTGGGAACCAAATACCGTAACAAATATATAGGTACAGTACGGGTATTTTCGGTACATTATCCGCTTTGGTACCATTTTTTTTATTTTGAGCACTTGTACGAGTATTAAATAGGCAAAATTGAGATGAGTACCAATATAGTACGAGTACCAAATAGGTAAAATTGGTACGAGTACCAATACGATACGGGTACCATATATGTAAAATCAATACGAGTACTATAAATACCATAATACGAAATAAAACATAATACAAAAATAAACTTTTAAAGGTCTACATAAAATTCGGTACCAGTATCCGTTTTTACCCGTACCAGTATTCGTACTAATACCGAAAGTACCGAATACCAAAATCAATAAAACTGGGTACCGATACATATACCAAATACCTAAAATCGGTACGAGTACGGGTACGATACGAGTATAGGTACAGGTATTTAGGAAAAAAAAAAGCCCGTCCCTAATAAATATACCTTGAATAGACACTACCATTCATAGAGTGACACACCCATAATCTAAATGACCCGATGTTTACATCAATATACAAACTGCTTCACTCCTTTATTTTAATTCACTCCTAATGAAGCGAGCTGTAAAGGTCATGACCGGTATTTGAATGTTATGTCGGTTCATTATGGTGTCTCCTCATTGATAATGTATGTATAATATACAATATACAATATAATTTGGTTTTATTTTATAGTTAATTTTCAAAGGGTGCGTCTATTAAATTTATGGTTGTGTCTCAAGTTAGTATTTGTTTGTACATATAATTTTTAAAAGGTGTGTTGGTTAATGTATTGTACATATAACAATTAAGCAAAGGGGTATGTATGTGTGGTTTTTTAAAAGTCACAACTTTTCATTCTACAGAGACAACCTAGGTTGCTTTTTGTAGGGTTATATAATATAATTTGACCCGTATCGTATTTTTATTACGTGATCAATCTGACTTGACTCGAATTGTCAAACTGACCCGAAAACTTTTATGTTTGATTTCATGAAATCAAAACAGTTAAAACGGTTTTATTAAATTTTATATTTGATTATTATTATTTTGTGCTGAAGCAAAGTAGCAAGTCAATAAAAGTATTGGTTTTAGTCAGTTTTGGCATCCTGTCATTTTCCCTGCTTGCATGAAATATGGAATGAAAGCTAACCCTAGAAACATAAGAATATGGAGGATCAAACAATTTTTCCGCTTTAAAAATCTTGTGATATAGATAGATTATATAAATCGATTAGGGGACTCGGGTTATGGTTGTCCATAACGCGTTGAACGGCCACGGAACACCGCCGCCGGTGCTTTGATAACGCGTGGTAACATCAACGCGTTCTACGGATCACGCGTTAAACTTTTAAAAAATTCGACCGTTGGCACGTATATGACCGTTTTAAAACGGTAAATTCAATAAGAAAAAAAATTAAACCATTTATCTATATATATCTACATTTTAACCATTTTTCACACAACAAACTATATCTTTTAAACCATTTTAAACCCATTTCACACAATTTTTATATCTTTCTCAAATGGAATTCCCTACGGATTCGACGTTTCCGATGTCTAGCGATACCGATACCGAGTCGTCTTCCGAAAACGACACGCTAAACTATTTTGTGTCGGTGTATAACGAGCTTGATGCCGAGTCGTCCCGCCCAAAGAAGAAGATGGTCGACCGTGATCGTATACGTGCCAACGAAGTTTTGATGAACGATTATTTTGTGGAAAACCCGCTATACAATGCCGAAACGTTTAGAGATCGGTTTCGTTTACCCAAAGAATTATTTTTAAAGATCGTTGGAGACATCGAAGCAAGTGAGGAATGGTTTCAAGAAGGTTACGATGCGAGGGGCAAACCAAGATTCATGCCGATACAAAAATGCACGTCAGCCATTCGCCAACTAGCGACAGGTAACCCACCCGATCAATATGATGAATACCTAGCTATGTCTGAAAGAACTTCACGTGAATGTTTGCAATTTTTTTTGCAATGCGGTCATTAAGTTGTATGCTAACGAGTTTTTACGTAAACAGACGAGCCACGACATATCACGTATTTACGCCGCACACGAGGCTAGATGGCATTTTCCCGGGATGCTCGGTAGCATCGATTGTACACATATCGAGTGGAAAAATTGTCCAAGAGAGTTACGAGGGGCGTATGTGAGGGGAGACATCAAAAGAGCAACCATCATACTAGAAGCGGTGGCGTCGAATGATTTATGGATTTGGCATTTGTATTTCGGTGTTCCGGGTTCAAACAACGACATCAATGTGTTGCACACGTCGCCGTTGTTCCAAAGCGTAACGGATGGTACCGCACCTTCCTCTCCTTTCTATGTTAACGGTCGACATTACAGACGAGGCTTTTATCTTGTGGATGGTATCTACCCGTCTTGGTCTGTTTTTGTGAAAGCTCCCTCATTTCCGGTCGAGGCTAAAGAAAAGGCGTTCAAAAAATTGCAAGAATCGGCAAGAAAAGATGTTGAGAGGACATTTGGTGTTTTAAAGGGTAGATGGGGTATACTACACCGACCGGTTCGTTCGATGACGAAGAAAGCAATACATAGCATAGTGTATGCATGTATCATATTGCACAATATGTTGATCAAACACGACGGACGTGCAATATCCCCGGATTGGGTGCCGGATCCTCCTACACAAGTTCAAGTTCCACAAGATATCCATTTACAATTGCGTAACGAAGAAACTCACTTTCGGTTGAGATTCGATTTAATCGAACTAGTAGGTTCTCTAGGTTTGGAGTTTCCAGATTCGGACGAGGAGTAGGTTTTTTTTTGTTTTTGTTTTTTTTTTTTAAATTGTATGTTTCTAGTATGTTAAATTGGAGTAGGTTTTCTTTTTTTTTTTTAAATTGTATGTTTCTAATATGTTAAATTGAAGTAGTATGTTTTATATTTAATGAATTTTTTTATTTTAGTGTTTTATTGTTAATTTCTAATTTAAAATAAAAAATTAAAAAAATTAGTGAAATTTATAATTTTAAAATGAAAATTAAAAAAAATTGGGAGTGATAGAATTCCATCACTAGTGATTCTACCTCTCCTACATTTCTATCACTAGTGATGGAAATTTGATTGATGACATGACATGATTTTATTGGACATTGAGAGTGATAGATTCTATCACTAGTGAACCACCCCTAGTCCCCTTATACATAAAAGTACTAGAAAATATACAGTAGAATAGCAGGCAAACATGGAACAAGCTGCGTCACAACCCGCTTTTAAATAAATTGTGCCGTTATGGTCACATATTGATGCGAATTCAAACCAGAAGACGTGAGCCATATGCATATTGTAGTAGATCTTCAACTCATTTGGTCATGAGGACCAACCATGTTCTCTTAAATGTTTTCAAGTATTGTGAAATTGAATTCTTATACCAAATGGCTAGAGTATTGTTACCTAGGGTTGTGCATGGGTCGGTTTTGACTAAAAACCATAACTATAACCGTGATGTCGGTTATTGGATAACTATAACCGTGATGTCGGTTATTGGATAACCATAACCATAACCGATCGGTTATGGTGGTTATGGTTATTCGATTTTGATGGTTATAGCGGGTCAATTATGGGTGGTTAACCGTGTATTTAGCTTAGCTAAAAATAGCTTAATTTTTTATTTAACATGGAATAAATTGTTACTACATATTTGTATATATTAGTATATTACATAGTATTAAAAAATATATATAATTTATAATATTAATACCAATTATTATCGAATATTAAAATAAAGTGATATGATACATTCTATAAATTCAAATAAATACTCAACCAAAACCACAAAATGATATGAAAAACCCATAAGTACTAAAAATCTTCAGTCAAAAATTAACATCAAATATTAAAAATTTATTACATGTCGGTTCGGTTCTGTTATGGTGGGTATGGGAAAAATGATAACCATAACCGACCCGCTACTTTCGGTTTTCAATAAACCTATTAATCGACCCACCGGTTTTTTATTTGGTTCGGTTTTTTTCGGTTCGGTTTTGTCGATTAATTCAGTTATGGTTCGATTAATTCGGTTTTTTCACACCCTATGGTTACCAGAGTAGTATCACAGGTGCTATGAAAAACTTTTGAAATTATGATTTATCGATAATTCAATATGATTTGTGATTCAAATATGGCCCATCAATTATTAATCAACATAAAGAAATTTGTACATCTGTAGTCCGCAGTCAAGTTTGAACTTATCATGGTCTAGGTTTCGATGTATAGTTTATAAATTATAATGAAGCGTACATCATTTTTTCTACGACTTTACTCACATCAGTCTAAGGTTACTTCTAAATCTACGTTTTTTTTCATTAGACTAAAAACCTCAACGTAATGAAAAGAAACGTATAATAAAGTGAGACATATTGTGTACACCTTAAAATCGCGAATCTATCATTGATTATCATCAAGGATTTGATTTTATTCCATTATACGGAGACACATATATAACAAAAAGTAAAATAAAATAAACCGAGCCGAGCTAACAAAGTAAAATAAAATAAAATAAATCGAGCCGAGCTAAGGAATGACCCACCTTCGCTTGGGCTCGGCTCGGCTACAAATAGAGCTGGTTCGCCTTGGTTTCAAATCGAGCCACTTTAAACGAGCTTTTTCAGACCTTTTTTCGCGCGAACTCCGAGTCTCAAGATTTTTGGACAGCTCTAGGATGAGCAGGAGAGTAATATAGGGATTTATTGTAAATTTAGTTTATTCTATCTTTTAATACTTCTTTTGTATTTTTTTTAAGAGAGTTAATATTTACACACTTCTCTCCTCTCTCTCTCTCTATATATATATATATAGAGAGAGAGAGAGATAGATAGATAGAGTAAAAAAAATGTGTAAATAAGATATAGGGATGTAGGAATAACAAGAGGTTTTTTTTTATTTTTTTAATAAGCGTAGAGATTATTAAATAATTTTTTTAATAAGCGTAGAGTTTATTAAATAAACAAGAGTCAAAGTGGATGATATGTTTGACCATAAATAGAAAGGAATTAACTTGTAATTAAAAAAAATCTTTTTTAAAAACTTCATGATTATGTTCATATTTACCAACTGTAGAGACTCTAAAACTCATGAAAAAAAGTGAAGACTTTTGTAAAAAACGAATAAAGATGTGTTTTTTTTTTCAATATTTGTCTTAATGGGTATCAGTACTATTGTTTTCTCTGTATTATACAAGTCATAGTACTTGTAAAGGTTTAAACCACATTTTATCCGGTCAACGCTTAATCTAGCGAACCGTACAGTTTTCTTTATATTAGTTAACCGGTCCAAGTCTATGACTTGAATAGGATCCGTTAACATTCTAATTGGTTATTATACCATTCATTCCAGACTAAGGGCGTCCAGTAAATTGCAACCTTACATGTTATTTTGTTTGAACGGCTGTGCTTTTAATTATCTTTGAATTGTAAAGACTTAAGCCAGGTAAATACCCTTAACATATTTTCCTTATACGGGCTTTGGGATACGGCAAATTATTACAACTTGGTTGGGTATGGGATCAATGACGGATTGTGTCTAAAAATCCAAATAACCCATTTTAATTCGTATTGCTTGATAACTTAAACATTGAGGGTTAACGCGACCATGTCCTAGATATCCTTGGCTCACTTAATTGCAAATGAGCACGACTAAAGCATGGGGTGTAGGCATACACCCGACATATTCTAATGCCTTGATAAAATATTTTTATACCCTTTTATGGGTTTACCCTTTTTATAGGATTAAAGTGTTGTTTCGGTTAATCATGTTATCGGAGTTTAGTTTCGGGCCCCATATATATTAACAAGCATGTAGTACTGATAACAAGAGATATAGTTTGTCCCAAGTTACTTATGAAAATATGTGTATCATAGTGTACATAAAATGATTTTGAAATATTTTCAAAATGTGACGGTTATTTGTATTAACAAGTGTAAACTGACGTATCTTCAAAAGACTAAGCGCAGGTTTCAAAAACATAAATAAGCTAGAAGCTAATTGTTTAAGTGGAATTTGCAACTCAATGCAAGAAGCCTAGTGGTCTTTATATAATCTTTTATTATTCGAGCCGACTGTTGGTCATTTATACCCTTTCGGTCTGTATAATATTAAACTTTTGGACATGTGTAATTTGTAATAATTATTTTATACTCCCAGGACTTCCGCTGTGTTATTGTGAATATCTATATCAATTTGTCACATATAAACCCCAAGTCCGGGCCCACTAGGAAATCAGGGTGTGACAAACATGAACTAGCATGCATCACATACGTGTCAACCCAAAGATTCCACTAGCGTAATCTTGTCGTCACAACGACAAAACCTTTTGTAGGATTACTTAACATAGACCCAACAATGGCGTTGTGCTACTCCTATAGCGTTATACATGTTAAGGTAGGATTGTACGAAGTTAATGACAAAGTATAGTGCATGAATGACTTCTAGCATGCATGTAATTCTAAAGTATGAACATATAAAGCATGCATATCGGCTTCTTTTGTATGAATAAAATATTTGCATATGTGTGTTTGTGTGAGTTTTAATATGGTAATATATACTCACGGTTTGCGAAGTAATTCCACTTAGTGAGTTTGACGAGTCTTGAGTTTTGGAACACCGAAGTTACCCTAAGAGGGAAACGAAGGTGTGTGAGTTGCAGTTTTTTGTTTAACGGATTGGATTCAGAATTTTAAGGGTTAACGTATATGAATATAAAGTAATGTACCATGAGAGTGGTCATGCAAAGAGGTAAGACGAATTCTATCTATTTAACATCATTCTATGATTCACCAAAGCACAAAATCATCAAATTTGTTGATGATTTCAGTTGGTAATGAATATGAAAATAAGAACTTAAACATACTAATTCTACAAACAACCAAGTGAGCTAGCTAGATGCGTGCATCCTAAACATGGAAAGTGTTTGGGGACGTGATGTAGCCTTGTCCCTTTGTTGGAAATTGTTTGAGATTTAGTGGTATGAAGGTAATAAATCAACAAGTGAGGTTGTGGAACAAATTTGGAGAGCCAAAGCTTCCATGGTTCACATATTCACCAAAACACAAGTCTTTCAACATTTAAGGTTGAAAGCTTGGATGGTTCCAACACTTTGTGGGTCACTTAGGACCTTTAAAGCATAATTTTAGGGAGGTTTTTGAGCCTCATTTCTTGTGGAAATCAACCACAACACAAACCCACAATGATGAGTTTAGTTGAGAGCAATGTGGGTGTAAGATTCCATCTTGTTCTTTAGCATTATATACAAGAAACAAAAAGATATATCAAAACAAAATTTTTATGCTACTTTGGACCTTAAATGTGGTGAGGTTCCACCTTCATTTTCCATGGAAAACTTGTGGAAACTTTCCTAGAGGTTGTCCAACTAGTTTGAAAGAAGAAAAGTGACTGAAAACTCACTTAGAACACATGGATGTTTTTGCTCAAAATAGGAATTCTTGAGAGTTTTTGGATGTTTGGAGTGATTTTTAATGTGTGTAAGGTTTGGGAGGCCTGTATATATAGTGGATATTAGGGTTTGGGTTTAAAGAACGTTGGAAGGTGATTGAGGGTGAAAAGCGGTGGAGAAATGGACAAACCCGTGAGCTGAAAATAGTTGGCTGCGGGTTGCCCCCATTGTGCCATGCGACAGGTGACTCGGTGTCTCCCGCATGGTGAAGGGGAGTGCATGTTGAAAATTGTTTACTACTTTGCATGTGAGATTTTATTGGGATGAATTATGAAAGAAATTTAAGACAAGTTGCATTGAAAACGAATACATATTTTAAAAAACACAGTATAACCCAATTCTCCAAAGTAGAATATGAAACACAATTTAGTTCTTTGTGTACTGACAAACGAGGGGTCAAAAAAAAATATCAAATGATATCGAACCCAAAGAAGTGTTTGATATTAACTATTAAGAAATAAAAGTGGAATGAAATAGATCATTATCATAAAATATTTTTTTTATATATAGTAATAGAATATAGCATTCTACAAGAAGAAATGTAACTCATTTCAAATATTTCCATTCCATTACTTTGTTTATTCCATTCGTTTATTTCCCTAAAAAACATGTAATTACATTTTATAGTAAATAATTGCCGTCTCTGAATAAAAAAAATTTTGAATATTGAATTTAAACGTAGTACTTGACAATAAGAGCCAACGAGCTATAGCTAAATTGCCATTAGAGGGAAACTGAATATTTGAGTTTGAGAGAGGTTTCAAGTTCAAATCTGATCCCAACCGGGTTTTAATGTAGTGAATTTTTGGTCGACGAGTTTTCCCGGGAAATGGCGATAGTGGGCTTGGGCTATCAGCGTTGTTTGTAATCGCGGACGCATGGGGTCACATACTCGCCTTTGGCCATTGGGTTACCTTGGATAACCAAACTTTTATTTCATTAGCCGTTCTAAAAAAGTACTTGACAATTTGAAAATTATATTATAACATATATTAAAACACATCATGATATCTACAATACATATAATATTTTTAGTTTTGAATTTAATTACAAAATTGCCATTTATGATGTGGATTGAAAAAAAAACATTATTTTGGATAAGACGGATAGAACTATTAAGAAGAAAAGTCAAAGTTACAAATAAATGATAAAATAATAATATAACATTTGTAATGTAACGAGTTCACGCAACCCGCGCGTTGCTGCGGGATATTAAGAAAGCTAAGATATTATAGGTTTTAAAATTATATATTTTTATTTTTGAGTATAACAACTGGATATATGTATACAAAAAATTTAGAGAAAAATGCTCGGATAGTCCCTGTGGTTTCGTCTTTTTTCACCTATAGTCCCCAACTTTCTAAAATTACCTGAATAGTCCCCAACTTTTCATTTTTTGTTCCCGGATAGTCCCTGACGTGGATGGAGGTTATTTTTCTCAGTTAAGTTGGTGTAAAATGACTATAATACCCTTACTATTAAAAAACTAATAAAAAAGGGGCCCCACCATCTACCCAACCCTTCTTCTCCCACTTTCTCCCTCTTTCTCTGTAATCTCAGACCACAACTTCCACTCACCTTGGTTGTAGACAGTGAAACAGAACACCACATTTTCTCTACAGAAATGTCGAAAGAAGTAAGGGAAATCGGAGAAACAGCAAGGCGAGACTATGTCTACCCACCACCAGCACCCCTCCTTGACATGGCGGAGCTGAAGCTCTGGTCCTCTTACCGAGCCCTCATAGCAGAGTTTGTCGCCACCCTAATCTTCCTCTACGTCACCGTCGACACCGTCATCGGCTGCAAAAAAGAAACCGACCCATGCGGCGGCGTTGGCATCCTCGGCATCGCTTGGGCTTTCGGCGGCATGATCTTCATCCTCGTTTACTGCACCGCCGGTATTTCCGGTAAGTCACCGCCGCCCCGCAAACGGTGGCGCCGCTGTCGCCGTCCTTCCTCTTTCCCCGATGCGCTCTCTTTCTCTCTCTCTCTCTCTCTATCTCTCCTCGCTCTCCCTCTCTCTCCTGTGTTGCCGTCGTGCGCCACCACCAAGCAATGGTGGTGGCCGGCCGATGATTTAGAGAGGTAAGTGGGTGTTGTGTGGTGGGTTTAAGGTGGTCGAGAGGTTGGGGGTACAAACACAAAATTCGTTTTCGTTTTTATGCTCGTTACTTTGGATTATTTATGTGAAAAACTAACAAAATTAATGATATGCAGCTGTTGAAAACTTGAAAATTTGAGCTCGTATACGGCGTGGTCTTCGGGTTTGTGGACTTGAAAACACCAAGTTTTGTTCAGAATGACTCGTGCTCAATTTATTGTGCCAGAAGTTATGATGCATAGCCTTTAGATGTTTGATTGTTTGTGTTACTATTTAATGCATTTTGACCAAATTGAAATCAAAATTGTGGCGGTGACGGTGGAGGGTGGAGGAGGGTGATGGTGGGTGGAGGTTGAAGATGAAGTGTGGTGGGGGTAGGTTTATAAATAAAAATGAAGAAGATGCTCGGATAGTCCCTATGGTTTGGCCTTTTAAGGAAAGGGTATTTTTGTCATTTTACACCCTCTTAACAGAATAAACAAACTGAAGTTAGACCCAGGGACTATCCGGGAACAAAAAATGAAAAGTTGGGGACTATTCAGGTAATTTTAGAAAGTTAGGGACTATAGGTGAAAAAAGACGAAACCACAGGGACTATCCGGGCATTTTTCTCAAAAATTTATATATAGTAGTGTCTTTAGCATGGTATTGATTATATTACATTACAAAACCATATAAAAATGAAACGGTTAGTATGATACTCAACTTAAGTGATATAGGAAGTAAAATGTTGTCCAAATCCTTTATGCATCTGTGTAATTATCTATGAATACCTACCATAAAATTAAACACAATGATATCCATTTTCAATATGAAAATTACATTGCAATTATCATATATAGAAGCATCAATAAGCAAACCTTGATCTCGATTCCACTCACATACACGATATGATCAAGTTCTTATACTATCTATGATTTTATGGTCAAAATTTGGATCTAATTAAGCAGGGCCGATTTTTTTAAGAGTGCCGGAGATGCGACCAAGTAAGGCATTTTCTTTTTTCTTTTTTCTTTTTGTGAGGAGGGGGGGGGGGGGGGCAAAAACAAACTTTAAAACACAAACAATTAACACCAATTATCGGCATTTATCACCATTAAAACGTCCACATTATCGTCTCCAGCAACAATCAACTCAATGATCGTATAAATGGATCAAAAGCCGTAAAACAAACCTCGATTAAATATGTTACGTATGCGCAAACAAAGGGTAACATAACCAATAGAATAAAAAATTGACATTGACGAACATACTGATTTATTTGAATTAATAAATAATAATATGTATCGAATCAAAAAATATAATCTGGAACTAATCAATCGGAAAATTATAAACAAACAATTTATGGGTGTTATAATAAATGTTAAACAAACAATTTATGGGTTATACTAATTTGTTGTATATTATACTAATAATTTCTGGGTTATGAAGGTTTACCTTTCATGGCGATTCGTAATATGAAGGCTTACCTTTGAACGGAATCAACTGAACCGAATTACGATTTCATGCAAAAGTTAATATGTAAAAGAAAAACGGATTTGACAAAAAAAAAAGTGAATCAAAATTGAGGGCTTTGGGGTTTAGAGATTTGAAAGAAAGTGGCAATTTGAATTCTGTAATATCAAGCGGCAGTGATGTCTAAAAGAAAAGGGAATTAGATTAAACAAAAAATTAAAATAAAGGGTAACTAAGAGTCGTACCCGCGTCGTTCGTGTTGAAAATACGGGACAACCACCGCAACAGTTCGTATTTTGTGTTATATGTACTTTCCGATTTTCATATAATGTTGCGTTTGTAAAGAATTGTTGCCAAAGAGATGCGTCGTTTTAAAAAATATAATGTGAGTTTGTACACTAATTTAACTAAACGTCAAACAGTGCGTCGGTTTGCAAAACACTCTTTGTGTAGATTTAAATTACCACGTATTATATATATAATTGTGAAAGGGTGTGTCTTAATGCATGAAAGGGTGAAACTTTTTGAAGGGGTGTGTGTTGCTAATTGTTGTGTTATTAAAGGATGTGACTTTTAAACAAATAAGACATAACTCAAGTTATTAATTGTATAAGCGTATAATATAATATAATATAATTTTTAAAAGGTGCGTCGGTTAATGTATTGTACATATAATATAATAATAATTAACCAAAGTGGTATGTATGTAAGTTTTAAAAAGTAGCGACTTTTCATTCTAGAGAGGCAACCATTGTACATATATTAATTAAGCAAAGAGGTGTGTATGTGTAGTGTTTTAAAAGTCATGACTTTTCATTCTAGAGAGGCAACCAAGTTACTTTTTGTAGGGTTATATAATGAGTTGACGTGAACTCGTGCGTTGCGACGAGAATTTGATTGTTATTGCTCATTTGCTAACATGAATATGACTTATTAGTTTAAACAGATTATTAAAATTATTAAAAAGGCTAAAACAAATTATGATTTTGTATGGTTAAAAGAATATCATAAAATGATTAATAAGTGTATAACTTTAAACCAAACGTATTAAAATGAAACAGATTTTTTTTGACTTTGTTTTGTCTCTCTTATGAGTAATGTTGAAATTTTATAGTCTAACACATGGTTTTTGACTTTGATTTGCTGCATTAGGCAGTCGGACGGGTTTTCAACAAATTTCCATTTTTTTATTTAAACAAAAAATTTTAGTCTTTTTTCAAACAAAAAAAATTAAGATTTCTGAATATCCTTCCGAATGTTTTGATTTACAAAAGTGATTTCGTTATGATTTTTTTCTTCTTCGCAAATGAAAATTTGTGTGATGCCTTGTTCTTCGCCCTTCTTGATCGAAATTCCCAGAATTAATTAATTTGGTTAAATCGACGATCAGGTTTGAGGCTCTTCAATTCGATGAGAGTTGCAAATGGAGCATATGAAACATTGCAAAAGTTATCTTGGCTAACTAATAAAACAATTCACAGAACCATAAATAATTGAATTCCATATATATATATATTTGAATTGATTCTTGTGAAATTGTTTGACAAAGAGTTTACAAAAAGAGATTCACATATTGGTTTATGTTACTATGTCTCATCGTCGGAAATAATATTCTAAAATTTAGTTTGCTAAATAGGATGAACTCGGTAGTTTTAATACCATTGTCACACAATCTAAACGAAAAACCAAGTTTGATTTCGGTTAATTTATTTTCGAATTGATGTGTTTGGGCGATCCCATGTGAAGGTCAATGTCTACAGTTACAGTTGCGGTTTTGGTTGCATTATGGCTACCGGAGATCTTGCCGGAAGTCGCAACAATGGAAGAAGTTTAAAGTGGCAGAAAGGATGATGGGTAATTAAGTTATTCTAATCGGTTTATTGACTCGTGTGTTTTTGTTAAGTACACATAGGGATGTATGTATAAATATTGGTACAGTACTCGTACCGGTACCGAAAATACCGGTACCGAATTTGATCTAAACTGGGAACCAAATACCGTAACAAATATATAGGTACAGTACGGGTATTTTCGGTACATTATCCGCTTTGGTACCATTTTTTTTATTTTGAGCACTTGTACGAGTATTAAATAGGCAAAATTGAGATGAGTACCAATATAGTACGAGTACCAAATAGGTAAAATTGGTACGAGTACCAATACGATACGGGTACCATATATGTAAAATCAATACGAGTACTATAAATACCATAATACGAAATAAAACATAATACAAAAATAAACTTTTAAAGGTCTACATAAAATTCGGTACCAGTATCCGTTTTTACCCGTACCAGTATTCGTACTAATACCGAAAGTACCGAATACCAAAATCAATAAAACTGGGTACCGATACATATACCAAATACCTAAAATCGGTACGAGTACGGGTACGATACGAGTATAGGTACAGGTATTTAGGAAAAAAAAAAGCCCGTCCCTAATAAATATACCTTGAATAGACACTACCATTCATAGAGTGACACACCCATAATCTAAATGACCCGATGTTTACATCAATATACAAACTGCTTCACTCCTTTATTTTAATTCACTCCTAATGAAGCGAGCTGTAAAGGTCATGACCGGTATTTGAATGTTATGTCGATTCATTATGGTGTCTCCTCATTGATAATGTATGTATAATATACAATATACAATATAATTTGGTTTTATTTTATAGTTAATTTTCAAAGGGTGCGTCTATTAAATTTATGGTTGTGTCTCAAGTTAGTATTTGTTTGTACATATAATTTTTAAAAGGTGTGTTGGTTAATGTATTGTACATATAACAATTAAGCAAAGGGGTATGTATGTGTGGTTTTTTAAAAGTCACAACTTTTCATTCTACAGAGACAACCTAGGTTGCTTTTTGTAGGGTTATATAATATAATTTGACCCGTATCGTATTTTTATTACGTGATCAATCTGACTTGACTCGAATTGTCAAACTGACCCGAAAACTTTTATGTTCGATTTCATGAAATCAAAACATTTAAAACGGTTTTATTAAATTTTATATTTGATTATTATTATTTTGTGCTGAAGCAAAGTAGCAAGTCAATAAAAGTATTGGTTTTAGTCAGTTTTGGCATCCTGTCATTTTCCCTGCTTGCATGAAATATGGAATGAAAGCTAACCCTAGAAACATAAGAATATGGAGGATCAAACAATTTTTCCGCTTTAAAAATCTTGTGATATAGATAGATTATATAAATCGATTAGGGGACTCGGGGCGGAAGCGTTATGGTTGTCCATAACGCGTTGAACGGCCACGGAACACCGCCGCCGGTGCTTTGATAACGCGTGGTAACATCAACGCGTTCTACGGATCACGCGTTAAACTTTTAAAAAATTCGACCGTTGGCACGTATATGACCGTTTTAAAACGGTAAATTCAATAAGAAAAAAAATTAAACCATTTATCTATATATATCTACATTTTAACCATTTTTCACACAATAAACTATATCTTTTAAACCATTTTAAACCCATTTCACACAATTTTTATATCTTTCTCAAATGGAATTCCCTACGGATTCGACGTTTCCGATGTCTAGCGATACCGATACCGAATCGTCTTCCGAAAACGACACGCTAAACTATTTTGTGTCGGTGTATAACGAGCTTGATGCCGAGTCGTCCCGCCCAAAGAAGAAGATGGTCGACCGTGATCGTATACGTGCCAACGAAGTTTTGATGAACGATTATTTTGTGGAAAACCCGCTATACAATGCCGAAACGTTTAGAGATCGGTTTCGTTTACCCAAAGAATTATTTTTAAAGATTGTTGGAGACATCGAAGCAAGTGAGGAATGGTTTCAAGAAGGTTACGATGCGAGGGGCAAACCAAGATTCATGCCGATACAAAAATGCACGTCAGGATTCGCCAACTAGCGACAGGTAACCCACCCGATCAATATGATGAATACCTAGCTATGTCTGAAAGAACTTCACGTGAATGTTTGCAATTTTTTTTGCAATGCGGTCATTAAGTTGTATGCTAACGGGTTTTTACGTAAACAGACGAGCCACGACATATCACGTATTTACGCCGCACACGAGGCTAGATGGCATTTTCCCGGGATGCTCGGTAGCATCGATTGTACACATATCGAGTGGAAAAATTGTCCAAGAGAGTTACGAGGGGCGTATGTGAGGGGAGACATCAAAAGAGCAACCATCATACTAGAAGCGGTGGCGTCGAATGATTTATGGATTTGGCATTTGTATTTCGGTGTTCCGGGTTCAAACAACGACATCAATGTGTTGCACACGTCGCCGTTGTTCCAAAGCGTAACGGATGGTACCGCACCTTCCTCTCCTTTCTATGTTAACGGTCGACATTACAGACGAGGCTTTTATCTTGTGGATGGTATCTACCCGTCTTGGTCTGTTTTTGTGAAAGCTCCCTCATTTCCGGTCGAGGCTAAAGAAAAGGCGTTCAAAAAATTGCAAGAATCGGCAAGAAAAGATGTTGAGAGGACATTTGGTGTTTTAAAGGGTAGATGGGGTATACTACACCGACCGGTTCGTTCGATAACCAAGAAAGCAATACATAGCATAGTGTATGCATGTATCATATTGCACAATATGTTGATCAAACACGACGGACGTGCAATATCCCCGGATTGGGTGCCGGATCCTCCTACACAAGTTCAAGTTCCACAAGATATCCATATACAATTGCGTAACGAAGAAACTCACTTTCGGTTGAGATTCGATTTAATCGAACTAGTAGGTTCTCTAGGTTTGGAGTTTCCAGATTCGGACGAGGAGTAGGTTTTTTTTTTTTTTTTGTTTTTTTTTTAAATTGTATGTTTCTAGTATGTTAAATTGGAGTAGGTTTTTTTTTTTTTTTTTTTTAAATTGTATGTTTCTAATATGTTAAATTGAAGTAGTATGTTTTATATCTAATGAAATTTTTTATTTTAGTGTTTTATTGTTAATTTCTAATTTAAAATAAAAAATTAAAAAAATTAGCGAAATTTATAATTTTAAAATGAAAATTAAAAAAAATTGGGAGTGATAGAATTCCATCACTAGTGATTCTACCTCTCCTACATTTCTATCACTAGTGATGGAAATTTGATTGATGACATGACATGATTTTATTGGACATTGAGAGTGATAGATTCTATCACTAGTGAACCACCCCTAGTCCCCTTATACATAAAAGTACTAGAAAATATACAGTAGAATAGCAGGCAAACATGGAACAAGCTGCGTCACAACCCGCTTTTAAATAAATTGTGCCGTTATGGTCACATATTGATGCGAATTCAAACCAGAAGACGTGAGCCATATGCATATTGTAGTAGATCTTCAACTCATTTGGTCACGAGGACCAACCATGTTCTCTTAAATGTTTTCAAGTATTGTGAAATTGAATTCTTATACCAAATGGCTAGAGTATTGTTACCTAGGGTTGTGCATGGGTCGGTTTTGACTAAAAACCATAACTATAACCGTGATGTCGGTTATTGGATAACTATAACCATAACCGATCGGTTATGGTGGTTATGGTTATTCGATTTTGATGGTTATAGCTGGTCAATTATGGGTGGTTAACCGTGTATTTAGCTTAGCTAAAAATAGCTTAATTTTTTATTTAACATGGAATAAATTGTTACTATATATTTGTATATATTAGTATATTACATAGTATTAAAAAATATATATAATTTATAATATTAATACCAATTATTATCGAATATTAAAATAAAGTGATATGATACATTCTATAAATTCAAATAAATACTCAACCAAAACCACAAAATGATATGAAAAACCCATAAGTACTAAAAATCTTCAGTCAAAAATTAACATCAAATATTAAAAATTTATTACATGTCGGTTCGGTTCTGTTATGGTGGGTATGGGAAAAATGATAACCATAACCGACCCGCTACTTTCGGTTTTCAATAAACCTATTAATCGACCCACCGGTTTTTTATTTGGTTCGGTTTTTTCGGTTCGGTTTTGTCGATTAATTCAGTTATGGTTCGATTAATTCGGTTTTTTCACACCCTATGGTTACCAGAGTAGTATCACAGGTGCTATGAAAAACTTTTGAAATTATGATTTATCGATAATTCAATATGATTTGTGATTCAAATATGGCCCATCAATTATTAATCAACATAAAGAAATTTGTACATCTGTAGTCCGCAGTCAAGTTTGAACTTATCATGGTCTAGGTTTCGATGTATAGTTTATAAATTATAATGAAGCGTACATCATTTTTTCTACGACTTTACTCACATCAGTCTAAGGTTACTTCTAAATCTACGTTTTTTTTTTCATTAGACTAAAAACCTCAACGTAATGAAAAGAAACGTATAATAAAGTGAGACATATTGTGTACACCTTAAAATCGCGAATCTATCATTGATTATCATCAAGGATTTGATTTTATTCCATTATACGGAGACACATATATAACAAAAAGTAAAATAAAATAAACCGAGCCGAGCTAACAAAGTAAAATAAAATAAAATAAATCGAGCCGAGCTAAGGAATGACCCACCTTCGCTTGGGCTCGGCTCGGCTACAAATAGAGCTGGTTCGCCTTGGTTTCAAATCGAGCCACTTTAAACGAGCTTTTTCAGACCTTTTTTCGCGCGACTCCGAGTCTCAAGATTTTTGGACAGCTCTAGGATGAGCAGGAGAGTAATATAGGGATTTATTGTAAATTTAGTTTATTCTATCTTTTAATACTTCTTTTGTATTTTTTTTAAGAGAGTTAATATTTACACACTTCTCTCCTCTCTCTCTCTCTATATATATATAGAGAGAGAGAGAGATAGATAGATAGAGTGAAAAAAATGTGTAAATAAGATATAGGGATGTAGGTATAACAAGGGGTTTTTTTTTTTTTTTTTTTAATAAGCGTAGAGATTACTAAATAATTTTTTTAATAAGCGTAGAGTTTATTAAATAAACAAGAGTCAAAGTGGATGATATGTTTGACCATAAATATAAAGGAATTAACTTGTAATTAAAAAAATATTTTTTAAAAACTTCATGATTATGTTCATATTTACCAACTGTAGAGACTCTAAAACTCATGAAAAAAAGTGAAGACTTTTGTAAAAAACGAATAAAGATGTGTTTTTTTTTCAATATTTGTCTTAATGGGTATCAGTACTATTGTTTTCTCTGTATTATACAAGTCATAGTACTTGTAAAGGTTTAAACCACATTTTATCCGGTCAACGCTTAATCTAGCGAACCGTACAGTTTTCTTTATATTAGTTAACCAGTCCAAGTCTATGACTTGAATAGGATCCGTTAACATTCTAATTGGTTATTATACCATTCATTCCAGACTAAGGGCGTCCAGTAAATTGCAACCTTACATGTTATTTTGTTTGAACGGCTGTGCTTTTAATTATCTTTGGATTGTAAAGACTTAAGCCAGGTAAATACTCTTAACATATTTTCCTTATACGGGCTTTGGGATACGGCAAATTATTACAACTTGGTTGGGTATGGGATCAATGACGGATTGTGTCTAAAAATCCAAATAACCCATTTTAATTCGTATTGCTTGATAACTTAAACATTGAGGGTTAACGCGACCATGTCCTAGATATCCTTGGCTCACTTAATTGCAAATGAGCACGACTAAAGCATGGGGTGTAGGCATACACCCGACATATTCTAATGCCTTGATAAAATATTTTTATACCCTTTTATGGGTTTACCCTTTTTATAGGATTAAAGTGTTGTTTCGGTTAATCATGTTATCGGAGTTTAGTTTCGGGCCCCATATATATTAACAAGCATGTAGTACTGATAACAAGAGATATAGTTTGTCCCAAGTTATTTATGAAAATATGTGTATCATAGTGTACATAAAATGATTTTGAAATATTTTCAAAATGTGACGGTTATTTGTATTAACAAGTGTAAACTGACGTATCTTCAAAAGACTAAGCGCAGGTTGCAAAAACATAAATAAGCTAGAAGCTAATTGTTTAAGTGGAATTTGCAACTCAATGCAAGAAGCCTAGTGGTCTTTATATAATCTTTTATTATTCGATCCGACTGTTGGTCATTTATACCCTTTCGGTCTGTATAATATTAAACTTTTGGACATGTGTAATTTGTAATAATTATTTTATACTCCCAGGACTTCCGCTGTGTTATTGTGAATATCTATATCAATTTGTCACATATAAACCCCAAGTCCGGGCCCACTAGGAAATCAGGGTGTGACAAACATGAACTAGCATGCATCACATACGTGTCAACCCAAAGATTCCACTAGCGTAATCTTGTCGTCACAACGACAAAACCTTTTGTAGGATTACTTAACATAGACCCAACAATGGCGTTGTGCTACTCATATAGCGTTATACATGTTAAGGTAGGATTGTACGAAGTTAATGACAAAGTATAGTGCATGAATGACTTCTAGCATGCATGTAATTCTAAAGTATGAACATATAAAGCATGCATATCGGCTTCTTTTGTATGAATAAAATATTTGCATATGTGTGTTTGTGTGAGTTTTAATATGGTAATATATACTCACGGTTTGCGAAGTAATTCCACTTAGTGAGTTTGACGAGTCTTGAGTTTTGGAACACCGAAGTTACCCTAAGAGGGAAACGAAGGTGTGTGAGTTGCAGTTTTTTGTTTAACGGATTGGATTCAGAATTTTAAGGGTTAACGTATATGAATATAAAGTAATGTACCATGAGAGTGGTCATGCAAAGAGGTAAGACGAATTCTATCTATTTAACATCATTCTATGATTCACCAAAGCACAAAATCATCAAATTTGTTGATGATTTCAGTTGGTAATGAATATGAAAATAAGAACTTAAACATACTAATTCTACAAACAACCAAGTGAGCTAGCTAGATGCGTGCATCCTAAACATGGAAAGTGTTTGGGGACGTGATGTAGCCTTGTCCCTTTGTTGGAAATTGTTTGAGATTTAGTGGTATGAAGGTAATAAATCAACAAGTGAGGTTGTGGAACAAATTTGGAGAGCCAAAGCTTCCATGGTTCACATATTCACCAAAACACAAGTCTTTCAACATTTAAGGTTGAAAGCTTGGATGGTTCCAACACTTTGTGGGTCACTTAGGACCTTTAAAGCATAATTTTAGGGAGGTTTTTGAGCCTCATTTCTTGTGGAAATCAACCACAACACAAACCCACAATGATGAGTTTAGTTGAGAGCAATGTGGGTGTAAGATTCCATCTTGTTCTTTAGCATTATATACAAGAAACAAAAAGATATATCAAAACAAAATTTTTATGCTACTTTGGACCTTAAATGTGGTGAGGTTCCACCTTCATTTTCCATGGAAAACTTGTGGAAACTTTCCTAGAGGTTGTCCAACTAGTTTGAAAGAAGAAAAGTGACTGAAAACTCACTTAGAACACATGGATGTTTTTGCTTAAAATAGGAATTCTTGAGAGTTTTTGGATGTTTGGAGTGATTTTTAAAGTGTGTAAGGTTTGGGAGGCCTGTATATATAGTGGATATTAGGGTTTGGGTTTAAAGAACGTTGGAAGGTGATTGAGGGTGAAAAGCGGTGGAGAAATGGACAAACCCGTGAGCTGAAAATAGTTGGCTGCGGGTTGCCCCCATTGCGCCATGCGACAGGTGACTCGGTGTCTCCCGCATGGTGCAGGGGAGTGCATGTTGAAAATTGTTTACTACTTTGCATGTGAGATTTTATTGGGATGAATTATGAAAGAAATTTAAGACAAGTTGCATTGAAAACGAATACATATTTTAAAAAACACAGTATAACCCAATTCTCCAAAGTAGAATATGAAACACAATTTAGTTCTTTGTGTACTGACAAACGAGGGGTCAAAAAAAAAATATCAAATGATATCGAACCCAAAGAAGTGTTTGATATTAACTATTAAGAAATAGAAGTGGAATGAAATAGATCATTATCATAAAATATTTTTTTTTTATATATAGTAATAGAATATAGCATTCTACAAGAAGAAATGTAACTCATTTCAAATATTTCCATTCCATTACTTTGTTTATTCCATTCATTTATTTCCCTAAAAAACATGTAATTACATTTTATAGTAAATAATTGCCGTCTCTGAATAAAAAAAAATTTGAATATTGAATTTAAACGTAGTACTTGACAATAAGAGCCAACGAGCTATAGCTAAATTGCCATTAGAGGGAAACTGAATATTTGAGTTTGAGAGAGGTTTCAAGTTCAAATCTGATCCCAACCGGGTTTTAATGTAGTGAATTTTTGGGCGACGAGTTTTCCCGGGAAATGGCGATAGTGGGCTTGGGCTATCAGCGTTGTTTGTGATCGCGGGCGCATGGGGTCACATACTCGCCTTTGGCCATTGGGTTACCTTGGATAACCAAACTTTTATTTCATTAGCCGTTCTAAAAAAGTACTTGACAATTTGAAAATTATATTATAACATATATTAAAACACATCATGATATCTACAATACATATAATATTTTTAGTTTTGAATTTAATTACAAAATTGCCATTTATGATGTGGATTGAAAAAAAAACATTATTTTGGATAAGACGGATAGAACTATTAAGAAGAAAAGTCAAAGTTACAAATAAATGATAAAATAATAATATAACATTTGTAATGTAATGAGTTGACGTGAACTCGTGCGTTGCGACGAGAATTTGATTGTTATTGCTCATTTGCTAAAATGAATATGACTTATTAGTTTAAACAGATTATTAAAATTATTAAAAAGGCGAAAACAAATTATGATTTTGTATGGTTAAAAAAATATCATAAAATGATTAATAAGTGTATAACTTTAAACCAAACGTATTAAATGAAACAGATTTTTTTTTTACTTTGTTTTGTCTCTCTTATGAGTAATGTTGAAATTTTATTGTCTAACACATGGTTTTTGACTTTGATTTGCTGCATTAGGCAGTCGGACGGGTTTTCAACAAATTTCCATTTTTTTATTCAAACAAAAAATTTTGGTCTTTTTTCAAACAAAAAAATTAAGATTTCTGAATATCCTTCCGAATGTTTGATTTACAAAAGTGATTTCGTTATGATTTTTTTCTTCTTCGCAATTGAAAATTTGTGTGATGCCCTGTTCTTCGCCTTTCTTGATCAAAATTCCCGGAATTGATTAATTTGGTTAAATCGACGATCAGGTTTGAGGCTCTTCAATTCGATGAGAGTCTTGCAAATGGAGCATATGAAACATTGCAAAATTTATCTTGGCTAACTAATAAAACAATTCACAGAGTTTGAATTCCATATATATTTGAATTGATTCTTGTGAAATTGTTTGACAGAGTTTACAAAAAGAGATTCACATATTTGTTTATGTTACTATGTCTCATCGTCGGAAATAATATTCTAAAATTTAGTTTGCTAAATAGGATGAACTCGGTAGTTTTAATACCATTGTCACACAATTTAAACGAGAAACCAAGTTTGATTTCGGTTAATTTATTTTCGAATTGATGTGCTTGGGCGATCCCATGTGAAGGTCGATGTTAAAGATATAGTTACAGTTGCGGTTTTGGTTGCATTATGGCCATCGGAGATCTTGCCGGAAGTCGCAACAATGGAAGAAGTTTAAAGTGGCAGAAAGGGTGATGGGTAATTAAGTTATTCTAATCGGTTTATTGACTCGTGTGTTTTTGTTAAGTACACATAGGGATGTATGTATAAATATTGGTACACTACCCGTACCCATACCCGTACCGGTATCGAAAATACTGGTACCGAATTTGATCTAAACTGGGTACCAAATACCGTACCAAATATATAGGTACAGTACGAGTACGGGTACTGGTACGGGTATTTTCGGTACAGTACCCGCTTTGGTACCATTTTTTTATTTAGTTTTTGAGCACTTGTACGAGTACTAAATAGGTAAAATTGACATGAGTACAAATATACTACGAGTACCAAATAGATAAAATTGGTACGAGTACCAATACGATACGGGTACCATATAGGTAAAATCAATACGAGTACTATAAATACCATAATACGAAATAAAACATAATACAAAAAAAAACTTTTAAAGGTCTACATAAAATTCGGTACCAGTATCCGTTTTTACCCGTACCAGTACCCGTACTAATACCGATACATATACCAAATACCTAAAATCGGTATGAGTACGGGTACGGTACGAGTATAGGTACGGGTATTTAGGAAAAAAAGCCCATCCCTAATAAATATACCTTGAATAGACACTATCATTCATAGAGTGACACACCCATAATCTAAATGACCCGATGTTTACATCAGTATACAAACTGCTTCACTCCTTTATTTTAATTCACGCCTAATGAAGCGAACTGTAAAGGTCATGACCGGTATTTGAATGTTATGTCGGTTCTTTATATTGTCTTCTCATTGATAATGTATGTTATAATGGGCATGTTTGGCTTAACTTATTTTCAACTTTTGGAAAAGTCCTTTTGGAAACAAAAAGTCAGGAAAACATGACTTTTGCCTTTAAGGACTTTTGGGCTAAAAAAGGAAAGGCAAACACCCAAAAAAAGGACTTTTGGGCATGTAAAAGGACTTTTTTCTTCAAAATAAGGAACCTCAAACATGCACAATATACAATATACAATATAATATAATTTGGTTTTATTTTATGGTTAATTTTCAAAGGGTGCGGCTATTAATTTTACGGTTGTGTCTCAAGTTAGTATTTGTTTGTACATATAATTTTTAAAAGGTGTGTTTGTTAATGTATTGTACATATAATAATTAAGCAAAGAGGTATGTATGTGTGGTTTTTTAAAAGTCGCAACTTTTCATTCTAGAGAGGCAACTCAAGTTGCTTTTTGTAGGGTTATATAATTTGACCCGTATCGTATTTTTATTACGTGATCAATCTGACTTGACTCGAATTGTCAAACTGACCCGAAAACTTTTATGTTCGATTTCATGAAATCAAAACATTTAAAACGGTTAATACTTTGGAGTATATTCCTTGACCGTTACTGTAATTTGCAACTTCCTACCGAGTTCCTACTAAGGGTGGGCGGGGCGTAATTCGGTGAAGCATGCGGGGAGGTCACTCACCGATTAGGGGGTACCGCCAACCTCACGGTGAGGTAGAGAGAGGGTGTGAATCCGGTGGGGAGGTGCCGAAGAGAGGGGGAGGAGAGAGAGAGGAGAGAGGGAGAGGGGACCAATCAAAAGCCTTCCTTTTTTTTATTTTTTATTTTTAAAAAAAAAAAAAAAAACCAACTCCCCTAATAGGGGAGTGCCGCCATCAAAAGAGGGTATTAAGGGAGTGTTAGAGGAGAGTTGACGTGGCATTTTATGGTTAGTTATGTGTAAGAGGGAGGACTCACCTAAAAGGTGAGCACCCCTTACACCCTAACATACATAGCTTGGGACTTACTAACTCCTACTGATCTCAGATTAATTACTACCTACCAACATCAGTAAGTGACTACACATTACTACCGGTTACCAGTGGTATTAACATTAACACTTCTATAATAATAGTTAATTACTGTTTTCGTCCCTGAGGTTTGTTAAAAATAACGGTTTCAGTCCATTAGTTTAAAAATTGCGATTTCAGTCCATTAGTTTCATTTTCGTAACCATTTCAGTCCACTAACTTAACTCCATCCATTCATTTTCGTACCGTTTCGAACCTGAATTAGTTAGTTAACTCAAAGTTAACAAAATAAATGGATGGAGTTAAGTTAGTGGACTGAAATGGTTATGAAAATGAAACTAATGGACTGAAATCGCAATTTTTAAACTAATGGACTGAAACCGTTATTTTTGACAAACCTCAGGGACGAAAACAGTAATTAACTCTATTTTTTTTTCATGTATTTAACATCACATTACTTTTGTGATTAATGGACACTTTTTTTTTGTTTTTTTTAACTATAAGCATTTTTATTTCATTCCAATCATCAGGGCAAATTACATAAGGATAGCAGGTAGACGAGCAACAAACTGCGCCGCCATCCCTTTCTGAATAGAAAACCCTAATCTACTAAAAACAAAGCCCCGCCCCTGAGGGGTCGAAAAGTTGCTATGGACCACACGCTGAACTCTAGACAAGAACCGAACTGCCTCCGGCGCCAAGGAGCCGAACGTGTCAAACGCCAAGGGGACAAAGGCATGCTGATTATCCTCACAAGCTTTCGCGTGCTTTTCCACCTTCTTTGACTCTGCTTTCAGTACCGCTTGCCCCGCCACAAACCCATTTTCCCGGAACCCGGCTAGTGGGGATACACCTGTGAGATCGACACAAGCATGTTTCCCGCCCTCCCAACCAAAAACTAGCACGTCAGCTGGGCGTAGGGTGGATCTCCCCTCCGACGTAAAGTAGCAAGTCAATAAAAGTATTGGTAGTAGTCAGTTTTGGCATCCTGTCATTTTCCCTGCTTGCATGAAATATGGAATAAAAGCTAACATAAGAATATGGAGGATCAAACAATTTTTCCGCTTTAAAAATCTTGTCATATAGATAGGTTATATAAATTGATTATACATAAAAGTACTAGAAAATATACACTAGAATAGTAGGCAAATATGGAACAAGCTGCGTCACAACCCGCTTTTAAATAAATTGTGCCATTATGGTCACATATTGTTGATGCGAACGTAAACCAGAAGACTTGAGCCATATGCATATTCTAGTAGATCTTCAATTCATTAGGTCGTGAGGACCAACCATGTTCTCTTAAATGTTTTCAAGTATTGTGAAATTGAATTCTTATACCAAATGGCTAGAGTATTGTTACCTAGGGTTGTGCATGGGTCGGTTTTGACCAAAAACCATAACCATAACCGCGATGTCGGTTATTGGATAACCATAACCATAACCGATCGGTTATGGTGGTTATGGTTATTCGATTTTGATGGTTATAGCGGGTCGATTATGGGTGGTTAACCGTGTATTTAGCTTAGCTAAAAATAGCTTAATTTTTTATTTAACATGGAATAATTTGTTATTGGATATTTGTATATATTAGTATATTACATAGTAGTAAAAAATATATATAATCTATAATATTAATACCAATTATTATCAAATATTAAAATAAAGTGATATGATACATTTTATAAATTCAAATAAATATTCAACCAAAACCACAAAATGATATGAAAAACCCATAAGTACTAAGAATCTTCAGTCAAAAATTAACATCAAATATTAAAAATTTATTACATGTCGGTTCGGTTCTGTTATGGTGGGTATGGAAAAAATGATAACCATAACCGACCCGCTACTTTCGGTTTTCAATAAAACTATTAACCGACCCACCGGTTTCTTATTTAGTTCGGTTTTGTTGATTAATTCAGTTATGGTTCGGTTAATTCGGTTTTTTGCACACCCTATTGTTACCAAACTAGTATCACAGGTGCTATGAAAAACTTTTGAAATTATGATTTATCGATAATTCATATGATTTGTGATTCAAATATGGCCCATCAATTATTAATCAACAGAAAGAAATTTGTACATCTGTAGTCCGCAGTCAAGTTTGAACTTATCATGGTCCAGGTTTCGATGTATAGTTTATAATGAAGGGTACATCATTTTTTCTACGACTTTACTCACATCAGTCTAAAGTTACTTCTAAATCTACGTTTTTTTTTTCATTAGACTAAAAACCTCAACGTAATGAAAAGAAACGTATAATAAAGTGAGGCCTATTTTGTGCACACCCTAAAACCGCGAATCTATCATTGATTATCATCAAGGATTTGATTTTATTCCATTATACGGAGACACCTATATAACATAAAGTAAAATAAAATAAAATAAATCGAGCTGAGCTAAGAAATGACCCACGTTCGCTCGGGCTTGGCTCGGCTACATATAGAGCTAGTTCGCCTTGGTTTCAAATCGAGCCACTTTAAGCGAGTTTTTTTAGACCTATTTTTTCGCGCGACTCCGAGTCTCAAGATTTTTGGACAGCTCTAGGATGAGCAGGAGAGTAATGTAGGGATTTATTGTAAATTTAGTTTATTCTATCTTTTAATATCTCTTTAATTTTTTACCTAATTTATACATTTCTTTTTATTTTTCTACCCAAAGTAAAATTAGATTACTCGTAGAATTAGAATCAGCAAAAATATGAGTAATTATTTTTTGTAAAAAAATAAAAAATTATGCAAATATTAAAAAAAAAATCTGCAAAAATTCTACAAAAACATTTGCGAAAAATCCACAAAAATTCTGCAAAAATATATTAAAAAATTCCACAATAATTCTACAAAGTTAAAAAAAATTTGCAAAAAATATTATAAAAAAACCATATAATCTACACTAGTTTGGGAAAAATTCCATTTCTTTTTCCGTTTTATTTTCTTTTTATACACTGAAATTGTCTAGGCCCCGTTTAAACTAAGCTAATAAAAAAATAAAACAATAAATTCACAAATTTACTCCCTAAGTTATATCGATTAAGTGATAGTAATCTGGTGGAAAGTTTGATATTTCAAACAAGTTTATTTAAACTCAAGCAATTTATAAAATAAAGTTATAAATTTCGAATTTCTTGGAATTCAAGTTCTGAGAAAAGATTCTAATTATTTAATTATTTCAATTTTATTAATAGAGATTATTTCTCCAATATTATGTACGTATAAGTAGTTTGGTTTTTTTATAGATATTAACCCCAAACGAACTACATAATGTGGACCATCAAATCCACCAACTATTATCCTATAGATTATATGGTTTTTTTTATAATATTTTTTTGCAGATTTTTTTTAAATTTGCAGAATTATTGAAGGATTTTTAATATATTTTTGCTGATTTTTTGTGGATTTTTCGTAGATTTTTTTAGAATTCTTGCATATTTTTTTTGAATATTTGCAGAATTTTTTATTTTTTTACAAAAAATAATTACTCATATTTTTGATGATTTTAATTTTATGAGTAATCTAATTTTACTTTGGGTAGAAAAATAAAAAGAAATGTATAAATTAGGTAAAAAATAAAAGAGACAGAGAAAAATAGCCAAATAGGTAAATATTTTTCAAAGTACCCAAATAGGTAAATATTTTTTGTATCTACACTAGTTTGGGAAAAAACTCGGAACAACAAGAGTTTTTTTTTTTTTTTTTTTTTTTTAGTAAGTGTAGAGATTATTAAATAAACAAGAGTCAAAGTGGATGATATGTTTGACCATAAATATAAAGGAATTAACTTCATGATTATGTTCATATTTACCAAGTGTAGAGAAAAAAGTGAAGACTTTTGTAGTATTTTTTTTTTTTGTAATATTTGCCCTTATGGGTATCAGTACTATTGTTTTCTCTGTATTATACAAGTCATAGTACTTGTAAAGGTTTAAACCACATTCTATCTGGTCAACGCTTAATCTAGCGAATCGTACAGTTTTCTTTATATTAGTTAACCGGTCCAAGTCTATGACTTGAATAGGATCCGTTAACATTCTAATTGGTTATTATACCATTCATTCCAGACTAAGGACGTCCAGTAAATTGCAACCTTACATGTTATTTTGTTTGAACGGCTGTGCTTATAATTATCTTTGGATTGTAAAGACTTAAGCCAGGTAAATACTCTTAACCTATTTTCCTTATATGGGCTTTGGGATACGGTAAATTATTACAACTTGGTTGGGTATGGGATCAATGACGGATTGTGTCTAAAAATCCAAATAACCCATTTTAATTCGTATTGCTTGATAACTTAAACATTGAGGGTTAACGCGACCATGTCCTAGATATCCTTGGCTCACTTAATTGCAAATGAGCACAACTAAAGCATGGGGTGTAGGCATACATCCGACATATTCTAATGCCTTGATAAAATATTTTTATACCCTTTTATGGGTTTACCCTTTTTATAGGATTAAAGTGGTGTTTCGGTTAATCATGTTATCGGAGTTTAGTTTCGGGCCCCATATGTATTGACAAGCATGTAGTACTGATAACAAGAGATATAGTTTGTCCTAAGTTATTTATAAAAATATGTGTATCATAGTGTACATAAAATGATTTTGAAATATTTTCGAAATGTGACGGTTATTTGTATTAACAAGTGTAAACTGACGTATCTTCAAAAAACTAAGCGCAGGTTGCAAAGAACATAAATAAGTTAGAAGCTAACTGTTTAAGTGGAATTTGCAACTCAATGCAAGAAGCCTAGTGGTCTTTATATAATCTTTTATTATTCGATCCGACTGTTGATCATTTATACCCTTTTGGTCTGTATAATATTAAACTTTTGGACATGTGTAATTTGTAATAATTATTTTATACTCCCAGGACTTCCGCTGTGTTATTGTGAATATCTATATCAATTTGTCACATATAAACCCCAAGTCTGGGCCCACCAGGAAATCAGGGTGTGACAAACATAAACTAGCATGCATCACATACGTGTCAACCCAAAGATTCCACTAGTGTAATCTCGTCGTCACAATGACAAAACCGTTTGTAGGATTACTTAACATAGACCCAACAATGGCGTTGTGCTACTCCTATAGCGCTATACATGTTAAGGTAGGATTGTACGAAGTTAATGACAAAGTATAGTGCATGAATGGCTTCTAGCATGCATGTAATTCTAAAGTATGAACATATAAAGCATGCATATCGGATTCTTTTGTATGAATAAAGTATTTGCATATGTGTGTTTGTGTGAGTTTTAATATGGTAATATATACTCACGGTTTGCGAAGTAATTCCACTTAGCGAGTTTGACGAGTCTTGAGTTTCGGAACACCGAAGTTACCCTAAGAGTGAAACGAAGGTGTTTAACGGATTGGATTCAGAATTTTAAGGGTTAACGTATATGAATATAAAGTAATGTACCATGAGAGTGGTCATGCAAAGAGGTAATATGAATTCTATCCATTTGACATCATTCTATGATTCACCAAAGCACAAAATCATCAAATTTGTTGATGATTTCAGTTGGTAATGAATATGAAAATAAGAACTTAAACATACTAATTCTACAAACAACCAAGTGAGCTAGCTAGATGCGTGCATCCTAAACATGGAAAGTGTTTGGGGATGTGATGTAGCCTTGTCCCTTTGTTGGAAATTGTTTGAGATTTAGTGGTATGAAGGTAATAAATCAACAAGTGAGGTTGTGGAACAAATTTGGAGAGCCAAAGCTTCCATGGTTCACATATTCACCAAAATACAAGTCTTTCAACATTTAAGGTTGTAAGCTTGGATGGTTCCAACATTTTGTGGGTCACTTGGGACCTTTAAAGTATAATTTTAGGGAGGTTTTTGAGCCTCGTTTCTTGTGGAAATCAACCACAACACAAACCCACAATGATGAGTTTAGTTGAGAGCAATGTGGGTGTAAGATTCCATATTGTTCTTTAGCATTATTTACAAGAAACAAAAAGATATATCAAAACAGAATTTTTATGCTACTTTGGACCTTAAATGTGGTGAGGTTCCACCTTCATTATCCATGGAAAACTTGTGGAAACTTTCCTAGAGGTTGTCCAACTAGTTTGAAAGAAGAAAAGTGACTGAAAACTCACTTAGAACACATGGATGTTTTTGCTCAAAATAGGAATTCTTGAGAGTTTTTGGATGTTTGGAGTGATTTTTAAAGTGTGTAAGGTTTGGGAGGCCTGTATATATAGTGGGGATTAGGGTTTGGGTTTAAAGAACGTTGGAAGGTGATTGAGGGTGAAAAGCGGTGGAGAAATGGACAAACCCGCGAGCTGAAAATAGTTGGCTGCGGGTTGCCTCTGTTGCGCCACGCGACAGGTGACTCGGTGTCTCCCGCATGGTGCAGGGGTTTGCATGTTGAAAATTGTTTGTTTTGTTTCACTTTTGGCCCGTGTACTTTGTAATTATGTTATTTTATGCCATAAATTGTATTTTAGTCAGTTTTTAGGTATTCAAAGAGTATCAAAGTATTGTATGAGTGTGATGCATGTATGATTAATATTTCTAAGTATTTCAAGTCTCGGTTTTTCATATAGCATGTATTCGATGATTGATTGCGTATAACACAAATATGTAACACATATATGTATAAAAATGAATTTCCATTATGATCAAGGCCTTGGATTACAGGATTGGAAATGAAATACGAACACGACACGATTACAGGTTTCTAAAATAGAAATACGATTACAACTTTCTTAATAAGGAAAGGACAGAAATGCGAAGCATTACAATCTCCCATACTTTAGGAAATTTCTCCCCGAAATTTATTCAAGAGGAAGACTTGGGATGAGATTGTATTTTGGTGGTTCGATACAAGTGATAATTGGTTAAAATGTTTGGCTAAGACCAGAAATTTTGATGCTTAGTGTCGAAGCAACGTTAATGTATTAACGTTTTAAAATTAATGGGTCAAAGTTTTGGCTAAATTGGTAATTTATGGTTCATTGGGCGTACGCGGATAAACTTGAACGGATAAGTGATGGAGAGGGAAAAACCCGAGCCTTAACATGTTTATCTTATGGTCTTTAATATGTTTTAGGTGATTATCTTGTTTGAATGTGATAACTATGAGAAATTTTGTTTTACAGGTTAATCGCTTAAATCAGTTGAATTAAAGTGCTCGGAGATGAAGTGGAACACCGAAGATGATAAGCATAGGAAAAGACATTGTTCGGGACTTGTTTCGCTTAGAAGTTAGCTTGGAAGCATGGGAGACGTAGAAGAATGAAGTTCGGGGTCCAAAGTGTCAATTGGGGAAAGTTGAGTTGTGAAGAAAAGGAGTGCAAGATGTCACACCCCGACCACGTAAAACAACAAATCGTGGCGGAAACATCGGGGAGTGTTGCAACAAAATCATTGTTTCATAACACATGGAAATTTGAAATTTTGCTTTATTGATTAAAAGAGTTACAATATCTTAACAGCAGAGAAACATAACATAATTAACTAGTCTTGCATCTTTTAATGTCACTAAGGCCCAAGTCCACCTAAGTGTATCTTGATCAATCCTATGCATCATTTCCTGAAACACATGTGAAAATAGGTACGTCAGCATAAAAATGCCTTTGAGATACATAGGTTTTATTGATTTAGGATTCATGACTTAAGAGTTTAGAAAAAGTTGTTTAACAAAAGTCAGTTATGATCCTTGAAAAATGTTTTTTTTTGTTTTATAAATCATTTGAAAGGAGATGATAAAGTAGATGAGATGTAAAAGAGTAATGTAAGGTTAAATGAATAACCAAGTAAAATGAGTTTGTATACAATAAGTTGTTTTGTAAAACAATGTCTTGTGAAAAATATGTCATTTGTGTAAAATGTACAAGTCCAAATTGAAATGATTTAGGTAACGCTACAATATGTAATATCATACAAGCACTTATATATAAGAAGTACCAGCGGCGTATCCACCATGCTTGTATCATACTACACACGTCTCGTTACTTAAATCACTTACCAAAACAAACCATCAATGTAAAAATGTTTATGTATAGTCAAATGTCAAATGTTTATGTAAAAACCATCAAATGTAAATCATGTAATGTGTAAGCAAATGTTATGTAGAGTGAATAAAAGCATTTATTGATTAAAAGCATTTATTCAACCCTATAAGAAAGTAATGTACAAAACAATGCATTTGATAAAATATAATCAAAAGTTATGTTTTGTAAGATAATGCATGCTTTACTGATACAACCATTTATGCGGTAATATTAAACGCCTACATCCAAGCCTTGAGACAGACGGATAACCTTAGAGTGAAGGTTATCAAAAGAAATGTTTTCAGATTCAGTCATTCCTTCCACCCAAACAAACCTAGGGTTTTAGGAACGAGATTTGTCAAGTCCTATGGTACCACTACCTACTACCGAGCGGCATGATCGGTGTTAATGAATGTAATTTAGTTCCGTTAAACAAACCAAATGATATACCAAATGTAAGCATGTTTTATGAAAATAATGTACCTAGTATGCTAAGTAAACATACAAGGTAGAGATGTAAACAATGTGTCCATATGTTACGAGAACATATGCAACAGAGATGCAGTGTAAAACAATGTACTAAGTATGCTAAGTTAACATACAAAGCAGAAAAGTCATGTAAATCAATGTGCTAGCATGCTCAGTCAATATACATAGCAAAAGAAAATGTAATGTAAATCAATGTGCTAGCATGCTAAGTAAGCATACATAGCAAAACATAATGAAATCATCTACTAATAGTGTACTAAGGAACATAGCAAGTATATGATATGAAAACTTGAAAAGCACGAAAGTAACAAGTAGGCACATGTGTTTCACCCCAAAACGTTTGAAAAACAGTAAAAGAGGGGACTATGTACTCACTTGAGGATGATTAGAAGTCTTGAACAACAACCAAGCAAAGCTAGAGGGATCACGGAAATAAACGGCACCCTATATAGATAACTACATAAATAACCGGACCTAAATCGGGAGATTGGATAGTATGAGGTTTCGTAAACCAAATGAGTATTGGAACTCATATGATATGGTTTAACAAAGCCTACATACTAAAATGAAACCTAACCTAAGTGCTTACGACCCGTTTAGGTAGCTTACGCTACTTTAACGCGTCGTTTGCATAAAACGCGTTCGGACCGCCTAACTAGTCCTATGATAAGTAAAATATGCCTTAACATGTCTAATTATGTTTCCTAATCAATTTAGATGTCAAAAATTATGTTACATATGCTTAAAATGAATTTTGATGCAAAAAGGGCATTTTGGTAATTTTCCTAAGGCATATATACTACCTATCATACAACTACTTAAACGAAGTGATCCTAAGATATAACCTCGGAAGGTTATTCCCTATACAACTATGGTCACCTAATGTGTTTGGTCGGATCCTAATGATCGACCAAACGGGTCGGGTTCGAAAGTATAAGCAATTGTTTAGATCGCTTACCTTTACGACCCTAGACAAGCACAAATCTAAAAGTGACGAGCTAAACATGTTAAAACATGTTTAACGAGGTTTAAAAACAGGTTTGGTATCAAGTGTAACAACTGCCACTAAAATCAATAGTTAGGACAATAATTAGTCAATAAGGAAACCCTAATTGAGACACCCAAGTAATTCTGCACTAGCCCTAAAAATTTTAGAATGATCGGAATCAGGATCAGGGCCCCTAAAACTCGAGGGGGGTAAACCCTAGGTTATAATTATCTAAAATAAAACGTTGCTTTGTTCCAATTGGTTGAAATCTTGAGTCACCAAAGCTAGTCCCGAGCCTAGGCAGCCTATATTTAGACTGCTTAGCTTACGGACCGTAAAGGGGCAGGCTTACGGTCCGTAAGGGAGTCCCAAAACTTGCTATAAATAGCCGACCTTGGCATTAGAACAGAAGTGTTAAAACGTTGCACAAACCTTCTGTGAGCGTTGAGTTATTTCCGAAATCAGTCTAAACACACACACACGATCACGAGGTGCTGCCGCAATCAGGGTAATAACTCGATCGCTATTACGATTCAACGTCCGATCGATTATAACTATCCAACGATTGTCCGAGTGCTGCTCAAATTGAGCTTGTACTTTGTTATTCATTGTGATTTCAACTTGAATGTTTAAGTGCTGTTCGAATTCGGACTATGCTCTGTCATTCGTTGTGAATCCATTGAATTGTTAAGTATCGCACTTGATAATAGTTGTGAGGGTTTAATCTCGTGAATTGACGTAACTGCTGAATTAGTTACTAATCCCGTTTGTGTGTGCATTGTTATTTAAATTAGGTTAAAAGGCTAATCAGTAAAGCTTATACTCTGCTCGTAAATCTGCATTGTGAGTCATTCCTCTTTTATAAACTCTTTTCTCACAGTTTGTGAGTCAACTGTTTTACAAAACTCTAAGTTATTTTTAAAGTTATAGTTACAGTGATTAAGTCTATGTAATCACCAAATTACAGCCGGTATGTGGGGTTTTGTATACATTACTTATTTCCCGTCACACTTGGACAAACGGGTGGCCAAGGGGTGATCTGACCACAGTCACAGACACCATTGGACAAATGGGCTAGCCAATGGATGGTCGAGTGACAAATACTGTGGGTAGTTGGATTGATATCAGAAACATTGTAATTCCCCTTAATACTGTAGATTATAACAAATGTGTCGTTTTCAGTAAACTGAATGATTCACTCAGTATTTCCATACTGACAAAACCTTTTTCAAACATGTTTCAGGTGATATGGTATGAGCAAAGAAAAGTGCCGTGGAGCACTCCCAGCTTAGAAAAGTGGCTCAATGTAAATAAATAAATGAACATGTTTTGAAAATAAAGATTTCCCTGAGAAATCACATTATTGTAAATTTCGGGGATTTATCCCTAAGTTATGAAACGGGCAGTTTAAATTATTGAAAGATCCTGTTTTGAAAAGACTTCCGCTGTCGCCTCAATTAAAATACCACGGGATTCCTGTCCCGCGGCTCCTGAAACGGGTCAAACCAGGTCGGGGGCCGTGACAGGAAAAGGTGGTATCAGAGCCACTGTTTTAAGCTTACTGATTAAGCTCACTATTTTAATTAGGAAAATTTTATTTGTCATTCTGTGAATATATGCTTATTAACTGATTAATTGTTAAAATAACAGTATGGGTAAACAAAAGATTTCTGCTATCTATCGCAAATTAGATAGTACACCTAAAGAACAGGGAACCTCTTCCTCCAAATCTCCCACCAATTTAGAAGAGGGAATCTTTGTTCGTAAGGAAAATTATGAAAACCCACTTACACCGGAGAAAAGGAATTCAATCCTTAGAAAAGGTCGAGAGAAAAAGAAACCCCAAACCAAGAGAGTGAGGTTTAACCCGGAAATTCAGGAAATTAACAGTAATCCAACAAGGGAAAATAACTTAGATGAAAAATGGGCAAATCTGTATCTGCTCGCTACTGTAGCAGAAAATGCAAATCTTTAAACTTTAAATCTAGAAATATTTACTTCCTAGTAAATAAATAAATAAGATCTGAGTGTGTTATGTTTGCTGTTATGTTGTATAAACTGGTATGCAATAAAAATGTTTATTTGTTAAGCTTTGTTCCAAAGTTTTAACTTAACATTTTGTGTATTTTGCATATATGCCGTACAACATGAATGAGATGTCGGAAGCATTTCAGAACCTCAACCTCTATCCTGTGCCAATTGAAGTCTCCCACAACTTCACTGGTTACATCGCTGACATAGAGGAACCGCTAGAATTCCAAGCTCCACCACTGGAAAAAGCAAAACCTAAAAAGAAGAGAAGATATGTAGGGTGGCGAAAGGTGCGCCGAAGGAAACCTAGGAGAATCCCTAAAATAGAAAATCCTGTGAGTGTGAGCAAGGGAAAAGAAATAGAAACCGGAGAAAGTTCCAAGCCAGCAGAAATAGGGATAGACCTAAAGCAAAAGGGAATAGAGATCGGAGAAAGCTCTAAACAGTCTGAGGAAATCACATTCCAGGACGAAATAGACCGCCTACTGGATAATTGTGATATTTTAGAGCCTATCAACGATAATCTTTTCTTTTATCCTGCTACAGCCCAATTCCCAATAAACCTAGGACCAGCTATTCCAGACCCACTAGTTCACACCCGACCATTAGGCCAAATGGAGGAATGGTGGACCAATGACTGGCAATTCCAAAATATAGTTAATAGTCCCTATAGTTTTCTCCCATAGTTTGATCCAGAACCTATCCCTAATCCGCCAATGAGCTATGAAAATTTAGCTGAACTACGTCAGTTTGGTGAAGAACTGATAGGCACCGGGAATAGGATCCGGGAAATGGGGGAGCAGATTTCTTGGAAGTACGACGAGAGGGAGCGTCGTTACTGAAACCGCCAGTGAACCAAAAGATAGGAGGGGTTTGGAGAAGTTTGTTTGTATTATAACTAAAATAGTAAAACTGATTCTGTAAAATGGGCAATAAAACACTGTAAGATAAAAAGTGTGTATTGAAGCAGGTATAATATATAAAACAAAACAGAAGTCGAGGCATCGACAATTTTGGCTATGCTTGCATGTTATACTGATCTATGTGTTTATCTGTGATTTTGTTATCAATAATTAGGCACTAATAATTTCTATTAATACTAAATTAGCAGATGGAAAACGCTAATAGTGAACCAGTTAATGAAGTAAATCAGTCTGAGCAAAATCAGGAAGATCAATATATAACTAGACAAGATATTGAACACTTTATTGCTCAAGGGATAGCCAATGCTATTCTAGAAATCGTGGCTGCTGTTCAGAAACCTGCCGAACCACAATTAATTCCTAGTAAACGTATTTCGGAAGATAACGGCAGTAACAACATAAATGGAGGCGGAAATCATGACGATCATGATCCGCAACAGGCCCCACTCCCTAAGAGAATGAAAGCTGCAACGCCTGGTTGCACTTACAAAGAATTTCTTGCCTCTAAACCCGCAGAATTTGCAGGTAATGAAGGGGCAACTGCAACACTGCGTTGGTTAGAGAAAACCGAGGCAGTAATTACAATAAGTAAATGTGCTGAAGAAGATCAAGTGATGTATGCATCAAACTTGTTCAAAGAAGGGGCGCTAGAATGGTGGAACACGGTGCTACAAGCAAAAGGAAGAAGGGTGGCCTATACGATGAATTGGGAAGAATTTAAGAGTCTTGTCGAAAGAAAATTCTGTCCCGAATACGAGAAGGAACAAATGGCAAATAAGTTCCTGAGTCATCGTATGTTAGGTGTAGACTGTCGACGGTATACTTCAACATTCTTCGAATATGCGAGAGTGGTACCTTCCCTGGCTTCGCCAGAACCGGTACTTATTTCCCGTTATATTTGGGGATTAATTGGAGAAATCCGTAACATCGTTAAAGCTGCGAGACTACGCTCGATTGACGATGCTGTGGAATTAGCTAATACCTTAACTGATGAACTAATCCGCACCAGAGAGGAAGATCGTAAGAAGGAATTGGCTCAGAAGATTACCCAAGGATTTCGCATGGGTAATAGTAACAATAAGTTCAAAAAGAGGGGAACAGGGCAATCCTCATCACCTCCTTTCTGCAGAAATTGCAAAAAGAAACACTATGGACAGTGCAATATATTTTGCAACTTCTCCAAGGCGAAAGGACATCGGGAAGAAGACTGCAGAAGGAAAACAAGAGTCTGTTATAATTGCAGAGAAACCGGACATTTCCAATCTGAATGTCCTAAGCTAGCTAAACCTGCAGACAGTAGAGCTAAAACGACTAAAGAAACTACTAAGAAAAATGCACGAGCATTCCAGCTGACCACTCAAGAAGCTGAACTCATTCCAGACGTGATAGCGGGTACGTTCTTAGTGCATAACGTCTATGCAAAAGTATTATTTGATTCTGGTACAAACCAAAGTTTCATTAATACTGCATTCTGTCAAGCTCTTAACTTACCCCTAAATACCCTTCGGCAAATCTTTACTGTTGAAACGGCAGATGGAAATTCTGTCAACATAGACAAGGTTTTGCAAGAAGCAAAGATAGAATTATTAGGTCATAAGTTTTCTGCAAACCTGTTACCTATGAATTTAGCCGGATTTGATGTGGTATTAGGAATGGATTGGTTAATAGCCAACCATGCTCGAATCCTGTGTGATAAGAATTCCGTAGAAATCCGTACTCCCACAGGAGAAGTAATTCTAATTACAAGAGATAGACCTCGAAAGCCACTGAAATTCATTTCAGTAATGAAAGTAGCTAGTTATTCAAGGAAACAAGAAATGGTGTATATGATTTCTGTAATCATTAACACTAAAAGTAAGGAACTCCAGGACATCCCTATAGTTTTAGAATACCCAGATGTTTTTCCAGAAGAATTACCTGGTTTACCACCTGATAGGGAAGTAGAGTTTAGAATTCATTTAATTCCAGGTACTGCACCAATAGCTAAGACACCTTATCGATTAGCACCTACTGAAATGCTAGAATTGAAAAAGCAATTAGATGAATTACTAAGCAAAGGATTCATACAACCTAGTTCATCCCCTTGGGGTGCACCAGTGTTGTTTATGAAAAAGAAAGATGGATCGATGAGAATGTGTATCGATTATAGGGAATTGAATAAGGTTACAATTAAGAACCGATACCCATTACCTAGGATTGATGATCTTTTTGATCAATTGCAAGGAGCTAGGTATTTCTCTAAGATAGATTTAAGATCTGGATATCACCAATTGAAAGTGCAAGAGGAGGACATACCTAAAACTGCTTTCAGAACTCGGTATGGTCATTATGAGTTTACAGTCATTCCCTTTGGATTAACAAATGCTCCAGCATCATTTATGGACATGATGAATAGAATCTGTAAACCATACTTGGATAAATTTGTAATCGTGTTCATTGACGATATACTCATTTATTCCAAAAGTCAGGAGGAACATTGTGAGCACTTGCATGCACTCTTAACTTTGTTAAGAAAGGAAAAGCTTTATGCCAAATTCTCGAAGTGCGAATTCTGGCTACAAGAAGTGCAATTTTTAGGTCATATGGTGAATTACGAAGGAATTCACGTAGATCCTGCTAAAATAGAAGCAATCACGAATTGGGAAGCTCCACGAACGGCTATGGAAGTTAGAAGTTTTCTAGGATTAGCTGGATATTATAGACGATTTATTAAAGATTTCTCTAGGATAGCTGTACCTTTAACTAAGCTAACCTGTAAAGCCGTTAAGTTTGAATGGGGATCTAGACAAGAGGAAGCTTTTAGGATTCTAAAGCACAAATTGACAAATGCTCCAATTTTAGCCTTACCCGAAGGAACTGAGGATTTTGAAGTATACTGTGATGCTTCAAAATTAGGATATGGATGTGTGTTGATGCAACGCAAAAAGGTAATTGCGTATGCCTCTAGGCAATTGAAAAAGCACGAAGAAAATTATACGACTCATGACCTAGAATTAGGAGCTATAATTTTTGCTCTTAAAATTTGGAGACATTATCTGTATGGAAGTAAGTTTACTATCTATACGGACCATAAGAGTTTAAGGTATATATTTGGGCAAAAAGAGTTAAATATGAGGCAAAGAAGGTGGATGGAAATCCTAAGTGATTACGACTGTGATATTCAATATCACGAAGGAAAGGCAAACGTAGTCGCAGACGCCTTAAGTCGTAAATATCATGAAAAGCAAAAGCGAGTCCGTGCTCTTAGGTTAAATCTACAATTAGATTTAATGGAACAAATAAAGGAAGTTCAGGGAACGGCAATCAAGGACGATGCCGAAGGAATGAAAGGTTACCTAAAGGAATTAGAACAAGGAAAAGATGGAATTTGGAGATTCCACAAGAAACGAATTTGGGTACCTAAGCAAGGAGAATTAAGAAATAAGATTTTAGAAGAATCTCATAAATTAGGTATACTGTACATCCAGGAAATAATAAGATGTACCAGGATTTAAGAAATAATTTTTGGTGGATAGGAATGAAAAAGGATATAGCCGAATACGTATCTAAGTGTCTAACCTGTTCACAAGTTAAAGCCGAACATCAGAAACCTTCAGGACTACTACAACAGTTAGAAATGCCTGTATGGAAATGGGAACTCATAACAATGGATTTTGTTACTAAGTTACCCAAAACCAGAAAAGGTAATGATGCTATTTGGGTAATTGTGGATCGATTAACCAAATCAGCTCATTTTCTACCAATGAAGGAAACCTTTAGCATGGAAAGGTTAGCCAAGTTGTATGTAGATGAAGTAGTATCCCTACATGGAGTCCCACTCTCCATTGTATCGGATAGAGATAGTCGTTTTACTTCCCGTTTCTGGACAAGTTTCCAAGAAGCAATGGGAACTCGACTCAATTTAAGTACTGCATATCATCCTCAAACGGACGGACAAAGTGAAAGGACGATACAAACCCTGGAAGACATGCTCCGAGCATGTGTAATTGACTTTGGTGGTAATTGGGATAGCCATTTACCATTAATTGAATTCTCCTATAACAATAGTTATCATTCGAGCATCGAAGCTGCTCCATTCGAATCACTGTATGGACGCAAGTGCAGAACTCCCGTTTGCTGGGCAGAGATAGGAGAAAGTCAGTTATCAGGTCCAGAGATTGTGCAAGAAACTACTGACAAAATATCGCAAATCAAGGAAAGACTGAAGACTGCTAGAGATCGTCAGAAGAGCTATGCAGACAATCGCCGCAAGCCGTTAGAATTCTAAGTCGGAAACAAAGTACTATTGAAAGTATCTCCTTGGAAAGGAGTAGTACGATTCGGTAAGAAAGGAAAACTGAGTCCCAGATATGTTGGACCATTTCCAGTGATCCAACGAATAGGACCAGTAGCTTATTGTTTACAACTACCAGAAGAGTTAACTGGAGTACATGATGTGTTTCATGTATCCAATCTCAAGAAATGTCTATCAGACGAATCCCTGGTAGTACCTCTTCAAGATATAGAGGTAAATGAAAAGCTGAAATTCGTAGAGAAACCCCTACAAATAGAAGATCGGAAGATTAAGTTTCTCAAACACAAACGACTAGTGCTAGTAAAAGTCAAATGGGAATCCAAGAGAGGACCAGAATATACTTGGGAACTGGAATCAGAGATGAAGCGAAAGTACCCTCATCTATTTCAGTAAATCTCGAGGACGATATTTTTCTTAAGGTGGGGAGGATGTAACAACTGCCACTAAAATCAATAGTTAGGACAATAATTAGTCAATAAGGAAACCCTAATTGAGACACCCAAGTAATTCTGCACTAGCCCTAAAAATTTTAGAATGATCGGAATCAGGATCAGGGCCCCTAAAACTCGAGGGGGGTAAACCCTAGTTGATAATTATCTAAAATAAAACGTTGCTTTGTTCCAATTGGTTGAAATCTTGAGTCACCAAAGCTAGTCCCGAGCCTAGGCAGCCTATATTTAGACTGCTTAGCTTACGGACCGTAAAGGGGCAGGCTTACGGTCCGTAAGGGAGTCCCAAAACTTGCTATAAATAGCCGACCTTGGCATTAGAACAGAAGTGTTAAAACGTTGCACAAACCTTCTGTGAACGTTGAGTTATTTCCGAAATCAGTCTAAACACACACACACGATCACGAGGTGCTGCCGCAATCAGGGTAATAACTCGATCGCTATTACGATTCAACGTCCGATCGATTATAACTATCCAACGATTGTCCGAGTGCTGCTCAAATTGAGCTTGTACTTTGTTATTCATTGTGATTTCAACTTGAATGTTTGAGTGCTGTTCGAATTCGGACTATGCTCTGTCATTCGTTGTGAATCCATTGAATTGTTAAGTATCGCACTTGATAATAGTTGTGAGGGTTTAATCTCGTGAATTGACGTAACTGCTGAATTAGTTACTAATCCCGTTTGTGTGTGCATTGTTATTTAAATTAGGTTAAAAGGCTAATCAGTAAAGCTTATACTCTGCTCGTAAATCTGCATTGTGAGTCATTCCTCTTTTATAAACTCTTTTCTCACAGTTTGTGAGTCAACTGTTTTACAAAACTCCAAGTTATTTTTAAAGTTATAGTTACAGTGATTAAGTCTATGTAATCACCAAATTACAGCCGGTATGTGGGGTTTTGTATACATTACTTATTTCCCGTCACACTTGGACAAACGGGTGGCCAAGGGGTGATCTGACCACAGTCACAGACACCATTGGACAAATGGGCTAGCCAATGGATGGTCGAGTGACAAATACTGTGGGTAGTTGGATTGATATCAGAAACATTGTAATTCCCCTTAATACTGTAGATTATAACAAATGTGTCGTTTTCAGTAAACTGAATGATTCACTCAGTATTTCCCCGCTGACAAAACCTTTTTCAAACATGTTTCAGGTGATATGGTATGAGCAAAGAAAAGTGCCGTGGAGCACTCCCAGCTTAGAAAAGTGGCTCAATGTAAATAAATAAATGAACATGTTTTGAAAATAAAGATTTCCCTGAGAAATCACATTATTGTAAATTTCCGGGATTTATCCCTAAGTTATGAAACGGGCAGTTTAAATTATTAAAAGATCCTGTTTTGAAAAGACTTCCGCTGTTGCCTAAATTAAAATACCACGGGATTCCTGTCCCGCGGCTCCTGAAACGGGTCAAACCAGGTCGGGGGCCGTGACATCAAGACAAAGGGTCTTGATACCCAAAAGTATTTTGGTTACAAAATACGCAAGAATACGCATTTTGGCCGAAACTACGACTCGTCACTGAGCCTAGATAACGTGGTAATCAGTAGGTATAGTCATTAGGGAATATAACCATCGTGATTACGCTCACGTTATGAAGTTCAAACGAACTTCGCATTAACCATAAACTGGTCAATGCAGAAAGTCAAACGCAGTTCGACTTTAACGCTAAAAACGAATAAAAAGAACGAAGGAATACTTACAAAGGGTCCCCGCAAGATTTGATCCGATTTACTCTCAGGTATGAAGCATACACTTCAACTTAGAGAGCAGAAATCAGAACAAATTGTGGGTTTGAAGTGAAATGGTTTGGTTATATATAGAGTTTGGAGGACCGTTAAGATCGTTCGACAAAGACCGTGCCTTAATCTCCACCGTACAGATGGGCCCATGGTTTTGTAAAATGATGGGTGTCCCAAATATGGCCCATAGACTCCAAAATACCAGTTGCAAGTGAAGAAATCAGTTGGAAACAGTTGGTGCAAGCTGTAACAGATTGTTTTCAGTGCTGGGAGATCCTCGCGGCCCGCGTAAGGGAACTGCGCTTGCTCACGCGGCCCGCCTGGGTTCAGATCAGGAAAGCAGGTTTCCAAAATGATAGTTTCAGTCCCTGTTGTGTTATAAACTCCATTCCGACATGTTTAAGGCCCGTTAAGCCAACTTTAAGGCCCTAAAATGATGCCTAAACATTTTTGACATGAAACATGCTCAAAAATATGCCAGATGTCGGTTCGTTTGGTCGTACGATCGCGTTATTCGCTTAATTACGACGGAAGTCGTAACGAACGCAAAAACGATCCAAATTAAGCGACGAATGGAATTTTCTTATGCCAAACACTAAAATAAAATATTTTAATGCTTACATAAATTTTTGGATGTCCGGATGTATTCAGAACGTAAGATATGCACGAAAATGCAAACTTATGCACTTTTTGACGCTTTTAGTCCCTGAATGACCAAAAGTTTATTTTGGCACACCGAACCCTCAAAGCCTATTTCTAAGCTATGTACAAGATATTTAGGGTATGTTTAACTTATGATCATGTTCCGGAGGGTCTGTTACAGTACAAATTGACATACTTTCGCAGTTTGTCGAATTTAGTCCCTGTAAGCGAATAAACCTGATTTCGGCACACCAAACCTTCAAAAACTTATTTCTAAGTTATGTAAAGGTTATTTAAGGTATGTTAAGCCTATGTCACTGTTCCGGAGTGTTTGTTGCATTAAACTGCTTATATTTACGCATTAGTGCACGTATAACCTTCCAGAAAGCGATTTAAAGCCCGAAATCGAACAAGAATTGATATGTGCAAATGATACACATATTTATACAAATCCCAATTATGAAATACAGTATTTCATTGGTTTGGTATTTGTTTGATGGTTGAAGTGACACAGGTGTCACAGTCTCCCCTACTTCAGGAAATTTTGTCCCGAAATTTATTTAGAGGAAACTTGTGAGAGCTTGAAACATGAAGTTGAAAAGATCAAACAACACTGGTTAGAGTCCTGAACTTCTAGTAGCTTTAAATAACATCATGTTTGCAATGTGAGAGGGACACTTACATACAAGTATATAAAGTGTTATTGGTGCGTCCACTGTACCTCTATTACATTGTTCACATTTCGTTATGGTTGCCACTATCGGTTCTTACACATAATAAGTCTTACCGTGGTTTTCGTGCACTGAACTTCTTAATTATATATGCATCCATAATTACGTAATTCCTTGTATAGTCACGCAGTGCATCTTATAATGTGTAGAGGAAGAAAACAATGAACGAGCCTGTGATGATTGTGACTAGACGATAGGGTCCTTTTTAATTAAATCAATAATGATTTAAATAGACTACCAAGGAGTCTGTTCAGCTATATCACCACATGTCATTCTTAACCAGATTTTGAATCAATCTTTTGACTTAGACCACTCAAAGGGTCTTTTTTGAATCATGGGATGGTACTATATAATCCAAGGGTCTTAACGATTTCGTAGAAGCCCATTAAGGATTTAAGGTAGTACCTTTTTGAATATCCTACTACGAATCCCTCATATGAAGATATGAAAGATTCTACGAGGATTTGGATAACGAATATCCAGAGTAAAAAAAAAAACACAAAAATGTATAAAAGAAAACACAAAATGCATAAACACATAGTTATATAACCACAAAATTGTTTATCTAGATATTTAATTTGTTCTTATTTTGTTAATTTGCTTTGTTAATTGCGCACATGTATTTAAAGCACACTAGGAATCCATTCCGTGGATTTCATTTGGTACTTTAAACATTATCGAGAATCTAACTATGAAGATAAAAAGATCTTAAAGAGAAAATTCGATTTCGATTATAAGGAACCGAAATGTTCGAATTAAGGTACACAAGGAATCCAATGAAAGATTCTTATTTGAATGATAATTATCCACAAGGATCTAATTGTAAAGATAAAAAGATCCCATATGGATTTTGGGAATTGAAAAGCGGGAGGCGTTTCAAAACCTTGCACTAGACGTGCTTTATGTCAAAACATGAGGTGAAATACTTATGAAGTTGAGGTGCTAGATTGTTGGGATTGAACCCTACCAGAGGAACAGATAATGAAAGCCAAAACCGGATCACAACAGTGGATTCAAAATAAGCAGCTGTTTACACTTGGCTTTCCCCTTGACAGTGGTAATCTAACAGCTGATAGATCTTAAGTACTGCTCACTATAACAACTGATGAACCAAACACTGATGAAACTCCAAAGACTGCTGAAGCCAAACACTGTCGCTCTATCTACTGTCGTTTCCTAAGTACTGTTGAAGACACAAGCACTGCCCATTCAAGGACTGATCACCTTTGAAGAAAGCACTGATGCTCAACATCAGTGCTCAGGCTACAACAACGGAACGTGAAGCAGTAGTTTTCTCTTGTTTTGTATTGTACTTATAATCAGTTGTTAAACATCAGTAGTTTGTATAGATCAGTGTTTATAGGTTGTTAGGTTGTTAGATGTCACTATCATGGTGACGTCAGCTGAGATGCCTCAGTGGTTTGGTTTGCCTATAAATGGAGCAATACCCTGTACTATTACATTTGATTGATTGAGTGGATTCTTCTTCTCCAGTCCAATCCTTTCATCTTGTGCAACCAACCTTGGAGTATCAGGCTGAGGGGGAGCTTAGTTCTGTAAGCATGCTTGTAATCATTTGCTTTGTAATTGAATCATTCAACTTAATGAGAAGCATTTGTTTATCAAACTATTTTCACTTAGACTGTGCTTACAAAGTTTGTCTTCATTTCCGCTGCACTTAATCTTATTTTATATTCATTGATTTATCAAATTTATACAAACAAGCACAATCATGACAACATCCGATCCTAACAATTGGTATCAGAGCTCGGACAGTCAAATTCGATCTAACAATCAATTTGACATAACAGTTTAGCTCAAAATTCATTGGTACTAAGGTTGATTGTATTTAGTTGAAAAACAGAGCAACGAGAAGTCATGTTCAAAATGATGAATCAGATACTCTGTAAAGCAACCAAGAAGTCATAAGATTCACAAATTTCAAACAACAAGTGATGTCATGCTCAAATCACTCATAGTTTTCAGATCTGAAAACATGTCTGGTAACTATGGTATGACTATCTTCATTCAAAATTGATTTCAACTGTTGTTATGGAATTTGTGATGATTTTATCATGTTTTTATGCTAAAGTATGAACCTCAGATTAACAAAACCTATGTTCATATAAACATTGGTGTTTTGCTAACTTAGAAAGAGGAAAATAAAACTTTAGTCATGAGATCTTATGTGTTAGAAGGCAGGTTGAGAATCCTCAAAAGGACTAAATCAACCCTGTCAAAACACATTAAGAAAATCAGGGGTCAAAAACAGTCCAAATCATAAGTAATGTGAGATTTGGTAATAAAACATGTTCACATGAGGCCAGCAATCAATTAACAAAAAAATGATCCTCATCAGTGGTCATTATGATGTGATCATAAGCCTTTTTGGAAGCTACCAGATCCTTTTGATGTTGTTTTCAAAATAACCTTTATTTTTAGAAAGGTGTTTTTCTCAAATAAAACCGGATACATTATTCATTTAAAAAAAATAAGAATATATTTTGTTCTTTTACTCGTTTTTGATAGTAAAAGTTTTCTCTCCGTTCAGGAAGTAATTTCCTTATTTTTGTGTGAAATTACTTTTCTTAAAATTGATCAAAAGGAGGTGGTGCACATGTTATGGTCGTATTATGTTCAAGATTGTCAAAAATTGATTGCAAATTGATTCAAACTACTGAGATACACATGCTCTAGTTCAAATAATTAGATACAAAATGTGTAGCCTTAGTAAAGAAGATTTCATCATCTGAGATGCTAAACCACTGTCAGGAATTATGTACATGTGGTACACCTAGAATGTAATTTCCTAGAAAAACTGCTGACGAATTAAACTTGATAATCTACATCTAAAATGTAGCTAAGTATAGCATTCCTGCAGAATAACAGATGTTGGACATGATATTGAGCTCACACAAGACAAAATCAATCCCCACATCTGAACAAGCAGATGCTAAAATTATTTGTCAAAAGTTGAAACACTGCTGCACTAACAGTTGTTATACTAATGGTCTTCATTTTGTTTTCTACCACTGTTTTTCCTTAAACTACTGATTGTGCCTCAAACATCTGCTCTCCAATGTCTGTCCACTGCTGAAAGTCAACCTCTGTTCTCTCACTTTCCTGCTATGCACTGTTGTTCAAAATCAGTGTTTTATCCACTGATATGCTATCCACTGATGTAGTAAAAGCATCCACTGATTGTAAAAATTACCCATTGCTTCATTTATTACCGTTGTAACCACTGATGTTTGTTTCATCAGTGGCCCCCAAAACAACTGTCCTCCATTATTTACTCTTCCATCTGGGGTTGACACGTGGTCAGTTTTTAGTCGTCAGATCATTATAACCGCTGCCACGTCAGTATTTCCTTTTTTCCTAAATAAAACCCTGATCAAAACCCCAAACAGGGTTTCACTGTCGAATTGAATTCCAAACATTCTCTTCACAAAGCAGTTTCCCACTCATAACTCCCAAAACATTCTTCGATCTTCTTCATAAAAAATGACGAAAGCAAAATCGAAATCAAAATCAAAATCATCTTCTTCCCTTACTCCCGCAGACGCCACTCAAATGGCCGCTAAACCCACTGAAATTCGTTACAAATCCTCTCACAACTATTTGGGTATACTCACAAAACCCACAACCGACAACACCTTCGACTCCATCATTGACACCTTATCTGCATCAAAGTATAAAACTTTGTTAACAGCAGATGCTCCCATTTATCTACAAACCCAGAGAGAGTTCTGGAATAATGCTACCCTTGAAAAACAAGGAGACACTGTCACAGCCATCAACTCTTCGATACAGGGTAAAAAGATTCAAATCTCTCCACAATCTATTTCAGAAGTCTTCAAACTCAATGATCTGAAAGGTAAAACCTCTTTTTCTAAAACTGAGTTGAAAAAGGATTTCATGAATAAGGGTTATGCAGAGCAACCAAAAAGGGATACCTTACAAAAAGGTTTCTTCCCTTCTGCACCAATGTTTTTATTTCACACTCTATTGATGTGTGTTTCTAATAAAACAACTTCTTTTAATGAAATACCATCAAAAATTCAATGCCTGGGAGATGCAATTTTAAATAATGAAAATTTTAATTATTCCCAGGAGATTTTTGATGATTTAGTAAAAAATGTTGATAGCAAAACATTTCTGCTCTTTCCAAGGGTTTTAAGCTATTACTTCAAACAAAAGTTTGTAAAAGAAGATGCAGAATTGCCCAAACAAGGTGCTCATTTTAAAATAAACTGTTTAACGCCTGAAACATTCTCTAGAATGTTGGCACCTATAAAAACAAAAGCAGAGGTACCTGAGTAGAATTTAGCAGATGAAACTGCTCCTAAGGTATCGGCTGCTGAGCCCACTGCTCCAGGTGATCAAAGCAGCACACCCACTGTTTTGAAACCCACACCTGCCACGTCAAAAAGAACAAAAAGAAAACATCTAGAAAGCCCCCCAAAACCAAAACAAAGGCACCTCTGGAAGATGAGATCCCAGAGCAAATGCCCGTGACAACACAAATGTCACCAATAACCACTGCTGCTACTTCCTCACAGCAGTTGGAAGAAAGATCTCCACCCTTACCTCAAACTCCTCCTACATCCTCACAAAAGGATCAGGTTGTAAACACAGGTACCCCACAATATGAAGCTCTGGACCCACTCGGTTCCATCTTCCACAGTCCTGATCCCAAGGACATGTCTCTTTCAACTCCTTTACCCTCACCCCCTACATTACCACCATCCATAATACCCTTGTTGCATACAGTTGGTATTACTCAGACACAAACCAGTTCCTCTCAAACACCTATCATCGAGAGTATACTCCCACAAGTGACTGGGTCTGATGTTGATATCTCTGTTATCCCAGCAACAACTGAGGAGGTTACACTGCAGGAGTTACAAGTAACTCCCGTCAGTAGTTCAAGTGGAGCAGCCACTACAAATTTTGAACCTACTGGTTTACATTTGGACAGTGGTTACATTCATAAGACTCCCTTGAAGGCAATTTCTTCAATAGCACCAATGAGAACCACCAGTGAGCTTATTTTAACCACTGGCAACATCAAAAGGTTATCAAGTGCTGAAGAAAGAAGTCCCCAGTACCAAGAACAAGGGGCATCAATGAATGATTTTTGGGATTCAGTCCCTAAGTCACACATTGGTAAAACCACTGCTGGTGGGGATTCAGATGATCCCATTAACTTGGGTGATGATTCAAAATATCAGGAATTGATGGGCAGAGTTGAAAACCTGGAAACCTCAGTTGCTGAAATAAAGGATATGGTGCAGCAGCTGTTAAAAGCTCAGAAAGCCCAATCCACTGCTGCTCCAGCTCAAGCACCTGCACAACCGGCACCTGCTGCAAATGAGTTATGGAACATGTTCCAACCACTGCTGGAAAGACAAAAGCAGATGGCTGATCAGCAGCACGCTATACATGTACAAAAGCTGACAAACATGGTGGAGTCAAGATTTAAAGATACTTAGGCAGATATTAAAGCTATCAAGGCCCATATCCAAAGTGCCTCTGGAAAAGTTCCTCCCACTATCCTCTTCATGAATGAAGCCTTCCCAAATAATGCCCAAAAGGGGGAGAAGATCAAGTGGCAGAAGAAAGGAATTGATGATGGCATCTATATTGAGCCAGAAAATAGCCAAACCAAAGCTGCTGTATCAACACACACCACATCACCACACACCACCACAACCACTGCTCCACCATCATCTGTGATCACATCACCAACAACAAATTCACCATAAAAAACAGCCACCCCATCATCACCTCCTGCCAAAAAGTAGAAGACAACAGATGTTACAACATCTATTGTAATGACAACAGTGGTTGAAACACCAGTTGTTCCAACTACTGTTAGTCAGTCACTCATCACCACTCAAACCCCTGCCATCACAACCCCTGCTCAAAAGCAGAAGACATCTGCTGACATATCAGTAGTTGTAATGACAACAGCAGTTGAAACACCAGTTCTTTCAACCACTGTTAGTCAACCATCCACCACTGCTCTCACCATTCTCACATCACAACCAGCAAAGCTCTACACCAGAAAAAGAAAACTTACTCAGGCAAATGAGGACAAATATGATCCCATTGCTGCAAAATATCCGTTGGAACTAGAAGCTATAAAAAATGAGATGAGGCAATTCTACACTGATGATGATCCTTCAAATAGAAGATTTCCTTCACTCGTTGGCTTCATAGTCCCAGAAGACATGGATGAATACCTTGAGCTCAAAGCAAGACAGGCTAAGATAAGAGCCAAGGTTGAATGTGAAGGTCAAAGTGATGAAGCCATTGCTGAAAGATTGGAATTTCTGCTCACAAAAGTCAAACAGATAAAAGATTTTTCACAAGAGCTGAGCAAAGAAAAGGCAGGTCAATTAAAAGAGATGAGAAGAAAACTTCTTGCATACGTCATGCAAGAAAAATTTTATCCTGCTGAAAGAAACCAATTTGAAGAATGGCTGTTGGACCCAGTATGGCCTTAACAACTTCTTTTTACGTAATATGACAAGTGATTTCAGTATATGTGAAAAAGATGTGCGGAAATGGAAATCAGACTTTCAAGAAACAAGACCTACAGAATTATCAAGTTTATATCACTTTGAAACAAATTAGTTTAACAAGGTGATTGTAAGATTGTTATCTAATACAAATGAATCTTGATTTCTGTGGGTGAGAAGAGCAGTTGGAGTTTGAGTGTTTGTATGTGAATGCTAAGCTTCAAACTCAAGTATCTTCTGCCTCTCGAGCCTTCTATTTATAGACGGCTGTGGACATGAATAAACAATTGTTTATTCATGCAATAAGTCCTGCGTAAAGTAGCAATTTGACATATTTATTGAATCCATCGTTCAAGTTGCATTTGTAATCATGAAAACCAATAATGTCATGCTTCGGTCATGGGTGGCAGGATAGAGTTGTGATTTTAGACAAGTAGGTCTTTCATCAGAATTTCTGATAAGCCACTTCATCAGAAATTCTGGTGAACAAATCATCAGAAAGTTTGATGATCAGAATTCGTCAGAAACTGATGATATTTCATCAGAAATATCATCAGATCCATCAGAAACGACCTTCTTTGATAATCCAAATCAACTCTTTATCAACTTGAGATTCTTTGTAGTAGATACTTTCCTTTTCAGTTGTCCCAACTGTTTTTCTTCATCTTGCTGTGTTCTTCAGGACTGTTATCTTCTTTAGAGATCCAGTTGATTGAGATTTTCTTCAATACTTACAAATAAAGTTTCCTAACAGTTTCCCCCTAAGTATTGTAAGAAAATGAACTATCTCATGAATATAAAATTTCCAAATAGTGGAAACTTAATACTTGCAAAATTAAAACCAGTTGCTTAAAGTTTTTGAAAAACAAATTACATAAAAGATGAAAATAAATTTTTTTTTTTAATTCAGCTTCACTCTCTTATGCATATCTCCTTTCTTTATCTTCTTTTTTATAACAACCCTCGGTAAAACCGACACCTATCATAATAATTCCGACACCCTAATATATTTTTAAATATATCAATATGTCATTATATGTACCCCGTATGTGAAAACCGAGCCCCGAAAATAGATTATACTATATAAAATAAATAAAAACAAAAATTGTTAAGCTAAGGCGGGCCGCGTAGGGCCTCACCTCAAGCTCATGCGGGCCGCGCGAATGTGAAACCAGACTTCGCCAAAACCATAAGTTTAGGCGGGCCGCGTACAAGTTTGGTTAAGTCCATGCGGGCCGCGAGCCTCCTGAATTGTGGCATGACCCGGAGCCGCCACGTGTCATCATCGTGTCGAAGCTAGTAGGTGATCCGGACAAGCTACGCTTTGACCGCCTGTTGACGCGGGCCGCGTAAGGCCTAGCCTTACTTCACGCGGGCCGCGAGGATGTCCGATTTCACAACTATAAATAGGAGGCAACGGGAGTTCAGTCTGCTCGTTCAATTTTCGATTCTCAAATCACACTTTCTGTAGGGAGTTATTATAGCCGGGTATTATACCCCCTAAATTAGCGAGGTTCTGCTACGATGTAAGTATTATAACCCCTGGAGACGTATTAGATACGCTGCCCGATTGATCTAGGGTTCCGTAACGGCTGTCGTGATTCTGCCCGACGTAGTCGTTGGAATGCCGTCTCGGGGAGGGTATTACTAATGTTAAAATGGGTTATTATACTAACACACGTGCATTTGTGTAAATTATAGATATTCACCAGGAAATCATAAAGGAAAACCCTAGAATAGCAATGTGAGTAATCTCCTTTTTGTTAACAGTTTTTACAAAACCTTAAATATTTTACAAATGCAATTTAGCAGTGATTGAGTCTTTGTAATTCTACAATTACTGCCGGTATGTTGGGGTTTTGTATACAAAATTGGAGTAACGTTACCATTGGACGACGAGTTAGCCAATGTGTAATATGACCCTCAGTCAGACGTGACACTACTGAATGAGTAATTGGGTAGATGTAAACATTGTAATCGCCCTCAATACTGTTTAAATTAAATTATCAATACTTGATTAAACTGAGATTCATTCACCAGTATTTTCCACTGACAAAACCTTCTTAAAAACGCGTTTCAGGTAACAAAATGTGAAAGCCAAATAGAAGCCAGCTGGAGAGCACTGAAGGCTTGGAAAAGTGGCTATAAAAGTGACCTAAATAAAAGAAAGCGTTTATTTCAATAAAGTGGGATTTATCCCTGTAATTCAGTTTGTAATAAAAACTTGGGTTTTACCCATTTGTTTAATATTATAAAACGAGGTGGTTTACTCTGATTTAAATATTTCCTAACTACGGTCCTGATGAAAATTCCGCTGCCAAATAAATTAATAACGTGATACCACCGCAACTGGCTCACGGCCGCCCGTTCCCGGGCAATAGGGATCGGGGGTTGTGACAGGAGGTGGTATCAGAGCTATGCCACTGATTCAGCCACAGAAGTGTTCCGCTGACATCAAAATTCAAATTGTTAGGAAATAAATTACGGAAATACGTGCATAATTGTATTTACTTGTTATGTGTTATCTGACTATTTGTTAGTTTACAGTATGAGTGACCAAGGACTTTCTGACGCCTATCGTCAACTGTCCGGTTCGCCTAGGAGCGAAGGCACCTCCTCTTCTCAGCCTGCCCTCTCAGGGTATTCTGCTGACACAGAAGAAGGGATCTTTGTGTTTAAGGCTCAGTCTGAAGAGCCATTTCCTCAGAAAAAGAGGGGATGGTTCAGTAGGGGAGCGCACGAGCGTAGGAAAAGAATGAAAAAGTTGCAGGAACAGCGAGTGTTAGCCGCAGCAAAAAGAGAAACTGATGCTTATAATCAGGATATGCTCAATAGGGGTATTGCTAATATCCATATTTTAGCAACCACTGCTGCTGACCCAAACCTGGAACAAATGCTAGCACCACAACCACAAAATCCTGACCAACCCATGGAAGTAGAAGACCAGATAGAAATGCCTGATTTCAACCCGGAGGAGATACCTAGGATACCTGCACCTGATCCTCTAGACCCAAACAATTACGACCCCTGGTGGGACGATGTTAGGGACTACGTGCAACAAAACCCAATACAGGAAAATGTGCCAATGCCCAACTTAGGAGCTTACCCAGGGTTAGATCCTCAAGATCCCTACAACATTAGTGATGCATATGTTAGGGAAATTTTAGAGAATCCATACCCGTATCAGGCCCCTATGCCTCCATATCAGGAACCCGTACCTCAGTTTCCAAACCCAGTCCTAGAACCTGCACCCCCAATGAGTGCAGAAAATGTCCAGGAACTTAGGACTTTTGGGGAGGAAATTTTAGAAAGCAGTGATCGAATGCGACAGGTGGGAGAGCGTCTCGTCTGGAAGTACGACGAGCGCAATATGGATTTCTGGATGAATCCATATCAGTGAACGTGATGACAGGACGGTAGTAGTAATAATAATATAATAATATATGTGTGTATGTGTTAGAAAAAAAAAACTACGGATGCATACTATTAGTATTGTAGCTTTATATTTCAGTCGGTACTGTAAATTTTTATTTCTGCACTGGTGTGTATTGATGCATACTATATAAAAAAAAGAGTAAAAGTCGCAATGCTCGACGCTTTTGGTTAAAAAGTGCGTGTCATGTGATTGGCTATATATATAAATATTATTTGTGATATTAATATTTGGTAAATGTCTAAAATTCAGATGGCCGACGAGGGAAATCAAGATAATCTGAATAACGATAACCAGAGTAACAATAACGTGGTTAATGAGAATTCGGACAATAATAACAACGGAAACCAAATGGATAATAGTGCCGTTCAGCATATTGTGGCACAGGGAATTATAGATGCGATGCCATTTATTATTCAAACAGTTCAAGAAGCGAATAATAAAAGTAAGCATAGCAGTAAGCGACCAACTGAACCAGAAAACAGCGTGAACAATGGACTTATACTTCAAGCGCCCGTTCCCAAAAGAAGAAGAACCATGCCACATGGTTGTTCTTACAAAGAATTCTGGTCCTGCAAACCAATAGAATTCTCGGGCAATGAAGGACCCATTGCAGCTTTACGCTGGATAGAGAAAACTGAGGCAGTTCTGAAAATAAGCAAGTGTGCTGAAGAAGATAAAATAATGTTTGCTTCAAATCTGTTTAAAAATGCAGCCTTAGAATGGTGGAACACTATCCTCCAATCCAGAGGAAGTGATAGGGTTTATAATATGGAATGGGAAGAATTCAAGAACATGGTAGAAAGGAAATTCTGCCCTCCCAATGAAAAAGAACAGATAGCAAATAAGTTCCTAAATCTTAGAATGACCGGGGTAGACAGTAAAGGTTACACTACCACATTCTTTGAATATGCTAGGATGGTACCAACCCTTGCATCACCTGAACCAGTGTTAATCTCCCGTTACATCTGGGGATTAATTGGAGAAATTAGGCATGTAGTCAAGGCAGCTAGACCTCAAACCATAGAAGAAGCTGTAGAACTAGCCAATACCTTGACCGATGAACTAGTAAGAACTAGGGAAGAAGATCAGAGGAGAAACTTAACCCAAAGGCTTACTCAAGAATTCCGTTCTAGGACTTTCAACCGTAGGAATGTAGGTTCTACATCTGCACCTTATTGCAAGTATTGCAAAAGGAAGCATTCTGGAAAATGCTCCATATATTGCAATTTTTTGCAAAATCTCAGGTCACAAGGAAGAAGATTGCAGGAAGAAAGCTAATAGCAGGGTATGCTTTAACTGTGGGGAACCAGGTCATATCAAGACAAACTGCCCAAAATTGACCCCAGCTGCAAATAACAAGAACCCTAGAAATGCTAGAGCATTTGTTTTGACTACAGACGAAGCCAAGATGATCCCAGACGTCATTGCTGGTACGTTTTTAGTTAATGATATTTTTGCTAAAGTATTATTTGACTCTGGTGCAAACCAAAGTTTTATTAATACTTCATTTTGCAAACTCCTAAATAAATCATTAACTAAACTACCACAAGAATGTCTAGTAGAAACCGCAAATGGAGAAACTGTTAGGATTTCTGAAATCTTGCAGGGAGCAGGAATAGAAATTTTTAATCAAAAGTTTATTGCAAACCTTTACCCAATGAATCTGGCTGGATTTGATGTAGTGTTAGGAATGGATTGGTTAATAGCCAATAAAGCCAGTATTTTATGTGATCAAAAGACAATTCAATTAAAATCACCAAGAGGTGAAAAGATCTCAATTAAAGGAGATAAACCCTTTAGATCCACTAAATTCATCTCTGTGATGAAAACTGCAAGTTGTATAAGAAAAGGATCTATAGTGTATTTGATTTCTATAATCACTAACACTAAGGGAAAAGAATTAAAAGATATCCCAGTAGTATCCCAATTTTCAGATGTCTTTCCAGAAGAATTGCCAGGATTACCACCAGACAGAGAAGTCGAATTCAGAATCCATCTGCTACCAGGAACAGCACCAATTGCCAAAGCACCTTACCGTTTGGCACCCGCTGAAATGCAAGAACTGAAGAAACAATTAGATGAATTGTTGGAAAAAGGATTCATACAGCCAAGTTCATCGCCATGGGGAGCACCGATATTGTTTGTCAAAAAGAAGGATGGATCAATGCGTATGTGCATTGACTACCGTGAATTGAACAAAGTCACGATTAAGAATCGGTACCCATTACCAAGAATCGATGATTTGTTTGATCAACTTCAAGGAGCTCGATTTTTCTCTAAAATCGATTTAAGATCAGGATATCATCAATTAAAAGTACAGGAAGAGGATATTCCTAAAACCGCTTTCAGAACAAGGTATGGTCATTATGAATTTACTGTCATGCCATTTGGTTTAACCAATGCCCCAGCCGCATTTATGGACATGATGAACCGAATATGTAAGCCATATTTGGATAAATTCATAATTGTATTCATAGATGATATTCTAATTTACTCTAAAAGTAAAGAAGAGCATGCAAAGCACTTGCACTTACTTTTAAGTTTATTAAGAAAAGAAAAGCTTTATGCTAAGTTTTCAAAGTGTGAGTTTTGGTTAGAACAGGTACAATTTCTCGGACATTTAGTGAATCATGAAGGAATTCATGTAGATCCAACAAAGATCGAGGCAATTACTAAATGGAAAACCCCTGAGTCACCAACCGAGGTTAGAAGTTTCTTAGGATTGGCTGGTTATTATAGAAGATTTATTCGAGATTTTTCTAGGATAGCCATTCCTTTGACTAAGTTAACCTGTAAATCTGTTAAGTTTGAATGGGAACCAAAACAAGAAGAAGCCTTTAGAATCCTTAAGCAAAGATTAACTCATACACCCATACTAGCATTACCAGAAGGAACCGAAGACTTTGTAGTCTTTTGTGATGCTTCTAAGTTAGGTTATGGATGCGTATTGATGCAACGTCAAAAGGTTATAGCTTACGCCTCTAGACAGCTTAAGAGTCACGAAGAAAATTATTCAACCCATGATTTGGAATTAGGAGCTATAATTTTTGCCCTTAAGATTTGGAGACATTATCTTTATGGTAGTAAGTTTACCATATTCACAGATCATAAAAGTTTAAGATATGTCTTCGGGCAAAAAGAGTTGAAAATGCGACAAAGACGCTGGATGGAATTGCTTAGTGATTTTGACTGTGATATCCAGTATCATGCAGGAAAAGCCAATGTGGTGGCTGACGCCTTAAGTCGAAAATATTATGAAAATCCAAAAAGGGTACGTTCTCTTAAATTGAATCTGCAAGTAGATTTAAATGAACAAATTAGAGAAGCACAAGAATCAGTAATCAAGGAAGATACTGAAAAATTAAAAGGAATGATTAAGGAATTAGAACAAGGAACGGATGGAATTTGGAGATTCCATAAAAAGAGAACCTGGATACCTAAATTAGGAAATTTACGTCACCGTATATTAGAAGAAGCTCATAAATCTAAATATACGATGCATCCAGGAATTGATAAAATGTACCAGGATTTAAGGAAGAATTTCTGGTGGATAGGAATGAAAAAGGACATAGCAGCTTATGTTTCTAAATGTTTAACTTGCTCACAAGTTAAAGCTGAACACCAGAAACCCTCAGGTTTGTTACAGCAATTAGAAATGCCGGTCTGGAAATGGGAATTGATAACAATGGATTTTGTTACCAAACTACCCAAGACAAGAAAAGGTAATGATACAATCTGGGTGATTGTAGATAGGCTAACCAAATCAGCTCATTTCTTACCAATGAAAGAAACCTTTAGCATGGAACAATTAGCCAAATTGTATGTAAACGAAATCGTTTCTTTACATGGCATTCCTTTATCAATTGTTTCGGATAGAGATAGCCGTTTTACTTCTCATTTTTGGTCAAGTTTTCAAAGAGCAATGTGAACTAAGCTAAACCTAAGCCCCGCTTACCATCCTCAAACAGACGGACAAAGCGAAAGAACAATTCAGACGATGGAGGACATGCTTAGAGCTTGTGTAATTGATTTTGGAGGTAATTGGGACGAACACTTACCTTTGATAGAATTTTCTTATAATAACAGTTATCACACAAGTATCAATGCTGCACCATTCGAAGCACTTTATGGACGAAAGTGCAGAACCCCAGTCTGTTGGGCAGAAATTGGGGAAAATCAATTATCTGGACCCGAGATAGTACAAGAAACAACCGACAAAATTATTCAAGTCAAGGAACGACTAAAAGCAGCACGTGATCGACAGAAGAGTTATGCTAATAACAGACGCAAACCCTTAGAATTTCAAGTAGGAGATAAAGTATTATTAAAAGTTTCACCCTGGAAAGGAGTGGTAAGATTCATCAAAAGAGGAAAGCTAAGTCCCAGGTATATTGGACCTTTTAAAATTATCAGAAGAATAGGACCTGTAGCTTATCAGCTACAACTGCCAGAGGAGATGGCAGGAATACATGATGTATTTCATGTATCGAATCTCAAAAAGTGTTTAGCTGACGAATCACTCGTAGTACCTCTTAAGGATATAGAGGTAAATGAACAACTCAAGTTTGTGGAGAAGCCTCTGCAAATTGAAGATAGGAAAATTAAGAATCTCAAACATAAAAGACTAATTCTGGTCAAAGTGAAATGGGATTCCAAAAGAGGACCCGAGTACACGTGGGAACTTGAATCAGAAATGAAAAAGAAATATCCACACTTGTTCCAGTAGATCTCGAGGACGAGCTCTAAAACAAGGTGGGGAGGATATAACAACCCTCGGTAAAACCGACACCTATCATAATAATTCCGACACCCTAATATATTTTTAAATATATCAATATGTCATTATATGTACCCCGTATGTGAAAACCGAGCCCCGAAAATAGATTATACTATATAAAATAAATAAAAACAAAAATTGTTAAGCTAAGGCGGGCTGCATAGGGCCTCACCTCAAGCTCATGCGGGCCGCGCGAATGTGAAACCAGACTTCGCCAAAACCGTAAGTTTAGGCGGGCCGCGTACAAGTTTGGTTAAGTCCATGCGGGCCGCGAGCCTCCTGAATTGTGGCATGACCCGGAGCCGCCACGTGTCATCATCGTGTCGAAGCTAGTAGGTGATCCGGACAAGCTACGCTTTGACCGCCTGTTGACGCGGGCCGCGTAAGGCCTAGCCTTACTTCACGCGGGCCGCGAGGATGTCCGATTTCACAACTATAAATAGGAGGCAACGGGAGTTCAGTCTGCTCGTTCAATTTTCGATTCTCAAATCACACTTTCTGTAGGGAGTTATTATAGCCGGGTATTATACCCCCTAAATTAGCGAGGTTCTGCTACGATGTAAGTATTATAACCCCTGGAGACGTATTAGATACGCTGCCCGATTGATCTAGGGTTCCGTAACGGCTGTCGTGGTTCTGCCCGACGTAGTCGTTGGAATGCCGTCTCGGGGAGGGTATTACTAATGTTAAAATGGGTTATTATACTAACACACGTGCATTTGTGTAAATTATAGATATTCACCAGGAAATCATAAAGGAAAACCCTAGAATAGCAATGTGAGTAATCTCCTTTTTGTTAACAGTTTTTACAAAACCTTAAATATTTTACAAATGCAATTTAGCAGTGATTGAGTCTTTGTAATTCTACAATTACTGCCGGTATGTTGGGGTTTTGTATACAAAATTGGAGTAACGTTACCATTGGACGACGAGTTAGCCAATGTGTAATATGACCCTCAGTCAGACGTGACACTACTGAATGAGTAATTGGGTAGATGTAAACATTGTAATCGCCCTCAATACTGTTTAAATTAAATTATCAATACTTGATTAAACTGAGATTCATTCACCAGTATTTTCCACTGACAAAACCTTTTTAAAAACGCGTTTCAGGTAACAAAATGTGAAAGCCAAATAGAAGCCAGCTGGAGAGCACTGAAGGCTTGGAAAAGTGGCTATAAAAGTGACCTAAATAAAAGAAAGCGTTTATTTCAATAAAGTGGGATTTATCCCTGTAATTCAGTTTGTAATAAAAACTTGGGTTTTACCCATTTGTTTAATATTATAAAACGAGGTGGTTTACTCTGATTTAAATATTTCCTAACTACGGTCCTGATGAAAATTCCGCTGCCAAATAAATTAATAACGTGATACCACCGCAACTGGCTCACGGCCGCCCGTTCCCGGGCAATAGGGATCGGGGGTTGTGACATTTTTGTAGGAGATGTATTTGTTGCAGCTGTCATACATGTTGTTGTACCATTCTCTTGCTTGAATCCATTCTTCAATCATTTGCTCAATTTCTTTCCTGCTTCCTTCCAAGTTCTTTTCTATCTTCTGAAGATGTTCCTATCTTCTGTTCATGGTTTTTAAGATATACCTCAGGGTTTGATTTGAGTACTTACAGATGCCAACACTTCTGAACAGAGCTTTGTTATTGTCTTGATCTCTAAAGATTACACCATATTCTTGTTCTCCATCTTTGCTTGTCTGCATAATGATGTCTCCAGATCTTGCATCATCCAGTATTTCCGAGGGAACTTTTGTCTTAGGTGATCTAAAGTACACCTTTTTGTTGTGCACATGCTCATAATTGATGCATAGATCAAAGTCTGAAAAAGCCATTCTTTCAAATAGCAATATTCCAGCCTTTGATATGCCATTCAATGCCCTTCTAACCTCTTGGTTATTTTTCTTTTCCTTTTCATAGTTATCCTTCATGAATAGAATGTCCAAAGGATGCAACTGGTCAGCTAGTTCTTCATCAGTCACCTTCTGTTCATCCCCCTTTTCTCTTTGAAGTGTGTATCTGTTTTGTACAAACGTTCCTCCTATATCATCAGTTGCAACTTTCACTTCTTCTACCTTTAAAATTTTCTTCACCGGATTCTCATTGTGCTTGTGAATGCTGTATGGCCCTCTTTTCATTCTTTCTTCTCTTAAGCCCAGTCTGGTAGGAGATAGTGATCTTGGTATTTCATCTTCTTTTGTCAAGTAGTAGCTTACCAGATTGTATTCAGGAAATATCATTACATCTCTGGCAATTTCTTTGACCATGACAAACTTGGATTCTGAGATTTTTCTCTTAGCAATCTTTGACTTCGCCTCTGACTCACCTTTTTGTTCCCATTCCTTCATTGTTTGTATATTCATATATTTGCTTATTGCTGAGTCATCAGATATTGTTGGATTTGGAACAGCAGCCAGCATCTTCAAATTTGTAATGACTTGAGGTTTTGCAGCTGCTAATCTTTTCAGCATTTCTTCTTTTGGAATATTTGGAGGTGGTCCCATCACTGTGGTATCAGTTTTGTTGATTGGTGTGGTTGATGATTGTTGAGGAGTTGACTTTAAAGCCTTCTGATGTGAGCTTGAATCAGGAATTTGCTTCATGAGTTTTTGAGGACCCACTTTGACTAAACTTGCAACATTGAATTGCATTCTCTCCATTAGTTGTTGTGTTTCTCTCACAAGTTTTGAGTTGTTGGCCATGTTCTTCTGAGCTTGGTTGAATTCAGCTTGAGCTTTCTTCTGATTTTCAGCCCATTCTTTTGACAGCTTCTCAAGGGCATCTGTGATACTATTATTACTTGCCCTTAGAATGGCAATTTCTTCTTCCAAAACTTTATTTCTACTGCTTGACTGTCTTGACTCCATCATATTCACAACTTGTGTTTTGATCTTTTCTATTTCTGTGAGAATCATTTGAATTTCTGATGCAGAGATGTTGAGTTCTGGTGCTTTTTCTTTCATCTTCTGAAGGGACTTTAGTGCTTCAGTGTTATCATCAGTCTGTTTCTTTATTGCTTCCACTGATTCTGATAATATCTTCATTTCAGCCCTTTGACCTTGTATTTCTGACAACAACATATCAAGTTTTTCTTCCACTGGATTTCTTTTGCAGATTTTGTAAACTTTTTCCAACATTGTTTCCAGATTTTCTTGATTCATGGGTTTTTCATGGATATTTGGAACAACAGATGTTCCTGCTAACATACCAGCTGCAAACACATTTGCTGCTATTTTGGAAATGATAGGATCACTTTTTGCTTTACCAGAATTTGGTGCAGCTTTAAGTTTACCAGTATCATCTCCACCAGTGGTGAGTGACATACTCTCATCTTGGATTTCCTTATGTCCTTGAATCACGTCAAGATGTGATTCTCCATAAGTTTTTAAGATAAATATATTACCTTTTTCCAGATTTCCTTGATCAGTTTCCTGATCTCTATCTGTTGAGACCTCATACTCCTCCTCATTTTCTGATTCAGAGTTGAGATTACAAGCACTAGTAACCTCTTTATCAATTTCAGTTTCTTTATGTTCCAAGTTGTAAGAAACATTTACTGAACTTTCTGAGTTAGTTTGTTTTGAGTAAGTATCAACTAAAACAGTTCTTGAGAAAGATGTACCCGCGATATGAGATTCCTCATGATGTATTACTTCCGTTGTTTCAATTTCAGTGCCACCAAATTGAACTTCTTCATGAATTTTTCCAGCAATTTGTGATTTTGCATGATGTTCTTGTGCTGTCTCTTGTAGTATATCAAAATCTGGATGAATTCTTCCTTCATGAATTTGATCATTTTCAGCATCATTTGATGTGTTGGTAATCATCAGAATTCTTTCTCCTCCTGCTTCTTTTGATGATTTTGACTTTTGTTCTTCATCTCCTTCTAGTGATGAAGAGCATTTGAAAACTTCTCTGCTGGCTCTTTCTGTTGTGGAGTCTGATTTGGTTAGAAGAGTCTCATGCTGTATTCTGAACTGTGAATCTTGTGAAATGAAACGTAGCATGCTTTCTGGTAATATAGGAATATCTTTGTCAGATTCCCATCCATGATTAGAACTCCAGGCCTTCATTGTGTTTGATCTCCACGGATTTTCCAGAATTGGAATTTCCATTTCTCTTGCAGCAAATGTTTCAGAAATAAAAATAGAAATTAATCTTGGATATGGCAAATGTGAGATTATTTTTCCATTTTTGGTGATGATTAACCTTTTGATTAGGTTAAAAATTTCTAATCCATAATCAATTCTGAACCCAGTTATGAGTCCATACATGATTGTTAGAATAGCTTGATTAATCTGATCAGTTCCTCCAATTTTTGAAGTGAGACATTTGTTTAATACTTCCATCATCACTTGCCATATTGCTGGTAGTTCATTTCTTCTGATTGAACCAATTTTGTTGATCTTCTTATTCTTGTAACCAAGCTTAACAATAAAGCTTAATAGCTCTTTCCTGCTTGGTGCTTCAACATAGTTATCAAGAATGGGTAGTTCAAGCCATTCTCTTACCCTTGCAGGAGTTAATGTTACGGAAACATTTTCCCATACATGGGCAGAGAGTTGGTTTTCTTCGACTTCATCAAAGGTGTGAACAAATTGTTGTAGCAGTTTTTCTGGTACTTCTTTCTCTTTTGTTAGAGCTCCTATAATTGGACAGTTCATGAGATATTCTATCAGAAGTTGACATCTCACATGATATTCTGAATGCTCTGTATTCATTAGCAAATTGTTTTCCTTCATTGGCAAAAATTCATCGTCGTCAATGAAAGGTACATCATGTTGAACAATTGGGATGTTGAGGTTTACTTCGGCCATTTTTTTGAAGTTTGTGAATTAGGGTTTGAAATTTAGGGATTTTTGAGTGAGGAACAAAGTTTTGCTTTGGTTTGGAACTTGTGAGGTAGATATGATCCTTTTGAATTTTCTGCTAAGGGCTATATAGTGAAGATTTTTAGCAGAGTGTTGTGGGTTTATGGAGTTGACAGTATATGGATCGTGTCATGTAGTGGCGGTTAAAGGATCATTAATTGTCTTTTATACCGTTTGATCATGGGATGTCGGTTTTTGATTCATGATATAACCGTTAGATCGTGGGTATCAAGACTTTAATGATGATTAATCGTGTAATCGTGGTTGTGCCCTTTCAACTTGTTCTTTTTGTAGTTTCACTGAAGTGCTTCATCTGAATTTAGATTTGAAAATAAATATCGGTTGTATGACACCTTTCCTTTTTTGTGGACCCTACTCTTTTGAGGAGATCCAATTAGCTTTCTTCATCTTCATTTTTTTTAAGTCAAAATTCCATTTCTTTGATCGTCTTCCTCCCTTTCGATCAAATAAAGTCAACAGAAGTCAACAGAATTTGATATGTTTTTCCCCCTAAATTTGTCACCCTTTTTTTTTTTGGAAAAAAATTATTTCTGATGTTTTGTATCAAATTTTTCAGTTTGATCTGGTGAATTTGAATCAAATTCTGATGATTTGATGAAGTTTCTGATAAATTTTATCAGATTCTGATGATTTATTAAATCCTATCAGATTTCATTTGATTCTTACCAGATTTTCCTTGTTAGTAAAAAAATTTACTTATGTAGCAAGATTTAAAGCAAAACATGTAGCATTTTATATAAACATATATACTACATACCATCTACACATATAAGACCTATTTATGAGGGGTTTTAATCAATATCTATTCCATCTCCATATTCAATCTCAAGAAGTACCCATTGTTCGGTTACTAAACCAAAATTTTTATTTGTTGGTCTAAGTAAAGCTATGCTTGTATTTTGTTGAAGAATCAGCTCTGCTCTTTGATAACCAGCAGGAATTCCACCAAAGTCCAGTTGACTTGTGATTATCTTCATCAGAAAGCGCGGATACATCAAAATGGCCTGCTTGACCACATGTTGCTTGCAAAGTCTCTCATTAAATAATAAGAGAAGTTGTAAGGAACTTTCAATGTGACAGCTCGGCAAATTTCTAACAACTTATTAGATGCTTCATGATGATTTATGGTCTTCCTTAAGAAGCATGCACCCAGTTGAGTGATCAGAAACTGCCATGGTTTGATGAAGCCATTTTTGTTGATTGCTTTGGGATCATTTTCAGGATTGTACCCCATGTGCTCCAAAGTTTCTTCAATCTCATCTTCTGAGAACATCAGAACATTATTATCATCATTGAGTTAAAGAGCTGTTCTGATGGTATTTTCAGTTATTCTGATTGTTTGATTGAGAACTTTACTTTCAACATATATCCACCCTCTATCTTGACTTTCTGACAATTTTGCATTTTGCCAAAATGTTTGAAGGATTTTAGGGAATATTGTTATGTTGGCAGTGAGAGTATTTCCTAAGTTACTTGCCATAAGCATGTTTACCACAACTTGACATCCATCCTAGAGAGGACCCTCAAAACTGGTTCTGAGTCTGAGGTTGTGGTATGGATGTAAAAGAAGTGGGAAACGATCAGCTTGTATGGTAAGCATATTTTTTTTAAGTGAAGATCTTTATCTGTGAAGAAGGAAATGAAGAGATTTACTGAATTTCTACATGAAGGTGATTGTCTTTGCTTAATGTGGTAGACATATATAGTAAATTTAAGAACTGCCATAAGTGTTATCTACCCACTGAATCTTGTCTACCACAATCTTGGTTATTTTATTGTTTTATCAGGTGATCTTAAGAATAACCCAGATTGAACCCTTCTTCATTGAATGATTTAGGCGGCTATTTTTCAGTTTTCTATCATGATTGCCTACTGTTGTCATTTCAGTGTATTTAATGAAGAAAGTGAAAAAAAAACTCTACATCTATTAATAATTTCCAGAAAATTTTCTGTCATGTGACGTTTGCCAATGAGAATAAAATAAACAATAAACAAAAAGTTTAAATTATGAATTTGTCAATTTTGAGTTATGAATAAAGGTGATGAAATGTATGAACTTGTTCAAATAATCATTTCGACAATTTTGTTTTAAGAAGCTTTCTGATTTGTTACCAGAAATTCTGATAATTTGTTAGATTCTTCTGATGATGTATCAGATTTTCTTAAAAATTTATCAGATCTTCTGATGTTTTATCAGAAAAAGTACTTTTTCTTCTTATGTGTTTATTTAAACAAGTTATAAATCACGGAGAACTTTATCATAATTTTGACCATGATTTAGCAGAGTGTACCTTAAGCCTTTATAGGCTACTTTCTTCAATGGTCAGATGTTCCTTTCACTTATTTCATTTTCAAAAATTCACCATTTTACCCAGCTTTGAGACAAAGTTGCTGAGTAAGCTCCTATCTCCAGTCATGTGCTTGGAGCTTCCTGAGTCGCAGTACCAGATCTGCTGCACATGATGGTTCTGAAATAAAATGATTAGAGGGTTTTAGGTACCCAGGCATGCTTGGGTACACTTTCTGATGATATTCTGGTTCTATTATTTCTTCTAGATGACCTTTCATCAGAATTTCTGTTGAATGCTGAGCCGTTAACAGAATTTTTGTTTTTCGTTTGGAGATGGTGTTGAACAAGCTTCAGTATTTCAACACACATACAGGAATCATCAGAAATTTCTGATTTTCCTTCTTGTGATGGAATGAAGGGATAGTTTTGAAAAGATGAGTGAACTGCTTCTGGAGTTTTTACAAACTCTTGACTGCATTCACTTCTTTTTGGTTCAAAATTTGGCTGGTCAAAGGAGTATTCAGAACATGTTGATTTGCAAGTTTCAGAATCAGGTTCTGATGGGTATTTATCAGAAGTCTGTTGAGTAGCTTTTACAAAGACAATAGGTTTGTTATTGTTTGTTCTTACATAACCCAACCCTTCTCCTTTGTTCTTTGGAGTGGACTCTATGAAATTTATAAATTCTTTTGCTTCTTGAAAACCTCTTACATTAATTTCTTTATCATTGATTTTCTTGTAAAGATCTCTTCTTTCATTTTCATAGGACTCGATTTTAGCTCTTTGATCTAAACTTTGTTCTATTAGTAATTGGTTTTCAAGAATGATTTTATTCAAGGTCCTCTGCAACTCATCAGATTTTTTACCATCTGATTGATGTTTAACTTGCAAGTTTAAAAAATCTGACATGAGCTCATTTAGCTTGTGTTCAAGATCAAGATTGTCTAAACTTACCTGTTGTCCTGAAGTCTCTGGCATGTCATCAGAAAGTGCCATGAGACAGAAGTTAGCCATTTCTTCTTCTTCTTCATCAGAAGAATCATCAGATAGCCACGTATCTGTTCCAGCAATTAAGCTGACTTGCTGTTGTTGCTTCTTAGCTTCCTCAAGCTTCTTTTCATAGTAAGCAACATCTTTCAGCTTCTTGGTCTTACACTCAGATGCATAATGACCTTTTTGCTTGCACTTGTAACACATCACCTCAGCCTTTCCTTTATCCTTAGATCTAACATCTTCTTTAGATCTATCATCCATCCTCCTTCTATCACTCCTCTGGTACCTCTGGCCTCCTCCCCTCAACTTTTGCTCAAATGTTTTGGTGAGCAGTGCTGTTGCATCAGCAAAGGCTGAAAAATCTGATGATGAATCAGAAGTTTCAAAGGCCTGGCTGTTTAATGGTTGTGGATCATTGGAAGTTGTTTGTCTTTGTGAGTTGGAGATAAGAGCTAAAGATCCCCCTCTTTGAATGGTTTCTTCAAATATTTCTTCCTCTCTGGGGATCAAGATGCTATATAAGTCATGAAGACTCATGTTTCCTAGTTCTAAGGTTGAGGACAAAGTCATTGTGAGACTTCTCCATTCTCTAGGCAAAGCATCAAGAAATTTTATGTTTCTTTCATCATTTGATTTAGTTATTCCAAATTTCTTTAGCTTGTTTAAAAGTTTTGTGAATCTTTGATATGTGTCATTTAACTTTTCATTAGGTAAACTTTTAAACCTTTCATAGGATGAGACGTTGTTTGTTCTCTTGTTTCTTTTCATCCTTTCTCCTCCTTCACAAAGATTTTCCAACTGATCCCATATTTCCTTGGCTGATGCACAAGCATCAACTTGTGAAAATATGTCATTAGGGATGGCCATTATTAAGAGTGATTTTGCTCTTTCATCCCCAACCACCAGATCCTTGTCTTCCGCGCTCCAGTTTATTTCACTTTTGGGGGCACGGGAGGCAGGGATTGCTGGTGTTTGGTCAGTTGCAGGGATTGCTGGTGTTTGGTCAGTTGCTGGAATTGCTGGTATTTTAGTTATTGGTATATGTGGACCCCTTTCAATGGATCGAAACAGAGCTCGGTCATGACCATTAAGGAAATTGACCATCCTGATTTTCCATTGGGGGTATTCCTCCCTGACCAGAGTCGGAGGTTTTGACATAGAACCAATATTGAAAGCATTATTCCAGGTTTGAAAGCTGGCCATATTTAGAAAAAAGAAGAAGAGCGATTGATCGTTTGAAAATAATTTATTCAATCTGCTCTGATACCAATTGTTGGACCCAGTATGGCCTTAACAACTTCTTTTTACGTAATATGACAAGTGATTTCAGTATATGTGGAAAAGATGTGCGGAAATGGAAATCAGACTCTCAAGAAACAAGACCTACAGAATTATCAAGTTCATATCACTTTGAAACAAATTAGTTTAACAAGGTGATTGTAAGATTATTATCTAATACAAATGAATCTTGATTTCTGTGGGTGAGAAGAGCAGTTGGAGTTTGAGTGTTTGTATATGAATGCTAAGCTTCAAACTCAAGTATCTTCTGCCTCTCGAGCCTTCTATTTATAGACGGCTGTGGACATGAATAAACAATTGTTTATTCATGCAAATAGTCCTGCGTAAAGTAGCAATTTGACATATTCATTGAATCCATCGTTCAAGTTGCATTTGTATTCATGAAAACCAATAATGTCATGCTTCAGTCATGGGTGGCAGGATAGAGTTGTGATTTTAGACAAGTGGGTCTTTCATCAGAATTTCTGATAAGCCACTTCATCAGAAATTCTGGTGAACAAATCATCAGAAAGTTTGATGATCAGAATTTGTTAGAAACTGATGATATTTCATCAGAAATATCATCAGATCCATCAGAAACGACCTTCTCTGATAATCCAAATCAACTCTTTATCAACTTGAGATTCTTTGTAGTAGATACTTTCCTTTTCAGTTGTCCCAACTGTTTTTCTTCATCTTGCTGTGTTCTTCAGGACTGTTATCTTCTTTAGAAATCCAGTTGATTGAGATTTTCTTCAATACTTACAAATAAAGTTTCTTAACAATGGCCAATAGTGGCTTTAAAGCATGAGGCTGATAGGATTGATAGAATCAAGAACAATCCTAGAAAGAAGAAGAATGCTCCAAATTGGAGCGAATACAAAAAGCTCATCGCTGACCTAACAGCTGAGTACAAAAGAAAGAAACAGGAGCTGGTGGATGCAAAAGTGGACACTGCTAATGCCATATCAAAATGCTCAAAGCAGCATACTGATGAAGCCTATGAAAGGATGAAGAAAAGAAAGATAACTGTTTCAGGCACTTCAAAGAAGCGTGAACAAATGATGAAGCTTGAACAACAGATTGAAAACCTCCAAACACTATTCAAATCAGCAGATAATCCTATTCTTGTGTCAAACCAAGAAGAAGGAAAACTGCTGTCTAGTGAAGAGGTAAAAGAAAAGGAAGCTGAGTACTTCAAGGATACCATCATGAAAATGGGTCTAAAAGAAGAGACCTCAGCAAAACTTCAAAACCTCTTTAAGGAGGCATTAACCAAACCTGCATCACCAAACACTCCAACAGGCATGACAGACATTGAGAGGCAAGAGCTAATTGAAAGAGAGACTGCAGAAGATGTAGATGCAGCAAATAATGTTATTGAAAAGGACCTCAAACAAATGTCTGACAGCTTACATCTTTTCACAAGGCTAACATCTCCAAACTCATCAGGAAATAACTCTCTCCCAAGAAACCCGTCTGGATTAAAAGTACTAAAGTGGATGTCTGATCAAAAGACCCACGTACTGACCTTGTTCAGATCCAACGGCGAAGTGAAGTACATATCAAGGAAAGAAGCACTAGGCCTTAGTGTTGAAGATTTGCAGGATCTCCTTGAACTTACACTGTGTAGGGATGAAGATGACACAAGTTCCAAGGATTTTGAAGAAGAATTTAAAAGGCAAGCTAAGGAACTTCTGATGAGGAATAAAGGTCCAGAATAATGAAGGGTTTTGGCATTATCTGTTCCAGGGGGAAATTGTTGGGATTGAACCCTACCAGAGGAACAGATAATGAAAGCCAAAACTGGATTACAACAGTGGATTCAAAATAAGCAGCTGTTTACACTTGGCTTTCCCCTTAACAGTGGTAATCTAACAGCTGATAGATCTTAAGTACTGCTCACTATAACAACTGATGAACCAAACACTGATGAAACTCCAAAGACTGCTAAAGACAAACACTGTCGCTCTATCTACTGTCGTTTCCTAAGTACTGCTGAAGACACAAGCACTGCCCATTCAAGGACTGATCACCTTTGAAGAAAGCACTGATGCTCAACATCAGTGCTCAGGCTACAACATCGGAACGTGAAGCAGTAGTTTTCTCTTGTTTTGTATTGTACTTATAATAAGTTGTTAAACATCAGTAGTTTGTATAGATCAGTGTTTATAGGTTGTTAGGTTGTTAGATGTCACTATCATGCTGACATCAGCTAAGATGCCTCAGTGGTTTGGTTTGCCTATAAATGGAGCAGTACCCTGTACTGTTACATTTGATTGACTGAGTGGATTCTTCATCTCCAGTCCAATCCTTTCATCTTGTGCAACCAACCTTGGAGTATTAGGCTGAGGGGGAGCTTAGTTCTGTAAGCATGCTTGTAATCATTTGCTTCGTAATTGAATCATTCAACTTAATGAGAAGCATTTGTTTATCAAGCTATTTTCACTTAGATTGTGCTTACAAAGTTTGTCTTCATTTCCGCTGCACTTAATCTTATTTTATATTCATTGATTTGTCAAATTTATACAAACAAGCTGTCACACCCCCAAAATCCACCTGCGGAGTATCACCGCTTGGGAGCGTGACTGACCAGGATCAAGCCACCAATCATATTGAACATGCATTTAATATTAAGTAAAAGAAATGAAAACCATCCATTCAATACAAAAGGTGTTCAACAATAAATCGTTTCAAAGTGTAGCGGAAGCATAATAAATAACCAGTAATAGTTAACAGTTTAAGTGTCATAATAATTCAATGGAAAAGCCACGATCCTTGTCCACAACGACCCGCTTCTCCAGTGCAAGCTCCAAGTACCTAACGACCTGCAAGGCATGTAACAGAATGATCAACAAACTAGTTGAGCGAGTTCACAGAAAGTAAATGCGTAATAGTAAGTTCGTTTGTAACAGGTGGCTCTACTGGCCGATTGTACGTCCTACTGGTGGTGGTGTTCCACGTTACTTGTGGTGGTGTTCCACGTTTCCTGTGGTGGTGTTCCACGTTTCCTGTGGTGGTGTTCCACGTTTCCTGTGGTGGTGTTCCACGTTTCCTGTGGTGGTGTTCCACGTTTCCTGTGGTGGTGTTCCACGTTTCCTGTGGTGGTGTTCCACGTTTCCTGTGGTGGTGTTCCACGTTGTATAACCACTAGACTACTCGTAACTATAGGTATCCTTCACAACCGAGGATAGTAAAGTGGTAGTCTAGTCATAGTGTCAATAGAGTATCTAATCAACCTTTCAATCCCATTCCCAACACCCCGGGAATCCCATGCCTTGGTAAGAGTGTGAACTCACCTTGGTTTTGCTCGGTATGCTAGGTTATGCACTCACTAGTAATTAATCAAGTCCTATTGTATGCACGTATGACAAATCAGTTTACGTTCGCAATGATACGCAATATCATGTATCAATCATGTATCATATAACAGTTAACTCGTTCATGCTATTCACGTAATTCATACGAATATATATACAGGATCATGCATCTCACAAAACTCAGACAAGTCAGACAAGTATGGGGGGGGGGGGTCTCCCCTGTTCAAAACTCAGATAGCACATGAAATCGTACAATAACTCAGACTGTCATGATACACACACAAGCTCGGACCCTTGATACGTTCAATAAACTCGGGCCTAATGACATCATATTAAACTCGGACAAACATTAAACTCGGCCCATTCATAACATCAATAAACTCGGTCCAATACATAGCATAAATAAACTCGGACAAGCAATTGAGAATTATACTCGGACAAGCAATTGAGAATTATACTCGGACCAATAAGTTAAACATCATGTTCGGACCAATGAAGAACAATTAAACTCGGACCACTTAAGGGACATTTATACTCGGACAAGGTTGAAACATTAAACTCGGACCAAGTCCCTTGATTAAACTCGGACACAAGTCATCACATATACTCGGACCATTGCAAGCATAACAAACTCGGACAACACAACATTAATTAAACTCGGTCCAAGGATAGTTTAATTAAACTCGGACCACATGATCTAATTTAAACTCGGTCCATTATCATTCATTTATATTCGGACCATAACAATTCAATTATATTCGGACCTAATTAAACTCGGACCACATCAATTCTTTAAACTCAGACAATATCAAATCATGAATTTCAATACAGGGGACGATCAAATCAGTTACGTTCTCATACGATGCAAACCCTAACTCATGCATTTTCACACGAACTGATCAATTAACAATCATTCATTCATCACATCTAGCATCTTAAATCATCAAGAGAATCGATTATACGATTAACACATCATCAAAATCAGAATAATCATACTCAATTTAGTGTACAGAACCATCAAAATCAAGGCTAGGGTTTACAAGAATTCACAAGAATCAAGAATTGGAACAATCAAACAATCAACAATTAATCACAACAATGATTAAACAATTACCTTGTGATGATCCTAAAGAGAGCAATCAAGAGAGTAATCAAACTTGTGGTGCCTTGCCAATGATTTGGTGATGATTGCTAGGAGGATTAGAGATTACAAGTACGTGCTTTGGTTTTGGTGAAAGTGATTAGTGAATGATTAGAGAGGGGATTAGGGTTTTAAGTATAATCAAATTCACTAATGGCTCTCTACACCCCTAACTAATATAATTTACAATAGTACACCATCTCATAACTATTTCATAATTCCACCACCAAGTTTACACATTTGACAAGTTTCACAAATAACAAACAACTATGCACAATCAAACAATCAAACATATATAATTTCATGGCAATCAATACATGATCGTGCAATAAATACGAAATAGAAATCTTGGAAATTTGAGTTGTCACATTATCCCCAACTTAAAAGAAATTTCGTCCCGAAATTTGGTACGCACTCACTGAGGAAGCTAGGTAAGTTACATCGTTTACTGGTTTTCCTGGGGTGTCACATCATCCCCCCGTTGATTTGGAATTTCGTCCCGAAATTCAGTAGTAGTAGCTTCAGCCTCAGTAGTGGATGCATTGGTTTCGAATAACTGGGGGTACTTTTCTTTCATCTGGTCTTCGCGTTCCCAGGTGTACTCTGGGCCACGTCGGGAGTTCCAACGAACTCGAACAAGAGGGATTCTCTTGTGTTTGAGGACCTTCACATCCCGGTCCGCGATTTCAACAAGTTCCTCGACGAACTGCAACCGCTCGTCGATAGTGAGTTCCTTAAAAGGAACTGTGAGGGTCTCATCTGACAGGCACTTCTTCAGATTTGACACGTGAAATACATTGTGAACTGCACCGAGTTCAGCTGTTAGGTTTAGTCTGTAGGCTACTTGGCCTGTTCTTTCAGTGATTTCGAACGGTCCAACATACCGTGGATTGAATTTGCCTTGTTTACCAAATCGAATCACACCCTTCCAGGGTGAGACTTTTAATAAAACCCGGTCCCCGACCTGTAATTCCAAGGCTTGCTACGCTTGCCCGCGTAGGCTTTCTGACGGTCGCGTGCTGCCGCCATGCGTTGTCGTATCTGTGCAATCTTTTCTGTGGCGTCCACTACAATCTCTGGACCCGTAATCTGACTATCCCCCACCTCTACCCAACAGAGAGGTGACCGGCATTTACGTCCGTACAATGCCTCGAATGGAGCGGTTTGAATGCTGGTATGGTAACTGTTATAGCTCTGTCGTGAATCGTGCATCCCGATCGGAGGATATGGAGATGGGCACCCCGTGCCTAGAAACAACTTCTTTAAGATGGATGTCTGCGGGAGTGGAGAACTTATCCGTTTCCTTTACAGCCAGGAAATGTGCAGACTTGGTGAGTCGATCCACGATCACCCATATAGTATCATCCCCACGCTGGGATCTAGGTAAGCCCGTAACAAAATCCATGGAAATCTCTTCCTATTTCCACTGTGGTATCCTGGGTTGCTGAAGTAAGTCTGAGGGTTTCTGGTACTCTGTCTTGACTCTCGCACAAGCCAAACATTTGTAATGTGGGCCTTCATGCTAGGCCACCAATATGTAGTTCTAGTGTCGTGGTACATTTTATCCGACTCTGGATGTACCGAGTAGCGAGACTTGTGTGCTTCATCCATCACAAGTTCGCGTAGATCGCCATAGGGTAGGACCCAATACATCCTGTTACATAGTAGGCGTCGTCTTCCTTTTGTTCTAACCGTTGCCTCGAGCCGCGTAAGGCTTCAGCCTTGACGTTTTCTGGTTTCAATGCTTCTACCTGAGCATTTCGTATCCGTGCAGGAAGATCAGACTGAATATTAGGCTGTAGCGCTCGCACGCGCTTAGGTAGGGCGTCCTTTCGACTGAGGGCGTCGGCCACAACATTGGCCGTGCTTGGTTGATAATTGATGGCGCATTCGTAGCCGTTCAGTAGTTCAACCCATTTTTGTTGACGCATGTTTAAATCCTTCTGCTTAAGGATATGCTCGAGACTCCTGTGATCGGTGTAAATCGTGCACCTGGTACCGTACAGGTAGTGTCGCCATATCTTAAGCGCGAAAACAACAGCTCCCAGCTCTAAATCGTGCGTCGTGTAGTTCCGTTCATGAACCTTGAGTTGCCGAGAAGCGTAGGCTATCACTTTATCCCGCTGCATCAACACACATCCAAGACCCTGGATGGATGCATCACAGTATACCACGAAGTCATCTGTGCCCTCTGGCAATGAAAGAATAGGTGCGCTGCAAAGCCTATCCTTTAAGTACTGAAAAGCGGTCTCTTGCGTATTACCCCATCTGTAAACGACACCTTTCTGTGTTAGCATAGTAAGTGGTTGCGCGATCTTTGAGAAGTCTTTAATAAATCGCCTGTAGTAACCCGCCAAACCCAAGAATTGGCGTATTTCTGTCGGTGTACGCGGTGCTGGCCAGTTTCTGATCGAATCAACCTTGGATGGATCAACATGAATCCCATCCTTGTTCACCACATGGCCTAAGAAGTGGACTTCACGAAGCCAGAAGTCGCATTTTGAAAACTTTGCGTACAGTTGCTCTTTTCGAAGAAGTTCCAAGATAAGGCGTAAGTGCTGCTCGTGCTCCTCCTGACTCTTGGAGTAAATCAAAATGTCGTCTATGAAAACGATAACGAACTTGTCAAGATACGGTTTGCACACCCTGTTCATAAGATCCATAAATACTGCAGGTGCGTTCGTAAGCCCGAATGGCATGACGAGAAACTCGTAATGACCGTAGCGAGTTCTGAAAGCGGTTTTGGAGACGTCCTCATCCCGGACTCTCAGCTGATGATAACCTGACCGTAGGTCGATCTTGGAATAGTAACACGACCCTTGCAATTGGTCAAATAAGTCGTCTATGCGCGGAAGAGGATAACGGTTCTTCACCGTCACCTTGTTGTGTTCACGGTAGTCGATGCACATTCTAACGTACCGTCTTTCTTCTTCACTAACAACACTGGAGCTCCCCAAGGCGAAGAGCTAGGTCGGATAAATCCCTTATCCAAGATTCCTGGTAGCTGCGTCGATAGTTCTTCCGATTCTGGCGGAGTTAAGCGATACGGTGCTCGAGCTATGGGTGCTGCTCCTGGAGCGAGCTCGATTTGAAATTCGTCCTGATGATGCGGTGGTAGACCAGGTAAATCCTTGCGAGACACCTGAGGAAAGTCGTGTACAACTGAATGGTCTTCCAACTTCTTTTCTTTCGCTGATGAGTCAGTAACGAGAGCCAAAGTTGCGGTGTGGCCCTTCCGCAAACATTTCTGAGCCTTCAAGAAAGAGGTGATGCCAACCACGGCACCACTCTTGTCGCCTTGAGCTTCGAGAGGTTCTTGACCAGAACGAGGAATGCGAACAATCTTTTCTTTGTATAGGATTTCTGCTTGCTGTTGCTGCTGGCGATTCCGATGTGCAAGCCGTGGGCTCCTGAATTCCTTAGCTTCTGCTGTGCTCAGGCGATCACTATTCTTGTGCTGCTGTTGTGCTTGAGACCGAACGGTAGCTGAACCCTTGCTGGAATACCCATCCCATTTCCGCTTGTTGTCACTAGGAGTAGCGGGAGTAGCAGAAATGGTAGCGGTAGTAATAGCGCTGATACAACTAGGCAGCCTGTTCTGTTCCACTGCCTGATCCGTGAGGCGATGAGCAAGACACTGAATGTCTTGGATTTTGTCGAGGTTAGCCGATGTAGCTTGGCTCTGAATCTCTGAGGCTAGACCCTTGAGGTACAATTCGATACGCTTGTTTGGAGGGTCCACCATGGTTGGACACAAGATGGCCAGTCCGTTCTATCGTTTCGTATGAGCTTCAATTTCTGACCCCGTCATTTTCAAATGGTAAGGCTCCACTTCCAACTTGTGGATGTCATCACGCGTGTAGTATTCCCTTTTAATGTGTTCTTTGAATTCGTTCCAGGGGGTGGCGTTAGCAGCTGCCAACCCTAGTATCTGTACTTGCGCGTTCCACCTGGTTAGCGCGATTCCTACCAAAGTACCAGTGGCGTACTTGACCCTGCGAGCCTCAGGGCGTTCACACATGAAGTTCTTGAATGTGCCACTGAATGTGCTTGGACGACAGTCCATGATGTTCTGGAATGTGCAGAGAGGTTGATGTGCGTTCTGACCCGTTGCGCGAGAAAGATAGATCAAGGTTAAGCGCGAAAGTTGGGTCACGAGAGTAGGATCTAACATCCTAGGATAGGTCTGGGATAGCAGGTTATATCTCCTGCTTGTGCGGCTGCAAGTGCCGCAGCAACTTGTTCGTTAATGAGAGCCGTCAACTGGGCTTGAGTCATGTCAACACGTCCAGACATGATCGAACAGTAAAGGTAGCATAAGTAAGAATGGTTCACGAATAGTGCGATGACAGAAGAGTGTAAGCACGTATGTGTTCTCAAGCAATAACAAGTTGTGAGCAAAGTAATGTAAGCATACTACGAGCAAAGTTCTATGCAGTTCTAGCAAGCAGGTAACAAACATAAACCTTATTACCTAGGATGTCGAGTCTTGCACGTGGAGCGAAGCGTCGTTGTGGATCGTTGAGAGCACTGTTCTGGTTATAGTCTGGTTTTAATAAAAACGTTTTCCCATATTAAAACCAAGTTCTCTATAACCTGGCTCTGATACCAATCTGTCACACCCCCAAAATCCACCTGCGGAGTATCACCGCTTGGGAGCGTGACTGACCAGGATCAAGCCACCAATCATATTGAACATGCATTTAATATTAAGTAAAAGAAATGAAAACCATCCATTCAATACAAAAGGTGTTCAACAATAAATCGTTTCAAAGTGTAGCGGAAGCATAATAAATAACCAGTAATAGTTAACAGTTTAAGTGTCATAATAATTCAATGGAAAAGCCACGATCCTTGTCCACAACGACCCGCTTCTCCAGTGCAAGCTCCAAGTACCTAACGACCTGCAAGGCATGTAACAGAATGATCAACAAACTAGTTGAGCGAGTTCACAGAAAGTAAATGCGTAATAGTAAGTTCGTTTGTAACAGGTGGCTCTACTGGCCGATTGTACGTCCTACTGGTGGTGGTGTTCCACGTTACTTGTGGTGGTGTTCCACGTTTCCTGTGGTGGTGTTCCACGTTTCCTGTGGTGGTGTTCCACGTTTCCTGTGGTGGTGTTCCACGTTTCCTGTGGTGGTGTTCCACGTTTCCTGTGGTGGTGTTCCACGTTTCCTGTGGTGGTGTTCCACGTTTCCTGTGGTGGTGTTCCACGTTGTATAACCACTAGACTACTCGTAACTATAGGTATCCTTCACAACCGAGGATAGTAAAGTGGTAGTCTAGTCATAGTGTCAATAGAGTATCTAATCAACCTTTCAATCCCATTCCCAACACCCCGGGAATCCCATGCCTTGGTAAGAGTGTGAACTCACCTTGGTTTTGCTCGGTATGCTAGGTTATGCACTCACTAGTAATTAATCAAGTCCTATTGTATGCACGTATGACAAATCAGTTTACGTTCGCAATGATACGCAATATCATGTATCAATCATGTATCATATAACAGTTAACTCGTTCATGCTATTCACGTAATTCATACGAATATATATACAGGATCATGCATCTCACAAAACTCAGACAAGTCAGACAAGTATGGGGGGGGGTCTCCCCTGTTCAAAACTCAGATAGCACATGAAATCGTACAATAACTCAGACTGTCATGATACACACACAAGCTCGGACCCTTGATACGTTCAATAAACTCGGGCCTAATGACATCATATTAAACTCGGACAAACATTAAACTCGGCCCATTCATAACATCAATAAACTCGGTCCAATACATAGCATAAATAAACTCGGACAAGCAATTGAGAATTATACTCGGACAAGCAATTGAGAATTATACTCGGACCAATAAGTTAAACATCATGTTCGGACCAATGAAGAACAATTAAACTCGGACCACTTAAGGGACATTTATACTCGGACAAGGTTGAAACATTAAACTCGGACCAAGTCCCTTGATTAAACTCGGACACAAGTCATCACATATACTCGGACCATTGCAAGCATAACAAACTCGGACAACACAACATTAATTAAACTCGGTCCAAGGATAGTTTAATTAAACTCGGACCACATGATCTAATTTAAACTCGGTCCATTATCATTCATTTATATTCGGACCATAACAATTCAATTATATTCGGACCTAATTAAACTCGGACCACATCAATTCTTTAAACTCAGACAATATCAAATCATGAATTTCAATACAGGGGACGATCAAATCAGTTACGTTCTCATACGATGCAAACCCTAACTCATGCATTTTCACACGAACTGATCAATTAACAATCATTCATTCATCACATCTAGCATCTTAAATCATCAAGAGAATCGATTATACGATTAACACATCATCAAAATCAGAATAATCATACTCAATTTAGTGTACAGAACCATCAAAATCAAGGCTAGGGTTTACAAGAATTCACAAGAATCAAGAATTGGAACAATCAAACAATCAACAATTAATCACAACAATGATTAAACAATTACCTTGTGATGATCCTAAAGAGAGCAATCAAGAGAGTAATCAAACTTGTGGTGCCTTGCCAATGATTTGGTGATGATTGCTAGGAGGATTAGAGATTACAAGTACGTGCTTTGGTTTTGGTGAAAGTGATTAGTGAATGATTAGAGAGGGGATTAGGGTTTTAAGTATAATCAAATTCACTAATGGCTCTCTACACCCCTAACTAATATAATTTACAATAGTACACCATCTCATAACTATTTCATAATTCCACCACCAAGTTTACACATTTGACAAGTTTCACAAATAACAAACAACTATGCACAATCAAACAATCAAACATATATAATTTCATGGCAATCAATACATGATCGTGCAATAAATACGAAATAGAAATCTTGGAAATTTGAGTTGTCACATTATCCCCAACTTAAAAGAAATTTCGTCCCGAAATTTGGTACGCACTCACTGAGGAAGCTAGGTAAGTTACATCGTTTACTGGTTTTCCTGGGGTGTCACACAAGCACAATCATGACAGCCTCCAATCCTAACATAGATATGCCAAGGCAACATATGAAGTGGAATTTGAAGGTTAAGTCAATGTATGAGGAAAAATATTTTTGAAGACTATGCATGGGGTTCTAAAAATGTGTTCATTGTTTTTGAAACCTTATATATAATACTTTTTGAAATCATAAAGTAGGTGTATTAGGTAGTATATTTAAAAAAAATGTTTTAAAATCATGCGAGATGAATTTTGATATTATGTATAAGGTTTTTGAAAACATGAATGATGCTTTTGAAATCATGCACTTGATATAAGTAATTATACTGTCTTAATAACATTTTGAAATCATGAAGGTTGTTTTGAAAACTTATGTTATGCATGTTGAAAAATCAGAATGTAATGGTATGAGATTTGAAAATATCCTCAGTTATCTAACCAAGGATTCAAAGGCACAGATGTGTAAAAGAACGATTACTCATAATGTCACTTTATTTTCTCTACTTCGTTTCCTAGAATGAAACGAGTACTTAGAATTTTCCAAGGGAATCATGAGCAAACAAAAGAATGGGAAATTCACAAGAGTAGTTTGTAAGGAACATAGTTCCTTAATGTAGGTATTATAAGGAAATGCCATACACACATGTAACTACACTGGTACATCAGAATTTGCGAACAATGATTCATTTATAAACTAAACACATTGTTTCCAAGTTTAACAAAAGAAAAGGAATAAAAGCAAAAGATATAAGTTACTTATAGTAGCAGCTTCTTCAAATCAGCCAAATGCCCATCTGAGGGTTGGATTGGCATTGACAATCTTTAGGCATTTGTTCCTGAAATGGATCGTCTCGCCACAGTTGTAGCAAGTACCAGACAGAAAACGAGCTTGAGTACGGTTGACTGGGATTTGGGTAGCAGCAAGGTCTATAGCAACTTTTTTTTGGATAGCAAAGCGACATATGTTAACCAAATGTCCCCACCGTCCACAGTAGGTACATTTGGAGCAGGGTATGAGGTTTGAATGATGACGGTTTCACTGCTTGCACCATGGAGCAGCTCCTAAGTACGACTTCCTAGCTGGTGGTGTTGCTACCTGAATGGGTCCCGCTTGATTAGGTGCAACTACTGCGGGTTTCTTTGAAGCCTTACGCTTCATTGATTTTGGTGCAGGCTTGACTTCTGCTTCCTTCGGTGACTCTTGAGTGGCTCCTTTGTTGAGACGAGACATGGCAATGCCTAAATCCACAGACTTAAGGATTACTTCGCCTATTTGCTGGGCGAATTTGGCTGTTTGCTCGGACATTTGACCGTTGCTGAGATGAAGAGACATTCTAGAAGAAAAATGCATAGGAAGAAACAAGTGAAAGGTTATCGGATCATCAAAACAGAATGGCAACGCATAAAAATTGCGATAACTTGTTTGTTACCTAAGGCAAACAAATGAGACGGTGACTAATCAAAGTAAACAGGTCATATTAATGTATTACTGAAGACATGCTCGGCTATAAGTGAACACTCACCCCAAGAATTCCCAGGTAAGAGTGACTGGTCCGATTCTGCGGATTTGTACGAACACTCTAGCCTTAGACAGAAAACTCATAGTACAGGCATTCACCCTTCCTGTTGGTGCATCCGTCTGTCGCCTTCGTCTTGTATCGAGTCTTGATTAGAGTTAGGTAGTTTAGGGCTCAGGAATCAAGGAAATGGTCTTGTAAGTGATTCCGCTTGAAATGACAAGATGTCATTTCAAGCGAAATACCATTTAATCCTGATTCCGCTCGAAGTTGTAACTGCCTGATTTCACTTGAGTTGAATGTGGTGATTCCGCTTGAACCGAACATGATATGTTCAAGCGGAATAGCATGTCCTATAAATAGGTAGTTGGAGCGAAATCAGTCGGTAGTTGTATCGTTGTCTTCCGGTGAGCCACGAAGTGCTGCCGAAGAGTTGTCGTGCATGTAAAAAGCTTTCTGATCAATAAAAACAATAGATTAAAGTGAATACAACTGGAATAACGCTAATTCATTAGTTTCCGCCTCTTGAATTGGTGAAAAACTCTTCTGATCGACCCATTCGGGTCAGAAAACGATCCTACAAGTGGAATCAGAGCTCAGGAGGAAGAATTCTTGCTATTTCAGCTGTGTTTTCTGCTTTTCTACACCTTCTTCGTTAAAATCGAAATTTTTTTACGGTAAAATAGGCTCAATTTTTCACAGATCACGCGCAATCATGTTTTGATAAATTCTTGAAAGTTTCAGAATTAAAATCGAAGTAAAACTTGAGATTTTTGCTATTCCGCTTGAAATCATGTTCGAAATGATGACGTCATTGTGATTTCGCTTGAAATCAGCACTTGGTTCCGCTTGAAAACGTGATATTCCGCATGAAAGTTTGGCGTGATTCCGCTTCAAACCGAGATTCCGTTTGAGATTGTTGTTGATTTTGCTTGAATCAACTTGATTGTTGATTCCGCTTGAATTTTATTGGTGATTCCACTTCAGTTGGTTTATTCCGCTTGAACTTACTTAGTGATTCCGCTTCAAGTGCCTATTTTGCTTGAAAAGGTCTGTTGTTGATTCCGCTTCAAAAGAGATTCCGCTTGAAAGTGTACTCTTGCTGTTTCGCTTGAACTTGGCAGTTTGTGAACTTTTAAAAATTGAACGATGGACAACGAGTTCTACAATGCCTTTGCTAGTCCTATCACAATTACTCAGAATGCTTTGCTTGAAAATGAAACCAGAACAACTCAAAAACCGCCTAAGCTTATGGACATTGATGATTATAACGATTGGTCCGAACGCTTTGGTAACTGGGTCGAGGCGTATCATTTGGATGCTTGGGATCATACTGAAGTGCCATAATTTAGACCTCTTAGCAGTGATCGAAAGATGATACCAATTAGAGAATTAAGTCCTGAAGAGAAAAAGAAATACAAAGATGAGAAGCTGATGGTTAGTTTGTTGCAGCAGGAAATTAAAGAAGACATCTTGATCTTACTTCAACATGATGGTAGTGCATATTCGATCTGGAAAGAATTAGAAGCAAAGTCTCTTGGTAATGAAGATTTGGTCAGAAACAAAGTGTCTCTAATGAAGAAGGAATTTGATTTATTCCGAGGTTTGAGAACGGAAAACACCAAGCAGATTATTGAAAGATACTGTAACTTGGTGAAGAATATGACGAGATTGGGCATCCACAAAAGCAAAGATGAGCTGATTGAGAAGCTGGCAGATGCATTGCCACATGATGTTTGGGGAACGTTTTTGATGATGTTGAGGAATAATAGAACAGAATATAATGATCTAACTCTGGGAGGGTTCATCAAACATCTTGAAGCTCAAGAAATGGAGCAGAGAAAGATTGCCAGGATGAAGAACTATGATGGAGAACAAGACATCGGTTTGTATTTTAAAAGTGGTGTTAGTGAAAAGACAAATCTTTCTCCAAAGGTTGAAACTGCTTATAATGCAAAAGGTTCTTCTGAAAGTTCATCTCAGGGATCAAGCAGCACAACAGGATTCTCTTCATTTCCAACATATGATCCACAGTTTTCTACAACAAAGAGTGGCAAAGTTCTTCAATGCAATATTGCCTTAAAGCTTGAAAATGATCAGAATTATACTGAGGAAGTTGCTAAAAGTCACATGTCTTTGTTGGTTACAGTGCTTGAATCCTATGGAGGCTTAGTTGCAGGGAGGATCAGGAATCCAATGCTCACGAAAGAGGATTACGATCAAATTGATGCCGAGGAAATGGAGCTGATGGATATTAAATGGTGCATGGCTAGTGTGTTGAGATGGGCTGAAAAGTTTAAACAAATTACAGGCAGAGATGATTTTCTCGAGGCATATGTTTCAACTTTAGGTTTTCATAAGTCTAAAGTTACTTGTTTTCGTTGCAGGGAAAAGGGACATTTCAAGAGCGAGTGTACAAATCGAGAAGCGAGTGGAGCTCAAAACCCTTTCGGAAACAACGATACTACAAAAAGGCGATTTATCATCAAGTTACACAACAGCCATATCAACAACAACAGGCACCACATCAGGCACAAACTGCACATGGAATAAAAGAAATTGAAGATTCAAAGAGAGCGTGTCTGGTTAATCAGGGCAAGGATGGCGGATTCAGTTGGGATAAATACATTCCAACGGACAGTAAAGTATGCTTAGCAGATCAAGATGATGAAAAATTGCCAGAAGGTTTCAGTTGGGATAATTTTTGTCCAGACCAAGAATTCTTGGCCAAAGAGATGCTAAATGCTAAAGCCTTTGTTGCTAATGCTTATGATGAGTATTGGGCAGAAAAATATAGAAAAATTAGGCAAGCTGGAGAAGAGAAATGGAAAAGATATGAAAAGGAAGAAGAGGAAGAAAGGAGAAAAGCTGAAGCTGAGAAGATGAAAAGAGAAGAAGCAGTTCAAGTGAGAGTAGTCAAAGAAGTTCCAGAATTTGAAATCAAAGCTGATATTGAAGTAGTCAAAGTTCCAGAGAAGTGTTTGAATTGTGATTCTTTGATCAAGCAAAACAACGAGTTGCTACACAACATTAAAAGGTTGAAAGAATCATATGATACATTGAACAGAGAAATGAACAAATACACCGAATCGAACAGTGAACAAGCTGTTGCAATGAATACACTCAAAGGAGCTTACATGAGACAGCTTGATGACGTCAACTACTACACAGAGAAGTGTGCTGAACTGGAATTGAAGTTGGCAACACAAAGAATTGAAACTGAAAGAGTTAACAATTTATTGAAAAGTTACTCATGTTCTACTTTTGTTGTTGACAAGATTTATCCAATTGTGGAAAGATTGAAGACATTTGAAGAAGAGAAGACTTCAGAAAAAAAGAAGTCCGAGACAAAAGAAGAGGATGAAGTAGAAATTTCTGGTAAGAAACCAAGTGTTGTCTACAATAGATGTCCGCCCCCGGTCGAAAATGGATATTCGCCTCGAAATCCAAATTCCGAAAGAGTCAAAAAGGCAATTAACTTACAATGGGAGTCTGGGCTGTCAGATAACTTGCCAGAAAATATTGATGTCACGTACACATCATCTGACACTTATCATGAGTCCAAGTTGATAAAAAGTGTAGTTGATCAGGTGTTGGATAAAGATGACATTGAGGAGTCAAAACCGGAGTCCAAATCCAAGTCAAAGTCTGAGTCCGACACGTCAATGTCAACAATCAAAAAGGACAAACGGGTTTATGACAAGGAATTTTTGCTATCAAAATCTAATTTGAATGACGAATCGGTCAAAGTAGCATATACTTTAAAAGATTATGACAAATTATATTCTGATGAGATTTTTACAATAAGGAGTGTGAAAGTTGAAATGATAAAAGGTTTTCAAAATCACCGAAATTAACATTTCTGAAATAAAAGATTTAAATCTTTCTGGAAAACCTAAACAATACACTTCAAGAGATCAACAAAGAATTAATAAGAAAATGGGTTACAATTGTGGTTATAGTTTCCAAAAGAAACCTAACCATAATGGTAATGTCAAAAAGAAAGGTCTTGGATTTAATCAACCGAAAAATCATAAAAATGAAAGAGTTAATAAACCAAAAACTATGTTTGTTTCAGGAAAATCTTCAGAAGCTGAAAAAGAGCAAGCATTTAGGAAGCAGACAAATCAAGAATTCCTTGCCAAGAAGCAAGAAGAAGTGAGGTAGAATGTTGCTCAAAAGAAGATAGAAATGAGAACCTGTTTTCAGTGAAAAACTGATGGTCATGTCGCTAGGAATTGTCCGAAAGCATTCAAACCAAAACAGGAAGTTTCTGATAAACTGAAAGGAAAAATTGTTGAGAAAATCGAACCACCAACACACAAACTTAAAGCTTTTGAAAATTCAATTTATGAAGTTGGTGAATGTTCGAAAAATGTTTTCAAAAAGAAGGAGAAACTTGACAATTAAATCTGGGTTGTTAAGCAATCAAAAGCAAGGTCTGGTGATGAATCTGATTCCATAAAATCAGAGGAGCCGCATGTTGTTATCAAAGAAGAGAAGCAAGTTCCGCCAGTGGATGATGTGAATTTTCCACCACTGAATGCTAAAAATTTGAAATCTAAAATTGGGAAAGTTGAAATTTCAAACCAATTCTTTTCTACAAAGAAAGAATTAGATGTTGAAAAAGCCTTTAACCCTACTGTGAAAAATATTTTTGGAAAAATGATTGAAGGGAAGGCTAAAGGGGTTAAAGAATTTTATCAATCGAAAAGAAAAGATACAACCCCAAATGAGACTGAAAAGGTTACACCCAAGGGTGGTCAGGCTTGGGTGGATATATACTTCATTGAATAAAAACCTGACTTGCCGGAGCTCCCAAGTTAGAAATCGCGGAGCATGAATCGGCATCATTCTTAAAAATGTTTTTGAAAATTTTAAATTGAGAAGTGTGAATTGCCGGAACTCCCAGGTTGGTAAGTGTGGAGTAGGAATCGGCATCTTGAGAATTCAACCAACAAGTGGTAACTGGTTGAAAAGATTTGTTTACAAGTGTTCGATAGTTGATCTTACAAGTGGTTAATCAACGTCATTAAGTTGAACTTGATTCAACTATCTATTCAAAAGTTTTGGTAAACAAAGTGATGAAGTGAACCCAAACCAACAAGTGGTTGGTAAACAAACTTATTTTCCTAAAAAACCATTTTGATTAAAACAAAATTAAGTGTTTTGAAATCATAATGGGAAAATAGTTTGTTGTCAGGGGGAGTTCTGATTGTTTATGAAGAGTGGATGGAGGATTGAGGCGATTCATATCAGTTGTCATGTTCTTGTACAGTTTGTTTTCAAATTTCCTTTAAATGTGTTTGAATTTTAGGGGGAGTAAAAATTTTCAGAAAATCCAAAAACATTAGAAAATTTGAAAAAGCCAAAAACATGAAAAATGAAAAAAATGAGTTTTTGTTGCATAAAAGAGGAAATGATAGTACATCAGTGGACTATCACAACACGCTAAAGAAATGGAAAGTTAAAAATGTGATAAACAATCTCACTGTGGATGTATCAGTAGGTTTTTACACATTTAGTAAATTGTGACGAGATATAAACCTAAAATTTCAAACTTGCTTATCTCGTGGGTAACATTTCTTGGATATATGGGTAACCCCCGAAATCTTGTTTGAAAGGTCCCTCTTTCTGAGATACTAGGTCTTTATACTCAGTGATATCTGGGGTATTATCCTGAGACTTCTGCTGAATAGAAATTCTAACCTAGTCCCCGCATAATACTTTCTACAAATGCTTGAAAAACAGCACAACCCTCAACAATTATGATTAAACAATAAAATTGATAATCATTGCTGTTGAAGAAAAGATCCTCTAAAGGGGACACACCAAAAGTCAAAGCCGTCAACTCTCTGCGTATACGGAAGTATCGACTTGAGCTCTCACGGCCCTCGCAATTTAACCCCTTACAGATATCATCTAGGTATACTCACATGTAAGACTGAATATTGGGATCTGGATACGGGAGTATATTCAAGTAATGGGACACGCGAATGAGTTTAAGTATCTAAGACACTAATTTCGTATCTCGGAACAGTTGAAATTTGTGTGAAAATTTAAGTGGACCAATATACTGACAATCTAGGTGAATTGTTTAGAACTTAAAATGAAATCAAGCTTAACGGTGTTGGTGATGTGTCTCAAAAACTAATATGACCCTCTTGCACAAACTCACAAAAATATTGTCTGTAAATATTTCTTTCCTGCATTTCTGTTATTTTCAAAAATCCAAAAAGAATTTCAGTGTGTTTTAGCATAACTTTTGAAAAATTCAAAAAGATTTTTGACATCTAATGTAGAAAAGCTGATCTTCGAAATTCCAAGTGCTAGACATGAAGAACAGGTTTGGATAAAGAATGTGTGAAAATGATTGTATTTTTCAAGAGATTTTCAGAAGATAAATCATTATTGATTGTTTCGTGCAAATGGTTTCTAAATTTTAAAGATTTAATCTTTGAGAAACTTATGTGTGTGGTAGAGAATTTGCAGATATGAAGATTGACCAAACCCAGATTCTGATATCTGAGCAAATGGTGATTTCCAGACTACGATCCCAGCAGACTGAGAGGGGGAGTCTAAAGGACAAAGTGTTAAATTCTGATTCTAAGATTGCTGATGATAATGAAGTTTAAAGATTCAACATTCGAGGGAGAGGAGTTTGTTGGTGATAGAGATTGTGTAAGAATGCTTACAATGGAGAATACTTCGGAGAGAAGCACAAAGACTGATAAAGACTGAAGGTTTGACAACCGAAGACTAAACACTGAAGACTCCGTCAACATCCGAGGGGGAGTTTGTTGGTGCATCCGTCTGTCGCCTTCGTCTTGTATCGAGTCTTGATTAGAGTTAGGTAGTTTAGGGCTCAGGAATCAAGGAAATGGTCTTGTAAGTGATTCCGCTTGAAATGACAAGATGTCATTTCAAGCGAAATACCATTTAATCCTGATTCTGCTCGAAGTTGTAACTGCCTGATTTCACTTGAGTTGAATGTGGTGATTCCGGTTGAACCGAACATGATATGTTCAAGCTGAATAGCATGTCCTATAAATAGGTAGTTGGAGCGAAATCAGTCGGTAGTTGTATCGTTGTCTTCCGGTGAGCCACGAAGTGCTGCCGAAGTGTTTTCGTGCATGTAAAAAGCTTTCTGATCAATAAAAACAACAGATTAAAGTGAATACAACTGGAATAACGCTAATTCATTAGTTTCCGCCTCTTGAATTGGTGAAAAACTCTTCTGATCGACTCGTTCGGGTCAGAAAACGATCCTACACTTCCAGTTTGCACGTGTTCACATCAAAAGACCCAAACTTTGACGAGATTTGAAAACTTTGAGGGTTCAAAACCTAGTAATCAATCATCCTAGAATAGATGATTGCTTTTCAAAGCGGTTTTAAAATTTGTGTTCTTGTTGTGGTTGTCGCCTAAGGATAGGTGACGGTATTGTTTTATGACTAAACGCAAGTAAACTTGCGTTAGGGTCCTAGGAAGGTTATAGACTAGGTCAAAGCATTACTAATAACCTAATTCCCTATAACCATGAGCTCTGATACCAACTATTCTGTCACACCCCGACCACGTAAAATAACAAACCGTGGCGGAAACGTCGGGAAGTGTTGTAACAGAATCATTGTTTCATAACACATGGAAATTTGAAACTTTGCTTTATTGATTAAAAGAGTTACAATGTCTTAACAACAGAGAAATATAACATAATTAACTAGTCTTGCATCTTTTAATGTCACTAAGGCCTAAGTCCACCTAAGTGTATCTTGATCAATCCTATGCATCATTTCCTGAAACACATGTGAAATAGGTACGTCAACATAAAAATGCCTGTGAGATACATAGGTTTTATTGATCTAGGATTCATGACTTAAGAGTTTAGAAAAAGTTGTTTAACAAAAGTCAGTCATGATCCTTGAAAATTTTTTTTTTGTTTTATAAATCATTTGAAAGGCGATGATAAAGTAGATGAGATGTAAAAGAGTAATGCAAGGTTAAATGAATAACCAAGTAAAATGAGTTTGTATACAATAAGTTGTTTTGTAAAACAATGTCTTGTGAAAAATATGTCATTTATGTAAAATGTACAAGTCCAAATTGAACGCTACAATATGTAATATCATACAAGCACTTATATATAGGAAGTACCAGCGGCGTATCCACCATGCTTGTATCATACTACACACGTCTCGTTACTTAAATCACTTACCAAAACAAACCATCAATGTAAAAATGTTTATGTATAGTCAAATGTCAAATGTTTATGTAAAAACCATCAAATGTAAATCATGTAATGTGTAAGCAAATGTTATGTAGAGTGAATAAAAGCATTTATTGATTAAAAGCATTTATTCAACCCTATAAGAAAGTAATGTACAAAACAATGCATTTGATAAAATATAATCAAAAGTTATGTTTTGTAAGATAATGCATGCTTTACTGATATAACCATTTATGCGGTAATGTTAAACGCCTACATCCAAGTCTTGAGACAGACGGATAACCTTATAGTGAAGGTTATCAAAGAAATGTTTTCGGATTCGGTCATTCCTTCCACCCAAACAAACCTAGGGTTTTAGGAACGGGATTTGTCAAGTCCTATGGTACCACTACCTACTACCAAGCGACATGATCGGTGTTAATGAATGCAATTTAGTTCCGTTAAACAAACCAAATGAAATACCAAATGTAAGCATGTTTTATGAAAATAATGTACCTAGTATGCTAAGTAAACATACAAGGTAGAGATGTAAACAATGTGTCCATATGTTACGAGAACATATGCAACAGAGATGCAGTGTAAAACAATGTACTAAGTATGCTAAGTTAACATACAAAGCAGAAAAGTCATGTAAATCAATGTGCTAGCATGCTCAGTCAACATACATAGCAAAAGAAAATGTAATGTAAATCAATGTGCTAGCATGCTAAGTAAACATACATAGCAAAACATAATGAAATCATGTACTAATAGTGTACTAAGGAACATAGCAAGTATATGATATGAAAACATGAAAAGCACGAAAGTAACAAGTAGGCACATGTGTTTCACCCCAAAACGTTTGAAAAACAGTAAAAGAGGGGACTATGTACTATTTGAGGATGCTTAGAAGTCTTGAACAACAACCAAGCAAAGCTAGAGTGATCACGGAAACAAACGGCACCCTATATAGATAACTACATAAATAACCGGACCCAAATCGGGAGATTGGATAGTATGAGGTTTCGTAAACCAAATGAGTATTGGAACTCATATGATATGGTTTAACAAAGCCTACATACTAAAATGAAACCTAACCTAAGTGCTTACGACCCGTTTAGGTAGCTTACGCTACTTTAACGCGTCATTTGCGTAAAACGCATTCGGACCGCCTAACTAGTCCTATGAGAAGTAAAATATGCCTTAACATGTCTAATTATGTTTCCTAATCAGTTTAGATGTCAAAAATTATGTTAGATATGCTTAAAATGAATTTTGGTGCAAAAAGGGCATTTTGGTAATTTTCCTAAGGCATATATACTACGTATCATACAACTACTTAAACGAAGTGATCATAAGGTATAACCTCAGAAGGTTATTCCCTATACAACTATGGTCACCTAATGTGTTTGGTCGGATCCTAATGATCGACCAAACGGGTCGGGTTCGAAAGTATAAGCGATTGTTTAGATCGCTTCCCTTTACGACCCTAGACAAGCACAAATCTAAAAGTGACGAGCTAAACATGTTAAAACATGTTTAACGAGGTTTAAAAACAGGTTTGGTATCAAGACAAAGGGTCTTGATACCCAAAAGTAGTTTAGTTACAAAATATGCAAGAATACGCATTTTGGCCGAAGCCGAAACTACGACTCATCCCACTGAGCCTAGATAACGTGGTAATCAGTAGGTATAGTCACTAGGGACTATAACCATCGTGATTACGCTCATGTTTGTGACATCTGTGTCACTTCAATCATCAAACAAATACCAAACCAATGAAATATTGTATTTCATACTTGGGATTTGTAAAGATATGTGTATCATTTGCACATATCAACTCTTGTTCGATTTCGGGCTTTAAATCGCGTTCTGGAAGGTTATACGCGCACTAATGCGTAAATATAACCAGTTTAATGCAACAAACACTCCGGAATAGTGAAATAGGCTTAACATACCTTAAATAACCTCCACATAACTTAGAAATAAGTTTTGAAGGCTTTGGTATGGCAAAATCAAGTTTATTCGCTTACAGGGACTAAAATTGACAAACTGCGAAAGTATGCCAATTTGAACTCTAACGATCATTCCGGAACATGATCATAAGTTAAACACACCCTAAATATCCTTTACATAGCTTAGAAATAGGCTTTGAGGGGTTCCGTGTGCTAAAATAAACTTTATACTCATTCAGGGACTAAAAGCGTCAAAAAGTGCATAAGTTTGCATTTTCGCGCATAACTTACGTTTTGAATACATCCGGACATCCAAAAATTTATGTAATCATTAAAATATTATGTTTTAATGATTGGCTTAATAAAAATCCATTCGTCGCGCAATTTGGACCGTTTTTGCGTCCGTTACGAGTTCCGTCGTAATTAACCGAACAACGCAATCGTACGGCCAAACGAACCGACATCCGACATATTTTTGGGCATGTTTCATGATCCCTATACTTTAACATCCTTGTGGAGCTTAAAAATGGATTTGACGGGTGTTAGAAGTGCCAAAACATGACCATACGCGTACAGGGACCAAAACTGTCAAAATGCAAAATGGCTGGTCTGCAGGGTCCTTACGGACCATAAGGGACCCCATACGGTCCGTAAAGCACACCCAGATCAGCAAAAATGCAATCCAGCTTGATCCAGCTGTTCCTCACTTGTGCACATGGTTTTTGGGTATCTATGGGCTGGTTTAGAGGCTCCCCTGGTTTTCTAAAACAATAGGCTCGAGGTGTACGGATGAGATTGAATCTCGGATAGCGAGGAACCATCTTAACGGTTCTACTACACCTATAAATACCCCCCACCCATTTCACCCATTTCCTCACATTTGAATCTGATTCTACACTCTCTAAGTGGAAGTATATGCTTCCTACCTGAGAGTGAATCGGGTTCGAATCTTGCGGGGACCTTCTGTAAGTATTCTTTCATGCTTCTCGTTCGTTTTTAGCGTTAAAGTCAAACTACGTTTGACTTTCTGCATTGACCAGTTTATGGTCAACGCGAAGTTCGTTTGAACTTCATAACGTGAGCGTAATCACGATGGTTATAGTCCCTTGTAACTATACCAACTGATTTCCACGTTATCTAGGCTCAGTGACGAATCGTAGTTTCGCCCAAAATGCGTTTTCTCGCGTATTTTGTAACCAAACTACTCTAGGGTATCAAAACGGTTTGTTTTGATACCAAACCTGTTTTCTAACTTAATTAAACATGTTCTAGCATGTTTAGCTCCTCACTCATAGAATTGTGCTTGTCTAAGGTCGTAAAGGTAAGCGATCTAAACAGTCGCTTATGCTTACGAACCCGACCCATTTGGTCGATCATTAGGATCCGACCAAACACATTAGGTGACCATAGTTGTATAGGGAATAACCTTCCGAGGTTATACCTTATGGTCATGTCGTTTAAGTAGGTGTATGATAAGTAGTTCTTATGCCTTAGGAAAATTACCAAAATACCCTTTTGTCGCCAAAATTCATTTTAAGCCTATGTGACATAACTTTTGACATATAAACTGATTTGGTAACAATATTAAACATGTTAAGGCATATCTTACTTGTCATAGGGCTAGTTAGGCATTCCGAACGCGTTTTACGCGAATGACGCGTTAAAGTAGCATAAGCTACCTAAACGGGTCGTAATGGGTCGTAAGCACTTAGGTTAGGTTTCATTTTAGTATGTAGGCTTTGTTAAACCATATCATATGAGTTCCAATACTCATTTGGTTTACGAAACCTCATACTATCCGATCTCCCGATTTAGGTCCGGTTATTTATGTAGTTATCTATATAGGGTGCTGTTTGATCCCGTGATCCCTCTAGCTTTGCTTGGTTGTTGTTCAAGACTTCTAAGCACCCTCAAGTGAGTACATAGACCCCTCTTTTACTGTTTTTCAAACATTTTGGGGTGAAACACATGTGCCTACTTGTTACTTTCATGCTTTCCATGTTTCACATCATATACTTGCTATGTTCATTAGTACATGATTTCATTATGTTTTTGCTATGTATGTCCATTGCGTGCATACTTAGTACATCGTTTTACATTACCTTTTCATGCTATGTATGTTCATCATACTTAGTGCATTTGTTTTACATCACATGCTATGTATGTGTGACAACCCTCACTAAACCAGGTATCCGTACGATTTAATTAATAATTAATTGCTGCTTAATTACTGTGCTTACTTGAAATTACTGATGAACTGCTACTTGACTGTTGATACTTGAACATATCTGCATCATACTTTACATACTGTCACTACACAATTTACATGTCGAACCTTAGTGACAAACATGATGCACAAAAGCACAGTAGCACCATGAACGGATAACCTATTGAACATGCTGATAAAGCCAGCATCAGGCAGACACTGCCTCTAAGGCCTGGATGAGCCAGAAATATTTTACTACACCCATAGTGAGTGTAGGAATACAAGGGTTGTAGAACTGCGTCTCTAGGAATAAGTTACAGTGACTGGATGTGCCTAAAACATACACCGAGCACAAAACACATCACTTTAATCAAAGATTCAACTTTTAGCTAACTAATAAAGTGCCAAAACATGAGGAAAATATTCCTGACACTTTTTAGAATAAGTTGTGTCACTAAAAATATTATTAACGACACTTAAAAGCTTATTTAAGCACTTTAACGGATTACTATCCAACCGAACAACTGGACTACACCCGGGACATAAAAATATTGACAGTAACATTATTGGTCTTTTTCTGAGCCAGTTAGGGTCCCTGAATACCCTAACACCCGCATTAAAGCACAACACACCACTAACCAAGTTAACCCCTAAATCTAACTTGGTTTAACCTAACTAATACTTAACATCTAGTTGGAAATGAACTAGTACCCCCCCCCCCATTGTAATCGGCCCAAACTAGAGGGACACACTTGTCCTTCTTAAATCTTATTTTAATCAAGTGTTGGATATCTAGACTACATATAAACCTTTGGATTATAACTCACCATTTGTCTATAAGTATCAACATTTGCACATGAGATTAGTCATTCCATCATCACAACCAAACTCTCTCTTTCCCTCTCTACATAGCTACGGCCGAACACCCCTTGCACACCACCACCACCTTTCGATTTTGATCATCACATTTCAATCATCCACAAGTGTTACGGGTCACATACAAGGAGCCTTGGAGCAAACGGAAGACAAAGGACCTCTCTACCTAGCTTTTATCCACCTCTTTTTCGCATAGATTCTTCCCTAGCCCCGAGCTAGAGGTATAACACTTAAAACTCATACTCGAACTAATCTAAGGTGGTTAATAAGATATGTAACGGTTAAAATGCGGAAACTTGCGTTTTGAAGCATAAAAGTCTACTAAAACATGAATATTGATGGTTAAAAGCATATAAGTGGTGTAAAAGTTGTAGTATTTGATTTGTGTAGTTATTTAGGCCCGATCTATGTTGTGGTAGCTCGAATCATCATTTAACCCGGTTTGGTTAAGATCATGGATCTTGACATAAGCTTGTTTGAAATGGTACAAGGGTTAAAAGGTGAAACTCTACCACACGAGAAACATGAACTTGTGTAAAAGCATTTTTACTTGTAAGATAGTGTTTAAAACGGACGGATCTACGTATGTACAAATGGTATTTTCATAGAACCAAGCGTCAAGAAAATCATGTTTTCTAAAAGACGGATATTACGCTAACAAGTATGATTTTTATAAACCACAAGTGTATAAACACTTGTGAAATGAAAAGATCCGACAAAATAACAATCTTTGTGAAAGATGACGGGAAGTTGTAAAGATGGAATTATTCTAAAAACGAGGTTTTTACGAGATTAAGCTACTCTATATAAAGATCTACAAAATATAATGGGATTTACACTATAGTTTCGGAAAAATTACAAGTTCATGTACTTATGCGATTTACATACTTGTCGACTAGTTTGATGTGTCGGAAATTGTTTGATTGAATAAAGAAGTTGTTGAAATGATTTTGTAAAAGAAAATGATACGCTTGAAAGCGTGGCTACCTCCAGTTACAGAGAAAACTCTGACGAAATTTTTCTAAAACCTAACACTTAGAATTATTTACAAGTGTTAGAATTATTTTTGACATGTTTTCAAAATATATTTCGCCACGACTTTATTTACAAATATTCGGAGGTGGGATTTTCACAAAACTAAACGTGATAAACATATATTTGGTAAATATATTTTTCACCACACTGTTTATGATTATTTTGTGAAAATACATAAATATTATTTTTAGAGTAAAAATAATATTTAAGAACGTTAACAGATCCAAAATAATACGAACGCCTCTACGATAATTATATAAGTTACAACGGTAATTATTATTACCACACGATTGCTAAAACGTAACTTACGCATTATACGGAAATAATTATGAACGTATATTTTATCAACGTATTATTTTTGGGGAAATATTATGTGAAATGAAAATATAATATTTTTGAGAAAAAATATTATATTTTGGAATTAGAAGTAAAAATATATTAAGTGAGACTTAATGATATAATTCAAACGCACATGTATTAAATCCCCCATCCTTGGGAAGGAGATTAACTACCAAGTACATACGAAAAGTAAACCCGAAATAGTTGTCTAACTATTTCCCAAAAACTTAAACTATAAAGCTAAGGCACGGCCGTCCGTCTAATAGAATTAGCACATGTAGGTCGTTGCACAGCTACCTGATTTGGAGTGCTTGGTAGAGACGCACCGACAGTGAGTTCATGTCCCCCTTTTCTCTTAACTGTTTTCAGTTTTATAAACTGCGGGGGTGAAATACATGTTACTATGATTATGAGTACTTTTTACATGGTATGGTTAGCGTAAGGAGGGTTACTACTTAGATCATGTGAGTGGGTAGGCGGGAACTGGAGGCCATTAATCCTCATTGTAGGACCGAGGGACGTAAGCGGTAGATCTATCTGGGTGTAGCGAGCCCAACCCCAGGTCCAGCATAACGGACCTCGGGGTGACTTTGTGCCCCGACGCAAAATCGCAAGGGTTGAGTCTTCCTACTTGCACTTCACACGTATCAATGGCCTTGCAAACCATTGGTGATCTCTTTTTCCTTATTTGCTACATACCAGGATTTTGATAACTACAAAGGTTTATTTACTCACTTACACATGAACTCGCTCAACATTATTGTTGATTTTTCAACTTACATGTATTTCAGGGAATTAAAGATCTGGCACGGTATGGCACGTTTTCCCGCTGCACTAGTTTTCCAAGGTCATCCGGGGTTTAGGGAATGTGACTCTTTCCTGGACAAGTCACAGTCCTTAAACTGTGTTTATGTTATGTTTAAGTTGTAATGTTTGTTGAACAAGGTTATGGTTGTTAGGGCGTGTTCCCGTTAAAACAATGGTACTGTATTTGGTTTTTAAAACTTAATGGATGATTCTTGCATATTTTTAATTCATATAGCTTTGTTATGATTAAGCTATGGTATTAAGAAGTCACACCAAATTAACCACGCTTCCGCAAAGCCAAGGTGTGACAGCTTGGTATCAGAGCTCTGATCATAGCGAACTAGGATTCTTTCTTGAGTCTAGACTATGATCACTAGGGCTCTCACGAAAACATTTTTACTGCATACCACTTAAGTCCAGATCCAAAACCTTTTCATAAACAAATGTTGAGCGCATTTTATTTATTATTTTTTTAGGCTCAGTCTGGGAGGCTGAGGCTCGGTCTGGGAGACTGAGGCTCGGTCTGGGAGGCCGAGGCTCGATCTAATGGATCGAGGTAGTTGTCTAGTGGGACTAGGGAGTCAGTCTGGGAGGCTGGGAGAATTGACTAGTGGGACTAGGGAGTCAGACTGGGAGGCTGGGAGAATTTGCTAGTGGGACTAGGGAGTCAGTCTGGGAGGCTGGGAGATTTGGCTAGTGGGACTAGGAATGTCAGTCTAGGAGACTGGGAGGCTAGTGGGACTAGGAGGATTATGTGATATCTTACTTGGTGATTGATGTGATTACTTGATTGTGTGACTGATTATTTGCGCATATTTATGTTTATGTTACAGACTCATGGACTCGCCCGGTACTGGCGACTCGGACACCACCGGACCCATACCTGTAGTATCTGACGACCTCGTATCCTCAGAGCACGAGGTGCACACTTCTGACTACACCAGCACGGACGATGACGATTTCCAGCCCTTCGCACTACCCGAGGGTGCTGATGAGCCTGCAGATGGCCCTCCTGCTGAGTACCTACCTCTAGTAGTGATTCCGGCTCCTATACCTTTAGCCGTTTATCCAGCATATGACTTACTTCTTGACGCCGAGGCTGACGACGATATTGATCTATTTGAGGATGAGCCTATCGAGGATGAGATCCCGGACGCAGCCCTACTTCCTGCTGGCGACCTTTTGATGATCGCTGGTGCTCCTGCCGAGGACTCACCCACGCATTCACCGGTCCCAGACTCCTTTGAGTCTGTGACATCCGCACCATCTCACGAGGTGAGCGCACAGCACTTTTCGCATGGCTCAGATCCTGACCAGGCATCCTCTGCTGCACCTATTCCCAGCTTTGCGTTTGACCATGACGACATAGAGGATTCTGATCCTATCTTTCCCCCGGGATTCGACCCGGATCATGATATTGAGTTTATCCCGATGGACCAGCCCATGGAGGATCCCGCTGATCCAGTTGATCCTATTGATCCCGAGTTTGACTTCGAGATGGCTTTTGATGACCATGAGCCTGCCTTGGCTCCTGAGCAGGCAGCTGCTCTAGATCCTATGCCCGAGCATGACCCCGTACATGCTGGCATCCCAGTTGAGCCTGTTCTAGCTGACCCGCCTGTCGATGATCATCTAGAGGGTGATCATGTTATTGCTGTCGATCCACCTGTTGCTGATGTACCTATTGACCATCCTGTTGAGCACATTGCACATGTTCACCCTTTTGTTGCTCCCCCCACTTGATCCAGTTCCACTTGAGCCTGAGCATGCACTGTTTGCAGACCACATGGATCCACCGGATGAGCATGCACAGCACGGTTGGATACCTGCTGATGAGGATGTTCCACCTTTGCCCCCTCAGATCCCTATTACACGACATGTTGATTTTTCTTTTCAGGTTCCTCAGTTTGTACCTCCAGCGAGGCCTGGAGAGGGTTCTTCAGCCCATCCTTTTGGGCACGTACCGATGTCTATCCCCTTCATGCCCCAGATGTCATCTGTTCCACCCTCTGCTTCACCATTTCATGTGGCACCGTTTGACCCCACCAGTGAGCCTTTTCTCTGGTCCTCACCACCCGTCATGCCACCGACTGATCCATACCATCCGTTCCATGTGGGACACATTATAGAGGACGTTTTGATGTCTTTCGTTTTTCAGCATGAGTCACACACGCAGCGTATCCAGGAGCTTGAGATAGCTCAGCTGCCACCATGTTCGTGCCATGGTCAGACACACTCTCCTCTGCAGCCATTTCGATCATTACCCCCAGATTATGCTGCACGCCTCTTTGCTTTAGAGCAGCAGGTCGCTTCTTTCATCCGTACTCAGAGAGCCATGGAGGAGGACTGGCTCCAGTTACGTCGTTTGTTTTACACTCACTTTCCCCCTCCTCCACCGCCATCTGTATAGAGCTCATCAGTACTGTTAGGGTAGACGTTGGTGAGAGGACCGCGATTGCTTTTGACTACACAGCCTTTTTGGAGACTACATGATGATTCTGACTTTTGTTGACATATATTTGATGTATTTGATGTATTTGACACTGACTTGACATAGTTTTGGACAGGGGTGATGTAGCCCCTAGTTGATTGATGATTGTATGACACAGTGATGTACTGATACACTTACTATGTGGTCTCGATATATAGCAATCGCAGTATTCTCATCATATTTGATTCGCTTGATTACATATTTATATTTTTATGACATGGGATGTTGTGTGTATAATATTTATGACATGGGATGTTGTGTGTATAATATTTGTGACATGGGATGTTGTGTGAATAGTAATTGTGAAGTATTGATAACATGAGATGTTATGTGCTATTACTATTACTATATACGTACGCTTCACTATGGCCTGACCGACATAAACACATCTTTAGAAGATGCCGCCAAGACGTCAACAACAGCAAATGCCTACCACTCAGGACGAACTACAGCAAGTCATTGCTGCTGCCATTGCTCAATATGCTGCCTCCCAAGGAGGAATGAGTGGAAGCAACTCTGGCAACACTGGCAACAACAACAATCCACCTCATGGTAACCCTAAGTCATCAAGACATTCCATGACTTAAATGGATTTCCTTAGCAAGAATGCTAATGCCAAACGTATGTTATAATGTATGTGCAGGGTGCACCTACAAGCAGTTCTTAGACTGCAAGCCCATAAACTTTGATGGCACAGGAGGTGCTGTCGCCTTTGTCCGCTGGGCTGAGAAAACAGAATCTGTTCTTCGCATGAGCAAATGCGCATTGGATCAGCAGGTCACGTATATCTCTGGGCTATTTTTGGATGGAGCCCTATCCTGGTGGAACTTGCAAGTACAAACACTTGGCGAAGCTGCTGCTTACGCGCTGACCTGGACTGAATTGAAGGAACTCATGCGCAAGAAGTACTGTTCCCGCGCTGAAATCCAGAGATTGGAGACCGAGTTCTGGCATCTAAAAATGGAAGGCCCAAAGATAGCAGAGTATGTTCAGAGATTCCACGATTTATCGCATGTGGTACCTTACATGGTCACTCCTGAGTTCAAGAGAATTGAACGCTTCATTTGGGGATTAGCTCCTCAAATCATAAGCATGGTGACCTCCTCCAAACCAGCGACTATCACTGAAGCCATCGATTTGAGCGTGGCTCTCATAGAGGAGGCAATTCGTTTGAACAAGTTTGATGAAGTTGAGCCAAAGAAGAAGGAGACTCATGTGGAGTCATCTGGAGGAAACAAGCGGAAGTTTTCAAACTTCAAGCAGGGCACCGGGGTGGTGGTTAAGAAAGGGGAATCGAGCGCGCCAGCTCAGTATACAGCTGGTGGTAGGAGGAAAGGTAAGGGATATATGGGTGCGCATCCCAAGTGTAACTCTTGTCAACGCCATCACTCTAGTCGATGCGGGCCAAAAGTATGTGAGGCTTGTGGAAAGACTGGTCATTCGAAGGATTCTTGTTGGGCTAATGCTGGCCGGGGAGGCCAAGGAGGATTTGGGAATAGGAATAATCGTGGTGGTATTGGGAATCAGCCACAAGGAAACAATGGAGGTGATGGGAATCGGGTCAATCATGCAAACCAAGCGGGCACTATAAATCGTAACCAGAGAAACAATCTAGTTGGAAACGGTGGTGGAAATGGGCAGAGGCCCGGATGTTTCAACTGCGGTGATATTGGGCATTACAAGAGAAATTGCCCGGAATTAAACCAAGCCCGCGGAAGGGTTTTCAACATAGAAGCAAGGGAAGCGCGCCAGGATCCCAATGTTGTCACTGGTACGTTCCTTGTAAACCAACGCTATGCATCCGTTTTGTTTGATACTGGCTCCAATTATAGCTTCGTGTCGTTAGAATTTAAGAATATGCTTGGTTTAGCCGCTAGTAAGTTAGATAACCCGTACTCGATCGAATTAGCGAATGGGAAGTTAGTAGAAGCTAATGAGGTGATTCGAGGCTGTGTAATCGAATTGGGAGAGCGTGAGTTCGCTCTAGATCTACTACCAGTCCAGTTGGGAAGCTTCGACGTGGTAGTAGGAATGGATTGGTTATCGAGTAACAAGGCCGAGATAGTTTGTCACGAGAAGGTCGTTCGTATCCCGACCGATGATGGTGAGACCATTGTTGTTCACGGAGAGAAGCGTGAGACGCCGTTGAGGATTATTTGCTGCCTGAAAGCAAGAAAGTGTTTGCAGAAAGGATGTGTTGCTTTTCTGGCACACATTGTGGATAAAAAGGCTGCTGAGCCGAAGATCGAAGACATCCCTGTCGTGAGGGAATATCCAGAAGTCTTCCCAGAGGACTTGCCTGGATTGCCGCCTCCAAGGCAAGTGGAGTTCCGCATTGACTTAGTTCCAGGCGCCGCGCCTGTGGCTAAGGCTCCTTATAGACTTGCTCCGTCTGAGATGCAAGAACTGTCGACACAACTTCAAGAGTTGCTAGACAAGGGATTTATCCGACCAAGCTTCTCGCCTTGGGGAGCTCCAGTTTTGTTTGTCAAAAAGAAGGACGGTAGTTTCCGTATGTGTATTGACTACCGATTGTTGAATAAGCTGACGATCAAGAATAGGTATCCTCTGCCAAGGATTGATGATTTGTTCGACCAACTTCAAGGTTCAAGCTTCTATTCGAAGATCGATTTGCGATCTGGTTACCATCAGTTAAGGATACAGGAGGAGAGTATCCCAAAGACAGCCTTTAGAACTCGATATGGACACTACGAGTTTCTCGTTATGCCGTTTGGTTTGACAAACGCACCTGCAGTGTTCATGGATTTGATGAATCGAGTTTGTAAGCCGTATTTGGATAAGTTCGTGATTGTATTCATCGATGATATTTTGATTTACTCAAAGACGAAGGCTGAGCACGAGCAGCATTTAAGAGCCATTCTGGAGCTGCTAAAGAAGGAACAGTTGTACGCCAAATTCTCTAAGTGTGAGTTTTGGCTAAGAGAAGTCCAATTCCTTGGGCACGTGGTGAATGGAGATGGAATCCACGTGGATCCAACCAAGATAGAGGCGATCAAGGATTGGGAAACGCCAAAGACGCCAACCGAGATTCGGCAATTCTTGGGTTTGGCTGGCTATTACCGAAGATTCATTGAGAATTTTTCAAAGATCGCTCAACCATTGACGCTCCTCACGCAGAAAGACAAGATGTTTGATTGGGGAATCAAACAGGAAGAAGCGTTTCAGGTATTGAAAGATAAGCTTTGCAACGCGCCAATTTTAGCCCTACCGGAAGGTACAGATGATTTTGTGGTATACTGTGACGCATCGCGCCAAGGATTGGGCTGTGTGTTGATGCAACGCCAAAAGGTTATTGCCTACGCGTCACGCCAGTTGAAGGTACATGAAAAGAACTATACCACACATGATTTGGAACTTGGCGCAGTGGTTTTCTCTTTAAAGATCTGGAGACACTACCTTTAAGGTATGAAGTGCACAATCTTCACAGATCACAAGAGCCTCCAGCATATATTCAACCAGAAGGATTTGAATATGAGGCAAAGACGATGGGTAGAACTGTTGAACGATTACGACTGCGAGATTAAGTATCATCCAGGGAAGGCGAATGTGGTCGCTGATGCCCTAAGTCGAAAAGAGAGGATCAAGCCCATAAGGGTTAGGGCTGTGGAAATGGTTGTTCGAACCGATTTTCCTTTGCGCATTCGTGCCGCGCAGAAAGAAGCTCTCAAGGAGAGAAACCTTGAAGAAGAGTATCTCCGTGGGATGGAGAAGTTATTGGTACCAAACAAGGAAGGAACGTTGTGTTTTGAGAAAAGGATTTGGGTTCCTTTGTTTGGAGGTTTAAGGAAGGTTATTTTCGATGAAGCTCACAAGTCGCGGTACTCTATCCACCCTGGAGCAGATAAGATGTACCAGGATCTTAAAGATTATTATTGGTGGCCTAGGATGAAAGGCGATGTGGCTGTTTATGTGAGCAAATGTTTAACTTGCGCTAAGGTTAAAGCGGAATACCAGAAGCCTTCAGGACTTCTGCAACAACCAGAGATTCCCAAGTGAAAGTGGGAACAAATCTCCATGGATTTTATTACGAAATTGCCAAGAACACCAAGAGGCCATGACACCATCTGGGTGATAGTGGACCGATTAACGAAGTCAGCACACTTCTTACCTATCCGAGAGAAGGATAATACGAGCAAACTGGCCGAAATTTACATGAGAGAGATTGTTTCACGCCATGGAGTACCTCTCACGATCATCTCTGATAGGGACGGAAGGTTCGTGTCAAGGATATGGCAATCCTTCCAAGAAGCTTTTGGCTCGAAGTTGAATATGAGCACCGCGTTTAACCCGCAGACCGACGGTCAAAGCGAGCGGACGATTCAGACGTTGGAGGACATGCTGAGAGCATGTGTTATGGATTTGGGCGGTAGCTGGGATAAGCATTTACCCCTGGTTGAGTTTTCATACAACAACAGCTACCATACCAGTATTGGTGCCGCGCCATTCGAGGCTTTATATGGGCGCAAGTGCAGATCACCGCTCTGTTGGTCTGACGCAGGTGATAGACAGTTGGTTGGTCCTGATGTAGTCCAGGAAACCACCGATAAGATTGCACAGATACGAGATCGCATCAGTGCGGCTCGCGACCGGCAAAAAGCCTACGCGGATCGAAGCAGGAAACCTCTAGAGTTTGAGGTTGGTGATATGGTTTTGTTGAAGGTATCACCCTGGAAGGGTGTGGCACGCTTTGGGAAGCGTGGAAAGTTGAATCCGAGGTATATTGGACCGTTCAAGATCTTGGAAAGAATTGGGACTGTAGCATACAAGTTGGACCTACCTGCCGAACTGAATGGCGTTCACGATACATTTCATGTATCCAATCTGAAGAGAAGTCCAACGCAAGATACCGTTGTCATTCCTACCGAAGAAATTCATGTTGACGACACGCTCCACTTCGTTGAAGAACCCGTTGAGGTCACGGATTGGAAAGTGAACAAGACCCGCCGGAGCAGTGTCAAGCTCGTCAAAGTTCGTTGGAATGCCCGCCATGGTCCTGAATTCACCTGGGAGCGTGAGGACCGAATGAAAGAGAAATACCCCCATCTATTTCCCAAGAACCCTGCTTCTACAAGCAGAACTTAAAATTTCGGGACGAAATTTCTCTAACGGGGGGAGAATGTGACAACCCTCACTAAACCAGGTATCCGTACGATTTAATTAATAATTAATTACTGCTTAATTACTGTGCTTACTTGAAATTACTGATGAACTGCTACTTGACTGTTGATACTTGAACATATCTGCATCATACTTTACATACTGTCACTACACAATTTACATGTCGAACCTTAGTGACAAACATGATGCACAAAAGCACAGTAGCACCATGAACGGATAACCTATTGAACATGCTGATAAAGCCAGCATCAGGCAGACACTGCCTCTAAGGCCTGAATGAGCCATAAATATTTTACTACACCCATAGTGAGTGTAGGAATACAAGGGTTGTAGAACCGCGTCTCTATGAATAAGTTACAGTGACTGGATGTGCCTAAAACATACACCGAGCACAAAACACGGCACTTTAATCAAAGATTCAGCTTTTAGCTAACTAATAAAGTGCCAAAACATGAGGAAAATATTCCTGACACTTTGTAGAATAAGTTGTGTCACTAAAAATATTATTAACGACACTTAAAAGCTTATTTAAGCACTTTAACGGATTACTATCCAACCGAACAACCGGACTACACCCGGGACATAAAAATATTGACAGTAACATTATTGGTCTTTTTCTGAGCCAGTTAGGGTCCCTGAATACCCTAACACCCGCATTATAGCACAACACACCACTAACCAAGTTAACCCCTAAATCTAACTTGGTTTAACCTAACTAATACTTAACATCTAGTTGGAAATGAACTAGTACCCCCCCCCCATTGTAATCGGCCCAAAATAGGGGGATACACTTGTCCTTCTTAAATCTTATTTTAATCAAGTGTTGGATATCTAGACTACATATAAACCTTTGGATTATAACTCACCATTTGTCTATAAGTATCAACATTTGCACATGAGATTAGTCATTCCATCATCACAACCAAACTCTCTCTTTCCCTCTCTACATAGCTACGGCCGAACACCCCTTGCACACCACCACCACCTTTCAATTTTGATCATCACATTTCAATCATCCACAAGTGTTACGGGTCACATACAAGGAGCCTTGGAGCAAACGGAAGACAAAGGACCTCTCTACCTAGCTTTTATCCACCTCTTTTTCGCATAGATTCTTCCCTAGCCCCGAGCTAGAGGTATAACACTTAAAACTCATACTCGAACTAATCTAAGGTGGTTAATAAGATATGTAACGGTTAAAATGCGGAAACTTGCGTTTTGAAGCATAAAAGTCTACTAAAACATGAATATTGATGGTTAAAAGCATATAAGTGGTGTAAAAGTTGTAGTATTTGATTTGTGTAGTTATTTAGGCCCGATCTATGTTGTGGTAGCTCGAATCATCATTTAACCCGGTTTGGTTAAGATCATGGATCTTGACATAAGCTTGTTTGAAATGGTACAAGGGTTAAAAGGTGAAACTCTACCACACGAGAAACATGAACTTGTGTAAAAGCGTTTTTACTTGTAAGATAGTGTTTAAAACGGACGGATCTACGTATGTACAAATGGTATTTTCATAGAACCAAGCGTCAAGAAAATCATGTTTTCTAAAAGACGGATATTACGCTAACAAGTATGATTTTTATAAACCACAAGTGTATAAACACTTGTGAAATGAAAAGATCCGACAAAATAACAATCTTTGTGAAAGATAACGGGAAGTTGTAAAGATGGAATTATTCTAAAAACGAGGTTTTTACGAGATTAAGCTACTCTATATAAAGATCTACAAAATATAATGGGATTTACACTATAGTTTCGGAAAAATTACAAGTTCATGTACTTATGCGATTTACATACTTGTCGACTAGTTTGATGTGTCGGAAATTGTTTGATTGAATAAAGAAGTTGTTGAAATGATTTTGTAAAAGAAAATGATACGCTTGAAAGCGTGGCCACCTCCAGTTACAGAGGAAACTCTGGCGAAATTTTTCTAAAACCTAACACTTAGAATTATTTACAAGTGTTAGAATTATTTTTGACATGTTTTCAAAATATATTTCGCCACGACTTTATTTACAAATATTCGGAGGTGGGATTTTCACAAAACTAAGCGTGATAAACATATATTTGGTAAATATATTTTTCACCACACTGTTTATGATTATTTTGTGAAAATACATAAATATTATTTTTAGAGTAAAAATAATATTTAAGAACGTTAACAGATCCAAAATAATACGAACGCCTCTACGATAATTATATAAGTTACAACGGTAATTATTATTACCACACGATTGCTAAAACGTAACTTACGCATTATACGGAAATAATTATGAACGTATATTTTATCAACGTATTATTTTTGGGGAAATATTATGTGAAATGAAAATATAATATTTTTGAGAAAAATATTATATTTTGGAATTAGAAGTAAAAATATATTAAGTGAGACTTAATGATATAATTCAAACGCACATGTATTAAATCCCCCATCCTTGGGAAGGAGATTAACTACCAAGTACATACGAAAAGTAAACCCGAAATAGTTGTCTAACTATTTCCCAAAAACTTAAACTATAAAGCTAAGGCACGGCCGTCCGTCTAATAGAATTAGCACATGTAGGTCGTTGCACAACTGCCTGATGTGGAGTGCTTGGTAGAGACGCACCGACAGTGAGTTCATGTCCCCCTTTTCTCTTAATTGTTTTCAGTTTTATAAACTGCGGGGGTGAAATACATGTTACTATGATTATGAGTACTTTTTACATGGTATGGTTAGCGTAAGGAGGGTTACTACTTAGATCATGTGAGTGGGTAGGCGGGAACTGGAGGCCATTAATCCTCATTGTAGGACCGAGGGACGTAAGCGGTAGATCTATCTGGGTGTAGTGAGCCCAGCCCCAGGTCCAGCATAACGGACCTCGGGGTGACTTTGTGCCCCGACGCAAAATCGCAAGGGTTGAGTCTTCCTACTTGCACTTCACACGTATCAATGGCCTTGCAAACCATTGGTGATCTCTTTTTCCTTATTTGCTACATACCAGGATTTTGATAACTACAAAGGTTTATTTACTCACTTACACATGAACTCGCTCAACATTATTGTTGATTTTTCAACTTACATGTATTTCAGGGAATTAAAGATCTGGCACGGTATGGCACGTTTTCCCGCTGCACTAGTTTTCCAAGGTCATCCGGGGTTTAGGGAAGGTGACTCTTTCCTGGACAAGTCACAGTCCTTAAACTGTGTTTATGTTATGTTTAAGTTGTAATGTTTGTTGAACAAGGTTATGGTTGTTAGGGCGTGTTCCCGTTAAAACAACGGTACTGTATTTGGTTTTTAAAACTTAATGGATGATTCTTGCATATTTTTAATTCATATAGCTTTGTTATGATTAAGCTATGGTATTAAGAAGTCACACCAAATTAACCACGCTTCCGCAAAGCCAGGGTGTGACAGTATGTTCATCATGCTTAGTACATTTTCATCATATGCTTACATTTTGGGTATGACATTTGGTTTGTTTAAGTGGGACCATATACATTCATTAACTTTGACACGTCGCTCGTTAGTAGGTAATGGTACCATAGGAATTGACAACTCCCGTTCCTGACATCCTAGGTATGTTTGGATGGAAGGAATGACCGAATTCGATAAAACATAACAACAGATAGACCTTTAATTTGTTTAAGGGTTTATCACCACAGTCACAAGGCTTGGATGTATGCATTTTCACAATACCGCATAAATGTTTGTATTCAGCATAGCATGCATTTCCACAAAACATAACATTGATTTAAACCACGTTTTACTTCAATACATTGTTTTGTGCATTTTTACCTTTGGTTTAGTTGATATATATTTCACTTGCCATACATGACATTTTGTTTACACATTACATGATTGATATTTGACATAGACATTTTGATAATTGATATACACATTTCTTGGATAACATTTTGACATAAACATTTTGACATGGTTTTCACAATGACATTTGACAGTTGGTTTAGACATAGGCAATTTACATTGGTGGTTTGTTTGGGTAAGTGATTTAAGTAACGAGACGTGTGTAATGTGAAACAAGCATGGTGGATACGCCGCTGGTACTTCCTATATATAAGTGCTTGTATTATATTACATGTCGTAGCATTCTTTAAATCATTCAATTTGGACTTATACATTTTACACAAATAACATATTTTTCACAAGACATTGTTTTACAAAACAGTTTGTTTTATACAAACTCATTTTACTTGGTTATTCATTTAACCCTACATTATTCATTTAAATATACATATCTGTCATCGCTTTTCAAATGATTTATAAAACAAAAGATTTTACAAGGATCATGACTGACTTTTTGTTAAACAACTTTTTCAAAACTTATAAGTCATGAATCCTAAATCAATAAAACCTATGTACTCGCCGGCATTTTTATGCTGACGTACCTATTTTCACATGTGTTTCAGGAGATGATGCATAGGATTGATCAAGTTACACATAGGCGGACTTGGGTCTTAGTGACAATAAAAGATGCAAGACTAGTTAATTTTGTTATACTTCTTCGCTTGTTTAGACATTGTAACTCTGTTAATCAATAAAACAAAATTTCAATTTTCCATGTGTTATGAAACAATGATTCTGTTACAACACTCCCCGACGATTCCGCCACGTTTTGTTGTTTTACGTGATCGGGGTGTGACAACGTTATGAAGTTCAAACGAACTTCGCATTGACCATAAACTGGTTAATGCAGAAAGTCAAACGCAGTTCGACTTTAACGCTAAAAACGAATAAAAAGAACGAAGGAACACTTACAAAGGGTCCCCGCAAGATTTGATCCGATTTACTCTCAGGTATGAAGCATACACTTCAACTTAGAGAGCAGAAATCAGAACAAATTGTGGGTTTGAAGTGAAATGGGTTGGGTTTATATAGAGTTTGGAGGACTGTTTAGATCGTTAGACAAAGACCATGCCTTAATCTCCACCGTACACATGGGCCCATGGTTTTGTAAAACCATGGGTGCCCCAAATATGGCCCATAGACTCCAAAATACCAGTTGCAACTTGCAAGTGAAGAAATCAGTTGGAAACAACTGTTGCAAGCTGTAACAGATTTTTTTCAGAGCTGGGAGATCCTCGCGGCCCGCGTAAGGGACCTGCACTTGCTCACGCGGCCCGCCTGGGTTCAGATTAGCAAAACAGGTTTCCAAAATGACAGTTTCAGTCCCTGTTTTGTTATAAACTCCATTCCGACATGTTTAAGGCACGTTAAGCCAAATTTAAGGCCCTAAAATGATGCCTAAACATTTTGGACATGAAACATGCTCAAAAATATGCCGGATGGCGGTTCGTTTGGTCGTACGATCGCGTTATTCGCTTAATTACGACGGAAGTCGTAACGAACGCAAAAACGATCCAAATTAAGCGACGAATGGAATTTTCTTATGCCAAACACTAAAATAAAATATTTTAATACTTACATAAATTTTTGGATGTCCGGATGTATTCAGAACGTAAGATATGCGCGAAAATGCAAACTTATGCACTTTTTGACGCTTTTAGTCCCTGAATGACCAAAAGTTTATTTTAGCACACCGAACCCCTCAAAGACTATTTCTAAGCTATGTAAAGGATATTTAGGGTATTTTTAACTTATGATCATGTTCCGGAGGGTCTGTTACAGTACAAATTGAGATACTTTCGCAGTTTGTCGAATTTAGTCCCTGTAAGCGAATAAACCTGATTTCGGCACACCAAACCTTCAAAAACTTATTTCTAAGTTATGTAAAGGTTATATAAGGTATGTTAAGCCTATGTCACTGTTCCGGTGTGTTTGTTGCGTTAAACTGGTTATATTTACGCATTAGTGCTCGTATAACCTTCCAGAAAGCGATTTAAAGCCCGAAATCGAACAAGAATTGATATGTGCAAATGATACACATATTTATACAAATCCCAAGTATGAAATACAATATTTCATTGGTTTAGTATTTGTTTGATGGTTGAAGTGACACAGGTTTCACACAAGAGACCCACCGTAAGCTACGGTGGGCTAGTCGTAGCTTACGGGCAAACAACAAAAGAACTAGAATATACATGCCATAACGTACGTCAGGTGGCCGTAGGTTACGGTGGGGTCCAGTTGAAAGTGTCGTATTTTGACTTTTTAAGGGTATAAAAGGGCTTTTCAAAACCCAAATCAATCATTTATCTTTGGGGACGAACTTGTGTGATTAAAGGAGCACTTTTGGACGAATTTTCACCAGTTCGATCATAGTTTCTCACCGAATCAAAGATATTGAAGTTGCAATCAACCATGATCTAAGCATTTGATGACTGAATCATTAGCAAGAGCATCTAATTCCTTTGTGGTTTCCTCTGGGTGGAGGATTCTTGTAAGTGGACCGATTTTATGTGTTTTTTATTGTACTTGGATTCGGTAATCTAAGCATTCGATGCTTTTTACTGTTTAATTTGATTGATTGGTTGTAAAAGATTGATTTTTATTTGAACCTTGGTTCTAATTCATTCAATTCCCGAGAGTTCTATTAATTGGGATGTATTTGATAGGGATTGGGGTTGGTAATTTCAATTGATGTTCATATGATAACCTTCCGCTGTTTTGCAATCGAAGTACTTAGTCTTTGAATAATCGCAACCTATTAATTGAGTTATACAATCATGTCAATGTAATTGTTGCAATGAAGCATGTAACTGAAATCCATTGTGAATTTAAAATCCGAAGGAACCATCTTTTCTCAGTACATTTTAATTTAGTTCAAAACACTTAAAAACCCAATTTTACATTTGTGACAACCGGTAGTTTACGCCTCTAATTACGTGATTAGCAGTTGATTAACGCGACTATGACAGATACCGACATTATTTTTACACGTTTTTAACTCTGAAGTATTATTTTACTAGGCCGGTGATTTCAGTTTTAAAAACGTGTCTTGTAGGAATTACGGGCCACTTACACATGAGATGGGCTTGTCGTCCCTGGGCCCAAGCCCAAAACCCACAAGCCTAAACCTCTACATAATATATTAGATCTTTTCAAGATCTTATAAAATCTTTACAAATCTCATCAAGATCTTATAAAATCTTTTCAAAATCTCTAAAGATCTCTATAATATCTTGTAAAATCTCTACAAGATCCCTAAAATATTTTGTCTCAAAAGATGGAAACACAAGATCTATATAAGGCCCATACCCCCTCCTTTCTTTCTACACTCACATAAAGCACAAAAACCCTTGCCTGCCTTCCCCTTCTCTCTCGATATGAACGTCAAACAACACACACACACACACACACACACACACTCTACAATAAAGCCAAACATCCATTTGTCTCCTCCTCTCCCACTCGACAACCCCCACTTCTGATTATCAGATGATGGTGGTGGCGGCACGACGTCAATAATAGAGAACCGAAGCGCGCTGTGGTGGGTGGTTCCTGTTGACGACTCGAGTAGAAAAGATTGAGAGATCAGGGAGAGACAGAGAGCCGAGAAGAGGAGGAGAGGTGAGTAGGGTGGTCGTGGAGGTGATGGCGACGTCGGGGTTGTCCAACGGCGGCGGTGCTATGTTTTTCCGACGAAATCCCCGGTAAACCCCTGCCAATCTTTTCTTTTCTTTTGAAATTTTTCTGGAAAATGATGATGCTGTTGTTGTTTTCCGGTGGTGGAGCTTCTTCGACGAACCGTTGGTGTCGAAGGCGGTGTTTTAGGCAACCTGAGTGGAGGACTCGGGTCAGGTTTTCGGTTCGGGTTTCAGATGTGGTTCCGGCCGACTGACGACGCGGGGGTTGTGGCGGTGCTATTCCGGGCTCGGGATCAGTGTTGGTTCGGTCAACCACGAGTCTGACATGTTTCAGCTTCTTCAGGTTTAGTTTTGAGTTCGGGTCAAGGGTGGTTCAACTCGGTTTGACTCAGTCACACCGAGTCAACTCAGTCAACTCGGGTCAATGGGTCAGACCTGGTGTGGTTTGGGTTCAGCTCAAATCGGGTTCGGTTCAGTCAGATTGGTTAACTTCAGATGTGGTTCGGGTCAACTCAATCAACCGAGCTAACTCGGTCAACTCAGACAACGCGAATCAACCCGGTTGACACGGTCAACTGGTCAACTCAGTCTCGTTCAACGTCACGGCGCAAAAGATTTGGTAAAGATTAACGACATGGTTTATTCATAGTTTTATATGTTACGTGAATAGCGAGCTCGAACCGATCTAATACTAGTTTACATTTCAACTTATTCGACAAAATCTTATATAAATAATGTTTATATTGTTTGGTAAATTGTTGAATTTTGAAAAATAACGACAACTTGTGTTGTCGGGGGCGTCCAAAAACAGAGGAAACTCTGCCCGTTTTTCGAGAAAATCCGTAACGTAATTGCGTTTTATTATAAAACAAACATTCGGATTCAAATAATCGTTTAGAAAATCAAATACGAACATACAATTACTTTTGACGACACTATACAACTTATGAAAGCTACGATACGGGAATTATTTGCAAACAATAAACATAGTTATTTTAAACTTCGAAAAATTCGACAAACCTTTTTTGAAATCAATATATGTTGTTTCAAATGCCGATAACATGATTCGATTTTATAAAAACAAACATAGTTATATATTTATTTCAAATATCAAACAATACGAATTCGTTTTATAAACATAAATATAATTAATATATTTATTTTCAAACACAACAACTCGACGATTCTTTTATAAAATAAATATAACTTTCTATATTTATTTCAAGTGAGTTCATAACCCGACCTTTTTTTTTACATTTTCCTAAATGTTTTCGGGGTGGAAAGACATGCACTATTTTGCAACGCATACAAGGTTTTCAATAAACAAGAATTACATATTCCTAAACCATTTTACAAGCAAGTTTTCACTGACACAAATGGTTTACAAAAAGCTTATGTTTTATATCGGTTTTTCAAACAAGCATATTTTTCGAAATGTGCATACACACGAATTCTAGTTTTCTAAACTACGGGAAAATACAAGTACCAAGAGGTACATTAAACTAAGGAATGACACAATAGATCATGTCATGAATAGGGTAACATAAGCACCATTAATCAACAATATACCTAGACCGCAGAACAAAAGGTTAGATCTAATGGGTTTCAGGCAGCCACACTCTTGGTGATACTAGTACCAAGCAGTGCTTTTGTGTCTCAAGTCGTGAATCGACTACTAAAAATGCCTAGGTTTGGTGGCTTCCTATGTCATTACATATGTTAGTGGCCTCGCGAACCATTAGTGATCTCGTATTCCTTACATATACAGAACTCAGTTTCAATACGTCTTTACAAATTACATACCATGTTTTATACAAATTCGAAGCATAGGATTATGCATGCGTGTTGTCAATGTCGGGGTGGGCATTGACGATTATACAAGTTATACAAACACAAGAGTTTAAAAAAGCAAGGTTTTTGCGAATATAATGCGTTACAAATACAGAGTTTCCATATAACATGACAAGAAAATGATTTTAAATTCGTTTTCTCATTAGTAGTTCAAAAACCAGTTATTCAAAAAGATTTATTTCAAATCTTTACAAACAAACTATGAACTCGCTCAACATTATGTTGATTTTTCGCATGTTTCTTTCTCAGGTTACATTTCAAAGTTATGGCACGGTTGGAGTCGAGTGCTTAGTGGCGTTCATTTTCTAAAAGACTTAGCTTATTTGCTTCCGCTGTGCAATGAAGATACCAGTCCAGTCACGCCAGCTCTGATAATTTTGGGGTGTGATAAAATTTTTGCAAGTAAATCTTTAATACTTAATCAAGAGACACTTCGCACCATACTCCTCTGGTTTGATACCCTACTTACTCTAGCTATCTAGTTTATTTAGGTTTTTGCATGACACTCACGATAGTCATAAATAAGAGATAAGTTTTTAAAAGTAACTCATTTGGCTAAAGTTGATTGGGACATCAACCGTAAGTAAATGTAAAAAAAGGTAAAATGGGGATGTGTGCATATAGGCAATGTTAAGTTGACTCAAGGAGTGGAGAGTTCTTGGGATGAATAGGGATGTAATCTTGTAAAATGTGGCAATCCGCACCATCTTTTGTAAGAAAAGTTTTATCGGTTTTAAAATATATTAGTATAATCACGAGTTGTAGGAAAATGTTTATTGGAAACGAGAGCGGGATGGTAAACATTTCGTGGTTTTCAAGGACTCTGTCGAGTTAAAGGCCGACTTGTTGGTGTTTAAGTATGGTAAGGATGAAAGAAAGTCTTAAAATATTTTGGGCTGAGTTGAGCTTGTGAGGATGTTTGCTAAAATAGATTGGACGTTTAGGCCGAATTACTATAGATAAGATTTAGACGGAATGTTGAGTGAATAGTTGGGAATAATTCTTGCTTAGGAGTGAATGAACGATTGGGTTGCAATATGCGGGGGGTAAAACTAGTAAGTGTATCGGATGGAATGTGAATCATAAAGCGTTGAAGGATGTTAGTGATAGTTATAGCCACTACGAATAACGATATTGAGTACGGGATTTTGTTATAGTCAACTGCGTATTAAGTGTTTCAAGGTGTATTTTTGTATACATAAGGAAAAGCTTGCGATGCACCATAGTTTGTTTGTTGGATGATAGTATTTACTATGGTCCGAATAACACCGAATTTCACATGGCATGTTTTATTAAAGTTGGTTAACATGGTAGGAACACTTATGTATAGGAAGTACCGGCGGCATATCCACCATGTTCTACCCATGTCATGTTCGTTTCGTTACTCGATGTCATGTTACGTTTCGTGCTGCGACACATAGTAGAACCTACTATGGTTTTCATGCGCCTTCCATTATAATCTCGTGTGCACCCGTGATTATCCTGGTCATTGCATGGTCTGCATAGTTTGTACTAGTGGCGTAAGGTTCAAGGGTAAATTACAGTATTGCAGGTGAGGATATGCGTGTGATTGTTAAGATGACGTGCTCTAAGTAGGTGAGTAGAATGCATAATGATTGTATTACAAGTGAGGGTACACGTATGAAGAACTAAGCATATATATATGATTGTATGCAAGTATACATGTGTCCAAAGTAGGCAAAACTGCTCGGGTCATGCCCACGTATTGATTCAAGTATGACTACCACGTAGTGAGAGATGTACGAATTTAAGTATGATTGATGATAAACACGTATAAGATTAACATATAATATCGAGTGTCTAAACTGACGCATTAAGTATATATAAGACTAGCATATAGTTTTGAGTGTATCAATCGAAGTGTGAATAATGATATGTGCAAGACTGGCATGAAATATTGATTGTATAAGTTGAAATGTGAATAATGATATGGATGTGTATATGGTTGCTTGAACGAACAATCGAGTTTGTCGAACCAAGTAAAGTAGGTTCGTTGGGAATGGAGAATTAAGCTCGTGGGTATTGAGAAAATGGGGAAGAAAGTAAAGATTGACAATGAAAGTAGTAGCTCATAAGAAAAACATTACCTTGTCGAAAGGTTTGTGTCACGACCCCCGACCCACCATGGACGGAATCGGGAGTCGCGAACAGCCCAGTGGTACCGGTGATTATTTTGAAAAATATTGCACGAAATTTAATCAGGACCGGGAGTTAGGAAAAATAGAGTTTAGAAACACCGGATTTTTATTTATTAAACAGATGGAATAAATCCATGTTTTACAAAGGTAGCTTTAATAAAGATAAATTTGATTACATAAAACAATATTTCTTAATTTGATTTTAATTAATAAAATAAGTCACTTCTTGATGCCTTTCAGTGTCGTATCCATCTTTTACTCCAATCTACTGTAATTACCTGAAACGCGTTTGAAAAAGGTTTTGTCAGCGGAAAATACTGAATGAATCATTCTATTTACATAAAATGATGCATAGTTATTAATTACAGCATAAGAGCGATTACAATGGCTTATATCTTATTTTTATATGGCACCGTGTCACAATGGTGACGATGGTCATACCACTATTAGGTCAATGAACCCAACTAGTGATGATTATCCCTAGTAGGTCAATGAATCTAACTGGGAGAAAATTAGTAATGTGCACAATACCCCACTAGCCAGTGATTCAAGATATCCACGACTTAGTCCCTGTAATTATAACTTTTGAAAATAATTTGGAGTATTGTAAAACAGTTGATAAAAAGAGAATGACTCACGTTGCAGATTTAACGAGTAGTGTATAAGCCTACTGATTAGCCTTGATTATCCTAATTTAAATAACAATGCACACAAACGGGGTTAGTAACTAATACAGCAGTTACGTCAATTCACGAGATTAAACCCTCACAACGATTAACAAAGTGCAATACTTAACAATTCAGCGGATTCACAACGAATGACAGAGTATAGCCCGAGTTCAGACAACACTCAAACATTCAAGTCGAAATCACGACGAATGACAAAGTATAAACTCAATTTGAGCAGCACTTAATCATACGTTGGATAGTTTCAATCGATCGGACGTTGAATCGTAATAGCGATCGAGTTATTACCCTGTTTTGCGGCAGCACTTCGTGAATTTGTGTTTGTTGTGGACTGTTTCTATGATATCTCAGTGTGTATAATAATTTCTTCGTCGTTTTAGTGCCAGAAATCAAGTCCCAATGTCTACTATTTATACACAAAATTTGACATGCTTACGGACCGTAAGACTTTTATCCCTTACGGTCCGTAAGGGACACCTAATGGTCATAGGGTTGCCACGTATGGGACTAGGCCTGCTGAGTTGATGAAATTGAAAAATTCGATTTTGACAACACATAATTTAGATAATCGTAACTAGGGTTTACCCACCATGAGTTTTAGGGGCCCTGATCCTGATTCTAATTGTTCTGAAAATTTTAGGGTTTGTGCAGAATCACTTGGGTGTCTTAATTAGGGTTTCCTATTGGATAATTAAAATAATAATTAAGACTTTTTGATAGGAGTTGTTACATTCTCCCCACCTTAATAAAAATCTCGTCCTCGAGATTTACTGGAATAATTGAGGATACTTTCGCTTCTTTTCTGATTCACGTTCCCAAGTGTATTAGGGTCCTATCTTTGAATCCCACTTTACTTGAACTAACACTAATCGTTTGTGTATTGAGAAATTTGATCTTTCTATCTTCTATCTGAAGAGGTTTATCTACAAATTTTAATTTTTCATTTACCTTTATATCTTGGAGAGGTACTACCAAAGATTCGTCTGATAGACATTTCTTGAGATTGGATACATGAAATACATCATGTACTCCAGCTAACTCTCCTGGTAGTTGTAAACGATACTTATACGTTGGATCACTGGAAATGGTCCTACGTACCTTGGACTTAGCTTTCCTTTCTTACCGAATCTAACAACTCCTTTCCAAGGAGATACTTTCAATAGCATTTTGTCTCCAACTTGAAACTCCAACGACTTTCGTCTATTATCTGTATAACTCTTCTGGCGATCTCTAGCCGTCTTCAGCCTTTCCTTCGTGATACTGAATATCACAGTCGTATTTACTTAGGATTTTCATCCATCTCCTTTGCCTCATGTTTAATTCTTTTTGCTCAAATATATATCTTAAATTCTTAAGACCCGTATAGACAGTAAACTTACTTCCATACAGATAATGTCTCCAAATCTTAAGGGCAAAATTATGGCTCCTAATTCTAAGTCATGAGTGGTATAGCTTTCTTTGTGCTTTTTCAATTGCCTTGATGCATACGCAATTACCTTTTTGCGTTGCATTAACACACATCCAAATCCTATCTTTGAAGCATCACCATATACTTTAAAATCTTCTGTTCCTTCTAGTAAGGCTAGGATTGGGGCATTTGTTTATTTATGCTTTAAGATCCTAAAGGCTTCTTCTTGTTTAGGTCCTCATTCAAACTTAACTGTTTTACAGGTTAGCTTAGTTAATGATATAGCTATCTTGGAAAAAAAATCCTTAATAAACCGTCTATAGTATCCGGCTAAACCTACAAAACTCCTAATTTCCATTGCGGATTGCGGAACCTTCCATTTGGTAATTGCTGCTATCTTATCAGGATCTACGTGAATACCTTCATGATTCACCATATGACCTAGAAATTGTACTTCTGGCAGCCAAAATTCACACTTCGAGAATTTGGCGAAAAACTTCTCTTTTCTTAACAAAATTAAGAGTGCATGCAAGTGCTGATAATGTTTTTCCTGACTTTTGGCATAAATAAGTATATCGTCGATGAAGATAATTACAAATTTATCCAAATATGGTTTACAGATCCTGTTCATTTTGTCCATGAATGTTGCAAGTGCATTCGTTAATCCGAAGGGCGTGACTGTAAACTTGTAATGACCATACCTACACTACAAAAAAAACTGTCATTTAGTGACACACAAAAAGTGCCACAAAAATCCATAAAAGTGCCACCAAAGACCCCTTAAGGAATGAGTGGCACACAAAAAAAATGTCACTAGAAGCAGTGCCACTAAAAGGCTTTAGTGGCACTTTTTAGTGTGCCTCTATAATTCTTTTAGTTATTAGTGGCACTTTTCTTTTAGCCACAATAAAAAAACAAACTTTTTGTGGCACAATTTTTATGCCAGTAAAAACTAATCCTAGTAATATATCTATACTACTTTTAGTGACACATAATTTTTGCCACGAAAATAAAATGCCACTATAAATATCTAGTTCCTTGAAGTTGATCGAAAAGATCATCAATCCTAGGTAATGGGTATCGATTCTTAATTGTAACCTTATTCAATTCTCTATAATCAATACACATTCTCATCGGACCATCCTTTTTCTTAATAAACAACACTGGTGCCCCTCCCACGGGGATAAACTAGGTTGTATGAAACCTTTACTTAATAATTCATCTAATTTATTTTTCAGTTTTAATATTTCTGTGGGTGCTAACCGATAAGGTGCCTTGGCTATCGGTATAGTTTCTGGAATTAGATTAATCCTAAATTCTACCTCCCTATCTGGTGGTAACCCTGGTAATTCTTCTGGGAATACATCTGGGTATTCTGAAACTACAGAAATTTCCTTAAGTTCTTTATCTTTAGTATTAATGATTACTGAAATCACTTATACTTTTCCTTGCTTTTGTTCATAATTAGCAACTTTCATTACTGATATAAACTTTATGGGTTTACATGGCTTATCTCCTGTAATCATTATTACTTCTCCAGTGGGTGCACAAATTTTTATGGAATTCTTATCACAGATAATTTAAGCATGGTTGTTTACTAACCAATCCATTCCTAACACATCATCAAATTCAACTAATTTCATAGATAATGGGGTTGCAGAAATTTATGACTTAAAAGTTCTATTTCTACGTTTTGCATAACCTTATTTAACTGAATTCCCATCTGCCGTTTCTACTGTAGAAATTTGCCTAATGCTGGTTAAAGGTAAGTTAAGAGTTTGGCAGAATGAAATATTTATAAAACTTTGGTTTGCACCAGAGTCAAATAATACTTTTGTGTAAACGTTGTGAACTAAGAACGTACCAGCTATCACGTCTGGAATGAACTCTGCTTCCTGAGCAGTCAGTTGGAAGGCTCTTACATTCCTTTTTGCTCCTTCTGCAGGTTTGGCTTTATTGTTAGATAGTTTGTTCAGTTTTGGACAATCTGGCCTAAGAAGTCCAGCTTCTCCACAGTTGTAGCAGACTGAAAATCTCTTTCTCCTGCAGTCTTCTTCTTGATGCCCCGGAATTTTGCAAAAAAATGCAATATCCTTTGCATCTTCCAAAATGCTTCCTTTTGCAAGAATTGCAAAATGGGCTAGTGGAAGATTGCCTATTCCCTCCTTTCTTGAAATTGTTATGGTTACCCGGAAGGAATCCTTGGGTAATCTTTTGGGCTACTTCCTTCCTTCTATTTTCTTCTCTTGTCCGTACTAGTTCGTCAGTCAGAGTATTGGCTAAATCCACCGCATCATCAATCGTGCGAGGTTTCGCAGCCTTGACGATATTACGGATTTCAGCAATCAATCCCCAAATATAACGAGAAATAAGTACCGGCTCTGGCGAAGCCAGGGTTGGTACTACTCGAGCATACTTGAAGAATGTCGAAGTATACCTTCGACAATCTACATCCACCATCCGGTGGGTTAAAAACTTATTTGTCATTTGTTCCTTTTCATATTCGGGACAAAATTTTCTTTCTACAAAGCTCTTAAATTCTTCCCAGTTCATAGCATAGGCCATCCTTCTTCCTTTTGCTTGTAACACCGTATTCCACCATTCTAGCGCCCCTTCTTTGAAAAGGTTTGACGCGTACATGACCTGATCATCCTCAGCACATTTACTTATGGCAATTACTACCTCAGTTTTCTCTAACCAACGCAGTGCCGCAGTCACTCCTTCATTGCCTGCAAACTCAGTGGGTCTACAAGCAAGAAATTCTTTGTAAGTGCAACCAGGCGTTACAGCTTTCATTTTCTTAGGGGGGGGGGAGCTTGCCGTGGTTCATTCTCATGATTAGTATGATTGTTGCCTCCGTTTACACTATTACCGAAGTTATCTTCAGAAATACGTTTGCTAGGAACGATTTGTTGTGGTTCTATTGGATTTTTAACAACAGCAACGATTGCTGGAATAGCGTTGGCTATCCGTTGAGAAACTATTGCTGGAATAGCGTTGGCTATCCCTTGAGCAACGATATTTTCTATATCCTGCCTAGTCATATATTGATCCCCCGGTTGTTGCTCAGATTGATTAACCTCATTAACTAGTTCATTACTAGCATTTTCCATCTGATAATATATTTATTAGTATTAATAATAACAATTATACATAAAATAATTATATTAATTTCACAATACGCATATAGTCAAACTTATTGATTTCTTGATTTCCATTTATATTTAATAGTATGCATCAATACACACCATTATCTTACAAAGTTTTATTTTAGGTTATTTTACAGACTGATTTTTACTATTACTATTACACAACCACAGTTCCATAAATCCCCTATCCTTTGTCAGATGATATTCTAATAATGGCGTTCCCTCTCATCGTATTTCCAGGAGATCTGTCCCCCAATCTCTTGGATCCTATTCCCAGTATCCATTAGTTCTTTGCCAAAGTGGCGGAGTTCAGCCATATTCTCGTTACTCATTGGTGGATTTGGTAAAGGTTCTGGATTGAACTGAGGAAAAAGCTTATAGGGATTGTTTTGGAACTGTATTTCATTAATTAACCATTCGTCTATTTGCGAGTGGATTGAAGGATTTGGAATAGCTGGTTCTAAGTTCATTGGTAGTTGTGTTTCAAGAAAGTGAATAAAAACATTTTCATTAACATGCTTAATAGTATTATAGCTTGCCAATATAAAATCTAGCTCTTCCTGAGATGGTAACCTTTCAATTTGCCTAGAACTTTCCCCAATTTCCATTTTCTTAGGCTTGGGTTTCTCGAGAGGTAAAGCGTTGAATTCTATAGGTTCTTCTATGTCTGGTATATACCTATTGAAATCTCTAGAAACCTCTATTCTTACTGGATAGAAATTTAAATTCTGAAGGGCGTCAGACAAGTCACTCATGCTGTTTAGCATAATACACACAATTACTAAGTTAAAATTTATAACAAAATTTTATAGAAAAACTTTTAAATATTATTTCATACTGGGTAACTACCAAAACAACTGAAATTTAAAACACACTAGGTTTTATTTGTAAATTTATTTATTTACTGAATAAGGTTTCTAGCCGGTAGATAATAAAGGTGCTAAAACTTGGGTCAAATTATTTAAGGATTTGCATTAATCGCTACATTGGCTAGTATATAAAAATTTGCCCATACTGTACACAATTAGTCAGATAATAAAACACATAATCACAGAATAAAAATTAAGTATTTTCTAAATACTTAACTGGCTTAAATTAGTGGCTTGATCAGTGGCTCTGATACCACCTTTTGTACGACCCCCGACCCACCCTGGACGGAATCGGGAGTCGCGAACAGCCCAGTGGTACCGGTGATTATTTTGAAAAATATTGCAGCGGAAATTTAATCAGGACCGTGAGTTAGGAAAAATATCAGAGTTTAGAAACACCGGATTTTTATTTATTAAATAGATGGAATAAATCCATGTTTTACAAAGGTAGCTTTAATAAAGATAAATTTTATTACATAAAACAATATTTCTTAATTTGATTTTAATTAATAAAATAAGCCACTTCTTGATGCCTTTCAGTGTCGTATCCATCTTTTACTCCAATCTACTGTAATTACCTGAAACGCGTTTGAAAAAGGTTTTGTCAGCGGAAAATACTGAGTGAATCATTCTATTTACATAAAATGATGCATAGTTATTAATTACAGCATAAGAGCGATTACAATGGCTTATATCTTATTTTTATATGGCACCGTGTCACAATGGTGACGATGATCATACTACTATTAGGTCAATGAACCCAAATAGTGATGATTATCCCTAGTAGGTCAATGAACCTAACTGGGAGAAAATTAGTAATGTGCACAATACCCCACTAGCCAGTGATTCAAGATGTCCACGACTTAGTCCCTGTAATTATAACTTTTGAAAATAATTTGGAGTATTGTAAAATAGTTGATAAAAAGAGAATGACTCACGTTGCAGATTTAACGAGTAGTGTATAAGCCTACTGATTAGCCTTGATTATCCTAATTTAAATAACAATGCACACAAACGGGGTTAGTAACTAATACAGCAGTTACGTCAATTCACGAGATTAAACCCTCACAACGATTAACAAAGTGCAATACTTAACAATTCAGCGGATTCACAACGAATGACAGAGTATAGCCCGAGTTCGGACAGCACTCAAACATTCAAGTCGAAATCACGACGAATGGCAAAGTATAAACTCAATTTGAGCAACACTTAATCATACGTTGGATAGTTTCAATCGATCGGACGTTGAATCGTAGTAGCGATCGAGTTATTACCCTGTTTTGCGGCAGCACTTCGTGAATTTGTGTGTGTTGTGGACTGTTTCTATGATATCTGAGTGTGTATAACGAATTTCTTCGTCGTTTTAGTGCCAGAAATCAAGTCCCAATGTCTACTATTTATACACAAAATTTGGCATGCATACGGACCGTAAGACTTTTATCCCTTACGGTCCGTAAGGGACACCTAATGGTCATAGGGTTGCCACGTGTGGGACTAGGCCTGCTGAGTTGATGAAATTGAAAAATTCGATTTTGACAGCACATAATTTAGATAATCGTAACTAGGGTTTACCCCCCTGAGTTTTAGGGGCCCTGATCCTGATTCTGATTGTTCTGAAAATTTTAGGGTTTGTGCAGAATCACTTGGGTGTCTTAATTAGGGTTTCCTATTGGATAATTAAAATAGTAATTAAGACTTTTTGATAGGAGTTGTTACAGTTTGGGTTTTGTAAATGTTGTAGATTGCTTGACCTCGTGAATTTCCTTTTTCCATATGTTTAGATTTTGGAAATCGTATATTTGAAATTTTGAGAGAGTTTAGGTAGTGAGCTTGCTTTATTGAAAGTATTTTACACCAAAATGAGAAAAGTCATGCTTGAAAAACTTCTGTGGAAAACTTGGTTTTGAAAAGAATTTCTAGTAAAAATGGACTTATAGATAGTTAAGCTTCGTTGATATTGGTGTGTATGTGTAAGGTTATTATGTCTAGAGTATGTATAAGGGGTTAGGCTAACCAGTGGGATGGTTGTGGTAGGTTGGTCGAGTGGTAGTTTCATGGTAAGGTGTTGGGTTCTGACTAAATGTCTATAGGTGCAACGCTTGGTGCATAATTGCACGGTGTACAAGTGAGTTACCGGTCATTGGTATTGAGAGGTTCCCTAGGTACGGTTCTTATGGGTTTCTTGGTTTGTGAGTATAGGTGAGGTTCGTAAGAGGCCTGGGGTGTTTCACCCTCGTTCTAAGGCATTGGTAAAATTTCCGATAGGAGAGCTAGTTCTATGTTTGGGTCTATCGTTGAAGTCTCTAGGGTTTGTAGGTCGACTATTTGTGTTCATTGGGTAGGTTGACTATTGGTTGATATGTTTTACCAGCAAAGCAGGGTTACGTTAAAAAACAAAGCGACATCTATAAGAACTATACGCATATGAGAGAAAGTTTTTTTTTTGGTTCCCTATTGGGAATAAAGTGTCTTTAGTATAATAGAATAACATGATTGTTTATTAGTGATTGGATCAAATATGAATTTCGAGGGAAAATATTCATTAGACCGACCAGGTTGATTGGTAGCATATCGAAAGACTTAGATAATTGGGTAAGAAAATATTTAAGGCATGAATGAGATTATCACACATAGTGATTGCGTAAATAGATTGTAGGGTTAAAATACATTTGGTAAAACAATGTAATTTGAGATTCTTGTGAAAGTTTTAAAGGGATAAATTGTTTCAAAGGAAAATACAACATTTAGAGCATAACGATTTTTCATTGTAAAGGATTACTTGTCACAAATTTAAAACACATATTAGTAAATACAGATAAAACAATATATATATATATATATATATATATATATATATATATAGGGTAAGGTTTATTTGAGAACCACCCTTATTACGAGAACCGCAAGAACCAATGTGAATACAAAAAAATACCTAAAAAAATCCAAAAAACCCACAAAATTTTTTGTTAATATTTTTATAATAAAAATCGCTATATTTTGTTAAAAAATGTTTTCTTTTTCGAGTAACAGTTATGGATGCATATGTGCATATGTATCATTTCTTGGACAAATTCCGTAATATATTACCAGTAGTAGAAAAATGCACTTTCATTTACACTACCATATGTAATACACTACTTTTTACATTAACAATATTAGAAATGCACATGTGCATCTATATGTATCAACTAAAACATTACCAAATAAGGTGTTTTGGTACAAAAAGTTTATGATTTTAAATGATGAAGTAGGCCCATATACATGTGTTTTGGTTAGTTATATCTAGTGGTTGATGGTTTGATTATATTTGTCACTTTATGATGTAATATGTTGTTTCGATGGTATAAAGGGTGTTGATGTACATATAATAAAGTGAAATATTGGTAATAATATTGTATTATGGATGGTAAAAAGCAATGGTATTGTATTACGGATGGTAGGAGGTAATGGTAGTGTAGTATGGATGGTATGATAGATGAAAGGGAATGTGTATTCAAAGTGGTGTACTAAAACACGTTATAACATGTTCATATATATATATATATAGATGCACATGTGCATTTCCAGTGTTGTTAATGTTATAACAAGTTCATACATATAGATGTACATGTGTATTTGTATTATTGTTAATGTAAAAAGTAGTGTATTATGAATGGTAGTGTAAATGAATCACCCCACCCATTTTCTCTTTCTACCTACAAACACCAACCACCCCCACCACCAGCAACCAGCGTCCCTCACCAACAACCACCCTCACCCACCTAATATATTCATCTTATCCTCCCACACACACACACACCCACACAAATCATCAAGCACACCCTCTTCTTGCATCTAAGAGAGGGATTCGAGAGAGAACAGTGGTCGACCGCCCTTTTTTCGGCTAAACACTTCGTTCTGTCGACGACCTATGACTCATGGCAGAATAACAAGCCCCTTTTCGTGCACTTAAACCCAATTTCAAGTTAGATCTAGATTTTCGTGAACAAATCTTGGGTCCCTGGGTGTGGCGGTGTAAGCGGTGAAAGGGACAAAATGACGTTTGTAGGTAAGGGTGTTTGGATGCGGCTGTGTAGTGGGTGAACAACGGTCACGATGGTGCTTGAGGTGGTGGCGGTTCAGGTTTTCATCCTACAACTGTGGTTTTTTTATTGTGGTGGTGATAGTGATAATAGTGGTGGTGTGATAATGTCACACCCCGATTTCCACGTGTCACCGGTGGGCCCGGTGTGGGGTACAGTGACGTAGTTGGCATCGTCATAGACAATCAACACAATATAATAATGCACAGCGGAAGCAGAAAAGATACATTTCAACTTTAATTAAAATGACATAATAAACATCATAAGTAGTTGAAACGGATCCACATGTGGATCAAATAAAAATAAGAATAAATTGTTCAACAGTTATTTGTCGTCCGAGCTTGCGAGACTATAGTGGACGCTCTTAGGAAACAGCCAGCCTATTTCGTATAGTACCTGCACTTAACCTTTTGGGAAAAATACGTCAGTTTACACTGGTAAATACAATTCGACTGACTCATTTTGAAAATGATTGAAAATTGATTTAAATGCACAAGGCATAAATATTTTTATTAACTTGGGATATTTATGCAATATAAACTTGTGAACGATTTACATGTACCCGTACTTATGGTGGCCCGAGATCTGCTGTCCGGGCTAAAGATTAAATGACACACCACATTAAAGAGTTATACACGCCGGGTGTACGCCTACACCCCGTGCTCTGGTCGTGGCCATCTCGTAAGATAATGCCAAGGATATCCGGGACACGGTCAATAACCCCCCAAAGCCTAAAGTAAGACAAGACTGTTTAAACGAGTCGCACAAGCTATTCAAGACTGTACACCCATAAGGTGCAGGACTTGTGCGCCCGATCAAGCGGTATTTTAAATACCGTACCCCAAGCCCGTATAGGGAAAACAAGTCAAAATGTATTTACCTGAGCAAGTATGAATCACAACAGTAAGTGTAGGTAGCTTTTACTGGGCCTCCTAATCTGGAACAAAGGTTTATAATAACCTATTAGATTCCTAACGGGTCGTTTATTTAAGCCTAAGCTTTGACCGGTTAGTTTTAAGGATGATACGGTACAACCGCACGATTAAGCGAAAGACCGGATAGAATGTGATTTAGACCCGACAAGTTTGAATACTTGTATAATATGGGTATACTAAATACATTCTGGATTTTGAGATGAAAATGATAACGTTTGACCCGTTTCGGTCAATTTATGCAAACTAGTTACATAAACCGAACCGAACGCAAAAAGGGCGTTACAGGTAGGCAAAAGAGTCATATGCAAGTTCCCTGAGATAATATGCTTTAAGTATGATATAATATCAGCAAGTTATGTTCCATTATGCCCCGAATGAATTTAAACTCAATTTATGCCTTATAAGGGCATTTTGGTCATTTAAAAGATTATAAAAGAGTCAATTTGGAAATCTGAGTTACGGGTCTGATTTATACAGTAAATATACTTAGTTTGACATATTATAACAGTAGGGTATGACCCGTATACAAAACTTATCCTTTAAAATCAAACTATGCACCGTAGGGGTATTTTAGTAATTTCACAAGGGCTAAAAATGTCAAAACTGGAAATCTGAGTTCATATACTTATACTTACTGTTATTATATGAAAATATGCTAATTACATCAGTAGGTATAAGTCTTATATGTTTAAAATGAGTATAACGCTTACTATGAGCTAAAAATGCTTAAAATGCGATTTAACGCCGTTTCCGGGTTTTCAAAATAAATCTGGGATTTTTATATTTCCAGAATACTTAAAATAATTTATTTAACATATAAAATCAGTAGGAAAAGGTTTCGGGTCAAAAGAATGCATAAAACTCATTTTATGGCTTAAACGGTCAAAACCGACATAAACCGAAATAACTAAGCGATCTAAGATCCGTTCAGCCAAAAATAAATTAAAAATCATCAAAAATCCCAAAATATTATATAACATCAGTGGGTAAAAAGTTTTGTATCAAAACGTGGCCTGAAATGGGTTATATGCGAAATGTGCCGTTTATGTAACTTAAGAACATAGTTTTACGCTAATGGCCATAACTCAAAATCTGGACCACCAACTGAACCGAAATTTTCGGTGCAAGTTTATATATTAGAAATAAAGATTTCTACTCTTTCACTTTTCCAAAAATCACGTTTTATATCAAAAAGGGCAAAATAGTCAACTTTTAAGCATAATCGGAAACATGCAAATGAATCGGCTAAGCATAGACTCAAACAACAAAAATTCCAGAAAGTTTTACCAAAATAAAAAAATGGTCAAAAATACTCTCCAATACAGATCTCAAACATGCATGTACGAATCCGAATCGATAGTCTACGAAGAAGTCGTTTTACAAGACTTTCGGTTCCGATTCGTATTTATACTAAAGATTGTCGAGTTGATCATGGTAAAACACATTCTTATATTCATTATAAAGCTATCTATGTTGATCAAACAGATTGCATGTCATCTATATTACCATTTAAGCTATTTTTCACAAAAACCATTTCTGTTGACTTTTTAGAAACAAGTTTGACTCGACAATTAGCATGCATAAAGTGGGAATCAGTGAATACCCTTTTGAGGGTTTGTTTCCCACATAAATACCAACATATATCTGGTTTCAATTTGAGAAATAACTGAGTAAAACTCGTTTAATCAGAAAGTCAAAGTATAAGAACAATCAGTTTGACTTTTAGCAATAATCAAAGCAAGAACGAATTAGAGACTGAATTACAAGCTTACAAAGGTCCTATTGAAGCTTATCTAACTCTAGGAGGTGGCCTTGTCGTTCAGATTAGCTCCAGAAGTCTTGAGAGAGTTCTTGAGAGTTGAGAGCTCTTGTTACTAAATGCAAACGCCCAAGAAAATGAACTTTGATCTGATTTAAAGCTGAATTCAGAGGTTGGAAGGAGGTTACTGTTACCATAGGCATGCATGGGATTTTATTGGAGCAAAGGGAGGTGGAATGAGCTGTTACACACTTCAAATTCGGGCCAGAAATGCAAAATTCGCGAAATTCTGATGCTGGTAGTCCCACGCGGCCCGCTTGGGTCTGTCCAGGCGGGTCGCCTGACCTGCTGATCAGCCAAACACTTCCAAACTTGGCAGCTTTGGTCCCTGGTCTTGCACGCTTTTAACCCCTCAAGTACGGTTTTGGCCATAACTTTCTCTTACGTTGACGAAACTTCACGAAATTTTAACCACGTATTCTAGTGAGTATATTTTAGCTTCTCAAAGCTTCGGGTCTGCCAAAAGTTCACTCAAAGGTATAAATTAAACATGTTGACACTTTTGGCCCCTATAGTTTGCAATTCCTCACTTTTGTGCAAATTTCCGCGTCGTATGATCCATGAACCATCCGTTTAAGGTTATAAACATTATGTAGGGTTATCATAGAGTCTATTTATCCATTGTTGACACTTTGGACCCTTACGTTCCATAGTTTTCACTGTTTGTCACTTTTAGTCCCTCTAAAGTTTGTTTTCACATTCCGGAACCTTATGACACGTGTCAAGACATTATTGGACGAAATTTTTCAAGGTGTTACATCCTCACCCCCTTAAAAGAAATCTCGACCTCGAGATTTACTGAAACAAATGAGGATATTTCTCTTTCATCGTGGATTCCACTTCCCACGTATATTCGGGACCTCTACGGGCATCCCATTTGACCTTGACAATAGGTACATGCTTCCTTCGAAGCTTCTTCACCTGTCGATCCTCGATCGACAATGGTTTTTCCACGAACTTCAAACTCTCATCTATGTGTATATCTGTATGCGGTATAACCAGTGATTCGTCAGCGAAACACTTCTTTAAATTACAGATGTGGAACACATTATGAATGGCGCTAAGTTCTTCAGGCAAGTTTAACTTATAAGCGACTGACCCGACACGTTCGATAATCTCGAAAGGTCCTATATATCTCGGGCTTAGCTTGCCTTTCTTACCAAATCGCATCACCCCTTTCCAGGGCGATACCTTAAGCAATACTTTATCACCTACCTCGAAGTGAAAATCTTTGCGCTTAGCATCCGCATAACTCTTCTGCCTATCCCTGGCAGCTTTCAAACGATCGCGAATCTGAACGATCTTGTCCGTCGTCTCAAAAACAATTTTTGGTCCTGATAGTTGGACATCTCCAACTTCCGCCCAACAAATAGGCGATCTACACTTTCTACCGTATAAGGCCTTAAAAGGCGCAGCTTTTATGCTGGAATGGTAGCTATTTTTGTAGGAGAATTCAATCAGTGGTAGGTTCTTATCCCAACTACCACCCAAGTCGATCGCACATGCACGAAGCATGTCTTCCAAAGTTTGAATGGTACGCTCACTCTGACCATCAGTCTGAGGATGATAGGCCGTACTAAAATTCAAACGAGTGCCCAACGATTGTTGGAAACTCTTCCAAAAATGCGACGTATATCTAGTATCTCTATTGGAGATAATAGATATAGGTATACCATGTAGTGCTACAATCTTATCAACGTATAATTGAGCTAACATATCGGAGCTATACGTCTCCTTGATGGGTAGAAAATGAGCTGACTTAGTCAGTCTATCAACTATGACCCATATGGTATCATTTCCCTTTTTCGTCTTCGGCAACTTGGTGATGAAATCCATTGTCACCATTTCCCATTTCCACTTGGGAATTTCAGGTTGTTGAAGCAAACCTGACGGCTTCTGATGCTCAGCCTTGACTTGCGCACAAGTCAAACATTTAGCTACGTGCTCAGCTACTGACTTTTTCAAACCAATCCACCAGTAGTTTGCTTTCAAATCCTGGTACATCTTATCAGCTCCAGGATGAACGGAATATTTAGAGCTGTGGGCTTCCTGGAGGATAACATCCCGAAGTCCTCCATAAACTGGAACCCATATTCGTCCGTTTAGTCGTAGCATTCCATCCTTGTCGTAGGATAACTGCTCCTCAGTTACTCCTAACTTTTCCGCAGGATAGTTAGCTTCCAGCACAGCTTCCTTCTGTGCAGCTAACACCCTTTCGTTCAAATTATTTCTTATTTCAATGCGCTTGGCATTGATTCTGATCGGTTTCACCCTTTCCTTTCTGCTTAAGGCGTCGGCAACTACATTTGCCTTGCCTGGATGGTATCGTATCTCGCAGTCGTAATCATTTAAAGTTTCCATCCATCGCCTTTGACGCATGTTCAATTCCTTCTGATTGAACAGATGCTGAAGACTCTTGTGATCTGAATATATTATACACTTGGTTCCATACAAGTAATGTCTCCATAGTTTCAAAGCAAATACAACTGCACCCAATTCCAAATCGTGGGTGGTGTAGTTCTTCTCATGCACCTTGAGCTGTCGAGAAGCGTAGGCAATGACTTTGCCTCTCTGCATGAGTACGCAGCCCATGCCAGTGTGCGATGCATCGCAATACACTACAAATTCTTCAATTCCATCAGGCAATGTCAACACTGGCGCATTGCTCAACTTCTTCTTCAGGATGTCGAAGGATTCCTGCTGCTTAGGGCCCCAATCGAACTTAATCTTCTTACGAGTCAACGAAGTTAGGGGCGCAGCAATTCTCGAAAAGTTCTCGATAAATCGCCTATAGTATCCTGCCAACCCAAGGAAACTGCGAATCTCGGTAGGAGTCTTCGGCTCCTGCCAGTTCATGACTGCTTCTACTTTAGCGGGATCTACTTGGATGCCACGCTCACTTACTACATGTCCAAGGAATTGGACTTCTCGAAGCCAAAATTCACACTTCGAAAATTTGGCATAAAGCTTCTCTTGATGCAGAAGTTTGAGAATACAACGAAGGTGTTTCTCATGGTCAGCTTGGCTCTTCGAGTAGATAAGGATGTCATCAATAAAGACGATGACGAACTTATCTAAATAAGGCTTGCAGACGCGATGCATGAGATCCATGAACGCGGTTGGTGCGTTTGTGAGCCCAAAAGGCATCACTAGGAACTCATAATGTCCATAACGAGTCCTAAGCGCTGTCTTGTGCACATCTTCATCCTTGACTTTCAACTGATGGTAACCTGACCTCAGGTCGATCTTGGAGAAATAGCTTGCCCCTTGCAACTGATCGAACAGATCGTCGATCCTGGGTAACGGGTACCTATTCTTGATAGTGACCTTGTTAAGCTCACGGTAATCGATGCACAGACGCATCGATCCATCCTTCTTTTTAACGAACAAGATTGGCGCTCCCCAAGGAGATGAGCTAGGTCTAATAAAACCTTTAGCTAATAGATCATCCAACTGCATCCTCAACTCCTTCATCTCCGTTGGTGCCAATCTGTACGGTGCTCTTGATACAGGCGCAGCGCCTGGAATGATGTCTATCCGAAACTCCACTTGCCTATCTGGTGGCAACCCGGGTAGTTCTTCAGGGAATACCTCAGGATATTCTGAGATAACAGGGATATCTTCAATCTTCGGCTTCGACTCATCAATGGTAACTTGTGCCATATAAATGACACATCCTTTCTGCATGCACCTGGATGCCTTGAGCATGGACACTTGTTCCGGCAATCCATGCTGGGTGTCTCCTTGAATAGTAAGTGACTCACCAGACGGAGTCTTAACTATTACTTGCTTTCTATTGCACAGAATCTGGGCTTGGTTTTTCGCTAACCAATCCATGCCTATCACTATATCGAATCCAGCTAGCTTAAAGGGAAGCAAGGATAACGGGAAAGAATGATTCCTAATGGATATAACACATCCATCTAGAACAGTCGAGGCGGTTTCTATGGTTCCATCGGCTAATTCCACCTCATATTTCACACTTAAGGTTTTAACAGGAAGGTTCAACAATTTACAAAACTTATCATCTACAAATGACTTATCAGCTCCTGAATCAAACAAAACTCTAGCAAAAACATCATTTACAAGAAACGTACCTGTAATGACGTTGTCATCAAGAACTGCCTCCTTGGCGTCCATTCTGAAGACTCTCGCATTAGTCTTCTTCCCATCATCAGCTTTCTTTGCATTCTTTGGGCAGTTGGGCCGAATATGCCCTTTCTCGTTGCAACCAAAACAAGTTGCATCCTTCATCTTTTTGCAATCCAATGCCTTATGGTCTGTGGACTTGCAGATTCCACATTGTTTCTCGGAAGACTGGGATTTCGCTTCCATACGACATTTCCCAAAATGGTGTCTCTTGCAGTTCTTACACCTGGGTTTTTCACCCGACTGATCTCCTTTCTTGAACCCCGACCCTTTCCTATGGTCGTTGTTTCCCTTGTGTCGTTTCTCAGATCTTCGTGAGGTGTCATCCTCACGTTTCCTCTTGTTTTCCTCTGAGCTTTTCATAGCTCTCTGTCTGACTACATCTTGAGTGAGGGAGAGGGATAGATCAGCTACGGATCTAAATGTCGTAGGCCTTGAAGCCTTGACGCTTGCCTTTATCTCCGGTGCCAGACCCCCAATAAATCGAGCAATCCTTCGTGGTTCAGGGGTCACCAAATACGGCACTAACCGAGATAAAGTGTTGAACGTAGTAAGATACGCTTGACAATCGAGGTTCTTCATAACCAGAGATACGAAATCCGATTCAATTCTTTCGACCTCATGCTGCGGGCAGAAATTATCTTTGATCAGGGCCACAAACTGTTCCCATGACAAACCGTACAGTGTGGCCTTACCGGCAGCTTGTAGGAGTGACTTCCACCATGCTAACGCGTCTCCCTTGAACGACTGGGACACGTACTTCACGACGTCCCTATCAGCACACCCGCTGATATCAACCACAGTATCCATCTCATCAATCCACGTCATGCAATCAACTGCTCCTTTTTCCCCAGTAAAATCTCTGGGTTTGCAAGATACAAAATATTTGTACGTACAGGACTTGCTGTGCGTATCATGTTTCAGCTTGACTTCTTGCTTAGGAATACTGCTGTGGTTGGAGGAGTGATTATCATCCTCATCTTTCTTCGGCTCACTCTTTTTAGAAGGTGGCTTACTATGAGCCTCAGAATGAGTCTTGGGCTTTACGTGCGTTACAGTTCGGGTCCTACTCCGAGTACCGCTAGATTCCCTGAATTGCCTATCCATAGCTTTGGCAACAGCGTTATCTATCAGTGCTTGCAATTCTTCACCAGTGACGTGAATCCTGGTATTATCTGGGTGTTCTCCAGAATGACTGTTGGTTTCCTCTGATTTGGCCATTGTAGCTTTAAGCTACATAAAAGGACAAGGTCTTATTTAGAAACCTAACAATATTATCGTTCTAGACGATTTATTAACCATGGTATTAAGAACCATAATAGTTAATTTATTTAATTTCATTCAGGGCTTTTATTAGCAACTATATTATGGAATGAAATGTATATTGGCACAATAGGCCTAGTCACTTCGGACAATTACTAAATTATAAATTTAGATTTTTATAGGATTAGAAATTGTATAATTAAACAAATAATCCTTTACTAGGCAGGGAGTCATAAACCACAACTGCCACTATATGACGTAGTCATAACCCGTAGGTATCAAGTCATAAACAGACTTGTGTACAGATATAATCTGTAGATAATTTATTAAAAAGGGTGGCTTGTGTGATTTTACAGATCACGCTTGGTCAGGAATGTTAACATGTTTTCAGATGTTAACAGAGAGTTGAATCTTTTCAACCAGGTTTTACCATATTGGCTAGGCCTGTTAATAAGGCATTCAAGCTAGGTTCTACCTTACTAAGATTCTTATTAAAATGGTAAATCAAATAAAAATTGATATTTTCCATTTATTTGAATATTATATTCATGCACATAAATAAAATGAGAAACTCAAATTAACCATTTTAAATTTTAAATAAAGTAACTAGTACATCTTTGCCCTAAACGGGACTTTAATTCAAATAACATGAATAACATGCCCGCGCAGGGGCTAAACCAATAACAACAACAACAAATAAAACAAAACAAACCCACGCAGGGGTTAACAGAATAACATACCCACGCAGGGGTAGAATAAGAGAAATATACCCACGCAGGGGTAGAATACAGGAATAAATGTCCACGCAGGGACATGAGTAAAAGAGCTAACAACAAAGGATTTAATAATCCTTCTTACCCTTACCCTTGATCAAGTCAACCATCTTCTTAAACATTCCGCGGTTGTGTCGGCGATCTTCCCGCATTTCCTGTCGCAACTCACGTCGCACGTCGTTTATCCCTTGCAGGATTTCTTGGACTTGCGGTGGCGACATCATTGGCGCCGGCGGCGGTGGCTGATACTGCGGTGGCTGTGGAGGCTGCGGCTGCTGGTATCCCTGTGGTGGGAATCCAAAAGCTGATGGTCCCGTAGCCCAGGGACCTCCAAAAGGACTCTCCTGGTTGAGAGGGTTGTAGCCTGAAGCTAGCCAGTAGGGATCTCCCGTATAATCATAACCGGGAGGAAAAGTCGGCTCGAACGGGTTGAACTGCGCTGCGCTAGCATACGCAGGGATTGGCTCTCCAAAGTTCTGTGGTGGCGGTGGCGCAATAGGCGCAGAAGTAACCTCTGAGACGGGATGCGGAGACTCTCCCATCTCTGACTCCTCGTGGAGCGGCGAGTAGCGGCTGCTACCAACATGCGGAGGGGTGCCAATGCGAATCCCTCCTCGCGTAGACATACGCGCGTTCCTCCTTGGCCTCTGAGGCGGAGGAGGCAAAACCGGAGGTGGTGGCGGCGGCGGAGTGACTACGTCGCGCCAGAATCCCTCAGAAGGATCCTGCTGCTGAGGCTGCTGCTGAAGCTGCTGCTGCTGGGAGTGATGCTGCGAGTGCACAGGAGAGCTATGGTAGGACTGGTGCATGGGAGAGTTATGGTAACTAGGGGTAAAAACCCAGTCGTGCTGCTTAAACCTCTCCTCGTAGCTGTCAACACCATTGTAAGGTGATCCCCTGAACGGTGACCCATCTGAAATCTCAATGGGGTGGTTCGGTGTACCGGACGGTGGCATGGAAGGATCGGTATCCTCATCGACCTCCATCTCATTGCCACCCGAAAAGTGGTCTTCAGGTCCGAGTGGGTTATGACCCACTGGTTCTTCCAAGTAGGCATCAGGGTTGTACAGGCCCTGATAAACGGGTGCTGGGTAGTCATAAGGTGACTGGGGTAGAGGAATGAAGGATCCATGGGAGTCGCGGGGCCCATTTTCAGAGTGAGGCCCAAATGAGTGGGGTAGGGAAGGTGAGGTACTTAGTGAGTGCCTAGCGGGTTCAGCGAACGATCTCCAAAGATCTCGGGCATCAGTGTTATGGGATGCTGATGGGGCTCGCCTATGCGAAGGCCCTGCTTCGTGATCATGGGAGGTTGCGAATCCTCCTCGTCCCCTTCCTCGTACGCGTGGCGGCATGTTGAACCTGTCAAAAATCAAACAAGTTGCACAACAAAATATATATGAGACAATGTTAGGAAAATAAAAATAAACGAAATTTTGAACATTTCCTAAGTTCTTTGTCTAGACTCGAAAATCGAGGAATGTGCAATTGTGTAACTGAGATTAAACACAAAAGACTAGTGTTTAATTCACTCAGCGTTGGCTCTGATACCAACGTGTCACACCCCGATTTCCACGTGTCATCGGTGGGCCCGGTGTGGGGTACAGTGACGTAGTTGGCATCGTCATAGACAATCAACACAATATAATAATGCACAGCGGAAGCAGAATAGATACATTTCAACTTTAATTAAAATGACATAATAAACATCATAAGTAGTTGAAACGGATCCACAGGTGGATCAAATAAAAATAAGAATAAATTGTTCAACAGTTATTTGTCGTCCGAGCTTGCGAGACTATAGTGGACGCTCTTAGGAAACAGCCAGCCTATTTCGTATAGTACCTGCACTTAACCTTTTGGGAAAAATACGTCAGTTTACACTGGTAAATACAATTCGACTGACTCATTTTGAAAATGATTGAAAATTGATTTAAATGCACAAGGCATAAATATTTTTATTAACTTGGGATATTTATGCAATATAAACTTGTGAACGATTTACATGTACCCGTACTTATGGTGGCCCGGGATCTGCTGTCCGGGCTAAAGATTAAATGACACACCACATTAAAGAGTTATACACGCCGGGTGTACGCCTACACCCCGTGCTCTGGTCGTGGCCATCTCGTAAGATAATGCCAAGGATATCCGGGACACGGTCAATAACCCCCCAAAGCCTAAAGTAAGACAAGACTGTTTAAACGAGTCGCACAAGCTATTCAAGACTGTACACCCATAAGGTGCAGGACTTGTGCGCCCGATCAAGCGGTATTTTAAATACCGTACCCCAAGCCCGTATAGGGAAAATAAGTCAAAATGTATTTACCTGAGCAAGTATGAATCACAACAGTAAGTGTAGGTAGCTTTTACTGGGCCTCCTAATCTGGAACAAAGGTTTATAATAACCTATTAGATTCCTAACGGGTCGTTTATTTAAGCATAAGCTTTGACCGGTTAGTTTTAAGGATGATATGGTACAACCGCACGATTAAGCGAAAGACCGGATAGAATGTGATTTAGACCCGACAAGTTTGAATACTTGTATAATATGGGTATACTAAATATATTCTGGATTTTGAGATGAAACTGATAACGTTTGACCCGTTTCGGTCAATTTATGCAAACTAGTTACATAAACCGAACCGAACGCAAAAAGGGCGTTACGGGTAGGCAAAAGAGTCATATGCAAGTTCCCTGAGATAATATGCTTTAAGTATGATATAATATCAGCAAGTTATGTTCCATTATGCCCCGAATGAATTTAAACTCAATTTATGCCTTATAAGGGCATTTTGGTCATTTAAAAGATTATAAAAGAGTCAATTTGGAAATATGAGTTACGGGTCTGATTTATACAGTAAATATACTTAGTTTGACATATTATAACAGTAGGGTATGACCCGTATACAAAACTTATCCTTTAAAATCAAACTATGCACCGTAGGGGTATTTTAGTAATTTCACAAGGGCTAAAAATGTCAAAACTGGAAATCTAAGTTCATATACTTATACTTACTGTTATTATATGAAAATATGCTAATTACATCAGTAGGTATAAGTCTTATATGTTTAAAATGAGTATAACGCTTACTATGCGCTAAAAATGCTTAAAATGCGATTTAACGCCGTTTCCGGGTTTTCAAAATAAATCTGGGATTTTTATATTTCCAGAATACTTAAAATAATTTATTTAACATATAAAATCAGTAGGAAAAGGTTTCGGGTCAAAAGAATGCATAAAACTCATTTTATGGCTTAAACGGTCAAAACCGACATAAACCGAAATAACTAAGCGATCTAAGATCCGTTCAGCCAAAAATAAATTAAAAATCATCAAAAATCCCAAAATATTATATAACATCAGTGGGTAAAAAGTTTTGTATCAAAACGTGGCCTGAAATGGGTTATATGCGAAATGTGCCGTTTATGTAACTTAAGAACATAGTTTTACGCTAATGGCCATAACTCAAAATCTGGACCACCAACTGAACCGAAATTTTCGGTGCAAGTTTATATATTAGAAATAAAGATTTCTACTCTTTCACTTTTCCAAAAATCACGTTTTATATCAAAAAGGGCAAAATAGTCAACTTTTAAGCATAATCGGAAACATGCAAATGAATCGGCTAAGCATAGACTCAAACAACAAAAATTCCAGAAAGTTTTACCAAAATAAAAAAATGGTCAAAAATACTCTCCAATACAGATCTCAAACATGCATGTACGAATCCGAATCGATAGTCTACGAAGAAGTCGTTTTACAAGACTTTCGGTTCCGATTCGTATTTATACTAAAGATTGTCGAGTTGATCATGGTAAAACACATTCTTATATTCATTATAAAGCTATCTATGATGATCAAACAGATTGCATGTCATCTATATTACCATTTAAGCTATTTTTCACAAAAACCATTTCTGTTGACTTTTTAGAAACAAGTTTGACTCAACAACTAGCATGCATAAAATGGGAATCAGTGAATACCCTTTTGAGGGTTTGTTTCCCACATAAATACCAACATATATCTGGTTTCAATTTGAGAAATGACTGAGTAAAACTCGTTTAATCAGAAAGTCAAAGTATAAGAACAATCAGTTTGACTTTTAGCAATAATCAAAGCAAGAACGAATTAGAGATTGAATTAGAAGCTTACAAAGGTCCTATTGAAGCTTATCTAACTCTAGGAGGTGGCCTTGTTGTTCAGATTAGCTCCAGAAGTCTTGAGAGAGTTCTTGAGAGTTGAGAGCTCTTGTTACTAAATGCAAATGCCCAAGAAAATGAACTTTGATCTGATTTAAAGCTGAATTCAGAGGTTGGAAGGAGGTTACTGTTACCATAGGCATGCATGGGATTTTATTGGAGCAAAGGGAGGTGGAATGAGCTGTTACACACTTCAAATTCGGGCCAGAAATGCAAAATTCGCGAAATTCTGATGCTGGTAGTCCCACGCGGCCCGCTTGGGTCTGTCCAGGCGGGTCGCCTGACCTGCTGATCAGCCAAACACTTCCAAACTTGGCAGCTTTGGTCCCTGGTCTTGCACGCGATGTTTCGGCTGCTTATTTTGACTCGTAAACCCCCAAACTTGGTTTTTAAGAACCTTGGTACATTTACCTACATGGTAATGTCCTCGGACAACTTTGCGCTCAACCGAAAAGCCATGAAATTCGACGTTGACGCTTTTAACCCCTCAAGTACGGTTTTGGCCATAACTTTCTCTTACGTTGACGAAACTTCACGAAATTTTAACCACATATTCTAGTGAGTATATTTTAGCTTCTCAAAGCTTCAGGTCTGCCAAAAGTTCACTCAGAGGTATAAGTTAAACATGTTGACACTTTTTTGCCCCTATAGTTTGCAATTCCTCACTTTTGTGCAAATTTCCGCGTCGTATGATCCATGAACCATCCGTTTAAGGTTATAAACATTATGTAGGGTTATCATAGAGTCTATTTATCCATTGTTGACACTTTGGACCCTTACGTTCCATAGTTTTCACTGTTTGTCACTTTTAGTCCCTCTAAAGTTTGTTTTCACATTCCGGAACCTTATGACACGTGTCAAGACATTATTGGACGAAATTTTTCGAGGTGTTACAGATAATGGTTGTTGAGGTGGTGGTGGATGGTGGTGTTAACGGTGTTAGAAAGAGAGGGTGGTGGATGGTGGTTGCATGGGGATGGTGGTTGTGATGGTGGATGGTGGTGTTGATGGTGGTATAGAAAGAGAAAGAGAGAGAGAGAGAGAGAGAGAGAGAGAGAGAGAGGGAGAGGGAGAGAGTTGTAGATAGAGTGGTATAATAATAATAATAAGGCAAATTGGAAATAAATAATTCCACCTAACTCAATTTAACCGATAATAATCCCAAGTCAGTTATTGGCCGATAATAATCCACACTGGTCAATTTTTTTTTTTTTTTTTGTAAAATAGTCTGTCGTTAAAATAGTTTAACGGAGTTAAGTTTTTTTTTTTCCGAATTACAAATCAATGTTTTAGTGTTTTTCATTAGAACGAGGATACGAGTCGATTGATGTAAAACTTACTTCGAAATACTGCCCCAATCTGTAGGTCCACTTGTAGGATCAAGATTAAACCTACTTCCTTGTTTTGTAACACACTAACGAGTGCGGAATCCACGTAAGCATGCAAACCGAAACAAAAAGGAACAAACACAAGCTAACTAAAGATTCACAACTTTGATTAAGTGAAGAGAATCAGTACACACATACACACAGTGTTTACAACTTTCACAGGGACTCTCTTAACTGAATGGTGAAACAAGTGTGTCCTTATATAGGCCCCAATACCCAGTAACACTACGAAGAGTGTTACTAGGCCGTGAACAATGAAGAGGCCCACGAAGACTAGTAGTCTTCGTGGACATACCCAACGAACCATCATGGACACCACGAACAATGAAGGTTCGTGGTGAACACTCCATAAAATTAAGTGTTCATGAACAGTGTACATCCCAGGAAGACTAAGACTCTTCGTGGGGAACCTTACAAGGGACAGTAACTTGTAACATCAATACATAGAGATCCAAACACATCTATCAACTAACAGTTGCACATTCTGCAAACAGTTTTTACATTACAAACACAAAAGAAACGTCGCGCTAAGTCAAGATAGGAGGATATCTTGACTTGGCCGACTCGACCAAAACTATACAAGACCGTAAATAAAGACTGTACACATCACAACGACGTAAGAACAAGCTACAGACACAAAACTGCACCAACACAACCCACGAAAACGATGCTTCTATTCGGGTGTTTAAACTTCCGATTAATAAAATCAAGCCATTTCGAGCACAATTTCGAGGTAAGTTTTACATTAATTGACTCGTATCCTCGGTCTGATCAAAAGCCCTAAAACATCGGTTTGTAATTCAGAAAAAAAACTTAACTTCGTTAACCTATTTTAACGGCGGACTATTTTACAAAAAAAAAATATATATATTGACCAGTTCAGCTTATTATTGTCCAATAACTGACTTGTGATTATTATCGGCCAAATTGAGTTATGAGAATATTTATTTCGAATTCGCCTAATAATAATATTATTTTTAAGAATATTTAGTTTTAATTTCTAAATAATATTGAATAAAAAAGGTAAAAAGACAATAATATCCTTGGGTGATCTAATTTAACAAGAGAAATTAACTTAGTTAGGACCAAACGATGTAACGTATAAGATTTTGAAACATAAAGTATAGATACCATCAATTTTAACGCAAAAAAACATTATATATAATAACAATTGACGTAGTTCCTTAGGAACAGTTTGCGTTTCTCGGTTTCGCATGACCGGCAGCTGCCGATCTTTAAACTACATCCCACCGCTAAAAACCACCTCAATAGCAATTCGATGCTTCAGCAATTAGGCCTACTTCGTCCTAAGATTGCAGCTTTGCTTCAGAAATTAGGGTTCAGGTACGTTATGCTTTTCGTCTGAGATTAAAGCTCCAACATGTATGTTTCAGCAAATTAGGGCTCCAATTTCAGTGTTCACTTCCATCGCACGTATGCTTGGAGATTAGCAACATGTATGCTTCAGCAATTAGGGTTCCAGTTTCAGTGTTCTTCACTCCGATCTAAGGTACGCTTGATGCTTTTCATCCAGGACTCCAAATGGTCAAGCTTACTCTTGAATAACACTATTACAAGTGTCAGATTAATATTTTTTGTGTCAAAAACCCATAAATAATTGTTATTCGCCACCAATTGTTCCATGTTTTTTTAATGAGTTTAATTACATGTTGGTATAGTAGTTCCATGGTCCCCTGTTAGCATTTGATTACACTGTAAGTTAGATATATGTTTTTTAGTCAAATTAATATTAATGTGAAAGGATCCTTGTGGGGGTCATATAGTTGTAAGTTGTGTTGTTAATAGGCCCCTTTGGTTGTACGTAATTAATATAATTTGATAAGTTTATACTTACCTAAAGTTACAGTACACATATAAAGGACAAAATTTCTAATTTACTCTTTTAAACAAATACATATAATAATAGATATCAGGTCAATTTACATCCATCAACTCACATAAGGGTATATGGTGTGGTGCGGGAAACGAGTTCGGCAAAGGGGGTTGCTGCGCGGCAACACCGCCGCCGACACCCTTTGCCGCTCGGTTTCGTTGTCGCTCGGTGAACAAACGCCGATTGGTGAGGAGGGAAGGGAAGGAGAGAGGGGTAGTGTGGGTGGGGTCCATTCCAATCTCAACCAATCACACCTTTTTCCTTTTTTTTAAAAAAAAGTTTACCACTTCACCAAGTGTCTAACCATTGCTAACACTTTTGAGCATAGTTTACCACTTTGACATGGCACACTCTTATTGATTAATTTTTTAGTTTGCCACTCTCAAGTGTTTAACCACTCCTTACACTCTAATTTCAAAAACAGTAGCCACCAAAATCAATTTCAGTCTTCCAAAGTAGATGTGGGTAAAAAAATCATAATTGGCATGCGGGATAAAAATTATAAAACTTAGGTGTGGACTTTTAACTAAAGTGGAATTTACTTTTTTTTATATTATATATACACGGTGAATGGCGAAAATTTTTAATTTGTTTTAAAACTAGCCTAATAGCAAAGAAAGAAGAAGAAAACAATAGGAAGAAGAGATCTAATATTTCATTGATTGAGATGTATATTACAAGAGATACAAAAGACTATATATAATTGAGAAAAACTTATGGAACAAGCCTAATCTATTTTAGGTGTTGATAACCACATTAATAATAAATATATTTATAACACTCCCCCTTGGTTATCAATTTAATACGCTTGATGCTGCCTCGTTAAAAACCTTGCTAGGAAAACCCGGTGGGACAAAACTATAGCTAAGGGAAAAAGAGTGCAGCGTGTAATGCGCATTATCTCCCCCTGATACTTCTGGATCAGGTATGTTGCCTCATTAAAAACCTTACTAAGAAAACTCATTGGGATAAAACTTAGTTAAGGGAAAAAGTGTGCAACTTGAATAAATCTCCCCCTCCTTATAATATGTATCCTTTAAGTAAAGTGTGTCCATCATCCTCGAAAGTTGCTCAAAACTTTTGTAGAATGATTTTTTGTCTGATGCCTTGAAGTGCAATCCTTTATATTGAGTAATATTGTAAAATCTTCTTGTGAGACTTCTAGTGCTTCCTCTTGCGAACAAATACCATAAGATCCAAGACTGTTTGTGTTACATTCTTTATATCTACAAGACTAACAGAGCTAGCTTTCATGGGTTAGTAAAATATAGACACATACCATTCTTACCTTTAGGGTATCGACATATCTGCTTTACCATTCAAATGTCTCCTCATTGGACATGTGCTATATCATGTTGATAAATTCAAATAAAAATTATATATTATCATGCATAGCTAGAAAGTTAAGTTAATGCACAATTGCACTTTAGCCATGGTACTTTTGAAATGAGAATCTCTACTTTGGTAGGAGATGATAATAATCATTTCTTATAAAAAGTGTCTGAACAACCTTTAACATACTATAAGGTTGAGCTCTCTACATACTAAAATATCCCACCAACATCTTCTAGATGTAGTTTGATAGAGGAATAAAAGTATGATTACAAATATACTCGAACTGCAAGTCGAGTAATAATTAAACTGTGCTAGGGTCATTAAAAAAAATTCCCCTTCTAAAAGCTCGCCAGTTTCTCTTGATGATGCTCAGACATCATCACTTAATATTGCCAATATAGTGAACTTTTAAGAAAGAAAATTTAATAAAGATGGATAATATTATCAAACTTATATTGCTCTTTTTCAGAATATATAATGAGTTGCACAACACTCAACTTGACTATTTTAGTTCATACTATCTTTAACTTTATAAAGATACATTCTTGAGGACTTGAAATCAATGCTTCAGGCATTTGCAATCATATACATACTTCTTTCAACTTTGAAAAACAGTGTATGTGCATTCACTCTTTAGGAGTTCTATTACATATATCTCCTCATTGATTTCTATATCATATGCAAGGATGTCTTGAATATTTAATCCATATTGTACCATCCTTATATATTGTACATTAAGATGCCATAATAACCATGCACAAGTTTTCTATGTATAGTTATTGGTGTACAAGAATTACATCCTTAAGATGTTTCAACTAACCTTATAAGCACTTAAATGATTTACAATACTCATCAGGAGTTCCAATTATATTTAACATATTCAAATATGAATTTGTATACAACGATCATATCGTTCTCGAGAACTCATTTTACATGATTTTTGATAATTCAAATCCTTGAGGGACTTTCATGTAAACTTTTAGTATCAAGTGATACAAAACATTCATAAGACGCATATCAATTATCTCTTTATATTACCAGACTAATAAAGTATTGGAAAGTCATTACATCCACCACTAGAGAATGTGTCTCATTATAATCAATCATGGGTTTTTGCAAAAATCCTTGTGCACCATATTTGCCTTATCTCATTTAATTTGATTTTCATAGGATTCGCATAAAAGCCTCATTAATATCCAACATACTTTATAAATTCAGTTGTATGGACTGTTGGTCCAAAAGCTTTCCATTTCATTAGAGATTTTAAATCTGCTATACTTTGCGTCTTTCCATTTTGGCCAATCATTTATGTATTTTCATTCATAGGCAGATGTTAAATCTTGATCCTCGTCATTTCATCATTTCAAGCGCTATATTATATACAAAAGTATAACGACGTCGATTTTTTTTCGATTCCATACATATCTTAGACATGATAAAACTTATCGAGATCTCTTTATTTTCAGGTACCTAAGGTTCTTCTTGAACCATCATGTCTACTGTCTTTTCAGGAGATCTTATTATTATAACCTCGACTTGACCATCTTAATTATTTGCTCCAATTTTCGAGGAATTTTATTATTGGAATCAACTAGTCTACCACGCTTTAGGCGTCCAATAGACTTATTACAAACTATGTGGTTGTCCTCTTGGGACACAAATATAACTGGAGCATAAGCAGTTGATTATGTGACTTACTTAGTCACTCTATTTAGGTCAGTGAACTTGTCTGGTAATTTGTTTTTTAATATTGGTAAATGAATTATCCTTTGAACTTCTGATTCACCGTTTATAGTCTAAGGATCAAGATGACATGATAATTTATTCCACTTTTCACTTTCCAACTGCTTGTTGTCTCCCCCTAATGTTGGGAACATTCATTCACTAAAGTGAAAAACAATGAGCCATAAATAAATTTCTCACTAATGGCTTTAAGTATTCAATTATAGACGACTATTTATACCCAACATATTCTTAAACTTTTTAGAAGTCCCATCTTTGTGTGGTGTGGTGGATAAGTTTCAATATATGTCGCACAACCAAAATCTTTGATGAGACATATTTGGTTACTGACCAAAAACCAAATATATGGGGAGAACTATAACTTATTGGCTTGATGTGAATTAATGGTGTATATATAAAATTATATGTACCTAACTAAACTTTTGCTCCTCTCATGATCATTGACTTTGTAATCAATAGTATACGTTTAGTGATCATCTCAACAAAGCAATTCTTGTATAAATATAAGCTATATGTAGTTCAATATTTTCTTCCAATAATCATTAATAACTTGGGAATTGAATTCATCGTTATTACCAAAATAAATATACCAATCTGGATTAATATGCTTGCTAGCACATTAGCTAAGCCACAATCACACAAACTTCAGGTTGTGGATTTCATAACCATTTAGACGATGCATCGATTTAAAACACTAAATGGTATCACGTTGGGATATGCATATCCTTTGATCACTTCCAGAATAATTAGGGATTCTCACCCTACTTTGGTTGGTAAATAATGAATTTCACTTGAGAGAAAATATTGCATGCTAATTACCAACTTGAAGAATCTTCTAGTTCTTCAATACAATTCACATCATCGTTGACTCGGTGTGGTCTAACCGGTCATGCCAATCAAATATCATGATCCATAAACTTCTAGTTTATGATCGTAATGTATTACTTACACTTATGCACAAGACATAATACATATATCCATCCTTTCGACATATTATTCTCATATAATCACTATCTTTATTTGCCACTTATGGTGGTCAGTCTCATTATTAACATAATCATCGTTGCAATTCTGATGGTCGATCTCACATTAATATAATGTGACCATCATTACAATTTTCTCAATTATGTCAACGATCACAATGGTCAATACATATCCCTTTCATGGATCATAGTAAAACCAAACAAGTTTCCCAATTATCTCCATGATTACTATCTTTACACTGATCAATATGTAATCACATTCACCTTAGGAGTGAGTAGTTTTCCATTATTTACTCGGTCATACGGATATGAGATGATTTCAAATTTTCCATACTCTTTTAGTGATATTGCCACTTCAAAATCATATCTCTCATTTGTGACAAATGAAAAGTATGTTCCTTATAATTAATCTTCTCATCACATAATATAAGTTGAGAAGTAATTACAGGATTGAGTCATGTTTATTGGTCTAAAATTTAACGACTTTCTGTAAATAGATAATGAGATTTAGGGAGTACGACCCTTCTCATGTCATATCTTAGCATATTCGTTCTCTTTCAATGTGATAACCAGACAATCAACTTTTGTCTTTTATTTGCTTTGTCAAATAATCACTATATAAATATTTAATAGCATATAGAAGAAACATACACAATTGCAATAGTGATGATATATAAGTATATAACAAAGCTAAATTATGCGCCTTCAAATATCATAAAATACCAATCATATAATCATACTGCATTTATTATAATGCTCTTAGTAGTAATCATAATTTTCTCATAAAAACGTTTACAAATTAATCTTTATTTTTATCTAACACCAACTACATGACTTTAAACACATTTTTTGTTCCACAAAAGACAAAACTAATATATGATAGAAAAACACCAAGAAATGATGTATACAATTCATACTAATAATCATATATGTATATGCAAATGCAATTAAGAACCATATCAACCATTAATTTAGGCATGTTCCTATGTTAGAAAGGAAAAAAAAACACTAATAATTCAATCTTATGAAATTGTACCAACATTAAAGTAGAACATATTTGATGATGCGGTTTGTATCCATCCAACTACATTCTTCAACATTTAGAACTTATCAAACTCTTAATGTAGTTTGTCGAGATGAACTTAAAAAAAAAACAAACCTTTTTTTTCATACGATCTCTAGGTTACTAAAATAACCCCTAAGTTATCGGCGAATACTGAATCCCATCATTTTATTTTACAAAATCAAAGACTGAACCTCTTTCGCCATTATTCTCTATTCCAATTTTCTTACCTTGAAAAGAGATTTTATTTTATTAATATAAAATATATTTTGTATAATTTCCAAACTTGACTAATTCAAAAAAAAAAAAAACATCTTAAAAGTCAATAAAATTTATAGATACCTTGATAATGTATTGTTATAATAAAGAGAAACTATTTAGTTTCACAAGATATAACGTATGGTTAAATAACATATTCCTTTGAATAAGCAAATATACAAAATAACTATTTCAATCTCTCTTTTCAATATACAAACTAACTGATCATTTATATAAAAGTAATAAGGTTACCTATTCAATTCTAGAAAAGCTTTATAAATAGTATCATTAAGTTTTATTTTAATTAAAACAATAATGTATGTATATAAAATAATATAAAAATTTTAGCAGCTCCATTAATAATTTTTTCATAAACCAATCTTTTATATATAAAAAAAGACCATAGTGATTGGCTTAATATTGTTGAGTTATTGAAATAAGTTAAGTTTTATTTCCTATTCGTCCCACCAAGTAGCCGCAATTTTAGATTAACAAACAGATTATTAAGCTATTATAATTTAATTCAAAGTCGTGCTCTCTCTTTTCAATATACAAACTAACTGATCATTTATATAAAAGTAATAAGGTTACCTATTCAATTCTAGAAAAGCTTTATAAATAGTATCATTAAGTTTTATTTTAATTAAAACAATAATGTATGTATATAAAATAATATAAAAATTTTAGCAGCTCCATTAATAATTTTTTCATAAACCAATTTTTTATATATAAAAAAAAAGACCATAGTGATTGGCTTAATATTGTTGAGTTATTGAAATAAGTTAAGTTTTATTTCCTATTCATCCCACCAAGTAGCCGCAATTTTAGATTAACAAACAGATTATTAAGCTATTATAATTTAATTCAAAGTCGTGCTCATATAGATTACATGTATGCTCTATATAAAACATAAGTGTTAGTCTTGTTACCTGAGTTGTGGAGCTTTTGATGGAGACTAAAGATAATACCAAGAACTCGCTTAGCTGGAACGGCTGCCTCACATCTAGGTCTTTTGGCATGCTAACTGTTGACTCTCATCTTGACATAGGTTAATCGTGACTTTAACCAACGTTTAAAACCAATGATATTTCGAGCACTCTCGTGCTGATATAGTGTTGTAAAACTAGCCTAATAGCAAAGAAAGAAGAAGAAAACAATAGGGAGAAGAGATCTAATATTTCATTGATTGAGATGTATATTACAAGAGATACAAAAGACTATATGTTGATGCAGATTTTGTGTCCGATGCTTGTCGAATAGATTAGTTATTATTTTACGCTGAATTTGTAATAGTTAGTGAAACGGTCTATCGAACGTGTATAGACCCGCTCGTTTGAAGTGGTCAAACGAGAGGGTTATTCGGTTGACCGTGTGTGTTTGCTAGACAAGTTATGGTTGCTTATGTTGGTGTCGAAGGATAGGGCATCGAAGGATTGTTGATATCCTTCGATGAGCTCGAAAGATATCCATCGAAGGTTGAAGATGGACCTCGAAGGATATGGTATCCTTCGAGGTATGTGTGTATCTTTCGAAAGCTGGATGGTCGACAGATGATCTATCGACCAGTCAGTGTTATCCTTCGACTGTGCAACCTGTGTTAGGTATAAATACCAACACCTTGTCTTGTAAAACACAAGAGTGAGAGCACAAGTGTGTGCTAGAGAGTGATAGGAGGTTTGAGTCCTCACCGGGAGAAATCACCACTTGATTTCTCCCTGGATGTATACTTCTTTGGTATTAGTTCGGTTTCCATGTAATCGGGCCGACTTGTAATGTTTCCTACCGGATTAATACAAAAGTTGTTTGTTTATCATCTCTTTATCTCTTCCATCTATGAACATGAACATGAAAATCACGGATTGGATCCCGAAACACGGACCTACAATTGGTATCAGAGCCATGGTGCCCGATTTAGTAAAACTAACCGTTTACTAAGTCACATGTGCTCTAGATCTGTGATTTTTATGGGTTTTTGTTCAAGATGTAAAAATGGTGAAAATGAGAAAAACTCAGATCTGAACCCGAATATTCAGATCTGTGATAAAACGAGTGTTGGGTTTTATGTTTTTCTCCTAAATCTTCAAGTTTTCTTCATCAAAATTCGTGTACAAACGTTTTCATTGAATCTGCAAGTTTACCCAGATGTCTGTGTTCATGATGTTCTTCACATCTTCATAGTTTGAAGGATGTGAAGAACTTTGAAAGATCAGGTTGCTTTTTCGAAAGATCAGTCCTTTAGTCGAAGGGTCATCCTTCATTGATTCGAAGGATCATTCTTTGTTTCGAAGGGTCAAGTTCCTTTTGAAAAATCAGTTCTGATATGACAGCAGCTGATGTGTGTCAGATCCAGATCTGACATGTGCCAGAAAAGTCAACTTCACAACCTTCGAAAGATTATTCTTTTCTCGAAGGATTATCTCACAACCTCGAAGGATCAAATCTGTTCGAAAGACTGATCTCTGAATCATCTTTCGAGACCGAAAGATCTGTGCTCGAAACCTCCAACAACTTCGAAAGATCTGTGTTGGTTGATGTGCACCTCCAAGTGACCGAATCAGTCTCTTTTGTTGGGCACGTGTCGGCTCAAAACACAGCCATCTCCACCGCCCACAAGAAAATAATTGTTTATTTTCATTGACTTTTGACCACCGCCCAAGTGACTGCCATGTGTTGTTGGTGATTGCCATGTGTTGTTGTGTGTTGTTAGTGACTGCCTTTTGTTGATTGGGAACCGCCCAAGACACCCAATAAGCTTTGGTTGTTGTTGTATTCACAAACAAGGCACCGCCGCCAACAAGAAATTAAATAGTTTCATTTATGCAGCCCATTTAACCAATATTTGATTGGTTGTTGGATTCAAGACACAGCCACCGCCCAAGAAATTAAAAAAAAATAATAAAATATGGTGTTGACTTTTGAGAAAAGATAAGGTCGGCTGGTGAGGTGTAAACGGGAATGGGTTTGTGGCGCTCCGTGCTTCGCGTGTCGAACTCTGGGGCGCACGACGGAGGAATGTCGTGACGTCGGGCTTGAGCCGCACCTAACCGTGTCAAAACCGAGTCGAACCGAGCCGAGTCGCGTCCACACAAGGTGTATCAAAGTGAAAATCTAGCGCCTAAAGTTATTTTTTGCTAGATTTTTCTATTGGGCCCATTTGGTGTGAAATTTTGGGCAAATATCAAAAAAAAAAAAAAAAAAAAAAAAAAAAAAAAAAATCGGTTTTTGATGCAGAGTGGGGTCGGGTGTTCGCGAAGATGATTTGAACCGCGATTCTAAATGTGAACGTCAAAATTCGTATGAATTTGGGAGCGCGCGGGGTGATGCAGCATGATGAAAACAGAAGATGATGAAAACTTGATGTTTGAAAATTGTGGGGTAGTCACGGTTACCGATGCAATGGCAAAAATGGTAACGCGACTATTATGGGCCAAAAACAACACGGTATGTTCGCTTCCGCACATCAGTATTTATGATTGTTACCGGTTATTCGGAAATGTTCGAAAGAATTTTGTTTATTGTCATATTCTCGCATTTGAAGACGAACGTATGAACCTGGAACGTCTATACCGATCCTAACGAGTTCACAAAGTCTTTGGAGGGATACAAGTCGGATCCTACGGGGTACTAGGCGAAATTTCTTTATCAACTAGAATATGCAACGAAGAAATCTTTTTGTTTATTGTCATATTCTCGCATTTGGTAACGAATGAATGAACCTAGAATGTCAATACCGGTCCTAACGAGTTCACAAATTCTTTGGAGGGATACAATTCAGATCCTACGGGGTACCAGGGGACGTTCTTATTCAACTAGATTATGCAAAGAAGAAAGTCATGTTCGTGAATTTTCGGAACCGAGAACATTCAATGAAGATTGATGACAGTTCCGCTCAGTGGAGGGAATTGGTGAACATTTGACGACAGTTTCTTTGAAGTGGAAAGAATCTGTTAAGGTTTGGAGATTTTACCAAAGAAATGGGGGGATAAAAATTTTCATTTGTTCAATTTCTTCGGTAAATTTCTAAACGCAATCACAGGTGGTAGAGTTTGTGATTTTTCTGGTGATACAAGCGGTTCGGAGTGGAATGTTTTGCACAGACACATATTTGAGGATTTTAATTAATTCTCCAGCCAGCGTGAAGGGTTTTGCACGGAAACATACAGGTATCTAAAGTCGACAGTTGTTTCAAAGCGCTGTTTACTGAAGACCTGGGGGAATCTTTATAGAAGTTGATAGTTCAAGGCTGAAGACCTGCAGGATTCGGTTTTGGGTTTGATATTTCTTTGGGATTTTACAGGGATCTGGGGGTAACTCAATTCGTTGAGTTTGCAAACGATGTACTTGGTCAAGCTGACTTCCTGAGTACTGATGCTGAAGATTCGTAGTGCATTACGTGGTCGACTTCACAAAGGCGAGACAATGAGATCTGGATGTAGTTCAACTAAGCGTGCCGTTTGGTTGAGCTTGCAAGGGATACACTTGGTCAAGCTGACTTTCCTGAGTGTTGATGCTGAAGATTAAAGTGCATTACTTGGTCGATTTCACAAAGACGGTTTACAGAAGACAGTTCACCAGAAATCTCTATCAATGTAGTATGCTTGAAGATCAAGACTTGATGCAGCTTTTAAAGAATGGAACCCTTATCAAATGCCGGTTGGAGTATTGGAAGATCAGCGGAAGATCGGTCAATTGAGCCTCTTGAGGAAATTGCACAACACTCAACACGGATACGCGTACTTTAAGGGGGAAATCTTATACAATGAGCATCAGGATACTACTTACCTGGATCATCGGTCAAGGGGGAATTGGTTAACACAGAGAAGATGAATACTTGACTGAAGATCGATTGCAGTTGCATGTTCAGCATTCGACAGCAACGGACAAGGGGGAATTTGTTGATGCAGATTTTGTGTCCGATGCTTGTCGAATAGATTAGTTATTATTTTACGCTGAATTTGTAATAGTTAGTGAAACGGTCTATCGAACGTGTATAGACCCGCTCGTTTGAAGTGGTCAAACGAGAGGGTTATTCGGTTGACCGTGTGTGTTTGCTAGACAAGTTATGGTTGCTTATGTTGGTGTCGAAGGATAGGGCATCGAAGGATTGTTGATATCCTTCGATGAGCTCGAAAGATATCCATCGAAGGTTGAAGATGGACCTCGAAGGATATGGTATCCTTCGAGGTATGTGTGTATCTTTCGAAAGCTGGATGGTCGACAGATGATCTATCGACCAGTCAGTGTTATCCTTCGACTGTGCAACCTGTGTTAGGTATAAATACCAACACCTTGTCTTGTAAAACACAAGAGTGAGAGCACAAGTGTGTGCTAGAGAGTGATAGGAGGTTTGAGTCCTCACCGGGAGAAATCACCACTTGATTTCTCCCTGGATGTATACTTCTTTGGTATTAGTTCGGTTTCCATGTAATCGGGCCGACTTGTAATGTTTCCTACCGGATTAATACAAAAGTTGTTTGTTTATCATCTCTTTATCTCTTCCATCTATGAACATGAACATGAAAATCACGGATTGGATCCCGAAACACGGACCTACACTATATATAATTGAGAAAAACTTGTGAAACAAGCCTAATCTATTTTAGGTGTTGATAACCACATTAATAATAAATATATTTATAACAAAATTTACTTTTAACTGATTAAGTGATTATGTACTCCACAATGAAGACATTTTAACAAATCGCAATATAAAAATAATATTACATATATATTATTTATGCCGTTTTATTTTACTTTAGGTAGTATAACAATAACAATATTATAATTGCGTTGGTGTCCGAGATGATGGACAATTTTGACGGCTCACCAGGCGGCTGATGTACTAATTCTATTGTCAAAAAAGTGTATTATATAACAAACCCCTATATATATATGGAATGTACGTGACCATCCAAGCACAAGACATAAGTGAAAAAGGTTTGCTAACAACATCATGGAAATCTTTTCATCTTCACAAACCTTTGTAGCTTGTGTGACTTTGGTCACCACTTTGATACTTTTTATTGGTTTCAAATGGTTTACATTTGATTCTAAAGCCAAGAAATCCTTACCACCATCTCCTCCAACACTTCCAATAATTGGAAACTTTCACCAACTCGGATCTAGCCCGCGTCAGGCCCTTCGAGACTTATCCAAAAAATACGGTCCGCTCATGCTCCTTCAGTTAGGCAGCATACCCACACTTGTTGTCTCTTCGGCTGAAGTAGCCCGAGAAATCATGAAAACCCATGATTTAGCATTCTCTGACCGACCAAATTTAAGTATTCCCAACATACTATTCTACGGCTCTACTGACATAGCATTTTCGCGCTATGGGGAATACTGGCGGCAGTTAAAGAGCATTGTAGTACTAAATCTTCTAAGTGCTACAAGAGTCAAATCATTTAGACAAGTGAGAGAAGAAGAGGTCGGTCTTGTGCTTGGCGCGCTTGGAGAAAATAACGGCTCTAGTGTAGATATGAGTGCATTGCTTGGTTCTTATACAAGTAATGTACTTTGCAGGGTGGCCTTTGGGAAAACATATTATGAGTTAGGTTTTACTGATAAGTTGAAGAAGTTTGTGGATATGTTGGGTACTTTTTGTGTTGGCAGTTATATCCCGTGGTTGTCATTTATAGACCGATTAAGTGGTTTACTAGGACAGGCATACGCGATATCGAAAGAACTTGATCATTTTCTGAAAGGAGTAGTTGAAGATCATCTTAATAAGAAAACAACAGGTGAAGAAACCCAAGATTTCGTGGATATCTTACGAGATATTCAAAAGGATAAAACAATCGGTTTCACGCTTAACACAAATACACTTAAAGCCGTAATCTTGGTATGACTTCTATATCTTCCTCGGTTCCTCTATCTCCGGTTTTATTAACTTTAGCACAATACTTTAAGCATTAGCTGAATTTTGTCACTTCTAACACTTTTTTAAATTAATGAATGTTTTTAAATCCATGGACTAATATAGTGGTAGCTAAAATATACATTTTGTCTGAACATAGAACAATAAGTCGTTACTTAAAAACAGTGGCATACAAACTGCCCCTTCTTTGACCAGCCATCATTTTGTTATCCTTTAAAACAGGGTGATATAAATAAAATAAATATTAACCTTTGTTATCCTTTAGCGTGTTTTTGATTACTTAAGGTTAATTTTGATTATTATGTATCTTGTAGGTTAGGTCTTAAGTTCAAAACAGGATAATGGTGATTAATTTAGAATTGTTGTAATAAAATAGAGCAAGAGTTGCCATTCAAATAAATGTATTTAGTGATAAGTAAGTTTAATTCGTACTATATATTTCATTTCATATAATGAATAATTTAAAACATGAGTGAATTAAATGTATGAACATGTGATGAAATTTGATCACTACAAATGACATACAAATCCTTAAATTCTTGGAAAGCATCATTGTTAATTACTGTTTTAAGAATTTAATATTCAAAAGAGAAAAGGGGTTTGTTCTATTTGATGTTATGGGTTCCCACTTGTTTTAAAAGTCATCTTTGGTTGCTACCTTTGAATGAAATTTAGTCTTTTTTAGATCACCATAAAGTTAGCTTCCAAGTCAAGATAGACAACTAAAAGTTGGTTAACTAATGATTTTTTTATATACTAGGATGTATTTGTTGCTGGATCAGATACCATATTCTCAAGTCTAGACTGGGCAATGAGTGAGCTAATAAAGCACCCAAGAGTAATGAAAAAGTTGCAACAAGAAGTATCAGAGGTAGGACAAGGTAGACCGATGATTCCAGAAGAGGATTTGGAGAAGATGCCATACCTTAAAGCCGTTGTGAAGGAGGCTTTGCGATTGCATGCTCCGCTTCCTTTACTTCTTGCTCGAGAAGCAAGAAATGGGGTCAATCTAATGGGATACGACATTCCTCCACGCACACAAGTGATTATTAATGCTTGGGCTATTGGAAGAGATCCCGCGTCGTGGACAGAACCAGAAGAATTTAAACCAGAGAGATTCATAAATAGTCCCATCGACTATAAGGGGCTTCATTATGAGTTTCTACCATTTGGTGCTGGCCGTAGAGGATGCCCTGGACTTCATTTTGGTGTAGTTCTTATTGAGATTATATTAGCAAACATCGTATACAAATATAACTTTGCGTTACCAAATGCGGTTAAAGATGTGGATTTAGACATGACTGAGGCAAATGGTGTAACAGTCCAAAGGAAGAATCCGTTATTGGTTATGCCAAGCCCTCGATTCTAGTTGCTTCTATATGTGTACCTCTTTTAAAATAATGTATTTCTATTCAATTTGTTTGTGATCACGTTATTATCTAATATAAAGTAATGTCTTCTTATTATTTCATTACGTCTTCTGAATCTCTTGATATATAGGCTTATCCAAAAGTATGATCATTAACCTAAAAAGCACGTAACATCAACTATTTATATTGCTAAACATTTTAATGCAATGTTGATCAGTTCTGTTTTAAGCATGATGGAAAACATGAAAACATACCTTTTACAGCAGACAATGCAGTGGAGAATCCCGTGAGAGATGATGCTATTGAGTTCGACATGTTTATCAGTGTGATCTGGTTCCTCCTTAGGGTGTAAACTAATGATGGTGATGATGAAAACCGAAAGGGTATCGGTTACGGAGAAGAGGCCGTTTTTGATGTTATGATAATTAGGTTATGTGTCTAACCTTTGAACCTCTACATAAGTCTCCTTATATATGCACCCAAAAGGAAACCTAATTAGTTAATAAGGGTAATATGGTTCATCACCAGTTACTAACTAATTATTTAATAGGTTGTTATATATTTTGATCTATATAATGTAAATGATTATAATGGCTACTAGATTAAATATTATGTCATAACATATTTAATCTTACATTCTCCCACTTAGTCGAGTAATCATTTACTATGACTATTGGATAAGCCTGATCATGAGTTAACACTCATTTTAGCCTTAAACAAGAACTAAAGCAGAGAAATACAGCCGTTGAGTCATTATGCGACTCAGGACCACCATTAGTTATACTATAGCCTTAATTTTAAACCTAATCGTTATGATCAAAATACGCATAAGCCCTGTGTTTGATTTGTAATTTTATTTGTCTATATGTCATTATACCGGTTGAACATATTCTTAGAGACATACAAAATCAAACTGAGGAAATTTCATTAACATAAAACATAAGCTAGTACAATATGCTAAATAAGGTCTTTACTAAATCTCATATTCCGAACATGTTCTTCGTAAACCTTAGGAGGGAGACCTTTAGTCATCGGATCCGCAAGCATATCTTTAGTACTAATATACTCAATACAAAGATTATTTTCCCCAACTCGTTTACGCACGAACAGATATTTTGTATCGAGATATAAACCAGCTCCACTCGAACTATTACTGTTCGAGAAACTAACGACAGCTGAGTAATCACAGTAAAGCTTCAATAATCTAGAAATGGAGTTAACAATTTTGAGTCCAGTGATCAAATTTCTAAGCAACATTCCATGACAGGTTGTGTTATAAACAACAATGTACCCTGCCATCATTGTGGAAGTTGTGGTCAACTGTTGTTTATGACTCTTCCATGAAATAAGTCCGCCCGCTAACATAAAGACATAACCCGAAGTGGATTTCTTGTCATCTTTGCATTTGGCAAAGTCAGAATCAGAATAGCCTACCACTTCTAAATGATCACTTCTTCTATAAGTCAGTTTATAGTCTTTCGTCCCTTGCAAATATCGAAGTACCTTCTTAGCTGCTTTCCAATGATCTAGGCCAGGATTAGTCTGATAACGGCCTAGCATTCCAGCAATATAAGCGATATCTGGGTGAGTATAGACTTGAGCATACATCAAGCTCCCGACTACTGACGCATAAGGTATCTGGCTCATTTGCTCCATCTCAACCTCTGTTGTCGGACACTGGAATGAACCGAAAACATCTCCCTTAACTACTGGAGCGACGGAGGGTTGTTGTAACGTGTAAGGGCACGATCTATGTAAGCATTTTGGGACAATCCTAAGATCCCTTTGTGTCTATCTTGGTGAATTTCGATGCCAATGGCGTAAGAAGGATCTCCGAGATCCTTCATGTCGAAGTTATGCAAGAGTAACCGCTTTGACTCATGCAACATATCTAAACTATTACTTGCAAATAGAATATCATCTACGTAAAGGACAAGTATAGTAAAGTTGCTCCCATTCATCTTGAGGTAGGTGCATTGATCCACTTGATTCTTCATAAAACCTTGTTTCTTCATGACTTCATCAAAGTTGAGGTACCATTGACTTGATGCTTGTTTTAACCCGTAAATGGATTTCTTCAACTTACATACTAGATGCTCTTGACCCTCAGGTTTAAAGCCTCAAGGTTGTTTCATGTAAACATCTTCGTCTAAGTCTCCGTTAAGGAAAGCGGTTTTAACATCCATCTGATGCAACTCTAAATCAAAATGAGCTACTAGGGCCATGACGATCCTTAATGAATCTTTACGAGAGACTGGTGCAAACTTCTCTTGATAATCAATTCACTCTTTCTGAGTGTAGCCCTTTGTAACCAATCTCGCTTTGTAGCGTTCAACGTTCCCATTCGGATCCAGTTCTGTTTTGAACACCCATTTACATTCTACGGGTTTGACACCGTTGAGTAATTCTACCAAATCCCAAACGTCATTTTTCTTCATGGATTCAAGCTCATCAATCATTGCTTTATTCCATTCAGAAGACTGATCACTGCTAACGGCTTCATTATAAGAGATAGGATCATTGAGCTTTCCGGGATCCATTTCAGTCAGGTAGGTAACATAATCATCCTAATTAGTAGGCCTTTTGGGCCTAGATGACCTCTTGAATTGATTATCGGGTTCAGCGTTGTCTTGGTTTTGAGCGTTCGAAGTGCCTTCGTCGTGAGGTATAATGGGTTCTGATTTTAAAGATAAATTTGGAGTTGGTGTAGTAGCTTCAGGTACAGTAGTTGCACTGGGTACAAGAAGAGTAATTGGAGTAATGGTAAGCGACAAGTCTCTCCCCCCGCGTCTTGTACTTCTTGCAATTCTTCATAAGGGTTGGTACTGCTCCCACTGATCTTGAAATCCTCCAGGAACGCAGCACGTTTTGTTTCAACAATACGGGTGACATTGGAAAGACAATAGAAACGGTAACCCTTTGAGTTATCAGGATACCCGATAAAGAAACAGGTAACTGTTTTAGGGTCAAGTTTCCTTAGGAAAGGATTGTAAAGTTTTGCTTCAGCAATGCAGCCCCATACTTTCATATATCTAAGAATCGGTTTCCTTACTGTCCAAAGTTCATAAGGAGTTTTAGGGACAAACTTAGAAGGAACTCTATTGAGTTTATAAACAGCTGCTTTTAACGCTTCAGTCCAGATGAATAATGGTAAATTGGTGTTGGCTAACATACTGCGCACCATGTTCATAAGGGTACGGTTTCTTCGTTCAGCGACATCGTTCTGCTGAGGTGTACCAGGCATGGTGTATTGGTTCACAATCCCTTAGCCCTTACAAAACTCATAAAATGGACCCGGAGCTTGACCCACATCAGTATGTCTTTCATAATATTCACCGCCTCCATCTGATCTCACAACTTTAATCTGACAATCTAATTGTTTTTCAACTTCAGCCTTATAATCTTTAAAAGTTGTAAGAGATTCAGATTTCTCCTTAATAAGATATAAGTACATGTAACGAGAATAATCATTAATGAAAGTGATAAATGAAGTATGTCCTGTTATGCCAGCGATTTGGTAGGGATCACTAATGTCAGTGTGAATGAGTTCTAATAAATTAGAGCTCCTAGTGGCACCTTTCTTATTCGCTAATGTCATTTTACCTTTAAGACATTTGACACATGTTCCAAAATCAGAGAAATCGAGAGGAGGTAAGACTTCATCCTTTACGAGACGATTTAATCGTTCTCTTGAGATATGGCCTAAACGTTGATGCCACAACATGGACGAAGTCTCTAAGTCTCGTCTCTCTTTCATCTTTGTGAGTGATTCATTAATGTTATATGACAACAAAGATTTGGAAAATCATCATCTAGTTCTAATCTATAGAGACCACCATCCAGAATACCAGTACCATAAATAACAGAATCATAGAGGATAGAGAGTTTGCGATGACCATGGGAAACAATAAAATCATCCATGTCTAACTTTGGTCCTGATACAAGGTTCCGAGTTACCTCAGGAACATATAAGTATCATAAAGTTTAATACATAAACCAGTTTTCATAAATAATTGTAATATTCCAATGGCCTTCACTTCTAATTCTGGATCATCCCCAACCTTAAGCGTTCTTTGGTTTCTTCCCAGCTTCCGGATGTAAGGAATCCCTGAGTTGAATTGGTAACATGAACCATAGAACCAGAAACATTTAAATTATAGGACTCAAGTATCATAAAATAATCGTTACCCTTCTTAGCCAGTCACTCCTTAAAGTCAGGGCATTCCTTCTGCATATGTCCTGCCTTTTTACAGAACTTGCAGTGTTTGCCTAAGGAGTTCTTAGAGCTGGAAGGTGCACTTGTATTTGGATTGGGCCTTTGGACTTTGGAAGCATCCTTTCTGTGATGATTGTTCTTCCTCTTTTTAGAGTTGGAGGTGGTGAAGTTAGCAACATCAGTAGTGCGATCCATCCTCATACGCTCTTCCTCCTGTACGCACATAGCGACCAGCTCACTTATCGTCCACTTGTCCTTCTGAGTGCTGTAATTGATCTTGAATGGTTCAAAGGATTTTACGAGTACATGTAAGTAAGGTCATCTCCATAGGGAACTGGTTGAAAATGTTTAGTTAATTAACTACTATAACAACGTGTGGAAGAAAATATCGATTTTTGAGTTGGTTCAGAGAAAATGTTTGCAGCGCAAAAAACTTAATTAGAGATTTATAATTAATGGGATCCGTCTCTATGGATCTCGTCTGTTGGTAATACATTATCGTCGACATTCATTTTTCTAGTAGTGTAATTAGTATTTACTCTACATCATCTATCATATTTCTTACCCCTCAAAGAAGTACTGTTCACTTTTCCATTGACTTGATTAGTCTACATCTACCCTACATTATTAATCAAATTTCTTTCTCCTCACAGAAGAACTATTCAATTTCCATTGATTCCATTAGTCTACAACACCACTCCACCATCCCTCTCTATCTCTCCTGCTCTCTCTCTCTCTGCTAATTCCCCCACCTTTGGGAGGTCTAAAACGAGTGTAGAGTGAATCAATTCGTAACTTAGAGTTTCCTTTTATATAGAAATATAATTCCTACTTTTGATACAAACTTCGCCGACATAGGACATAAATTACGTCCCTAGGGACGTCATCTACATTGCCCCTCATGCCGTCTTTACTGTAAAGGATGTAACTTACGTCCCTATGAATTTTATCTTCCTTTCTTTGTGTCTTTATTCTTCTTTCATTGAAACTTGCCTTAACTTTTGTTTACATCGAAGTTAAACACCATCACATCAGTGGGGGGGGGGTATGGCGGTCATTGTCATTGAGAAGATGGTGTGGCTACGACTGTGGTGGTTATGTGGCATCGAAAATGGTGAATTATTTCTTGGCGGAGTTGAGTTCGAAGGTTATGCTTATGATTGGTGGTGGTCGGAGGTTGTGAAACTTGTATGCCGATGATGATTAACTTCTATCTAAAATAAAATACAGCCTTTGATTGAATGTAATTATACCTAATATTTTGAATATTAGATTTTAACACAATATTCAATTAACTTTTGAGTTTCCATGGATCCATACATTGACTTACATTGACTTGAAGAATATAATGCAACGTTGTCACACCCCCGTTTTTCATCTACGCCGGTAGGTCTGGTCGCGAGGGTTTATCAGTGTGACGATTTTATACCGGTTTCACATCGCATCGGAAATAGGGAGCTCCATAGGTCTGTGCCATTGAAGTCAGAAATTCCAAAGCTTTAGACCAAAGTTTGTCTAGCCTATTATCTTGGTTTGTAACCTGTAAGTCTATCTTAAAAATACGTCAATTTTCTTGGTAAATACTGTTAAACGGCTCATTTTTAAAACAATTAATTTTCATTGGGACAAGTATCCTTGTTGCCAGTTGTACATGCTTGTCACATTCGGAAACCAGTAGGGAAACTAGTGTTTGATCGATATACACACCATATTTAGTGAGTGTCAGGTGTATGTCTACACCCCACACTTACGGCCATTACAATAAATGAATCAGGGAACCCGGATACGGTACTATCAACCCCAAATGCTTTATATTAATCAAGTAATACAAATTAAATGGATTATCAACATTCTGAAAGCATTTAGCCCATTACAATACCCGAACCAATGGGTCTTATTCTTATACCCCAATTTTTGATAAAAAAGTAGTTACCTGCACTAGCGGATGGACACAACATATTCGGTAAGTAGTATAGCAGGACTCAAATTTTAATGGCTTATGGTGCGATTACTAGAGTGTTCTATAGTCCAGATTGAATGGAAATAATATCCATGAAATTCGTTTACTGATTGTTAATAGTCTTTTAAGACTTGATCGGTTAACGTTGATTTAAGCCGATAGTCATTTGTATCTCTTTTGGTTGCTATACAGAGTTCCTTCATATAATGAGAAATATCCCGCTAGTTGCTTCAATAGATATCCGGTCAACTGAAGTACTATACAAACAGTATAGACACCAAAATCTTACTGTGTTCAGTCTTCCAAAGTAGACCAGTAGAGGTTGGTAAAAAAAAAAATCAAAATTGGCATGCGGGATAAATTATAATTAAAGTGGAATTGACTTTTTTTATCATATAATATACATTGAACGGCAAAAAAAAAATTAAATTAACTGTTACTGATTATGTAGTCCACATTGAAGACAACAAGTTGCAATATAAAAAAATGTTTCATCATTTATGCCGTTTTATTTTACTTTATTTGGTATAACAATAACAATATTATAATTGCGTTGGTGTCCGAGATAATAGGCAATTTTGACGGGTCAGCAGGCGGCTCATGTACTAATTCTATTGTCAAAAAAGTGAATTATATAACAAACCCCTATAGGGTCAGCAGGCGGCTCATGTACTAATTCTATTGTCAAAAAAGTGAATTATATAAGAAACCCATATATATATGTGGAATGTACGTGACCATCCAAGCACAAGGCATAAGTAAAAAAGGTTTGCTAACAACATCATGGAAATCTTTTCATCTTCACTAACCTTTGTAGCTTGTGTGTCTTTGATCACCACTTTGATACTTTTTATTGGTTTCAAATGGTTTACATTTGATTCTAAAGCCAAGAAATCCTTACCACCTTCTCCTCCAACACTTCCAATAATTGGAAACTTTCACCAACTCGGATCTAGCCCGCGTCAGGCCCTTCGAGACTTATCCAATAAATACGGTCCGCTGATGCTCCTTCACTTAGGCAGCATACCCACACTTGTTGTCTCTTCGGCTGAAGTAGCCCGAGAAATCATGAAAACCCATGATTTAGCATTCTCCGATCGACCAAATTTAAGTATTCCTAACATACTATTCTATGGCTCTACTGACATAGCATTTTCGCGCTATGGGGAATACTGGCGGCAGTTAAAGAGCATTGTAGTACTAAATCTTCTAAGTGCCACAAGAGTCAAATCATTTAGACAAGTGAGAGAAGAAGAGGTCGGTCTTGTGCTTGGCGTGCTTGGAGAAAATAGTGGTTCTAGTGTAGATATGAGTGCATTGCTTGGTTCTTATACAAGTAATGTACTTTGCAGGGTGGCCTTTGGGAAAACATATTATGAGTTAGGTTTTACTGATAAGTTGAAGAAGTTTGTGGATATGTTGGGTACTTTTTGTGTTGGCAGTTATATCCCGTGGTTGTCATTTATAGATCGATTAAGCGGTTTACTAGGACAGGCACACGCGATATCGAAAGAACTTGATCATTTTCTGAAAGGAGTAGTTGAAGATCATCTTAACAAGAAAACAACAGGTGAAGAAACCCAAGATTTCGTGGATATCTTACGAGATATTCAAAAGGATAAAACAATCGGTTTCACGCTTAACACAAATACACTTAAAGCTGTAATCTTGGTATGACTTCTCTATCTTCCTCAGTTCCTCTATCTCCGATTTTATTAATAACTAACTTTAATTCGTACTATGTATTTCATTTCATATAATAAATAATTCAAAAGGGGTTTGTTCTATTTGATATGGGTTCCCATATGTTTTAAAAGTCAAAGTCATCTTTGGTTGCTACCTTTGAATGAAATTTAGTCTTTTTTAGTTCACTTACAAGTCAAGAAAGACAACTAAAAGTTGGTTAACTAATAATTTTTTTTATACTAGGATGTATTTGTTGCTGGATCGGATACTATATTCTCAAGTCTAGACTGGGCAATGAGTGAGCTAATAAAGCACCCAAGAGTAATGAAAAAGTTGCAACAAGAAGTAACAGAGGTAGGACAAGGTAGACCGATGATTCCAGAAGAGGATTTAGAGAAGATGCCATACCTTAAAGCGGTTGTGAAGGAGGCTTTGCGATTACATGCTCCGCTTCCACTACTTCTTGCTCGAGAAGCAAGAAATGGGGTCAATCTAATGGGATACGACATTCCTCCACGCACACAAGTGATTATTAATGCTTGGGCTATTGGAAGAGATCCCGCGTCCTGGACAGAACCAGAAGAGTTTAAACCAGAGAGGTTCATAAACAGTCCTGTCGACTATAAAGGGCTTCATTATGAGTTTCTACCATTTGGTGCTGGCCGTAGAGGATGCCCGGGACTTCATTTTGGTGTAGTTCTTATTGAGATTATATTAGCAAACATCGTATACAAATATAACTTTGCATTACCAAATGCGGTTAAAGATGTGGATTTAGACATGACTGAGGCAAATGGTGTAACTGTCCAAAGGAAGAATCCGTTATTGGTTATGCCAAGTCCTCGATTCTAGTTGCTTCTAATTATGTGTGTACCTCTTTTTAAATAATGTATTTCTATTCAATTTGTTTGTGATCACGTTATTATCATCTTATATAAAGTAATGTCTTCTTATTATTTCAGTACTTCCTCTAAATCTCTTGATATATAAGCTTATCCAAAAGTATGATCTTTTACCTAAAATTTAAAAGCACGTAACATTAACTATTTATATTGCTAAACATTTTAATGCAACACCTTGATCTGTCGAAACTCTTAGGCCACTGGGGCGGTCCCGTTGAACTTCCGTGATGGCATTTTCAACGAGTGATAAACAAAATACTCCCACCGCCACCATAAGTTTATAACGTGTGGAAATGCTGCAAAAGTATAACGCGTGTAAAATTCAACGCGTGATGGCCAGATTTTGTGAGTGGAATTGTTGGTTGGGGGGAATTGTTGGGTGTGGTGGTGAGTGATGACCATTGCCACTAAAAAAGGTTGTGGGTGATGAAAAAATGGTTGCTGACATGTCCGAACTTGATTGGATATTGTGAGTGATGGAATTCTATCACTAGTAACCACCCCCACCCCTTATGATGATGATTTCATCATAGGCTTATTATAGAAATCATTCTTGTCTTTAATCATAAATTATGCACACAATCCTTTAGAATACCATGCGAGACCACCATTATTGATAGCTTTTGCTAGCAATAATTTGACTGTTAATTAAAATCATAATCAATTACAAACACTTGCACGTATAACCTTGCTGGAATTAATCGACAGTTTACATTGTGAAACAAAAGAGGTAGTTATGTTTTTTGGTTGGGTAATCTAATTTAGTAGTTTTTCTATTTATGGAGTTGTATTTTTAGAGTTTTAGGTCAAGATTGAGTCTTTATTGTAGCTTCCTTTAAGTTGGTTTAGAGATACTTGCTTTTTAAGTTTGGGTCTCCTATATAACAGGTCATGGTCTAATTAAGTAGTTTTTCTATATATGGATTTAGAGTTTTAGGTCAAGATTGAGACTTTATTATAGTTTCCTTTAAGTGGTTTAGAGTTACATGCTTTTTAAGTTTGGGTCTCCTATCTATGGGGTTTGGGAGAGTGTGTTAAGGTGGTGTGTTATTCCAAATTTCTTCGCGTTTAGCCTGAAGGACGTGATGGAGTTGTATAAAACGCAGGGTCTGTCTTCGCTCCGTAAGGAGATTGTGAGAGGGGTGGTTATAGTGTGTTGTTGGAGGCTGTGGAAAGCTAGAAATGAGCGAGTGTTCGAGAATAAAGAATGCAAGGTCGTGGAGATTGTTACGGATGTCAAGGCTCTCACTTTCTTATGGTTTAGTAGTAGACATAATAGTAAAGGAACGGATTGGAAATCATGGTGTAATCCCTTCTCTCCGCCTTGGAGAGGGTGGTTTTCGCGTTTTTGTTAAGGAAGTTCACTTTTCAAAAAAAAAATGTATATGACTCTTAAGAAATTCTCGATTTAATTTATTGTTTATAATATATTCTCGATCAAGGTTTGATCAAATCATGTTTTCGGGATTACGTTTTTATCGGTTCTAAGCCATTAATTGGTATTAGAGCAAGGAGTCAGGGTTGATCGACGTGCAACGGTAGTCGAGTAAAACTATCACTCGGTTGGTAGTACTCGGCAGCAAGAGAAGTTGTAGCTCAACAAAAAACCAAGATAGGTTTTTTTTGATAGATGTTTGATTCATAACCAGCGGAAGCATCATTATCACTTGATGATTTCATGATGATTATTTGGATTTTGTTTAGTGATTGTGGATATTTAGCAATGGTCAATTTGATACTTGAAATTGTCTTGGTACCGAGAGCAGTTCCCGGCAACCCATATATATACATTTAAACATGAAGCGGTTATGTGTTTCGGTTGAATAATGGCGGGAATAACTGCCATTTGAATAGGGATCAACCAAACGACATACCGGTTCAATATTCGAGTTACATCGTTACACACATATACATAATTACATAAATATTACGAATCCTAGATAATTATAAGAATTATGTTTATAACATATCTAATACTCTCCCCTAAACATGATTCCGTTTACGGGAGTTTTTCTGCACACTTTCATTTGCTTCGTTCACTGCTGCTCTAGCCCTATTGAAATCGAATCTTCATCTTGTATTCCTCCTCTTGATTTCATTCCATTCATTATTTGTTATTTGTGAACAACGCATAATGTTCCGATGGATCCCTTGTAACACCTTGATTGGCTTCTGCCTTTAACTCTTGACCTGCATCTTGTTCAGCAGCATCTCCCTCACTTCGGCTGCACCTCGGATCTGCATTTCTTCCCAGCGTTGTTTCTTCTTCTGTTACATCCTTGTCTTGCACTTGTGATTGAATGGTTTTAAACTTGTAATAATATACGAGGACATCTAAATACATTGCGTATACCAGACGCATTAATTCACCATCATTATACTCGAATCCCATCTCTTTAGCTATCATCGGCCAGAGATTATTTTCTATCACATATCGGTGTCCTTCTTCTCGTTCTATTATAAGATACATATCTAGCAAGCATATCCTTCGGTTGTTTGATGCATAGGCTGGAATTGGTCTTGATGTTATTCCCAACATCTTTGTTATAAACCATTCCACCATTTCGTCAAATTTTGCTTGCAAAATAAACTTGTATTTTCTAACATATTCATCATCGTCCATCATATTGAGCAATGCCTTGCAATCTATGAATTCCTTGAATCTCATTGTTTGAAGTATCATAACGTTCCAGTCTGGTTCGTTAGATGATATTTCAAGTTTTTCGAAATAATTGTTCAAGTAATTCGTTTTGAATGACATAAATTCCGATTCTTTGTTCATCATCTTCTGCTTTTCAAAAACACACATCTCTTCTTCTCTTGTTAATCCAGATCTTAAGTTTCTGATGTTGTTTAGAGGAATACTAAAAGTTGGGTATAGTTTACACATATCTCCCATGAATTTCACTGTAAACCCTTGTGTTATTAATTGGTCATAACTTAGAATATTTCTATCTATGTCTTGTGTAAAGAACACACTTTGAACACGGATCTTCTCCGTTCAAGACATAACATCAACAACACCTATTCCTCTGATGAAATAGAATTGATTTTCCCCCGTGTTCGTTTCAACACCAGTCATACATTTAATGCGCTTGAACATTTCTAAATTTCCAGAAAAATGGTGTTTTAAAGTTTTGCTAACATACCACATTTCCGACCAACGACATTCATCGGTTCCTGCCACTAAATACTCTAGTTTCTGATCGCTTCTGAGATTTCCATCTTCTTCATTCTGCCGCTGCACTCTGGTATTAATGGCGAGACGAACTAGTTGAGATTCTTCATCGTCTTCTTTGTTCTTGCAGTTTGATATTTGATGGCCTGGAGAATTACAGTAATAACACCGTTTCATCAACCACTTTCTTTCCCTTCTCTCATCTGTGCAGTGTTGGCACGGAAACATTGTAGATGTGGCCCTAAGATCAGAAGAGACTGGCGCTCTGATACCACTTTGATAGATGTTTGAATCATAACCAGCGGAAGCATCATTATCACTTGATGATTTCATGATGATTATTAGGATTTTGTTTAGTGATTGTGGATATTTAGCAATGGGCAATTTGATACTTGAAATTGTCTTGGTACCGAGAGCAGTTCCCGGCAACCCATATATATACATTTAAACATGAAGCGGTTATGTGTTTCGGTTGAATAATGGCGGGAATAACTGCCATTCGAATAGGGATCAACCAAACGACATACCAGTTCAATATTCGAGTTACATCGTTACACACATATACATAATTACATAAATATTACGAATCCTAGATAATTATAAGAATTATGTTTATAATATATCTAATATTTTTTGGGGCGGTTTAACCTGGTTGTTGATCGAGTTGTCTTTTTCAGTGGACCATTCTCGTCAAGGAGAAAAATTTAGTGAGGATCTCGATTTTTTTGGCAAAAAAAATGGGTGTGTTACAGAAGAAACGAAAAAGCAAGGAAGTAGGGAATTCGTTTGTCGGCCGGAAGAAGGATTAGTAGGTGGTCGCTGTCTTTGTTGGTGGTTTACAATGGCGAGTGCATACCAAGGAGGAGTCTGAAACGGTGGTAAATCTACGATCAAAAGGGGTTAAAACCATTGGGCCACAAGTGAAGTGCAATGGCAGACAATCAAGTTCCTATTGTAAAGAATACTTCATTGTCATTATGGGTTCTGATTTAAGCCGATACAAACTATACCATCTAGGACTTGATCAAAGTGATTCTCAATGTCCATGAGATTTAAGAGGTAACTGAATGAGGAACAAATACCAATCTAAAGAAGAAGAATATGGCGATTGCATACTTGTTTCAAGCTTAGCCGGAAGAGCTCATGTTACAAGTTGCTCAGTTTTCAAGAGTTAAGAAAATTTGGGGTTGATTGTTGGAATTAATCATTAAGTTCACAGTTGAAACTAAAAGGGTTGTTAAGTCTTTTTAGTTGGGTTATCTATTCAAAAGGGTAGTTAGTCTTTTTAGTTGGGTTACCTATTTATGGAGTTTTTTTTTTCGGAGTAATATTCTTAGAGTTTTGGGTTAAGATTGAGTCTTTATTAGTTTCATTTAACGTTTGTTTAGGGTTACATGGTTTATAATTTTTTTGGTTAAGAAATTTCTAGTTGAATTAGTAATAAAATGGTGTCGATGAAGGTTTGATAAAATGGTCTTTTAGGGTTTCTATTTTATTTAGTTCTGGGCCACTAAATCATTCATTATATGAGAACCGTTTTCATAGATGAAAACAACTTTGTTACCGTACATGGGTAAAATTGACTTTCTACCCCACTCCATAGTGAAACCAAAACTGTTGATCACCTCTACGGTCTATAATTATTGGATTCTCCACTTGACACCGAACCACTAAGCAAATAAGATATGTAATGTTGATTTCCTCTGCGAGCTTTGAGCCCAAGTGTGAACCAATGACCTTCGTCTCCCCACTTTTGGCTCTAGTTCTTCTATATTCTATGAATTCGAGTTTAATTACTACAACGTAATTGAGTCACGACGATATAACATCAATTTATCATATTGGAAATGAAAACCTTAGGTTTCAGATGAAGCTTAAAATTGTAAGTTAATAGTGATTTTTATAGCTTAACTTGTCCTATGTGGTGTATATATCTTAATGTATTCTACGTGGTGTATACATAATGCAAACATGATTTGTATCTCACTACTAAACAAAGGAGAATCACCAACTGCCAATTTCATTGGCAAAGACGGTCAACGACCATAATCCTTTGGTAAACCACCATAAAAATAGTTGTGAGTAATATCATTTATTACAAAATTTAACACTACTTTACACACAAATACCAAAAAATCTTGTATGATAGCGATCCTATGTTGTCTACATATGGATCTTCCATTCTGTCTTGAAGTTGATGCCATTTTGTGTGGTCCTCCATCATTCTCTACCACTCCTCTTTATTACCTCAATCTTCATATTTCTCTAGTCCTCCTTTAGCTTTCTCTTTCTATGGTCTTCCACCATTTCGTTGTGTAGACTCTCTACCTTCACGTCACACGCCTAGTCTTTTTTAGAACATCACCAGGCATTGAGGGATTAGATCAACAATAGGTACCAAGTAAGGATCCATGTTAGCATATATTTTACTCATCGTTATTGATATTTCTCGTATAGTTGACCAAACCAAAAACTAAAGCATTAGTTTATGAAAAAAAAATCAAAACATCAGCACTACAAACATAAGGCATCCACGATGAATATGTTAAGTAACAAATATCCTAACGTCTTCTCAAGAGTGACAACAGACTCACACACAACACAACACTAGTGTTTTTAGTCCTAGAAAAAGTAAGACAAAAAGGTAATAATGATTGAATTAAGGAAAAATAAAAAGTAAGTTCCAATATCCCCATAACTGAATCTATTAGCCATCCCCGTCAAACTTGTGCACTTCCCCACGTTCACAATGCCAAGGAAGATCCTCATGAAGATTGACCCCATGACCCAAAGGAGTTTCCTGGGGTCTGCTCTCACTTGTGATAATTATAAATGTGAATATAATCCAAACTATTAAAAAAAATCATCGGCCAATTGATCACCATCCCCGACCAGCGAAGCTACTACTACTACCATCCCCGAACATCTAAAACACATAATCGTGACCCGCACGCAAACCGGTGCACGGGAGCCAAATGTAAATCTGACACTAAGACAATACTCATCGCCATATTGTTAGGCTATAAGTCCATTCTCGGATGAAGATTCACATCCGAGAATGAGATATAGCGATTACCAACCCATACACTGTTTTTAGTAATTTACCGAACATTAACTGATACCGGGATCAGAGTAGCTTGCAAACCTATACATAGATTGTGCATGATTACTATGACATAAATATCAAGTGAGTTACATTACCCTGTTTTCAAACTATTTTACTATGTTACATGGGATGCATTGCATGTTACATAGATATATACTTGCACATGACAACACGATTTGATGTGAATTATCTAAGTGAACACTAGTACACAAAAAGTCCACACAGTCCCAAGTGATTAACTGTAGGCCAGTGAACGTGTAAATAATACTATTGGTTCGACAAACTCAATTGCGATGGCCCAGAACGCAATGAGATACACCACAGTTGCACATGTTCATACATAGGCTATGGGATGCTAGCCATAGCTACACAGTGGCAGTGACGTGGTGGATGTAGATCACGGTCTTGAGTATGTACCGTCGAGACTTCACTTGTGGGCTTAGTATAATTACATCAAATGTGCCTAACTTGATTTGCGTATACACTGATTTGATACAAACAAACTAGTGAAACTCACAAACTAATTGTAGTTGACCTTCCAAAAGTTTAATATGCTTCGTAGATAGCTTGAGACCTGTGTGATACCTGGGTTTGTTGTTCAATATGTGCTTTACAGATGAATACATGTATTGAAGCATGTTGTGTAGAAGATTAATGTGATTCACAGGAACATGGCGTTGTAGCATACATGTAGTATGCAATTAACAATGTAATCTAACGTACAGTTAAATGACAATATAGTATTTTTATAAACAGTGTGCTTATACGAGAGGTGTTTGTTGCATCCCATTTTTACTTCCACTGCTAGTGGAGGTGTGCCAACCGAATACCCTTTTTTTATAAATATGATTCAGATTGGATGTGTTTTTGTGAAATCGAAATCAGGTGTCATTACAACCAACAAGCCAGCTCAATTTGTTGGCACACTGTGTGTCTACCCGGGTGGGCCGGGTTCGCGTCCCACACCACCCGGTTTAAGTCTTTTTATTGTTCATTTAAGTTTCTAAAATGGCACAATTTGTCCCTCTACTATATTAACTATACTAACAAGGCTTAAACCTAATAAACTAACCTAGTTAGTGGTTATCTTTTATTTTATAGTTTCTATTAATTATAAAAGTAACCCGTGGAGGGTACCTGTTAGGTACCCCTCCCTCCCTAGAAGGAGGTATCATTGGTACAAAAGTTAAATTAATATTTACAACTTAATAAGTGATTTAGAAATTGAAATAATGGGAGTGTCATTGGTACAAAAGTTAAATTAATCTTTACAACTTAATAAGTGATTATTTATCATGAAAATCATATCACTTCATATCATTATAAACATTGCAAGATGATACACTGAGAAACAACTACTAGAAACAAGGAGTTGCCTTGACTAGTAAAGAAGTCCTTTTATGTAATGTGATGCTTAATAAATGATTCATTATCATGAAAATCATATCATTATAAACATTGCAAGATGATAAACTGAGAAACAACAACTAGAAACGAGGAGTTGCCTTGACTAGTAAAGGAGACCTTTTATGCAATGTGATGCTATTTGTCTCACTCATGTCCAAATCTTTGTCTTTGACTCCATCCGGCAACGAGAGATCGAATTTGTATATGACATTTGCCAAAGCAAGTTCGTACATAACTATAGCAAACTGAACACCAGGGCAACCTCTTCGTCCAGCACCAAATGGAAGTAGCTCAAAGTGAAGCCCTTTATAATCAATAGAGCTATTCAAGAACCTCTCTGGCCTAAATTCATCGGGTTCTTCCCAAAGGCTTGGATCTCTTCCTATAGCCCAAGCATTGACAATCGTTTGTGTGCCTGCTGGAATGTCATACCCCATTACGTTCACATCTTGCATTGATTCTCTCGGAATTAGTAGTGGGATTGGAGGATACAAGCGCAATGTTTCTTTGATGGTGGCTTTAAGATACTCCATTTTCTCCAAATCTGTTTCATAAATCATAGTTCTTCCTTGAGCTACTTCGGTTACCTCTTGTTGTAGCTTTTTCATTACTCTTGGGTGTCTTATGAGCTCGCTAATTGACCACACTAAACTTCCATATGTAGTATCGGTTCCAGCAGCAAATACATCCTATATGTATCAGATGCATTTGTACGTAACTTTTTTATTAACCACAAAAAAAAAAAAAAAAAAAAAAAAAACATGTACTATGAAAATAAAAACACACACAAGATGCCAGACACACACTCTGCAATGCGAACATTGTGGATTTAAAATAAAACCATGAGTTTTGCGCATATTCTAGTAATTTGAATACAAAAGAATTAGTAGCGGAGATGAAATATAAATTACAATATGTATAATTAACCGTTGCAATACTAAATAGAAACAAAGTTAAATAAATAGGATCTTGTGTAAACTAAACCACTCTTCAAATCTGTAGCTATACCACTTGTCTTTAATAATAAGATTAGAACCCTACTACTTTACCCGCCAGACACCAATATCTACTTCGACAAAGATTTCGGATATGGACCGCTTTTTGCTAGGTTAAGTCAATTTCATATAATAAGATTATATTGTTAGGTTTAATTATATCTTTAATTCAAAACAACTATTTCTTACCGCAATTTCTTTTTCAGATACTTACAAATATGATAAATATGGACAGCTTTTAACATAAGTCATGTTCATTTCAGTTATTAATTATAGGGTAAATTACTTTTTGAGTCCCTATTTTTATGGGTTTTAACTAGTTGAGTCCAAAAGCAAAAAGTTTAACGACCTGAGTCCCCATAAGCATTTTCTTTAACCATTTGAGTCCAAATTTCTAACCCAGTTAGAATTTTGCTGTTAAATTTTGTTAAATGACCAAATTACCCCTATAAAACACAGGGGCTCAAAAAGAAAAATAATATATAATTCCAACTGGATCAACAAACCCAGACATTGTGAAGTAGTTGTATGGCACAAGTCCCACAAACACCCTGATGATTATGAGTTGGCTGCAGGATCTTGGCTCGGGTACCAGATTTAATAATTCAACAGTGTCTGTAGGGTTGCCGCACTCAGCGCACCTCAGTACGGTAATGGTAATCGAATTAATAGGAAGTGATAGACCTGGATTACTCTCAGAAGGGTACAGGCCTCTATTCCACTTAAGGTGTAATATCGTGAATGCCAATGTGTGGTCACAACACAAGGGCTGCTTTCCTAATTGTATTAACTGATGAAGAGTCAGGGACAGCTATTACCGACCCCACGAGACTCTGTAATATAAAGACAAGGCTGTGCAATGTGCTTACAGTAAGACTGGAAGGTATGGAGGAGGCAAGTCCTCTAAGGATGGGCCGTCACGTCACCGCCACGTAAGAGTGGCTTGGAGGGGATGGACCTAGGGGGGTGGGGGATGAACCCCTTTGTGTATATATATGTATGTATGTATGTATAGGTATATGTGAGAGAAGGAAGGAGAAGGAGGGCCGGCAAGAACGGCCGGGGTTTGCTGGTCAAGCCAGGACGGGCCGGGAGGGGCGGTGTGGGGGACCGGCGCCGGGCCTAAGCCGGGCCTAAGCCGGCCCCCATACCTTCTAGTCTAACTAGTAACGATGACACAAGAGCCAATATCGTGGTTACTCAAAGAGTTATCCACCCCGAACGCCGGCTGCATCAGATGATGCTTGCAAATCGTGACTACAAGAGAGGCAACTGTGTTGATTTAGACATATCACGAAGGCCTGATGTAAATGCTGTTAATGTTTATTGTAAAGATTGTTTGGTGGTCACTATTCGATGCACAGATAGGCCTAGACTACTGTTTGATATCATTTATACACTTATAGACATGGATTACATTGTTCTTCATGGGTATATAAAGGCCGAAAGGACAGAAACATTCCAGGTTTGTTAACTTTTCGTGTGTTTTGTGCCTTTTCCATTATTTGAATGTATCATAGTTTGTGTTTTTACTTCGTAGATGATATGATTTTTAAATAATAATAATAATAATAATAATAATAATAATAATAATAATAATAATAATAATAATAATAATAATAATAATAATAATATATTCTTTTTCTTTTTGAGTCCCTGTGTTTTATAGGGGTAATTTGGTCATTTAACAAAACTTAACAATAAAATTCTAACTGGGTTAGAAATTTGGACTCAAATGGTTAAAGAAAATGCTTATATGGACTCAGGTCGTTAAACTTTTTGCTTTTGAACTCAACTAGTTAAAACCTATAAAACACAGGGACTCAAAAAGTAATATACCCTTAATTATAACTAGTGAAATTACTATTTTTAGGGATGCTTTTTAATAGATACGTAACATAAGTCAAGTTCAGTTATTAATTATAACTAGTGAAATTACTATTTAGGGATATTTTTAAATATGGACAAATTCTTATATGAGTCATGTTTAATAATTAACTAGGCTACCCAGTGTGGTTTGGCTATAAATGACACTCCTTCCCCCCTCCCCTTCCAAATGTGGGGTTTTGATTGGCTTCCTCATCTGCAACATCACGTCCATAAGAGCCTCCCGTAAACGTCCGCGATTACACTCACTTTGGGACCACTTTAGCGCCCTCTTTTGATGCCCACGGGGTGGAGGGTGGGCGCTATCAGGGTGTTATTAGCTGGTGTGGAGGTGAGACGTCACCCCGCATCACCCAACATTTTATATGTATATAAATAGAAAAGTATATCGTACAATATGTCTTAACGTACGTTGCGTACGTGATAGCAAAATCGCACGTTATGTTACCAAAAATGAAAATCGCATGTTGTAAAAAACAAAATATCACATGTTATAAAAAAATTCGCATGTTAAAAAAAATAAATTCGCATGTTAAAAAAATAAACTCGCATGTTATAAAAAACAAAATCGCATGCTAACAAAAATCACATGTTGATACTGCATCTCGTACGCAGCGTACGTTAAGACAATTTGTAAAATAACAGGCCTCTATGTGTGTGTGTATATATATCTATATATATATATATATATATATATTTCTAATGATAATTAATATCATTATTTTTATTATTAGACCATGTACAATAAGATACGTCAAAAATCTGTAAAAACGTGTCTAGTTAGCTGCCACATTATAAAAACACGTACTCTTCAAAACAAATATTTCTTACCTCAATTTCACATAATTCATATAATTTTTATCACTTAACCTTATATCGTAAGGTTTAGTTATATCTTTAATTCAAAACAAATATTTCTTACCACAATTTGTTTTTTCAAATATCATAAATATAGACAGCTTTTTAGAAGTTATGAGTCATGTTCAATTATTAAGTGTAACCATAGAAATTACTATTCATATTCATAGGGATGCTTTTCTTGATAATAATAATAATAATAATAATAATAATAATAATAATAATAATAATAATAATAATAATTAATAATAATAATTAATAATTGAACCCAAAATTAAAATATTTTTCCACATAATTTTCAAACATGCAAGATTGTAACATAAAAAATCATTTTTTTTCCACAAAATTAACTCAACTATTTGCCTTATTGATGAGTGCGATACACATCACGAAATTAGTCACCACCATAAAACACTTAAGTGTTTCACGGTCTTTACGGCCGTGATGGGTGGTTTCACACCCGACCACCCTTTGTGGAGAGGTGCATATATTTATAATCACAACTCTATAATCAAAAGAAAGGGGAAAACAAGAATCCTTACCAAAATGATAGCTTTAATTGTATCCCTTTGAAGATCAAAGCCAATTGCATTATCTCTTTGTATATCCAATAATACGTCAACCAAGTCTTGATCAGTATGAGCATCCCCTTTACTTCTTTTATCTAAATGTTCTCTAACAACACCTTCAAGAAATTCATCAAATTCTTTAGCAACTTTACGCGCTTTGTCTTCTAGACCACTCAATCGGTCAATCCAAGACAACCATGGAATATAATTCCCAATGCATAAAGCGCCGAGCACATGCACAAACTGCGCCAACAAATCTGTGAATTTTAACCCTTGGTATGACCTCCCTAGGGAGACCTTACAAACTATGTTATTAACAAGCCAAAATACTAACTCACTTAAGTCAATTATAGAACCATTACTTTTCTCAATGCTTTCAATCATAAGACCTATCTCTTTTTCCCTCACATGGCGGAATGAGTGGACTCGTGAAGTATTTAGAAGGTGGACTACTGCAATACTCTTCACCTGCCTCCAAAACTCTCCATACGGAGAAAATGTTATGTCGCTTGAGCCATAGATAAGCATGTCGGGAATTATTAACTTTGGTCGATTAGCAAACTTTAAATCATGTGTTTTCATGATCTCTTTGGCTGATTCAGCGGAAGACGCTACAAGTGTGGGTACACTGCCAAATTGCATCAACATAAGTGAACCATGTTTTTGGGACAAGGCCCGAAGGGAGCGGTGAGGGCTCGACCCTAGTTGGTGGAGGTTTCCGATGATCGGTAGCTTCGGTGGAGATGGTGGTAACTTTTTCTTGATCTTTAATCGGAATGAAATCCATTTGAAACTGATAAAAGTTATTAAGATGAATGGAAAAAGGAAGTAGGTTTGTAACAAAGAAAACATTGCCTTTTTTGGCCACAAGATAAGATTGACAAGGATAATTATGTTGATATATGCTTAGTGTAATGACCATATATAGAAGTCTACAATCTCAATAGACAACGACGCATCATTTAACTTAATTAGTTTGACAATATATGTGCTATCTATATATAAGATAAGGTTTTTTAATCCATTTTTAAAATTTTGTTGTTGAAAATAAAGATAATGAATAAACAATATCCTGAAAATTAAATATTATCAACCGTCTAGATGTGACATGTCAACCATTGTGGTATCACGTTCTCTCTACCCATCTTAAATTTTCAAATTAAATAAAAAATGTTGTGTTTTAATATATATAATAATAATAATAATAAGTCAAATTTTGGTTGAGTGTTGAAATTAAAAAAAATGATGTGTTTTAATATATATAATAATGGGTCAAATTTTGGTTGAGTGTAAAACTTTGAGAAACGATTATAGTATTTGGTGATCATCTTAATTTTGATTAGAAGGGTTAGAGTGATAGACCATACGTAGACGCATTTAGCAACGAAATGTTTTACAAAGCGTCGCATGTTGAGCCTAGTAACATTTTTTTTTTCAAAAAGCGTTGCAATTCGGAGAAAAGCAACGACTCTTTGAAGGGGGCAAAATGATCGAGACTGTTCATATTTGATTTAATTTTCATATTTTTTAAATTTTAAATAGGAACTCACACACTACTAGAAAACTGCTATTATTCGTATCAGAATTTTCTATTCTTTTCCTGCGAACAAAAATGCCGACACTTTTCCTATGAAATTCTGACGTATAAGAAAGGGTCTAAGTTTGTGACAAAAAAAAAACAACAACAAATTGGTTTGCGGAGGAGAAGTGTCAAAAAATTCTGAAAAATTTCCGACGAAATCCGTTTTCATTTTAATCATTTGTCGGAAATTCATAGAAATCGATAGGTGTCTAAGATAGTATGATTAATCATTAGTAGGAAATGCGTAGGAATCCAATTTATCATAAAAATAATCATAATAAAATGAAATTAATGATATTAAAAGATAAAGTTTTATTATTTATAAAAATATGTGTTATCTTTAAGTTTGTTTTATCATAGATTCGACATAACTTATAAATATCCACCGGCTTCGGTGTCTAAGGTAGTATGGAAGCAATTGTGTAAGGTAAGGGAGTTACTTGCTATTATTACTATTTTTTATATATATACTTATTGCTCTATATTTGTGTGGTTTATATTGTACTTGGCACATAGTCATAAACACACACACATATATTGTTTTCAGGGTTGGAACACCGAAAAATGGCTAAATAAGTCAGAGAGCGGGAGAACAAACCGAAGGGTAGTGGTGATGGTATATCCCGACATACCGACATACCGATGGATCCATAGGGTTTGACGAGCATCACATCCGTTTGGTAAGCTAATCATATTTATATAAATTAGTAAAAAAGTTGGGCCAAAAAATATAATTGGTTAAACTCAAATGTATTCTGAAATTGCTTTTTAGGAAAGAAAATATGGTCGAAAAGTAACCTGGATTGAAGTTTATTTCGTTACTCATCTCAAAGAGAAAAGCAAAAAAGAAGTATTGGGCCGGAGAGCTAGACATTAATAGTGTAAGTGCAGCTCTTGCCGGGTAATTAATCCTTCTTGTAATCCTTCAAAAGTGTGTGCACATTCTAGAGATGGAGACTATGTGTTAGTGAGAGAAAGCTAGGGTTTAGAACTTTGTGATCTAATCCAGCTTGTAGAAGATGTATACTCGTTCGGTAATGTAAATCTATGTTGATTGTAATGAGTGAATGAGTTTCTCTAAAAAATCTTCTTCTACATCTTCTATGTTTATGATTGTTTCACGTCTTGTTCAAGTGCAATGTTGATGTTCGTCATCGATCCAGTGCTTTTTCAGGTGGTATCAGAGCATGGTTACCGATTCGGAATAGTCTAACCGCCTTCTGAATCACCATTGCTCTTGATTTGATGTTTGTTTCCGCCAAACATCATGAAGACGTGGTTTTTCTGCAGAAGAATTGAAGATATTTGGGTGTTTTTTGTTCAGTTATGAAGAAATTCGAGCTGTTTTGGAGAAGAATTGTTGGGTTTTAGTTAGATCTAGGTTTTTGATCCATTTTGGCTTTGTCCGGATTTCTGTAAGTTGTTAAATGTTACGAATCTTTTTTATTCCGACTTTAGCTTCCAAGTTTATTTGTGACCTTTATGTGACGTCACGTATTGGTAGATAACCCGGAAAAGTGTAGGATCGGTTTTTGACTCCCGAACGATTGCGTATCGACACGTGTGACGTGGGGAATCCGTACATGTGCATGGACCGAACACGAGAACCGTACTATAATCTGTGATTCAATTGATAGATCTGAAAATCGTACAAGAAACGTGAATCACCTTTTGCCTTTCTCTCTCTACTTTCTCTCTCTAGCTCCTATGCTCCAAAGTAGCAAATGGCAAAAAAGTTCTAAACTCTAACGCTAAGGGTTCTACTTATAGGCTAAGGCAATAAGGAGTGTTTCCTTATTTACAATTATGCCACCTTGCCTTTTCTCCTATATATTACATATAAGCTCTAGTTTTCTTTAGTTTCTGCTACGATCTGGATTGACGGAGGCGATAGACATTACTGCACTAACAGACTCCCCCCTTGGATATTGCCGCAGTCAATCTCGTAGCGTCTTGTCTTTCTTTCTCTTTGAGTCTTCTTGAAGCTTTATTACATCTTCAGCAACATAGACTCCCTCTTGCTTGAACAGACTCCTTGTGGATCTGTCTTCAGCTTCAGCTCCCCCTTTCGGTGGACTCTTTCTTCAGGCTCCCCCTTTCGTCAAGCTTCCGTGCTTTTAAGATCGACACCTGCTTTCCGGTTACAAGCTCCCCCTCGCATCGAGCTCGTCTTCAGACTCCCCCTTAGACTCGGCTGTCGGGATCGTAATCTGGTACAACATCTGCAATATCTCAAACATCTATAAGTAAAAACATTTTAAATATCCAGGATTGAAAACCTGGCTTTCTCAATTTAAGCTAAAACATTTTGACAATGAAAGCATTTTCGGTTGTCCATGAATGATGACCTGGCTCTCAAAAACTTTTAATCAAGATCCTGGCTCTAAAATATAATAATATGAATATATCCAGGATTACTTGATTCTCTCCCTCTATCAACAATCTTCATAGATTTGGCAGTATAAGTATCCAAGATCGAAACCTAGCATCTTTAACAATTTGAATATACAAAACCTTCACGATTTATCATCCAAGTCCAAATTAATTACCATGGAGACTTCACAAACTGTTTTTGAAATTTTTTTTATTTTAAAAACTTCAAGTTTCAACTTAATGAACTTGTTTATTTTCAGAAACACGTTTAGCATACTTAGATTTTGAAACTCAGCTTCTCGGATATCGGTTGTCGAAAATAAATTGAAATCAAAATCTTTTTGTATTTTTCTGAAACATAAAGCAGTAAAGAAATATTTACAGACATATTTACAGACAATATTTTTGTTTAAGTTCGTGTCAGAGGATCATATCAATTTAAGAAAAATCACTAGCACCGTTGAGCTTTTAACACTTTAAGTTCTAAACGATTCACTTAGATTGTTAGTATACTGATCCACTTAAATTTTCACACAAAGTTCAATTTATTCGAGATACAAGATTTAGTGTTTTAAGAACTTAAACTTATTCTCGTGTCCCACCTCAGAATATACTCCCGTATCAAAATTCCCTAGATTCAGTCTTATAGGTGAGTATACCAATTTGATATCTGTAATCTGGGTTAGTGCGAGACCTTGAGAGCTCAGGGAGATGAAGGCTCGACTTTAGTTGTGTTCCCTTTAGAGAATATTTTCTTCAACCGCAATTGATTCGTATCTTTCGATATTTTTCAATTTTTATACAGAGGGTAAGCTTTTAAAGCGCGTAAAGTATTATACGAGGTCTAAGCCATTGCTTCCGCAATATCAGAAGACCAGGTATAATACCCCAGATATCAAACAATATAAAGACCTAGTATCTCAGAATCAGGCAATCTCTCAAACAAGATTCCGGGGGTTGCCCATATATCCAAAGATGTTCCCTACGAGATAAGTAAGAATTTGATATTTAGGTTTATATCTCGAAAACAATCTACTAAGCGTGTAAAAACCTATTTACATATCATCAGTGAGACCGTTTATCACATTTTATCTTTCCATTTCTTTAGCGTACTGTGATTGTCTACAGATGTACTATCGTTTCCTCTTTTTACACACAACTCTTTTTGAATTTTCTATTGTTTTTGGCTTTTTTAAATTTTCTAATGTTTTTGGATTTTCTGACAACAACTCTTACTCCCCCTAAAATTCAAAACATTTAAAGAAAATTTGACAACCTGATACTGATAGCTTTGTCTCGCTATCCATTTTCTGCTTTACATGCTTTGTTTTGCAGAAACTATACCCCCATGATTTACAACACATTGATATTTTACAGTTTGAAAACCGTTTTTCAATCTTGTGAAATTAATCATGTTTGTTCAGCCTTGAGGGTTTCGACATATTCAATCAATCATATTTTTGGATTTTTGAATTTTTACAAAATTTAAAAACAAATATATTTTGATTTTTTTCATTTTTGACAAAATAAACATCTGTTTTCTTGAGCACCTGCACATTCACACTTACTCAATTACTTGAACAAGTTAGCCCAAGTCTGTTTGACCATAGGCATTTTAACACAATATGATTCATTCAACTTCGGAAAATTAACATCGTTTTAAACAAACAACTTTTCATCTTTTACTTCATTCTTTTTTATTGAATCAGTTTTCTGTTCAGAAACATGTTGTATCTTAACCACCCAGCCTTGTCCTTCTGAAGCACTTCTTTTGTAGAAATGTGAATCATTTTGAACATTTTGATTTTGAACAACAACTTTTGGTATCCAAAACTGATTTGGTTTCGTTGCATTGACAGTTGTTTTCCAACTTTGTGTTGTTCTAAATCTGGGTGTCACTGATTTCCATGTTTGTTGTGAGTCAGCCTTTGACATTTTCGGCTTCCAAGTTTGCTTTGAATCAAACTTGGTTGACTTCTGATTTACAACATCAAACTTCTTTTTCTTCTCAACATCAACAGGTTTTGGATCAAAAGTGTGCTTTTGTCTTCCTTTTGTATTTTCAGGATTAAATGAGCTCAAATAAACAAAAGAAGCAAAAACGCATCTAAAACTAACATAAATACAAGAAAAGGAACAAACGTGGCATGCCCGGCCTCCCGACAGCATCTTCCCAAGCAAAACAAGGAAACAGAGGGCTGAACACACCCCGTGCTTAATGAGCAGGGGGGCGTGCCCAAGTGTCAGCAGAAAAGACAAAGTTGTAGAAGCTTCTATTGCCCACCACGGGGTCGTGCTCAGCGGACACGGGGCCATGGTCAACTATAAGATTCGCAGAATCCAGGAAAATCTTGATAGTACAGAAACGCTTCTGCACACGGGGTCGTGCTCAACGGACACGGGGGCGTGGTCAACTAATGCAGACAAACTGCATTTAATGAAGAAAGAGAGGAGGGTGGACACGAGGCCGTGCCCAACGGACATAGTGCCGTGCCCGAGCTTCTGTTCATCCTATAAATAGGAGTGCTTGGAGCTCTAGCAACTCATCCCTTGGCACACCACCTGATGCGTGTCAGTGTGTATATATTTTTAATGTATATTTAAGCCCTTTTTACACTTTTAGCCAAGTTTTAAATTTATAAAACACGATATTCACTAACACTAAACACACATATGGGCAAGTGCACCCATCGTGGACGTAGTATAGTGTTGGTAAGATACCGAGGTCGTCCAAGGACACAAGAGCTTTTAATACCGGTTTATCCTCAACGTCTAATCAAATCAAAAAGGTTAGAAAAATGTTTTAAACTAAGAAAAATAAAAACTAACTAAATGCTGAAAATAAAAATAAAATAAAAACAGATAGACAAGATGAATCACTTGGATCCGACACGTGTATTAGTATAACCTTTGATTATTTTCGCACTTTTGCACTTGTTTAAGAGATTATCTTAGTTATTGTAGTAGGCCCCTCTTTTGAAGGCGACGTTACCCTCAACCCAGTAGTTTGAGTCAGCAAGGATACAATCCTAAAGGGTCGGATTATTGAAAGATAATGAATTAAGTTATTAATGCAAATTATGGTAGGCCCCGCTTCTGGCGGTGACGTTACCCTCAGCTAAGTAGTCTGAGTCAGCAGGGATACAGTCCTAAATAGCCGGGTTATAGTATTAATAGTAGTTAACTTATGAGGGGGTCAAAGAGTTTGGATCCCCGCCATCCAATACCTATGGGCATTGAAGGAGATCCTACTAAATTTGACCCAGGTCCCAAGCAGGACCTCTAAACGCTGAACAAGGGCAAGACCTTTACCAAACCGTTCCCTGAACCCCCGACCAGGTAGCCAACATACCTCCATATAGACCGTGGAGATATGAATGGTGAAAATCTTTTATTTTATATAGACAGTAAAATAACGCCAAGACACCACAGACAAACGATAAGGAAAGATCACCTTCAACATAAGTAACTAGTTATTAAAGTCATTAATACAAAACCAAATAAAAAGTGCAAAAGATTAAAAATAAAAAGTATTATACTAAACACTTGTCTTCACCAAGTGATGTAAGAGACTTAGGCAAACATGGCCTTGATTGTCAAGAACTCTTACGATCAATCTTGGATCCCGAGACGACTCACACACTCTACGATGGACAATGGATGATGGTGGTGGATGATGGTGTTATGGTGGTGGTGGGTGGTGGATAAGGTGTGAGAGAGGTGGTGTGCCAAGGGATGAGAGAGAATGAAGCCAAGCTCCTCTATTTATAGGCTGAACAGAAGGCTGGACACGGCCCCGTGTCCGCTGGACACGGCCCCGTGCCCGCCTGACACTCTCTCTCCTCATTAATTGTAATTGCGAATTACAATTAATGCGCCTGCTGTACTTTCACCACGCCCCCGTGCTCGCTGGACACGGCCCCGTGGTGGGCAATGGAAGCTTCTACTGGTTTGTCTCTTCTGCTGCTTCCTGGGCACGCCCCCGTGTTCGCTGGACACGGGGCGTGTTCAGACTCTGTTTCTTCCTTTTTGCTTTGGGAGGTGCCGTTGAAGGTCCGGGCAGTCTACTTTTGTTCCTTTTCTTGTATTTATGGTAGAATTAGTGGTCTTTTTGCTTCTTTTGTGATTTTGAGCTCATTTCATCCTGAAAATACAAAAGGAAGACAAAAACACTCTTTTTCCAACATTAGTACTAAAAAAGGGTTAGTTTTATGCCTTAATTGATGTGTTTTATATGTTGCATTTTACACACATCACCACCTCTCTCACACTTCACCCACCACCCACCACCATCACAACACCATCATCCACCACCATCATCCATTGTCGTTACATCACTTGGTGAAGACAAGTGTTTAGTGTAATACTTTTTATTTTTAATCTTTTGCACTTTTTAATTGTTTATGTATTAATGACTTTAATAACTAGTTTCTTATGTTGAAGGTGATTCTTCCTTATCGTTTGTCCGTGGTGTCTTGGCATTATTTTACTGTCTATATAAAATAAAAGATTTTCACCATTCATATCTCCACGGTCTATATGGAGGTATGTTGGCTACCTGGTCGGGGGTTAAGGCAACGGTTTGGTAAGAGTCTTGCCATTGTTCAGTGTAAAGATCCTGCAAAGGAGCTGGGTCAAATTTAGTAGGACCTCCTTCAATACCCACCGGTATTGGATGGCGGGGGTCCAAACTCTTTGATCCCCTCATAAGTTAAACTACTATTAAAACTTTAACCCGGCTACTTAGGACTGTATCCCTACTGACTCAGACTACTTAGCCGAGGGTAACGTCACCTTCAAAAGAGGGGCCTACCACATTAGGACTGCATTAATAACTTAATTAATTATCTTTCAATAATCCGACCATCTAGGATTGTATCCTTGCTGACTCAAACTAATGGGTTGAGGGTAACGTCACCTTCAAAAGAGGGGCCTACTACAATAACTAAGATAATCTCTTAAACAAGTGCAAAAGTGCGAAAATAATCAAAGGTTACACTACACACGAGTCGGATCCAAGTGATTCATCTTGTCTATCTGTTTTTACTTTTATTTTTATTTTCAGCATTTTAGTTAGTTTTAGTTTTTTTCTCGTTTAAAAACCATTTTCTAACATTTTGATTTGATTAGACGTTGAGGATAAACCAGTACTAAAAGCTCCTGTGTCCTTGGATGACCTCGGTATCTTACCAACACTATACTACGCTCACGATGGGTGCACTTGCTCATATGTGTGTTTAGTGTTAGTAAATATATTGTTTTATAAATTTAAAACTTGGCTAAAAAAGTGTAAAATGGCTTAAAATATATACCTAAATTATATTACACCTAACGCACATCAAGTTTTTGGCGCCGTTGCCGGGGACACAAGGATTTTAAGAAAGTTAGGAATCAGCGGCCTAATCAATTTTTTCTAGGATTTTCTTATTTTTTCAGCTTCTGCAGAACTCAGCACAGGCCGTGCCCGCGGAACACGCCCCGTGACCAATCTTTGGAACTGGCAATCCTGTTTTACGTCAGACAGTAAGCTGAACACGAGGCCGTGCCCACTCAACACGCCCGTGCCCAAGATTCAGTTACTGAAAACAGAACCGTAAGATCCCGATGGTTGGTAACTTCTGACACAAACATGAGTGGTAATGATAGTTTTTACTTTCGGCACTCTTATGGTACATGGTGTCAATTATGTGGTGGCTCCCATGAAGAATTAAAATGTTATTTTCTAAACTATAAGCCCCACTATATAGACCCATCGTTTCCCTGTATCCTTAAGAGGGACGAAATTAAAAATAATCCTTATCTCTCCCTCGAATGCGCCCAACCAGACGTTCTAGGAGAAATGCTCCTTGATGAACTATTTCAATTAGAAGATCTAGTTCCTAATTCGTTAAAAGAACTTAAGATAGATTTCCTTAATTCATCTCTAGACGATAACCAAGAAGAATTATTGGAATCGCATTCAAATAAAAACAACTTCATTATTCCCGACGTTACCTTCAACTTTAGCGAAGACTTGGGCGATAGTCGTCCCTGTGCCGGTTGTGCGATTAAGGACTCTCCATCGACTTCGTTCGATGCATACATAGACCTGAGCGATTCGGTATACACATTCTTTAACGAGAGCCCGGGAAAGGGTTGGACTTGTCCACCTACATTTAGCATAGGAATCACCCTCACCGACAACCTCTTGCGTTCTCGTCTTAATCTAGAGCAATTAAGGTATCTTAGGCACTTTGGGGTTGTTCCGTCCAGTAAGGAACCACCCGATACGGATAAATTCCTTAAAAATAGACAAACTTCATAAACAGCCTTTCGACACAGGGCCGTGCCCAGTCAACACGCCCCCGTGTCCACCAAAAGATTCCCTTCTGACTTTCAGTCAGAATACGGACAAAGTGTGTCAGGATCCTGCCTGCACACGGGGTCGTGTCCAGCATGTTGTCGTTTTCTATAAATGCAGCCAAGAATCCTGCACATTTGGACCATCCAAGGACAGAGATTTGGGAGGAATCTTCTCATATACCATCCTAGGTATTTGCTAAAAGAAGGTTCTAACAACCATCTTGTCCTTTCCTCTTTTATCTATTACCTTCTTCTTCATCTTTCTTGCTCCAAAACCTCCGTTGAAGCTTAAGATTTCAAGCTTTATTGTGATGTTTGTTGAGTTTTGTTCAAAGAAACTTATTAAAAATAAGTTTTATAACATTGTTTTAAGTTATTTCTGCTAAAAAATGCTTCATAAGTTGGAAAAATAATTTAAAACGACAAGGTTCCTTGCTCCAAAAACTTGCAGAAAGGTGAACACGGGGCCGTGTCCAATGTACTGTTTCATCAAAATAAACTATTTCTTTGGTTTGTTTTAGAATGTCAAGTCAAAACAGTGGAACTTCTTCTGCACATTCCCGAAACAGTCGAAGGGAAAAAAGGTCTTCAATTGAAGAAACTCTCGTACGCTACGTAATGGCATTGCGTGAAGCTCTTGACGAGATGACTTCGGTGGAGGAGGTCCTTATAGACCGTATAACTATCTTACGGTGGGGCTGGAAAACAGTTTTCAAGAGATTAACCTCTTGCACCAGAGGTTAAACATTCTTGTAACACCTCCTATGGAACCAATCCTCCCTCAAGACGATTGGAACCAAGCATTAGGAGTCAACAACCCCACCGGATGGGATGACATCCCCGCGGAACCCTCTTTTAAAAACTTGTAAGAAGTCCTGGTGGAAGTTACACCCCCTCAAACCGATGCCAACGAGCCCGCCTTCCTTCTCCCAAGGGAGACAGAAGAGTGGCTCGCCGACGTTTAAGGAACCCATAATCCGGAGGAGGAAGTTCTTCAAGCTGTCTCCAACCGAGAGTATTATCTTTTCGGAAATTTTGCTAATAGAATAAATTTTAGGCTAGAACTTCTTGGTTTAGACTTCTTATGTTTTAATTTGACCTATCGATCTAGAATATTAACTTACTAGGAAAATTATGTAATTCTCTCTGTGGTTTAATGAATGACTGTTTGAGTTAATTTGGTGTTTGGAAGATGTTTTGATGAATAAAACACACACGGGATGGTGAAGGATAACAAGGGAAATGAGAAACAGCACCCCATGCACGAAAACAGAGCTTCCCGACAAAATTTCTTCATTACAGCAAGTTCAGCACGGGCCGTGTCCGCCCAACACGGCCCCATGCTGCACAGTCTGCAAAAAATACCCAGTTCAGATAACTGGACACGGGGTGTGCTCACTGAACACGCCCCCGTGTCCAGGCTTCTGTTTCTTTTTACTAATTCTTGTTACTGGCACCTGAACACGGGGCCATGCCCGGACACCACGGGGCCGTGTCCAGGCGTCCAGTAACACAAAATTTTGCTTTTTAACACCCGTTTACACATTCAATCAACCTAAAAACTTATTTTTGGGACACATTGAGGACAATGTGTAATTTAAGTGTTGGGGGATGCTAAAACCTTGAATCTTACAAGTCCTAATTAACAAGCCTTACACAAAACTCTGTTGGAACCACTAATCACCCCAAATTTTTTCGAAAATTTTCATTTTCTTTTTACTTATCTAGGTTTAATTTGGGAATTTCAAGTTCTAACAAGGTCATACTTTTACAAATTTACAACCGACAGTGTCGTGATAAAAAGAACCAACATAAGAAAATTATGAAACGACATGATAAGCTTAGTTAAAATTTGATTATATATACTTGATCACATAAAAACCCATTCCCACAAAAGTGAGTTTTGAGCCTTTATTGAGCATACAAATACATATCTCTAAACTAAATGCTCATTTTTCGTTTCTTCTGTGTATAGTCGCTTGGTTCTTACAACTCTAGAACTTGCCACGACAATGCATTCCCGGTCCTTACCAACTTAAACCCGAGTAAGTAAATGACGGAGGCATTAGGACTAACCCTTTTTCTTTCTACACCATTATTTTTCTTTTTTTTTTTACCACATACCCAAAATCCCCCTAGTTAACCCCTTTGAGCCTAAACCTTTTCATTTCTTAACCCAAAACAAACACCCTTTTTACCCACCTAAACCCTTTTTCATTTTAACCCTTTCTTTTAGTAACAAAGCTCGGTTTTTCTTATGATTCATGAATATATATATATATATATGTATATATATATATATGTATATATATATGATGAAACCAAATAAACAAACAAGTTTATCAAAAATAACTTTGTTTGAAAGAAATGGTTCATCAAAATAAAATAAATTGTCAAAAATAAAAAGTCTTTCAAAAACCGATGCTTTTTACGCTTTTCGACCTTTTACTAAACACTAACCCAACCACCCACCTTTAGCCCAAGCCTAACCCTTCAACCAAAAAGTCCTCTTGATATTTACAAAGGTATATAGTTAAAAAGGTGGAAGATTGATTGCTTGGCAAGCTTATGGTAGGAGTAAGTTCCATGCCGCTCTCGAGTGATTCACTAAAATACATCTTCGGCCGAGTGTTGAGTGATTCCCCATGAGGTATGTGAACTTGTATATAAATGAAATTTTAAAAAGGCATGTTATGCCCTAATAAGTAATTTATCTTATGTAATGTTTTTAATAAATCATGATGAATAGGATTGTAAATAAATAAAAATAAAACTTACTAAAGAATCTTGGAAATCCCGACACTCTATGACAAGCCCAAAAACCTTCTCTTCTACCCATTCCATTTGGGAGTGAAAAAAGCCACATTATAAGGAGTTTTGCTTGAGGACAAGCAAAGATTCAAGTGTGGGGGTATTCGATGTGCACAAAATGCAATATATAAATTACATCAATTGTGGCGTAAAACTAACCCTTTTTTAGTACTAATGTTGGAAAAAGTGTGTTTTTGTCTTCCTTTGTATTTTCAGGATTAAATGAGCTCAAATAAACATAAGAAGCAAAAAGGCAGCTAAATCTAACATAAATACAAGAAAAGGAACAAACGTGGCATGCCCGGCCTCCCGACAGCATCTTCCCAAGCAAAACAAGGAAACAGAGGGCTGAACACGCCCCGTGCTCAATGAGCACGGGGGCGTGCCCAAGTGTCAGCAGAAAAGAAAAAGCTGTAGAAGCTTCTATTGCCCACCACAGGGCCGTGCTCAGCGGACACGGGGCCGTGGTTAACTATAAGATTCGCAGAATCCAGGAAAATCTTGATAGTACAGAAACGCTTCTGCACACGGAGTCGTGCTCAGCGGACACCGGGGCGTGGTCAACTAATGCAGACAAACTGCATTTAATGAAGAAAGAGAGGAGGATGGACACGGGGCCGTGCCCAATGGACACGGGGCCGTGCCCGAGCTTCTGTTCAGCCTATAAATAGGAGTGCTTGGAGCTCTTGCAACTCAACCCTTGGCACACCACCTCTCTCACACTTCACCCACCACCCACCACCATCACAACACCATCATCCACCACCATCATCCATTGTCCATCATAGAGTGTGTGAGTCGTCTTGGGATCCAAGATTGATCGTAATAGTTCTTGACAATCAAAGGCCATGTTTGCCTAAGTCTCTTACATCACTTGGTGAAGACAAGTGTTTAGTGTAATACTTTTTATTTTTAATCTTTTGCACTTTTTAATTGGTTATGTATTAATGACTTTAATAACTAGTTTCTTATGTTGAAGGTGATTCTTCCTTATCGTTTGTCTGTGGTGTCTTGGCATTATTTTACTGTCTATATAAAATAAAAGATTTTCACCATTCATATCTCCACGGTCTATATGGAGGTATGTTGGCTACCTGGTCGGGGTTTAAGGGAACGGTTTGGTAAGAGTCTTGCCATTGTTCAGTGTATAGATCCTGCAAAGGAGCTGGGTCAAATTTAGTAGGACCTCCTTCAATACCCACCGGTATTGGATGGCGGGGGTCCAAACTCTTTGATCCCCTCATAAGTTAAACTACTATTAAAACTTTAACCCGGTTACTTAGGACTGTATCCCTGCTGACTCAGACTACTTAGCTGAGGGCAGTGTTGTAAAAGTCGCTAGGCGGTCCCTAGTCGGCCGACTGGGGAGTTGGGAGTAATCGGAGTACTCGGAGAGTACTCGGGGAGTATGCGGACATGGTAAATATAAAGAAAATTAATTGTTATATATTGTTTATGTGTTAAAATAAGCATAATTCATGTCAACTGAGTATAATTTAAAATGAAACATGTTTAAAGTTCAAATATTCTGAATACAAGTCCGACTAGTCTGAGTACAAGGCCGAGTAGTCCGAGTACAAGGCCGAGTATGCCGATTTTGACCGAGTTTGACCGATGAAAAGTCAACAAACCACGTTGTCCGCCTAGACCGACTAGGCCGACTACGTCCGACTATGTCCGACTAGGCGCCGACTAGGCCGACTAGGCACCGAGTACTCCCGAGTAATCCCGAGGCCGACTAATTGAGACCGCCTAGGAGGAAGTCGCGTCGGAGGGGGTCCGAGGACCGAGTACTCGCCGACTACTCGGCCGAGTAATCCGACTTTTACAACACTGGCCGAGGGTAACGTCACCTACAAAAGAGGGGCCTACCACATTATGCATTAATAACTTAGTTAATTATCTTTCAATAATCCGACCCTTTAGGATTGTATCCTTGCTGACTCAAACTACTGGGTTGAGGGTATCGTCACCTTCAAAAGAGGGCCCTACTACAATAACTAAGATAATCTCTTAAACAAGTGCAAAAGTGCGAAAATAATCAAAGGTTACGCTACACACGAGTCGGATCCAAGTGATTCATCTTGTCTATCTGTTTTTACTTTTATTTTTATTTTCAGCATTTTAGTTAGTTTTATTTTTTTCTAGTTTAAAAACCTTTTTCTAACATTTTGATTTGACTAGACGTTGAGGATAAACCGGTACTAAAAGCTCTTGTGTCCTTGGACGACCTCGGTATCTTACCAACACTATATTATGCTCACGATGGGTGCATTTGCCCATATGTGTGTTTAGTGTTAGTAAATATCGTGTTTTATAAATTTAAAACTTGGCTAAAGAAAGTGTAAAAGGGCTTAAAATATGTACCTAAATTATATTACACCTAACGCACATCAGACCACCGATTGACTGTTTGCCGGTAATCTTCATATACCTCTGAGCTCTTCGAATACAACTTGCCAAACACCATCGAATATCAACGAGTTCCATTTCTGCTGGATCTATCTGGTCATAGTCTTCCTTTGTTAATTCTGAATTTCCAATTTTCCCAGATACTAGACCTTCATATGACTCTAGAACAGATGCCAGAAAACTCATTTGTTGTTTAGCAGCAAGCAATGATGCTCATTAAAGGAGAATTTTTCAGTTTTAATGCAATGTTGCAGAAAATTTCCTCTAATTCTTCAGAATTTGCATTTGATGAAGATGAATGATATCCTGGGTTGTAGCTTGATGAGCTTTTCTATGGTTCTTTTGACTTTTCAACACTGAATGTCGTCTTTGGTGATTCATTTACAGTCACTAAAGGTATACTACCTTTGTAATAAAGACCAACATTCTGTTGATATGAAGAACTGCTCATCTTGCTCTATTTCTGCAATTCAAGCTCATGAGTTTCAATTTTTTCAATCAATACATCGAGAGTAATTGTTTCATATAACACATCATTTTTCAAAATAAAAACAAACGTTTGCCACTGATCAGCTCGTGGTAACGCTCCAATTATTTTGTCAACTACTTCCTCTCGAGTTTTTACTATCCCAAACATATCAGGCTCAATTTTTAGATGACAAGATCTCTCAATCATTTGTCTCACCGACTCTCCTTTTAAACTATCAAACAAATCAAATTCCTTTTTTAATAAAGCAATGTTGTTCTTTTTAATTTGTTTACCACCCTGAGATTTAACCCTCAAAGCTTCCTAGACTGATTTTGATGAACCATCATGAACTAACAAAGAGAAAATATCATCTCTGATAGATTGCTGAATCAGTGCAATCATTTCTATTCGTATGAAAATTTTCGTTTATCTTCATCGGAAAGATCATTGAGATGAATCTTTTCATGCCTATCGTTTATCGGTCGGCTATATCTAAACTCCAAACAGAACCAACTCTCGTGAGCATATGCCTTTGTCCAGTTCAGAAACCTCTCTTTCCACCATGTGTAATCTTCTATATTTTCAAGTTTAGATGGTTTAGAATAAGTCCCATAGAAGTTATCATGTTTAATGTTATCATTGATTGCTTTTGTTATGGTTTTTGGTGTAATGGTTGAAGTTTCCGAAGATTCTGATGTGAAAGTTTTGTAAAAAGTGTTATAGAATTCTTCACCCATGATGCTTCTTGTTTATCACCTGCGAATTCACAAACAAACAAACAATCAGTTTTAAACAAAACACAATTAATTGGATCGGATATCAAATGGATCGGATGGCTCGGATCGGATGTCAAACCGACCGAATCGCACTTTGATAGTATGTGGTCAACACAGATCAAAGGTTTAATGACAGCTGGGTGTCGGATGGTAATCCGTTCAGATTGCTGTTTGACGATTGTCACTTAATCAAAACAAACAAAGTGCTATGGATCGGATAGTAATCCGACGATTGAACACTAAGTGCTTTGGATCGGATTGCTGTTCGACGATTGGACCAATATGCTTTAGATCGGATGGCCGTTCGACGATTGGACCAATATGCTTTGGATCGGATGGGATTTTGGATCGGATGGTGATCCGAGAGTTGACACTGTAACAAACAAAACAAAGTGACTAGGATCGGATGGTGATCCGACGATTGACACTTAACAAACAAAGTGATATGGATCGGATGGTGATCCGACGATTAAATAGGATCAACAAAAGTCAAAGGTTAATTTCTTGCAGCGGATCGGATGGCAATTCGTTCGAATTGCAATCCGACACTTGGCACTATATAAACAAAATTCGATCGGATGAGACTTTGGATCGGATGGTTATCCGATCGGATAGCCATCCGATCGGTGAACATCAATAAGAACAACAGTTAACATGTTTATTAAATTCGGACAAAAAATTCTTGATTTCTCTCAAATTACTTGGAATTTTGCTCAGAAATTTTGTTGGCTTGTGCGATTATGATTTTCGAATATAATATCCAAAAATTAGCCAATTTTAACCGTGAAAGCCATGCTTATTTTGTGTTTTTCAGTCCAAAAGTGAAGAAGATAGAAAAATGAAGAAATATGACAAATCTGAATGAATTGTGGATCTGAATCTGTTGAATTCTCGAGCGATTTAGTGTGTTTGATCCGTGCAATCGAGCTTCTGCTCTGATACCACTTGTAGGATCGGTTGTTGACTCCCGAACGATTGTGTATCGACAAGTGTAACGTGCGGAATCTGTACACGTGCGTGGACCGAACACGAGAACCGTACTATAATCTGTGATTCAATTGATAGATTTGAATCATACAAGAAACGTGAATCACCTTCTGCCTTTCTCTCTCAAGCTCCTATGCTCCAAAGTAGCAAATGGCAAAAAAGTTCTAAACTCTAACCTTAAGGGTTTTATTTATAGGCTAAGGCAATAAGGAGTGTTTCTTTATTTACAATTATGCCACCTTGCCTTTTCTCCTATATATTACAATATAAGCTCTAGTTTTCTTCAGTTTCTGCTACGATCTGGATTGACGGAGGCGATAGACATTACTGCACTAACAGAAAGGATCCACAAATCCAGACTAGAATATTTGTCTGCGCGTAGTTCATGTCCGAATTTGTTAGATACAATTGATTTGTCCGAATTTGAGGTTTTAACCACTCCGAATTTAAGGTTTTAACCTGTCTGAATTTGAGGTATTTGATTGGACCCGAATTTGTTAGATCACATTATGTGTCTGAGTTTGTGATTTGTTCACAAGTTAAGTGTTAAATTCAGAATATAAGTTATAAATTCGGAACATATGGGTTAAATTCGGAATACTTCAGCTAAATTCGGAATATATGGATAAATTCAGAATCCATGTGCCAAATTCGGACTTGGGGAGTAAAAAAATGTCTAAATTTGTTGGTTTTGAATTTGTAGGTTATATTCGCAACTTTTGAGTTAAATTTGGTTACTAGATTCTTGGTGTTCAGATTTGGTCCATACTAGAGTTTTGGGTCTTTTATCGAGTATTCGAGGAGAAACAAAGTTGAAGTGGCTTGGACTTTGAAAGTTTACAAAGAAAGAGGGGGAGTAAATATTAAAATATCCTATTTTCTTTGTAAATTTCTAAAAGCTCTTGGTGTGACAGTGAAACAAGTTCGTGTTTACAATCTTGAGATTAAATGAGGTTTAGTCTCGCCGGTGTAGAAAAGCTTAAAACATGATACAGTTTAGAGCTAGTTTATGATTGAGTTCTGTTGAGTTTGTTCAAGGTTTGATCAGGTGTTGACATGATGAAGCTAACTATTTGATTGGCAATTAGTTGAAGGTCGAGCCTTATTATATGTTGGTTAGAGTAGACAAGATTAGTCTTCTTGGTCCCTCTTCCAAGTTGGTGACTGGTCGGATTCTTGAAATAATTAGGAGGTCCTTACATTGAAGGGGAGATCGGTGACGAAAGTCATCGGGTAATTGGTGGATTCATGAAGATACGAGATTGGATCTTGAAGATTCGAGATGAAATGATTTTAAACACTTGACATAAGACTTTGATCAAGATGGTGGAAGTACATTTTTGGAGTTTGGTTTGTTATTAACTTATCGAACCAAACTTCATGTCTTTGCAGAATTTGAAGTGTTCGATGTTGGGCATTGGAAATCTGACGTTTCGTTCTTCTGTCGGTTATATTTGAAGATCAAGGATTGAGCGCTGTTCTTACATTTGGTTGTAGGTCGGTTTGCATTATCTTGGTTCAGAAGTAGCTTGAGGGGAAAGATCGATAATGCTTGATGTTGGATTCTTCGGGTTTCTTGAAGCGGCCATTTAAGTGATCATCCGCAAGTCTTTTATTAGAAGGGTTAAAGATCGCTGTGCTCTGCCGGAAAGATCAAGTCTCAGCCAAAGTTGAAAACAGGCATGATATCATCAGTCAAGGGGGAGTCTGCAAGTGCAGTATCCGGTGACTGAAGATATCAGTGTCAGACAGAACTTATAGCAAGAGTTAAGGGGGAGTTTGTAAGTGCAGCTCTTGTCGGGTAACTGTGCTTTATCAGTTCTGGCCAACAGTCAACAAAGGCAAAGGTCCATGTCAAAGAAGTCAAAGATGGTGAAGCTTGACAAATTCTGGATTACAAGGTTAACCCTGAATACCAGGTTCTGAGTTTGATACCTTGTCCGAGTTTGGGAACATTGGTTATTCCGAATTTGTCAATGATTTGTAAAGTATTCCGAGTTTATCAGTTAAACTCGGAAGGTCTTTATAATCTTGTGTAGTCCGAGTTTGTGGTCTAAGTTTCTAGTTCGAGTTTGTCAAAATGGTTCTGTAACCTGACTTTATGTGGTAAATTTGGATAAGTTGGTTTAGTCCCTAGTCTATATATATGTGCTGATAGATTAGATTAGGGTAAGCATTTTTGTAAGCCTTTAGAGTTATGTCTATTGCTTCGGTCAATCATGTTCATAGATGTCAATGTATCGAGTCGTAGTTGATTGTATAGGTTTATAGGTTAGACAAGACAGGTTTGTATTGATAGTGCACATTTGTACGAATGAGCATTTCGTATGAATGGGAAAGATCCATTCCAAAGTTGCCATCCGCATTTAAGATCCATTTGTCCTAGATGGTACTTGCGGATGTGGCTACGTATAAATAGGAGTCTTGGTCTTGTCATTTGTAGATCTTTTGGTGGAACAGAGGGGAAACTCTGTCCATTTGGTTTCGCGGTATTGTAACTTCATATAATCAATAGAAACCAGTTAGCTTGTTCTTGTGCATGTCACCTTCATACTCAGATTCCGCATGAGATATGGAGTCAAACTAACCGGTCGGAGCATTCGGGAGTACCGAAACGGTTCTCACAAGTGGTATCAGAGCTTGGAGACCGGTTTCAATGAATTAGAACACAAGATACCAGCAAATTTAAGGAGATTCAAGCCGATTTGAATCTGATTTCATCATCTTTCTACTTTCACTTCTTCTACACATCTTCTTTTTACTTAAAATGCAAAATTAATGTCGAATCCATGGACAAAATTGGCTGATTTTTAGATATGTTATGCGAAAACAAGTTTTAATCAATCCTTGAATAAATCATATCATAATTCAAACTAGATCTTTGAAAACTCATGAAAAAACCATGAAAAACGAAACTTGAAATTTTGCATTCGTTCAAATCGTAAAAGACGCATTCGTATGAACGTGCCTAAATTCAGTTTTATTGAACAATTGTCGCATTCAGGCGAATCAAACAAACCTGGTTCATACGAAAGGGGTTTTTGTCTATTTCACACGAATCGATCATTCTCATTCGTACGAACCGAGTATATTTCGTTGTTTTTCAAAATTGTTTGATCGTGTGTTGATTTTTGCAAGTGTCAAACATGAATTCTAAATTTTATAATGCCTTTGCAACCATGCCGGATTGGGTGGCTCAAAATTTGAATTTTGAAAATGAACATCGAACATCATCCAAACCACCTAGGTTAATGCACTTAGATGATTATAGAAAATGTGAAGAGTGGTTTTCTGATTGGGTTCAAGGTTATCATATGAGGTGTTGGAATTAGAACATAAGATACCAGCAAATTATGATCTGATAAAATGTGAAGAGTGGTTTGCTGATTGGTTTTCAAGGAATTAGAACACAAGATACCAGCAAATTTAAGGAGATTCAAGCAGATTTGAATCTGATTTCATCATCTTTCTACTCACACTTCTTCTACACATCTTCTTTTTACTTAAAATGCAAAATTAATTTCGAATCCATGGATAAAATTGGCTGATTTTTGGATATGCTGTGCGAAAACAAGTTTTAATCAATCCTTGAATAAATCAGATCATAACTCAAACTAAATCTTTGAAAACTCATGAAAAAACCATGAAAAACGAAACTTGAAATTTCGCATTCGTTCGAATCGTAAAAGACGCATTCGTAGGAACGTGCCTAAATTCAGTTTTATTGAACAATTGTTACATTCGCGCGAATCAAACAAACCCGGTTCGTACGAAAGGGGTTTTTGTCTAGTTCACACGAATCGATCATTCTCATTCGTATGAACCGAGTATATTTCATTGTTTTTCTAAATTGTTTGATCGTGTGTTGATTTTTGCAAGTGTTAAACATGAATTCTGAATTTTAAAATGCCTTTGCAACCATGCCGGATTGGATGGCTCAGACTTTGAATTTTTAAAATGAACATGGAACATCATATAAACCAACTAGGTTAATGCACTTAGATGATTATAGAAAATGTGAAGAGTGGTTTGCTGATTGGGTTCAAGGTTATCATATGAGGTGTTGGAATTAGAACATAAGATACCAGCAAATTATGATCTGATAAAATGTGAAGAGTGGTTTTCTGATTGGTTTTCTAGGAATTAGAACACCTGATACCAACAAATTTAAGGAGATTCAAGCCGATTTGAATCCGATTTCATCATCTTTCTACTCACACTTCTTTTACACATCTTCTTTTTACTTAAAACGCAAAATTAATGTCGAATCCATGGACAAAATTTGCTGATTTTTGGAGATTTTGTGCGAAAACAAGTTTTAATCAATCCTTGAATAAAGAAGATCACAATTCAAACTAAATCTTTGAAAACTCATGAAAAAACCATGAAAAACGAAACTTGAAATTTTACATTCGTTCGAATCGTAAAAGACGCATTCGAACGGATGTGCCTAAATTCAGTTTTATTGAACAATTATCACATTCGCGCGAATCAAACAAACTCGGTTCGTACGAAAGGGGTTTTTGTCTAGTTCACACGAATCGATCATTCTCATTCGCACGAACCGAGTATATTTCATTGTTTTTCAAAATTTTTTGATCATGATTTGATTTTTGCAAGTGTTAAACATGAATTTTGAATTTTATAATGCCTTTGCAACCATGCCGGATTGGGTGGCTCAGACTTTGAATTTTGAAAATGAACATGGAACATAATCCAAACCACCTAGGTTAATGCACTTAGATGATTATAGAAAATGTGAAGAGTGGTTTGCTGATTGGGATTAAGGTTATCATATGAGGTGTTAGTATGCAGTTCTGAGAGAATATAATGAACCCTTAGATGAAAATGGTCAAAAGAAATCACTAATAGAATACAATGAACAAGAACAAGAAAAATTCAAATATGAAAAGAAAATGATAAGCTTTCTACAACAATCAGTGAAAGACAGTATCCTATCATTGTTACAACATAATGGAAATGCTTATTCAATCTGGATTGCATTGAAAAATAAAGTTGAAGGAAATGAGCAGGTTATGAAAAGAAAAAGAGCCTTAATGAAGAATAATTTGAAAAATTCACATGTCTAAAAGGCGAAACAGTGAAACAATTGATAGAAAGATACTGTTATTTGATCAAAGAATTAAAACTGCTAGGAATCGAAAAGAATCGAGAAGAAATGTATTGATAAGCTTGTTAATGCACTTCCAAAGAGAACGATTGGTCCACATTTATTATGATCATGAGAAACAATATGGAAATTCAGACTGTTAGTTTTAACAAGTTAATCCAAAGATTGGAAGCACACGAGTTAGAGTTGAGAAAAGCAGGGATGTTAAAGAATGAACAACAAGATGTAAGTATGTATTACAGAAGTGGTAGTTCATCAGATAATCAGAGTCAAAAAGTACAGACAGCATACGGTACAAAAAGTTCGTCTGGTTTTTCTGGATTTCAACAAACGGCAATTCAAGCGAAAGTGGATTTTGAACATTATCTAGCAATGAATCAAATTTTACAACTCCAAATTCAAAATCTTCAAAGGGATCAAACAAATTCAAACCAAAGGAACAGTCATTCTCATGTACTACAACGCAATGTCACAGTAAATTTATAAAATGCTCAAAGTTTGAATGAATCCACAGTGAAACAACATATGGCATTTCTAGGATCGGTTCTTGAATCGTATGACAGTCTCATAGCCGGAAGAGTTGGAAACTGTAATATGACAAAGGAAGACTATGACCAGATTGATCCAGAAGAAATGGAGCTGATGGATATCATGTGGAATATGGCGAGTATCATGAGGCGAGCACAAAAAATTACTTAGATCACAGGGAGAAAATGTTTTTTGTCATTTGATGCTAAACTGGGTTATAACAAGTCGAAAGTGACCTGTTTTAAAGGCAAACGAAAAGGGCATTTCAAGAGAGAGTGTACAGGTCAAGAAAATCAAGATAACATCAATCCATTTAGTGATTTTTACAAACAAGCAATTTATCACAAGCCACAGATTGAAGCTAGATCTTTAAAGTCAAGAGAAAGCATTAGTTGTCATACAAGAAGATAAAGGTTTCAACATGAACAACATGTTTTCTTAACCTGACGGACGAGCGATGATGGCTGAGATAATTGAAGAACCTCAAGAGACAGTTGATGAAGAAGATGATGAAGAAGAGTGTTGCAATGATAAAGTTTCTAAAAATTCTAGTGTTTCTGTAGCTGATCAAATTTATAATAATCTTGCAGATATGTACTATAGCAGCATTGGAATCAGCAGGGAAGAGAGAGAGAAAGATAAGATGATGAAAGAAGATCAGGAAATGGAAGCTCAGAACGTTGATGATGATCCTGAAGAAGGTAAAACTGAGAGTAAGTTCGACATAATACCATGTGAAGTCTGTGCTGAAAATGAAAAGTTTTTCAAACAAAAACGCATCGTACTTGAGAAAAAAAAGGTTTTTTTTAAACAAAACCTATTTTGAAGTTTCTCAAAAGGAAGAATGTTTTGAAAAAAAAAGTCAAAGAAACAGTTGAATTTGAAGAATATTTGAATCAAACTCATTCACAATTTGAGAAAAAAGAACTGTTTCTCATGCGAAAATATAAAGAAGTTCTTGAAAAGGAAAAGGTTTTGAAATAAAAAGAAGAAGAGTTGACACAAAAATGCAATGGTTTTGAATAAGAAAATGAAAATTTAAAGCAAAAGTGTTCAGCTAAATGCAATGATTGTATTTAAAAAGAAAATATTTTTCAAGAGTTGCAAAAAGAATATGATGTGATGAAATATTCACATCACCGAATGAAAGAAGCATATGATAATATAAAAAGTGAAATTAAACGTCTTGAAGAAAGAAACTTAAAATATGCTAAAAATATCAAATTTCTCGAAGCTAATTATAAAGATAAACAATTGACAGTTAATTACTATATTGATCAAGTTGTTGAGCTAAAACGTGTATTGGCTGAAAGAGAAAAGAATAATAAACTACAAATTTATCATGCTTCTTCATATATTCTTGAACGTATTTTCAATGTTACACCTGATGAGAATGACTCTGAAAAGGAAAAGAATAAAAAAGGTATTCGGTGAGAATATCATCATGTTCCACCACCACTGGAGGAAAATTATACTTTCTAGGATGATGAGAAGGTTGGAAAAGGCAATAAATATGGTTGATCAATTGGCTAAAAATATTGATGTGACTTACACCAAATCTGATGTTGGTAGATCAGAGGTGGTAAGAAATGTGGTTGAAAATGTTTTAAAAGAAGAAAATCATTCCACCAAAAATGAAAATTCCGCATCACAAGATGAAGATGAAGATGAAGAAAGTTTTCATAAAAATTATTTGAAGAATTCAAAATCTAAATTTGTGACAAAAACAAATGATGATCCTGTAATTTTGGCATATCAAATGATTGGATTTGACAAATTGTTTTCAGATGATGAATTTCCAATTCAAGATGTGATTGTGGAACAGATCGATAAAGTGTTTAAATTGGTGGAAACTGAAAAAAAACGGAAATTGAAAAATTTATCGATAAAGCAGGCAAGAAATCTTTTTATAACAAACCAGGTTACAAAAAGAAAAATACAAAACTGGTTTGGCTTATAAAAAGAAAAAGAATCAAAAGAAAAGTTTGGAAAAGTCAAATTTTTAGAAAAAGGTTAACTTTGTTCACAAAACTAGTTCAGAAAAAGAGAAAGAACTCTGATTTAGTCGACAGACTAATGAAGAATTGTTGGTGCATATTTGTGACAACAGCTTAGATTTGGTCTTTGGATATCTTGTAATTAGTAAAACGATAAACAGTTGACGGGTTTAGCTTTGTAATAGTGAATTAAGAGTGATTGGGCCAAACCAAACCCACATATGGTGAGTGGTTTGCGAATTGGGCCTTGCCCAAGACCTAGCCCATATGCAAAGCTTTGTCCTATATAAACAAATCTTAGCATTAGGGTTTAGGTTAATCTTCCAATCACCTTAATCATTTTTAGAGAGAATTCGTAAAAGACAACGGCTTGGACGAATTAGAGATTTTGATTGATTGTAATCGTTTGAAGATAATCAACAAGATCGGGTTTAAAGTAATTCTTGTTCTACTCGTTTCCTGTGAAATCTAATCTAGGGGATTTCGTACTCTAGGTTAGATCGATGATTCTGTTACGATCCGCACGGATTAGGGGAACTACAATTGGTATCAAAGCATTAGGTTCTTGTTTGGCTTGGTTCAGAATCGTTTCTGCAGAAATCTGGGTTTTTGGACGCGTTTGTTAGGCTGTTCTTGAGTTCTGCTGCTAATTTCGGATAAAATTCAAGCATTTCGGACCATTACTGATCAAAAGGCTTGGATTTCGGACCAGAAATCAACCAATTTCGGACCATTTCGGATCTTCTGATTGCATTTCGGATCTTCAGACTTTGATTTCGGATAAAAAGGCATGCATTTCGGATTTGACTGGTGCATTTCGGATCAAACATCTGCATTTCGGACCAGTTTGAATTGATTTCGGATCCTGACACTTGCATTTCGGATTTCAGTGAAGATTTACGGACCATTTCGAATTAAAAGGGTTCATTTCGGATCAAAATAGCTCATTTCGGACTATTTCTGTCGTTCCAGATAACCATTTCGAACTTAGAACCATTTCGAACTTAGAACCATTTCGGACTAGGGGTGGAATTTTTATTGGCTGACGTAAGAAAAATTTCACAGTTTCGCGTTTAGAAAACCATCCGTAACTCATCTCAGGAAACCGTTTGCACCGTTGGAATCCTTGGATTTTTAGGACAAAAAAAAGTTTTCGACATTATATATCATTGGAATCGTAATCTCGAGACGAATCTAACGGTATAATTTGGTAAAAGCAGGTTTCGGAAAAAATTGTATGGTTTTATCAGTCTGTTGCGTTAAAATGTCGAACATGACAAATTTGAATGCACCTAAGATGATGAAGGTGGAGAATTATCTTACATGGAAGGACAGCTTCCAATCCTTCATTGAATCTCAGGATGCACGCATGTGGATCTGTATTGTAGATGGGTACACAAACCCAACACATGATTTTGAGGGCAGACCACGTAGAACAGATTATGTGAACATGCAAGAGGATGATAAAAGGATGTATGAGGCTGAAAAGAGAGCCTTGGCTGCAATAAAGATATCCTTAACTGATAGCATCAAGCATACCTTCAAGAAGTACACAAATTTAAAGGATATGTGGGATGCATTAGAAAAGAGGTATCAAGGAAATGAAGATGTCAAAAGGAATAGAGCTGCGAGCTCTACAGCACAAGAAGGTTCAAATGATTGTAGTGTTCATCTGGAAGATAATGAGAGTGCAACTCATGCATTCATGGCAGAGATACTACAGGTTGATGCTAAAGTGGAGAATGCTGAAGCAAAAGTTGATGCTGAAGTAGAGAAAGAGAGTGAAGCTGAACAGGTTGTTGCTGATCACACTACAGAAGTTCATGAGGAAGAGGCACAATCTAATTCTGTATGTTTAAAATGTCGTGAATTGCAGGGTGAGGTTGACAGGTTGAGAACACAAAACCAAAGTCTGGTAAGCGAGATGTCGAACGTAAAAGAGTCAAACTTTTTTGCTAAAAGAAATGAATCTCTATACTTGAAGAAGATAAAAGGTTATGAAAGTGAAATTGAAGCTTTAACATGCAAATTAAACGAAAAACTTCAAGTAATAGATTTAGCTCATGACATGATGAGTGAGAAAACAAAAGAGATTTCTGAAAAATGCAAAGAGTTGTCAGATGCACAACTCAAAATTGTTGAACTTGAAAAGAAATTAAGTCAACTCAGAGATTCGTCTTTTGTAATGAAACACATGATGGGTGGGTTAAAGAAGAGTAATGACAAGACCACTGTGGACTTCTAGGGATTTAATGAAGTCCCACCTCCTCTTAGTCATGACTATTCTTTCCTGCCTGATGAAGATGAGCTAACAGACTTTATGTCAACTGCACCAAGTAGTTTCGCATCCACATCAAGTCAAGGTGAGGGGTCTGAGAGTGATGATGCAAAAAAGAATAATAACAGGGAACATTTGAAAAAGCAAAATTCACCTCCTAAGAGCAAAAATCAAACTTTTGTTAAAAAGATTAATTTTGTTCAAGGTAGTGATATGAAAAATGAAACCACTGTTATTGAAAAAGAATCAAATGTGGAGTTTGCTAAAAATAAAAACAAAGAAATATCTGAATCCAAGAAAACTGAACCAAATTCTTCCAAGGCATCATCACCATCTGATAAGGGATCTACCTCAGAGACTCCAGCTAAGAAGTCTTTGAAAAGGAGATCGTGCTTCAGGTGTCACACCAGAGGACATGTAGTTAGTTGTTGTCCTAACAAAAAGAGTGAAGCACAAGTTAGTGAAAAACTGAGAGGGAAATCACCAGAGAAGAAAGGTGATAGTGAGGAGAAAGGATCAAATTCTCCAAAGAAATCTGCTACTAAGCAACCAGAGAATGTTGCTGTTGGTGTAGATAAGGCTGGAACAGGAACTTCACAAGCTCCACGTTTTCAAAGAAATCAACCAAGATTTCAGCCTAAATCTCCACCAGGAAGATATGAGAGACCTAGAAGCAGTTCACCTAGAATGAAAAATTTTAATGGAAATTCAAATAATTTCAGAAGTCAAGGTCAATATCAAAATCGATACCAGAATAATGGTGGTCGAACTTTTTACAACAATGGCTTTAGAAATTATAACGGTCAAGCTTCTTGGAATCAAAATTCAAGGTATCAAAATCAAAATTTTCAAAGTTCAAATAGTCCAAACATATATAGGAACCATCAGGACCAGAGACCTTATGGAAATCAAATCCCATTTCCATCAACAGGTCCAAGATCCAAGACTCTTGTTAGGAGTAATGGATATTGGATGGATGTTCCAGTGGTTGGTGAATTTGGACGACCCAAGACCATTAAGGCTTGGGTCCCCCAATCTAACTAATTTCTTAGTTGGTGCGTGCAGGAGCTGCCAAGGGGGATTATCAACTTATGTTGATAGTGGTTGTTCTAGACACAAGACAGGGGATGTGAGATTGTTGATATATATATATATGTATATATATATATATTAAATGATTTAAATTGAAGTTCAAAGCACCGAGTCGACACACTAGATAACCTTGCTGATCTTCTCACAAAAGCTTTTGATCGAGCTCGCTTTGAACACTTAGTCGAACTCAACGGGATGAGGAATCCTGAATAGCTAGGTTTTCATAAGAATTTTGTAAATAGTTTACTGCTTTTCTTAAAAAATCAAAAATACAAAAACATTAAAAAAAATTTCAAAAACATAAAAAAAAATAAAAAATAGAAAATCAAAAATGAGTTTTCATTGTGTGAAAAAGAAGAAATGATAGTACATCAGCAAATTAGACTGTCACACTCAAACTGAATTAAATTGCTTAAGTGTGATAGCAGCTTCATCATATGATGTACCAGTAGGCAAAAGCATGAAATAATAAACTTACCAAAGTGATATAAACCTAAATGCACTGAGTATGAGTGGGGAACACATCAGTGGTGTACGGTTTAATGGCCTTAATTCTTGCGTTGATAGATTGCCAAAATCTGAAGTTTTGGGTCTTTATACTGTTATTTCATCCGGGGATATCAGGGGTGTCCTTCTGCTGCATCCAGATACATGCTGACCTAGACACACCCAGGATATCTTAGAAGAGCTAAAAATGCCAAAACCCTGAAAATGAAGAAGCTCTCATAGAGAGTCATTCAAAAGTGCAAAATGCATAATTCGTACCAAAAATGGTATCTGTCTTAGCCCTCGTTAGATATTTTGGTCTCTCTACTATACGGAAGTACTGACCTGTTCACCAATTATCTAAACGTTGAAAAACAAAACAGATGAATTCAGTTACTCACCTACTACGATGAATCTTTGTGCATACCTTGATCGCGGGGGTACATCCTGAAGTGGGACACACTAGTATTTCAGAAATAAAATTACCTTAACGTATCATACGGTAATGGTACTTGAAATGTTCATGCATTTTGTTTAAGTGGACAAACATACTAGTAATCGTCTTGAACTGCTTTTCACGAAAAATTAAATAGAAAATAAATTAATGGTGTGAAACAGTTTGATTTTGCTGATATGATCTTCTTACCGGTGATTCTCACAAAAATAGAGTGTTTACTGATTTTTGTTATTTATTTGCTTTCAGAAAATACAAAAATGCAAAAATAGTGTCTTTTTCTGTTAAAATTCTTAATGTACGGGAAACTGTTATTTTTGGAGGAGTTGTTACCGATAGGGGGAGACGGTGTTAGAAAGTGGGTTCAAAATTTTTAAATCATGCAGTTTATAAAGTGTTTGTTCAAAAATTTGTGCGTGTTGGTGTTGAATTGGAAAGTGCTTAATCTGTGATACAGTTTAATAATCTCTTGAGTAATAATAACTTGTTTAACTTTTGTTGAAAAATTTTTATGGTTTCTCGAGATGTTTGTTTTATAGTATACAGATTGAAGCAGTAAGTTGCTGAGAAGTTGCTGTGAAGATGAGAGTTTGATTGGATGCATGGTAGAACCTCCTTTCTACATTGCAGACAAATTTGAAGAGTTTGAAGAGTGCTATTCAAATGCTGAACTGGAGATTGCTCAAGTGCTAACGTTTTGAAGATTTGGTAATTGGATGCATCAGCTTAGGGGGAGTCTGTTGCTGACAGAAGCTGTTAGAGCTGAAGCTATCCAAAGACCAAAAGACTTTGTGATTCTGAAGACTGAAGTTACCTTTGCCAGCTATTGTCAAGGGGGAGTTTGTTGGTGCATATTTGTGACAATAGCTTAGATTTGGTCTTTGGATATCTTGTAATTAGTAAAACGATAAACAGTTAGCGGGTTTAGCTTTGTAATAGTGAATTAAGAGTGATTGGGCCAAACCAAACCCACATATGGTGAGTGGTTTGCGAATTGGGCCTTGCCCAAGACCTAGCCCATATGCAAAGCTTTGTCCTATATAAACAAAGCTTAGCATTAGGGTTTAGGTTAATCTTCCAATCACCTTAATCATTTTTAGAGAGAATTCGTAAAAGACAACGGCTTGGACGAATTAGAGATCTTGATTGATTGTAATCGTTTGAAGATAATCAACAAGATCGGGTTTAAAGTAATTCTTGTTCTACTCGTTTTCTGTGAAATCTAATCTAGGGAATTCCGCACTCTAGGTTAGATCGACGATTTTGTTACGATCCGCACGGATTAGGGGACCTACAAGAATTCTATGCTCAGAAGAAGCAACAACAACACGCCAAAGACGTTTCGAAGAAAACTTGTTTTAAATGTCAACAAGTTGGGCACATTGGTCGTAAATGTCCACAAAATTTGAAGCCTGTTGATGTTGAGAAAAAGAAAAGAAATCAGAAGTTGAGAAAAAGCAAACACCCAAGTTTAAACCAAAACGAATTTGGAAACAAAAAGATGAAGTGTCAAAAAGAAACATTCAAAATGATTCAAAGTTTTATGTAAAGAATGTTTCAAATGGACAAACTTAGGTGGTGAAGAAGAAAAATACTTCGTATGGCGAGAAGAGGAAAATCGATTCAACCAAAAAGGTTGAAGTAAAAAAAACGTTGTTGTGAAAAAAGAAACAGATTTTCTGAAATTGAACGAATCTTACTGTGTAAAAATACCCAAGGTCAAACAGGCTTGGGTTGCTTTGTTCAAGTGATTCAGTTTGTGTTTGTGTAGGTGTTCTAGAAGACAATTTAAGTTCAGTATAGTCAACGGAACAACCTGGCCCACGAGGAAAAATCCTGTGTTTGTGGTTAAAACAGGATGTAATCGGTTTAAATTGTCAAAAATTGGAAAGGAATACACCGAACCCTCACGGCTGAATAAACAAAACATGATAAAACAAGAATTGAAAATGGTTTCACAATGTATAATATCAATGTTTTGTGATCATGGGGGGTAAAAATAATAAACAAAGAATGTAAAGCAAAAATGGATGGCGAGATAAAGCTGTCTACATCGGTTTGTCAAATGTTTTAGAATTTTAGGGGGAGTTTATAGTTTTAAAATTTTGAAAAATTGAAAAACATTTGAAATTTTTGAAAATGTGAAAAACATGAAAAAGTTCAAAAAGAATTCTATGTAAAAAGAGGAAATGATAGTACATCAGTAGATAATCATAGCATGCTAAAGAAATGGAAATTTAGAAAGTGATAAATGGTCTCACTAATGATATGCCTGTAGGTTTTTACACATTCAGTAAATTGATTTCGATATATAAACATAAATCAATAACTTTCTTATTTCGTGGGGAACGTCTCTCGGATATATGGACTTAGTACTCAAAAATTTCCTTTGAGAGGTTGCCTGATTCTGAGATATTAGATCTTTATACTTATTGATATCTTGGGTATTATACCTGGTCTTCTGATTTTGCGTCAGCAATGGCCTAGATCTTGTATAATGCTTTTGCGCTTAAACCCCCACTTCATAAAAATTGAGAAAATATTGAAAGATATATATCAAGTGTAGTTGAGAAGATTCCTAAGTGGAACACACCTTTAAGTCGAGCCTTCGTCTCTTTGTCTGGACGGAAGTTCTAACCTAAGCTCTCAAGGCCTCGCACCAACCCAGAGAAAGATATCATTTAGGTATATTCACCTGTAAGACTGAATCAAGGGAATCTTTATACGGGAGTATATTCTAAGGTGGAACAGGTGGTTAAGTTAGTTCTTAAAACACTAATCTCATATCTTGAATCAATTGGACTTTGTGTGAGAATTTAAATATATCAGTATACTAAAAATCTAAGTGAATTGCTTAAAACTTAAAGTTTATATAGATCAACGGTGCTTGTGATTTGTCAAATACTGATATGATCCTCTAACACAACTGAACAAAAATATGTTTGTAAATATTTTGCTGTTGCATTTCATTATAGATAAATCTACAAAAAGATTTTAGGGGTGTTTTAGCATAAAGTTTGTAAAATCCAAAAGGATTTTATTTCACTTTATGTATTGACAACCGATGTTGGAAAGCTGAGTTTCAAAATCTGAAGATGCTGAACATGTCTTTAAAAAAATCACAAGTTCAATAATTTGAAACTTAAATCATTGTAAATGAAAAATCAAAAATTGTTTGAAATTGTCACCAATGTTATTAATTTGAACTTGGTAGATAATTGGATAAATCAAGGTCATTAAATTGAACTTGATTATCTGTGAGGGGTTCTGATCTTTGGGTACTTTAAAGTCAAATATAATTTTGAGATTTGTAAGATAGAAGGTGTTTGTTAGGGGGAGCTTGATAAACAACGTTAATCATACAGAAAGCTCACAAGTAACTCTCACAAATGTTTTTAGTTGTCAAATGGACAGATACTCGGAGAGACAGGAAATGATCCTAAACCTGAATTATCAAAAGCAGATTGCTTAAAGCAAGGGGGAGTTTCCTGAGAGGGAGTCTGATGTAAAGGGGAGTCGGTGAATCAAGATGTAAGGGGGAGTCTGTGATTCAGAACTGTCAAAGATTTTTGAAGACTCGGAAGATTATTAAGATTAACTACGATAAAGACTGACTGCAACAATATCCAAGCGGGAGTCTGTGATTCAGAACTGTTCATAGATGTCAATGTATTGAGTCGTAGTTGATTGTATACGTTTATAGGTTAGACAAGACAGGTTTGTATTGATAGTGCACATTATTACGAATGAGCATTTTGTACGAAGGGGCAAATCGTTCCAAAGGTGCCATCCGCATTTAAGATCCATTCGTCCTAGATGGTACTTGCGGATTTGTCTGCCTATAAATAAGAGTCTTGGTCTTGTCATTTGTAGATCTTTTGGTGGAACAAAGGGGAAACTCTGTCCATTTGGTTTCGCGGTATTGTAACTTCATATAATTAATAGAAACCAGTTTAAAGGGGAGTCGGTGTATCAAGATGTAAGGGGAGTCTGCGATTCAGAACTGTCAACGATTTTTGAAGATTCAGAAGATTATGAATATTAGCTACGATAAAGATTGACTGCAGCAATATCCAAGGAGGGGTCTGTGAATACATTATGTCTATTACTTCCATCAATCATGTTTATAGATGTCAATGTATCGAGTCGTAGTTGATTGTATAGGTTTATCAGTTAGACAAGACAGATTTGTATTGATAGTGCACATTCGTATGAATGAGCATTTCGTACGAATGGGACAAATCATTCCAAAGGTGCCATCCGCATTTAAGATCCATTCATCCTAGATGGTACTTGCGGATGTGGCTGCCTATAAATAGGAGTCTTGGTCTTGTCATTTGTAGATCTTTTGGTGGACTAGAGGGGAAACTCTGTCCCTTTGGTTTCGCGGTATTGTATCAATAGAAATCAGGTTAATTAGCTTGTTCTTGTGCATGTCACCTTCATACTTGCACGAGATATGGAGTCAAACTAATCGGTCGGAGCATTCAGGAGTACTAAAACGGTCCTCATAGAGACTTTGTGTCTAGAGAGAGAAAGTTCGGGTTTATGTATGTGTGACTTAAACCAGGTTGGAGAAGATCATGTGTACTCTTTTAGTTGTAAATTTGTGATGATTGTTTCTATAATGAAGGGTTTTCATCTTCTACATCTTTCTATGTTTTATATTTTTGATAACCAGTTTAATTAGCTTGTTCTTATGCATGTCACCTTCATACTCGGATTTTGCACGAGATATGGAGTCAAACTAATCGGTCAGAGCATTCGGGAGTACCGAAACGGTCCTCACAGAGACTGTGTATCTAGAGAGAGAAAGTCTCGGTTTATGTATGTGTGACCTAAACCAGGTTGGGGAAGATCATGTGTACTCTTTCAGTTGTAAATTTGTGATGATTGTTTCTATAATAAAGGGTTTTCATCTTCTACATATTTCTATGTTTTATATTTTTGATGTTTCACGTCGTGTTCAAGGGCGATGGTTGTTGTTCGTCGACGATTCAGGGGGTCTTGGTGACTTTCAAATAGCCTTCAGGGATTTGAGTTTATTTCTGACAAATCAAGAGAATCATATGTCAGTTATCTTTATCATTTTTTAACAATTAGAACATTAGAATATTATCTTTTTGTACAACAACTAACAATTTGTTTCAATAAATTGTAGTTGAGATACAAAAGTGATACAATCATGTTGCATGGGTGAGATCTCAGTCATCATGTCACACCCTCAAAATCCACATGCGGGGTTTTACCACGAGGCGTGCGACTGACCATGATCAAGCTACTAATCATGTTGAAACAAGTATAAAAGTTATTAACATCATCACAATCAACACGATTAGTGATTAAGATTTAAATGTCCAAAACATAGTTTAAATCAATAGCGGAAGCTAAACGTAAAATCTAGACATAAGTTAAAAACCACATTGTTTAATAAAATTTAAGGCTAATAGTTTAATGCCGGCCACGACAGTCCAAATGCTACAAGCTCCCATGTTGTACCTAATGTCCTACAAAGCATGCTAAAGTGTATCAACATAGGTTGGCGAGTTCACAGTTTCAGTTTTAAAGTAAAGTAAGTTTAAAATACATTATTTCTTTTAAACATTTCAGGGGTAGCTAACCCATGGTTAAGCCACTAAACTGTGTAGTACCGAATACTTGACTGTAGTAAGTGGTTGTGCCCCATATCAATGTCTATCATCATTGACATAAAGTCAAGGTCAAAAGTTCACGCCCAGATCCCAGCATGGTGTGAGGTTTGTCGAACCAAATAGCGCTATTAACTAGTACCCTGTTTGCCAAACCCGGCAACTAATCGATATAATGCATAGGGACTTTTCAGATAGAGTTTCGTTTAGTCTGCTAAAGACATGAAATATAAACTACGGTATTTAATAGTCAATATTCCAACCCAAGAATATACAGTAGTTCCAAATCCAGGGACAGTGTAGTTCCCAAACTCGGGAATGCATGCTTTTTATAAAAGCGTAAACTCACCTTAGTTTAGCTCAGTTAGATTTAGATGGAGATATAATGAGGACAGTTAACTACGTCCTAGAATGATTACCATTTAATTCGTTAGAGTGTGTTCAAGCAATAGATGAAATTCACCAAGATATGATGTAAAACACAACACACAAATTCTGCAGAAAATTGCCCTGGAACGATTTAATTCTTTTGGCAGACCAAACGAGGTCTAAAAATTATGAAACCAGTATGGTTTGAATCGTATTTCAAGAGGTTCATTTAGACTTCAGAAAATTTCATTTTTCTTACGTTTTGGCCCGGTTATAGCCAACTGAAGTCGGCTGTAATCGTTGGAGTGCTTCCTGTTTAGCCACCCAAACCGCATAAATGATTAATTTATGAACCTAGTGACCTATCTACTTTATTCACAACAGATATTTATTACAAAACAGATCATATAACAAGTGATTTATCATAAACTACCAGATTTAACCCGTTAACACAACCCAAGAAACCTAACCGAACCCATGTTCCATCATAATCCCAACAATATAAATTCTAGTAACCCAGTAATCATCAAAACTTCAGGAATCATTATCTAACCATAAAACGCAGGCTAGATAACTCATAAAATCATGCATTAATATCTATAATTATTACAAAATACAAGATTCAACCCAAAATTAAAACCCAAGGGCCTTAACCGAACTCACAAATGATCCAAACATTATATACGCATGATCTTTAACAACTAGAACTACAAGTGTCACCAAGAAGCATCAATAATCATCACGAATAAAAAAAAACACAGCCAAGATAAACAAAACCAAAGATTTCAATCATGTAAGAACTTGTAGAATTTTAATTAAAACTATAAGACCCATACTTAGTCATACATATAATATTTATAAAAGTTTACATTTTACATACAAAAATGCCAATTACAAAACGCAAAACATAATTCGAAGTTATTTAAGACTTCAAAAGTATTTAATAGTATGTTTCTAATACAAAACAATGTTTAGGATGATAATAACTACTAAACAAACGCGGAAGCTTCGACTTCATTTGTGTTCGGTTCTTGAACAAGCTTGATCCCATCCATTTATGTCTAAGCATGAGCCTAAATAACATTTAACAACTTAAATGTTAGATATAAAGTGTTTTAAAGGTGTTTGGTAACCGTAGCTTACGGTGCTCATTAAAAATCCGGGACAGAAGGCCTGAACCGTAGCCTACGGCCTCCAGCCATAGGTTACGGTCTGATCTACATAAATTATTTCATGTTTTACCCTTGACACAAAAACGACCATAACTTTTAACCCGTTTGTCCGTTTAACCTCGTGTTTCTTCCTATATGATCGTTTTTGTTCCTTTATCATTTGGATGTGAAATCCACCATTCGAATTAATAAAATTCACATTTAATCCACATGAACATCATAACAATCAATGTTTCCTATTACTCAGGGTACTATCCACAAAATTTATAAATCCGTTATTCGTTATGCATTATTACTATTCGACCCGTTCAACCACAATTAGTTGAACTTTATTAGCACAATTTCCATATCGAAATTGATTATCTTTTATTCATAACTCGCAATCCGAGTCTTTTGACTTTAAGTCCGCATTACTGTTTCTCGGTTTACGCATATATTCGAAATCCTAACCATTATCCGGGTATTATACCGAAGTCGTATTTATGCAACCGTTTCAGTATGCACTAAGACTTCTTTTTGATCTGTTTATTTAACCTAGCGAAATCCATCCATCGCTTTTATATAAACAAGCCTTTATCTTTCTATCATTTTAACCCATTTGAATGTTTTAGTGAAATCCATCACTTTCGAACGTTCAAACTTAATACCAATTCCTTATTTTGACCCGTTTGAATGTTTTAGTGAAATCCATCACTTTGGAACACTCAAACTTAATACCAATTCCTTATTTTGACCCATTTGAATGTTTTAGTGAAATCCATCACTTTCGAACATCCAAATTTATCGTTAGTTCGTTATTTAAATATCCAAATTTTAAATAATGAAATACATCGCATATGTACAAACCAAATTTTACAACTAATTTATAACAATCGATCATATGTTAATACAATTCAAATAAAGAAATTCTACGAAGCATGAAGCTACGTACCTTAAAGATTTCCTTTGACTCGAGTATCACTTCCTGATTGATTTCCCGACTTCTCCTTCGAGTCGCCTATAGCATACAACTCGATTGTTTATTAAATTGCCATAATAAGGATTATTATAGCCAAATTCATCAAGAATCATTTCATTTGTTTTCAAGTTATATTACGCTACCATAGCAAAACCACTCTCACTTAGTCAATTCATTGAACACCTTGCAAGCATGGATTTTATTTCATTTCTAACTATCACTAGTAAACATCATTTATCCATATTTTTATTTCATCAAGTCATTATGTACACTTATGATCTAATTAACATCAAATTTTTGGTTTATTGTTGGGATTGAACCCTACAAAGGAACAGTTGATAAAGCCAAAACTGGATCAGATTAGTGGATTCACAATAAGTAGTTGTTTTCATCAGATCTTTCCCCTTGAATGTGGCCCTAACATCTGATGACTTATAAGTACTGCCCTTCACAACAACCGCTGATCCCTAAAGACTGTTAAATATAAAGCATTGATGCTCAATCTACTGATATGGTTCAAGTACTGTTGAAGACACAAAGCACTGCCGGAGCTATAACAGTGGAATGAAGAAGCAGTAGTTTTAGTTTATTCTTTATAATGTATTTGTAATCAGTTGTTTAGATATCAGTGGTTGTAATAGTCAGTGGTTAGAGGTTGTTAGGAGGTTAGATGTCACTTTCATGGTGACGTCAGCCAAAAGATGCTCAGTGGTTGTACTATACTATAAATAGAACAGTACCCTGTACTGTTCGATTAGCTCTCATCACCAAGTCATTATGTACGAACAATCACTGTGAGCTCAGGCTGAGGGGGAGATTAGTGCATTCATGCATAGTAATTTATTGTAATAAATACAATCATTCGATTATGAGATAAACTTGTTTGCTGAAAACTATTTCTTCCATTGATTGTGTGTTGAAAGTTTGTTTCATTTAATTCTACTGCATCTAACTCTGTTCCATCTTCATTTTAATCAAACAAGCACAATCATAAGAAACTCAGATCCTAACAATTGGTATTAGAGCTAAGACAGTCAAACTTGATCTAACAATCATTTTGACGTAAAAGTTCAGCTCAATTTCATTGATACTCTCGATTGTTCGGTTTTAGTTGTAAAACAGAGTAAGGTATAATCACGTACAAAGTTGATTATTCAGTGCCTAAAAAACAACCAGAATGACGTCACAATCACAGGATAACAATAATAATAACATTGGTTCACTCTTCAAACCACCTATGTTGGTCAGAACTGAATACAACATCTGGGAGCGAAGGATGGGTCACATCCTAGCTCAACAGAATACGAATGTTGGAAGTCGATTATCTTTGGACCACATGTTCCAATGGTGCCGAGTGTTGAGGATCTAAAGGTCATGGTTCCTAAGAAAATTGAGAACTATACTGACCAGGATTTTCAGAAAATTGAACTGGATGCCAAGGCATTCAGCATCGTTGCATCCGCACTACCAAATGAGATCTATGCTGGACTGTTACACTGTAATAGTGCCAAGGAATTGTGGGATGCACTTAAGGAACATTTTGGGGGGACTGAAGAAGTAATTGAAAATAACAGGGAAATTTTAAACCAACAGTATGAAACCTTTTGTCACATTAAGGGTGAATCATTAACACAACAGTTTTAGCGATTTAGCTGTCTCATAAGTGAACTGAAACTTGTTAAGGTTGAATTTGCTAATGCAACACAAAATAGTAGGTTTCTCAGGTCACTTCCTGATAAATGGGACGCAATTGCTTTTGTAACCAGGAATTCAGTTGGGTTCAAAGATCTGACCCTAACCCAGCTTCATGGTAGACTCTTGACCTATGAAAAGGAGTTGAACAAGAAAAAGAAGTTACATGAGTCTGGGAAAGTTACAGATGACTACTCATTTGGCAACACAGCTCTTTTGGGTCAGGAAGAATCTGGTAGTAGTAAGGATCAGAGTTATGATCATTACATTAACATAATAGCTGGTGGAGCTTTTAACTCTGATTCTCACTCATCCAGTTATGCATTTACACCAAATGGAGAAAACCAGAATTCTGATAATCTGTGCTTTGAACTCAATGATCTCCAGCATTTTGATCCCACTGATCTGGAAGAGATGGATATTTTGCAGCAACTTGCACTACTTAATGTTAGAACCAGCAAGTTTTACAAAAGAACAGGGAGAAAATTTCCAGGGTTACATGGGAATCTAAAAGTAGGGTTGGATAATTCAAAGATCAAATGCTACAAATGCAATAGGTTAGGTCATTTTGCTAGAGAGTGTAGGAGTCAAAACAATGGGCCAATTATCAAACACCCTAGCTCTAGACCACAAAATAACCAAACCACTGTGCAGTATTCCCAATATACCCCTGGTGCCCATGTAAACACTGCTCACTATGCACACCCTGCAACCCCTGTTCCTATGCACTATGTCCAAGCCCCAGTCCCTCAGGTTCTGGTGCAATAAACTGCCCCTCAACAAGCTGTACAAACAGCTGTTCAAGCAGATCAGCAAAGCTTTTTCACACAAGGCTTTGTTGATTGGAGTAGCTTGCCTGAGGAACTAGGAGATGAAAATTTTGCTCTATATGTTGATGATGCTATTTCTAGTGATGAATTTTGTTTTGTAGCATTAGAGTCAATTCCTGAAGGGTTGGAAACTGAAAAAGGAACATCCAGTGCTGAAACAGTGGATAAAATTGTTGAAGCAGTGGTTACTGATATTGTTGGTGAACAACTGTTGGAAGAGAAATCAGAACCCCTGTTGGAACCACTGTCTGACCCCTGGTCTGAAGAAGAGGAGAAGAAACAAGGTGAAAAAGAAGAGAAAGTGTCAGAAGAAAATGAACATGTCTGTGATTGTGCCATGATGGATGCATCTAAGGTATCACCTCAGGTTCTTAAAAACCTTTGTTCAGAAAAATGCATCATAGCATTTGCAAACATCAATGAGGTGAATGAAAACCTTAGAGATAGATTGTTAAATGATGAAGTACAAATTTGAAAAATCTTTAAAAGAATTGAAAAACAAATTGTCAGAAAAGGAAAATGAGATTTGCAGCCTCAAACAAGAGCATAGCATAACAAGGATCAACTCCACACCATGATAGAAAAATATCAAGTCTGTAAAAAGGAGTTGGAATCCACCCAAATCACTTGTGAAAAATGGGTGGAATCCTGCAAAGGTTATGAGATTATGCTTGAAAAACAGATTGAAAGCAATGTAAAATTTGGCATAGGGTTTAGAAAAAATGATCAAGTTCAAAACACTGCTGCAAATCAATCTGGTTCTGTTGAAATCATACCCACCAACAAGGATGGCCAAGAAGTTAAAATAACTGATAAACTTGGCAATAAAATCACTTTGGAAAGATCTATGGGGTCCTCAACTTTTGAAGAGATTGAGAAATACCAATTCAAACCCACATGGCCTGATGAGTGTGACATCCTTGAAAATTTCAAACCTATGGAGTTCACCACTGTGGATGGTGTCAAAGTTCCAAAGGCTAAGGTCATTCCTCTTAAGGACATCCCAACAATAGTTCAAAACTCTGTTGCAAAGGAGTCTAAAAAGAAGAAAAGAAGAGAAAAGAATAAAAACTTGTTCTGTGACTTTTGTGAAAAGAAAAATCATTTGACCAAAGATTGTTTTAATTTAAAAGCTTATGATCTTAATAAACAAGTACCATTGTGCCTTCAAAGAGCTGCACCATCTGTAGAAAATCAAACCATTCCACTCAGGAGTGTGAGTATTTAAAATCCTTTGAGGTCAAAAAGGAAGAGTACACATCAAAAACATTCATGAGTTCATCAAAACCACAAGTCAAGAAACAACCACTGTTTGTGCTAGTCCAAACAGCTGTCACAAAACAGCTGAACGAAACCTCTGTCAAAAGAGAGGTTCAGGTGACTGATGCACCCCCTGCTAACCAATACCAAAGAGGTAAAGGTCAACCACCGTACCCAAGGGTCCCACATGTTTATGAGGTTTACATAAAGCCTTCTAAACCAAGAGTGAATAGGCATCCCCTTGGGTATCAACAGCTGATGAGACAGGAGCCCAACAGTGGTTAGAGAAAAATAGTTCCAAAGTTGTCCAAACACTTGAGCTAACCACTGCCCATCCACCTGAACTTAACACAGACACTGTTGAGACCCCATCCAAAGCCTTATTGGCTTTGGAGACCCCCCTGAACTAATTATTTACTTGATGTGCAGGGAGCTTCTGCATGCTTAGATAGTCTTTGGTATGTAGATAGTGGAGGCTCCAGGCACATGACTGGATGTAGAGCCCTACTCAAAGAATTCAAAACTCATGGAGGGGTTGATATATATTTTGGGAATAATAGTAAAAGGAAGATGATGGGTTCTGGTACAGTACAGTCTGGAAATGTTAGGTTTGAAAATGTCAATCTGATTGACAATCTAAAATTCAACCTCCTTAGTGTCTCACAAATGAGTGATAAACTTTACTAAGGATTGTTGTAGGATTGTTGGGACAAAAATGGTACAAAAGATTGATGAAATAATAAAAAATGGAAAAACTCAACTTGTTGCTCAAAGGAATGGCAATGTTTATGTAGTTGATTTGTCAAAAGAGAGCCCCAGGACTAATGCCTGTCTATTCTCAGCTGCCTCTAACAAAGTGACAGAAGTTTGGCACCGGAGATTGGGGCACACAAATCTCAAGACAATCACTGCTTTGTCAAAACAGGGTCTTCTAAGAGGTCTTCCTCAAAAAGTGTTCACCTGTCCTGAGCATTGTGTTTCTTGCTTAAAAGGAAAACAACATAAAAGCTCATTTAAGTCCATTGAAGAGTCCAAAACAACCAAGTGCTTGTGCAAATGCTGCACATGGATCTGTTTGGCCCATTAAAAGTCATGAGTCTTAAAAAGAAAAGATATTGTTTGGTAATTGTAGATGACTTTTCTAGGTTTACATGGACTTATTTCTTATATTCTAAAGATGAGATTGCAGGCATTCTGCAAGACTTTGCCAAACAGGTTGAAAAGCAGTTTGACTTGCCAGTAAAAGTCTTTAGAAATGACAATGGCACAGAATTCAAAAATAGGGAGTTGGATGAGTTTTGTGTGTCAAAAGGAACTGTAAGGCAGTATAGCATTCCAAGAACACCAGAGCAAAATGGGGTTGTTGAGAGAAAGAACAGGACATTGATTGAGGCTGACAGAACCATGCTTGCTGATTCAGGTTTGTCGTTAACTTTCTGGGCATAGGCTATAAACACTGCCTGCTATGTCCAGAACAGAGTTTTGATCAACCCCAGACATCAAAAGACTGCCTATGAAATTTTGTATAAAATCAAACCACTGATCTCATATTTCAAAGTATTTGGCTGCCTATGTTTCATTTTAAACCTAAAAGATTCAATTTCAAAATTTGCAGCCAAAGTAGATAGTGGATATCATTTGGGATACTCAACCACTGCTAAGGCCTACAAAGTGTTTAACACTAAGACTAAGACAGTGGAAGAGACTTTGAATGTAAATTTCAATGAACTTTCTTCAATGAAAATCCCTGCAAACCCTGCTGAGTTATTTGATCTTGATAAATTCACCTTTGAAAATTGTAGGATCGTTTTCGGACCCAAACGAGTCGATCGGAAGAGTTAATCCTTGAAACGAAAGGCGAAAACAGACGAAACAAGGTCAATTCAGCTATATACACTAATAAACTGCCTTTCTGATTGATATAATGACATATTACAACGAGTCGGCACTTCGGCAGCACTTCGTTACACAGACCGGAAAAGACTATATAATTTCGCATGAACTAACCTATATATAGAGGTGTGATTCCATGTGAAAGAGTTCCAAACGGAATTAGTTTCCATGCGGAACATAATTCCTTGCGGAATTACATCAACCATCTTTCATGCGGAATTAGCCTACTCATGCGAAATTACATATAACCTCGAAATATGTGCCCTGATCTATCTATCTACATATAAGACTCGATACAAGACGAAGTCGACAAACACCTGCAAAGTGTATGCAACTTTAAACGTTTCGTCATCCAATTAGATTTTGATAGCAGAAATTCTTTATTGTAAACTCTTTTACCCCGTTTTTTCAGTTTAACTCGGAATGCTGGACTCAGACTTTGACTCCAACATTGACTCCGACTTTGACTCCTCTGTTTCATCGTTATCTAACACATGATCCACCACTTTCTTCATTAATTGAGATTGTTGATCAGTGTCAGACGATGTAAACGTGACATCAATGTTTTCTGGCAAATTGACTGATGACTCCGACTCCCACTGTAAGTTTGTTGCCTTTTGGACTCTTTCAGAATTTGGATTTCTGGGCAAATATCCATTTTCCAGCGGGGGTGGACACTTGTTATAACTGACACCTTGTTTCTTACCAGAATTCTTTTTGTTAGTCTTTTTCTTTGTGTCATTCTTTTCTTCAGAAACTTTTTGTTCTTCAGTTCCTTCGTCATCCTCAAATGCCTTCATGCCTTAAACAGTTGGATAAATCCTGTTAATGACATAAGAAGTACATGAGTAACTTTTCAACAAACGATTAACTCTTTCAGTTTCAATTCTTTGTAATTCCAGTTTCTGTTCAAGAACAACACACTTCTCAATGTAATTGTTCACAACTTTTTGCTTTATCATGAACGCTCCTTGAAGTGTCTTCATTGCTGTTGCCTATTCTTCACTTGTATCATTGTACATATTCATTTCCTTATTCAATACATCATAAGATTCCTTCAACCTGTTCATGTTGTTGATCAACTCACTGTTTTTCTTCTTCATGATCTCACAGGTTTCACAATTCACAGGAATCTCTCTGGCATTAACATCTTCACTAATTTTGAACTTTGGAACTTCTTTAACTTTTCTTTTGATCACTGGAACCTCCTCATCATCACTGCTCACTGGTGTTTTGACCTTTTTCTATTTCTTTTTAGAGTTATCATCTTCACTGTCACTTTCTGCCATCATTTTCAAATGATCTCTCATCCTTTTTGCATAATATTCAGTGTCATCATCACTATCTTCGTCAATTCGAGCAACAAAAGCTGTGTGAGCAGGAGTTTTGTTAGGATCATAATCATCCCAACTGAAATTTTCCTAGTTAAACCCTTCAGGTAACTTTTCATCATCTTGGTCTATCACACATGCTTTACCATCAGCTGATATATATTTGTTCCAGTTAAACCCTGTTGATGACTTCTTCTCATCTTGATTCACCATACAAGCTCTCTTTGAAGATTCTTCAATCACATTCCTTCCATGTGCCATTTGTGGCTGTTGTTGATTTGGTTGTTGAGCAACTTGATGGTAGATGGCCTTCGGGTAGTTATCATTGTTGTTGAATGGATTTTGAGCCCCACTTGCTTCACGATTAGTGCACTCCCTCTTGAAGTGTCCTTTTTCCCTGCAACGAAAACAAATGACTTTAGATTTATCAAAACCTAAAGTAGAAACATTAGCCTCACGGAGATCATCTCTCCCTGTGATCTGCTTGAATTTCTCAGCTCTTCTTAACACACTAGCCAAACACCATTTTATATCCATTATCTCCATCTCTTCAGCATCGATCTGATCGTAATCCTCCTTAGTCAGCATTGGATTCCCGATCCAACCTGCAACAAAACTTCCATACGATTCTAAAACAGTTCCCAACAAAGACATGTGGCTTTTTGCAACTTCTTCTATATAATCTTGATCATCCACAAGATTCAAAACAATGTTGCACTGTAACTTCCTGCCATTCTTTGTTGTTGCCAAATTCAGATCAAATGATGGAAATGAAGAAAAGCTAGTTTTGTTGTTTGATCCTTTTGATGAACCACCGGATGAACTCTTCGTGTTGAATGAAGTTTCAACCTTCGGTGACATGTTGATCTTGTCATTGATACCTGCTTTGTAATAAAGACTGATGTCTTGTTCTCCATCAAATACTTTCATTCTACAGATCTTAATTTGTTCCATTTCCTGTGCTTCAATCTTCTCAATAAACTTGCTCAGTGTAAGATTGTTGAACCCTTTCTTGTTTCTCAGCATCATCAAGTATGTGCCCCAAGTCTCATGTGGCAATGCATGAGCCAGTTTTTCAATCAACTCTTCATTATCTTTGTTGATGCTAACCCTTTTCATGTTTACCAACAGATTGCAGTATCTTTCAATTATCTGCTTTGTGCTCTCATTTTTCAAACCACGAAATAAATCAAACTCTTTTTTCAGAAGTGATTTCTTGTTTTTGATCGTCTCTTGGCTTCCAACAAACTTAGATCATAATGCTTTCCAAATCGAATATACACTCCTAGTGTGTTGCAGTAAGACCAAGATATCCTCTTTGACTGCCTGTTGCAGTAAACTAATCATCATCTTTTCATTTTTGTATTTCTTTTTCTCCTCGGCACTAAGATCTTTGATAGCAATTACCTCTTCGTCATCATTTGTTGGTCTAACGTATTTCGTTTCAATGCATTCCCAAGCATCCAAGTAATTAGCTTGTACCCAGTTCTCAAACCGTTCCTCCCAACCCTTATACTCCTCGATGTTCATGAGTTTGGGTGGTTTTTGCATGGTTCAAGTACTGTTGAAGACACAAAGCACTGCTGGAGCTATAACAGTGGAATGAAGAAGCAGTAGTTTTAGTTTATTCTTTATAATGTATTTGTAATCAGTTGTTTAGATATCAGTGGTTGTAATAGTCAGTGGTTAGAGGTTGTTAGGAGGTTAGATGTCACTTTCATGGTGACGTCAACCAAAAGATGCTTAGTGGTTGTACTGTACTATAAGTAGAACAGTACCTTGTACTGTTCTATTAGCTCTCTTCATCACCAAGTCATTCTATACGAACAATCACTGTGAGCTCAGCCTGAGGGGGATATTAGTGCATGCATGCATAGTTGTTTATTGTAATAAATACAATCATTTGATTATGAGATAAACATGTTTGCTGAAAACTATTTCTTCCATTGATTGTGTATTGAAAGTTTGTTTCATTTAATTCCACTGCATTTAACTCTGTTCCATCTTCATTTTAATCAAACGAGGATAACCATAAGAAACTCAGATCCTAACATTTATCATATCTCATGAGCATAAATTAATCACTAAAAGTCATTCATTCCAACCTTTTTCACATAACCCATTTATCATAACATGACTTCTCATTCAAACATTCAAATCTTATTAATTGATCGGAAATTTTCATCAAGGTGTTGTTCCTAATCATACATCTATCACAAATTCAGCTATGCCACTCATAGTTCATACTTGAATCATAATTTGAGATGTTCATCAAGTTTCATAACATCATCAAACATCAAAGTTTAACATACCTTATGATATATCTTGGGTGATCACAAAATTCAGTTTATGCGCAAGATTTACACACTTTGAGACCTCCAATTTGACGGATAATCGATTTTTAGGGTTAGGGAACTTTTCCACCTTTCTTTCCATGTTTTGATCGACCAGACACACCTATGTGTGTGTGTTTGGTGTTTATTTTTATTTTAAGTAAAATTAGTTGAAATGTTGACAAGTTTGGTTCCCCAAGTTTATCCCTTGCTCTTATACATATAACTTGACGTTTTTAGTTAACTTAATTCTTTTCACTAACTAGGTTATTTTCTTTAGCAAGTATGTAATAATATATGCACATGTATACGTATATAAGTATATATATACATACATGTATATACATACATCATGTCTATATAATTGATATATTTTCGGGATGTTACAAGTCCACCCCCTTAAAAGGGTTTCATCCCCAAAACTCGAATACGTACCGAATAAGGAAGGTAGAGTCGTCTCATTTCTTCTTCGGACTCCCAAGCGGTGTCCGATCCCTTCCGATGCTCACATTTGACCTTCACTTGGTCAATTTCCTTATTTCTTAAGCCTTTGACCTTTCGGTCAAGAATTGAAATAGGCTTTACCACGTAATTTAGTTTATCGTGAACTTCAATGTCTTCGTAACGAACGTAGGCCATTTCATTGGCAAAACACTTTCGTAGATGTGAAACATGGAACGTGTTATGTATACCGCTTAATTCTTCGGGTAATTCCAAACGGTATGCAACTTTGCCAACTTTTTCAATTACTTTGAAGGGTCCAATAAAACTCGAGCTCAACTTTCCTCTCTTTCTAAATCGGATGATCCACATCAGACTTTTGTCGATCTTGGGCCGCTTTTAAATGAGCCCGGACCACATCGATTTTCTCGTTAGTAACTCTAAGTACATCCTTGTGAGCGAGTTCGTGAGGACCCACTTCACCCCAACACGTAGGAGTTCGGCATTTTCTAATGTAAAGCATTTTGTACAGGGCCATTCCAATGCTCGAATGGTAACTGTTGGTGTACGAAAATTCAACTAACGGTAGATAAGCATCCCAACTACCGCGAAAATCAATGATGACTGTCCGAAGCATATCTTCTAAAGTTTGGATTGTTCGTTCGCTTTGCCCGTCAGTTTGAGGGTGATATGTCGTACTAATAAACAACTTAGTACCCATTTGTTCTTGGAAGTCACGCCAAAAATTTGAAGTGAACCAGGTATCTCTATCGGACATGATGGATACCGGCACTCTGTAGCGCGCTACGATTTCATTCGTATACACCTCTAACATCTTTTTAGAAGTATAAGTCTCACGAATAGGAATAAAATGAGCCCTCTTTGTCTGTCTATCCACGACTACCCAAATGGCGTCGAATCCACGAGCCGTCTTTGGTAGTTTGGTTAATAGGTCCATAGTAACATTTTCCTATTTCCAAACCGGTATATCTAGCGGTTGTAGCTTGCCATAAGGCTTTTGATGCTCCGCTTTTACTAGTAGAAAAGTTCGGAATTTTTCGACATACTTTGTTACATCTCTTTTCATCCCGGGCCACCAATAATTTTTTTCAAGTCTCCATACATCTTGGTTGCCCTCGGGTGAATCGAATATCGTGATTTGTGTGCTTCATCAAGTAGGAGGTGCTTAACACCACACGTGTTTGGAACCCATATTCTACCGAATCAGGTCTTCAACCCGTTATCACCATTGATTAGATCTTTTAATTGGCCTATTATTCATTCCTTTTTCCAGTTCTCTTCTTTTACCGCTTCAATTTGCACCTCTGGATTCTTTCCAGAAAACCCGAGGTTACTACGAGTTGCATCGATTGCACTCGAATGGGATTATATCCTACTTTTCGGCTTAGTGCATCTACTACTACGTTGGCTTTTCCCGGATGATAATGTATTTCACAATCATAATCCTTTACTGTTTCTAGCCAGCGCCTTTGCCTCATATTTAACACTTTTTGGTCAAAGAAGTTTTTAAGGATTTTATGGTTGGTGAAAATAGTACATGTCACTCCATACAAGTAACGCCTCCAGATCTTTAAGGCGAAAACTACTGCCACCAACTCAAGATCGTGAGTCGGGTATTTCTTTTCGTGAACTTTTAATTGCCTTGAGGCATATGCAAGCACCTTTCCCTTTTGCATGAGTATGCATCCGAGACCAAGCTGGGATGCGTCAGAGTATACGACCATGCCGTCAGTTCCATCTGGTAATGTTAATACCGGTGCACTGATTAACTTTTCCTTGAGTACTTGAAAGGCATTCTCTTAATCACCTCCCCAAATAAATTTCTCATCCTTGTGGGTCAACTTAGTCAAAGGTGACACTATTTTGGAAAAATCTTAGATAAATCTCCTATAGTAACCCGCAAGTCCCAAGAAATTTCTAATCACCGATGGATTATTCGGAGGTTTCCATTTCGATGTCGCTTCTATTTTGGATGGGTCTACTAACACCCCTTTGACACTTATGACATGCCCAAGAGATTGTACATTGCGTAGCCAAAAGGCACATTTCGAGAACTTTGCGTAAAGTTTTTCTCGCCTAAGCGTTTCCAATACTTCACGCAAATGACGTGCATGATCTGCCTCGCTTTTTGTATACACGAGAATATTGTCGATGAATACTATCACCGACTTATCTAACATTTTTTTGCAAACCCGGTTCATAAGATCCATGAAGGCTGCGGGTGCATTTGTTAGCCCGAAAGACATTACAAGAAATTCGTAATGTCCATAACGCGTACGAACGCTGTTTTTGGTATATCTTCTTCTTTCATCTTCAGTTGGTGATACCCCGACCTTAAGTCGATCTTCGAAAACTAGCTTGCGCCTTGCAACTGATCGAATAAATCATCGATCCTCGGAAGCGGGTATCGATTCTTTACCGTAAGTTTGTTTAGCTCTGGTAATCGATACACATTCGCATGCTTCCGTTTTTCTTCTTTATAAATAATACCCGTGCTCCCCAAGGAGAGACACTAGCTCGGATAAACCCTTTGTCGAGCAAGTCTTGTAGTTGTGATAGTAATTCTTGAAGTTCCGACGGTGCTAACCGGTATGGTGTGTTGGCTACCGGTTTCGCACCCGGAAATAGTTCAATCCCAAATTCCACTTCATGCTCGGGTGGTATCCCCGATAAGTCTTCCGAAAATACATCTTTAAACTCTCGTACAATAGGTACGTCCTCAATCTTTGGCGACTCTTTTTCCGAATCACGTACGTAAGTCAAATACGCCTTACACCCGTGTTGAATGAGTTTACGGGCTTCTATCATTGAGCACACTTTGGGGTTGCAACTCTTCTTCCCATAAATAATAACATGCCTTCCGCTTGGCGATGTTAATTGTATCTCCTTACGGAAGCATATTACTTTAGTGTGGTGTCAAGATAACCAATCCATTCCAATTACCCCTTGGAATTCTCGCATGAACATGGGTATCAAATCAACCAACTATTCTTCATCATCAATACTCAATTTGAAATCCCAGCACATATCACAACCAATAAAATTTTTATTATTACCTATTTCTACTTCTAGAGGCATAGGCAATTTTGTTAATGTGAATGTAGGGTGTTGAATAAATCTATGTGAAACAAATGATCTATTTGCACCCGTATCAAATAAAATACATGCAGGAATTGAATTTACGGTAAATATACCTGAAACCACATCAGGTTCAACCTTGGCCTCAGTTGCGGTTATGTGGAAGGATCTCGCCTTTGATTTCGGGACTTCAATATTTGCGTCAGTCGTTTCCTTTTTTCCAACCAAATCCGGGCACTCAGATTTCTTGTGTCCCGGTTTATAACACTTGTAGCATACTGACACCTTGTCGGGGCAATTTGAAGCCCCGTGTCCCACTTTTCCGCACGTAGCGCGCGGTTTGTTCTTGAAATAACATTCACCCCGATGGGCCTTTCTACATGTTTTGCAACTAGGCAATCCACCTTTTACGCTTCCCTTCTTTGGAAAGTCGTTCCCCTTTTGTTTCTTTGTAGGGCTTAGATTTGCATCCAACGCCCTTCTTCCACCCCTTTTAATCTGTTTCTCGAGTTCGATCTCCCTTTCTCGTGCAGCATTTACAATCTTCGTGAGATGTTCGTATTTTGAGGGAGTCATAAACTCTCGGTATTCCGCACTCAACATGTTAAAATAATAATAAATCTTTTCTTCTTCCGTTTGCACCAACTTGTCACAAAACTTCAGCTTGTCGAGGAACACCCCCGTGATCTTGTCAATCGATTCGCCTTTTTGTCTTAGTTGGAGAAATTCTTCCATGATTTTGTTGATCACGTCTTTTAGGCTATGATGTTTAAGGAATGGTACCTTAAACTCTTCCCATGTCATAGTTCTTGTGGTCTCGATTCCTTGTTCTTTCTTAAGATTGTCCCACCAATCTTTTGCTTGACCCCTCAGTTGACCGGTTCCGTAAGCTACGAAATCGGTTGCATCACAGTGAGTTCTTTCAAAGACTCCTTCTATATCACTTATCCATCGTTGACAAACGATTGGATCCACTTCACCATTGTAAATTAGGGGTTTACATGCCATGAACTTGTTGTAAGGGCATGCCTTCCTTTTAGCCTTGTCTCTATCTTGTACGAGGCTTTCCATTAATTCGTTTATCTTTTCTTCTACCACTAATAGAATTGTGGTTTGTAATTTATCCATAAACTGAGTTAGACTAGCCTCCAAAGCTTTTCTAACTTCCTCGAAAATCTTTTCTTGCATCTCCTCAGTCATGAGGGATACCGTATTATCACTAGTTCCGGTAGACGTCTCTTTTAACTGAAATGTCCAAAACAATTTGGTAAATAACTAATTTGATCATTTCCATATCGTTATATGGAATTTATATTCATCACATTGTATTACATGTGATGTATCATTCTTTTTCGGTTTGATCAAGTATATAACTTACTTCAACCGTTTATACTTAGTGTATTTCCCGGGTTCGAGTGTGTTAATACACTCCTCCCATACACTTTATATCGTTTTTTTCTCTAATGCTTTCAATTGAAACTTATTTATAACTAATTCTTACTGGATGTCTAGATCAAGTCTTGAACCGAACAAATCTTGTCTTTAACCTTAAGCTCTGATTACCACCTTGAACCGAACACATCTCGTCTTTAACCTCAAGCTCTGATTACCAACTTGTAACGCCCATACTTAATCATACATATAATATTTTATAAAGGTTTGCATTTTACATACAAAAATGCCAATTACAAAACGCAAAACATAATTCAAAGTTATTTAAGACTTCAAACGTATTTAAAAGTACGTTTCTAATACTAAACAATGCTTAGGATGAGCCTAAATAACATATAACAACTTAAATGTTAGATACAAAGTGTCTAAAAGGTGTTTGGTAATAAACATAACTCAACAAACAACAAACTACCTATTTTTAAATTCCCGCCATAAGCTACGGTCCAGGAACCGTAGCTTACGACGCTCCTTAAAAATCCAGGACAGAAGGCCTGAACCGTAGCCTACGGCCTCCAGCCTTAGATTACGGTCTGATATGCATAAATTATTTCCTGTTTTGCCCTCGACACAAAGACTACCATACCTTTTAACTCGTTTGTCTGTTTAACCTCTCATTTCTTCCTATATGATCGTAATTTGATCCTTTATCATTTGGACACGAAATCCACCATTCGAATTAACAAAATTCTAACATACAAGCCTTCGGCTTAATATTTATTTACGAATTATTTCACCGGATTAAGTTTTTAACAACAAACTCATTTGATCACATTTAATCCACATGAACATCATAACGATGAATGTTTCCTATTACTCGGGGTACTATCCACGAGATTTATGAATCTGTTATTCGTTTTTGCATTTTTACTATTCGACCCGTTCAACCACAAATAGTTGAACTTTATTAGCATAATTTCCATATGCGAAATTGTTTATCTTTTAGTCAAAACTCGCAATCCGAGTCTTTTGACTTTTAGTCCGAGTTCCCGTTTCTCGGATTAAACATATAATCGAAATCCTACCCATTATCCGGGTATTATACCGAAGTCATATTTATGCAACCGTTTCGGTATGCACTAAGACTTCTTTTTGACCCGTTTGGTTAAGCAAGCGAAATCCATCGCTTTTATATAACCAAACCTTTATCTTTCTATCATCTTAACCCGTTTGAACGTTTTAGTGAAATCCATCACTTTCGAACGTTCAAACATAATACAAATTCCTTATTTTGACCCATTTGAATGTTTTAGTGAAATCCATCACTTTAGAACACTCAAACTTAATACCAATTCCTTATTTTGACCCGTTTGAATGTTTTAGTGAAATCCATCACTTTCGAACATCCAAACTTATCATTAGTTTGTTATTTAAATCTCCAGGTTCGTTCATACGAAATACATCGCATATGTACAAACCAAATTTTACAACTAATTTATAACAATCGATCATATGTTAATACAATTCAAATAAAGAAGTTCTACGAAGCATGAAGCTACGTACCTTAAAGCTTTCCTTTGAGTCGAGTATCACTTCCACATTGATTTCCCAACTTATCCTTCGAGTCGCCTATAGCATACAACCCGATTGTTTATTAAATTGCCATAATAAGGATTATTATAGCCAAATTCATCATGAATCATTTCATTTGACTCTTTTCAAGTTCTATTATGCTACCATAGCAAAAGCACTCTCACTTAGTCAATTAATCGAACACCTTGCAAGCATGGATTTTATGTCATTTCTAACTATCACTAGTAAACATCATTTATCCATATTTTTATTTCATCAAGTCATTATGTACACTTATGACCTAATTAACATCAAAATTTTGGTTTTTCATATCTCATGATCATAAATTAATCACTAAAACTCATGCATTCCAACCTTTTTCACATAACCCATTTAACATAACATAACTTATCAATCAGACATTCAAATCTTAGTAATTGATCAGAAATTTCCATCAAGGTGTTGTTCCTAATCATACATCTATCACAAATTCAGCTATGACACTCATAGTTCATACTTGAATAATAATTTGTGATGTCCATCAAGTTCATAACATCATCAAACATCAAAGTTTAACATACCTTATGATCTCCTTGCTTAGGTAATCACAAAATTTAGTTTATGCACAAGATTTACACACTTTGAGACCTCCAGTTTGGTGGATAATTGATTTTTCAGGCTTGGGGAACTATTCCCCTTTTCTTTCCCTGTTTTGATCGACCATACACACCTATGTGTGTGTGTTTGGTGTTTATATTTATTTTAAGTAAAAATATTTTAAATGTTGACAAGTTTGTTCCCCCACGTTTATCCCTTGCTCTTATACATACAACTTGATGTTTTTAGGTGACTTAATTCTTGTCACTAACTAGGTTATTTTCTTTAGCAAGTATGTAATAATATATGCACATGTATATATATACATGTCTATATAATTGATATATTTTTGGGGTGTTACAAAAACTCAAGATGTGATACCTAGGGGTAACGAGAGTGCAAAAGAGCCTTGAATTTGGAAAATACTAAAACATTGACGATCCTATCTTGATCAACAGTAGGGGAGGGAAGAAAGGTCACAGATTAGTGGAATTAGGGTTGAGAAGTTATAAAAAGAACATGCAGTTCATGTATGTGTTTAGTAGAGATATCATAAGGGGAAGTTGGGATTAAATGTGAGTCGAACACATTTAGAGTGTGGGCTGGTTCTCGGGCTTCAATCACTAAAAGAGTAGGGTAATTGGGTGGCAGTTTCGGATACATGATTTGGGCCAGATTTGGATTAAGCTACACATTTGGGCCAAAAATGAGGAAAATTCTAGGTCGTGACACCTTTTGGCCGGAAGTGGGGTTTCGGATTGGATTACGTTCAAGTTTAGAATTATACATTATAATATACATACGACTCGTGTGATATAATTATTATATAACGAATTATTATGACCAGTGTGGTAAAATTTACACAAGTAAAACGAGCAAGCAAAGTTAGTGATTTAACCTCAGAAAGTGTAGGTTATCACATCATCCCAAAGTTGAAAGAAATTATGTCCTGAAATTTAGCAAGCAATCGCTGAAGAAGCTAGTGCGTTTAAGAGTTCCCGTTGGACGTTACATCATCCCCAAGTTGATTTAGAATTTCGTCTCGAAATTTAGTAGTAGCTTCAATATTTGATGCCACCGGCTTCAACAACTAAGGATACTTGCGCATCATCTGATCTTCCCCTTCCCAGGTAAACTCTGGTCAACGTTTTGAATCCCAACGAACCCGAACGATAGGAAGTTTATTGCGTTTAAGCGTTTTGACCTCCCGATCCATGATTTCAACTGGTTCTTCAATGAAACGGAGTTGGTTATCAATCTTGAGCTCTTTTGAATAGGACCACGAGTGTCTCATAAAATAGAGACTTCTTCAGATTCGATACGTGAAAGACATTGTGCACACCACTGGGTTCTTCAGGTAAGTTTACTTTATAAGCCACTATGCCAATTCTTTCTGTGATCTCGAATGGTCTAACATAACGCAAATTTAGCTTGCCTCGCTTCCCGAAACAAATTACACCCTTCTAAGGTGAGACTTTTAGCAAAACCATGTCACCAGCTTGGAATTCCAACAGTTCCTACGCTTATCGGCGTAGCTTTTTTGACGGTCATGAGCTGCCGCCATTTAGTTTTTGATCTGAATGATCTTCTCCAATGTTTCAAGCACAAGTTCACGGCAAGTGATTGTCTGTCTCCGACTTCAGCCCAACTTAGAGGTGGCCGGCATTTCGTCCGACATTGCTTCCAACAGTGTCGACTGTATACTTGAATGGTAACTATTGTTATAAGAGTATTCCACCAGAGGTCGGTGTCTTTCCCAACCGTTACCGAAATCAATAACACATGCTCGCAGCATGTCTTTGAGAGTTCGGATGGTGCGTTCGGTTTGACCATCGGTTTGAGGGTGATAGGTCGTGTTTATACCTAAGCGCGAGCCGAATGATTTATGCATGGACTGCCACAGATAAGACGTGAAACGAGGGTCATGATCAGAGACGATAGAGGTGGGCACTCTGTGTCCCGAGACTACTTCCTTCAAGTATAAACTGGAAAGCTTGTCATATTTGTCAATTTCTTTGATCATGAGGAAATTGGCAGATTTAGTTAGGCGGTCCGCGAACACTCAGATGGTGTTGTTCCCGCTTGGAGTTCTGGATAGTCTGATAACGAAATCCATGGAAATTTTCTCCCATTTCCATGTAGGTAGTTCTGGCTGCTGAAGCAACCCAGATGGTTTTTGGCACTCGATCTTGACCCTTGCACTGGACAAACAATTGCTTACGTACTTTGCTATAATTGCTTTCATGTTAGGCCACCAACATAATGCCTTCAGATCTTGGTACGTAACTGAGGCCATGAATGGATGCGTCGCAGTAGACAACGAAATCGTCGGTGTCTTCTTGTAAAGATAGAATAGGCGCACCACAGAGCTTTTCCTTCATATATTGAAACACGGATTCCTGGGCATCACCCCACTTGTAAGTCGTACCTTTTTTAATTTAAGAAGTGGGGGATTAAGCAATCTTTGAAAATCTCTCAGTGAATCTACGACAGTAACCTGCAAGACCAAGGAATTCGCGGATTTCGGTACGAGTTTTCAGTGTAGGCCAACTCTTAATTTAGTGAATCTTGGCTGGGTCGACATGTATACTGGTCTCATTGACTACATGTCCAAGGAAATGGACTTCACGAATCCAAAAGGCACAATTCGAGAATTTAGCATAGAGCTGGTTGTTCTTTAGGAGCTCCAAAATAAGACATAAATGTTGTTCGTGTTCCTCATCGAGTATATCAGAATGTCATCGATTAAAAAAAGACGAATTTGTGGAGGTATGGTTTGCACACTCGGTTCATGAGATCCATGAAAATCGCGGGTGCCTTGGATAACCCAAATGGCATAACTAGGAACTCGTAATGGCTGTATCGAGTTCGAAATGCATTCTTAGAAATGTCATCTCGGACTCTCAACTGATGTTAGCCCGATCTCAGATAGGTTTTAGAATAAAACCAAATCCTTGCAGTTGATATTGATCATAATATCTTGGTAGATATCGATCATGCTATTTCGGTTGTAGTTGGTTGTAGCAGATGACTAGCTCCCGGTCAAAGAGAAAAAAATACGGGAACAAAGAGGTCGGTGAAGTTATAGATAAGGGTGTTGACCTCAGGATACCTCAATGGAAGTAGAAATTTCATTTTATGCTCCTGCACTTGATGAACTTAAGCATGGCTCGTTGCTCCTCAAGTAACGTTCGCAGAGAGTGATTTAACCAAGCGAGGATTTGCGTACTGCACGCTTAGATAAGAACCATGGTTATCATTTAAGCACAACACGATAAGACCCGAAGAACATACCAAAGTGTGGCCGACATCAATGTGTTCCACTTAATGTAATACATAACTTTTTTATAAATCATCAGCAAAGATTTATCTGAGGACCAGTATGTAGTTGGTCGTATGCAAGTGGTATAAATAGGCATAAAGAATGTTATCCGTCGATGGAAGTGTTACGTTGAAGGTGTGGGCACAACAAGAATTATCCAGAGGAAAATGGTTGTTCTCCGAGTTTGTAGTGTCTAGGTTCAACTGAAGTGTCCATCAAAGTTGTCGAGTTTGCCCGTGTGCGGATAAGGATAAATTCACTATGATTCATGAACTTAAATGAGTTTGTAATTTGTAAAGTTTGTAATAAAACAAATTTGAAAGTGTTGAACTATGTCGTGTGCATGAATAAGAGATAACCCATACATTGTAACACTCGTAAAAAAATTTTCCAACAATGAGACAACATGTGTCCCGAATCTCCAACTAAGGAGAGGGAATTTTTCGTTCAACTATGTAACGATACATGTCCAATCCTCCAACTAATCCTGACTATGTGGAGGGAGGAACCTCCAATTAATCCCGGCTATGTGGAAGGAGGAAGGACCTACTGATGTAGTGCGTGGTACGATAATGAAGATCAAACACGTTGATTCTGCGAATACCCGTGTAGTTCTTCCCCAACCCCAAAATTCAACCCAAAGGGCACATAATTTGAAGTGAAAATCAGTTTTCTCAAAATTCAAGTCTGATCTTTCATTTAACTAGGGCAACATATAAATAGGAACATAAATTCGAAATGGGCTTAAAAAAGACAACGGGCCAAACACAATCCCAAAAACAAAATGCCCAAAATACTTGAAAAAACATAAAAATGGAAAAAGCTAATAGAAAAATTTGTTTTTTTGGCCTGGACAATGACCCAAACCGCCGTAGGCGTTTGCAGCAAGATAGAGCTCATTCTCCCGTTCGTTTCGCCTGGTCACACGCCCAAAACGGACCCCCATAGCCCAAGTTAGAGCCATTTTAGTGAAGCCCCTTTTGTTACGCGATCTTGGGCCTCCAAATACAAGATGGCCCGCTCTTCCACACTTGGGCCCGCATCACCTACATTACACGTTCATTGAAACATGTTTCTTATCTCCGACTAATCCCGGTTCTGGGAAGGAGAGAAACTATTACTATGCGTTAACTAAAACGTGTCCCGAATCTCCAACTAATCCTAACTATGAGGAAGGAGAGGAAGTCCCACCGCTCCTTCGGTTCCATTGAATGTTTGCGGCTTGCAATCCATGAACGCCTTGAAAGTGCAAACAGGCGGATTGTTCTGATTTTGGTTCACGTGTTGACCTGGAGGTGAAAGGATGTACAACGTACGAATGATTGGGTCGGATTCTTCTCACACTTGCTAAGTCCCACTGGGACTCACATGCACCCCAAATTAATATTACGTGTGCACCCGTAATGATAATGTGATTTGCATGTTCCTCACAGCTCCTCTTAACTTGCGCCAAAAGATCCTCAGATTCAAGTGTTAAAAGATAAGGTGTTGTCAAAACGATAAGGATCACGAACTTCTAGATATGCTACAATACTGTATATCCAACTACACGCAATGCGTACGTGTATGCTAGATATATAATGTATTCAGTAAGTAAAGACGAACCTTGCAATCTAGAGCGGAGTGTCATGGTCGCTTTCGAAACTGATTCGGTTATAGTCCGGTTTTATAAAAATGTTTTAAAACCTAGTTCACTATAACCAGTGGCTCTGATACCAAACTGTCACACCCCCCAAAATACGACATGCGAAAACCACCGCGAGACGTGTGACGTACCAGGATCTAGCCACTAATCACATTGAACTAACAGTGATAAAATAAATTTGAAATCCCATTCAACGTGAAAAGTGTAATTCAAAACATCTAGTTAAACCAATATACGTTCAACGGAAGCATAATTATCGTTCAATTAATTCAACATCATTTTGTTTGATAAACATAAGTAAACGTTAAATGTCTACGCAAGTGCCACGACACATGACCACACCGGCTCCCCAGGCTGCAAGTTTCATTCCGTGATATGTCTAATGACTTGCGAGCATGCAGAAAAAGTGTATCAGTATAAAGCATAAAGCTGGCGACTTCACAGTTTTGTTTAACGCAAAGTTGGTAAATGTTTAATTTAAAGACATGCCAATAATAAACTCGATACCAAAGTAACGTTATGTTTGTTTGCCCTCATCAATGCCTATCAACATTGGCCATTTGTTTAAGGTCATTAGTTCACGCCCGTCCTCCCTGGTACAGTGTGAGGTTGTCAAGCCTAATAGCAGTATCAACTAATACCCTGTTGCCTCCCCGGAAACTAGTTCGGTAGTAAGTAGGGACTTTCGTAATAGAGTTGAGTTTATTAACTAACATCAAAATTAACCAAAGTAATAAAAGTATTCCTCCGTGGAATATTAGTTTGTTTGTTTGCCCCCCCCCCCCCCGGGACGCATGCTTGTGAAAGAGTAGTTAGCTGACCTTAGTTTGCTCAGTATATGATGACGTACTTCTATGCGTTAAATGTTAGGTCTGTTACACGCGACCTAATGTATGATAAATTTAAGTATACGTACGCATGGTCATGCAATACCCTAATGTCCAAACAACTGTGTGTTTACAGTCTTACATGTTAACGTACAATGCACACAGAAATGAGAACCCAATATTTTGTTCGACATCCATCTCATATGAATTAATAACTAGTCAATTATAATGATCCACTAATAAGTTCGGATGGATCAACCATAAATAAGTTCAATCATTTCAAAGGTCAACTACTTATAACTTCAATATACATTCTCACACACACACATATATATGTATGTATATATATAATTTGATTAAATTTGAAACTTGTAGACTCTCAACACATATGGGCATTAATTACCCCACATATGCGGACGTATATTTATAAAAAAAGAATATTATCCGATCAACCCATTAAATAGCAAAAGCAGCCACATTATCCAATCAACATGTTTGGACACTTCTGATTTGTTAATCATACATTGTATGTTCGGACACCTTTCATTTGTTACTCAACCATTGCATGTTCGGACCCTTTTAAATTCTTAAACATATTCGGACCACCTATAACTTCATCAGTTTGAATATATTTTAAAAGGTAAGTGCGGATCATCAACATATATATATTCAGATCTTTATGATCTTAACTATATTCGGACTCTTTTAAAGATCTATAGATCCGGACCTTATTAACCAATAACTTCTGACCATCATACAACTAATAAAGGCGGACCACACCATATCCTTTTAAGTTCGGACATACCATTTAAACACAAGTGCGGACTACACTTTTCTTACAACTTCGGACACTCTAAACTTGATAAGTTCGGACATGTTGATACAACACAAGTTCGGACTCCCCAATAATGTTAAGTTCGGATTATGTGAACCTTCTTAAGTTCGGACATGTTATTATAAACAAGTGCGGACAACAAGAACTTATATGCGGACATCAGGTAACTCGCATATGCGGACCCTTTTGATTAAATCTAAGTGCGCACATTTGTGAGAGTTTATAAGTACAGACACTTTATAAAACAAGTGCGGACACTCTCAAAAATAACAAGTACGGACAACTTTTGTGATTTAAAAAATACGGACAAAAGGCTTCGTGTTTTCACGAAGTCTGACAATTCTAAAAATTCCCTTTCTTCAAAGTTTTGATGTACAGAAACCCCCAAATGCACAAAAATCAATCATGTCAAGCATCAAGTCAATCAATCAATCTATGTTAACATGCTACAATCATCAAACAATTATTGCACAATCATTTGTCTACAACAATTATCACACGTTCATCAATCATAAAGAAAACACAAATTGTTTGGATGTCTAGGGTTTTGCATTGAAATCAAAAGAACAAGATTAACAACACAAAGCATGAACACTTACCTTAGATTGATGTAAAGATGATTCTAAGAGAATTGGAGAGATCAAGATTGATGATTTATGTGGAACTTGAATGGCTAAAGATTAGAGAAAAGGTGTGGAGAAAAAAACAACTGCCGTAGTGAGTTTTGTGGTGAGATTAGGGTTGAGTTGTTATTATTAAAGTCTCACAAATAACTCTAAACACCCCCTAAAGATATAGCTTTTACACAAAAACCATATAATAACATGTAATTTACAATTAAAGTACACAATTCACGTATTGACAAGTAACGTACAAATTCCACATAAACCGTCCGTTCATAGTTATTCGTGTGTGTGTTCCTGTAATTCCCCAAATTACCAACGTAGACTCATTTAACTATTCTAGTTAAGTGCAGTGCTATGAATGCATGATTAAATTAACTGTGATTAGGTTAAAGTAGTAACCTAAAGTTGCGGGTAATCACAAAATTGAAAATAAAAGAATGTGTCGTACGAGGTGGGTGGAATCATATAGGGTGTTAATATTAACACACGGTAAAATCTTGTTTTAACATGGTGTATTCTGGCGACAACCCACATGGACAATTGTTAGGGTTCAAATAACAATAACTTGTTATATGTATTTTTATGTATCAACCTACAATTTCTTCTGTAGGGTTCACTTATGGTAGTGTTTTTCCTTTTCTAATATCACCATATTCAAGCATTCTGAACCCTAGCTAAGAACAGGCCCGCAAAGCCCATAAACGAATGCGTGTTGTATGCATTGAGACAACAACAAATAATGAACGAATTGTTGGACTTCTTGTTCCTAATGCATTTGTACGATTCGTACTTAAAGGTCTCTCTCTTCCTTACATAGTTGATATGATTAGATCACGGAAGGACTCCATCTGGTACTTAACAGACGAATAACAGTATCATTTTAATGAAATTTAACGTACATACCGCATTCGAAGAACAAGGCCACTGTGTTTACATGAAGTGTACAGTGTTCTAATATCACCATATTCAACCATTCTGAACCCAAGCTACAAACAAACCAACAAACTCCGGATACTGAAAACGTTATCTAAAGAATTACTAAAATTTATTAAACGGTTGTTCGGTATAACACAAAAAATATTAAAATATATACGGCCCGTATACATGTATACAGAACTTAAACCAAAAAACTGATCAAACCTCAAAAAATAAACACATCTGGGCATATAACATTATATTGCTCGTATACACATGTATACGGGTCGTAGGAAGTTGGCTACAAAGTCCATTTTTCCTAAAAAGTGTAAAAAGTCATAAAACACCATATTATCAACTAGGGGTGCAAACGAGCCGAGTCGAGCCCGAGCTCGACCAGGCTCGAGCTCGAGCTCGTTTAACATATGAAAGCTCGAGCTCGAGCTCGGCTCGATTCGATCTTTATTTCTGAAGCTCGAGCTCGGCTCGAATGTAATTATTCAAGCTCGAGCTCCGCTCGGGCTCGACTCGTTTAATATTTATTAATTAATTTATATTAATTATAATTATTATTATACATATAATTTAGTTATTTTTTATATTTATATAAATGGTAATTATTATTATATAAATATATGTTTAATATATTAATAAAAAAAATATATAAGTAGAAAGCTTGATTAGGCTCGCGAGCCGGCTCGAGCTCGATAAGCAAAGCTCGAGCTCGGGCTCGTTTACTAAACGAGCTTGTTTTTTAGGCTCGGGCTCGAGCTCGAGCTCGTTTAAGCTCGGCTCGTTCGAGCTTTTTTTCGAGTCGAGCTCGAGTAGCTCGCGAGTAGCTCGGCTCGTTTGCACCCCTATTATCAACCATAAAACACACTCAAAACCCACAAATAACATAGTGAAGATTACTAAAACACTATATTTGTGGGTTTTGTGTTGTGTTTTAGATGATAAGCCTGTGATTATCGAATGACTAACATTAGCGTGTTTTATGTTGATTATTATGTTATGTTTTATATGCATAGTTGTACGATGGTGTGTTTGAAGTTTTTAAGGACTGTTAGGGTTTGAATATTGTGTTTTAGTGATATTCACTATGTTACTTACGGGGTTTTGAGTGTGTTTTATGGTTAAAATTGTGGTGTTTTATGATTTTGTACATTTTGTAGGAAAAATGGATTTTGTAGCCGAACCCCACCAATGGTTCATATAATGTTATACGGTCCGTATACATGTAAAATAAAAAAAGATTTCACTGCATTTATTTTTGTGCAAAAGCATTTTATACGGGTCGTATAACCTTTTACGGCCCGTATATCTTAGAGGATATGAAATAAGATTATAGAGGTGTGTATTAATTTAATACTCATTCTTTCTTTTATCAATTATCATACAACACCTAACCTTTTTTATTCATCCGTGATTCATGACCAAAACACTTATTAATTTTTATAGCCAGCTGCCTATTCAACAACCACCACATGTCTTTTTCTCTTTCTTAAAAAAATAATATACGAACATATTTCATACCTAAATAAGATTAGTTATATCGTGTTTTGACTTTTGAATAACCAATAGTAATAAATGGCTGATATTTATATGGTTTATAGCCTAGTGACATCTTAGGTGTGCGATAAAATTTTAGGACCAATAGATCTTGAGTTCGATTCCCACAAGAAGGTTTTTATATATTTATTGCATTTCTTCCTAAATTTGTGTATAAGCATTATGCCTAATGGAGATGAATATGATCGGGTGATTCCGCTGATGACACGATAATACTCCAGTAATTCGTAAGTGATTTAAATTTACCGTTCAGAAAACAATAAATGGCCAATATAATCGATTATTCTTTTGAATTAGCGCGTAGCCGTCCAAAACCACTAATTTTAATCTCTCTCTAGCTTGATTACATGTCAGCCATAATATCTATAGGACATATAGTGTATTGTAAGTTTTGTGTTTTATATTCATACTCAATTTACGATTATATATCTTTTGTCTTTAAAATTGATAAGTCCTGTGTTAATGTTTTAAAATATTGCGCGTTATGTTCTTTAGCCTAAACTAGGTTAGATATTTTTTTTTTTTTTGTTAAATTTGGTCATATGACTAGCACATGAGGATATATTTGTCATTTTATCATTACAAAGACTATTATGAAAATATTTAATATCTATGGACTATTGTGTAAGATAATATCTATACTATTATATAATGTGTATCGGAGAAAAAAACTTAAAATTAAAGATTTTACAAGTAACCAAGTTTAATGTACAACTGTTGAATGCACATCCCAAACAAGTGAAAACCCTTGTCATGTTGCATCTCAAAGAAGCAATTTTGCATCCTAGATCAAAAGTGAGTATGCAAATCTCCATCAGCATGTTCTTTTTTGACGGGACAGTGTTTGTGTGAATGAAATATACTTTAAAAAAAAAGGCTTTTTATTTGATTTGATTGCTCTATCTACAAATCAAAAGAACAAATGTCCATCACGTCAAATCATTAGTATATGCGTTTTCCTACTTTTATGTAGTTTTCGATTGGTACTAATCAAGCAATGGATGTTCTGTTTCAACCTATGTAGGAGAAACGAGATGCTGATGTGAATATAATTTATTGTATGTGTCCAAAGGTAACAAATCGATTGGTTAATGTGGATAAATTGTGCAAAAAAGCCTAAGTCCGACGGGTATACCTGAAACCCGAAATATACGGGTCGGGTATAGAGATGGGCATAATCGGGTATTTTTAATACCCGGAATCGGGTACTGATACTTGTGAGCGGAACCGGATACACTGAAGAACCGGGTCCGGGTTGAACCCGGGTAGAAGTCAAAAAAAGTGTAACCGATGTAACCGGTTACGGGTATTGTGAAACCGGGTCCGGGTATTGGTTGGAACCGGGTATGTCGGGTACTGTTTGGAACCGGTTATGTCAGGTATTTCAAATCAAAAAGCTGCAAAAACTCTTTGGAAACGGTTCCAACGGATATAAGACCGTTGGAAACCCATTTAATATTAAAATAATAGGTCTTTTTCCTATAACCCCCCCCCCCCCCCCCCAATTTCTACCATTCACTTCCATTACTACCCAAGTTCTTCATTACCTTCCATTTGCTACTCCAAAAAATCACCAAACGAAGAGACAATGGCATGCAACGACGAGGTTGTGATGGTTTTGGAAACCAAACGAAACCTGAGGAGATTGTGATGGTTTTGGCCGTTTCGTCTCTAACGACATTTAACATGGTTATGACCGGGTCTCCAATTGTTTCATCGTTAGAGGCCGACAACCTAGACGCAAACAAATTGCTATGTTGTTTTCCCCATATTTTTTTAAATAATGATCATAAAGCTTGGACAAATAGTTGTTGAACAATTTTTTTCGTTTTATCTTTCAATGTTGGATCCTCCTCATGCATATCCAACTTGTCATAAATTTCTTCAATTAAAGCTTCAACACCCAGTACGTTTAAAATTGGGTTTAAAGCGGCGGCACATAGAAAAACGGGTGGTAAATCCAAAAAAAAAAATTAATTTTTCAATCATAGGTTTAATCATATTCCTTAACATGTTACTTTTATTTTCAAACTTTTTAAAATTTGTTGTTATCAAATACAATTCGGATAAAACTTTAGAACTTGTGGGATGATAAACACCCGAAATCAAAGTTGTTGAGGTTTTGAAAACTTTTAAAAAATTACTTAGTGTTTGAATAATAGCCCAAGCCGTGTCGGGAAACGGGTCGACTTGGTAGTCATCACTTAAATTTGTATGAAATGATTTTAAAATTCCCATTTGTTTTAAGGCTATTTCAAACATATGACAAGTTGAATTCCACCGAGTTGGAATATCCCAATTAGGTCCAATTATTTTTTTGGTTAACATCTTTGCCACTTTTGAAAACATCTCGAAGCATAGCTCTAAAAGCTATAATAAAATCCGATACAAATTTATCTTTTAAACCGATTTGCACAACTAAGTTAATAATATGTGCAACACACCTTGTGTGGAAAAAAACACCATCAACTTTTGGTTTGTACTTCAACTTTAATTTATCGATTGCATTTGAGTTGTTTGAAGCATTATCAAACGATATTGAAAAAAAGTTATCCTCTAAACAATATTTCATTATTGTGGCATTTATAATTTTATAAATATTTTCTTCCGTATGAGGAGAAGGAAACTCGTCAAATGTAATCGTACGCTTCATCATTTGCCATGTATCGGGATCAACCCAATGAGCGGTGACACAAATGTACGATTCGGGTAAACCGTGTGGAGCCGACCACACATCACTAGTTAAGTTTACACTAGTTTTTAAAGTTTAAAAAAACAATTAAATCTTTTCTTGCATTTTCCCATAAATTTAAACACTGGTGTTTTAAAGTACGATGACTTACATGTTTGTAGCGAGGTTGAAGCATTTCCCTAATAAGCTAAGTAAGATCGGGGTCGTCGAAGTGTCCAAACGGCAACGCTTTTTGAATCACCAACTTCGTCATCCTATCACGAGCTATCTTTTGTTCATAGCGGAATATCGTACCATCTTTTGAGAGTTGAACTTGATCGGGTGTCAAATCTTTCAAAGCTTTACAATACTTTTTAGCATGCTTCGTGAACGTGGAATTAGAGTCCTTACTTAACAAAGCGCCACAATGTTTGCATTGGGCCTTTTGCGAACCGTCACTCATTTCGACCAAGTCCCAATTGCAGCATACTTCCATTTTGCGTCTATGTGATAATATTCCAACAACATATGGAGCGGTTTGAGCTTGAGGAACATTATTGACGGATGGGGAATTTGTAGTTTTAGAGTTCTTTGAAGCCATTGTAGAAATGTATTTCAAGAAGTATAAGAAAATGATTAAGAAGAAAAAGAGGATTGGTGAGTTAAACAAATGAAATTTGAAAACAATTTATAGGAATCGGTTCCAACGGCTAGTAACCGGGTCCAACGGCTAGTAACCGGTTCCAACGTATAGTAACCGGTTCCAACGGTAATATTTGGCATTTAATGCGTTTTGCAACCCCCAAAATCGATCCTAACGGCTAGTAACCGGTTTTAACGGTAACTTATTACCGGGTACAATGGGACCGGGTACTGGAGGAACCGAGTACGGGTATTAACCGAGTACGGGTTGGGAACCGGGTATGACCCGTTTATTATCAGAAAATATGAAACCGAGTAAGAACCTCCGGGTTTTTTGAACGTGGACCTGGTTCTCCTATATATCGGGTTGGACCTGGAACTGGTTCTGGGCCGGTTCTACGGGTTCGGGTTTGGAACCGGGCATTATGCCCATCTCTAGCCAGGTATACCCGAAGCCCAATGGGTATGGGTTGGGTACGGGCTTAAAAAAAGAAAAAAATTGGGTACGGGTACGGGTATGGGATTAAGTGATACCCGCCCGATACCCAACCCATTTACCCGAATAATACCCGAAAGTATCATATTATAGATTTCCATATATATAAACTTAGTACATGTACTTATTACCTTCTCTATAATCATATGTACATATGTATTTGGCAGTTGCTTAGTGAATAAATAACTTATTTTTGAGCATGTATATTGGATATCGAAGCTATCACCCTTTGTTATGTAGATGTTTGTGCAATTAGGTTGTCACAACCCCCGTCCCCTAAAAGTCCCAGGAACGGGCGGCCGCGGCCAGTTTCGGTGGTATCTTATTTATGTCTAAATTGGCAGCGGAAATTTTCATCAGGACCGTAGTTAGGAAATATTTTATGAGAGTAAAATACCACACATTCATAATATTAAATACATGGGATAAAACCTAAGTTTTCAGTACACGCTTTTTTCATAGGAATACATCATATTTTTATTTAATAAAACATCTATTTTATTTTAGGTAACTTTATTGCCACTTTTTCAAGCCTTCAGTGCTGTCCAGCTAGCTTCTAGTTGGCTTTCACATTTTGTTACCTGAAACGTGTTTAAAAAACATTTTGTCAGTGGGAAATACTGGTGAGTGAATCCCAGTTCAATCAAGTTTTAATAAAAACCATTGTACAGTATTGAGGGCGGTCGCGCAATTACATTTGTTTCCAAGTCATATCAATTAAGACCCACGGTACTGTCAACCCGACTTGTGGTCATGTTACCCCTCGCAAGGCATTAACAAATTTTGTATGCAAAACCCCAACATACAGATGATAATTGTATCCTTACAAATACTCAATAACTGCTTAATGTATAATTAATCATGTGAGGTTTTGTGAAAACAATTTGCAAAAAGGAGATTACTCACAAAAAGGTTTACACAAAAAGAGGATTACTCACATTGTTGTCTTAGGTTTTCAGTAAGGATTTCCTGGGAATAATCTATACATTACACAAATGCACACGTGTTAGTATAATAACCCATTTTAACATTAGTAATACCCTCCCCGAGATGGCATTCCAACGACTACGTCGGGCAGAACCACGACAACCTTTACGGAACCCTAGATCAATCGGGCAGAATATCTAATATGTATCCAGGGGTTATGATACAACGGAGCAGAACTTCTTTATTTAGGGGGTATTATACCCGAGTATAATGCCTACTATTAAGAAATTGAGAGGGAGATCGAGTGAATGAACGAATTCGACTGAAGGCCTTACGTTGCAATTTATAGGGCCTGATTTGGCCTTTCTCGCGGCCCGCGTAAAACAAGACTAGGGCCAACGCGGCCCGCGCAGTAGCCCGGGTAGGGTTTAGGTGATCCGGGTCACCAGCTAGCTTCGACGTGTGTTGGGCCACGTGGCGGCCCAGGGTTTCGCCAGCTTTCACCTTGTCGTGGCCCGCGTAAGGGTTGAGGGATGGCTTACGCGGCCCGCCTCAAACCCAAAATTCCATTTTTTAATTAATTTTAATAATAATTAAGGTATTCAGAGCCCGTTTTCACGTATGGGGGTATTTTAGGACATATTGGAATATTTTAAAATATATTAGGGTGTCGGAAAATATTACGAGGGTGTCGGTTGTAAGACCCGTCTCTATTGATCAATATTATAATATTAAACACGCATTTTATATGAAAATGCAAGCTTACAAAAAAACTTTTCCAAGTTAAACTTCTTAGATAATTTAAAAACATTCCAAAATATAATTTCAAGTGTTTACAATATCCACTTTTTAAACTAGAACAAAATAAGATCGTTGCGGAAGCTTCGAGACATGTGTTCGGTTCTCCTTTCTTACTTGATCCTCATCCGAAGTTCCATAAGACATTCCTAAAATCAAAACCAACATAAAAGTTAGTTTTGACAGTTTCACAACAAGTTATAAACATATTTCCATCCAATTCATTTATCCATTATTCAAAATTCTTGTTTCCTTCGAATTCGTAATTTAATCATCCATCATATGGAGTTAAAGTTAACATCTGAATTCATAAAATAATGGGCTTCGATCCCTTGACTTTAAAATTCATTTTTTTTAAAGACTTTTGACCCGTTCAAGTTTTTAAACCTCAAAACTTGTTTCTAATTGACCATTAAGCATACATCAACATGTTTATCTCAAAATCTTTAGTTCGGGTCTGTAATCTTTATGAATTACCCGGCTAGTACTCATTCTATGCGCATAATTCCTTTGACCCGTTTCGAAGATTTAAACCTTTTAAGTTTAAATCTTTCCCCTTCTTTATGCACAGTCCACTTGATATTTACCTATAACTTACATGATTGTAAAACACGTTCTTAAACGGCTCATAAGGGTCGTTTACCCAGTTCAGTGTTCATGGGTATTTTGGTCAACTTCAGTCCCTCATTATACGACGAAGGGTTTTCACTAATATTTGACCATCTTATTACTTCTGGCTATAATTCAAAATATGCGTACCTGGCTCGGGTCAACATATTGACCCATTTAAATATATTTTGCTTTTAAATTTTCTAGATAAAAGCATTACAAACCATATGTCCTTTCCTGAAATCACAACACTTAACAAGCGGTCATCAATTAGTATTATTGTCAAATGGTATTAACTTACCATTTGACCCGTTTAGCCAAAAGTGACCAATTATCAACATAAGATGATATTTTTAAATACCATCCCGCCCCTTAAACCTATTCCGGTTTACACCGTGAGTTATTATTACCTAAATGGCATTACTTGAATTATTTGACCCGTTAAGATTTACATCAAATGGTTATCTTTTCAAACCTTTTATCTATCCACCAACTCATGTACGGATTTTTATTCAATCACTTTTACCCATTATGGTTCACCCTATGACGTGATGTTCAAAATTCCATATTGGTTAGTCTTCACTCGACTAGTCTACCGTTTTTACCCCTTTTAACCATAGTTTATGGTTTCTTACCATATTTCCTTATTCCGGCTTACATTGTATCATGTCGGAATATAGTATTTTCAAATACTTGTCATAATTCAAAAATCAATATTCACAAGTAAATGTATCATAATACCAAGGGGGTGTAAGCTTAACTTACCTTGAATTCCGATTATGCTTTTCCACACGTATTACTTCCGTTTGACCCGCTTCTACCCAAGCTTCCACCTAGCTTTTCGAGCGTCAATCTACCTTATGATCCTTTCGTCGAGGTGATCACTAATCTATATTCAGATTTCGATTTTGACTTGATTTGGGCCTTCAATTTGTGAATTTTGTGAGATTTAGGGTTTGAAGGTGGGTTGGTCGCCCTTCTCCTGTTCTTGTTCGATCCAGACACATCTAAAAGGTGGGTTTGGATTTTATTTTTAAGTTTAATAATATTAAGTTTTCCATTTTAACACTTTTGGCCCTCCAACTAAAAACCATGTTAATCTCTAAGTGTTTTAACTCATGTTCCTTAGTTATAACAAGATTTATGACTAACTAGGTTACTTACCCTAGTTAGCTTATTCTTGTTTATTTTATACTTTATAGTTCTAATATAAAGTTTTATATTTTCAGGGTGTTACAAGTCCAACCCCCTTGAAAAGGGTTTCGTCCCCGAAACCTTCTTTCAGTGGTCCTTTGGTTTGGACCTAACCATCTCCGTTTTGTTTTTCAAGGCATTCTTTCTTTTCCGGCATAAGGTTTTTATTGGACCGTAACCTTTTATCATTTATTTCCTATCTATGTCGCCTATTTGACCGGGTTGTCTTTTGGCCCTCCAGTCACTGAGTCCGTCAGCATACTTACTTCACGCTAGTTTTACATTGACAAACGCTCTACATAGGTCACAACATTATTTTAACTATAACTTGTTTTATCGCCTAAACTGATTGGTCACCATTGTACCTCATACTTCGTTATTCGGGTATACTATATTGCCGTCATCGGCCCTTTGCCTGTTTATAATTTCATATCTAGTAACTTATATTACAACGTGGTTATATTCTGTATCACTTTTGTGTCCGTGATCACATCACGTCATGGTTAGGTTTATGTCAACTTTTTATTTTCAAAATTATCACTTTTCGAATATATCGTCTTGCATCTATCAGTGTCAAGACTTATATCTTTCATGCTTACTATTTATACGTCTATCAGAATTCATATTTGTAAAAACATCATTTCTTACCAAAACCGAAGTTTTAGTTTAGCATCTTCTCTTTAACTTTTGTCAATTATCCATACCGGGATATTGACAGTCCAAAATTTATTCTTTTACAGTCTTTATTTTATGCGAGGATTCTCAATTGATTCCCTCGCCTTGTCTAATTAACCCGTAGGTTTTACCACTTAACCTTATGGGCTTCTTTATTAGACTTTTCGCCTCTTTAAGGCGAGGTCCTTATAATCTATTTATTTATAGTCATGACTCGTGGGTCGTTTTAGTCTCAAAGACCTTTCCATTGTTTATAACCCCAAAAGTTATGTTGATCCCGTAGTTCATTCTTTACTCATTTCGTTCTTAAAATACATATTTGGTGTCAACGCATCCTGTTTTTTTTTTGTTTTTTGTTTGAAGAGTTATTTGGTTTCAAACTTAAGATCTGTTAACCTTGACTGTAGTTCGTGGCTATAATCGTTTTATTTCGGATCATTCTCCTGACTCTATGAATTCTCACGTCATTTATACATCGGTTTGTCTTATGCTCATTGTTATTTGGTTTGCATATATTCTTATTTGGTTATGTCCCATTACCGGGCTCATTATTCTTTTGCTTTTAACGCTAACTTTATTTGGCTAGCGCTTATTTGTCCCATCCGGCATTATATTATATTCGACCTGTTTGACTCATTCATGTGAAATTTTATCATTTACGGATGTCAACTTCATTCTTTGTTCGACCCGTTCAACTTTAAAATAGTTGAACATAATTTATCAAAATTTCTATTTACATTATCTTGTCGTCTTTTAGTCATGACTCAAAACCCGAGTCTTTTAACTTTCCATCCGAGTTCTCGTTTCTCGGTCTACGCATGTGTTTAATCCTTACCCATCAACCGGGTATTTTACCGAAGTCGTTATTATTGCAACCCTCCCGGTATGCATTAAGACTTCGCTTCACTTTTATATTCCGACTTTGTCCTCAAGTTTGACATTTTACAAAAACGGTCCGTTAAGAGGCACGTTTGCATTCTCCGGGTTCGAGTGTAAGTACACCCCCTCCAATTCATATCTTAATCATTTTACATTAATCTTTGTCCATTCACTCGGGCTCATTATCCTAATGTAATACGGTTCCGTCACCCGGCTGTGCGTTTACATTATTATCAAATGTTTTGCTCACTTGATTCATTTGGGTACTTTTTAATTTGTCCCACTCACCCCGTCCTTACTACATCAGACGTAAATGTGTCCGCTATAAGAAGCTCATGGTATCATATGCCACTACTTACTTGGCCAGAGTAAGCGATCAGCACATGATACACATGACCTTTTTATAGCTTTCACATCATACCCTATGTAAGTAATGCCTCTATTTATTTCATATCTCTGATTTTGATTTAGTAAAACTTTATTTAATTGCAAAACAACAATCATTAGTTTTACTAGTTTTACATTTGAACATATAAAATGTTTTTCTTTTCTATCGAACTGTTATATAATCACATTTGTTAATGTGATCGCTACTTTTCTCAATAGCATTATATTGAGAGTTTTCCACTTGGATCATTACCCCCCGTCCAAGTTCTCATATGAACTATTCCTATTATTTCTTTGTTATTCCTCATCGTGAATAGCACATGTTCTATTAAACTTCTCTTGGAAACATCATCCTGAATAGATATCCTATTCAGGTTTTATTAGATATATGCAACCGTCTTTCCCTACGTGTTTGTTGCATATTACTACTTATGCGATTAAATTTAAAAGCGTGCACCTGGTAATGCTTGCCCTTACGGGCTTCTCTTGCCGTTAACTTTGTTCACGATCGTCGCGCGATTTAGGTCCTTAAGAGTATGCTTTGCTCGTCATACCTCGGACCGTTCCACCATCATATCCACAATTCGCTCAACTCTCGTCATCTTCATATGCGAGTGTCCTTCAACTAAACATTTACAAAAGTTAGTAATTCCGACATTAATAAATGACTGTATTGTAATACAAGGCCTTTTTATACTGTACGTGTCAACGCACGTGATCTCGTTAACTATACCTATCGTTTTCATTGGGGTAACGTGTATTACACAATAACCCTATGTGTTGTTCACAACACTTTAATCATACTAAACTATTAACATACTTGTACTTACCGGATTTGCGATCAAGCCTCGGACCGAACATACTTACTCTTTTAACCTTGAGCTCTGAATACCAACTTGTAAGACCCGTCTCTATTAATCAATATTATAATATTAAACACGCATTTTATATGAAAATGCAAGCTTACAAAAAAACTTTTCCAAGTTAAACTTCTTACATAATTTAAAAACATTCCAAAATATAATTTCAAGTGTTTACAATATCCACTTTTTAAACTAGAGCAAAATAAGATCGTTGCGGAAGCTTCGAGACATGTGTTCGGTTCTCCTTTCTTACTGGATCCTCATCCGGAGTTCCATAAGACACTCCTATAATCAAAACCAACATAAAAGTTAGTTTTGACAGTTTCACAACAAGTTATAAACATATTTCCATCCAATTCATTTATCCATTATTCAAAATTCTTGGTTCCTTCGAATTCGTAATTTAATCCTCCATCATATGGAGTTAAAGTTAACATCTGAATTCATAAAATAATGGGCTTCGAGCCCTTGACTTTAAAATTCATTTTTTAAAGACTTTTGACCCGTTCAAGTTTTTAAACCTCAAAATTTGTTTCTAATTGACCATTAAGCATACATTAACATGTTTATCTCAAAATCTTTAGTTCGGGTCTGTAATCTTTATGAATTACACGACTAGTACTCATTCTATGCGCATAATTCTTTTGACCCGTTTCGAAGATTTAAACCTTTTAAGTTTAAATCTTTCCCCTTCGTTATGCACAGTCCACTTGATTTTTACCTATAACTTACATGATTTTAAAACACGTTCTTAAACGGCTCATAAGGATCGTTTACCCGGTTCAGTGTTCATGGGTATTTTGGTCAACTTCAGTCCCTCATTATACGATGAAGGGTTTTCACTAATATTTGACCATCTTATTACTTCTAGCTATAATTCAAAATATGTGTACCTAGCTCGGGTCAACATATTGACCGTTTAAATATCTTTTGCTTTTAAATTTTCTAGATAAAAGCATTACAACCCGTATGTCCTTACCTGAAATCACAACACTTAACAAGCAGTCATCAATTAGTATTATTGTCAAATGGTATTAACTTACCATTTGACCCGTTTAGCCGAAAGTGACCATTTATCAACATAAGATGATATTTTTAAATACCATCCCGCCCCTTAAACCTATTCCGATTTACACCATGAGTTCTTATTACATAAATGGCATTACTTGAATTATTTGACCCGTTAAGATTTACACCAAATGGTTATCTTTTCAAACCTTTTATCTATCCGCCAACTCATGTACGGATTTTTATTCAATCACTTTTACCCATTATGGTTCACCCTATAACGTGATGTTCAAAATTCCATATTGGTTAGTCTTCACCCGACTAGTCTACCGTTTTTACCCCTTTTACCATAGTTTATGGTTTCTTACCATATTTCCTTATTCCGGCTTACATTGTATCATGTCGGAATATAGTATTTTCAAATACTTGTCATAATTCAAAAATCAATATTCACAAGTAAATGTATCATAATACCAAGGGGGTGTAAGCTTAACTTACCTTGAATTCCGATTATGCTTTTCCACGCATATTAGTTCTGTTTGACCCGCTTCTACCCAAGCTTCCACCTAGCTTTTCGAGCGTCAATCTACCTTTTGATCCTTTCGTCGAAGTGATTACTAATCTATATTCATATTTCGATTTTGACTTGATTTGGGCCTTAAATTTGTGAGTTTTGTGAGATTTAGGGTTTGAAGGTGGGTTGGTCGAACTTCTCCTGTTCTTGTTCGATCCAGACACATCTAAAAGGTGTGTTTGGGTTTTATTTTTAATTTTAATAATATTAAGTTTTCCATTTTAACACTTTTGGCCCTCCAACTAAAAACCATGTTAATCTCTAAGTGTTTTAACTCATGTTCCTTAGTTATAACAAGATTTATGACTAACTAGGTTACTTACCCTAGTTAGCTTATTCTTGTTTATTTTATACTTTATAGTTCTAATATAAAGTCTTATATTTTCGGGGTGTTACATCGGTTTAGGGTTGTTATATCCTCCCCACCTTGTTTAAGAGTTCGTCCTCGAGGTCTACTGGAACAAGTGTGGATATTTCTTTTGCATTTCTTATTCGAGCTCCCATGTGTATTCTGGTCCTCTTTTGGAGTCCCATTTTACTTTGACCAAAACTAATCTCTTATGTTTGAGATTCTTAACTTTCCTGTATTCAATATGTAGAGGTGTAGGATCGTTGTTGAACCCGAATGAGTCAATCAGAATAGTTGTTTATCCAATTCAAAGGCGGAATCAATGAATCAGACGCTCAAACTAATTATAATGCTTCTTTGATTGATTTAACAATGTTTACAACCTGAAAGCAATTTGGCAGCACTTCGTTACAATTTTCAGAACCGTTACCAAATGAACAACACAATGCACTATATATAGTTGAGGTAGGTTCGCTTATATGGACGTGCCATATGAGCGGACCTATTAGCTATGGTTCGCTTTTATGGACAATGTCCATATAAGCGGACCTACTTGCTAAACCACCAACTTTCGTTTCTCGAACCTTGTGCACTGGATATCCTATCCTATCCTATTCTATTACAAGATACAAGACGAAGTCAATAGACGTAATGCACTAACAGACTCCCCTCGGATATTGACGAAGTCTTCAGTGACTAATCTCTGTTATGCCATCTCTTCGGTCTTGATCATTTTGCCATCTCATTCAGATTGTAACAATGTAAGTATCCTTCAATCTTACTCTTTGATCAACTTCTCTCTTTGACTCTTACATCAGAATCTCATCACTGGCTCTATCATCAACAGCTTCATCATCAGCATCTTCATTATCAGCAGGCTCCCCCTCACATCAAGCTTTCGTGCTTTTAGGAATCGACACCTCTCTTTCCAGCTACAAACTCTTTCTAACTTTCAGCTTGTCTTCAGACTCCCCCTTAGACTCTACTTCAGGGATCGTAATCTGGTATCTTTCTTATTCTGCAATCACTCAAACACTATATAAGTAACAACATTTTAAAAACCAACAATCAAATTCTCTAATCCACTCCCCCTGTCAACATACTTTATAGATATGGCAGCATTAAAGAATCCAACTCCCTCACAGTTTATCATTCAAGTTCAAGTTAATGACCTTGGAGATATCACAAACTGTTTTTGAAATTTTGATTTTTAAAATCAAGTTTCAAATTAATGAACTTATTTTATTTTCAGAAACACAATCAGCTTACTTAGATTTTGAAACTCAGCATTTCAGACATTGGTTGTCGAAAATAAAGCAGAATCAAAAATCTTTTTGTATTTTTTGAAAATATAAAGCAGTAAAGAAACATATACAAACATATTTACAGACAATATTTTTGTTTGAGTATGCGTCAGAGGATCATATCAGTTTTTGACAAGTCACAAGTACCGTTGAGCTTAATTACACATTAAGAATTAAACAATTCACTTAGATTGTCGATATACTGATCCACTTAAATTTTCATACAAATTTCAACTGATTCAGGATACGAATTAGATGTTTTAAGAAACTTAACTCAATCATGTGTCCCACTTCTTAAATATACTCCCGTATCCAGAATCTCAATATTCAGTCTTACAGGTGATTATACTACAATGATATCTGTACATAAATTAGGGAATGCGAGAACTGAGGGATCTCAGGTCGATACTTCCGTATGCGCAGAGAGATATCAGTTTCGACTTTTCTGTATGTCCCCTTTAGAGGATCTTTTAGCTACAACAGCAATGATTATCAATTTTATTGTCTAATCAGCTGAGGGCTTATGCTATGTTTCAAGCACTTGAGAAAAATATTATCCAAGGACTAGGTCAGAATTTCCATTCAGCAAAAGTCCCGGAATAATACCCCAGACATCATTGAGTATAAAAACCTAATATATCAGAATACGAGACCTTTCAAACGAGATTTCAGGGGTTACCTATATATCCAAGTAGCGTTCCCCACGAAATAAGTAAGTGTTTGAATTTAGGTTTATATCCCGAAAAGTTTACTAAATGTATCAAAACCTATCGACATATCATCAGTGAGACTGTTTAACACTATTTAAACATTACAATTATTTAGCATACTGTAACTGTCTACTGATGTACTATCATTTCCTCTTTTTACACAACAACTCAAATTTTTGAATTTTATCATGTTTTTGTATTTTTCAAATTTTCTAATGTTTTTGTATTTTCTTACAATTTTTCTCCCCTTAAAATGCAAAACCATTAAATGAAATTTGACAACACGATGCTGATAGCTTTGTCTCGCCATCCATGTTCTGCTTCTCATGTACCAAATTACACTAAAATCAGTAATTACCCCCATGATTTACAACACAATGATTTTAACAGTTTGAAAACCGTTTTTCAATCTGGTGAAAGTAATCATGTTTGTTCAGCCGTGAGGGTTTCGGCGTATTCAATCAACACTCCCCCTTATAACAAACTATTTTCCCATTATGATTTCAAAACACTTAAGTTTGTTTTAATCAAAATGGTTTTTTGGAAACATAGTTTGCTTACCAACCACTTGTAGGTTAGGGGTTCACATCATCATCTTGTTTACTTTTAATCATTTTCAAAGATTTAACATTGTAAGGTCAAATACCACAATCACTGGTAGAAAATCAAGTACAACTTAATGTCCTTGATTAACCACAGTTACCATCCTGTAAATTTCTTAACAAATGATGCCGATACCTGCTTCACACTTACCAACCTGGAAGCTCCGGCAAGTCAGAAATTCAACCAACCAATTTTGACACCCAAGCCTAACCAGTCTTAGGTGTATTTTGAACTTTTCTCCTTTCTTCATAAAATTGTTTTACTCCTTTTTCCTTACCATCAGCCATCTTACTAAAAATATGTTTAACATTGCTATTAAACATTTTTCCAGTATCAACACTTTTTTGATTTCTGGTTCACGGCTTGTAATGGTGGAAAGTCCTTATCATTCATTAAAGGAATTGTTTCTTCCTTTTTTACCTCAAGTTGTGGCTCTTCTGATTTTGTGGAATCAGATTCATTACCCGATCTTGGCTTGTCTAACTTTGATGAGCCAGATTCATCGCCAACAACTTTCTTTTTCTTTTTGTTTGCCCTCAAATTTGCATCTGAAGAATTCAATTTGCTTGGCTTTGCAGTCAAGTGAACCGATTCATCAGAACTCTTATTTGTACCATCCAATGAATTTGAAGACAAAATCCTTTCCAAATAATCTCGTGCTTTCTTCCTCTTCAATGCTGGATTTGACTTTTGAGCACTGTGGTCAAACCTGCACCACTTATTACCAACTATTTTTGAGTTTTGATTTTTAAATTTTTGTGATTTTTTATTGTGATTGGATGATTGACCTGATGAACTTTTATTTTCTTTTTGAAAATTTTCCGATTTTTTATCTTTTTGTTTCTGTTCCACATTCTTCTTTACAGGTTTTTGCGTTGAGCATTCACCTTTCTCAGTAGAATGTAAAACAGTATTTTTAAACATTTCATTTAATTTCAAAAATGTTTTTCTTTTTTCTTCTTTTTCTTTTTCATCATCAGATTTGTCATCACAATCTTCAATTTTGACTTTGTCAGAATTTGTGACGTTGTCACTTATTGGAACAGAATTGATCGGTTTTGGACAGGGGATATTCAAAAAATCTAATGAGGTCACAAAACCTTTCAATTTCTTTTCAAGTTCATCAATCTTATTTCTTGAATTCTCAGCTTCATTTTCAAGCTGAGATATTTTTTCAAGATGAGACTTGATTGATTTTTCATTTTCAATTTTAATATTTTCAAAAACAGATTTTTCATTTTCCAACACTTTTAACTGTTCTTGAAATTTTGTTTCATTTTCTTTCAAATTCTTGTTCTCCAGTTTTATCCAGAAATCTTCATTTTCTGAAGATTTTCTTTTTCTTTCAAAGTCTTTTTCTTTTTCTTTTAAAATTTTGTTTTCTGATGATAAACTGTTCAAATCATTTAGCAGTTTATCATTCTCACATTTTAGTCTTTCACAGTTCAAGCGTAACTACAGAATCTGTTCATCATCGACTTCTTTGCTATAATCATCACACTCTTCACCAGATGAGTATGAATGATCAAAAACTGGAGCTCTTTCTGAATCATCTTCTGAAATTTTTCCATCTTTTTCAGATTTAACTTCCAAACTCTTTTCAGTTTTATCTGCTTCAGCTTTGACCTCCCCTAAAGCTTTCTTTTCCAAATCTTCAACCATCTTTTTCACCTTTTCTTCTGTTCTCTTCTTCAGTTCTACTACATTTGGCAAACTTGCTATACAAACTTCTCTTATCTTTTTCTCCAAATCCGGCAAATAGTCTTTTTCAGATAACGTTCTTGTATTGAAAGTAGCTTGCCTTGGAAGCAAATTTATTACCGATTCAAAATTCACCTTTGATGGATCAACAATTGGATTATCCCATGGATCCATGTAACATTCTAAAACGTCATTCCATCTTTCGGCTTTCTTGGCTTCTTTGAATGGTTTATTGAGTTTTCCGATTTCCCATCTTGCATAATCTGCTTTCCAACATCTATCAGGATCAACATTAGCCATGTCTTGAAATTCTTGAAATACGAGCGAAATCAAGAAATGATCCTTCGAGCGAAATAGTACACAAAAGCGAAACCACTTAATGACAAATAAGTGAAACCTTTTGTTTGCAAGTGACAGATAAGCGGAACAGAAAATATCTGAATAAGCGGAACAGGTCAGGTCCGTTCGAGCGGAACTACCCAATGTCCGTTCGAGCGGATCTACTTGATGTCCGTTCGAGCGGAACTCCTTTGTTCGTTCAAGCGGAACTACTTTGTTCGTTCGAGCGGATCTACAAGGTTCTAATAAGCGAAAGTACCGTATAAGCGGAACTAACTTGGTCCTATGAGCGGAACTACCAAGTTATTTCGAGCGAACCTAGGTATTACGAGCGAACCTAGCAATGTCCGTAAAAGCGAACCTAAGTTTTTACCCAATTTTTACCATTTTTAAACCGAGTTTTAACCTGAAACTTTCTAGGGTTTGTTATTGTCCACTAATACACATTCTGTGAAAAATTTGTCCAATTTTAACCGTTGAAACTTGTTCAGATTGAAAAAGAAGGTATAGAGGACAGAAAACAAATCCAATTGAGCTAAACTCTTCCTCCTGTGCTCTGATACCACTTGTAGGATCGTTGTTGAACCCGAATGAGCCAATCAGAAGAGTTGTTTATCCAATTCAAAGGCGGAATCAATGAATCAGACGCTCAAACTAATTATAATGCTTCTTTGATTGATATAACAATGTTTACAACCTGAAAGCAATTTGGCAGCACTTCGTTACAATTTTCAGAACCGTTACCAAATGAACAACACAATGCACTATATATAGTTGAGGTAGGTTCGCTTATATGGATGTGCCATATGAGCGGACCTATTAGCTATGGTTCGCTTTTATGGACAATGTCCATATAAGTGGACCTACTTGCTAAACCACCAACTTTCGTTTCTCGAACCTTGTGCACTGTATATCCTATCTTATCCTATTCTATTACAAGATACAAGACGAAGTCAATAGACGTAATGCACTAACAAGAGGCCTTTCTACAAATTTGAGTTGTTCATTTACCTCTATATCCTTAAGAGGTACCATTAATGATCCATCAACTAAGCATTTCTTGAGATTAGAAACATGAAATATAACATCTATTCCTGCCATTTCCTCTGGCAGTTATAGCTGATAGGCTACAGGTCCTATTCTTCTAATAATCTCAAAAGGTCCAACATTCCTGGGACTTAGCTTTCCTCTTTTGATGAATCTTACCACTCCTTTCCAATGAGAGAGTTTCAATAATACTTTATCTCCTACTTGCAATTCCAACGGCTTACGTCGGTTATCAGCGTAGCTCTTTTGTCGATCACGTGCTGCTTTTAGTCGTTCCTTGACTTGAATGATCTTGTCAGTAGTTTCTTGTACTATCTCAGGTCCAGATAGTTGCTTTTCCCCAATTTCTGCCCAACAGACTAGGGTTCTGCACTTTCGTCCATAAAGTACTTCGAATGGTGCAGCATTGATACTTGTGTGATAACTGTTATTGTAGGAAAATTCTATTAAAGGTAAGTGATCGTCCCAATTACCTCCGAAATCAATTACACAAGCTCTAAGCTTGTCTTCCATTGTCTGAATCGTCTTTTCGCTTTGTCCTTCCGTTTGAGGATGATAGGCTGTGCTTAGATTTAACTTGGTTCCCATTGATTTTTGGAAACTTGACCAAAAATGAGAGGTAAAACGGCTATCCCTATCAGAAACAATTGATAAAGGAATTCCATGTAATGAAACGATTTCATTTACATACAATTTGGCTAATTGTTCCATACTGAAAGTTTCCTTCATTGGTAAGAAATGAGCTGACTTGGTTAACCTATCTACAATCACCCAGATTGTATCATTACCTTTTCTTGTTTTGGGTAATTTGGTAACAAAATCCATTGTTATCAATTCCCATTTCCAAACTGGCATCTCTAGTTGTTGCAGCAATCCTGAGGGTTTCTGGTGTTCAGCTTTGACTTGTGAACACGTTAGGCATTTAGAAACGTAAGCTGCTATATCCTTTTTCATTCCTATCCACCAGAAATTCTTTCTTAAATCTTGATACATCTTATCACTTCCTGGATGCATTGTATACTTAGACTTATGGGCTTCTTCTAATATACGATGACGCAGATTCCCTAATTTAGGTATCCATATTCTCTTTTTATGGAATCTCCAAATTCCATCTGTTCTTGTGCTTTTCTAATTTAATCATTTAAATCTACTTGTAGATTTAATTTAAGAGAACGTACCCTTTTTGGTTTTTCGTGATACTTTCGGCTTAAAGCATCAGCCACTACATTGGCTTTCCATGCATGATATTGGATATTACAATCATAATCACCAAGAATTTCCATCCAGCGTCTCTGTCTCATATTTAGCTCTTTTTGTCCGAAAACATACCGTAAACTCTTATGATCTGTGAATATGGTAAACTTTACTACCATAAAGGTAATGTCTCCAAATCTTAACGGCAAAAATTATAGCTCCTAATTCCAAATCATGGGTTGAATAATTCTCTTCATGATTCTTAAGTTGTCTAGAGGCGTAAGCTATAACCTTTTGACGTTGCATTAACACACATCCATAACCTAACTTAGAAGCATCACAATAGATTACAAAGTCTTCATTTCCTTCTGGTAACGCTAGTATGGTGCGTTGGTTAATCTTTGCTTAAGAATTCTAAATGCTTCATCTTGTTTTAGTCCCCATTCAAACTTAACAGATTTACAGGTTAATTTGGTTAAGGGAATGGCTATTCTAGAAAAATCCTGAATAAATCTTCTATAATATCTGGCCAATCCTAAGAAACTTCTAACCTCGGTTGGTGATTCAGGGGTTTTCCATTTGGTAATCGCCTCGATCTTTGTTGGATCCACATGAATTCCTCCATGGTTAACTAAGTGTCCAAGAAACTGTACCTTCTCTAACCAAAACTCGCACTTTGAAAATTTAGCGTAAAGTTTTTCCTTTCTTAATAGACTTAAAAGTGCGTGCAAATGCTTTGCATGATCCTCTTTACTTTTAGAGTAAATGAGAATATCATCAATAAAAACAATTATGAATTTATCCAAATATGGCTTACATATTCGGTTCATCATGTCCATAAATGCGGCTGGGGCATTGGCTAAACCAAATGGCATGACAGTAAATTCATAATGGCCATACCTTGTTCTGAATGCCGTTTTAGGAATGTCCTCTTCCTGTACCTTTAATTGATGATATCCTGATCTTAAATTGATTTTAGAGTAAAATCGAGCTCCTTGAAGTTAATCGAACAGATCATCGATCCTTGGTAATGGGTACCGATTCTTAATCGTGACCTTGTTCAATCCACGGTAGTTAATGCACATACGCATTGATCCGTCCTTCTTTTTTACGAATAAAATCGGTGACCCCACGGCAATGAGCTTGGCTGTATGAATCCTTTCTCCAACAATTCGTCTAATTGTTTTTTCAGTTCCTGCATTTTGGCTGGTGCCAAACGGTAAGGTGATTTGGCAATCGGTGCCGTTCCTGGTAATAGGTGGATTCTGAATTCGACTTCCCAATCTGGCGGTAGTCCTGGCAGTTCTTCTGGAAATATATCTGGAAACTGAGACACTACTGGAATGTCTTTTAGTTCTTTTCCTTTAGTGTTAGTGATTATAGAAATCAAATACACTATAGATCCTTTTTTTTATAATACTTGCAGTTTTCATCACATATATGAATTTTGTGGATCTAGATGGCTTATCTCCTTTAATTGTGATCTTTTCACCCTTTGGTGAATTTAATTGGATTAACTTTTGATCACATAAAATACTGGCTTCATTGGCTATTAACCAATCTATTCCTAATACAATATCAAATCCTGCCAGATTCATTGGGTAAAGGTTTGCAATAAACTTTTGATTTAAAATTTCTATTCTTGCTCCCTGCAAGATTTTAGAAATTTTAATGGTTTCTCCATTTGCTGTCTCTACTAGACATTCTTGTGGGAGTTTAGTTAATGATTGGTTTAGAAGTTTGCAAAACGAAGTATTGATAAAACTTTGGTTTGCACCAGAGTCAAATAATACTTTAGCAAAAACATCATTAACTAAAAACGTACCGGCTATCACGTCCGGAATCGTTTTGGCTTCTTTTGCAGTCAGAACAAATGCTCTAGCATTTTTAGTGTTCTTGTTGTTCGCAGCTGGAGCCAATTTCGGACAATTTGGCTTGATGAGACCTTTTTCTCAACAGTTAAAGCACAGTCCATTAGTAGGTTTACTTCTGCAGTCTTCTTCCTTGTGCCCTGGTACTTTGCAGAAATTGCAGTAAGTGGAGCATCTTCCTGAATGCTTCTTCTTGCAGGCCTTACAGTATGGTGCAGAGGTAGAACCTACATTCCTACGGTTGGAATTTCCAAAGCGGAATTCTTGAGTAAGCCTTTGGGTTAGGTTTCTCCTCTGGCCTTCTTCTCTAGTACGGATTAATTCATCTGTCAAGGTATTTGCTAGTTCTACAGCTTCTTCTATGGTTTGGGGTCTAGCTACCTTGACTATATGTCTAATCTCTCCAATTAATCCCCAGATGTAATAGGAGATTAATTCCGGTTCAGGTGATGCAAGGGTTGGTACTATTCTAGCATATTCAAAGAATGTGGTAGTATAACCCTTACTATCTACACCGGTCATTCTAAGGTTCAGAAATTTATTTGCTATCTGTTCCTTTTCATTGGGAGGGCAGAATTTCCTTTCTACCATATTTTTAAATTCCTCTCATTCCATGTTGTATGCCCTATCACTTCCTCTTGACTGGAGGATAGTGTTCCACCATTCTAAAGCTGAGTTCTTAAACATATTAGAAGCAAACACTATCTTGTATTCTTCAGCACATTTGCTTATTTTTAAAATAACCTCGGTCTTTTATATCCAGCGTAGAGCTGTAATAGGTCCTTCATTGCCTGAGAATTCTATTGGTTTGGAGGACCAGAATTCTTTGTAAGAACAACCATACGGCATGGTTCTTCTTCTTTTTTGGAATAGGCACTTGAAGTACAGGTCCATTGTTTACGTTGTGTTCAAGTTCAGTTGGTCGCTTACTGCTATGCTTACTTTTATTATCAGCTTCTCTAAAAGTTTGAATAATAAATGGCATTGCATCTATGATTCCTTGTGCCATTATATGTTGGATGGCACTATTATCCACTTGGTTTCCGTGGTTATTGTTGTTTGGATTCTCATTATTCAGATTATCGTTATTCGGGTAGTTATCACTCTGGTTTTCCTGGTTCACTTCGTTGTCCATCTGAATTTTAAACATTTACCACGTATTAATATTACAAAATAATATTTGAATATAGCCAATCACATGTCATGCACTTTGGTCAAAAGCGTCGATCATTGTGACTTTACTCTATTCATATAATATGCATCTATTACACACCAGTACTGAAATTAAAATTACAATACCGACTGAAATTTAAAGTTACACTACTAGTAATAGGCATCCGTAGTTTTTTTTTCATACACATACACACATATTTTATTATTATATTATATTGTTATTATTATAACCTTCTCCACCATCACTTCTACGGATATGGATTCATCCAAAAATCCATATTGCGCTCGTCGTACTTCCAGACTATTCGCTCTCCCACTTGTCTCATCCTTTCACTATTCTCTAAAATTTCCTTACCAAATGTCCTAAGTTCTTGTACGTTTTCTGCACTCATTCGGGGTGCAGGTTCTAGGAATGGGTTCGGAATCTGGGGTGCGGGTTCCTGGTATGGGGGTGTAGGGGCCTGGTATGGGTAAGGATTTTCTAGAATCTCCCTAATGAAGACATCATTATCGTAATAGGGATCTAGAGGGTCTAATCCTGGGTAGGCTCCTAGGTTCGGCATGGGCATGTCTTCGTGTATCGGGTAACGTTGCACATAGTCCCTATTGTCATCCCACCATGGGTCGTAATTTGGGTCTAAGGGATTTGGTGCAAGTACCCTAGGTATTTCCTCCGGATTGAAAACATGCATTTCTACTTGATTTTCAAGGTTTTCTATCTCCATTGGTTGGTCAGGAATTGGTGGCTATGGTTGTGGTGCTTACATTTGCTCCAGGTTAGGGTCAGCTGCAGTGGTTGCTAAGATGTGAATATTGGCTATACCCCTATTAAGCATATCCTGGGCATAGGCGTCGGTTTCTCTTTTGGCTGCGGCTAGTGCTCTCTGGTCTTGTAACTTTTTCATACGCTTTCTACGCTCATCTGCTCCCCTACTGAACCATCCCCTCTTTTTCTGAGGAAATGACTCTTCAGATTGAGCCTTAAATACGAATATTCCTTCTTCCGTATCAGCAGAGTACCCCGAGAGGGCAGGCTGAGAAGAGGCACCTTCGCTTCTAGGCGAACCAGACAATTGACAGTACGCGTCAGATGGTCATTGGTCGCTCATACTGTAAACTAACAAATAGTCAAATAACACATAACAAGAAAATACAATTATGCACGTATTCCAGTAATTTATTTCCTAACAATTTTGAATTTTGGTGTCAGCAGAACACTTCTGTGGCTGAATCAGTGGCTTAGCTCTGATACCACCTTCTATCACAACCCTCGTCCCCTAACAGTCCCGGGAACGGGCGGCCGCGGCCAGTTTCGGTGGTATCTTATTTTTGTCTAAATTGATAGCGGAAATTTTCATCAGGACCGTAGTTAGGAAATATTTTATCAGAGTAAAATACCACACTTTCATAATATTAAACACATGGGATAAAACCCAAGTTTTCAGTACACGCTTTTTCATAGGAATACATCCTATTTTTATTTAATAAAACATCTATTTTATTTTAGGTAACTTTATTGCCACTTTTTCAAGCCTTCAGTGCTGTCCAGCTAGCTTCTAGTTGGCTTTCACATTTTGTTACCTTAAATGCGTTTAAAAAACATTTTGTTAGTGGGAAATACTGGTGAGTGAATTTTAGTTCAATCAAGTTTTAATAAAAACCATTGTACAGTATTGAGGGTGGTCGCGCAATTACATTTGTTTCCAAGTCATATCAATTAACACCCACGGTATTGTCAACCCGACTTGTGGTCATGTTACCCCTCGCAAGGCAGTAACAAATTTTGTATACAAAACCCCAACATACCGACGATAATTGTATCCTTACAATTACTCAATAACTGCTTAATGTATAATTAATCATGTGAGGTTTTGTAAAAACAAATTGCAAAAAGGAGATTACTCACAAAAAAGTTTACACAAAAAGAGGATTACTCACATTGCTGTCTTAGGTTTTCAGTAAGGATTTCCTGGGAATAATCTATACATTAGACAAATGCACACGTGTTAGTATAATAACCCATTTTAACATTAGTAATACCCTCCCCGAGACGGTATTCCAACGACTACGTCGGGCAGAACCACGACAGCCGTTACGGAACCCTAGATCAATCGGGCAGAGTATCTAATACGTATCCAGGGGTTATGATACTTACAAAGGAGCAGAAATTCTTTATTTTGGGGGATATTATACCCGAGTATAATGCCTACTATTAAGAAATTGAGAGAGAGATCGAGTGAATGAACGAATTCGACTGAAGGCCTTTCGTTGCAATTTATAGGGCCTGATTTGGCCTTTCCCGCGGCGCGCGTAAGACAAGACCAGGGCCTACGCGGCCAGCGTAGTAGCCCGGGTAGGGTTTAGGTGATCCGGGTCATCAGCTAGCTTCGACGTGTGTTGGGCCACGTGGCGGCCCAGGGTTTCGCCAGCTTTCACCTTGTCGCGGCCCGCGTAAGGGTTGAGGGATGGCTTAGGCAGCCCGCCTCAAACCCAAAATTCCATTTTTTAATTAATTTTAATATTAATTAAGGTATTCAGAGCCCGTTTTCACGTATGGGGGTATTTTAGGACATATTAGAATATTTTAAAATATATTAGGGTGTCGGAAAATATTACGAGGGTGTCGGTTTAGGGTTGTTATATAGGTGGTCCTAATACAATTACTTAATTAAATAATCGTTTTTAGTTTGGTATATATGATTTGAATATGATATGTAAGTTATTAATCATATTTTCATTTGTTATAGTCATTAAAATAGTAAAATATATAAACAACAAAGTAAAAAATTGCATATTTGTCCCAACGGGTAATTTTATGAAATTATCGGGTATACCTGATACCCGACGAGTAACAGGCCAGGTATAGGACAAAGAATTACAACCAGGTACATGCCTAGAATTACCAATACCCGACCTAAGCCTAACCCATTACCATTCCTAAGACCAAGGGATGGTGGATAAGGCAAAGATATCTTGAAATGTCACCTCGTTTTTGTTCCTGTAGTAGATTTTTCCCACCAGGTTTTGTCCATGAGATATGGTCTAAATTTATGTAAAATTTAGAATCTTATAATGCTATCTTAAAATAAAACACTACTTTTATTAAACGATTTTTAATCTGAATGATTTGAATCAAAGTGGTTTTTAGATCTCTACTTAAAAATCCATGGTTTTAGATCTCTCTTTTTTTTTTAGCGGCCAATCAAATTTATTTATTCACAAACACAAATTTACACAACAAGTTGCTATGGAAACAAAATGCATCCACCAATGTTTTTAGAGTAGGTCTATGGACCAATACACCAAAAACCATACACCATGAGACAAAAAAGAATTAAGAAAACACGTTAAAAGCTCTTCATTGTTCCTAAGTCATCAACTTCTCCTTTGAGTGATATTTTACCCACAAGAAGCATAACGCCTTCATTCCATCTAAAATTTTCTGCAAGTTAGTCTGCTTTCCTCTGAATATCACCTCGTTTCTAAGTTTCCAAATGCTCCAAAGGGTTGAAAGCACCACAACATGCAACGCCTTTTTTTTTCTTTTGGTAAATTACACTTTTTGTCATTTATATTTGTACCGGATTGCAATGGATAGTCTTTAACTTCAATAATTACAGCCACAGTCCTTTATTTGGAAAACTCATTACGCCCTACATCCTTTAGCTATAACCTGGTTAAAATTTTCAGTTAAATATTCCATGTGCCTTGCACATGAGGGTATGTTAGCAATTTTCCTTCTATATATACAAGATCTTTTTTTTTCTTTCATTTTCACAGCCACACATGACCCAGACCTTATCTCCTTTCTCTTTCTTCTCTCTCATGTCTCTTTCTCTAGAAAACGGCTGGCCATCACCACCCTTGTGGCGGAACCACGGCGGTAGCGCCACCCCACAGTGTCGCCGGTGTCAAGTCTCTTCTCTCTCGGGAAACCACCACCCCACCTCAACCTTCGTAACAACGAACACAACCATCACCGGCAACAACCACAATCTTCGACAACCACCAACTCCAACAGCCCCCACCACCCCCAACGAAAATCACCAACGTCTCGATATGTAACAAACCCCCAACCCCTCGTGTTCTTCATCCCTTCCTCACACTCCAAGAAACACTAGAATTTCACAGAAATTTGAAGAAATTTGCATATATTTGCAGAGATAATGATGAACATTAATCATCCATGAAAAGATCAACCAACAATGAAATGTTATTACACTCAATTCACCTATCAATTCCTTTAATTTCTCTTCGTTTCATCCAATAACCCTCGCCAAACCCTAATCGGCGCTACCACACCTCCGCCCATTTCTGCTCCCGTTAATCTCACACAAATTAAATCAATTCATTCGGTTCCTCTTACTCTCTCTCCTCCTCATCGTTATTCGGTTCGCTTTGCGTTGAAACGCCGATTGGTGATGATGTGTACGCTCTGAAAGAGATCGGAGTTGATGACGCTGTTGGGAGCTATAAGAAGGCAGTTAAGCCATTGGTAGTTAAAAGCCTAAGGTTTCGCCAGAGATGATGCAACCTGTTTTGATTTAGGGTTTGGTTTGGGGATTTGGGGGGATTTGGATTAGGTTAGTGGGGATTGTGGTGAAGATGAAGGGAGAGAGAGAGCGCGTGAGAGAGAGAGAGAGCGTGAGAGAGAGAGAGAGAGAGAGAGAGAGAGAGAGAAAATGGTGGCAGTGGTGGTTTGGATGGTACAAAGAGAAAGAAAATGGCAGGTTTAGATAGAGAAGAGAGAAAGAAAATGACATATGGCGGTGGGGATTGATTCGGTGGTTCTTGTATACGTCGGTGGTGGTGGCGGGGCTCGATTCAGTGGTGGTGGTAGTGGTGGTGGAGGTTGGTTTGAAGAGAGAGAGAGACGGGGTTGAGGAGAGGAAGAAGGTCAGCCGAATTAACTGGATTTATGTGTATACATATATATATTTTTTTTCTTTTTTTAAATAAATGAGTAAAATTACAAGTCTGCCCTCATATGCAAGTCACATGACTAGTCTTAACTAAAATTTTTAACCTTGTTACTGTTAAAGGACGTAAGGTGTAGTGAGTTTTCCAAATAAAGGACCGTGACTGTAATTATTAAAGTTAAAGGATATCTATTGTAATTCGTTACAAACATAAAGAATGAAAGGTGTAATTTACCTTTTTTTTCTTTTTTGAATTTTGTACACGATCATGAATGTCAAGCAAATCGGTGAGACTAAAAGCAAATATGGGTGGTACTTTACATCACATTGCTATTAGTTGCAACACAAGAAACAATGGTGATAGTTAACTTGAATGTGTCTGCTCTATCTTTCTCTCTGTATATGTGTGTATATTGAAAGAAATAGAGTAAGAGCATTTCTAATATCAACACCCTATAACTATGACAAGCCACGTTTTAACTTTTAAGCAAGTTGGGGAACGAAGGTGGGACTGACAAAAGCAAAGCCAAAAGGAAAACGAAATATCAAAAGTAAAACGTTTGTACCGGTTGTCTGCTGTTCTTTTTGTCTTCTCTGCATTGCATTCACACGAATAGGGGTGCAAATGAGCCGAACTACTTGTGAGCTACTCGCTCGGCTCGAAAAAAAGCTCGAACGAGGCGAGCTTAAACGAGCTCGAGCCCGAGCCTAAAAACAAGCTCGTTTAGTAAACGAGCCCGAGCCCCGGGCTCGAGCCGGCTCACGAGCCTAATCGAGCTTTCTATTTATATATTTTTTTATTAATATATTAAACATATATTTATATAATAATAATTACCATTTATATAAATATAAAAAAATAACTAAATTATATGTATAATAATAATTATAATTAATATAAATTAATTAGAAAATACTAAACGAGTCGAGTACGAGTTGAGCCCGAGCCGAGCTCGAGCTTGAAAAATTACCTTCGAGTTGAGCTCGAGCTTCAGAAATAAAGCTCGAATCGTGCCGAGTTCGAGCTCGAGCTTTCATATGTTAAACGAGCTCAAACTCAAGCCTGGTTGAGCTCGGGTTCGTCTCGACTCGTTTACACCCCAGCACACACGAATCACAAAAGGAACATATATGATAGGAATGGTGTAAAAACATAGTCAAAAGAACCCTTATCTAATGCGGATCTCAATGAGCTGCTAATGGTTTGCAGAGGATGTGTCCAAAATTTTAGTGTTCCAAGATTTCTGTCATTATATTATATTATATTATATTATATTATATTATATTATATTATATTATATTATATTATATTATATTATATTATATTATATTTAACAACATCATGAATCATGATGCTACAATATGTTACAATACGTGTTTTAGACTTCATTTTGCTTTTAACTACAGGAATGCCATCTATACTTAAACTTTTCTTTTTTGTGACATTCATGTAATTTACTATTTTTGTGTCATTTGTAGCCATCTCACAAGACACATTATTCTTTTTATATCCTTTCACCACAAAGGTTTTGGTTTTTAGATTCTTGTCCCTTCAAACTTCATTAGTTTTTTTAAACCAATTTATATTCTTACCTTTTGGGTTTTAGTAAATTTATCAAATGTCCTAAACATGCATATGAGTTATTTTTATCTACTTTTCGACATTAATTTTTGTAGCATTATTTTTAAACTCACCGGTTGTTTTAAATTTCATAAACCGTTTGGTTTTTTAAATCGTCCGGCGCTCATGTAAAAATATATCGTTCTTACGTGTTTTTTTATTTATGCTTAAAAAGATCCGCTGCAACACATTATTCTTTCTATTAAAAAGCAACCTTTGGGTTGTTGTAAAAGTTTGGAGGGAGTGATGCTAACGCTAAAGAGTCTTAAAGTAGAATTTATTTGGGGGTGTGAGTGACCGGAGGACGTTTAACGGTGGGAGGCGATGGGAGAGTTTGGAGATTTGAGATCCTGCTATAGAATTAAAACGCGGAATAGTCGAGAAGAAAAAAATTAGTTGTCTTGTTTTAGTCCGAGATAATTCTCAATTTGAAAAATCAATATATCAACATATTTGAATCCGGGTTAAACTGTCACCTAGATCCGTTTCATATTTTAGTGATTTAGTTTTTAAAGTAAAAGTGATGGATCATAAGCTTTTTATTGTTCAACATAAACTAATAACTACATAAAAAGACTATGTTTACATGTTAATATTATTGAGACGAAATAACGAAAATATTTTATGCCGTATTATCATATTTTTCTTGCAACATGTGAATCATCGTAAATTTATAATGTAGGATTGTGAATGACTGAATGGCCTTATTGTATTTTGTTCTTGGTTTTACAAATAGTTTATGTTATTGTACTGAAAATGTCTAACTGAATATAAATCGTTATAAATATCCAGGTTCTTGATTACTTTGATCGTTTTTGCTTTCTAAAAAAGGTTGATTCTCCGAGGCAGTGTACGGATCCGAGGGAAATATCTAGTTTATATAAAAGAATTTAATTATTTATTATCCAGAGGATTTAACCAAATAAGACCGTGGGGTATGGTGGGGCTTGGGTTGAGGGCATGAGTTGACACGTGGAACTTGATGATCAACAAACCCAAACCCAAGTTGTAGGGGGTATGGTGGGCGTGGCTGGGCCGGCGTGGCCAAGCCACATCAACATTTTTTTAATATATATATGATCAGGATCATTACAGAACACTAATTATTGCGAGAACAAAAAGAAGATTTTATGATTCAAAGTTCATATTTTTTAAATTTTACATTTCCTTCATTCGTATGTATATTATATATGCATAAAAAACCTTATATTTTTCCCTATACTTAGCCTACATACATGCAGGTAATTTAACCTACACAGAATGCACATATGTGTAGGTTATATAAAAAATGAAAATTTTTCATATTTTGTTTTAAATTCTAGTGTGAGAAACAATAAATCTTCCATTTTTAACATTTTTCTTTACTTTTTAGGGCTTTAGGATTGAAAAAAATGGGTGATTCATTTTGTTCTGCGTGTTTTCGCAATATTTAGTTTTCTGCATAGAACTTTCCCCTATATATATATATATATATATATATATATATATATATATATATATATATATATATTTGTAACTATTAAAAACTACATAAACATACATAATAATTATCAAAATAAAAAACAATCATTCTTCGTCGTCTTCAAAAATTCATTTGCCGCTTTATCTTCGTCTGTTACGTTACCTGGTTGGGGGTCATCGTCATCATAGTAGGTAACGACCGTTCTACCTTCATCCTCCAAAATCATGTTGTGAAAAATATATATGCGTACATCACGTTTCCAATATGATCCTTGTCCCATAGTCGACAAGGCATTGCCAATATTCGCCATCTTTTCTTCAAAACAACGAATGCTCGCTCGACGTCTTTACGTGCAGCCATTTGGACCCTGTTAAATTTTAATCTTTTTGGATCTATGGTACCGTGTTTTGTGAACGATTTTACGAAAACCCCCCACTCTGGGTAAATCCCATCAACTAGGTAGTACCCATACACGTACTCAACCCCGTTTACAAAGAAAATTCCTTTGCGTCCTATGACATTTACCCGATCATTGAAAAGAGGCGAGTGGTTTATGATGGTAATATCATTATGTGAACCTGGCATACCGAAGAACACATGCCATATCCAAAGATCTTGAGACGCAACCGCTTCAAGCATGATGGCTGACATCCCGTGAAATCCACTCGTGTGAGCGCCTTGCAATGCGGTAGGACAATGTTCCCAAGGCCATTTCATACAATCTAAACTACCTAGCATCCCGGGTAGCCCATGATAATCTGCGTGATGTTCCAATATTTGTTGCATGTCACTAAACGAGGGCTTTCTCAAATATCTTTTCCTATAAAGTTCTAGAATGCACGAACAAAAGTTGTGAAGACTTTCTCTAGCCACACGTGCAGACATTTTTAAATAGTCATCCATAATGTCCGAACTATTGCCGTACACTAACTGACTAAGTGCGGCCGTGACCTTTTGTCACGTACTAAATCCTAATTGCCCGATTACATCCGGTTTTTGTTGGAAATAAACATACTTCTCCTAAAGATCTCAAGATATACTTAAAAATAAGTTTCTACTCATTCGAAAACGACGCCTAAACATTTTTTCATCATACTTAGGTTTCGCTGAGAAGTAATCGCTTACCAATAAATTGTTAGCGGTGTGCCGTTCACGAGCGATGTACCTTCTCCTCCGTTTAGGTTGCGGAGCCTCTTTCTCATCGTCTTCGTCTTCCACGATAACTTTCACCACCGCCGCGATCGTTTGTAGAAATATTTCCGCACCATCGTCAGATGATGATGACGATACACTTGAACTTGAAGAACTCATGGCAAGATTGTGTTTTATGTGTTTGATATTGTGTGAGAAAAATGTTAAATATGGTAAGGTATTTATAAATGAATTTTTTTTTAAATGCCCCCAACGGTTAGTTTGAATTGGCCATTGAGAGCCCGCCATGTCACCTTGCTAGACCCGCCCCACGCTCGGCTTCAAACCCCGGCCCCTTGGGCCACGCCCCAACCCAAGCCCACCCGGAGTGATGGCTTGGGCGTTTTCCCCCAACCCACACCCCAACCCAAGCCCCATACCCCATAGTCTAAGTAGTGATGCAAAGCTGATGAGACTCTTCACGCTTCAAGTTATATTTTGGGTTCGAGACTTGTTAGCTTTACTTTCTTTTTTTGCTTATCTATCGTCCTCCTTCCATTTGCGACCTCCTTCCAAATGAGAAACTTTTTAGTCTGAAGTGAAATCGAGCACAAGTTTAGCCTGTACTTGAACACAAGACAAAGCGAGCCGATCCGAGTTGGCTTGATTTATAAACGAGCCGAGCTCGTGCTCAAACATTCAAATAGGTTAAAATGCAAGCCACACCAAGCTAGTTCAGTTAGGCTCAACTCGTGAACAACTATATTTAAAAAATATCGTTGTACTAATGAATTTTTGTTTATATACATACGTTTGTATTTTATGGGCCAAATTTTATGAATCATATAGTGCCTTCGCAATCTATGGACCAACTCTGAGTCTGTCATCCACTAAACTACAAAAGTACATGTATTACTGCGAAAAATAGTATATCTAATTCTTTTCAACAGGGAGTTATATTCTAATCTATACATATAATAAAGTAAATCATATGGAGACACATGGCGCTCTATTAGGTGATCTTAACTATTTTTTCCCGCCTAAATAAATAGATATAGATAATATTTATTAATAAGATTTAAATAAAAAATATATTATTTTAATCCATAAATTTTATCTTTTACCCTAAACATATAGATATAGATAATATTTGTTAATAAAATTCAAATAAAGAATATATCCTAAACAAATAGATTTAGATAATATTTGTTAATAAAATTCAAATAAAGAATATATATTATTTTAATCTATGAATTTTATCTTTTACTATTTTTTTCCATTTATATTTATCATGTCTTTACTTTATAATAGTGTGCTTAATAAAATTGAATTATAATAAAATAAGAATGCGTAACTCATGGCTTCTACTAATGTTTTAGATTTTTAATTTAAAAATATAAATGAACATTTTTCTACTTAAAGCTCCAGTTATTGAGGTCGCTTCTACTAATGTTTTAGATTTTTAATTTAAAGATATAAATGAACATTTTTCTACTTAAAGCTCCAATTATTGAGGTCGTTGTAAATTCTTTCATCGCCGGAAAACTTCTTTTTGTTCGGAAAACTCAAGTTTTTGGCCGGAAAACTCAACATTTTCGTCCCAAACCTTTTTGTAACCTTAGATCGGACCTTTATGGACCTTTTCCGGCGATCGGAGACTAACAACATTAGGATTCTGTTAGTCAGTGTCCATTGGAAGCCAATATGTTAATAGTTGGGACAGCCAGTTTTTAAATTGGAACTGCTAGCGGCCAACGACGAATAGTTGAGATTATTAAAATCTAATATTTCTTTCTTTAATTCAACTTTTCCCCAGTTTTGTTGGTGTGAATTTTGATGACTTTGTTTCTATTTTATAATTTTAAGAGGTTTATCCCATGAAATTTAATGTTATTAGAGGTTTGTCCCATGAAATTCAATGTTATTAATGATAATTTATGAATTTATCATGTATGTTCAATCAAAACTATTAAGAGTAGATTAAAAATAATAAGTATACACAAATAATAAATTATATCGTTTTTATTAATCAACCCGTGTAACACACGGGGCCATAACCTAGTTCTTTATATTAGTAATTCTTTTCATCCGTATTTAGCGTATCATGTGTAATGCTTATATATAGAACGACAGCCACTAGATTTCAACCTAGATATCTCTTTGTTACCTAAGGCAATGTTTTCTTTCTTAGGAAGCTACTTTCTTTTCTTCTCTTCATTCATCATTTTAGTAATCTTTATATGGATTTCATCTGATCTTAATACCAAGAAAAAAACACCACCCTCACCGCGAAAGTTTCCTATAATCGGAAACCTCCATCAACTCGGTTTGAGCCCCCATAATTCTCTCCAGGCCTTGTCCCGAAAACATGGTCCACTCATGTTGATGCACTTTGGAAGTGTACCTGTGCTTGTGGCTTCCTCAGCCGAAGCAGCCCGAGAGATCATGAAAACCCACGATTTAGCATTCGCTAATCGGCCGAAGATGAGTATTCCCGATACACTTTTGTATGGGTCCAAAGACATTACATTCTCTCCTTATGGAGAGTATTGGAGGCAGGTAAAGAGTATTGCAGTAGTCCACCTTCTAAATAGTGCTCGAGTTCAATCATACCAACAAATAAGGGAAGAAGAGATGGCTCTTACAATCAACAAGATTGAAAATTGTTGTGGTTCTGTAATTGATTTGAGTGAGTTTCTAGTTGGGCTTACAAATAACATAATTTGTAAGGTGGCCCTTGGGAGGACATATAGTGGGATGAAGTTCAAGGATTTATTGGATAGGTTCATGGAAGTTTTGGGAGTTTTTAGCTTTGGAAATTATATTCCTAGGTTGGCTTGGATTGATCGATTAAGCGGTTTAGAGGATCGAGCACGCAAGGTTGCTCAAGATTTTGATGAGTTTCTTGAAGGTGTTGTTGAAGAACACATGAGTAACAAAAGAGATGAAGATAAAGATCTGGTGGACATCTTATTGGATGTACAAAGAGATAATCTAGCCGGCTTTTCTCTTCAAAGGGATACCATTAAAGCAATCATCTTGGTAGGCTTTCTCTACTAATTATAATTACACATAGGTATATACATATACATACACAAACGCCCATGTACACATACATATAAATGTATATATACAGTGGCGGAGCTTGAACGGAACTCGGTGGGTGCTGGAGTCTAAAAATCCAAATCTGTGGGTCTGGACTCTTAAAAATCTAATATTTTACACTACAAAAACATATTTTTGGTAAAACTAACACTACGCGTGAAAAATTGGTAGGCTGGGAAATATACATATAGATACATTGACAATCACGTATGCATATGCAGCATACTTATGCATACACAAACACATGCTCCACATATAAATACATGAATATTTTAAGTTATAAGTATAAGAATGCAATTGTAAGAGCATTCACATCCATTCCATCATTCTTTCACCCTAAATTAAACTAAAAATCACTACATCTTCTCTATCATTTTCAATTAAATAATATTCTTTTATACCTTTATCATTACCTTTTTTCTCTCCTCCACTCACAACCACTTTCAAAATATATTAAAAAATTATAGGGTGAACAGTGTCCCCTCAAATATACAGATAAACAGTAACATTTTCTCTCTCCTCCACTCACAACCACTTTTATACTCTTTATATTATAAAAATTACACTCAAAGATTTTAGTGGGTTGGATGTGAATGCTGTATGCCAGACAACTTCTTTTTAGTTGAGATAAAAAGAAACAAATATAAAATTTAAAAACTATACTAGGAGTGCTGTCTTACGTATACTCAAAATCTATGCTAAAGATTTTTATTGTATTTATGTGATGATGATGTTTTGGAGTTTTCTTCTGAACGTGAACTATGCATGCTTGTACAATATTATTAAAAAAAAATTGTACAGTATTATTCAAAAAAAGTATTATGAGTATCCAAGGGTGCCATTGTTGACCTTATGTAGAGCGGACCCGAATGGGGATGGTGGTATTATTTTTTTAGTAGCATATCCAAACCCTCGAGTCATATTCTAAAACAACCCCAAACCCTCAATTTAGATATTAATTTAAACTTTTTTCTCTAATTTACTTAAATATTTGCTAGATCCATTATTATATTATATTGATTAATGGATTAGAGTATTTGATTACCTGCTTCAATGCATGATTATTAATTTATAATTTAACTATTTGCTTGAATGCTTGATTATTCGATTATTAGCATGAAAATTTAAACTCTTTGTTGCTTAATAATTATATTATTTAAGCTTGTTTGTTAATTTGTAGTTTAGCGATATACAACCGACTCATAGTTTTTCCACCGACCTAGCTCGAACTAGATCAAAATTTTATATTATTTAGTGATAGACAACAAGCGAAGTTATCGATTAGCCAATCGTAACGACACGTATAAGGGTCCTCAACATACATATATAAACTTTATCCATTACATATCACATGTATACGCCAATCATGAGTTTTCAAGACATATTTATAACAATCACAGTTTGGACAAACATGTTCACATAGTAAAGCATTCATAAAAACACGCCATAGCTCTATGGGAGATACTATAATTCATCAGAACTTTGACCTTGATCAGGATCAAGGCATTCTTAGACAACAGTCAAGTAAAGGATGGTGTACTAGCTAGTCATTACTATGGTCGGCTTTGTGCAACCCTATCTAGTTTATGTATGGGTGATTAGTCCATGTCTAGACTAGGATCAAGTCACCCAACACCTAGGTTGGCTATGACTCTAAGCCATATACCTAATATTGTATTATTAACATATTAAATTTATAAATTGAACTTAGAGACTAGAGAGCATACCTTTTTTTTAACTGCAAATTTCTTTTATTCATGTTGTCTCTAGGACTTCAACTCAAAATATTCCCTCCCACACCTAAGTGTTTAAAGGCTTTGCCTTTACCAATGAACCATCACCCTATTGGTTACTAGAGAGCATACCTAAACGTGTATCTATTTCTATTTCTATTAAAAGAAGGTTGCAAAATATGAGATGAAGTTGTAAACTTAACTTACTATGTATATAATTTCTTAACCTCCTTACCTATGTCAGTTTAAAACTAAAGGCTTAATCTTAATCTGAGTTGAAATAGGTTCAAGATAATTCAAAAGGGTTGAAGATGTTGGTTTAAAACTAGAGGCTTAATCTTAATTAGAGCTGAATTGAAATAGGTTCAAGATAATTCAAAAGGATTGAAGATAAAGTTTGGTTTATTTATAATTATTTACTTTTTGGGTCTAGATAAGTATTAGTATTTTATTTAATGAGTTATATTTATCAAGTTTGAGTTTCATAATTATTTAATTGGTTTTTGAGTTATAGTACGTTTGGGTTTAGTTTAATATAAATAGATTAACATTATGATAAATAGATTAATGTAGGACCGTGTTTCGGGACCGAAACCATGATTAGTGTGAGATTAGTTCAAGACGGGAGAGATTAGAGATGGATAAACAAAACTTCTTTGTATTAATCGGTAGGAAAACATTACAACTCGGCCCGATTACAAGATAACCGAACTAATACCAAAGGAGTATACATCCGGGGAAAGACCAAGGGGTGATCTCTCCCCAAAACCACACAACTCACTGTGAACTCTCTCAAATAAGCTCACCCTCACTCTCTCTAACTCTCTAGTTTGCAAATGAACAAGGGGTTGGTATTTATACCCACACTCACTTGTCTAGCAAACACACGGGGTCAAACACATAACCCTCTCGTTTGACCACTTCAAACGAGCGGGTCAATACACATTTGTTTGACCGTTTCACTAACTATTACATAATCAACATAAAATACAAATCTAATCTATTCGACAAGCATCAGACACAAAATCTGCATCAACAAATTCCCCCTTGTCCGTTGCTGTCGAATGCTGAAAATGCAACTGCAATCGATCTTCAGTCAAGTATTTATCTTCTCTGTGTTAACAAATTCCCCCTTGACCGATGATCCAGGTAAGTAGTATCTTGACGCTCCTTGTATAATATTTCCCCCTGAAAGTACGCGTATCCGTGTTAGGTGTTGTGAAATTTCCTCACAAGGCTCAATTGACTGTTCTTCCGCTGATCTTCCAATACTCCAACCGGCATTTGATAAGGGTTCCATTCTTTAAAAACTGCATCAAGTCTTGATCTGTCATAACACAAACTCTACCACCTGTGATTGCGTTTAGAAATTTACCAAAGAAATTCAACATACGAAAATTTTTATCCCCCCATTTCTTTGGTAAGATCTCTAAACCTTAACAGATTCTCTCCACTTCAAAGAAACTGTCGTCAATTTCACAGAACAAATTCTCTCCACTGAGTAGAATATATCTTCAAATGCTCACCAATTCCCTCCACTGAGCGGAACTGTCGTCAATCTTCAATGAATGTTCTCGGTTGTTCGATAAATCATGAAAACGACTTTCTTCTTTGCATATTCTAGTTGAATAAGAATGTCCCCTAGTACCCCGTAGGATCCGACTTGTATCCCTCCAAAGACTTTTTGAACTCGTTAGGATCGGTATTGACGTTCCAAGTTCATTCATTCGTTACCAAATACGAGAATATGACAATAAACAAAAAGCTTTCTTCTTTGCATATTCTAGTTGATAAATAAATTTCGCCTAGTACCCCGTAGGATCTGACTTGTATCCCTCCAAAGACTTTGTGAACTCGTTAGGACCGGTATTTACATTCCAGGTTCATACGTTTGTTTTCAAATGCGAGAATATGACAATAAACAAAATGCTTTCGAACATTTACGAATAACCGATAACAATCATAAACATTGACGTGCGGAAGTGAACATACCGTTCTAGTAGTTTTTGGCCCATAGTAGTCAAGTCACCAAAATTTGACGTTTGCACCGGTAACCGTGACTACCCCACATTCAAAATAAATCATTTGTTTCATCAAGCTTCATCATCTCGCGCCCTCCCGAACTCGTACAAATTTGACGTTGACATTTAGCAGCGCGGTTCAGCTAAACTTCGCTAACACCCGACCCCACTTTGCAACTCATACAAGAATTTTCATGTCGTCACTTTTAGCTGGGCCCCAAAAGAATCATTTTAATAATCTAAGAATTATTAATTTGATGCATAGGCCAAACTTTTCTATAAAGCCTAAGGAAATAAATCACGACCAAATCATACTCCCTAGCCCATGAAAAATGTCACATTCCAAAAATGCTTTTGCAATAATATTATGTAGGCCCAGTTGAACAAATAACCCAACTTCCATCAATGAGTCAACCACCATTAACATTTTTCCTCCTTATGGATCTAGATAATTGTTTCTACACCTTATCAGTCCAAATAAAATTTCACAACTAATTTAATCTAAACCCATTATAAAGCCCATACCATGAAAATATGTATATCCAAAATCCATGTGCATGAAATAAATCTCCATGTCCAAATCTTAAAGAAAAAGCCCAAGAAAATATGAAGTGTAACCGCCATTTCTTTGGTATGCATGCACCATAATTTGTTTTGTCCCACTCAACGTATTAGAACTTGTTGGAACTTGGGTCATGAGAGTATAATAGATCAAGTGTGAAGGGCCCATGTGCTAGACTGTGGCTGTAACAGCCCAATAATGCACCAAATAAAAATTGTCAACAAACATTTAAGGCCCACTATATTTGATGGCAGCTAATTAACCCCAAAAGTCAAACACCCTAATTTTAATCAGCCGACAACTCCATCTTTTTTTTTTTTGAACGGCCGACAAAAAATTTTATTAATTGTAGCAAGAAGCTACCCACCAAACTTACATATGGTTAATCACCAATAGAATACATTACAAACTACATACACAATTAACTAACCACCAACATCAAACCGACACCACTTCTCCCATGTTAAGGCCGCCATCTTCGATCGATTCTTTACCCATAAGAATGCCATAGCTTTAATTTCATCTACTATCCTTGTAATATTCGGGGCCACCTGCCTATGAACCGACTCGTTTCTCATCTTCCAAAGGCTCCAAAAAGTCACTAGCACGATGGCATGTAACGCTTTCCACTTCTTCCTAGAATTTGCGGGGACACCGGTAGGTTTCAGTAAGTCAGCCGACAACTCCATCTATTTTTCTTAGACAAACCCATTTTTTTTAAAATCTTTCTCATCAGCAACCAGCGATACATAACCATCAAACCCCCAAATTAATTTCCATTACACAAACCCAATCTGCTAACCAATTATCATTGCCGACATCAGTTTTGTACAGCTTACATCATCTCTGACTTCTTCATTCTTTGCGATACAGCCTCAAATAACCACATCAGAACAACAATCAGGTCATCTTTCAAGTTCTCTCTCTGCGATTCACACCTCCAAATACTTTTCCGGAGACGAAACTAGTGCCTGATTGCAGAAGTCATCACTCGGAAACATGAGATCATTCTCCTCAGACGCAAGAGACTCACCGAGTATAACCGCTTTCAACTCCGGTATCCTACCCGCACCAGACGGCGATCTGTATTTCACATCAAATTTCACCATTGTTTTGTGTGAGTTTGAAGCTTTTAACTCTCGTTTAGCTTCAATTCGTTGTTTGATCAGTTGATTTGGTGGTGACCGTGATGCGGATCAGTGATTGGTGGATTGATTGGCGTGATTTGATTTGTGTTTTGAAGTGTAGTGAATCAGTCCCCATCTTGCAGCAGCAGGTTTTTCGTGAAACTGGTTTTTCGTCGATGGTAGGTTTTTCGGCAGGGGTTCTTCGTCGATTGTGTATCCAGTAGTTTTTCGTCGGACACATTATGACGAAAAAGGTTCTTCGTCAGGAGGGGGTTTTTCATGGGAGCAGATATGAAGAAACCCTAGCTTTCTTTCAATAGCCGCCACACCTTCAAGAACACAGCCACCGTTTCTTTTGCAGATTTGACGAAAATCACTTCAAAAGTGATATTTGATGATGAAAACTTGATTATTTAGGTGTAAAACATAAAACCCAACACTCTGTTGTGATCCGTTTCAGCACAGATCTGAATATTCGGGTCCAGATCTGGTTTTTTCTCATTTTCACCCAACTTTACATCTTGAACAAAAATCACTAAAATCACAGATCTAGAGCACATGTGATTTAGCAAACGGTTAGATTTACTAAATCGGGTACCATGGCTCTGATACCAATTGTAGGACCATGTTTCGGGACCGAAACCATGATTAGTGTGAGATTAGTTCAAGACGTGAGAGATTAGAGATGGATAAACAAAACTTCTTTGTATTAATCGGTAGGAAAACATTACAAATCGGCCCGATTACAAGATAACCGAACTAATACTAAAGGAGTATACATCCGGGGAAAGACCAAGTGGTGATCTCTCCCCCAAACCACACAACTCACTAACTCACTGTGAACTCTCTCAAATAAGCTCACCCTCAATCTCCCTAACTCTCTAGTTTGCAAATGAACAAAGGGTTGGTATTTATACCCACACTCACGTGTCTAGCAAACACACACGGTCAAACACATAACCCTCTCGTTTGACCACTTCAAACGAGCGGGTCAATACACATTTGTTTGACCGTTTCACTAACTATTACATAATCAGCATAAAATACAAATCTAATCTATTCGACAAGCATCAGACACAAAATTTGCATCAACAATTAACATTAAGGTTATTTTAATTGGTGTGCTTTCATGGTTTATAATAAAAGAGTCAAACAAATTGTACAATCTAATGTTGTTGTGTTTGATAGAAGGGCCTGATTTTCAAAAAAAAAAAAAAAAAAAAAAAATCTTGAAGATTCAAAATACGACGACTTTCATTCCTACACACACATTCACCCATTTGCACTTTCATTTGTAAGTCTTCTCTGTTTTTTAGAAATTAGATTTCATTGATTCATAAACTTTTGCCTTTTCAATCATTCAAAGTTGAGAATTCTATAGATGTTGAGTTTTTTTCAATGCAAGCTAGTGAGCATAAGTGCTCTAGATGGAAGGTGTTTTATGTTTTCCATGAGTGCATGATTTATTGGAGTAGGTTCAGAAGCTTTATAGCTCTAGTCAAAAGTTTCATTCCCTCCTTCTTGATTAGTAGCATAGTAGTATTAGAACTTATGGCCCTAATGTTTGTTCCCATACTATTATTGTTACTTTGTTGTGATGACGCTAGATTGACATTAAGTGAATTGCTTTCTCTTGCAAAGTGTCCCATTTGATTTCAGTTGTAACATGATCTTTGTCTTGTCAAAAACCCAACTCTTGTCTTCATGGTATTTCCAACAAATGGTCATGTAGTTATGCTATAGAACGTTCTTGCTCTCAGGGATGCCACAACTCTTAGCATAATAAAGTTAGGGGGCTCATTTTGTATTTGGTTTATAGTTTAGTCCATTTACTTAGTAACCATAGAGAGTCTCTCTATTTATAGTCTAGCTTTACTCTGTTTTATGTATTCACTTTTTCTACTCTCTAATCATAAACCTTAGCCGCATTCTCTGTATATCATGATTAATTTACATGGTATCAAAGCCTAGTTTATTGGAATCAAGATATATGTCGGAGTGGTGAAGAATTTGGTTTTCGAATTATTTACTTCCTTGGGAATTATAGCAAAAGAATTGGAATATAATAGTATTCACAAATGCTCCTTCGATTACCACATAACATATTGGTTTGGGATTAATTACTTGGGAGTAATAACATACTTTGGTTCCATATTTTTCAAGTATAATTATTTGATTCTGTTCATCTTATCGGTTCGTATCTGCTTCCACCGTTGAGTTCATATTTGGTGTTATCGTTTTTGTTGGAAGTCGTGTATTGTGATTCTCTCGTTTGTGGTGCTTCAAGTTGGTTTGGTGAATTCTTTGAATTTGGCGATTTGTTGTGTTTTGGCGAAAATTTGGTCTGTGCCGATTTGTTGGGGTTTTGGCGAAAAGTTTGTTCTTTAGCGAAAAGTTAGTTTAGGCGAGAAGATTGGCTTCGTTCGACTTGATTGGTTTGGTTTGAGTTTTGTATTTGGTTGCTCTTATTTGTGCCATTGTTCTGATTTCATCGTGGGTGATTATCTTTTGTCTACATGTGGTTTTAAGGTTGCTTTCGATCAATGGCGGACCCAAGATTTTTTTTTCATAGGGGTGCAGAATATTTTTAAAGATTTTAGGCCTTTAGGTATATGAAAAAAAATATGTTCATATCGAGCCGTATCAGGTCGGTTCGGGTCGGGTCATGTAAAACAAAAGAATATCAAGCTAAAATTTATATAATCATTAACAACACGTCAAACGTTGCTATAAACATATTTAAAATGTCGCCCTATGGGTTTTTATTTTTAAAATTTATACAAACATCATTTAGAGCTACTTTTCTAAGCAAGTTATTCTCTATATAACATATACAACTAATTTTTAACACTAAACACTTAAACAATCATCACCAGACTTTATTATTTTTAACTTTAAAATCAAGCTCAAGTTTTATTGTTGATTCCTTGTAACTAACCATTTAAACACATTAAACTTTAACTAAAAAACAAAATCAGCCAACTAAAGTTTCAAAAACAACTAAAATTTCGAACATTTTTAAAAATTTTATTTCTTCTAAAAATCCAAATAAAACAAGAAAACAACAAAATAATCGAACAATACCCGAAAATAGTGATGAAGATGTTGTTTTCGTGAGTTTGGTGGATACGCCCCTGTTAAGGGCTCACAAGAGTTCCTTTGGTTCTCATTACTTGGTATGGTTCTCATTTTACCCAATCCCTATGTGTCGTGCATATATAAATATATGGAATTTCTATATTAAAGTAAAACTTTTTACGAAAGCGCAATATAAATATTAAATGTATATTAAATATAATTTCTTTTATATATTAAAACTATATTAGTTCAGAAGATTTAAGTTTATTAAATATTAATTTATTACTCTTCCCAAAGCACCAAATTACTCTTTCCCATAAAAGAAAATAGATTGTCAAAAAATTCCAATCAGTATTGTATTCATCTCTTTCACTATCTTTCGTTTTTCTCTAGTTGCAGAATTCACCGGATAAAATGGCCGGAAAATGTTCGGATGCCATTTTCACTTCTTTGTCACTTTAGTGCTTCGCCTGGTCAATTTAAAAGTTCAAGGAGTGTGATTGCAAAATATTATGTGGTGTGCTCGGAATTTTAACGTGTATACTACGCTGATTTTTTTTTCTAAGGGGTGCGCCCGCCCACCCACCTCGGGCTGTAGGTCCGCCCCCGCTTTCGATCAATGTGCATATTGCAAATAGAAAAACCATTGGAAGTCTTAGTGTTCATTGTTGCTTATCAAGACAACACAACAACAACGCATTTCAAATCTGAATGCACCCTTTGGTCATGTCCCAATGTCTGCTTCAGATCCTCAAGTAGTTAAGCAATTCAGAATGTTTCTAAATTCAAGCACGTCTTCATCTAGTACCTCACGTATTCCTTCAACCTTTTGGATTTTGGATTATGGCGCATCTCATCATAAGTCACCTTACATGTCATCATTTGTATATTTGACATCTATTTCATTTATGCCTGTTATGTCTGCTAGTGCTACATCAATGCCCGTAAAGGGTTTTGGATCTGTTGTTACCCCACAAATTTCTCTCAATAATGTCTATTATATTCTCGATCTTGCTTTAAACCTTGTTTCAATTAGTCAGTTGTGCAAATCTGGTCATTGGTTGTTCTTTTCTGACTCTGTTTGTTGTGTATTAGATTCACGTTCTATGAGTGTGATTGGGATCAGCCGTAAGGTAGCTGAACTTTATGTCTTGGAGAGTGTCAAAGAAATTGATTTTGCTACTTCTAGTGTTGACCTTCATTCCTTTCGCTTGAGTCATTCATCTCCTTATTTTTATTGGTAGCATTCTCGTTTGGGACATGTGTAGCATCACGTTTACAATTTTTGGTTTCTATAGGTGCATTGGGTCAATTGAACACTTGTGATATTTCTGATTGTAGTGGTTGCAATCTGGCTAAATTCTTTTGTAGCGCCCAATTTTCACATTTAACAAATAACATAAACTTCATACAAATTTTGGGAAAATTTTGACATGACCCATTCGTAAAGTAATCGTTTTCCTGCTTTTTAACGAAACCATTCAAAATACATTCTACGACACTTTTCAAAAGATGCTAAACTAAAAACCATACACAATTTACCCAAAACATTCTATCTAAAGTATCCAAAATAAAGTTTAAACTTCAAACTACTACGATCATCCTAAATACTAGTTTAACATTTACTACACAAAAACGATTTAGACCCATTCCAAAAGATGTCTTGAACTGGAAGCGCTTAAGGGCGACTTAGTGTGTGTTCGATCCGGGTGCGCCGCGATTAAACATGGGATTTACCTATCATTCATCACAACAAAACGTTTGTTAGTTGTAATACATAACAATTCAAACCCTTTAATTACCTAACATTATTCGACCCATTAACATGACATGTTACTTTACTATCACCATTACCTCCATTCGGAAACATCCAACCTACCGCTTTCCGACTCATTTGTAATGAATCGCTACATACCATATCTTTCAATATACGTACATCATTTAACCCGTTATAAACAAGTCTATTCCATACATTTCCACAATCATTCCACTTATCATTCCAAACCGTTTAGACGGGTCATTCCATATTCACTACATTATCCTCTTTTGAACATTTCTCATTATATACTCATAGCGTCTAATCAATCATGATTCATAATGGAAATTTACACTAAACTCATAGTACCAAATATTATTATTCATGAATATACAAATAGAGTACATAAGGTTCATATGTACTTACCGCGATCTTGAGATGCTTGTGCCTTCGAATGACTTGCGCCTTCTTCCTTCTTCGTGCCTATATGTCATAATCTCATACTTTAGCTTTCATAAACATTACTTTCACAATCCTTATAGTACGTTATGGTGTCTACTATTCACATACATCATTATCATAACGAAGTTGCATCAATCTTAACAAGTATTCATGTAAAAACCATAACTAAACTCACTTAGGCAATTCGTCGAACACATTGTGTGTGTATCACTAGTTTAGCACAATGTACAAGCATCCTAAGCACAATTTCCATAGTTCTTCTCATTGATTAACATAAACATCCTACTATTTTGAAATCTACCATTCAAATCATGAACACATAGTTCTAAATCAATTATTCATAATAATTTCATCAATCAACAATCAAGTTAACATACAAAACTTCACAATTGCTAAACGTTACTTGACATGCAAGTGGGTTTTGCCCTAATGATGTTCATATTCGAAATTTAGCATCTAATGATGTCTAGACCTTCATTGCAACCATTAATCATACTGAATTTTGTATTACATTCACGAATCACACAAAACCCACATAATCAAACATCATCAAATCACAAAATTTAACTTACTTGAGATCAAGAACACTTAGATAATTAGGATTCTTAGGTCATGCATTCGATTCTTCAATAATCTGGCTTTCAATTGATGGAATTTAGTGATTTAGGGTTTTAAGAGGGAAGGAGTCCTCTCCTGGCTTCTCACGATCGCACCCCAACCAGACTTGTCTGGTTTCGTTTTTTTAATCATTTTATAACATTATTTACACATCTAGCCCCTCATCATTTAATCCCTATTCACTTTAGTACTTTACCGTGCATCTTTCTTTACTAATTTATATATATGTATATATATATATATCTTCATTAAAACGTCACTGCTTATTATATATATATTTTTAGGTCATATGAGAATTTGGGGTGTTACAAGTCTACCCCCTTAAAGAAGGTTTCGTCCCCGAAACCTGAATACGTACCAAATAATTCTGGGTAATGTTCTCGCATTTCATCCTCCGCTTCCCACGTGAGATCCGATCCTTTTCGATGTCGCCATTGGACCAACACTTGCCGAACGGATTTGTTGCGGAGTTGCTTTACCTTAAAATCCTTTATTGCGACGGGCCTTTCAACGTAATTTAATTTCATCCACTTCAATATCATCCAAAGGTACGCATGCGGTCTCATCCGCGAGGCACTTTCGCAATTGCGGCACATGAAAGGTGTTATAAATCCCATCCAATACGGGTGGTAATTGTAACTGATACGCCACCGCCCCGACCCGGGCGAGTATTTTGAATGGCCCGATGTATCGAGGACCTAGCTTCCCGCGTTTACGAAACGGATTATCCCTTTCCATGGAGAGACCTTTAGTAACACATAATCTCCCACTTGAAACTCAATTGGTCGCCTTTGTCGATCCGCATAAGACTTTTATCTATCTTGCTCTGCTTTTATCCTTGATCTAACCATATCAATATTTTCATTCGTCTTGGCTACTACTTCTTTTGACGCGAGTTCTGGTTGACCCACCTCCCCCCAACAAACCGGAGTCCTACATTTCCTTCCATAGAGCATCTCGTAGGGGGCCATTTTTATACTGTTATGATAACTATTATTATATGAAAACTCTACCAAGGGTAGATGATCATCCCAGCTTCCCCCAAAATCCATGACACACGCCCTTAACATATCAACTAATGTTTGTATTTTTCGTTCCGATTGACCATCGGTTTGAGGATGGTAGGCGGTGCTAATATGTAATTGGGTCTCCAATTCTTCATGAAACTTCCTCCAGTAACGAGATGTGAACCGGGTGTCCCGATCGGATACTATAGACACCGGAACCCCATGTCGGGATATAATCTCGTTCATATAAACTTCTACCATCTTTTCTGAATTATAAGTTTCCCGAATAGGTAAGAAATGTGCGCTTTTGGTCAGTCGATCAACGACCACCCATATTACATCGTGCCCTTTTCTTGTCTTGCGAAGCTTAGTCACCAAATCCATTGTTACATGTTCCCACTTCCACACCGGGATCTCCAAGGGTTGCAAATTTCCATACGGCCTTTGGTGTTCGGCTTTTACTTGAGAACATGTCAAACACTTAGCAAGATACTTGACAATGTCTCTTTTCATTCCCGGCCACCAATAATTCATCCTCAAGTCTCGATACATCTTTGTAGCTCTCGGATGAACGGAGTACCGAGACTTGTGAGCCTCATTCAATAATAATTCTTTCACATCACATTCCCGAGGTATCCAGATTCGGTCATACCTCGTTTTCATACCATTTTCATTCTCTTCCAATTCATGAATAAATCCTTTCATCCTTTCTTTCCTTGGGTCGCCAGCATTTAAAGATTTTGTTTGAGCTTCTCGAAGTTCACCAAGGAGTTTAGGTGTGACTACCATCTTCATGGATTTTACCCGAATCGGGGGCGGGTACTCCTGTTGACTTAGAGCGTCTGCCACTACATTAGCCTTCCCGGGATGGTAATGAATGTCACAATCATAATCCTTAATTAGTTCCAACCATCTTCGTTGCCTCATATTAAGATCTTTCTGCTCGAAGAAATATTTGAGGCTTTTATGATCTGAGTAAATAGTACATTTCACCCCATATAGGTAGTGCCTCCATATCTTCAAGGCAAACACGACTGCCGCCAATTCTAGATCATGAGTTGGGTAATTGTTCTCATGCTGCTTGAGTTGTCTTGAAGCATAAGCAATGACTTTACCCTTTTGCATTAATGCGCAACCTAAACCTTGGTGGGAGGCGTCAGTATATACTACCAAATCATCCGTTCCATCCGGTAGTGTCAACACCGGAGAATTCGTAAGCTTTTCTTTCAAGGTCTGAAACGCCTTCTCTTGTTCTTTGCTCCATATAAAATTTTTGATCTTCTTTGTTAATTTCGTCATGGGTGAGGCTATTTTGGAGAAATCCTGGATAAATCTTCTGTAATACCCAGCCAAGCCCAGAAAACTTTTTATTTCGCTTGGATTCTTCGGGGGTACCCAATCCATCACTGCACCTACTTTGGACGGGTCCACGTAGACGCCATCTGCATCGATTACATGACCCAAGAATTGTACCTCTCTAAGCCAAAAGGTACACTTTGAGAACTTTGCATATAACTTTTCCTTACGAAGCATCTCCAATACACTACATAAGTGGGAGGCATGCTCTGCTTCACTTTGGGAGAATATTAGTATATCGTCAATAAAAACGATTACATACTTATCAAGCATAGGTCGGCACACCCGATTCATTAAATCCATAAATGCAGCTGGTGCGTTCGTTAGCCTAAAGGACATTACTAAAAATTCGTAATGTCCGTACCGTGTTCGAAACGCAGTCTTCGGCACATCTTCTTCTCGTACACGCAGTTGGTGATAACCCGACCGCAGATCGATTTTCAAAAACCAACTTGCCCCTTGAATCTGGTTAAATAAGTCATCAATTCTGGGCAACGGATAACGATTCTTCACCGTTAACTTGTTCAACTCTCGATAGTCGATGCACATTCGCATCGAACCATCTTTCTTCTTCATGAATAATACGGGCGCTCCCCATGGTGAAACACTTGGTTTAATAAAACCCTTATTGAGCAACTCTTGAAGTTGCGTCATCATTTCTTTCATTTCGGTCGTGGCCAACCGATAAGGAGCTTTGGCTACCGGCTTTGCACCCGGGTTAAGCTCTATTTTGAACTCTACTTCCCTTTCGGGCGGAAGCCCTGGTAAATCTTCCGGAAACACATCCGGATATTCGTTCACTACATTCACATCTTCAAGCTTTGGAACACTTCGATTGGTGTTAATCACATAAGATAGATACGCCTTACCTCCGTTCTTCACATGTTTGACAGCTTTGATTATAGAACACAATTTCGATTTGATGACCCTTTCCCTTTGAACACTTACCCATTCCCCCCCCCCAGGTTACTACATGAATGACTTTCTTTTCGCATTGAATTTCAGCATGGTTTTGGGCTAGCTAATCCATTCCTACAACTACTTTAAATTCCCCCATGTACATCAGAACAAGATCTATACTAAATTCCTCATCTTCGATTAAGATCTTACAGTTTCTACAAACATCATGTAACAAATAGCTTTTACTATCAGCAACTTCCACTTCTAAGGGTACTAACATCTTTTCAAGCTTAAACGATGGATGAACTAACAATTCATTAGAAATGAACGACCTACTAGGCTCGTAATCAAATAAAACATTCATAGGCATAGAATTAACCAAGAATATACCTGAAACCACATCCGGGCTAGCCTTAGCTTCATCCGAGGTTAACTGAAACATCCTCCCGCGAGCCTTGGAAGACTCATCCTTCTTTCCATCTTTCTTTACCTCTTGTTGGAGTTTCGGACATTCCGCTTTAATGTGCCCCGTTTGATTACAATTGTAACACGCTTTTGGATTTTCAGGGCACCTATAATACGGATGTCCCTCTTGCCCACATTTGTAGCATCCTTTCTTTCCCGACAGACATTCACCCGAATGATGCTTCCCACATGTCTTGCAAGTTGGAATTCCACTACTTGTTTTCCCTTTCCTGTTTTGGTATTGAAATCTTCCCTTTTTCGATGGGTTTGTGTTGGTAGACTTCTCCGCCACCCTTTTTTCTCCCCTTTCAACTTGCCTTTTTATCTCAATCTCCCTATCTCTTGCCCAGTCGATTAATTCTTTCAACGTTGCACATTTAGAGGGATTTGCGAACTCCAGATATTCAGCCTTTAACATAGCGTGATAACGTATGATTTTCAACCTCTCAGTCCCCGCTATTTCCCCACAAAACTTCACCTTCTCAAGGAACTTATTTGTTATTTCATCAATCGTTTCATCCTTTTGTCGAAGACGTAAGAAGTCTTCTTGAATCTTATCAAGTGCGGATTGTGGGCTATGATATTTCAGAAATGGCTCCTTGAACTCTTGCCATGTTAACGTTTGTACTTTGTCATCCCCCAACTCCTTCGAATGTGCATCCCACTAATCCTTTGCTTGGAGTTGTAGGAGGCCCGTAGCAAATATCACTTGATCCTCCACTTCACATCTACTTCTTACAAACACCACCTCGGTGCTTGAAATCCATGTTTGACAAGCTATCGGGTCAATTTCCCCTTTATATGGCAAGGGGTTACATGCCATGAATTCCTTGTACGTGCACATTCGAGTACTTTTCTTTGTTTGCAGTTCACTAATCATCTCCTTTAGTTCTTCCACCTTGGACGTTACTAGAGTATCGACTACTCCTAATACTTGACCTTCCACCTCTTGAGCTAGTCGGCAATTACTAGCTTCAATCGCTTTCTCTACTTCTTCCACAATCATTGTTCTGATTTCATTTCGGCGTGCTTCATCCTCATCATCTACATTCACCACGTCAGCCATCTACATAGAACATCCATTACATTCATTAGATTTCATTTCATACTCCCCATCATCACGTTTTAATATCATTTTATCATAACACATTCCATTCATCATTTATACTTCATGCCTTATCGTCATTGACAATTGTATCGTGCCATATCATCTGAATTCTTTAATCATAACAAATTTTCCTTCTCATCATTCTCATGTACCTTTCCTTCATCATTTGATTATTAAATTTGCATTAAACATTGTTTACAAAGCCTTTAAAATCATTTAGGACGAGTCCCGTATTCAAAATTATCAAAACAAAAAAAATTGGAACAGATGGGGTGCTGGCGCGGCGCGAGGGCCTACCCACCCATCCGTCGCGGGACGCCAGCGGTCGTCGCGCTGCGCAACGAACATAAGACCCGGCCGTGGCGCGACGCGAGCATCAAATTTCGATAGAATGTTTTGTTGTTTGTTGTTGTTGATGCCCAGCTCCATAAATTCTCAACATAACTCTTAAAAACATCATATCTCAAGTTCTACAAGTCCGTTTTGCCCGATTCTTTTTCCTACGCGTCCGTAATTTAATTGCGGACCCGTTTAGCATATTCATTATCAGTATGACTCGGTTTAAGAACAAATATCCTATAAATCCTATTCTATTTCTAACTACAACATAATGAATTTTATAATTTACTTACTTGCGTAGCGCTTCGGAATGAACACACCTTATACGAGCTTTTAGTTTGAGTTCACGCATTTGACCCCAAATACTTGAATCCCTCAAACTTCGGCTCTGATACCAACTTGTAGTGCCCATTTTCACATTTGACAAATAACATAAACTTCATACAAATTTTGGGAAAATTTTGACATGACCCATTCGTAAAGTAATCGTTTTCCTGCTTTTTAACGAAACCATTCAAAATATATTCTGCGACACTTTTCAAAAGATGCTAAACTAAAAACCATACACAATTTACCCAAAACATTCTATCTAAGGTATCTAAAATTAAGTTTAAACTTCAAACTACTACGATCATCCTAAATACTAGTTTAACATTTACTACACAAAAACGATTTAGACCCATTCCAAAAGATGTCTTGAACCGGAAGCGCTTAAGGGCGACTTAGTGTGTGTTCGGTCCGGGTGCGCCGCGATTAAACATGGGATTTACCTATCATTCATAACAACAGAACGTTTGTTAGTTGTAATACAGAACAATTCAAACCCCTTAATTACCTAACATTATTCGACCCATTAACATGACATGTTACTTTACTATCACCAATACCTCCATTCGGAAACATCCAACCTACCGCTTTCCGACTCATTTGTAATGAATCGCTACATACCATATCTTTCAATATACGTACATCATTTAACCCGATATAAACAAGTCGATTCCAAACATTTCCACAATCATTACACTTATCATTCCAAACCGTTTAGACGGGTCATTCCATATTCACTACATTATCCTCTTTTGAACATTTCTCATTATATACTCATAGCATCTAATCAATCATGATTCATAATGGAAATTTACACTAAACTCATAGTACCAAATATTATTATTCATGAGTATTCAAATAGAGTACATAAGGTTCATATGAACTTACCGCGATCTTGAGATGCTTGTGCCTTCGAATGACTTGCACCTTCTTCCTTCTTCGTGCCTATATGTCATAATCTCATACTTTAGCTTTCATAAACATTACTTTCACAATCCATATAGTACGTTATGGTGTCTACTATTCACATACATCATTATCATAAGGAACTTGCATCAATCTTAACAAGTATTCATGTAAAAACCATAACTAAACACACTTAGGCATTTCGTGGAACACATTGTGTGCGTATCACTAGTTTAGCACAATGTACAAGCATCCTAAGCACAATTTCCATAGTTCTTCTCATTGATTAACATAAACATCCTACTATTTTGAAATCTACTATTCAAATCATGAGCACATAGTTCTAAATCAATTATTCATAACAATTTCATCAATCAACAATCAAATTAACATACAAAACTTCACAATTGCTAAACATTACTTGACATGCAAGTGGGTTTTGCCCTAATCATATTTATATTCGAAATTTAGCATCTAATGATGTCTAGACCTTCATAGCAACCGTTAATCATATTGAATTTTGTATTACATTCACGAATCACACAAAACCCACATAATCAAACATCATCAAATCACAAAATTTAACTTACTTGAGATCAAGAACACTTAGATAATCAGGATTCTTAGGTCATGCATTCGATTCTTCAATAATCTGGCTTTCAATTGATGGAATTTAGTGATTTAGGGTTTTGTGAGGGAAGGAGTCCCCTCCTGGCTTCTCACGATCGCACCCCAACCAGACTTGTCCGGTTTCTTTTTTTTAATCATTTTATAACATTATTTACACATCTAGTCCCTCATCATTTAATCCCCATTCACTTTAGTACTTTACCTTCTAACTTAACCATCTTTCTTTACTAATTTATATATATATATATATTAAAACATCACTATTTATTATATATATTTTTTAGGTCATATGAGAATTTGGGGTGTTACATCTTTGCTTTGCCTTTTGAAAAAAGTATCTCTCGTTCTGTATCTCCTTTTGATATGGTGCATTATTATGTGTGGGGTCCGTCACCAGTCTCCACTAAAGGTGGGTCAATTTATTATGTATCCTTTATAAATGATTATACTCGTTATACATAGGTGTATCTTTTGAGACATAAATTTGAATTTTTTTGGCATTAACAAGACTTTAGAGCCTATGTTAAGATGCAACATTCGACTGTGATAATGTGCTTCCGGTGTGACCAAGGGGTGAATATTCCTCTAATGCTTTTAGCTAGTTACTTGCGTTAGATAGTAGAATACACCAGGCATCTTGTACCAACACCCCTCATGGCGTTGCTAAAAGGAAACATCATCATCTTATGGAAACTGCTCGCTCATTTCTTCTATTTGCTGAGTGTTTTTTGGGAGAAACACTATTAACTGCCCAACATGTGATTAATCGGATTCCCAGAGCTCAAAATTCTGGGATGTTTGAAATTATATGGCGATCTCCCATAGATTACAATGAATTAAGGATTTTTGGATGTAGTTGTTTTCTTCTTCGTACTCATGTTGAACGAGACAAATTGTCAAGTAAGTTAGCATTATGTGTATTCTTAGGTTATGCCAGTGGTCCGAAAGGTTATGGCACTGCACAAAAAGAATAGCATTGTTTTGATCCGGTTAGCAAGAAATTATATGTGGCGAGGCATGTTATCTTCTTGAGTATATTCTTTTCTATTCGATTCCCTTGAAACCACATGATGTAACAAAGCCATATCTCTTGAATATTGACCCCTTTACTTGTGATATTGATGCATCAACATCGTCTAATATTCCTACTATATCTGATGAACCTGATAACACAATAGAACCTAATGTAACAGTAGCACCTAATGGGTCTGTTTAGGGCACCCATACATCGCCAGACACAACTTTAAGTCCAACCATGCTTGAGTTAACTCCTTTTTCTATTGGGATAGCTCTGCCTTTAAAGAGGTCCACTCATGGATATAAGTCCACAACGCTACCAGATTTTGCCTACTCTACTTACCCAGCTCCTTTTGCTTCTTTTATCGCAAATATACATAATCTATCTGAACCTGAATCGCAATAAAGGGATATCTCTAATCTGTTTGGAAGAATGCAATGGTTGAAAAGCTCACTACTCTTCATCAGACATAGACATGAGATTTGGTTCCATTACCACCTGGTAAACATGCAATTGGTTGTCGTTGGTATATAAGATTAAAACGAAGTCTGATGGTCTGTTGAATGATATAAGGCCAGACTTCTAGCAAAAGGAAACTCAAAAAAGTATGGTATGGATTATGATGAGACATTTTCCCGAGTAGCAAAAATGACTACACTTTGTACTCTTATAGTTGTTGCATCTGTTCGTCAGTGGAAGATTTGCTAGTTGGATGTGAAGAATGCCTTTCTGAATGGCGATCTTCATGAGGAGGTCTACATGACTCCTCCTCCACGTATTGCTCATAAATAAACCTGGTGAAGTTTGTCGGCTTCGGAAAGCTTTATATGGTTTCAAACAAGCCCCTCGTGCTTGGTTTGAGAAATTCTCTACAATGATTACTTCTCTTAGTTTTCTGCCTAGTAATCAAGATTTAGCATTATTTGTTCGATGTACAAGTGCAGGACGTATTCTTTTATCTTTATATGTGGATGTATGGTTATTACAGGTGATGATTATGTTGGTATTGAGTCATTGAAGCGTGATTTGGCTCACCGGTTTGCTATGAAGGATTTGGGTTGGCTAAGTTATTTTATAGGAATTGAGGTGGCTAAGTCTCAGAAAGGCTAACTTTTTTCTCAGAAAAAATACACGACTTACTTATAACAGAACTATAGACACTTCTCTTGAAACCAATGCACGCTATTCTCCAACAAATGGTGTTTCTTTATCTGATCCGAGCCTATATCGGGCTATTGTAGGGAGTTTGGTTTATCTTACAGTTACTTCTGTTCACTAGGGAGTTGCTCTTCGTATTTTGAGATATTCGCGGCACTCAGTTTCAAAGTCTCTTGTTTCCTTCGACGTCTTCTTTAGAGTTAACTGCCTATAGTGATGTTGATTGGAATAGCGATCCTAATGATCGTAAATCCACGACTGGTTTTTTTTCCTTGGAGATTCTTTAATCTCATGGAAAACTAAGAAACAAGATGTAGTTTCTAGATCTTCTATTGAGGCTAAGTCTTGTGCTATGGCTGTGACTATATGTGAGATTGTTTGGTTGCGTTGGTTTCTTACAGATATGGGAGTTCACATTTCCCATCCTACTCCTTTATATTGTGATAACATAAGTGCTATGCAAATTGCAAAGAATTTGGTTTTTCATGAGCAGACAAAGCATCTTGAGATTGATTGTCACTTCACTCGTCATCATCTACAGCCCGGGACCATCTCGCGTCTCGGTTTCATTTCTTGTCTGACAAACTCTCAATGTTTATTACCATTGTATTTTTAGTTTGAGTAGGGGATGTTAGCATAATAAAGTTATTCGGCTCATTTTGTCTTGAGTTTATCGTATAGCTTAATTACCTAGTAACCCTAGATAGTTTCTCTATTTATAGTCTAGCTTTACTTTGTTTTATGTATTCACTTTTCCTACTCTCTAATAATAAACCCTAGCCGCATTCACTGTGTATCATTGTTACTTTACAATAACCACTTCGTAGTTGTTGTCCATTTATTCAAGATCATTTGGATAGAAATGTTTAAGATATTCTTGAAGTGTTTTGTGAAGTTGAGGTTATAGGAAGCGTGATTAAGGTATTTAATCAAATGTAAAAGGGGGTTTAGTAACAGATGAGTGAAAAGCAAAAGAAGATGGAAAATGATCAATTTTGGATTGAGAATGTATTTCTTGTATAGCATTTCCATCTCATATGCCTTTAATATCCCAAACAACTCACCCATTTGAAGAGTCCTCAGGTTTTCAGTCCTTCTAGTCCTTCTGATTGAAATAGTGTAAACTTTCTAAAGGGTAGCTAGAGATCTCACAAACTTCATCACAATATCTTGATTATAAATCTTCATTTCAGCAGGTTCTAATTCACTTAACAAAACAGTGAACTTGATGCACTGTGTAGTCATGGATTCTCCTTTCCTTTGATATGAGAAAACATCTCATTTTTTTGTTTCAAAACATCCCTTGGTTCTCTTTTAATTCATTGGCTCCTTCAAACCTTTCTTCTAATGCTTCATATAGATCTTTCGCAATAGTATACCTTTTCTACACATGACTGAGCTAAGTTGATATAGCCATGTGGAGTACACTTAATCCTTGAAATCAGTCTCCTTTGTTCTTGTGATCTTCATTAGAATAATTGCCTAGTCTCTTAGAAACCATAATGTTTGGATCAATAACTAATTGAACCATAGGTGCAAATCGTCCTTCATAGTCCTTCATTAACTAACATCATGATAATAGATGAAACTTCTTATTCTCATCTTCCAGATCGTAACATCATATATCATCAACCATCATGGTTTATTGATGGCATCTATATTATAATCATGAGTAGGCATCTTGCAAACTCATATGCTACTTAAGAGAAATTCTCACAATAGAAAACAAAATCGATCAAGTGATCATGGTTAAACCAGTAGATCAAGAGCCAAATTCTTTTCTATGAATTACTAAGAGTAACTGAATTAAACGTAGTAATAAGGCAGTAATTTGCAAGAACAACAAAAACAAATAGAAATAACTTTAAGCCCTAAAGTATTACTCTCCATATGCAAGTTGCTAAGTGTACAATGAAAACCAACACAATATGTGAGATACTAGTTATACTTATTGGCCTTGCCCAACACACAATGTCAGTAGAATATTATATATATATATATATATATATATATATATATATATATATATATATATATATATATATATATATATATATATATATATATATATATATATATATATATATATATATATATAAATCTACACAGATTATTAAGAAGATCAATACAAAACCTTGATCTCTCTAAAGCATGCTAATACTAATCTATTACATGATTAGATAAACATAAATAGGCAAATAGTACAACTAATGACAGTTGCAGTGCTGCAAAGCTTTTTCAATAGAGAAACATGGGTGCCACACTATGCAGTATTGAAATATATATCTTCTTAGTAGCGTAAACTTCATTTCCGTAACATTGGCCATAAAATTCAATAACAATAATGAAGTTCAATAGCTACTAAGTCCACAGTCTTGAATATGTACATCGGCATCAAGTTGTTAGCAATAATAACCTTGGAATACTTAGCTAAGCATCTATCTCAAATATATATACCGAACATATATCGTGTTCCCTCATTGACTATAGTCACTTTACCTTGAGATAATTGTCTCCTAAAATTTTGATCCCCTCCATGTTTAATCATGATAGCAAAATATCATCAAAATACAATAACAATATATTGCAAGACCAATGAGACACTTTCAAATGGAAGTAGTGAATTATGAGATATCTCAAGTACCAGTTATTTTACATAAAGCTATAAGATATTATGTACTAGTTTCTTCTTGTTGTTTACTTCAATTCATACAACTTTATTAGTTTAATCTTGAATTAGGTTTTCTTTTTGATCCTCTAAAAAATTTTAGTTGTGTTGCATAGAATTTTTTTAATACACACCATCCAACAATGTAGTTTTGACATCAAGTTTCTCTATATTAAAATGTTATGAAACCCATTATGCTCAAGACTAATATGATTGTAGTCAATTTCAGCTATCATGATAAGATCTCATTATAGTTAACCTCTTTTTTTATGTTTGAAACCTTTAACAAATAGTCTAGCCATATGCCTTCTGTTCCCACCATGTTATTTTAAACCCAAATACACATTTATTTTGTATTGCTTTTTCCATTTCAGTAGCTCAACAAAAGACGTGTGACTTTTCAAGTGAACTTACCTAGTTCTGAAATGAACATGCCTTCAAATATATTGACCTTAGTATTTTGACGCTAGATATTTGAAATTTTCAAGGAAATATATATATGATTGTTTCGAATAGTAATTAAACACATATTCTATCTTGAAACTATTAATAGATGTCTGCATATATTATATAATAGTAATATATATAATAAGCTAAAAATATTGTGTTTTATGTAGGATATATTTGCTGCTGGAACTGATACCACATTTACAAGTCTAGAATGGGCAATCAGTGAACTAGTAAGACACCCAAGAGTAATGAAAAAACTACAACAAGAAGTCACAGAAATAGCCGAAGGAAAACCAATAATTCATGAGAAGGACTTGGAGAAAATGCATTATCTTAAGGCCACCATCAAAGAGACGTTGCGATTGCATACTCCAATCCCACTACTTATTCCACGAGAATCAACACAAGATGTCAAACTAATGGGGTACAACATTCCATCACGAACACAAGTAATTATTAATGCATCAGCCATAGCAAGAGATCCTACCCTTTGGGAAGAACCAGATGAATTTAGACCAGAGAGGTTCTTGAACAGCTCGATTGATTTTAAAGGGTTTCACTTTGAGCTTCTTCCATTTGGTGCCGGACGAAGAGGGTGCCCTGGTATACAATTTGCTATGGTCGTCAACGAGCTTGCATTAGCAAATGTCGTGTACAAGTTCAATTTGGCATTGCCAAACGGAGTCAAAGAAAAAGATTTGGATATGAGTGAGACGAGTGGTATTACCGTCCATAAGAAGTCTCCTTTGCTAGTGATGGCAACTCCCCGTTTCTAGTAGTTCGCCCATGGTATGAAAGTTTCAGTAATAAAAGAATAATAAAAATAATATGATTCTTGTAATGGATGAAATAGCTTGTGATACCCATATGCTTTGTACCATTGCTCTACACATATATGTGTTTATATATGTATATATATATATATATATAGTGTCGGGATCAGGAGAAAACGCCCAAAAGTGTGAAACGGTGAGAATGTGTGACAACCCTCACTAAACCAGGTATCCGTACGAATTAATTAACTATTAATTGTTGCTTAATTACTGTGCTTAACTGAGATTACTGATAAACTGCTACTTGACTATTGATACTTGTACATATCTGCATCATACTTAGATTTCCGTCACTACATTATTTACTTACTGAACTCTAGTGACAAACATGATGCACAAAAGCACAGTAGCATTTGAACGGATAACCTATTGAACATGCTGATATAGCCAGCATCAGGCAGACACTGCCTCTAAAGGCCTGTATGAGCCAGAAATATTTTACTACACCCATAGTGTGTGTAGGGATACAAGGGTTGTTAAACTGCGTCTCTAGGAATAAGATATAATGATTGGATGTGCCTAGAACATACTCTAAGCACAAAACACAACACTTTGTTTAACATACTAGCTTCTAGCTAACTAATAAAGTGCCAAAACATAAGGAAATATTCCTGACACTTTGCAGAATAAATTGTGTCGCTAAAAATATTATTTACGACGCTTAAAAGATTACTTAAGCACTTTAACGGATTACTATCCAACCGAACAACCGGACTATACCCGGAACATAAAAATATTGCCAAAAATATTATTAGTCTTTTTCTGAGCCAGTTAGGGTCCCTGATTACCCTAACACCCGCTTTATAACGCGTCATGCAACTAACGGGGTTAATCTCTAAAGTAACCGACTTAACATAACTAAACTCTAACTGAACAATTGAAATCCAACCGGATACCCCCCCCCCCTAAAGAGATCGGCCAAACCAAGGGGACAAGAGAGTACACTTTTTGATTTTTAAATTGTTTATGTTGGATATCTAGAGAACATGAAAACCGTTGGACGATGGCACTAGAATTGTCTATAAATACCTCCACTTCTTACACAAGATAATACACATCACAAATCACCAACACTCCACCCTCTCCTCTCCCTTCTACTCTCGGCCGAACCCACCCCCACCTACACACCCATTGTCGGCTTTTGATCTCTCCATTTCAAGTATCTACAAGGTGTTCGGGTCACGTATAAGGAAGCTTGAAGCAAGCGGAAGTTGAAGGACCTCGTTTCTTTGCTTTTATCCACGCCATTTTCGACTAGATTCTTCCCTAGCCACGAGCTAGAGGTATAATGTTTAAAACTCACTCTCGATCGTATCTAAAGTGGTTAATATGATTTTTAACGGTTAAAAGTCGGAATCATGCGTTTTGAATCTATAAAGTCTACTAAAACTCGAATATTGTTGGTTAAAAGCTCATAACATGTGTAAATGTTGTAGTATTCGAATATGTTGATTATTGAGGCCCGATCTACGATGTGGTGGCTCTTATCATCGTTTAACCCGACTTTGTTAAGATCACGAATCTTGACATACGCTTGTTTCTATCGGTACGAGGGTTAAAAGGTGAAACTCCACCACACGAGAAACATGAACTTGTGTAAAAGTATTTTGACTTGTAAAATAGTATTTAAAACGAGCCAATCTACGTATGTACAAGTGGTATATTCGTAGAACCAAGTGTCGAGAAAATCATGTTTTATAAAAGTTGGTTGATATGTTAACAAATATGATTTTTACAAACTACAAGTGTATAAACACTTGTGAAACGAAAGATCCGACAAAGTAACAATTTTTATAAAAGTTGTCGGGAAGTTGTAAAGGATGATTTGTTCTAAAAACGGGGTTTTTACAAGACAAAACTATTTTATACATAGATCCACTAATTATAAGGTGATCTACACTATGACTTTCGGAAAAACTACAAGTTCATGTAATAATGCGATTTTACATACTAGTCTACAAGTTTGATGTGTTGAAACTAGTTTGAAGTATCGGAAATTGATTGGTTGATTTAAAGAAGTGTTGAAATGATTTTGTAAAAGAAAATGATACGCTTGAAAGCGTGGCCACCTCCAGTTACAGGGGAAACTCTGGCGAAATTTTTCTAAAATCTAACACTTAGAATTATTTGCAAGCGTTAAACTATTTTGAAATGTTTTCAAAATACATTTCGCCAAGACTTTATTTATTAAATAATCGGAGGTGGGATTTTCACAAAAACTAAACGTGATAAATATTTATTCGATAAATATATTTTTTCACCACACTGTCTATGATTATTTTGTGAAAATATATAAATATTATTTTTAGAGTAAAAATAATATTTACAAACTTTGACGAACCCAAAATAATACCAACGCCTACACGACAAACATATAAGTTACAACGGTAATTACTATTACCACTAAATCGCCAAAACGTAACTTACGCTTTATACGGAAATATTCATAAATGCGTATTTTGTCAACGTATTATTTTGGAAAGTATTATGCGAAGAGAAAATATAATATTTTTGAGAAAAATATTTATATTTTGGAATGAGAAGTAAAATATATTAAGTGAGACTTAATATTATAAACGTGCATGTATTAATTCCCCCATCCTTGGGAAGGAGATTAACTACCAAATATATACAAGGAACAGTTGTCTAACTGTTTCCCAAAAATTAAACTATAAAGCTAAAGCACGGCCATCCGTCTAATAGAATTAGCACATGTAGGTCGTTGCACAGCTTTCGGACATTTGGAGTGCTTGATTTAGCGACGCACTGACTGTGAGTTCATGTCCCCCTTTTCTCTTAACTCTTTTCAGTTTTATAAACTGCGGGGGTGAAATACATGTTACTATGATTATGAAATACTTGATACATGGTATGGTTAGCGTAAGGAGGGTTATTACTTAGATCATGTGAGTGGGTAGGCGGGAACTGGAGGCCATTAATCCTCATGGTAGGACCGAGGGACGTAAGCGGTAGATCTATCTGGGTGTAGCGAGCCCAACTCCAGGTCCAGCATAACGGACCTTGGGGTGACTTTGTGCCCGACGCAAAATCCGCTAGGTTTGAGTCTTCCTACTTGCACTTCACACATATCAATGGCCTTGCAAACCATTGGTGATCTCTTTTTCCTTATTTGCTACATACCAGGGTTTTTGATAAATACAAAGGTTTATTTACTCACTTTCGCATGAACTCGCTCAACATTATTGTTGATTTTTCAACTTACATGTATTTCAGGGAATTAAAGATCTGGCACGGTATGGCATGTTTTCCGCTGCATAAGTCACCAGGGTCATCCAGGGTTCGGGGAATGTGACTCTTTCCTGGACAAGTCACAGTCCTTGAATCGTGTTTATGTTATGTTTGTGGTTGTAATGTTTAGACAAGTTTATGGTTGTTGGGTGTTAACCCGTTAAGACAATGTTTCGATATTTTTATTTTTAATGGATGATCTTGCATATTTTTAATTCATATAGCTTTGTTATGATTAAGCTATGGTATTAAGAAGTCACACCAAATTAACCACGCTTCCGCAAAGCCAGGGTGTGACAGCTTGGTATCAGAGCTCTGATCATAGCGAACTAGGATTCCTTCTTGAGTCTAGACTATGATCACTAGGGCTCTCACGAAAACATTTTTACTGCATACCACTTAAGTCCAGATCCAAAACGTTTTTATAAACAAATGTTGAGCATATTTTATTTATTATTTTTAGGCTCAGTCTGGGAGGCTGAGGCTCGGTCTGGGAGACTGAGGCTCGGTCTGGGAGGCCGAGGCTCGATCTAATGGATCGAGGTAGTTGTCTAGTGGGACTAGGGAGTCAGTCTGGGAGGCTGGGAGAATTTGCTAGTGAGACTAGGGAGTCAGTCTGGGAGGCTGGGAAAGTTTGCTAGTGGGACTAGGGAGTCAGTCTGGGAGGCTGGGAAAGTTGGCTAGTGGGACTAGGAAGGACAGTCTGGGAGGCTAGTGGGACTAGGAGGATTATGTGATTATTACTTGGTAACTTGTGTGATTACCTGATTTACTGATTTTTGTACATGTTTGTGTTTATGTTACAGACCCATGGACTCACCAGCCACGGGTGATTCAGATACCACCGGACCTTTACCCATAGTATCGGACGACATTGTGTCTTCAGAGCACGAGGTGCATACCTCCGACTTCACCAGCACCGATGATGATGACTTCCAGCCCTTCGCTCTGCCCGATGGCGCTGATGAGCATATCGATGACCCACCTGCTGAGTATCTTCCCTTGGTAGCGATTCCAGCTCCCATACCCCTTGCTTCATATCCAGCATACGACTTGCTACCCGACACCGAGGCTGACGGCGATGTTGATCTCTTTGAGGATGAGCCTTTCGAAGATGAGATTCCTGATGTAGCCCCTCTTCCCGCTAGCGATCTTTTGATGATCGCTGGTGCTCCTGTTGAGGACACGCCCGCCCATTCACCCGTCCCAGACTCCTTTGAGTCTGTGGCATCTGCACCGTCTGACGAGGTGAGCACGCAGCATTTTGTACACGACTCGGACCCCGATCAGGCATCTTCTGCCGCACCCATTCCGAGCTTTGCGTTCGAGCACGACGACATTGAGGATTCTGATCCCGTTTTTCCTCCAGGATTTGATCCTGACCACGATATTGAGTATATTCCTATGGACCAGCATATGGAGGACCCTGTTGATCCCGTTGATCCTGTTGATCCCTTTGATCCAGAGTTTGATTTTGATATGGCTTTTGATGACCCAGAGCCTGCCTTGGCCCCAGAGCAGGCAGTTGCTCTAGATCCGGTGCTTGAGCATGACCTGGTACATGCCGGCGTTCCTGAGCCCATATTAGCAGACCCACCTGTTGGTGACCATCTTGTGGACATTCCTTTGATTGTTGGCGACCATGTTATAGCTGATGATCCTGTTGTTGATCCACCTTTTGTTGATCCCCCTTTGATTGCTGATATCCCTGTTGACCACCCAGTTGAGCATGTTGCACCAGTTGACCCTGTCATTGCTCCATTTGATCCTGTTCCCCTCGAGCCTGAGCACGCTCTGTTTGCTGATCACCTGGATCCACCCGATGAGGACGCTCAGCATGGTTGGATACCTGCTGACGAGGATGTTCCACCGTTTCCCCCACATCACACTGATGCACATCATGCTGATTTCTCATTTCAGATCCCTGTGACACGATCCGATGATTTCACCTTTCCGATCCCTCAGATTATACCTCCAGCGAGGCCTGGAGAGGGCTCTTCAGCCCACCCTTTTGGGCACATACCGATGTCTATTCCTTTCGTGCCCCAGATGACATCTGTTCCATCTTCTGTTTCACCTGTTCATGCAGCACCATTCGATCCCACCAGCACGCCACTGCTTTGGTCATCTTCCTCTCCGATGCCACCCACTGATCCATATCATCCATTCCATATGGGGCACACCATAGAGGACGTCTTGATGTCCTTTGTCCATCAGCATGAGTCCCATACGCAGCGACTCCAGGAGCTCGAGAGAGCTCAGCTATCATGTCATGGTCAGACATCTTCACCTTTTCAGCCGTTTCGATCATTACCCCCGGACTTCGCTGCCCGACTTCTGACTTTGGAGCAGCAGATCGCTTCTGTTATTCACACTCAGCAGGCGATGGAGGAGGACTGGCTTCATCTACGCCGCTTACTCTACACTCACTTTCCCCCTCCTCCACCCCCATCCGCATAGAGCTCATCGGTGCTATAGAGGTAGACGTTGGTGAGACGACAGCGATTGTGACTGCACAGCCTTTTGGAGACCACCTGATGTTACTGACTTTTGTTGATACTTATTTGATGTACCTGATGTATGTGATACTGATATGATATAGTTTTGTACAGGGGTGATGTAGCCCCTATTTGATTGATGGTTGTATGCCACACTTACTAAATTATGGTCTCGATATATGTAGCAATCGCGGTATTCTCACCATATCTGATGCACTTGATTTCTTACTTATATTTTCGTGACATGGGATGTTGGGACATGGGATGTTGTGTATATGATACTTGTGACATGGGATGTTGGGACATGGGATGTTGTGTGTATAATGATCATAACATGGGATGTTGTGTGTGATATATTGATAACATGAGATGTTATGTGCTATTACTATTACTATATTCGTATGTTTACTATGGCCTGACCAACGTACACATCTTTAGAAGATGGCGCCACGACGACAACCTCAGCCAATGCCTACTACTCAGGACGAACTACAGCAAGTCATTGCTGCTGCTATTGCTCAATATGCTGCCTCTCAAGGAGGAATGAGTGGAAGCAACTCCGGCAACACGGGCAACAACAACAATCCACCGCATGGGTGTACTTACAAACAGTTCTTGGACTGCAAGCCCATAAACTTCGATGGCACAGGAGGCGCTGTTGCTTTCGCATGAGCAAATGCGCGCTGGATCAACAAGTCACTTACATCTCAGGGCTATTTGTGGATGGAGCCCTATCCTGGTGGAATCTACAGGTCCAGACCCTTGGCGAAGCTGCGGCTTACGCACTGACCTGGACTGAGTTGAAAGAACTCATGCGCAAAAAGTACTGTTCTCGCGCTGAAATTCAGAGATTGGAGACCGAGTTTTGGCATCTAAAAATGGAAGGTTCTAAGATAGCTGAGTATGTTCAGAGGTTCCACGATTTGTCGCATGTGGTACCCTACATGGTTACGCCTGAGTTCAAGAGGATTGAACGCTTCATTTGGGGATTGGCTCCTCAAATAATCAGCATGGTGACTTCCTCCAAACCTGCAACTATCACGGAAGCTATTGATTTGAGTGTGGCTCTCACCGAAGAGGCAATTCGGTTGAACAAGTTTGATGAAACTGAGCCCAAGAAAAAGGAGACTCATGTGGAGTCATCTGGAGGAAACAAGATGAAGTTTTCGAATTTCAAGCAGGGCACCGGGATGGTGGTTAAGAAAGGGGAATCGAATGTGCCGGCTCAAGATTCAGCTGGTGGTAGGAAGAAAGGTAAAGGATATATGGGTGCTCATCCCAAGTGTAGTTCATGCCAACGCCATCACTCTGGCCGATGCGGGCCAAAAGTTTGTGAATCATGTGGGAAGACTGGTCATTCAAAGGATTCTTGCTGGGCTAATGCTGGCCGGGGAGGCCAAGGAGGATATGGGAATAGGAACAACCGTGGTGGTGCTGGGAACCGCCCACAAGGAAACCAGGGAGGTGATGGAAACCGTGCCAATCATGCTAACCAAGCGGGCGCCATGAATCGGAACCAGGGAAACCATCAAGCTGGAAACAATGGTGGAAACGGGAAGAGGCCCGGATGTTTTAATTGCGGAGATCAAGGGCATTACAAAAGGAATTGCCCAGAATTAACCCAGGCACGCGGAAGAGTTTTTAACATGGAAGCCAGGGAAGCGCGCCAGGATCCCAATGTTGTCACTGGTACGTTCCCTGTAAACCAACGCTATGCATCCGTTTTGGTTGATACTGGTGCCGATTATAGATTCGTATCTCTAGAATTTAAGAATATGCTTGGTTTAGCCGCTAGTAAGTTAGATATTCCGTACTCGATCGAATTAGCGAATGGGAAGTTAGTAGAAGCTAACGAGGTGATTCGAGGTTGCGTAATCGAGCTGGGAGAGCGTGAGTTTGCTCTCGACCTACTACCGGTCCAGTTGGGAAGCTTCGACGTGGTAGTAGGGATGGATTGGTTATCAAGTAACAAGGCCGAGATAGTTTGTCACGAGAAGATTATTCGTATCCCGACCGATGATGGTGAGACCATTGTTGTTCATGGGGAGAAGCGTGAGACGCCGTTGAGGATGATTAGCTGCCTGAAAGCAAGAAAGTGTTTGCAGAAAGGATGTGTTGCTTTTCTGGCACACATTGTAGATAAAAAGGCTGCTGAGCCGAAGATCGAAGACATCCCTGTCGTGAGGGAATACCCAGAAGTCTTTCCTGAAGACTTGCCTGGCTTGCCACCTCAAAGGCTAGTGGAGTTTCGCATTGACTTAGTTCCAGGCGCCGCGCCTGTGGCTAAGGCACCCTACAGACTTGCTCCGTCTGAGATGCAGGAACTGTCGACACAACTTCAAGAGTTGTTAGACAAGGGATTTATCCGACCAAGCTTCTCGCCTTGGGGAGCTCCAGTTTTGTTTGTGAAGAAGAAAGACGGCAGTTTCCGCATGTGTATTGATTACAGAGAGTTGAACAAGCTAACGATTAAGAATAGGTATCCCCTGCCAAGAATCGATGATCTGTTCGACCAGCTTCAAGGTTCAAGCTTCTATTCAAAGATCGATCTTCGATCGGGATACCATCAGCTACGGATACAGGAGGAAAGTATCCCAAAGACAACCTTCAGAACTCGATATGGACACTACGAGTTTCTCGTTATGCCGTTTGGTTTGACAAACGCACCTGCAGTGTTCATGGATCTGATGAACCGAGTTTGTAAGCCGTACCTGGATAAGTTCGTGATTGTATTCATCGACGACATCTTGATATATTCAAAGACAAAGGCCGAGCACGAGCAACATCTTAGAGCCATTCTGGAGCTGCTAAAGAAAGAACAGTTGTACGCCAAGTTCTCTAAGTGTGAGTTTTGGCTACGAGAAGTGCAATTCCTTGGGCACGTGGTAAACGGAGATGGAATCCACGTGGATCCCACCAAGATCGAGGCGATCAAAGATTGGGAAACGCCAAAGACGCCAACTGAGATTCGGCAATTCTTGGGTTTGGCTGGCTATTATCGAAGGTTCATCGAGAACTTTTCAAAGATCGCTCAACCGTTGACACTCCTCACGCAGAAGGATAAGAAGTTTGATTGGGGAATCAAACAGGATGAAGCGTTTCAGATATTGAAAGATAAGCTTTGTAACGCGCCAATATTAGCTCTGCCAGAAGGCACTGATGATTTTGTGGTATACTGCGACGCATCGCGTCAAGGATTGGGTTGTGTGTTGATGCAACGTCAAAAGGTTATTGCCTATGCGTCACGCCAACTGAAGATACATGAAAAGAACTACACCACACATGATTTGGAGCTAGGCGTAGTGGTTTTCGCTTTGAAGATCTGGAGACACTACCTTTATGGTACGAAGTGCACAATTTTCACTAATCACAAGAGCCTCCAACATATATTCAACCAGAAGGAGTTGAATATGAGGCAAAGGCGATGGGTCGAGTTATTGAACGATTACGACTGCGAGATCAAGTATCATCCAGGGAAGGCGAATGTGGTCGCTGATGCCCTAAGTCGTAAAGAGAGAATCAAGCCCATAAGGGTTAGGGCTATGGAAATGATAATTCAAACCGACCTTTCCTCGCGCGTTCGTGCAGCACAGAAGGAAGCTCTCAAGGAGGGAAACCTTGAGGAAGAATATCTCCGTGGGATGGAGAAGATATTGGTGCCAAACAGGGAAGGAACGTTGTGTTTTGAGAAAAGGATTTGGGTTCCTCTGTTTGGTGGTTTAAGAGAGGTTATCTTTGATGAAGCCCACAAGTCGCGGTACTCTATCCACCCTGGAGCGGATAAGATGTACCAGGATCTTAAGGATTATTACTGGTGGCCTAGGATGAAAGGCGATGTTGCTTTTTACGTGAGCAAATGTTTAACTTGCGCCAAAGTTAAGGCGGAATACCAGAAGCCTTCGGGACTTCTGCAGCAACCAAAAATTCCCCAGTGGAAGTGGGAACAAATCTCCATGGATTTTATTACAAAGTTGCCAAGAACGCCAAAAGGCCATGACACTATCTGGGTGATAGTGGATCGCTTAACGAAGTCAGCACACTTCTTACCTATCCGCGAGAAGGATAATACAAGCAAATTGGCTGAAATCTACATGAGAGAGATTGTTACACGCCATGGAGTACCTCTCTCGATTATTTCTGATAGAGACGGGAGGTTCGTATCGAGGATATGGCAATCCTTCCAGGAAGCTTTTGGCTCAAAGCTGAATATGAGCACTGCTTTTCACCCGCAGACCGACGGACAAAGTGAGCGGACGATTCAGACGTTGGAGGACATGCTGAGAGCATGTGTGATGGACTTGGGCGGTAGCTGGGATAAGCATTTACCCCTGGTTGAATTTTCATACAACAACAGCTACCACACCAGTATTGGTGCCGCGCCATTCGAAGCGTTATATGGGCGCAAGTGCAGGTCGCCGCTCTGTTGGTCTGACGCAGGTGATAGACAATTGGTAGGTCCCGATGTAGTTCAGGAAACTACAGATAAGATTGCGCAAATCCGAGATCGCATTAATGCGGCTCGTGACCGTCAGAAGACCTACGCAGATCTGAAAAGGAAACCTCAGGAGTTTGAGGTTGGGGATATGGTTTTGTTGAAGGTATCACCCTGGAAGGGTGTGGCACGCTTTGGGAAGCGTGGGAAGTTGAATCCGCGCTACATTGGTCCTTTCAAGGTTCTGGAAAGAATTGGGACCGTAGCATACAAGTTGGATCTACCTGCCGAACTGAATAATGTTCACGATACATTTCATGTATCCAATCTGAAGAGAAGTCCAACTCAAGTTAACGTTGCCATTCCTACCGACGAAATTCATGTTGATGACACGCTCCACTTCGTTGAAGAACCTGTCGAGGTCACGGATTGGAAAGTGAACAAGACCCGCCGGAGCAGTGTCAAGCTCGTCAAAGTTCGTTGGAATGCTAGACATGGTCCCGAATTCACCTGGGAGCGTGAGGACCGAATGAAAGAGAAATACCCCCACTTATTTCCTGAGAACCCTGCTTCTACAAGCAGAACTTAAAATTTCGTGACGAAATTTTTCTAACGGGGGGAGAATGTGACAACCCTCACTAAACCAGGTATCCGTACGACTTAATTAACTATTAATTGTTGCTTAATTACTGTGCTTAACTGAGATTACTGATAAACTGCTACTTGACTATTGATACTTGTACATATCTGCATCACACTTAGATTTCCGTCACTACATTATTTACTTACTGAACTCTAGTGACAAACATGATGCACAAAAGCACAGTAGCATTTGAACGGATAACCTATTGAACATGCTGATATAGCCAGCATCAGGCAGACACTGCCTCTAAAGGCCTGTATGAGCCAGAAATATTTTACTACACCCATAGTGTGTGTAGGGATACAAGGGTTGTTAAACTGCGTCTCTAGGAATAAGATATAATGATTGGATGTGCCTAAAACGTACTCTAAGCACAAAACACAGCACTTTGTTTAACATACTAGCTTCTAGCTAACTAATAAAGTGCCAAAACATAAGGAAATATTCCTGACACTTTGCAGAATAAATTGTGTCGCTAAAAATATTATTTACGACGCTTAAAAGATTACTTAAGCACTTTAACGGATTACTATCCAACCGAACAACCGGACTATACCTGGAACATAAAAATATTGCCAAAAATATTATTAGTCTTTTTCTGAGCCAGTTAGGGTCCCTGATTACCCTAACACCCGCTTTATAACGCGTCATGCAACTAACGGGGTTAATCTCTAAAGTAACCGACTTAACATAACTAAACTCTAACTGAACAATTGAAATCCAACCGGATACCCCCCCCCCTAAAGAGATCGGCCAAACCAAGGGGACAAGAGAGTACACTTTTTGATTTTTAAATTGTTTATGTTGGATATCTAGAGAACATGAAAACCGTTGGACGATGGCACTAGAATTGTCTATAAATACCTCCACTTCTTACACAAGATAATACACATCACAAATCACCAACACTCCACCCTCTCCTCTCCCTTCTACTCTCGGCCGAACCCACCCCCACCTACACACCCATTGTCGGCTTTTGATCTCTCCATTTCAAGTATCTACAAGGTGTTCGGGTCACGTATAAGGAAGCTTGAAGCAAGCGGAAGTTGAAGGACCTCGTTTCTTTGCTTTTATCCACGCCATTTTCGACTAGATTCTTCCCTAGCCCCGAGCTAGAGGTATAATGTTTAAAACTCACTCTCGATCGTATCTAAAGTGGTTAATATGATTTTTAACGGTTAAAAGTCGGAATCATGCGTTTTGAATCTATAAAGTCTACTAAAACTCGAATATTGTTGGTTAAAAGCTCATAACATGTGTAAATGTTGTAGTATTCGAATATGTTGATTATTGAGGCCCGATCTACGATGTGGTGGCTCTTATCATCGTTTAACCCGACTTTGTTAAGATCACGAATCTTGACATACGCTTGTTTCTATCGGTACGAGGGTTAAAAGGTGAAACTCCACCACACGAGAAACATGAACTTGTGTAAAAGTATTTTGACTTGTAAAATAGTATTTAAAACGAGCCGATCTACGTATGTACAAGTGGTATATTCGTAGAACCAAGTGTCGAGAAAATCATGTTTTATAAAAGTTGGGTGATATGTTAACAAATATGATTTTTACAAACTACAAGTGTATAAACACTTGTGAAACGAAAGATCCGACAAAGTAACAATTTTTATAAAAGTTGTCGGGAAGTTGTAAAGGATGATTTGTTCTAAAAACGGGGTTTTTACAAGACTAAACTATTTTATACATAGATCCACTAATTATAAGGTGATCTACACTATGACTTTCGGAAAAACTACAAGTTCATGTAATAATGCGATTTTACATACTAGTCTACAAGTTTGATGTGTTGAAACTAGTTTGAAGTATCGGAAATTGATTGGTTGATTTAAAGAAGTGTTGAAATGATTTTGTAAAAGAAAATGATACGCTTGAAAGCGTGGCCACCTCCAGTTACAGGGGAAACTCTGGCGAAATTTTTCTAAAATCTAACACTTAGAATTATTTGCAAGCGTTAAACTATTTTGAAATGTTTTCAAAATACATTTCGCCAAGACTTTATTTATTAAATAATCGGAGGTGGGATTTTCACAAAAACTAAACGTGATAAATATTTATTCGATAAATATATTTTTTCACCACACTGTCTATGATTATTTTGTGAAAATATATAAATATTATTTTTAGAGTAAAAATAATATTTACAAACTTTGACGAACCCAAAATAATACCAACGCCTACACGACAAACATATAAGTTACAACGGTAATTACTATTACCACTAAATCGCCAAAACGTAACTTACGCTTTATACGGAAATATTCATAAATGCGTATTTTGTCAACGTATTATTTTGGAAAGTATTATGCGAAGAGAAAATATAATATTTTTGAGAAAAATATTTATATTTTGGAATGAGAAGTAAAATATATTAAGTGAGACTTAATATTATAAACGCGCATGTATTAATTCCCCCATCCTTGGGAAGGAGATTAACTACCAAATATATACAAGGAACAGTTGTCTAACTGTTTCCCAAAAATTAAACTATAAAGCTAAAGCACGGCCATCCGTCTAATAGAATTAGCACATGTAGGTCGTTGCACAACTTTCGGACATTTGGAGTGCTTGATTTAGCGACGCACTGACTGTGAGTTCATGTCCCCCTTTTCTCTTAACTCTTTTCAGTTTTATAAACTGCGGGGGTGAAATACATGTTACTATGATTATGAAATACTTGATACATGGTATGGTTAGCGTAAGGAGGGTTATTACTTAGATCATGTGAGTGGGTAGGCGGGAACTGGAGGCCATTAATCCTCATGGTAGGACCGAGGGACGTAAGCGGTAGATCTATCTGGGTGTAGCGAGCCCAACTCCAGGTCCAGCATAACGAACCTTGGGGTGACTTTGTGCCCGACGCACAATCCGCTAGGTTTGAGTCTTCCTACTTGCACTTCACACATATCAATGGCCTTGCAAACCATTGGTGATCTCTTTTTCCTTATTTGCTACATACCAGGGTTTTTGATAAATACAAAGGTTTATTTACTCACTTTCGCATGAACTCACTCAACATTATTGTTGATTTTTCAACTTACATGTATTTCAGGGAATTAAAGATCTGGCACGGTATGGCATGTTTTCCGCTGCATAAGTCACCAGGGTCATCCAGGGTTCGGGGAATGTGACTCTTTCCTGGACAAGTCACAGTCCTTGAATCGTGTTTATGTTATGTTTGTGGTTGTAATGTTTAGACAAGTTTATGGTTGTTGGGTGTTAACCCGTTAAGACAATGTTTCGATATTTTTATTTTTAATGGATGATCTTGCATATTTTTAATTCATATAGCTTTGTTATGATTAAGCTATGATATTAAGAAGTCACACCAAATTAACCACGCTTCCGCAAAGCCAGGGTGTGACAGAATGCATCCTGGCCCAACACGTGGCGCGGGATATGATTAGGGGGTGAGGGGTTTTTTTTTTTTTTTTTCCATTTCAGTCTTCTTTTATTTTCCCGACGTGCTATAACATTTTCTGGCGTCTACGATTATTTTTGCGTTAATTGTATTCATTAAACTTTTTGGCGTTGAATTAATTGTTTTTGTGTCACATAGATAATTTTTTGGCATTATAGTGTTTTCTGTTCAATTTTTTTTGGCGTTTTGTGGTGTTGTATAATAATTCACTACAAGTCATTAATATTTTTATAAAATTTCAATAAGACCAAATGTTTTTTATGGCATTTAGTCAATTTTTCTGGCGTTTAATACATTGACTAGGTGCTTTGCCAGCACCTGTTCTCACAGTTTTCATACTACTAGCGTTTTGGTGTTTGTAGTTTTTGGCGTTTTATATAATAATGTATTTTATTTGTAGAGAATTAGATTAACAAAACAACAAATAATTTGATAACAAAACAATATAAAGTGAAAAAGAAAAAACAAAATTAAAAATGGTAATCTAATTTCTCATCTGAATCTTCGCTGTCATCAGCCTCTTCTTCTTAGAATTTGTTTTTGGCGTTTTGAACCTTTGAATACCTTAGCTAGATGCCAAGTTTCCTACATAAACCCCGTCTTTTTTATATGAAGCTTCTTAGTGGCATCCTGTTTTTTGGTGTGATAGTCTTGTTTGGTGGCATGTCATTGAAGATCAACTCTTGCTTGATGCTATTTAAAATAATGGAGTCCAAAATAGCATTTTACACTTGTGTTGATTGACGTGATGTCGTGGTCACAATCAAATTTAATCCAATTACTACTAAATAGCTAGTGGTAAGTGGGTATCGAACACAGGGAGTTTGTGGAATATGTGCTATTTAAAAGTTTCTCTAAGTTAACTAAAATTAAACTAATTGCAAGGAAAGTAAATTCAAAGAGTTGGATTGATTGATTGATTTTTAACAACTAAGATTACTATTCTAATTGCAAAATGAAAGTTTGGTTTGTAAACAATTTTGAGACAAATGACCATCTCTAGTTTCCGGTTTGCTTTGACGTTTATGCTATCATTCCACTAGAAAGAACTACATAGACATAGTTCATGTGTGATTACTTGTTGTGATAAAAGGAAACTAAGTACTCAGATTCCTAGAATGTGAGGTTGTTACCGGATGACCAATTAACCCTTACCCAATCCTATTCTACCCATGATATCTCAATTGCCAATGGCACCAAGAATGTATGGTTTCAAATTAGATTAACATAAGAATCAACAATTTACAAACAATCAATCACACACCATAACAAACAAATCATAAAGACAAAGTTTGTTATTCTAGAAATAAGAAATCAAGCATAAAGTCTTACATAACCTTCAACCAAAGATAGTCATCAAAAGTTTAGCCACTCATGGCTTGAATCATCATCATCAAACAAGTCTTAATGTTAATAGCAAATCGAAACATAAAACCAATGATTAGAAATTGTCTTCAAGCACTCAAGAACACTCCAAACTCGTCTCCAAACAGTTGGTAACCGATAATGCATGATAGAACACTTAAAAACCTCATCAAAAGGACATTTAATGCATGAGTTACAAAGTATCTTCAGTCTGCGCCGTAAGCTACGCCGGTAGCCGTAGCTTACGGCGATAAGAGGGTCAACGGCGGTTAAGTTGGTGTCGTAGCCTACAGCTGGCGCCGTAGGTTTCGGTGCCCATTGAATCCTTACGCCAAGGGAAGACTGGGCTACGGTGGAATAATTTGGCCAAAATTATGGCCGTAACCTACAGTAGGGACCGTAGGCTACAACGCCTGCTGGAATATTTTCTTTTGTTTTCTTGTTCAATCTCTCATGGTCCAAACTGGTTTTCACCTCTTGCAACTTCCATCCAAGCTTCATAAAACCCGCTTCTTATGCCCTTTATTACCTGCAAGACCAAACAACTAGTAGTTCACAAATTCCAACAATTAAGTGTATAAAGTGTGAGACGTGCATGAATTTAGATCGTTTAAAGGTTGTCCTACGGACCACCCGTCACATCCCCACACTTACTTGTTGCTTGTCCCAAGCAACCCATTCATAAACCATTTCAAAACCACACGCGATCAACATGCAAACCAAGTTAAAATGTATTGTCCTTTTACTAACCTTTTATCATACCATAAGGAACACCCCTCACAATAACTCTCGGTGACAAAAAATATTAGCACATTATACTATCACACTCAATGCAAGTGTGTGATTGTGCGACAATAAGCTTGTGTAAAAATCAAGTCTCCTCCTATCAAATACCTAGCATGCTTATGAATCAAAAGGACTTATGGGTTGTAACGAGGCTATGTGTAAAGGCAGGAAATAGTGGGAATGTGAAAGTAGCTCATTGATTCGACCCGATTTTTATTTCTACTACTAAACAAAACAAACATCAACTATATACACAACATCATCAACTTTCTCTACTACTATCGCAACTAAATCCTTCTTTTTTTATTTTTCTCATATTATTCTCTTTATTTTATTTTATTTTTTTTTCAAGCATAGAACATAAAAACTCAACAATATATATACAAGAACATCAACAATTACAAACTAAACTCCTAAACCGGGTCGTCTCAATAGGTAAAGTTTTGTAAGAAAATGGCTTGGGTCACAACCAAATGGCATAAGGCTCAAACATGGTTTACTAAAGACCAAACCCCCTCCCCTCACAATACCAAGCTCATATATGTATCGTATGAGGTCCAACCCCCCAATCCCACACTCTCACACATCCAGACGAGGCTACCTAAAAGTCCTTATCATTTCCATAAGCATGCTAATTCTAGGCTTCAACAAGTATTCGTACACAAGTTCTATTAATACAAATCACACACCGCCACTCAAAACAAAGAAACAATCTCTAATAATCATGTGTGGCCCAAGAACTCACCAAGAAATAACTAGAAAAGGGTGTCGGTGTGTCATGCGGAACAATATCAAGTTTTCAAATTTCAACAACTTTTCACTTGGCTTAACAATTTTTTCAAAATTCTCAAAATTTTCCCCTCATCCCCACAGTTGGGATACATTGTCCCAATGTATGGTTTTGAAGGGAAGATCACTTTTAACAAAAACACCACTTTTTGCTTATACTCTCAAACCACAAATTTCTTTTTGTATTTTTTTTTTATAAAAATTAAAAACACACCACCAACTAGCACATCCCATAAATCACATCAAACACACAAACACCACCCAACCATAACATAAGACATCAAAATATATACAAATATACAAGATGGAGCGAAATACGACCTGGTCAATAATACTTTGGCTGCGGAGGCCCGAAGATAGACGTCATCATCTCCGCAAATCCTCCAAACCCAAATGCTCCGCTACTGCTGCTACCTTGATCACCGTCTTGACTCGCTTGTTGGCTACCCATGGTGTATGGATCCACCCATTGAGAATGGTGCAATTAGGGGTGCAAACGAGCCGAGCCGAGACCGAGCTCAGCCAGGCTCGAGCTCGAGCTCGATTTACTTATGAGAGCTCGGGCCCGAGCTCGGCTCGATTCGAGCTTTGTTTTCAAAGCTCGAGCTCGGCTCGTTTGTATTTTATCAAGCTCGAGCTCGGCTCGGGCTCGGCTCGTTTATTATCTATTAATTAGTATATAAAATAAAAATAATATAAATAATAGACTTTTTAGGCTTGTGAGCTCGATAAGTAAAGCTCGGGCTCGGGCTCATTTACTAAATAAGCTTATTTTTAAGTTCGAGGTCGACTTGTAAACACTAAGGCTCGATAAGGCTCGAAGAGCCTAATGAGTTTCACATGTGAGGCTCGAGCTCGGGCTCGATAAACAAACGAGCCTTGTTTTGAGGCTCAAGCTAGGCTCGGGCTCGATAAGGCTCGACTCGTTTCGAGCTTTTTCTCGAGCCGATCTCGAGTAGCTCGCGAGCCGCTCGGCTTGTTTGCACCCCTAGGTGCAATGGTGGGGTGGGATACGTCACACTACCATCATATGGAGGCAATGTGGAATAATCCACAACTGGTGGGTCTGCTACAAGTGGTTGGCCCGCATGCCATGCGTCGTGTAAGCGTCTCTTGCGATCATCTAAGTAGCGGTTGTTCATCTCCTCCTGGTGGGCATACATGTGAGCTTGATTCCATTGCTCCTGTCTATCATAACTCTGTTTAAGAGCCCTTTCCATGCTAGCCCCCATGTAAGTTTGTTGATCACAAAGCATTTGATTGGTTTCGGACCAATCACCAAAAGTAGGAGGTCGCCTCTGTTTAATCACCTGCCCCATGTTCCCCGTGTGAGCCCAATACGGATCATAAGGCTGCTATGCATAACCAAATGCACTACCAACATACCCTGACTGCATCCCTGCTCCACGGACACCACTACTTGGGCCAGCGCCCCCCATCTCAACATCAACCGTGAATGTATCCTCCCGGTAATCATCATCACCACTAACCTCCTCACCACTCGTCTCAGGCTCATCGGCCTCACCCGGTCATAGTGGACGAGCATCCACTTTCAACGCTCTCCACCTCTTCCCATCACTTTTCAACTTGTGATACCTCTTCGACTCTTTGTATTCCCATCCCGATCCCAAATGCTGAATATCAAATGGTTTGAACCTTTTGTACGAGCCTCTGTCTTCGGCTCCAATTGCCCCATAGCGCTTCAACAATGCCGTAATCAACCGACAATGAGGGACAATCTTTCTCTCACCACTATTTCGGCTAATCCAAATATTATTCAACACTAAGAACCGATATAGGACCATTGGTGACCCATGCATCAACATGTAGAGAATCGGTACCTCCGCGAATTGAACCTCCACTTTATCACCCCGCCTCGGGATAACATTGTGGGTACACAGCACCAACATCAACTTAGCTTCAATTCTCAAGTTTCTTCTCAACAACTTCCCGTGTGTAGTACCCGGGACAAAGAGGTAGTCAAGCATGTTTTGCCATTGAGGGTGTTTTTTGGGGTTGTGATAAAGATCTTCTAGGCTTGGATAAATATATTGATTAGATGGCTTACTATCAAACTTTGCAATGCGGCGTAAAGAATCATACGACATTTCAAGTCTCACCCCATTAACCGTTCCTACGAGTTTCATCTTATTTGGGGCCTTGAACGGAGGACATTCAAGCGTGGCCATCCATTCTTGAATTTGTTGATCATACATGGTCTTTACTTCGTTGTCATAACATTTAAGAGCCGCCTCCCAACCCAAAGCCGTGAACTTATCCGTTATCCCAAAAGGCCCAAAATCCACTTCTCGAATCCCTTTCTCACAAATGAAGGCCTCTTTCCGTTGTTGTAACTTATTCATTTGATCGTGAAACAAATCGGAACGCCACTCTTCGGGTTGTTCAAGTAGGGACCCGGATGTCCATTCCGGTTTTCGACCCCTTGGAGCCGCATCTTCTTCCGAATCCGGGTCACCAACCCGAACCAATCTCCTGTTCTTTTGTTGTGATTCTGCTTGAGGTTGACTCGAGGAACTTGCTCCCGCTTTGTCTTTAGTTCTCACCATGTCCTACACACATCACAAACCACCCACAAAAACTATATGAGTTCACCTTCAACACTTCCCCACACTTGCTTGACACTGTGAGTATAAATGTAGGAGCCCCAAAACTTTATCTTTTCAAACAAAATTTGGGTATGATGTCCCCACAATATAGAGTCTTTCCAAAAAAATTTTCAATTAGACATCATCCACATTTATACTCATATGTTCAACAACTTAACAAAATCCTATTATCTAACCTCTACAAGCAAGTGTATGTAAGCAAAAACAAGAATGAAAACTTACAAATCTGCAATATACTTCAAAAATTGAAAATAAATTGCATACCTTGGCTTGAAGAAGGATGAGAATAACAAGAACCTCACTTTAAGCAAAAATCCACTAAAAACCCCAAATTTTCGGACCCTAATAGCTCAAATTCGACCACCAAAACAAAGGAATCTTCGAAATATAAGTATGAATCTAAATTCCTTGTGAAATTTTAGTCAAAATAGACTCAAAAATCATTGGATTTGTTCAAGATTTGAGAAAGTTATGAGAACTTGAAGTTATGGAGGTTTAGTGAAATTAGGGTTCTTAGAGAAGAAGAAGAAGAAGAAGAAGAAGAAGAAGAAGATGATGAAAAGGATTGATAGAAAATATGTGGTTGGGGAGTTATGGCAGAGAATAAGTGGTGGTGGGGCTTACATGACCGTGAATGATTATTATTATTATTATTATATTTATTATATATATATATATATATATATATATTATAAAAGATTGTTGAGAACGAAAGGGGTCACCCAGCAAAATTGCGTGCCGTAGCCTACGGTGATCGCCGTAGGTTACGGCAAAACCTGGAACAAAAATCCGCCGTAAGGCATTTTAAATGTGGCGTAAGGCTTTTTCGGACATCATAGGCGCCGTAGCCTACGGCTGGCGGTGTAGGTTACGGCGGTAACTGGGCACTTGGGGTTGATCAGTTTTGTTAACTTGCAAAAAATTTTTATATGTTGTTTCTTTTGAACTTTAAAATTTTTAGTTGTCCTCAACACTATGTTAGAACAATTCGCACGAATTTCCCCACACTTGTCTCGAACACAAGTTTTAAACGGAGACGGTATTTATTTAAAAACAAAACAACTAAACTAAACTAAATATGTATACAACCAAACCTGGTCCTCTTTCAAGCTTCCTCGTCATCCAATGGGCGTAGAATGTAACCCACTTTGTTTAGCTCGAGATTGTTGATGTCGTTGCCTTCCAAGTACGGTTTAAGCTGATGCCCATTCACCGTTTGTTGCTTGTTGGTTTGCACATCTTGAATATCAACATCACCAAATCTACCCACTCTCCGGATGACATAGGGACCCATCCATTTACTCTTAAGTTTACCCGCAAACATCTTCAATCGAGAATTATACAACCACACTTTTTGACCCACTTCGAAGGTCTTCTTTCTTAGTCTTGCATCATGGACCTTCTTAAGTTTGTCTTTATATGCGGATGCACATTCGCATGCTTCGTCTCGAATTTCCTCAATTTCGCTCAGTTGAAGCTTCCTCACTCGACCCACTTCGTCATAATCCGCATTCACCGTTTTGATTGCCCAGTGTGCTCGATGTGCTAACTCCATTGGAAAATGACATCCCTTCCTATACACCATCCGGTAAGGAGTAGTACCAATTGGAGTTTTGTAGGCCGTCCGATATGCCCACAATGCATCATCTAGTTTACTTGACCAATTTTTCCTATCTGTTCGCACCGTCTTCATAAGAATTTCTTTAATTTTACAGTTGGACACTTCGACTTGTCCACTTGTTTGTGGATGGTACGGTGTAGCCACTCGGTGGTTCACATTGTATATTTTCAACAATTTCCCAAAATTAAAATTTTTAAAGTGTGAACCACCATCACTAATTATAACCCTTGGTACACCAAAACGAGCGAAGATGTTTGATTGTACGAACTTGCACACAACAGAATGGTCATTAGTTCTTGTAGCAATAACTTCAATCCATTTCGAGACATAATCCACCGCAACTAATATGTATAAGAACCCGTTTGGATTTGGAAAAGGACCCATGAAGTTTATTCCCCAAATATCAAACACCTCAACCACCAAGATTGGTTGTAAAGGCATTTCATCCCGCTTCGAAATGCTTCCCACTTTTTGACAATTTACACAATTTCACGCAAACTCGCAAGCATCTTTAAAAATTGTAGGCCAATAAAACCCACATGTCAACACCCGATATCCCGTTTTGTTTCCACTAAAGTGCCCTCCACATGCCGATGAATGAGCATGGGTCAAAATCTTTAACACTTCGGTCTCGGGAACACATCTTCTTATTACTTGATCGGGTCCAATCTTAAAAAGATCCTGTTCATCCCATATGTATTGTTTGACTTGGCTCAAAAAATGTTGTTTTCGTTTCTTGGTCCAATGACTTGGAATTGCACCCTTGGCCAAATAATTTACATAGTGAGCATACCAAGGTGTAACAAAAGTAGACACGGCCAACAATTGCTCATCGGGGAACCGTTCATTAATTTCACTCGGATCATCAACACCTTCTAATGGAATTCGGGACAAGTGATCCGCCACAACATTTTCACAACCCTTCTTGTCCCGAATTTCTAAGTCAAACTCTTGCAACAAAAGCACCCAACGAATACACGATCACCTTGCTCCCCCAAATGTTAGATCTAAACTTGTCCAAGGCCTACACCACCGCTAATAATTCTTTTTCGGTTGTGGTGTAATTCAATTGTGCCTCGGACAAAGTTTTACTTGCATAATAAATCACCACCGGCTTCTTATCAACTCTTTGACCCAAAACCGCTCCAATGGTCGTATCGCTAGCATCACACATAATTTCAAACGGCTTCGACCAATCCGGTGGTTGCAAGAGAGGGGCTTTCACCAACTGTTCCTTCAAAACACTAAACGCTTGCAAACATTCGTTAGTAAAATCAAAAGGGACATCTTTCAACAATAAATTACATAAAGGTTTTGTAATTACACTAAAACCTTTAATAAACCTTCTATAGAACCCCGCATGTCCCAAACATGATCTCACCCCCTTAACATTCTTTGGTGGAGGTTGAGATGAAATTACCCGAATCTTTGCTTTATCTACCTCCATCCCCCGGTCCGAAATCACATGACCCAACACAATACCCTCTTGAACCATAAAGTAACTTTTTTCCCAACTTAGCACCAAGTTTGTCTCAACACACCTTTTAAAAACTTTTTCTAATTCATCAAGACAAGACTCAAAACTTGGGCCAAAGATGGAAAAATCATCCATAAACACTTCAAGAGACTCCCCGACCATGTCCGAAAATATACTCATCATACATCGTTGGAAAGTGGCGAGGGCGTTACATAGTCCAAACGGCATTCGCCGACAAGTAAATGTACCATATGGACATGTAAACGTGGTTTTGTGTTGGTCATCCGGGTGAATAGCAATTTGGTTATAAACCGAATACCCATCCAAAAAACAATAATATTTTTGACCCGAAAGTTTTTCAATTATTTGGTCAATGAAGGGTAACGAGAAATGGTCCTTAGAGGTACCGGCGTTTAATTTTCTATAGTCAATGCATACTCGCCACCCGGTGACCGGTCGGGTGGCAATGTGCTCGCCTTGTTCATCTTTTATTACCTTGATGCCGGCCTTTTTAGGCACTACCTGAGTCGGACTTACCCACGCACTGTCCGAGATGGGATAGATAATCCCCGCATCCAACCACTTTATAACTTCTTTCTTTACCACCTCTCTCAAGTTCGGGTTCAATCTTCTTTGCGTTTCACGGGTAGGCTTTGAATCTTCGTTCGTGATAATTTTGTGCATGACAATGGATGGACTAATAAAACGTAGTGGTGACGGAAGTTGGTGCCCATTTATATCTTGTCGAGCGATGCATTTTATTGTTGGACATATTGGTTTATTTTAAACAAAAGTGATTAAACATTACGTTTTAAGACACGACACAACTACATAGTTAAGATGTCTTTGATCCTCACAGATCTTATTACAAAACTTCCCAGAAAATTTAAAAGTTGTCCAACATTTTCAAATTACACAACATGCATCATCAAACACATGATACGCCATGATTTCCCGAAGCCAACCTCAAGTACCTGTAGAACACGTTAAAATCAAGTGTCAACAGAAAGGAAGGTGAGTTCACATATTCACTTACAAACAATTTTATTCCAAGGAAAACTTTCTGTTTAGGTGTTTATTTGAAAACATCCATATAATTTTAGAAAGTCCATTTTACTTCCTTATTAAAATCCATGGGCCTTCCGTCGGTTCATCAATTGACAACTGTAATATATATTGCCCAGATTTTGTATATTAAATTATTGCGTCAACTTTCAGACTCGTATGTTAGCTAGACGACACGAACTATATATTAACCATGCAGGGATAATCAAAGCTAGACAATAAAGAAAATATTAATTCGTCGTTTGACTTGACACGGAGCGACTAGTCACGACGGGGTTGTCAACCCGATAGTTCTACCAACAATTCATCGCACGCAATATTTAACTCATTAAACGACAACATGGGCGCAGGGTTCTCTCTTTGAGGACAATATGATGTCTGCCTCACGTACATTATATATATCCTACTGATATAACAATTTAATACACGACGTTATACGAATTCCCCTTATTCTCTATCATATGAGACACAGTCAAGAATTCGTCCCCAACTGTACGGTCTTGTACCACTTAAGAAATACTGTACGTACAATATTCATTCATGAAAAACGTTTTAGTGACACTCACCTTTGGGTGTGTATTTTAAACAACGCAATCCCAGAGATTGATTTCTACACGTCCTAATATATATATATATATATATATATATATATCTAGGAATGATTTTAAATCAATATTTATAACACAAAAATCCTAAGTTTCTCCATTTCTTAGAATTATCACATAACTTTGAGATTTTCTCGAAAAGTTGTCATTTTTGATTATGTTGGCACATTATATATATATATATATATATATATATATATATATATATATATATATATATATTAGAGTCCATATATATTTTTATGATTTTGCGACTTGAACAATTTTATTGGTGACCATTATTGTGTAAATCCGTTAACTCTTCCGTTTATACGCAATATATCTACGATTTGCGCGTCCTAATATACATATACATAAACGTTCACATAAATTATCATTGAAACACACGAAATCTTGTTTAACTTATCTATTTTGTCATTTTAAAGTAAATATACATAAAACATCTCATGTGTACTGAATTTCATGTTCGACAAACAAGTTACACATTTAACGCAATTTTTACCGTTTCTACCGCCCAAAACGCACAAGCGTACATGCGTAAGCTAGATTTCTAATATCATGTTAAAACTTAACATATTTTCACATTCTCATGTTTAAATCACATAACACGTTTTAACACATAAGGTTTACCCAAAATTTTACCCATACTAGTGTACTTAGAAAAATGCGTATTTTAGCGATTCGATAACGTTTTCGGGCGTCGGAAGTCACGTAGGACCAACCAAACACAAAACACTTGTTTTTAAACTAAAAACATCATTTTATTTACTGATCTAAATCAGTTTTACTAAAATCACCCAAAAAACCGATTTTTGACCGTTTTAACGCATAGTTTTTCGTTAAACGTTACCATAACCATTCCAACTTAAAGCGACTTGATATTTTAACACAATACATGTTATTTACTGATTAAAATAGTGGTTATAATCAGATTAGTGCAGTTTTTGTGTAAGTCACATAAATCATGCGATTTCACGTATTTTACAACTTTTAATGCATCAAGTACGACATGCAAAGCTAGCAAATATTATGACAAAGTTTTATACCATTTTAACACTTCAAAAAATTATATTTTTAGTGTTTAGAACCTGATTAAATATTATCTTCATCATACCATACATAATTCATCATTTCATAAACACTCATCCACATGCATGCTTAAGTACACGCATCTAATGCATTCAATCACATCATCATCAACATGTATGAACTAAATTATATCTATCATGTATTTAACTCATGTTCAAACATTCAAGAACATCATCATCTTCATATGATCATTATCAAATCATTTGACATAATTGCAAGACATACACATTCATACATGTCTAAGACTTTTAATCATCAAAATTTCACTTGCATGTGTGTGTATAAATATACACACACGATTCTAAAGTTTACTTTTCTCACATTCTTGAACCCGCTTCAAATCACAAAAATCCCTTTTTAAATCATTTATGCATTAATTTTCCAAGCATCAATCAAACATGTATAAATCAAAAATAAAAAACTCAACCTCATACACCCATGTATATATACTCACGGCCACATGCACACACACAAACATCCATTTTTATTTTTTTTGAAAACCCATTTATTATTAGTTTTAAGTTCGTGATTAGTACCAAAAACAAGAGAAACCTTCCACTATCATCTTAATCACCAAGAATCAAGAATATGGTTTTTAAAAGTAACTTTATACCTTCAAGATTTTTGGTGTGTTTTGACAAGATTTGATGATATGGGACTTGTTATACCTTGAAATCACCATGAAATCACTCTTGGATCGTCAAATAGGATTGAAACAAGCTTGAAATGATCTTGATTCTCCAAGAACAAATTTGGAAATTCAAAAATAGTGAGAGAAGAGGGGTGTTAGGCCGTGAATTGTAGGAGAGAGAGAGAAGTGAAAAATGTTGAGATTTGTGGAAGATTATGGAAGATATGGGGGGGGGGATTTTGTGGGTTTCTCAAGAATGCATGCAATTCAACAAGTGTCAAGACATTATAAGAGGTGCCATTCTCCTTCCATACACAAGACATCCCACACATATACATGCATACAACTCATATATATATATATATATATATATATAGGATAAAACAAGTATTTAACTAGACACCGGGTATTTTATCTGGCGTTTTAATCCCGTTTTAGTGCGTTTTAAATTTATTTTTAATGCTCTATAAAAATAAACCCACCAAAATATTACTGAACAATATTTTATTTGCTTGGACTGGATACGTTGTCGGTATTTGGCAGTATGCGCGCTGTGCTGCGCGGCACGCACTTAAAATCGCAAAAATAGGAATTTAAGCGTTTTTATTTATTTTTATCATTCTATAGTAATAAATTCATCAAATTATTATTATAATGATTATCAGTTGCCTTGACAGGTTGTGTTGACAGTATTTTGTCGGTACACGCGCTAAATCGCGCGTTACGCGCTTAAACTCGAAAAATAGAGTTTCTTAGCGTTTTAATTTTTTTTTCACGAATAGCATTAAAATTATTATTCTAATCATAGCAGACTATTTTTAGGATTTTAACACTGATCGGGTGGTCACCGACGTTCGTTTCGCATTTTAACCGTTACACGATAAGCGTTTATTTTATTAGTGCCAACATAATTTTTATCAAAGTTTAAATTTACCAACTCATCAAATTTCACATATAAACATCATAACCAGTCAAATACAGCCCTGTTACCTATTCATAACACGTGTTACAATTGTACGGTACGGCCTGAAAAGCCGGGTGTCATAGTCTCCCCCTGTTTAGGAAATTTCATCCCCGAAATTTTACTCTACAGGTTTCGTTTTCGCACAAGGTGGAAATAGTAAAAACAGGTTTAATGAATATAGTCTTATAGTTTCTGCAAGAAACTTTGATTCTTACAAAGAATCTTCGTACCTATATTACATACACTCTCAATTCCTAATCTCACATCTCAACGCTCTCTGCCCTTTCCAAGGTTCAACATTTAAAAGCACTTAATCAAGAAGATTAAGTCAAAATTCCACCAATTCGGGTTCTATATACGTATATTTACATATACATTACCCCGTATCTAAGATAGTCTGAGTTTATACCCGATTGATCCAACTCGAGATGGGCTCTCGAAAGAATCAAATCTCATAAACTCGTCTTCCTTCCTTCTTGCATTCAATTCAGATATCCACAAATCGCCAAATCAATAAATTGCATACACGACTAGAATGCTGTAATCGCCTGCCCAGTTATCAACATAACTCTTCTAGCTATACGTACTGCTTCTACGGTACTTCGATAAACTTCTGTTTATCTTCCAAACAAATTTCTATAAAGAACAAAATCAGTGTATTATCCATTATACACTTTCTCAACTGAACCCAAACAATACGTCATGCACTACTCCATCCTTAGGGTAGCTTGAGCCTATAAGCGACTGATCCAACTCAAGATGGGCTCTTGAAAGGACCAAGTCAATGTGGCTCAGCTTTTCTTCTCTCTGCTAGACCTAATAGCACTTCTGCAAGATAACTCCTTTATCAGAACCAAATCTTCAATTTGGAGTCGCAATAATTTCCTTCAATTGTCCTTGTAATCCTTCTGTTGATCAATTGGCGACTTTTAACCTTCCCTCGATCCAGGCAGATCCTGTCGCTGGTTTCCTAGATAAACTAAGGTCAGGTTAATTGCCCTTTGTCATGTTAGCTCAACAAAGTGACGATCAACACTTCCATCCATGCAAGGCTTCAAACGGAGCAACCTGAATACCAACGTGTTAATTATTATTGTAAGATAACTCTGCCAAGGGCATGTGAGTATCTTAACTTCCTTCGGAGTCCATCATACACGCTCCCAACTTTTCTTTCAAAGGTCCGAAAGCTTCCTACTATCTTGCTGTCCAATCAATTTTCCCTTTTCCTTTTGGGGTTATTAGTGTCGAAGGCAGCACTAATTTAGGGAAATTCTTAATAAATCTCCGATAGCACCTAGCTAGTCATATGGATCATCATACTCCCGACGGGGTCTGTGGCGCTCCTCATCATTTGATTGCTTCAATCTCAGACTGATCTACATGCATACCTTCCTCATCCTTACCAACTCCATGGTTATCTTCAAACGTTACTCATGATTCTCTTTGATTCGTGAATAGGCAAGCATGTCGTCGATTAATATTATCACGAATTTATACGATTAGGGTTTCCATACCCTATCCATGAGATCCATGAATATAAATGGCACATTAATCTAGTCAAAAGGCATGACTAATAACTCGTAATGGCCATTTCGTGTTTGAAAAGCAGTCTCCGAAGTATCTTCGTCAACAACCTTCAACTGATGATATCCTACTCGTAGGTCAATCTTCATGTAGTAGCTGGATCCTTGTAGTTTAATCGAACCAATCATCAATCCTCGGTAAGGGTACCGATTCTTGATAGTCAACTCGTCCAGCTCTCTAATCACATATTCTGAAGGATCCATCCTTCCTTCTCTCAACAAAACAGATACACCTCAAACGAAAAGCTTGATCGAATGAAACCCTTGTCTAATAGCTCTTGAGGCTGAATCGACTGTTCTTTCATCCCAAACGGTGCTTAATCTACAAGGAGATTGTGCAAATGGGTGCAGAACCGGGTATCAGATCGATTCGGAATTCGATCTGTCTCGTAGGGGGCAATCTAGGTAAGTCTTTTTAGGAAAACTTTTGGATAATTGCGAACAATAGAAAACTCTCCGATATTCCTACATTTGGCCTTCATATCCATCACGTTAACAAAGAACGCAGGATAGCCTTTTAGCAACAACTTGAGCATCCTCAAAACACTGACGACTCTCAACCATCAACACTCGATACTCGACACTCAGCTCGGTCGGTCTTTGTGAATAACTTCCGCCTCTCCACTGTCATCAGGACGAGGTATCCTAGCTAGCTTCTTCAAGCGATAGTCCCCACTTCGTTCTCGGATAATCAATTTATCCTCACATCTACGTCAAAGCTCCCCAGCTCCACTGGAAATAAACCAACACTAGAACTACGATCTCCTAACTAAATACTACAATCGCGAACGACCTCGTTAGTTTCTATCAAATTACCAATTGCTAGTTCTATCGGGCACTTTATACCCAGCTTACTTGTTAGTGAACACAAAAATGGTTCAAAGTTTCTCGAACCAAACTCAAGTCAGCTTTGGTATTAAAAGTATGAACATAGATTAGTTTTTGATTTGAAACATACCGGTAACAACAATAAGATCATCTCGTGCCTTTCCAGTGCTTAGCTCGAATGCTCTACCCCTGGCATCCTGACTTTTCATTTTCAGACAATCTCTATCGAAATGTCCTTTCAGTTGCGGGCAATTTCTTTTGCAGTGTCCTTGCTCACCACACATGTAGCATCCCTCGAATGTACGTCCCTCCGACGTACTCTTAGCATAGCACTCGCGAGTCATATGTCCAGTCCGACCACATCTGGTGCACTTTATCCACTCATCCTCGTGAGTCTTCCTCTCAGGACCACTCCTACCATCCCTAGCATTATCCTTTCCCGACTATCTAGGGTTAGCTACACATGCTTTCTCCAAACTGCGTTTCTCACCACGCTTCTCATCGGTACCTTTCCTCGAACTCTCAGACTTTCGCTTTCGCGAATCCCCAGATCTAGGCTCGGAATGCGGAATTATTTGAATAGTCGATCCGCTGAGACGGCCCGACATCACGCATACCGTTGCCACGTCATTGCATAAAGCACCAGTAAATGATCTTGGGTTACAACCCTGGAGTGTTTTATGTGTACATCTATGTACTGTTCACAAAGTTAATGAAAAATCAGAATTACGCTCCGCTTATATCATAACACATGAACTATTAAAACCTTCTGATCATTATATCACCTGAAGGGTTTTCGATTCTGTGTCCTACCAAAACCATGCCCATGAGAATCACGTCCACGTTCCTGGCCATTATTTTGGTTAGCATCACGCCGTTCCATGGCAGTATTAGCGTGTTGGGCTATGTGTTGTGCCAACTCTTTCGGGGTAATAGGTAGTCCAGAACCCTGTCTCGCTTTTGGCGGCATTTCGTCGTTTTTATTATTTACAACAATAATAATCACATAAGACGATAACCAAAAATAATTCAATCGTTAAATGGTAGTGGACCAAACATGGCGCATGTATAATATCCACATATTAATGAGAACTATTTTTAAGCCAAAAGGAACTCATTCGATATTTGTATCAGAAATTTTCAAGGCTTGTTAGTACTAGGACTAATCAAAATTTGGCATGTCTACATCAACACCCTCAACAAGCCTATATGAAATTTCCTCCTAAATATCTGAAAATTTGGCATGCAAGCCATAATTAGGGTTCATCAAACGAGACATATAAAACAAACAACAGAAATAACCAAAAACTAACGCTTCAATCCCTGGAAATCCAACATCTTCCTAACAAGCTCTTCTAGCTCATCATAACAGTCCATCTGTCCCTCCAAGTCCTTCATCGTCTCCATGCCTCCGCGTAACGTGGTGAACTGACGATCATTGTGAGAGCGACTGGCCCAAACGCTCGAAGTCGATGCGATCTTTCTAATGGGTCGAGTCCTCTTCCTATGACGAGGGCAGACTAAAAGAGGTGTAGCAAAACACACGACTCGAATAGCAGAATAGACGATTCTATTACGACGGGCGAAGGACTCTCAAGTGTAGGCTCGACAATATCAGTGAGCAGGACTACTAATGGCTCTATAGGCCGAGGCGTGACATATCGTAACCGTACAAAGTAAGTGTGTGATCAACGTGAATAGTAACACATAAGGCCCAAATAAACAGAAAATCACGTATGCATATAAACACATAAGGGTTTTCATATATTATAAATTTTACATGTTTATTTAAAAATCATGGCTTCGAGAATTTTGGACTTTAAAACTCAAAATTCTTCGGTTGAAGTCTAGTGTTTTCCTTCGAAAACATCTAGTTCGCTAACAACCATTGGCTCTGATATCAACTTCTGTCACACCCCAAAAACGTCGTAGTGGAATATAAAACGTAGTGGTGATGGAAGTAGGTGCCCATTTATATCTTGTCGAGCGATGCATTTTATTGTTGGACATATTGGTTTATTTTAAACAAAAGTGATTAAACATTACGTTTTAAGACACAACACAACTACATAGTTAAGATGTCTTTGATCCTCACGGATCTTATTACAAAACGTCCCAGAAAATTTAAAACCTGTACAACATTTTCAAATTACACAACATGCATCATCAAACACAAGATACGCCATGATTTCCCGAAGCCAACCTCAAGTACCTGTAGAACACGTTAAAATCAAGTGTCAACACAAAGGAAGGTGAGTTCACATATTCACTTACAAACAATTTTATTCCAAGGAAAAACTTTCTGTTTAGGTGTTTATTTGAAAACATCCGTATAATTTTAGAAAGTCCATTTTACTTCCTTATTAAAATCCTTGGGCCTTCCATCGATTCATCAATCCGACAACTGTAATATATATTGCCTAGGTTTTGTATATTAAATTATTGCGTCAACTTTCAGACTCGTATGTTAGCTAGACGATACGAACTATATATTAACCATGAAGGGATAATCAAAGCTAGACAATAAACAGAATATTAATTCGTCGTTTGACTTGACACGGAGCAACCGGTCACGACGGGGTTGTCAACCCGATAGATCTACCAACAATTCATCGCGTGCAATTCTTAACTGATTAAACGACATCATGTGCGCAGGGTTCTCACTTTGAGAACAATGTGATGTCTGCCTCACGTACAATATATATATCCTACTAATATGACAATTTAATACACGTCGTTATACGACTTCCCCTTATTCTCCATCATATGAGACCCAGTCAAGAATTCGTCCCCAACTGTACGGTCTTGTATCACTTAAGAAATACCGTACGTACAATATTCATGCATCAAAAACGTTTTACTTCGAAACGTATAACTTCTCAAATCTCATATATTTTCAGCGAAAATATATATTTTATATTAAAAGGTATGTTTTATTTCGAAAACATTATTAAACCCTTTTAACGACGTGTTCTACCCCCAAAATATATACAAAACAGTAAAAAGAGGGGTTTAGTGACACTCACCTTTGGGTGCGTATTTTAAATAGCGCAATCCCAGAGATTGATTTCGACACGTCCTAATCTATATATAGGAATGATTTTAAATCCATATTTATAACACAAAAATCCTAAGTTTCTCTGTTTCTTAGAATTATCACATAACTTTGAGATTTTCTTGAAAAGTTGTCATTTTTTATTATGTTGGCACACAAATATATATATATGAGTCATATATATATTTTTATGATTTTGAGACTTGAACGATTTTATAAGTGACCATTATTGTGTAAATCCATTAACTCTCCCGTTTATACGCAGTATATCTACGATTTGCACGTCGTAATATATATATATATATACATAAACGTTCACATAAATTATCATTGAAACATACGAAATCTTGTTCAACTTATCTATTTGTCATTTTAAAGCAAATATACATAAAACATCTCATATGTACCGAATTTCATGTTCGACAAACAAGTTACACATTTAACTCAATTTTTACCGTTTCCACCGCACAAAACGTATAAGCATACATGCGTAAGCTAGATTTCTAATATCATGTTAAAATTTAACATATTTTCACATTCTCATGTTTAAATCACATAACACATTTTAACACATAAGGTTTACCCAAAATTTTACCCATACTAGTGTACTTAGAAAAATGTGTATTTTAGCGATTCGGTAACGTTTTCGGCCGTCGGATGTCACGTAGGACCAACCAAACACCAAGTAAACTTAAAAGTAGTTAAAATGCTTTTTTAAACTAAAATCATCAGTTTATTTTTACTGATCTAAATCAGTTTTACTAAAATCACCCAAAAACCCGATTTTTAACCGTTTTAACGCATAGTTTTGCGTTAAAAGTTACCATAACCATCCCAACTCGAAATGACTTGATATTTTAACACAATACATGTTATTTAGTGATTAAAATAGTGGTTATAATCATATTAGTGCAGTTTTTGTGTAAGTCACATAAATCATACGATTTCATGTATTTTACAACTTTTAATGCATCAAGTACAACATGCAAAGCTAGCAAACATTATGACAAAGTTTTATACCATTTTAACACTTCAAATAATTATATTTTTAGTGTTTAGAACCTGATTAAATATTATCTTCATCATACCATACATAATTCATCATTTCATAAACATTCATCCACATGCATGCTTAAGTACAAGCATGTAGGATCGTTGTAGGACCCGACTGAGTCGTTCAGAAGAACTTTATATCCGATTCAAAGGCGGAATCAATGAAACGGACTTGGAAACAGCTTGATACTATTAAATCTGTCACTTATATTGATTATAACATCAATTACAACCTGAACAGGTTTTGGCAGCACTTCGTTACAAATCCAGAAGCCGTGTCCCAAATGAAATAACAAGTGCACTATTTATAGGTGTGGGATTCCGCTCGAAATGGTCAAGGAACACTTTCAAGCGGAATCAACACTTTATCCACTAAACTCTGATTCTTGAATCTCGTGCACTGATTATCCTAACCTATCCTATTACATGATACAAGACGAAGTCAATAGACGTAATGCACTAACAGACCACTTGTAGGATCGTTGTAGGACCCGACTGAGTCGTTCTGAAGAGCTTTATATCCGAAGCAAAGGCGGAATCAGTGAAACGGACTTGGAAACAGCTTGATACTATTAAATATGTCACTTATATTGATTATAACATCAATTACAACCTGAACAGGTTTTGGCAGCACTTCGTTACAAATCCAGAAGCCGTGTCCCAAATGAAATAACAAGTGCACCATCTATAGGTGTGGGATTCCGCTCGAAATGGTCAAGGAACACTTTCAAGCGGAATCAGAAGTTTCTGATTTCGCTTGAAATGGCCTCTTGCATTTTCAAGCGGAATCAACACTTTATCCACTAAACTCTGATTCTCGAATCTTGTGCACTGATTATCCTAGCCTATCCTATTACATGATACAAGACGAAGTCAATAGACGTAATGCACTAACAAAGCATCTAATGCTTTCAATCCCATCATCATCAACATGTATGAACTAAATTATATCTATCATGTATTTAACTCATGTTCAGACATTCAAGAACATCATCATCTTCATATGATCATTATCAAATCATTTGGCATAATTGCAAGACATAGACATTCATACATGTCTAAGACTTTTAATCCTCAAAATTTCACTTGCATGTGTGTATATATATATATATATATATATACACACGCGATTCTAAAGTTTACTTTTCTCACATTCATGAACCTACTTCAAATCACAAAAATCCCTTTTTAAATCATTCATGCATTAATTTTCCAAGAATCAATAAAACATGTATAAATCAAAAATTAAAAACTCAACCTCATACACCCATGTATATATACTCACGGCCACATGCACACACACAAACATCCATTTTTATTTTATTTGAAAACCCATTTATTATTAGTTTCAAGTTTGTGATTAGTTCCAAAAACAAGAGAAACCTTCCACTATAATCTTCATCACCAAGAATCAAGAATATGATTTTTAAAAGTAAATTTATACCTTCAAGATTTTTGGTGTGTTTTGACAAGATTTGATGATATGGGACTTGTTCTTCCTTGAAACCACCATGAAATCACTCTTGGATCTTCAAATAAGCTTGAAACAAGCTTGAAATGATCTTGATTCTCAAGAACAAATATGGAAATTCAAAAGTAGTGAGAGAAGAGGGGTGTTCGGCCGTGAATTGTAGGAGAGAGAGAAGTGAAAAATGTTGAGATTTGTGGAAGATTATGAAAGATATGGGGGGGGGGGATTTTGTGGGTTTCTCAAGAATGAATGCAATTCAACAAGTGTCAAGACATTATGAGAGGTAGCATTCTCCTTCCATACACACGACATCCCACACATATACATGCATACAACTCATATACATACATACACACACACACACATATATATATATATATATATATATATATATATATATATATAGGTTAAAACAGGTATTTAACTTGATACCGGGTATTTTATCTGGCGTTTTAATCCTGTTTTAGTGCGTTTTAAATTTATTTCTAATGCTATATAAAAATAAACCCATCAAAATATTACTGAACAATATTTTGTTTGCCTGGACTACCTACGTTGTCGGTATTTGGCAGTATGCGCGTTGTGCTGCGCGGTACACACTTAAAATCGCAAAAATAGGAATTTAAGTGTTTTTATTTATTTTTATCATTCTATAGTAAGAAACTCACCAAATTATTATTATAATGATTATCAGTTGCCTTGACAGGCTGTGTTGACGGTATTTTGTCCGTCACGCGCTACATCGCGCGGTACGCGCTTAAACTCGAAAAATAGAGTTTCTTAGTGTTTTAATTTATTTTTTTCACAAATAACATTAAAATTATTATTCTAATCATAACAGACTTTTTTTAGGATTTTAAAACTGATCGGGTGGTCACCGACGTTCGTTTCGCATTTTAACCGTTACGCGATAAGCGTTTATTTTATTGATGCCAACATAATTTTTATCAAAGTTTAAATTTACCAACTCATCAAATTTCACATATAAACATCATAACCAATCAAATACAGCCCTGTTACCTATTCACAACACGTGTTACAATTGTGCGGTACGGCCTGAAATGCCGGGTGTCACAAATACCTTTCAAGTCGGCTATCGTCCATCCAATTTCCGCCTTATGAGCCTTCAACATCCGCAACAAATCCTCCTCTTGAGCTACCTCCAAGTTAGAAGCAATGATCACCGGTAAGGTGTCATTCTCCCCAAAAATGTATATTTCAAGTGTTTTGGTAGCTCCTTCAACTCCGTATTTGGTGGGCATTCTAGAGAAGGCTTTTGTCACACCCCGATATTTCCACGTATTACCGGTGGGCCCAGTGGGGAGTATCGTGACATAGTTGATATCATCATAGACAATTTATCACAGTTTAATACACAGCGGAAGTCGAAAGATAAAATCATAACAAACCGAATGAAAGTAATATCAATTATTACAAAAATGGTCGTAAAGGATCCACAGGCGGATCAAGGATAAAAAGAACATTGTTCAACAGATTTATAACATCTAAGCTTGCAAGACTCTTTATTGATGCTAGGAGTAGCCAACCTATTCCGTCTAGTACCTGCACTTAGCCTTTTTGGAAAATACGTCAGTTTACACTGGTAAATACAATTAACCGACTCATTTTGAAAATGTTTAAGAAAATTGATTTGAATGCACAAGGCACAAAATATCTTTTATAACTTGGGATAATTATTTTAAAAATAATCTTGTATACAGATTTATATGTTTGTCGTCTGTCAGGGCCGGTTAGAAGAGCCGAACAAGAGTAATTGACACACCATTGGTATAATGCCCACAAGGAAAATTCCTTATTGTGGATTACCATTTATACATACGCAACTGTCAGGTGTATGCCTACACCCCGAGCTTAAGTCGTGGCCATTTCAATGAATAAGCGCCGAAGATATCCAGGACATGGTCATTAACCCCCCAAAATCCATATTCCAAACAAGACAGATTAAAACGAGTTATGCAATTATATTAACCACAATCCGATTTAAACAATTACACACCCGACCAAGCGGTATTATTATAATACCGTATCCCAAGCCCGTATAACGGAAAATAAGTTAAAAGTATTTACCTGAGCAAATTTATACAATTTATCCCAGCCGTATACAATCAAGCAAGTACAGGTAGCTTTTACTGGTCCCCTAAATCTGGAAATGAAGGTTTAATAACCTATTAGATTCCTAACGTGTGACAACCCGAATAATTATGGATAGCATTACTTAAAAATCCATAACCTTTCGCGTGTACTCCTATGTTTGTTGTTTATCTTGCGCACCACTGAAATGTTTAGATGTGTTTGGGTGTTTGATGGATTTGGTATACAAGGAACCGTGTCGTTTAAACACTGGTGTGTGTCGTTTAGCTAGTGTAGAAAATTAACTTATTTGGGCTACGATTTATATATGGGCCGCAAACTTAATTAACTTGCACACACCTTCCTTTGGGCCGAAGGTCCTACCCCTCTCACAAATCTTCTCTTCATCGGCCCACACTACCTCTCCTTGGCCCATACTCCTTGAAGCCCACATGCCCTTATGTATTACGTATTATATGTGGTGTTACCCTCATGATTTTCTGTTCGCGCATGATGTTACAAACCCTAACACACCAACATATCTCTCTCGGCCTCTCTTGTACCGACGACCACTTCTTGGTTGGTTGAAGTTCCTTGATCTCATCTTTCACCCCGGTTAGTGAAATATCCTCCTTGTATGTTAGTTCTTTGGTTATAATTAGTGTACGTGTATGCGATAGATGGAGTATACGTGATCCGTGGGCTCATATACGTGATATTGTACTATGAATCTGCTGGCATATGTGTATTGTTACTGATAAATGTGTTTATATGTATTACAAGGTTGATCGTAAACATGAAAAGTTATGCTATTATCTTGCATGTTAATGTTTAGGATAACATGTTGTGGCTGGTTTTGATTGATAGTTACTGATGATGTATATTGTGATTTAAACACGATTATTTAATATAGGGAACCGATTTACTTAGTCAATCATAGGAGAATTAATAAACAGTAGGTTAACTAGGATCATACAACATCACTATTGGGCCTGGTATATTTGGGCTGCGTCAAAAAGGGGCATCGGGGAATTGGGTCGTGTCATTGGTTGAATTGCTAGTTAAATAATATAGATTATAGGATTCAGTGATGTTGGATTATGTGAAATCTGGATGGCTTACGGATAATAACAGATGTAATTATGGGTTCGGTATTAAGCACTAGGGTAGCACGATGTTCAGGTTATGTTATGAAGATGATTTGTTAAAGGGTGAGGATTACATAATGAATGGCCAATATATGTTACTGTATGATCGTTTAATATCATGAGATATTTAAATAAATTGGTAAATGGGTATGGATAAGGGTTATAATTAAAACCATGTACATGTGACTATATTTTTTATTATGATCGATGATGATGGTAAGTCTATGCATGGGAATTCCAATGTAATGTCAGAATCCATTTAAGTGAATTGAAATTAGTCAAAGATATGTACAGGTGACTTTTGAGGTATATGAAAGTGACAATTAAAGGCACCTTCATGTGATCTCTATGTGTAGGCGCATAGGCTAGGTTGAAGGGGTCCCACATGTTTTCTTTACATATATGCATGCAGCCGCCAACATGAATGATATTTATATGTATGAGTTGGTTGAAAATATAATAATCATAACTCCATTTTCAATGTTTATTATGTGATGTAAATGAAATTGTGATCTGATGAGGGTGGTTGTTTGCAAAGGATTAAGAGACAAATTTATGGGACATGTAACTGTTTGGTATATTTGCAAAACTGACGATATGATTTTTATAATAGGTCACACACACAATCGGTCTACTAAGATGGGCCACAACATAATCGAATTTGAACTTGGGCTGCACTAGACTTTACAAAACAAAATGGTTGGGTTAAATGAACATAAGTGTTTGATTTCATGTGTAATTAGGCCTGGTCGAGTGGGCTGGGTAAGTCAGTATTGGGATGGTTTGGTAAAGTTTTGGGCCGTGAGAGAAACTTTGGATTGCATAGCATGTTTGAATAATTTATATAATGTTGGAAGGTGTTGATATGAGACATGAGCGGGCTATGTGAAATTCATGAAACCCGAATGTTTATTTTCTGGTTACGTGTTAACTGTTATGAGTTGTTACATGTGTGGTTTGGTAGAATGGGATTCAAACGATTAGTGGCAACCACAATAGGGAATATTGATCAAATTGGAATACGTGCCTTAATCTTACCGAGCAAACCAAAGGTGAGTTCATCTCTTGAGCATGCGTCCCGGTGGTTGGGACAGTCAGTGGATATCCCGGGGAGGGATAAGTCCTTTGGGTAAAAATGGGAATGTTGGATAATATACTCTTCCTATCACATTTAAAGTCCCTCCCTGTTGTTTGGTTACCGGGGAGGTAACATGGTATTAATTAGTAGCGCTACTTAGGTTTGGCAACCTCACCCCGTTCCTGGGAGGACGGGTGTTGAACTAATGACCTAGTCATGACCAATGCTTTGATAGGAGCATTGGAGAAAGGGCAAAATAATCAGAAGCTGTCTGTATTCGGGGTATTATCAACATTACTTTCGGAATTAAGTTTAACGGATTAACTAAACACTTGGTAATCAACGTTTTCTTAAAACTATGAACTCACCAGCGTTGTCTGATACACTTGTTGCATGCTCGCAGGTCGTTAGATTATATGGATTTGGAACTTGCTGTCTAAAGTAGCTGGAGTGGTCATGGGTCGTGCTGATTGGATACGAATGATGGGTTTATTGATTACATACGTTTGATTTGAAACAGTTAAACTATAATTTCTTTTATTTGCTTCCGCTGAACGTGTTGATTTCATTTAAACTTATTGACGGTACTTTTTAGTAATAATTGATGATTTTATTTAACAACTTGTGATTGGTTCAATATGATTAGTAGCTCGTTATTTGTTTGTCACACGCCTAGTAGGGTTCCCATGGGTGGTATTTCGGGGGTGTGACAGTTTGGTATCAGAGCCACTGGTTAAAGTGAACTTGGTTTTAAAACGTTTTTATAAAACCAGACTATAACCGAACAGTACCGAAATCGACCATGACACTCAGCTCCAGACTACAAGGTTTGTTTCTCATTTACTATTGCATGGTATATCTAGTGTACACTTATGTATAACATTACACGTGAATGCACATTTGGCACAACAGTATGAGCCCCTATATTACCAACCCCTGTTATGTGAACCGTTAGTGTGACACTACCATTCGACTATTGTGATTCTTGATCCTGTAAAACCTTTCGCTTGCTATTTGAATGTGGGGAACCTTTTAGCGCAAGTTAAGAGGCACTGAGATAAGCATGCAAATCGCCTTATTATTATGGGTGCACACATAATAATAACGTGAGGTGCATGCAAGTCCCAGTGAGGCTTAACGAGCGTAAGAAGGGTTCTGGCCAATTGTGTGTAAACTTGGTAGTTTGTAGATTTCAACGTGATACTTGACTTGTACCTCATTTCGACTCTTAAAACTTGTTCCCTCTCCTTATATATAGAATCATGAGTGCACGAGGACATGGACGTGGTCACATCGTGATGACCCAAGCTGAATTAACCAACTTGATCAACACTCGTGTAGCTGAAGCCCTAGCGGCTTACCAGGCTGGTACGATATGCGCCAATTACTTTCTATCCTTGTATCGTATACTCGAATCTTACCTGTGCATTGTACGTTCTTTCGTTTTAGGTTAACCTGCGAATCAAAACAATCCACCTGCTCCACCTGCTTGTACGTACAAGATGTTCATGAATTGTAAGCCACAGACCTTCAGTGGGACTGAAGGAGCTGTAGGACTCCTACGATGGTTCAAGAAGGCAGAATCGGTATTTGCGATGTGTAACTGTCCTGCTGGGGACAGAGTGAAGTATGCTACGGGCACACTCGAGGATGGTGCCCTGACATGGTGGAATGCCCAAGTTCAGATGTTAGGTATTGAGATGGCGAATGCTACTACATGGGATGACTTCAAGGAGTTGATGCGAGAGGAGTATTGTCCTCGTGATGAGGTTCAGAAACTGGAGAACGAGTACTATAATCTGAAAATGGAGGGATCTGAGATTGAAGCATTCACTAGGAGGTCTAATGATTTAGCAAATTTGTGCCCTAACATGTCTCGACCCCCACATCGGCGAATTGAGTTGTATCTCAAGGGCTTAGCACCAACTGTTAAGGGGTACGTTACTACTGCAAACCTAGATAATCTGCCCCGTATCGTCCGTTTGGCACATAAGATTACTGAGCAAGAGGTCGAACGTGGCAACTTGCCGCCCCGTGTTTCTGCTACTACCTCGACCGCTACAGCTACCATACCTGCCAGTGCTAACAAGCGCAAATGGAACGATACTGACAAAGCAACCAGTGCCAGCCAATCTCAGAAAAGGGCAGACAACAGCATCCACCGTAGTTTCAGCCAGTCGTCTTCTGTGAATCAGAATCAGAGCAACAATTCAAATCAGGGTTCTTACGCGGGGAAGCTACCAAAGTGTGATAAGTGTATGTTCCACCATCGCGGGCCATGCACCCGGGTATGTCATAGGTGCAACAAGGTAGGCCATATGGCCAAAGATTGTAGGGTCTGGCTCCCAAATCCGCCGCAGCAACAGGAGAGGCAGCAGCCCTAACAGAATCGGGGAAATCAAAAGGGGTGCTTTCAGTGTGGTGAAGAGGGTCATTTTAAGAGGGATTGCCCTCAGCTTAATCAGAATGCTGGCAACATCAACAATACTGGGAATAACAACAATGGGAACCATGGTGGGAACGGGGTAAGTGGAAGAGTATTTACTATTGGCGCTGGGGAAGCTCGCAATGAAGGGTAATGCTGAGACCGGTACATCTTCTTTGAATGATCTTTTCTGTTTCTGTTTTATTCGACTTTGGTGCCGATTTGAGTTATGTGTCTCTGGGGTTCAGTCGCCAGTTAGGACTTACTCCCACCCCTCTTGTAATATAAGCATGTAGTAGAATTAGCGGATAGTACATCGATAGAAGCTTCTCATGTTCTTTTTGGTTGTAAACTTGATCTTAGGGGTCAAGTGTTCGACATTGACCTACTTCTCGATGCCCTTGTAAGTTTTGACGTGGTAGTTCACATGGATTTGGTTATCATTGCATCAAGCGGAAATTCTCTGTAAAGAGAAAATCGTGTGTATCCCTCTCCCTAGTGGGGAATCCTTATCAGATCAAGATCATCGTAGTGGTGCCATTGTTGGCATCATCTTAGTCATGAAAGCCCAGAAGTGTCTACGGAAGGGCTACCCTGCTATACTAGCTGTCGTCACCGATTCGCAACCTGAAGAAAGGAAGACCGAGGATCTTCCAGTTATCCGTGAATGTTCTGACGTGTTTTCTGACAAGTTACCTGGTTTACCTCCACATCGTCGGGTAGAATTTCAGATTGACCGTATACAATTTCAGCTTCCTTATAGGATACAGCAATCCCTTGGGTTCGCTGGATACTATCACAGATTCATCATGGGGTTTTCGAAGATGGCGCAACTTCAACCTCCTTAGCACAACAGGGAGCTGTGAATTCACGGGAAATAAAACAGAGGAACACTTCTTCAGCTTTTGAAACTCAACCCTATAATGCATTGAGCATCACTTCTATCCGATGGTACCAATGATCTGACGGTATACCATGATGGTTCGAATCAGAGTCCCAGTTACACATCGACGCAACATGAGAAGGAAATGACCCACGTGGTGGACTTACAGGAAGAACTGCACGAGTCACAACCTACAAGGGAAGTCATAGTCCTTGGATTTAAATTGGAGGCATTACTTGGACGGTACCGAATGCACCACTTAGGCCGATCACAAGGGCCTCCCATATACCCTTGTTGCGAAGGAGCTAAACAAATGATGGCATCGCTGGATGGAACTTTTGAATGAATACGACCGTGAAACCTAGACTTGCACGAGCTTTGCAGCTTGTTATCGACCCTAACATACCTGCTCAGACTCGCCTTGCCCAAACTGAAGAACTGAAGGAAGAGAGTTATCAAGATTAACCCATGCGGGGCATGGGGAAGTAACCTTTGGTAGGTCGGACGATATATGCTACTTCGTGGAACGAATATGGACCTCACTATACAGCAACATTAGGGAACTGGTACATGCGAAGCTCACGGGTCTCGATATCCTATTCATAGCAACGTATGGGAACAATGTTTGACTTGTGGGAAAGTCAAAGTGGGATATTAGCAATCAGAAACACGTATATGGATATGAGAACGGACTGCCATGGATTTTGTCACTAGTCTACTTACAACTCGAAGTGGAAACATTATCACCTGGGTGATCGTTGATGGACTCAGGTTACCAGCACTCTTTCTTGTAATCAAGAAAACTGGCGAGTCTTCACAGTTGAGATTATTCCTCCGAGAGAGGCGGCTTTTAGGTACGAGGTGCCAACTCTCGTTATCTCTGAATTTGATCTATGCATGATCTGTGTCAGGCATACACAACACCCTGGGAGGGTGTGGAATGCTTGGGAAGCATGGCAAGCTTAACTGACGTCACGATGGACCATTCAACAGTCTGGGAGGAAGCGGTAGCGTAACCTACAAACTTTAGTTACCCGACGAATCGCGTAACGCACGCGATATCATTTATGTCTCGGATCTAAGACAATGGTTGTCTGACAAAACATGTGCGATACCTTTACTGGAGGAGTTTATCGAACACATGGACCAGGAAGTCAAGGTTCGTTAACTTAGTCGAATTCCAATCGTGATTGTTCGTTGGAACTCACAGCATGGACCGGAGTTCACGTGGAAGCGCGAGGATCAAATGAACCTCAAGTATCCTCAATTTTTTCCTGTTGACCAGTCTAATTCTGGTACTACTGGTGAATTTCAGGACGAAATTCCTTTTCAAGTTGGGGATGACGTGGCACCTAGGGAAAACCTGCAACAATCTTGATCTATCACTTCATTCCTCTGTGCTACTTATCAAATTTCGGGACGAAATTTCTTTCAAGTTGGTGATGATGTGACAACCCGAATAATTATGGATAGCATTACTTAAAAATTCCATAACCTTTAGCGTGTACTCCTACGTTTGTTGTTTATCTTGTGCACCACGGAAATGTTTAAGTGTGTTTGGGTGTTTGATGGATTTGGTATACAAGGAACCGTGTCGTTTAAATACTGGTGTGTGTCGTTTAGCTAGTGTAGAAAATTAACTTATTTGGGCTACGATTTATATATGGGCTGCAAACTTAATTACCTTGCACACGCCTCCCTTTGGGCCGAAGGTCCTACCCCTCTCACAAATCTTCTCTTCATCGGCCCACACTACCTCTCCTTGGCCCATACTCCTTGAAGCCCACATGTCCTTATGTATTACGTATTATATGTGGTGTTACCCTCATGATTTTCTGGTCACGCATGATATTACAAACCCTAACACACCAACATATCTCTCTCGGCCTCTCTTGTACCGACGACCACTTCTTGGTTGGTTGAAGTTCCGTGATCTAATCTTTCACCCCGGTTAGTGAAATATCCTCCTTGTATGTTAGTTCTTTGGTTATAATTAGTGTGCGTGTATGCGATAGATGGAGTATACGTGATCTGTGGACTCATATACGTGATATTATACTATGAATCTGCTGGCATATGTGTATTGTTACTGATAAATGTGTTTATATGTATTATACGGTTGATAGTAAACATGAAAAGTTATGCTATTATCTTGCATGTTAATGTTTAGGATAACATGTTGTGGCTGGCTTTGATTGATAGTTACTGATGATGGATATTGTGATTGCAACACGATTATTTAATATAGGGAACCGATTTACTTAGTCAATCATAGGAGAATTAATAAACAGTAGGTTAACTTGGATCATACAACATCACTATTGGGCCTGGTATATTTGGGCTGCGTCAAAAAGGGGCATCGGGGTATTGGGCCGTGTCATTGGTTGAATTGCTAGTTCAATAATGTCGATTATAGGATTCAGTGGTGTTGGTATATGATGATCTAGCGTAGCCCTTGTTATGTGAAATCTGGATGGCTTACGGATAATAACAGATGTAATTATGGGTTCGGTATTGTGACAACTCATACTTTAGACTTATCTTGTGTAACGTTATATGCTTACGTGAATTATATTATTTATATGAATGCATGATATATTGTATGAATGCTATGTGTTATATGCGTATGTGAATGTTACACGAACCGAACCGCACAACATATATCAAACGCACAAGGCCATTGGGCCGTATTGTTTGTACTCGGACCATAGGGCAACCGAGTGGGCTCGGCCCACTCCCCTTATACGCAAACAAACACTCCTTGGGGACTTGTTTTCTCAATTATTGCAAATCATAACACACACACAAGTCACAAAAACCCTAGCTCTCCTCTCTCTCTCTTTCGCGAACCGAAGGCAGCCAAGCATTCCTCCTTATCGAAGCTTTCTTGTAATCGGATCACCCTCTATCTTTTGGTTAGTGTCTTGCTTTATGATTTCGTGTTAATTGATGTTATGATTTCCATGTTAGAATGTAATTATGATGATAAACTAGAACCGATTGATGATGCTTGTTAGGCTATTGTTATCGTTCATGTTGTATGAAAACGAAATGGATACAGGTAATCGGTTCATATGTGTGCTTTGTAATATGCTCTTTGGATGTTATTTTATAGATCCGAATGGTAGTATTGATCGGGTAGGAGGACATTATGTTTAATCCGAATGAATGTTATCAAGTGGTGTTCTTGACCTAAGATTTGAGTTGTATGTTATTGTTCATGTTGATCGGATTAGGGTTCATACGAATTAGTAATAAAATTGCTTGTTTGATCGATATTAGGTTGACCGTATGTTTGGATATTGTGTTGATTGATCTGTTTTAGAAACTGCCAAACTTGTTAACTGGTATCACGTTAATCATGAGCATGAAATCAGGAAATCCGTTACAAATTGATAGACTCAACACGGTTGCGAGTCGAGACCGTGTGATCTCGACCCAAGCATGATAACTCGAGACCGGCGTTGCGAGTCCCGTTGCGACTCGAAACCTCACACTGACACACAGCAGCACGAGCCGAAACCGAGGTTGCGAGTCCCGTTGCGACTCAAGACCATGTAGTCTCGAGTGGACCATGACGAGCCGAGACCAGTTCTGTTGCGACTTGAGACGCTCCTGTTGCGACTCGAGATCGCTGGTTGCGACTCGAGACCAGTTTACATGCACACTGTTTTGGACCTACACAGTCACGGGCCCAACCGATTGGGCCAAGTAATTGGGCTTACGTACTTGACTGCTAATTGGACTGTTATGTTATTTGGGCCGGGAACTATTGGATTTCATCGGATGGACCGCACAAGGATGTTGGGCTTGTGCGAGTCCAAATCTTGCATACGGTATTAACTATTAAAGTGTGTTTGACTGAATACGTGTTCCCATGAACTATACGTGCTCGTGACTTGTTAGACTATGTGTAAACATACGTGTATTACTTGGAGTCAAAACCTGACTTGTATGGTAACCCTGTTAGGACGTGGTTGACCTCTTTAGTTCAAGAAACCTCTTTGTGTATCTGCCGAGCAACCCAAGGTGAGTTCACACAGCCAAGGCATGGGATTCCCGGGTTGGGAATTGGGTTGGAATGTTTGATATGGAATGATTACTTGTACTTACGCAATCACTAGACTATAGACCATCGTCCTCAGGATAGTCAGGACACTTACGTAAAACCTACGTAAACTAGTATCTGCCATTGTCTCCCGGGTCGGGAGGACACTTACGTAAATCCTGCGTAACCTAATACCCACTACTGTCTTCCGGGTCGGAAGGACACTTACGTAAATCCTACGTAAACCCCACGCGTACCACTGTCCTCGGGGAAGGGCACTCACGTAAATCCTGCGTGACCTAGTACGTATTCCTGTTCTCGGTTTAAGAAGAACACATGGTAGCAATTAGCCTAGTAAGTACCATAATGGGAAGCCCCTATTGTAAAGGAAAAATGTGAGAATCCATCACCAGTAGTATAAACTTGTATGGGAAGCCCAAACTAGATGAACTTACGCATTACTGTTATGAACTTACTTTCTGTGAACTCGCTCAACTAGTTGTTGATTATCTGCTGCATGCCTTGCAGGACCTTAGGTACATTATGGAGCTTGCACAGGGAGGAGCAGGTCGTTGTGGGATACGGATCGTGAACGACATTTGAACTTATAACTTATTTGGGTTTTCATTATTATGCTTCTGCTACTTAAACAAAGTTTGGTTTTTGAAACATCAATCATGTCGTGATGAATTACTTTATCTACTTTTATTATTAAATACTATGTTTGATATGATTGATGGCTTGATCCTGGTCACGTCACGCCTCCAAGCGGTGGTACTCCGCATGTGGGATTTTGGGGGTGTGACAGATTGGTATCAGAGCCATTGGTTATAGAGAACTAGGTTTTAATATGGGAAAACGTTTTTATTAAAACCAGACTATAACCAGAACAGTGCTCTCAACGATCCACAACGACGCTTCGCTCCACGTGCAAGACTCGACATCCTAGGTAATAAGGTTTATGTTTATTGCTTGTTTGCTAGAACTATATAGAACCTTGCTCGCATTACGTTTAGATACACATGACTTTATTACATGAGAATACCTACGTGCTTACGCTTTTCTGTCATCGCCCTACTCGCGAACCACTCTCACATACGTTACTTTTACTATGAAGATCATGTCTGGACGAATTAACATGACTCAAGCCCAGCTAGAGGCTCTCGTTCAAGCTCAAGTTGCTGCGGCACTTGCAGCTGCTCAAGCAGGTCAACCAGCGCAGCAGCAAGTTTGCACCTTTAAGAACTTCATGGACTGTCGTCCAAGTACTTTCAGCGGCACAGAGGGGGCAGTGGGACTCCTCCACTGGTTTGAGAAGCTCGAGTCTGTATTCGAGATGTGCGAATGCCCTGAGGCTCGCAGGGTGAAATACGCCACTGGCACGCTAGAAGGAATAGCACTAACTTGGTGGAACGCCCAAGTTCAGATCTTAGGGTTGGCAGCTGCTAACGCCACACCCTGGAATGATTTTAAAGAACTCATCAAACGTGAGTACTGCACAAGGGATGATATCCACAAGTTGGAGAATGAGTTTTATCACTTGAAGATGACGGGGTCAGAGATAGAAGCGTACACGAAGCGATCGAACGAACTGGCTATTTTGTGTCCAACCATGGTAGACCCTCCGATCAAACGCATCGAGTTGTACCTCAAGGGTCTAGCCTCAGAAATTCAGAGCCATGTTACATCGGCTAACCTTGACAACATTCAGGATATCCAGCGTCTTGCTCATCGCCTCACGGATCAGGCGGTGGAACAAAACAAGTTGCCCAAACGCATCAGTGCTACCACTTCAGCCGCTACTCCCACTACACCCAGTAACAGTAAAAGAAAGTGGGATGGGGATTCTAGCAAAGGTTCAGCAACAGTTCAGTCTCAAGCTCAGCAGCAGAAGACTGACCACTACCACAGTCCTAGTGAGCAATCCTCTGGTGGTCATAGGCAGAGAAGGTATCAAGGGTTTCACCCCAAGTGTCACAACTGCAACAGACATCACAGCGGCCAGTGCAACAAGGGTCGTTGTCAAAGATGTCTCAAGATGGGTCATGAGGCCAAAGACTGTAGGAGCCCACGGCCTGCGAATCAGAACCAGCAACCACAACAACCCGCTCCACAGAACCCGCAGCAGCAGCAGCAGCCACAGCGTGGAAACCGGGGATGTTTCCAGTGTGGGGCTGAAGGTCATTTCAAACGCGATTGTCCTCAACTGAACCAGAACCAGAATCGCAACAACAATAACCAGGGCAACGGGAACAACAACAACGGGGGAAATAACAACAACAATGGCAACGAGGCAAGGGGTCGAGCTTTCGTGTTAGGACGAGGAGATGCAATGAACGATCCCAACGTAGTTATGGGTAAGTTTCTCCTCGACAATATTTATGTTACTGTTTTATTTGATTCGGGTGCGGATACAAGCTATATTTCTATGAAAGCCAGTAAATTGTTAAAACGTACATCAACACCCCTAAACACCAAACACGTCGTAGAACTAGCTAATGGTAAGAGTTTAGAAGTCACGCAAATAGTCAAGGGTTGTAGTATTGTCTTAGCCGGTCAACTTTTCTCCATCGACCTTATTCCCATAGTCTTGGGAAGTTTCGATATCGTTATTGGGATGGATTGGTTATCCCAACGTCAGGCAGAGATCTTATGCAGCGAGAAGATTATTCGCATTCCCCGTTCTGGTCAGGAACCTCTCGAAGTTCAAAGCGACAAGAGTGGTACTGTGGTTGGGATCATTTCTTTCTTGAAGGCTCAGAAATGTCTGCGAAAGGGTCACACCGCAATCTTGGCGCTCGTTTCAGATGCATCAGTGAAGGAAAAGAAATTTGAAGATATTCCAATTGTACGCGACTACCCTCAGGTGTTTCCTGAAGACTTACCTGGCTTACCGCCTCATCGTCAGGTCGAATTTCAAATCGAGCTCGCTCCAGGAGCAGCACCCATAGCTCGTGCACCATATCGTCTAGCTCCATCAGAATTGGAAGAACTGTCAAAGCAGCTACAAGAGCTCTTGGAAAAGGGCTTCATACGTCCAACCTCTTCGCCTTGGGGAGCTCCAGTACTATTTGTGAAAAAGAAAGACGGTACGTTCAGAATGTGCATCGACTACCGTGAACTCAACAAGGTGACGGTGAAGAACCGTTATCCTCTTCCACGCATAGATGACTTATTCGACCAGTTGCAAGGGTCGTGCTACTATTCCAAGATAGACTTGAGGTCTGGTTATCATCAGCTGAGAGTCCGGGAGGAGGACGTCTCCAAAACTGCATTCAGAACTCGTTACGACCACTACGAGTTTCTTGTCATGCCGTTCGGGTTAACGAACGCGCCTGCCGTATTTATGGACCTTATGAACAGGGTGTGCAAACCCTATCTTGACAAGTTCGTCATAGTATTCATCGACGACATCCTGATCTACTCCAAGAGTCAGGAGGAGCAGGAGCAGCACCTACGCCTTATCCTAGAACTCCTACGGAAGGAACAGCTGTACGCTAAGTTTTCGAAATGCGACTTCTGGCTTCGTGAAGTCCACTTTCTAGGCCACGTAGTGAACAAGGATAGGATCCATGTCGATCCATCCAAGGTAGATTCGATCAGGAACTGGCCTGCACCGCGTACGCCAACGGAAATACGCCAATTCTTGGGTTTGGCAGGTTACTACAGACGGTTTATCAAGGATTTCTCAAAGATTGCTCAGCCGCTTACGCTACTGACACAGAAGGGTGTCACCTATCGCTGGGGAGACCCTCAGGAGACTGCTTTTCAGCACTTAAAGGATAGACTTTGCAGTGCACCTATCCTCTCTTTGCCAGAGGGCACAGACGACTTCGTGGTTTACTGTGATGCATCCATTCAGGGTCTTGGATGTGTGTTAATGCAGCGCGACAAGGTTATTGCTTATGCCTCGCGTCAACTTAAGATTCACGAACGGAACTACACGACGCACGACTTAGAGCTGGGAGCTGTTGTTTTTGCACTTAAGATATGGCGACACTACCTGTACGGTACCAAGTGCACGATTTACACCGATCACAGGAGTCTCGAGCATATTCTTAAGCAAAAGGATTTGAACATGCGTCAACGACGATGGGTTGAACTACTGAACGATTACGAATGCGCCATCAAATACCATCCAGGCAAGGCCAACGTTGTGGCTGATGCCCTCAGTCAGAAAGACACTTTACCACGGCGCGTGCGAGCGCTACAGCTTACGATTCAGTCTAGCCTTCCAGCACAGATACGAAATGCTCAGGTGGAAGCATTGAAGCCCGAAAATGTCAAAGCTGAAGCCTTACGCGGCTCACGACAACGAATGGAACAGAAGGCAGACGGTGCCTACTATGTAACGGGGCGTATTTGGGTCCCACTTTATGGCGGTCTACGCGAACTTGTGATGGATGAAGCACACAAGTCTCGCTACTCGGTACACCCAGGTTCGGATAAAATGTACCACGATATTAGAACTACTTATTGGTGGCCTAGCATGAAAGCCCACATCGCTACCTATGTCGGCAAGTGCTTGACCTGTGCAAGGGTCAAGGTGGAATATCAGAAACCAGCGGGCCTACTTCAGCAGCCTAAGATACCTCAATGGAAATGGGAAGAAATTTCCATGGATTTCGTTACAGGCCTACCTAGATCCCAGCGTGGGAATGATACCATATGGGTGATCGTGGATCGACTCACCAAGTCTGCACACTTCCTGGCTATAAAGGAAACGAATAAGTTCTCCACTCTCGCAGACGTCTATCTTAAAGAAGTTGTTTCGAGGCACGGGGTGCCCACCTCCATTATTTCGGATCGGGATGCACGATTCACGTCAGAACTATGGCAAGCGATGCACAAATCTTTCGGCTCACGATTAGACTTGAGCACAGCATATCATCCTCAGACGGATGGGCAGTCTGAGCGAATGATTCAAACACTTGAAGACATGCTTAGAGCATGCGTCATCGATTTCGGCAACGGCTGGGAAAAGCACCTCCCTTTGGTGGAGTTCTCATACAATAATAGTTATCACACCAGCATTCAAGCCGCTCCATTCGAGGCATTGTATGGGCGTAAATGCCGGTCACCTCTCTGTTGGGCAGAGGTGGGGGATAGTCAGATCACGGGTCCAGAGATTGTAGTGGACGCCACAGAAAAGATAGCACAGATACGACAACGCATGGCGGCAGCACGCGACTGTCAGAAAGCCTACGCTGACAAGCGTAGAAAGCCATTGGAATTTCAGGTCGGGGAACCGGGTTTTACTAAAAGTCTCACCCTGGAAGGGTGTGGTTCGTTTTGGCAAACGGGGCAAACTAAATCCGCGGTACGTCGGACCGTTCGAAATCATTGAGAAAATCGGCAAAGTAGCCTACAAGTTGAACCTACCAGCTGAACTCGGGGCAGTTCACAATGTATTTCACGTGTCGAATCTGAAGAAGTGCCTATCAGATGAGACCCTTATCATTCCTTTTAAAGAACTCACTATCGACGAGCGGTTGCAGTTCGTCGAGGAACCAGTAGAAATCACGGACCGGGATGTGAAGGTCCTCAAAAGCAAGAGAATCCCTCTTGTTCGAGTACGTTGGAACTCCAAACGTGGCCCAGAGTACACCTGGGAATGCGAAGACAGGATGACAGAAAAGTACCCCCAGTTATTCGAAACCAATGCAACCACTACTGAGGCTGAAGCTCCTACTGCGGAATTTCGGGATGAAATTCCAGATCAACGGGGGGAGGATGTGACACCCCAGGAAAATCAGTGAACGATACAACTTACCTAAGCTTCCTCTGTGAGTGCGTACCAAATTTCGGGACGAAATTTCTTTTTAGTTGGGGATAATGTGACAACTCGTACTTTAGACTTATCTTGTGTAACGTTATATGCTTACGTGAATTATATTATTTATATGAATGCATGATATATTGTATGAATGCTATGTGTTATATGCGTATGTGAATGTTACACGAACCGAACCGCACAACATATATCAAACGCACAAGGCCATTGGGCCGTATTATTTGTACTCGGACCATAGGGCAACCGAGTGGGCTCGGCCCACTCCCCTTATACGCAAACAAACACTCCTTGGGGACTTGTTTTCTCAATTGTTGCAAATCATAACACACACACAAGTCACAAAAACCCTAGCTCTCCTCTCTCTCTCTTTCGCGAACCGAAGGCAGCCAAGCATTCCTCCTCATCGAAGCTTTCTTGTAATCGGATCACCCTCTATCTTTTGGTTAGTGTCTTGCTTTATGATTTCGTGTTAATTGATGTTATGATTTCCATGTTAGAATGTAATTATGATGATAAACTAGAACCGATTGATGATGCTTGTTAAGCTATTGTTATCGTTCATGTTGTATGAAAACCAAATGGATACAGGTAATCGGTTCATATGTGTGCTTTGTAATATGCTCTTTGGATGTTATTTTATAGATCCGAATGGTAGTATTGATCGGGTAGGAGGACATTATGTTTAATCCGAATGAATGTTATCAAGTGGTGTTCTTGAACTAAGATTTGAGTTGTATGTTATTGTTCATGTTGATCGGATTAGGGTTCATACGAATTAGTAATAAAATTGCTTGTTTGATCGATATTAGGTTGACCGTATGTTTGGATATTGTGTTGATTGATCTGTTTTAGAAACTGCCAAACTTGTTAACTGGTATCACGGTAATCATGAGCATGAAATCAGGAAATATGTTACAAATTGATAGACTCAACACGGTTGCGAGTCGAGACCGTGTGATCTCGACCCAAGCATGATAACTCGAGACCGGCGTTGCGAGTCCCGTTGCGACTCGAAACCTCACACCAACACACAGCAGCACGAGCCGAAACCGAGGTTGCGAGTCCCGTTGCGACTCGAGACCATGTAGTCTCGAGTGGACCATGACGAGCCGAGACCAGTTCTGTTGCGACTCGAGACGCTCCTGCTGCGACTCGAGATCGCTGGTTGCGACTCGAGACCGGTATACATGCACACTGTTTTGGACCTACACAGTCACGGGCCCAACCGATTGGGCCAAGTAATTGGGCTTACGTACTTGACTGCTAATTGGATTGTTATGTTATTTGGGCCGGGAACTATTGGATTTCATCGGATGGACCGCACAAGGATGTTGGGCTTGTGCGAGTCCAAATCTTGCATACGGTATTAACTATTAAAGTGTGTTTGACTGAATACGTGTTCCCATGAACTATACGTGCTCGTGACTTGTTAGACTATGTGTAAACATACGTGTATTACTTGGAGTCAAAACCTGACTTGTATGGTAACCCTGTTAGGACGTGGTTGACCTCTTTAGTTCAAGAAACCTCTTTGTGTATCTGCCGAGCAACCCAAGGTGAGTTCACACAGCCAAGGCATGGGATTCCCGGGTTGGGAATTGGGTTGGAATGTTTGATATGGAATGATTACTTGTACTTACGCAATCACTAGACTATAGACCATCGTCCTCAGGATAGTCAGGACACTTACGTAAAACCTACGTAAACTAGTATCTGCCATTGTCTCCCGGGTCGGGAGGACACTTACGTAAATCCTGCGTAACCTAATACCCACTACTGTCTTCCGGGTCGGAAGGACACTTACGTAAATCCTACGTAAACCCCACGCGTACCACTGTCCTCGGGGAAGGGCACTCACGTAAATCCTGCGTGACCTAGTACGTATTCCTGTTCTCGGTTTAAGAAGAACACATGGTTGCAATTAGTCTAGTAAGTACCATAATGGGAAGCCCCCATTGTAAAGGAAAAATGTGAGAATCCCTCACCAGTAGTATATACTTGTATGGGAAGCCCCCACTAGATGAACTTACGCATTACTATTATGAACTTACTTTCTGTGAACTCGCTCAACTAGTTGTTGATTATCTGCTGCATGCCTTGCAGGACCTTAGGTACATTATGGAGCTTGCACAGGGAGGAGCAGGTCGTTGTGGGATACGGATCGTGAACGACATTTGAACTTATAACTTATTTGGGTTTTCATTATTATGCTTCCGCTACTTAAACAAAGTTTGGTTTTTGAAACATCAATCATGTCGTGATGAATTACTTTATCTACTTTTATTATTAAATACTATGTTTGATATGATTGATGGCTTGATCCTGGTCACGTCACGCCTCCAAGCGGTGGTACTCCGCGTGTGGGATTTTGGGGGTGTGACAGGTATTAAGCACTAGGGTAGCACGATGCTCAGGTTATGTTATGAAGATGATTTGTTAAAGGGTGAGGATTACATAATGAATGGCCAATATATGTTACTGTATGATCGTTTAATTTCATGAGATATTTAAATAAATTGGTAAATGGGTATGGTAAATGGGTACAATCGATGCTCTGATACTAATCTGTCACACCCGCTCGTAGCGAAAGCACGAGGTGTGATCTGATCGGTTCTCATTGCATAACAATATAAGTGAACATACTAAATGAATAAAAACAAGCTCCAATGCCATTGTCATAATTGTTTCAAAAGAACGCAACATAAGTTAAATGTATTGGTTACAAACCATCAAATGAAATTATATTTCATCGTTCTATACGTCAAAATGTAAGTCTTAAAATGTCAAGGCTTTGACCACTATATCACCGCAAAGAGGCGGTATATAACGGACAAACCCTTCAAATGGTGGCATGGAGTCTTGATACTTGCTTTCCTTGACTGAAATGTCTGCCAAGTCCACTAATTTCCTGAAATACATGTTAAGTTTGAAAACATCAACAAAAGTTGGCAAGTTCATGCGATTTAGTTGTATGAGATGTATCTGTAAAATGTGAGTTGTATAAATTGTATCCGTATGAAATGATGTAGTTTGTAAAGTGTCAATGAAATCGTGGATCATTAATGTTTCGCGAGGACATTTGTCACACCCCCAAAATACCACCTAGGGAGTGTCCCTGTTAGGCATGTGACAAACCAATAACGAGCCACTAATCATATTGAACCAATCACAAGAGTTAAATAAAATCATTATTTATTACTGAAAAGTATCGTCAATAAGTTTGAATGAAAACCAACATGTTCAGCGGAAGCAAAGAAAACATAGTTAACTGTTTCAAATTAAGTGTATGTGATCAATAAACCCATCATTCGTATCCAATCTGCACGACCCATGACCACTCCAGCTACTTCAGACAACAAGTTCCAAATCCATATAGTCTAACGACCTGCGAGCATGCAACAAGTGTATCAGATAACGCTGGTGAGTTCATAGTTTTAGAAAAGGTCATGGAATAATTCTTCCCGTGTCTCCTGGAAATGGCCGCATTGCATTCAATATGCCGTCTTAGGAACATCCTCCCCTTGGGCTTCCATCAAGTGACAGTCTGATCTTAAGTCGGTTTCCGAATTGAAGCTTGATCATTGCAGCGAGTCAAGCAGGTTTTCGATGCGAGATAGAGGGTGTCGGTCTATGATTTCCACCTTGGGGTAGTCTGTACACATACGAAAGGACTTGTCCTTCGTTTCCACTATAGAGCTTGGGCTCCCCATAACAAGGAACTAGATCGCTAAAACTCCCACCCGGTAGTTCCTGAAGTTGACTAGACAGTTCTTGCAACCCTCCTGGTGCAAGATGGTATGAAGTACGAGTGATCAAGGCTGCTTCTGGCATGAGATTAAACTAAGATTCTGCCTAACAATTGTGGAAGTAAGCCCGAAAGTTCCTCGGGTAACAAACCGAGAGGGATCACAAACAATTGGTGGATCCTAGATCCTCTTTTCCCTCAGCACTATCATCAGTAACGGTTGCTAATATAGCGGAGTAATCCCTCCGTAGACATTTCTGGGTCTTCATTGCTGATATGATGCTAACCTTTACACCACTCTGACACTTCAGAGTATAAAACGACGCAAAAGTTTCTTCCCACAAGGTATATCTACGCGATATCTAGACGGCCAGCTTACACAACTACTGTATCGAAACCATCAAGGTTTGCAGAAAGGAAAGTCGAGGCCGATCACTTGTCTCACAAGGTTGAGTTTGCATCCCAATGCACATATGAGGTTCCCATTGCCTTGCCATCAGCCGTTTTCACAACAGGTTTTGTTTCAATGGTAACAGGGTTAAACAGGACAGAGACGAATCAATTAGTTACTCACACTAGTTACCACGTTGCTAAAATCCTGGCGTCGCCCACGCCAATCCTAAATGCCCTTCCATAAGCATCGTTCCCTGTGTTTGTTGTTTTTGAATTATCAACGGCCATCCCATGCCGTAGGCACCTTCATTTCCATCCTGTAGGCTACAATTACTAGTACCTTGATGTTGCCGTGTCTGTTGCCTCGATTGTTGTTTGTCAAAACGGAGTCCTACGATCCTTCACCAACAAGGTCCATCCTGTCACATTTCCGTGCCACATCCTAAAGCGTTACTCATTGTGCTGACAGTTACATATTCCATACTACAGTCGATTGTCATCGCCGATGTCCCAATTGATTCGTAAGTGTTGACTCCCATAAGTCGCTTGCTAGGGTTAAGGATTCGATTGAATCCAATTTGCTGGTGTTCATTGCCAAAAACTAAGGCCGATCTAACGCTGAAGTCGGTGAGATACTACGATCATCCTCTTGCCCCTCGATCTTGCATGTTGGTCGAGTAATACACAGTACATTGCTAGGGTGTTGCAGAAACGATCGCACTTACAGAATCTAAGGCGTCAATACACAGAGTTCCAATCGATGAAAAGGAGTGAAAAGGTATCGTCCAATCATTCGACGATGTAACATCCAACTCAAGGATGTCCGTACAAGCACCTAATATTCTAGACAGTTCGCTAGGCGCTCAGATAGTTGTTCAAGTAATACTCGATAGCGTCGAGATTCGTAAGGGTTCAGAAAGGGGGGAAAAGATCATGTATGTTCGAGTAGGAGACAATCACTGCTATGACTCGTATAGACTGCTGAGTACTAACATAACATCAATTAACAGAGCGGAACCCCTCTCACACTCGTTAAGCCTCACTGGGACCCACATGCACCCCACATTATTATTATGTGTGCACCCATAATAATAAGGCAATTTGCATGCTTATCTCAGTGCCTCTTGACTCGCGCTAAAAGGTTCCCCAAATTCGAGCAATAAAACAGATGACGCCACTACATAGATCATGAAAATTCAAGAAGAGTCGCACTCTAAAAACACGTAACATGGGTTGGTAACATAAAAGTTCATACTGCAGTGCTAAGTGTGCATTCGTGTGTGATGTTATTCATAAGCAAACACTAGATTTACTGTGCAGTAGTAAACGAGAAACGAACCTTGCAGTCTGGAGCTGAGTGTCATGGTCGATTTCGGATCTGTTCAGTTATAGTCTGGTTTTATAGAAACGTTTTAAAACCAAGTTCACTATAGCCAGTGGCTCTGATACCAAACTGTCACACCCCCAAAATACCACCTAGGGAGTGTCCCCGTTAGGCATGTGACAAACCAATAACGAGCCACTAATCATATTGAACCAATCACAAGAGTTAAATAAAATCATTATTTATTACTGAAAAGTATCGTCAATAAGTTTGAATGAAAACCAACATGTTCAGCGGAAGCAAAGAAAACATAGTTAACTGTTTCAAATTAAATGTATGTGATCAATAAACCCATCATTCGTATCCAATCTGCACGACCCATGACCACTCCAGCTACTTCAGACAGCAAGTTCCAAATCCATATAGTCTAACGACCTGCGAGCATGCAACAAGTGTATCAGACAACGCTGGTGAGTTCATAGTTTTAGAAAACGTTTGTTACCGGTTGTATGTAAAACAGTTCACTGACAATGCAAGTAATATTGCTAATATCTCAATTCCGAACAAGACGGCTCCTGATGTACATGACTGCCCTTTCCCACGTACTCCTATCCAGTACTGGGCCCGACTGGGTCAATAGTTCACATCCGTCCTCTCTAGGAGCAGTGTGAGGGTGCCAAACCTAAGTAGCACTACCAACTAATACCAGTTACCCTCCAGGTAACATAATAAGGGACTTACAAAAATGATAGGTGAGAATATTAACCAATATACCCGTTTTTACCAAAAGACTTATCCCTCCACGGGATACCCACTGACTGTCCCAACCACCGGGACGCATGCTCGAAAGTAGTGAACTCACCTTAGTTTTGCTCGGTAAAATAAAGCTCGTGTTCCCAGTTGGTCAATTAGTTCCTAGTGTGGTTACCAATAACAGCCAGTCTCTTATTCATCCAAACCACGCATGTAACAAGTTGCATATAGTGTACAAGTTATCACACAGTCGCATAACAGCCATTGAACCACATATATTTTACATAATTAACTCGTGTCTTACGCTGACAATTAGCAGTTTAATACATAAGTCAAGTGGGTGTGCGGCCCGTTTGACCAAAGACCGACGAGATGGTAGTCCAGTAACTGTGCGGCCCAGACCAATTCCAGGCCCACTCACATATGCGTTTGGGCCAAGATTTGCACAGTTCACATTTGTTCATGCATTAGGGTGTGAGCCCACACATCACAGTCCAACGATACCCAAATAATCCGATCCAATATTAAGATTCATGAGTCCAATTATCAACTACTAGATACCACATCACTTACATAACAATCAACATAATAATTTACCATCCTCTACATCCTCAAACAGTAGCAACCCCACCAAAAGTATCATGCAACCCTAGTCACCAGTATGCAAGAACACTCAAGTTGGTGGCCCAGTTTAAATGTGATATGTGTATGGCCCATGTAGTAACAATTAACAATCCACAACCTTATTCAACATTTATAGATTATACTGTGTATTAAGGAGATCAATTTCATCCTTATACAACAATTACCATCTATGTGATTTACACTAATAATCCAAACTAAAGAATGTCCATTAACCCTTAACCCACCATTCGATCCTGATCTAAATGCCCCATCCTCAAGGAATCTGTACACCCATTCTTTATTTTACTAATGCTATAATGAATCGTTCTATCAACTTGAATAATAGTTCTATATACAATAACCTTAACTCACCCTAATCATCACATATACACCTACCACCCATTGATCACACTAATTGGTCCACGATATTTGCCATAATAGTAACATACATGTATACATATAATTTGTTAACCAAACATCCACACAAACAAGATCGTCTGAATGGAATAAATACGAACAATACTCATCGGCCCTATTTCAACTTGCATACTCATAACAACAACTTATCTTATAATCCATTCCATGATCATGTGATTTTCAATGCAACTATTTATATTATGGCCGACAAACATGATCATATGATTTTCAATGCAAATATTTATAATCTAATCTAATTGGACCTCAATAATCATGCAATATTGATCACTTTATTCATGTGTGACCTGACACAAGCAATTAATATGAACTGATATACTTGACTTTTGATCACCTTATCTTTTGACACAAATTCACATGAAACATCCATTTTACCCTTATCAATTTTCATGAAACATCACTAAGTACAAATTAGCATAAATATAAAGCTACTAACCACAAGTTCGATCGATTCAGATGATGTCTCGAGGAGGGGGGTGGGGTCTCCTGCCGCGCTTACGTTTGGGAAAAGTAGGGTTTGGGGTATGCTTATGTTAATATGTTACGTTACCTATGTGTGCATATAAGTTAATTAATAACCGGCCCCAATATACTAACCCACTTGAGCTTCGCCAGGCCCAACCGTAAGTTCGGTGTATAAGATGCGTTCATAATGCAATTCAATCAAAGTCTTGGTCCTATGCAATTCAATCCAAAGTCCATGTGTCAGGAGGTGGGCCGATCCAAATTGTTGGATAATAGCACATGGCCACAACATTAAACCAAGAGGTGGGTGGCCGACATTTATTAATCACATGGGCTGCCACACAAATAAAAGAATTCTGCACTTACCACATTTCTATTTGACCGTAATGGTATTGCCATTAATGGGCCGAAAGCTAAGATTATCAACATATGCTATCTAATCTGAATTGTATTGGCCTGAGAGACTTTATCAGGTCATGATTCGATCACACGAAACTTGCCAACAATATCCATTCACTTCTGATTTATCATTGAGCCGATCAAATGTTAGGTTTGATATAATTGCAGATCACATGGGTTACTAATTGTATTGAGATAAATTCTTACATTACTCATTAACAACCCTACATCATGTTGGTTTAACTATTCATCAAATATGTAGGTTACAACATCAAATATACAAGTTACATCACAAATAATTACGAAAACACGATTGTAAACAAGTAACGTGTCGGGGAAAGATCTTTGAAAACTCAAGTTGTCACAACATTAATATGTGTGACGAAATAGGAAGCAATCCAACCCTAGACGATTTTAATTGTATCGACACCATGTCGTAGGGCAACAAATGCACTCCTAGGCAAATGAATGGCCATGAGTGGGGCTCGCCAAAACCCATTAGATATAACCCTTTGTTCCTTGGTCCAAACTTGGATTAATGGTGCTTTAGTTATGGGCCTAATTTCTCACATGATCTAAGGTGTTTCATTCCTTGACTTAACATACTATTGTACACGTATTTTCCCCGATAGTTGTAAAGCTTGAAAAGCATTTAAGATGAAAAGGGGACATGAACTCACTGAATTGCATTCCGTAAATTGTATGTAACTGTAACCTCACTTGCATTGTCCTTGAATTGTATCACAACCTACAAAGGTCCTAGAATTGTTAGACACTACAGTCTTTGTATTGACTCATGTACAAGTCTTCTATCTTGAATATGTATTAAGACTTGTATGTCTTTGTTATTCGTTGAACTGTGTATTAGATGAACGAAGTGTTAAGCTGATATATATATATATTTCACCAAATATATATATATATATATATATGTAAACTTTTATCTTGTGAGTTGTATCATCGGGTCTTGTCTTCTTGATTTCGTGTCTTTGTATAAGTAAATTGTATAATTGTAATTTTTACCAATTAAATGTCATTGGGCTTAGCCCAAGAATTCATGTTATTGGGCTCAAATAGTGTTGGGCCTCAATAGTGTTGGGCCTAAATAGTGTTGGGCTTAAATAGTGTTGGGCTTAAATAGTGTTGGGCTTAATATTATTGGGCCTTGGCCCATATGTTTGGTATTGGGCTTAGCCCATGAGTTTTTGATATTGTGCTTAGCCCATTATGAAGATAAGCCCGTTAAGAAATGTAAGCCCATTTGTATAAAATAGCCCACTAAGAAAAGTAAGCCCATTTGTATAAAATAGCCCACTTGTAAATATAAGTCTTTCATTTTTATAAAAACATTTTTATAAAAATTCAGTAAGTATACTTTTTAGTTAATAAAAACATCATAGGTTTTTTTTTATATGTTTCAAAATGTCCGAATTTTGTTAATGGTAATGTAATTTTTGTGTCCGCGTCGAAAGATCGTCTAAACGTCGTAGTAAGTCCTCGGATTGGCGATATGTTCATAGGTTCGTCCGTCGTCTGACTAGACCATAATATGTATTCGATTATTCGGATCGTCCATAACTCGTTTTTAAGGCGTATCTATATGAAATCTTGTAAGACTTTGATTATAATGTGTCATGTGTTCATTTTTTTCCCCATTGTATTCAAGTTCCTATCTTTGATATATATAACTAATACACCAAGTATCACATAGCACCCAAGTTGTTAAGATTACCAAATATATATTTTCTCAAAAATATATATTTATCTAACTTTGTTTTTATAAAACCCATTGTTTAAAATCTTTTTAATCATGTAAAGATTTAGCCAAAAATGATAATTTTGTTAACATATGATTCTAAAGAAAAATTGGCCATATAACCTTTGTATTAAGCATTTAGCCATGTTTAGTAAACATATCATTTTCTTTTGAAATTCACCATCAATTTACTCATAACATATTTAACAAAAACATATGAGATTTTATATCAATATCATAACAAGATGAAATCATTATCATGTAGGGTTTTTGGTATGATCATTTCATGTGTTTACTAGTTCAAAAACCATGTTTACTTCTAGTTTCATCCACTTTTATAAAAATCTCAACTTGTATGTTACTTTTCATAATCTTGTAAAAGTATTGTTTTTAATGAAAAACATTAAATATCTTTACTACACCATAAATTATGATCCTCCATTTAACATTTATGTTTAACAAAAACCCTTTTAACATAGACATGTATACTTGTTAGATTATGTTTTTAAACATCATCTAACAACTTATTTTTATGATCTTCATCAAGAGTAGATAAAATAAGCAAGTAATAAGCCTTAAATCACAACATAAACCAACATCTATATCATGATTTTTATTTTTTCTTCTTTGTATTTTCTACTTATTCTTGTATGAATCTTTTGGTTATATCATGATCTTTAATTAACAACTACATAAATATGTATAAAAAAATAGATTTAGAAGCTCACTTCTAGCACTTGTGGCTAGGGATGATCTTAGTGAAGATGATGAGGAAAGAAGATGATGATCTTGATGGTAGAAAGCTCTTGGATGGATGAAAATGCTTTCTTTAACTTAGAGATGCCTTAGATCACCTTAGGCTCCATAGAAGTACATCTTGATCATCAACAAATAGCTTGAAAGGAAGGTTATTTAGAGGTGTATATGGCTGAATTTTTGGAGAAGAAAATGGAGTCTTAAGTGTGTGTTTTGGGAGGTGTAAGAGTTCTTGAAAAGTGTTGGTGATGATAAGGATTACTAGACTTTTAATCATCCATATCTTCACAAATTGCAACAAAGGAAATATCTAGGATATTTTTGCAAGTGGGGAAGGATGTGGGACCCACTTAAAAACGTTCATCACATGGGGGGGGGGTAAAGTGTAATTATTATTATTATTTTTTTTATAAAAGTTACCAAAATATCTAGATATTTTGGTAATTAGGCTAAGTATGGTGATTAGGGTAATCTTTCACCATTAGGGGGTAATTAGTGATTCGGAATGTTATTTATTATTAACAAATTCACTAAACTAGTAGAAATTATATTTTGATATCTTAAACGACTTCCGTTTGGTCGTCGGTTCTATAAAAGCACTTTTAATTCTTACCGACGAAGTTTTTCCGTAAGTTGTAAATCCGCAACCAATAGATGTATAAAGGGATTTGGAATCTCAAAATAAGCTTAACTAGTTCACCAAAGCTTTCATTTGGTTGTTTTCGATGTCGGAAATGTCGTTTATTAGCTTGTCGGTGTAGAAACGGACAAGTTGTGGGGGTTGCAAGGCAGCATCGAAAGCTTATGTTTCGGACACCCCATTAATATCCTCATATTGTTTCCATATGTTTATCATCATTTGTCATATTTCCGGAGTCCCGGAAATGCTAAATTATTATTTTGGACGATTTAAAATTGTCTTATTTTTAGTGAAACGGACGACTTAGCGATTAGGGCGTTGTACCGGAAAGTCTTGTATCTTTGTAAGATATGTTTTCGTATTAGTGTTTTCTTATATAAACGGACTCAGTTATGTTAGCTGTGTGTCGTTTTTCCTTGTTTGGTTCTGTTTTCATGGTTTTGCTGGCATGAATAGTGTGACCGTGAATAGTGCACGCAGCACTTTTTACCAACACTTTTAGGACATTATTTAATTGATTTCGCAATACGACGAAAACCAGCATATATTATCTCATTGTTTTCTTGTCCTAACACTGTCATCTAATGTACGACACAGTTACGTAATTAAATTATGCTAATTGCATGAGATTATATTACTCGAGGATGGTGCCCTGACATGGTGGAATGCACAGGTTCAGATGTTGGGTATTGAGATGGCGAATGTTACTACTTGGGATGACTTCAAGGAGTTGATGCGAGAGGAGTATTGTCCTCGTGATGAGGTTCAGAAACTGGAGAACGAGTACTATAATCTGAAAATGGAGGGATCTGAGATTGAAGCATTCACTAGGAGGTCTAATGATTTAGCAACTTTGTGCCCTAACATCTCTCGACCCCCATATCGGCGAATTGAGTTGTATCTCAAGGGCTTAGCACCAACTGTTAAGGGGTACGTTACTACTGCAAACCTAGACAATCTGCCCCGTATCGTCCGTTTGGCACATAAGATTACTGAGCAAGAGGTCGAACGTGGCAACTTGCCGCCCCGTGTTTCTGCTACTACCTCGACCGCTACAGCTACCATACCTGCCAGTGCTAACAAGCGCAAATGGAACGATACTGACAAAGCAACCAGTGCCAGCCAATCTCAGAAAAGGGCAGACAACAGCATCCACCGTAGTTTCAGCCAGTCGTCTTCTGTGAATCAGAATCAGAGCAACAATTCAAATCAGGGTTCTTACGCGGGGAAGCTACCAAAGTGTGATAAGTGTATGTTCCACCATCGCGGGCCATGCACCCGGGTATGTCATAGGTGCAACAAGGTAGGCCATATGTCCAAAGATTGTAGGGTCTGGCTCCCAAAGCCGCCGCAGCAACAGGAGAGGCAGCAGCCCTAACAGAATCGGGGAAATCAAAAGGGGTGCTTTCAGTGTGGTGAAGAGGGTCATTTTAAGAGGGATTGCCCTCTGCTTAATCAGAATGCTGGCAACAACAACAATACTGGGAATAACAACAATGGGAACCATGGTGGGAACAGGGCAAGTGGAAGAGTATTTACTATTGGCGCTGGGGAAGCTCGCAATGAAGGGTAATGCTGAGACCGGTACGTCTTCTTTGAATGATCTTTTCTGTTTCTGTTTTATTCGACTTTGGTGCCGATTTGAGTTATGTGTCTCTGGGGTTCAGTCGCCAGTTAGGACTGACTCCCACCCCTCTTGTAATATAAGCATGTAGTAGAATTAGCGGATAGTACATCGACAGAAGCTTCTCATGTTCTTTTTGGTTGTAAACTTGATCTTAGGGGTCAAGTGTTCGGCATTGACCTACTTCTCGATGCCCTTGTAAGTTTTGACGTGGTCGTTCACATGGATTTGGTTATCATTGCATCAAGCGGAAATTCTCTGTAAAGAGAAAATCGTGCGTATCCCTCTCCCTAGTGGGGAATCCTTATCAGATCAAGATCATCGTAGTGGTGCCATTGTTGGCATCGTCTTAGTCATGAAAGCCCAGAAGTGTCTACGGAAGGGCTACCCTGCTACACTAGCTCTTGTCACCGATTCGCAACCTGAAGAAAGGAAGACCGAGGATCTTCCAGTTATCCGTGAATGTTCTGACGTGTTTTCTGACAAGTTACCTGGTTTACCTCCACATCGTCGGGTGCAATTTCAGATTGACCGTATACAATTTCAGCTTCCTTATAGGATACAACAATCCCTTAGGTTCGCTGGATACTATCGCAGATTCATCATGGGGTTTTCGAAGATGGCGCAACTTCAACCTCCTTAGCGCAGCGGGGAGCTGTGAATTCATGGGAAATAAAACAGAGGAATGCTTTTTCAGCTTTTGAAACTCAACCCTGTAACGCATTGAGCATCACTTCTATCCGAGGGTACCAATGATCTGACGGTATACCATGATGGTTCGAATCAGAGTCCCAGTTACACATCGACGCAACATGAGAAGGAGATGACCCACGTGGTGGACTTACAGGAAGAACTGCATGAGTCACGACCTACAAAGGAAGTCGTAGTCCTTGGATTTAAATTGGAGGCATTACTTGGACGGTACCGAATGCACCACTTAGACTGATCACAAGGGCCTCCCGTATACCTTTGTTGCGAAGGAGCTAAACAAATGATGGCATCGCTGGATGGAACTTTTGAATGAATACGACCGTGAAACCTAGACGTGCACGAGCTTTGCAGCTTGCTATCGACTCTAACATACCTGGTCAGACTCGCCTTACCCAAACTGAAGAACTGAAGGAAGAAAGTTATCAAGATTAACCCATGCGGGGCATGGGGAAGTAACCTTTGGCAGGTCGGACGATATATGCTACTTCGTGGAACGAATATGGACCTCACTATACAGCAACATTAGGGAACTGGTACAGGCGAAGCTCACGGGTCTCGATATCCTATTCATAGCAATGTATGGGAACGATGTTTGACTTGTGGGAAAGTCAAAGTGGGATATTAGCAATCAGAAACATGTATATGGATATGAGAACGGACTGCCATGGATTTCGTCACTAGTCTACTTACAACTCGTAGTGGAAACATTATCACCTGGGTGATCGTTGATGGACTCAAGTTACCTGTTGGTGTAGTCATCTGTCGTCTTCGTCTTAATATCGAGTCTCGGGTTCGTTGCGGTTTTGATCAAAGTTTATGTCATCATCATTGATGATGACATCACTATAGTTACATCATCATTTGTCATCTCATATAAGACAAACCAATTTTGGTCAAATTAGATGTGATGATATATGATTAACTTTGGTGGCCGTTTGAAGACTTTGAATTGAAAAGGTCCAATAACAAGCCACCATATGAGGGTCCAATGAGAATCCACCATTCAAAGGTACAATGATATGATTTCACAAGAGACAAAAGATTGAAGGTTCAATAAGGAAGGTTCGCTTTAGAGTCAACAGGTGGGTTCGCTTTTACGGCAACCGTGGGAGGTTCGCTTTTGTGGATGATGTCATTATGAGCGGTCCAGTTTTAGTATAAATAGGTTTAATGTTATTTCATTTGTAACGATGTTCAGATTTGATACCGAGGTATTGCCGTGTTCCTTGTCAATGTAAACGCTGTAAAATCAATATACAAGAGGTTTATAGTGTGATTCTAGCTGTGTACACGTCCGTTTCTTTGTTTCCGCCTCTGAAACGGATTTGAGCTCTTCCGAACGACTCGTTTAGGTCGAAATCGATCCTACAATTGGTATCAGAGCCAAGAAGGAGGAGATCTCGCATATACAGCTCGTTTTCATCACTTTTTCTGCTTCTACACCTTTCTTTTTCGAAAAAACGGAACTTTTTACTGTCAAAATCGCTTTAAACTCACACAATGTGTGCGGAATCATGAATTAACAAAACTTTGAGAATTTCAGAACTAAAATCGACTTTTTTCTGGTTCAAATTAGTGTTTCGCTTGCACTTGGTTCGTGTTTTGCTGACGTCACATAGGTCCGCTCCAAAAAATTGCTTAGATTCGCTCATAAAAGTCAGGTCCGCTCCAAAATACCGAGGTTTGGTTCGCTTTTAGAACATTGGTCCGCTTTTTGAGACAGTCGAGGTCCGCTCTTAGCGAAAATTTGTGGTCCGCTCTTTGTGACATCACATAGGTCCGCTCCAGTCGGTTCGCTTATTCAGTCTTCATAGATCCGCTCATAAGACATCATGGTTCATTGTTGTGTCATTACATCATAGGTGCTTGTATTAAAAGGCCCAATCAGATTTTTAAAAAAGGAAATATATAGCCGTCCCATTTATTCATGTGGCCCAATAATTGATCAGCGATAAAAGGCCCTATCAAAATCACTGAAATTGTCGGATACTCATGATCAAGCCCAACATCTAGTTGCCGCCCATTAAAACAGCTTGATAAGAACTGATATATTTGAATATGCATACTGTAATATTTAGTGGCCCACTAAGAGTTTTCGGTCAAATAAAAATAAACTTGATGTTTAGCGACCCTATCACATTCGTGCACCGCCCCACTAGGTTTTAAAGGATAACATTTTTTTTAATTGGTTGAAGTTAGCGGCAACATAAATGCACTTGAATGATTGTTGGTTTTTGTTCAGTATTACATGTGATTTAGAGTTCATAGATAAGTGTGAGTCCATTTATTGATCTTTTTTTTTTTTTTTTTTTTTTTTTTTTTTTTTTTTTGAAAGGTTAACTTCATTAGAAACACACCCCAGCCCGAAAACCGGACCGGGAACAACAAACTACATAATTACAAATCTACACCAATCACCCCAAGAAACCGACCTACCTTTGGCTCTATTATTATACCACAGAAAACCCAACGACTTAACATCACTAAAAATATTATCAACCTTAACTTCGGCGGTCGAGAAAATCGCCTTGTTCCGCATTAACCAAAGGCACCAAACTGCAGTAAACATTATACCGTGCATAACGACTTTTTCTTCTGGTCTGAGCAAGCATAACTTATGGAACTCCAGCAAGTCTTTAACGGAAAACGCAAAAATAGACGGAGCACGACACCAAGCGCTTATTTTTTGCCACAGAACCACCGCTACATAGCACGAGGTGAACAAGTGAGAAGACGTCTCTTCCTCCGATCTACACAAAGGACACAAACCTTCCCCGACTTCCATACCTCTCTTCTTCAACTCATCCGCTGTTGGAATCCGATTCATTCCTGCCCTCCACGCAAACAAATTACATTTGATAGGGATCCACTTGCACCATTCCAGTTGGAAGCCACCCCCCGAAACGTCCAAATTATCCAAATACTTCTTGGCCGAGCTCACCGAAAAGATTCCCGATTTATCCCCCTTCCAACCCCAACTATCCTTCCTCTCCGATAAGACAACCGAGGAGACTGCTACTCTTAACTCTTCAAATTCTGTAGCTTCGTCATCTTGATCTGGATCATGCCTCCAAAGCCAGTTCCCATCAATCCTATCCTTGACTGAACACGTCTTGACGACCTCCAACGCAAACAGACGAGGGAAGGCATCTTTAAGCGGGATGTCCCGGATCCAAGGGTCCAACCAAAAAAGGGTTTCGTCCCCTCTGCCCACTCTGCCTTCAAAAAGCTTGCGGACACTCGAACCATCATTAACCGGCTTATTAATAGTAGCTGCAATATTAGACCAAACCCCTCTCGCATATTTATTAACCGGAATAAAAGACCACCCGACCCTTTTGAATGGAGAGAATCAATAACTTTTACCCATAATCTTCCCTTTTCCGTTTTATATCTCCACGCCCATTTATACATAAGAGCCTTATTGATATTGCCCAACTTACTCAGACCTATGCCTCCTTTTTCCTTCGAGTTAGTCACAATATCCCACGATACCCAGTGGGTTTTTTTTACTTCAGAAGACCCTCCCCATAAAAACTTTCTAATCAATCCTTCTAGATCTTTGACAACTTTAACCGGAGCTTTATATATAGAAAAGTAATAGCATGGAAGACTTTGAAGCACCGAGCGAATCAACGTAGTTCTTCCACCCATCGATAAAAGAGCCGATTTCCAAAGAGCTAATCTCGACTCAAAAATATCATATACCACCTTCCAATTATTAACACGATTCATATTCGCCCCCACCTTCAAACCTAGGTACTTAAAGGGGAGAGAATCCTGTCTACACCCTACCTCTTCGGCCACCCTCCCTACCTCCCCATTATCAACTCCAATACCATAGAGATTGGACTTACCAAGGTTAATTTTTAATCCTGAACAGACATGGAAGCTCCTAAGAAGTCTGACCACGTTCAACGCTCCATTGGAACTCCATTCCCCTACTATCAATGCATCATCCACAAAAAACAAGTGAGAGATCAACGGCCCATCCTCTGGAAGAACAATCCCCGAAAACACCCCAACCTCCTTAGCTTTGTCAAGAATATACGATAACCCTTCCATAACCGCTACAAACAAAAAAGGGGATAAAGGATCCCCTTGACGCATCCCTTTCTCCCATTTGAACTCGAACGTCGGAGCACCGTTTACTAAAACTGACGCTCGAGCAGAAGATAAAACACCCCATATCCAGTTGCACCACCTTTCTCCGAACCCCATGTGTCTAAACATATCCACCACAAAATTCCAATTAATGTTATCGTAAGCTTTTTCAAAGTCGATTTTCAACAAAAACGCCTTCTTTCCACTTCTTTTAAGCCACGAGTGTACTTCGTTGATAACAAGCGGACCGTCCAGAATGAGCCTACCTCCCAGAAAAGCCGATTGGGAATCTGCTATCACAGATCCGAGGACCTTCTTTAGCCTATTCGCGAGAACTTTTGACACCACTTTATTAATAACCCCAACTAAACTAATAGGGCGATAATCACCAAGCCCTGACGGGTCTCTAACTTTTGGCACTAGGGTGATGAACGATGAACCACACCCTTCACTAATACGTCCCGAATCAAAGAAACCCGACAATACACGAGCAAAATCATCCTCAAATAGCCTCCAAAACATTTTGAAAAACCTAAAGTTGAAACCATCCGGCCCGGGAGCCTTATCATCACCGCACTCGAAGACCGCTGATTTAATCTCGTCACTAGAAAAACTAGATTCAATCCCCATCGCTTCATCTTCCGAAATCTTTTTCAGGTTTGGAATCACAAGCCTAGGCCGAAACCTGCTGTCCTCCTTATATTTAGACCTGAAAAAGTTAAAAACCTCCTTTTTAACTAAGGACGGTTTGGAAACCCATTCATCACTTATCGTCACCCCATGAATCACATTACTGGCCTTCCTACAATTGATCATAGTGTGAAAGAACTTCGAGTTTTCGTCTCCCTCTATAGCCCAACGTATACGAGACCTTTGCTTAAGATCTTTGACTCTAGCTAGTTCAATTTCCTCAATTAACCTTTTGTTTTCTGCTAAGGACCATATCTCATCTTCCTCAAGATCTCTGACCTCCAGAATTGATTCCAACTCCTCCAACTCCTGTTTAGCCATGATAAGAGATTCCCCTTCTTTTGCCAACATCGCGTTTCTCCATTCTTTAATTTTTGACCGAATAAACCCCAATTTCTTAATAAACCACACGTCGGGGCTGCACTCCGACATCGAGAAGCTACGACACGCTTCCTCAACCACTTCTTTGAAACCCTCCTTCCCTAACCACGAGTTAAAGATACGGAAAGGACGGGCTCCAAAGTTAACTGATTTAGATGAAAGAACGATAGGGCAGTGATCGGACCATAGATTAGGAAGGGTTTGAACACGAGCCTCGGGCCACTCGTTAAAAAATTCGGAGTTCACCAAGAACCTATCCAATTTGCTCCTCTTTTGACTATTTTCTGAATGCCATGTGAATTTCCTACCCCTCATCTCATACTCGATTAAACCGGCGTCAAAAATCAGAGAATTAAAGTTACTAGCACAACTTGGTTTGAAAGAGCAATTTCTTTTCTCCTCTCGAAAACGGATAGCATTAAAATCCCCATTCACAACCCACATACCATCATGGGATAAGATTAACTCACCGATCAGATCCCAAATCTCTTTCTTAGCCTGAATCCCCTGAGGGGCGTAAACATTCAACCAATTCACCACTCTATTGGAACCTTTTAGCTTACCACGAACATGTAAGAAATTCCTGTGTTTGTTACTACCTTCCACCGCAAAGACACTCTCATCCCACATCGAAATTAAACCCCCCGACAACCCCGAGGAATCCACTGTCTCTGAACCGAAAGCCCCACTGCCCTAGAACCTAGACAACACAGCGTGAGAAACGTTACCTTGCTTCGATTCTTGAATAGCCACAAAATTGATGTTGAAATCCTTCCTGATAGACTTTATCCAGCCTTCCTTATTCCCACCCCCCAAACCTCTCAGATTTACTGAAAGGATATTCATACTGACACCCCATTAATTCCTGATGAATGGATGACCTTTCTAATCAATTCCGTATGGCCCTTCAAATCGATACCGATTTTAGCTCCGACATTGACGGTTTCCTCCACTTCCTCTTCAATTCTTGATCTAATAACCGGATCTTCTCTCTCCTGCACTTCATCTCCCCCCTCGGAAACCCAGGTTCCATTCCGCTCCACCGCCGGGAGATCCTCCGCCATAACATTGAGGTCTAAATTACCCTCACCCCCTTGTTGCTCTGGCAGACTCGACTCTGCACCCTCACCTAACCTGGAGGTAAAACCAATGAAGCCAAAACCAGGCGGATAATCGTTATCTTCAGACCTGACTCTCTTGATGGGCCTCGTAGAGTCTGGAGATATATCAGATTCTTTATTGGAAGTAGAATGGCCCACTTTACCTCTTGGGCCCAGTCTGGACTTCCTTAACCTTTTACCACAGCCCACCTCTCCAGACCCCACTAAGAAATTAAAACTTGGCCTAATAGATGATTGGGCCGTGGGGCCCCCACCACCATTCTCCTCCTCGGTACAACCAACTGGAGCCGAAAAAGGAACCTCACAATTATTCCTCTGCTGATCCCTAGGCCCTTCCCCTATTCCAGAACCTTCTCTCTCCTCTTGCATGTTTTCTACGTCGAATTGGGAACTCCCTTCCCCATGCAAATTCCAACTTCCCCATGCACCTTGGAACCATTACCCTGGGAATTCGAAACGCCTCCTGTCGGAATCTCTTCAACTACCCCATTCCCTCCCGACGTTTGGGACCCACCGACGTCGGAGAAATGTTCGTCAAACACCGGCGAGAAATCTTCCGACGGATTACCAGCGCCCTCCGACTTGGCGATCCGCTTGAGGCAGTCAGGAATCCATACTTCAAGTTCTTCCTCGACACCGATTCTGTATGACCTACTCCTCCAACTCAGAACCACTTCATCCAAGATCTTTCTGTGATGACTAACAAGAACCCCCACCCTTACTACCGACAAATCCTGATCCTCCTCAAACTCTTTCGGAGCATAGAGCACTTTGCCGAACAACGCTCCAACCTGACTCAGAACATCCGAATCGATCAAATGCAAAGGAACGCCAGTTAATTTCACCCAAGCCACCCTCTCAAAAGGGAGGGTCTGACCTTTCCACTGATCCAGTTTAGAAAACCATGGTTCCCATACATTTTTACTACTCAAAAACCTTTTAACCGACTCCTCTTCATGAAAGGATATTAACAAAGTTAGGCCCCCAAGATATTGCACATTAGCAACCACAATCTTCGCAATATTTAGAAGCCTATCTATATCCACAAGGGTTTCCAGGTTAACTGCTCTGCCCACCACTGCCAACCCTTGAAAACCCTTAAAAGCTTCCACTCTATCAGGAACAACGATCACCTTCTCGACGGAACTCGACCCAGCCATTGGTTTACCCACATGATTAACATCGGAACCACCCCCGAAGAAAGACGATCCCACTACTTCTTTATAACTCCTACCTCCCCTAACAGAGAAACATCCTCCTACACCATGTTGACCAGGAGGTTTGGACGACTTTTCCTGACCAACCTTCTCTTCCTCTATCTCTGAATTCTCCAGGGCAAATCTAGCTACATTAATCCTTAGCTTGAAATCGCCCATTCTGACCCCTCCCAGACTACCCAGCAACTCACGTTTGTCCCTCACTCCCAAGAACGAGACAAAACCAAATCTGCTCCCTTGCTTATCCCTTTTCCTAGCTACATACGATCCAGCAACCTCCCCATACGACTCCATACACTTCCTGAGCTCCCAAGGGGTGCATCCCTCCGGGAGGTTCGAGACAAACAGCTTTACCTTAGTACCATACAGGTTCCTCCTATCCGCCATAGAGCCAGGCACCGCTACACAAACGGACGGGCACCTCAGCCAAAACTCCACACGAAGAAGTGTTAATGGGATTCGAATCAGTCTAGCTGAACCTATACGAGATAGTCGCGACCAATATCAGACCCACTAAGCCAACCGGTGAAGAAACGACCGAAGGAGCCGGTATACGAACGAACGGAACGAAGAAAAAAAAGCAACAGGTTACTTAGAATGAACGGTCAAGTCAGAGAGATGGATGTCCGGCGACCCTTCACGCTAAATCGCCCTAGCTTTAGAGAGAGTTTTTTATATTAATATTTATTGATCTGTTCAATCAGCACATATTTCACTTAGTTTGTCGTCACAATTATAATATTTCATTTGACTAGTATATTGCCGCCCAATATGACATAGTATTTATCGTTTATTGCTAGTGTTTAATACATGCAATAATATTGTTGGCTTGAGGATCAATCATATTACATTTGATATTAATATTGTCGGTTAGTTAATGTTTTTAGTCAATTTTTTTAAAAAAAGAATAGTTATTGATTTAGTAGAATTTGAGTTCCAATCACCGTTGTGTTCAAATGAAAGATCATATTAAAACAGTTCACAAGCGAGGTGGTTCAGTTCATCTGATTTCAAACTTGGTCAAGGTCGTGAGGTGTTGTGAAGTCATTGGAAAAAGGTCGTTTTGATTCTGATCCGAGTCATAACCGTCCGCAAAGTTTGTCAAACCTTCAGTCCGCACAGAATATTCACCAATTCGAGTACCAGTTCGTTTTCATTAATTGATAAATCTTTAAACTGATTGTGTTTTGTTTGTGTGTATTCAGGAATTTCCCGAAGCATCATCTGCGTTTTGAGACATGGCTGAAGAGTTCTACAATGCGTTCGCGACACCCGTTGCCCCTGTAACTCCTGCTGAAGCGTTGTATAATGAGAATGAGACGGGCACTCATCAAAAACCGCCGAAACTCATGTATATTGAAGATTTTCAGGGTTGGAAGAACCGATTCGAGAACTGGGTTCAAGCTTACAGATTTGAAGCATGGTGTTCTTTACTGAAAGACTACGAGAAACCAAAGAATGAACGTGGTTTGGAAAAGGGTTTCAATGATTTTACTGAAGCTGATAAGTTGAAGTACACTAGTGAGAAGATGATGATCAGCATCCTTCAGCAAGCAGTTAAAGAAGACATATTTGTCTTACTTCAACATAACGGAACTGCTAGATCTATCTGGGAAGCTTTGATTCAGAAATTCAGAGGGAGTGCTGATATGATCAAAAACAAGAAGGCATTATTGAAGAAATCATTTGACATGTTTACAGCTTTCGATCATGAAACTACGAAACAAACCATTGATAGGTATTGTCATCTGGTATTGGAAATGCGTAGGTTGGATATCAAGAAAGAGGACGATGAGTGGGTTGATAAATTAGCAGAGGCATTACCACAGCACAAGTGGGGAACGTATTTGATGGTTGTGAAACTTATGAGAAAATCCGAGAGTATGAATTTGGCTCAGTTTATTCAGAAAATCGAAGAGCAGGAGCTGGATATTCAAAAGACAGCTATCATGACAAATCCAAATGCAAAGCAAGATGTTAGTCTGTACTATCGAGGGAACAAGTTTGAGACCACTCCCAGTCAAAGTCCAAAGATTAGTACTGCGTTCAGTGCTGATGGTTCTGCAAGTCCAACTGCAAGTACTACAACTCAAAGTGGTGGATCTACTTCATCATTCTCAAGCTTTGATCCAAACAGTAACACACCTAGCCCTCAAAGTCAAAATTCTACAAATCTGCAGTGCAATGTGACACTAAACATTCAGAATGGTCAACCTCTTTCTCCTGAGGTGGCAAAGCAACACATGGCATCTCTTGTTGCCATGTTAGAGTCGTATGAGATTTTGATTGCCGGAAGGATTGGTAATCCGATGCTCACAAAAGAAGATTACGACCAAATCGATGTAGAAGAGCTAGAGCTGATGGATGTGAAGTGGTGCTTAGCTAGTGCCTGCAGGAGAGCTGAAAAATTTCAACAGATTACTGGCAGAGACGAGTTTCGAGGAATGGCTGCTTCTCCACTTGGTTTTGACAAGTTGAAGGTTACCTGTTTCCGATGTAAAGGAAAAGGTCACCTTAAACGAGAATGTAAGAACCAAGAGTCAACTGGTAGTCAAGAAAAGAGAAATTATTATCAGAAATCAATCTTTCATCAAATGGCTCAAAAACCTCAACAAAAGGAACCGCAAACTGCTCATGAGAAAATGATTGAAGAAGCCAATAGGAAAGCTTATTATGGGATCAAAGATCAAAGTGATGAGTTAGTTGCACAGGGGTTTAGCTGGGATAAGTATATACCTAGTGGAACTAAACCAGATGTGGCATTAGTGTGACAACTCGAACCTTAGACTTACTTTGTGTAACAATATGTGTTTACGAGAACGTTATTAGTTGAATGAATACTTGGTATGTTATGTTTATGTGCATTATATGTGTATGTATGTTGTGTGTTGCACGAGCCCAAACCACACACTAGAACCCAATCGCACAAGACTAACCAGTTATACAAGCCCATTTGGGCCATACTTGGAAATCGGACCCCATTTGATAACCGAGTTGGGCTCGGCCCACTCCCTACTCGCAAACACCAAAACCAAGGGTAAGGGTTGATTCTCATTGTTGTTACAATTTTCATAACACACACAAACCCTATTTGCTCTCTACCTCTCTCTCTCGGTTGCTTGGAACCCGACGGCAAGAACATCCCCTACTCGGATCACCCTCTTTTCCTTCTTTAATCCGGTTAGTGATTATGTTATTGGTTGTGTGTTATTGTTTGTATGTTGATAATTGCTTGATAACCGAAGGATTCTTGTTAACATGTTGTTTATGATAATAGTCATTATTGATTGTGAACCGGCTGCATGATTATTGAATTGGATTGGTCCGGATGTTGTTTGATAACCGGCTGTGATTAAAGAATTAGGTTGCATGCTAGTATGATGATATGATTACATTTCGGTTTAGTTTTGATGCTGTTCTTGAACATGATATGAACAGGTTGAATGTGTTTTGAAACTGATTAAATTATGAGTTTGATCTGATTTCCGAAACTGCCAAACTTGTTTGCTGAATTTACGGTAGTGATTGGAATGGAATTTAGGAAATCAGGAAATCAGTTACACTGGGTTGCGACTCAGATTGCGAGTCGAAACCTCACGGTCACGACTCGAGACCACAAACAGCACAAGCCGAGACCATGGTTGCGAGTCCCGTTGCGACTCGTAACCAGACCATGACGAACCGAGATCACCATTGTGACTCGCAACCTCCTGTTGCGACTCGTAATCTCCTGCTGTGACTCGGAACTCCCGGTTGCGACTCGAGATCGCCGGTTGCGACTCGAGACCACCTTTGCACGCACATCTGTTTGGGCCTACACTGTCACGGGCCCAACCGTTTGGGCCAAATGATTGAATTTGTGAACTGTTTGATTATTGGGCTAGTATGCGTTTACTATTTGGGCCGGGTTATGTTGGGCCAGGGTTAACACGCACAAGTATGCTCTTGACTGCTAGTTGGACTGCTTATCTGTTTGGGCCGACTACTTGGACTCGTTACATGATTTGAACTGCTGATACGTTTATGTGATTTGTCGTGATTATACTCGATACCATACGTGATACAAACGTGCTATATACGAACCTGACTTGCATAATAACCATGATAGGACGTGGTTGACCATTTACTTGCTACCTGTACTCTTTGTGTATCTGCCGAGCAAACCAAGGTGAGTTCACACAGCCAAGGCATGGGATTCCCGGGTTGGGAATTGGGTTGGATATGTTGGAAAAGAATTACTCGTACTTACGCATTCTCTAGACTATAGACCATCGTCCTCAGGTTAGTCAGGACACGTTACGTAAAGCCTACGTAACCCAGTTTAATTGCCATTTGTCTCCCGGGTCGGGAGGACACGTTACGTAAAGCCTACGTAACCCAATACCTTCTACTGTCTTCCGGGTCAGAAGGACACGCTGCGTAAAGCCTACGTAGCCCCCACGCGTACCACTGTCCTCGGGGAAGGGCACGCCACGTAAAGCCTACGTGACCCAGTACGTATTCCTGTTCTCGGTAAAGAAGAACACATGGTCGGAAGTTAGTCTAGTAAGTACCACTAATGAGAAGCCCTCGTTAGTAAGGATAAACGTGGGAAGCCCCCACCGGTAATATAAACACAAGGTTTGGGAAGCCCCCACCTTTAGTACACACTAGTATGGGAAGCCCCCACTAATTATACTTATGCACTATGTTATGAACTTACTTTCTGTGAACTCGCTCAACTAGTTTGTTGATTATTTGCTGCATGCCTTGCAGGACCTTAGGTACTCTATGGAGCTTGCACAAGGAGGAGCAGGTCGTTGTGGGATATGGATCATGAACTTTATCTGAACTTATAACTAATTTGAGATTACATACTATGCTTCCGCTATTTAAACGATGTTTGGTTTCGGAACATCAATCATGTCATGATGATTTCTATTAATTACTTTTATTGTTAAATGCTATGTTTGATATGATTGATGGCTTGATCCTGGTCAGTCACGCTCCCAAGCGGTGGTACTCCGCGTGTGGGATTTTGGGGGTGTGACAGATTGGTATCAGAGCCATTGGTTATAGAGAACTTGGTTTTAATATGGGAAAACGTTTTATTAAAACCGGACTATAACCAGAACAGTGCTCTCAACGATCCACAACGACGCTTCGCTCCACGTGCAAGACTCGACATCCTAGGTAATAAGGTTTATGATTATTGCCTGTTTGCTAGAACTGTTTAGAACTTTGCTCGCATTACGTTTAGATACACATGAAACTATAGCATGAAAATCCCTACGTGCTTACACTTTTCTGTCATCGCCCTATTCGCGAACCATTCTTACCTATGCTATGTGTTACAATGAAGATCATGTCTGGACGAATCAACATGACACAAGCCCAGCTAGAGGCTCTCGTTCAAGCTCAAGTTGCTGCGGCAGTTGCAGCAGCTCAAGCAGGTAGTATATCCTGCAGTATAGGCACACACTAGGATCTTTGGATCCTACATTAACACTCGTATTTAACTTCGTCCTATTCATACACAATAGGTCAACACGCGCAGCAGCCTGTCTGCACTTTCAAGAACTTCATGGACTGTCGTCCAAATTCTTTCAGTGGCACCGAGGGGGCAGTGGGACTCCTCCATTGGTTCGAAAAGCTAGAATCAGTATTCGAAATGTGCGAGTGCCCTGAGGCTCGCAAGGTCAAGTTTGCCACCGGCACCTTGGAAGGAATCGCGCTAACTTGGTGGAACGCCCAAGTTCAAATCTTAGGGTTGGCAGCTGCTAACGCCACCCCATGGAACGATTTCAAGGAACTCATCAAACGTGAGTATTGTACACGTGAAGATATTCACAAGCTAGAAGACGAGCTGTATAACCTGAAAATGGTTGGATCAGAAATCGAAGCGTATACCAAGCGTTCGAACGAGCTGGCCGTGCTGTGTCCAACTATGGTAGACCCTCCATACAAGCGCATTGAGATGTATCTCAAGGGATTGGCACCAGAAATCCAGAGCCATGTTACTTCGGCTAATCTCGACAACATCCAGGAAATCCAGCGTCTCGCTCATCGCATCACCGACCAGGCAGTGGATCAGAACAAACTGCCTAAGCGTGTCAACGCTACTGCTACAGTCACTCCATCAGTTACTCCCGCTACTACTAGCGACAGCAAAAGAAAGTGGGAAGGAGATTCTAGTAAAGGATCAGCATCCGTTCAGTCTCAAGCTCAGCAACAGAAGACTGACCACTACCAGAGCCCCAGTCAGCAATCATCTGGTAGTCACAGACAGAGGAGATATCAGGGAAGTCAACCTAAGTGCTACAATTGCCACAGACATCACAATGGCCCGTGTAACAAGGGTCGTTGTCAAAGGTGTCTTAAGATGGGTCACGAGGCCAAAGACTGTAGGAGTCCACGGCCTGCGAATCAGAATCAGCAGCCTCAGCTACCAGCTCCGCAAAACCAGCAGCAGCAGCAGCCACAGCGTGGAAACCGGGGATGTTTCCAGTGTGGGGCTGAAGGTCATTTCAAACGCGATTGCCCTCAGCTGAACCAGAACCAGAACCGCAACAACAACAATCAGGGCAACGGGAATAACAACAACGGGGGAAACAACAACAACGGCAATGAAGCTCGTGGTCGTGCATTCGTACTAGGTCGAGGCGACGCAGTGAACGATACCAACGTTGTCATGGGTAAGTTTCTCCTCGACAATATTTACGTTACTGTTTTGTTTGATTCGGGTGCGGATACAAGCTATATGTCTGTGAAAATGTGTCAACTGCTAAAACGTGCACCAACACTTTTACCCACCAAACATGTAGTAGAGTTAGCTAACGGTAAAAGTCTAGAAGCCACGCACGTAGTTCAGGGTTGTAATCTTATCTTAGCTGGCCAAGCCTTCTCTATTGATCTTATTCCCATAGTATTGGGTAGCTTCGACGTCGTGATTGGGATGGATTGGTTATCCCAACGCCAGGCAGAAATCTTATGCAGCGAGAAGGTTATTCGCATTCCTCGTTCTGGTCAGGAACCTCTAGAAGTTCAAGGCGACAAGAGTGGTGCTGTGGTTGGCATCATCTCTTTCTTGAAGGCTCAGAAATGTTTACGAAGGGGGCATACTGCCATTCTGGCACTCGTTACAGACACATCAGCAAAGGAAAAGAAATTGGAGGATATTCCAATTGTACGCGATTACCCTCAGGTGTTTCCTGAAGACTTACCTGGATTACCGCCTCATCGTCAGGTCGAATTTCAGATCGAGCTCGCTCCAGGAGCAGCACCCATAGCTCGCGCACCATATCGACTAGCTCCATCAGAATTGGAGGAACTGTCAAAGCAACTGCAAGAGCTCTTGGAAAAGGGCTTTATTCGTCCAAGCTCTTCGCCTTGGGGAGCTCCAGTACTCTTCGTGAAAAAGAAAGACGGTACGTTCAGGATGTGCATCGACTACCGTGAACTCAACAAGGTGACGGTGAAGAACCGTTATCCTCTTCCACGCATCGACGACTTATTCGACCAGTTGCAAGGGTCGTGTTACTATTCGAAGATAGACTTAAGGTCTGGGTATCATCAGCTGAGAGTCCGGGATGAGGACGTCTCCAAGACTGCATTCAGAACTCGTTATGGCCACTACGAGTTTCTTGTCATGTCGTTCGGGTTAACGAACGCGCCTGCTGTATTTATGGATCTTATGAACAGGGTGTGCAAACCCTATCTCGACAAGTTTGTCATAGTATTCATCGACGACATTCTGATTTACTCCAAGAGTCAGGAGGAACACGAGCAACATCTACGCCTTATATTGGAACTTCTTCAGAAGGAACAGCTGTACGCCAAGCTTTCTAAATGCGACTTCTGGCTTCGTGAAGTCCACTTCTTAGGCCATGTGGTGAACAGGGATGGGATCCATGTCGATCCATCCAAGGTAGACTCGATCAGAAACTGGCCTGCACCGCGTACGCCGACAGAAATACGCCAATTCTTGGGTTTGGCAGGTTACTACAAACGGTTTATCAAGGATTTCTCAAAGATTGCTCAGCCGCTTACGTTACTGACACAGAAGGTTGTTACCTATCGCTGGGGAGAGCCCCAGGAGACTGCTTTTCAGCACTTAAAGGATAGACTTTGCAGCGCACCTATCCTCTCTCTGCCAGAGGGCACAGATGACTTTGTGGTTTATTGTGATGCATCCATTCGGGGACTTGGATGTGTGTTAATGCAGCGCGACAAGGTTATTGCTTACGCCTCTCGTCAACTCAAGGTTCATGAACGGAACTACACGACGCACGATTTAGAGCTGGGAGCTGTCGTTTTCGCGCTTAAGATATGGCGACATTACCTGTACGGTACCAGGTGCACGATTTACACCGATCACAGGAGTCTCGAGCATATCCTTAAGCAGAAGGATTTGAACATGCGTCAACGACGATGGGTCGAGTTACTTAACGATTATGAATGCGCTATCAAGTACCATCCAGGCAAAGCCAATGTTGTGGCTGATGCCCTCAGTCGGAAAGACACTTTACCTCGGCGCGTGCGAGCGCTACAGCTTACGATTCAGTCTAGCCTTCCGGCACAGATACGAAATGCTCAGGTAGAAGCATTGAAACCAGAAAACGTCAAAGCTGAAGCCTTACGCGGCTCACGACAACGAATGGAACAGAAGGCAGACGGCGCCTACTATGTAACGGGGCGTATTTGGGTCCCACTTTATGGCGGTTTACGCGAACTTGTAATGGATGAAGCTCACAAGTCTCGCTACTCGGTACATCCAGGGTCGGATAAAATGTACCACGATATCAGCACTACTTATTGGTGGCCTAGTATGAAGGCCCACATCGCTACGTACGTTGGAAAATGCTTGACCTGTGCGAGAGTCAAGGTTGAATATCAGAAACCAGCTGGCCTACTTCAGCAGCCTAAGATACCGCAATGGAAATGGGAAGAAATTTCCATGGATTTCGTTACAGGCCTACCTAGATCCCAGCGTGGGAACGATACGATATGGGTGATCATGGATCGACTCACCAAGTCTGCACACTTTCTACCTATAAAGGAAACGGACAAGTTCTCCACTCTTGCAGACGTATATCTTAAAGAAGTTGTTTCAAGGCACGGGGTGCCCACATCTATCATTTCGGATCGCGACGCACGATTCACGTCAGAACTTTGGCAAGCGATGCACAAATCTTTCGGCTCACGGTTAGACATGAGCACAGCATATCATCCTCAGACGGATGGGCAGTCTGGGCGAACGATTCAAACTCTAGAAGACATGCTTCGGGCATGCGTTATTGATTTCGGCAACGGCTGGGAAAAGCACCTCCCTTTGGTGGAGTTTTCGTACAATAATAGTTATCACACCAGCATTCAAGCCGCTCCATTCGAGGCATTGTACGGGCGTAAATGCCGGTCACCCCTCTGCTGGGCAGAGGTGGGGGATAGTCAAATTACGGGTCCAGAGATCGTAGTGGACGCCACAGAAAAGATAGCACAGATACGACAACGCATGGCGGCAGCACGCGACCGTCAGAAAGCCTACGCGGACAAGCGTAGAAAGCCCTTGGAATTTCAGGTCGGGGACCGGGTTTTATTGAAAGTCTCACCCTGGAAGGGTGTGGTACGTTTTGGCAAACGGGGCAAACTGAATCCGCGGTATGTCGGACCATTCGAAATCATAGAAAAGATTGGCAAAGTAGCCTACAAGTTGAACCTACCAGCTGAACTCGGGGCAGTTCACAATGTCTTCCATGTATCGAACCTAAAGAAGTGCCTATCTGATGAAAACCTCATCATTCCTTACAAAGAACTCACTATCGACGAGCGGTTGCAGTTCGTCGAGGGGCCAGTAGAAATCACGGACCGGGATGTGAAGGTCCTCAAAAACAAGAGAATCCCTCTTGTCCGAGTTCGTTGGAACTCCACACGTGGCCCAGAGTACACCTGGGAACGCGAAGACAGGATGACAGAAAAGTACCCCCAGTTATTCGAAACCAATGCTACCACTACTGAGGCAGAAGCTACTACTTCGGAATTTCGGGACGAAATTCCAGATCAACGGGGGGAGGATGTGACACCCCAGGAAAACCAGTGAACGATTGAATTTACCTAGCTTCCTCAGTGAGTGCATACCAAATTTCGGGACGAAATTTCCAATTAGTTGGGGATAATGTGACAACTCGAACCTTAGACTTACTTTGTGTAACAATATGTGTTTACGAGAACGTTATTAGTTGAATGAATACTTGGTATGTTATGTTTATGTGCATTATATGTGTATGTATGTTGTGTGTTGCACGAGCCCAAACCACACACTAGAACCCAATCGCACAAGACTAACCGGTTATACAAGCCCATTTGGGCCATACTTGGAAATCGGACCCCATTTGATAACCGAGTTGGGCTCGGCCCACTCCCTACTCGCAAACACCAAAACCAAGGGTAAGGGTTGATTCTCATTGTTGTTACAATTTTCATAACACACACAAACCCTATTTGCTCTCTACCTCTCTCTCTCGGTTGCTTGGAACCCGACGGCAAGAACATCCCCTACTCGGATCACCCTCTTTTCCTTCTTTAATCCGGTTAGTGATTATGTTATTGGTTGTGTGTTATTGTTTGTATGTTGATAATTGCTTGATAACCGAAGGATTCTTGTTAACATGTTGTTTATGATAATAGTCATTATTGATTGTGAACCGGCTGCATGATTATTGAATTGGATTGGTCCGGATGTTGTTTGATAACCGGCTGTGATTAAAGAATTAGGTTGCATGCTAGTATGATGATATGATTACGTTTCGGTTTAGTTTTGATGCTGTTCTTGAACATGATATGAACAGGTTGAATGTGTTTTGAAACTGATTAAATTATGAGTTTGATCTGATTTCCGAAACTGCCAAACTTGTTTGCTGAATTTACGGTAGTGATTGGAATGGAATTTAGGAAATCAGGAAATCAGTTACACTGGGTTGCGACTCAGATTGCGAGTCGAAACCTCACGGTCACGACTCGAGACCACAAACAGCACAAGCCGAGACCATGGTTGCGAGTCCCGTTGCGACTCGTAACCAGACCATGACGAACCGAGATCACCATTGCGACTCGCAACCTCCTGTTGCGACTCGTAATCTCCTGCTGTGACTCGTAACTCCCGGTTGCGACTCGAGATCGCCGGTTGCGACTCGAGACCACCTTTGCACGCACATCTGTTTGGGCCTACACTGTCACGGGCCCAACCGTTTGGGCCAAATGATTGAATTTGTGAACTGTTTGATTATTGGGCTAGTATGCGTTTACTATTTGGGCCGGGTTATGTTGGGCCAGGGTTAACACGCACAAGTATGCTCTTGACTGCTAGTTGGACTGCTTATCTGTTTGGGCCGACTACTTGGACTCGTTACATGATTTGAACTGCTGATACGTTTATGTGATTTGTCGTGATTATACTCGATACCATACGTGATACAAACGTGCTATATACGAACCTGACTTGCATAATAACCATGATAGGACGTGGTTGACCATTTACTTGCTACCTGTACTCTTTGTGTATCTGCCGAGCAAACCAAGGTGAGTTCACAGAGCCAAGGCATGGGATTCCCGGGTTGGGAATTGGGTTGGATATGTTGGAAAAGAATTACTCGTACTTACGCATTCTCTAGACTATAGACCATCGTCCTTAGGTTAGTCAGGACACGTTACGTAAAGCCTACGTAACCCAGTTTAATTGCCATTTGTCTCCCGGGTCGGGAGGACACGTTACGTAAAGCCTACGTAACCCAATACCTTCTACTGTCTTCCGGGTCGGAAGGACACGCTGCGTAAAGCCTACGTAGCCCCCACGCATACCACTGTCCTCGGGGAAGGGCACGTCACGTAAAGCCTACGTGACCCAGTACGTATTCCTGTTCTCGGTAAAGAAGAACACATGGTCGGAAGTTAGTCTAGTAAGTACCACTAATGAGAAGCCCTCGTTAGTAAGGATAAACGTGGGAAGCCCCCACCGGTAATATAAACACAAGGTTTGGGAAGCCCCCACCTTTAGTACACACTAGTATGGGAAGCCCCCACTAATTATACTTATGCACTATGTTATGAACTTACTTTCTGTGAACTCGCTCAACTAGTTTGTTGATTATTTGCTGCATGCCTTGCAGGACCTTAGGTACTCTATGGAGCTTGCACAAGGAGGAGCAGGTCGTTGTGGGATATGGATCATGAACTTTATCTGAACTTATAACTAATTTGAGATTACATACTATGCTTCCGCTATTTAAACGATGTTTGGTTTCGGAACATCAATCATGTCATGATGATTTCTATTAATTACTTTTATTGTTAAATGCTATGTTTGATATGATTGATGGCTTGATCCTGGTCAGTCACGCTCCCAAGCGGTGGTACTCCGCGTGTGGGATTTTGGGGGTGTGACAATTAGTTACCAGGATTCTGGATCAACATGAGGATTGTCAGAAAAGGATTCCAATATTTCTAGATCTTGGAAGTGATGTTGATACGGATGATGAGGAAGAGTATCTTAACAAATGTAGAAAAAGCATTGATCCTGACAGTTTTAATTTTTTCTATGCAGATAAAGTTGAGATGCTGAATCAGAAGAAGATTGCTCGATTGCAGAAAGAGCTAGAAGCAGCAAAGCTACTCGCTGATGAGAAGGCGAAGACTGAAGCTGTAGAAACAAAAGATGAAGCAACTGCTGAGATTGTACCAGAAAAGATTGTTGAAATAGAGAAAGTGGTCGAGAAAATTGTCGAAGTCGAGAAACTCGTGGAAGTTGAGAAAATTGTTGAAAAGATTGTTGAAATAGAAAAGATTGTCGAAGTCGAGAAGTTTGTAGAAGTTGAAAAGACTGTCGAAGTCGAAAAGATAGTTGAAAAGGTGGTTGAAGTTACTAAGCCTTGTGAGAAATGTTCAGAATCTTTCCAAGACTGTAATGAGAAAGACAAAAAGATTGCTGAGCTGGAGAAAATGAAGGAAGATTTACTGTCAGATGTGAAGTACGTGAAAGAGTCATATGATGTACTGAACAGGACAGTTGACAGTTTAAAAAGAGCAAATGCAGAATTTGAAAAAGCAAATGACAAGATGAGTGCAACTTTAATGACAAAGCAAAGCGTCATCAATGACTATATTGAAGACTGTGCTAACTTGAAGAAGGAGTTGGAACTTGAGAAAATAGAAAGTGAAAGGATTAACCGATTGTTGTTGAGTTACACTACTTGTGATTATCTGATTGATCGGGTTTATCCTACTGTTGCAGGTCTTGAAGCGTTCAAGAAGAAAGAAAAAGATAAAGAAGAGGATACTGGTAAGAAACCAACTGTCAAGTATAACAGATTTCCGCCACCTATCTTTGAGAGTTATTCCCCCAGGAAACCAAACGAGGAACAAGTAGACAAGGCTCTAAACATCAAATTAAAGTCTGAAATCACTGATGAATTACCAGACAATATTGATGTTACATTCACAGCGTCTAACACTGATCATGAGTCCGAGTTAGTTAAAAAAGTTGTCGATCAGGTGTTGGATATGGATGAAGAGTCAAAGTCGGAGTCTAAGTTGGATAGTTCGAGTTCGTCTGAGAAAAGTCCAAGTTCGCCAGTTAAGAGGGTTTACAATAAAGAATTCATGTTATCAAAATCTAATTTGAATGACGAATCAATCAAAGTAGCATATACATTGAATGATTCAGACAAATTATATTCTGATGAGGAATTCCCAATAAGAAGTGTCAAAACTGAAATGATTAAACAGGTTTTCAAATTAACAGAAATTAATATTTCTGAAATAAAAGATTTAAATCTTGCTGAAAAACCTAAAAAGTACACTTCAAGAGTTCAACAGAGATTGAACAAGAAAAAGGGTTATGATAATGGTTCAGGTTATCGAAAGAAACCAAACCATAATGGTAATCTCAAAAAGAAAGGTCTTGGTTTCAATTCTTCAGAAAATTATAAAAATCAGAAAACTTATAAACCAAAAACAAAATTTGTTTCAGGTGGGAGTTCTGAAGATGAGCAGAAGAAACCTTTCTGGAAACAGTCGAATCAAGAGTTTCTTGCTGAAGTAAAGAAGAATGAGAGGAAGTTTGCTTCGAGAGTTGATAGAAGAACCTGTTTCAAGTGTCAAAAAGTTGGACACATTGCTTGGAACTGCCAAGAGTCCAGTTATTCAAAACAGGGAGTGTCTTCTAACTCTGATATGAAAAAGAAATATGTTGATAAATCGACTTTGGAAGTTGGTGAAACTTCAAAACGTTTTTACAAAAGACAAGTCGATTTGAGTAAACAAAAATGGGTTGTTAAATCTGAAGGTAATTCTGACAATGAATCTGATTCCATAGAATCAGAGGAGTCATTGGTTGATAAAAAGATTGTGGATTCCGTTCCAGTGGTGAACGATGAGAATTTTCCGAAATTGTCAAAAGAAAATTTGATGAAGAAAGTTGGAAAGGTTGAAATTTCAAATCAATTCTTCGCTGATAAAGGAGAATTTGATGTTGAGAAGGCTTTCAACGGGAAAGTCAAACACATTTTTGGGAAGATGGTTGATAATAAGGTAAAGGGTGCTAAAGAGTTTTATAAATCAAAATGTTGGTGGGACAGATGTGTTCCAAAGTCACCCAAGGCTGGTGAGGCTTGGGTGGACATTATGTTTGAGTAAAACACCGGACTTGCCGGAGATCCCAAGTTTATATCGTGGATTAGGAATCGGCATCTTTCATGATTAATTAGGATGAGTTAAAAGTGTTTGATATTGTTAAAATTTTACAGGGTGAAGGACTATGCCGGAGCTTCCAGGTAGGTAAGCGAGGAGCAGGTATCGGCATTTTTCTTGAGGAATTTACTACGGTAATGTCAAACATGCAAACGGTAAAAAAAAGGTTTGTTTATGTTTGTTTACTAGTGGTTAGAAGATTTGTTTGTGCATAACTTGTGCATATGGTAAATCAAGGACATTAATTTGTACTTGTATTTTCCTACAAGTGATTGAGAGACAAGATGATGAACCACACCCCCGAACTTAGTACTGATATACTTACAAGTGGTAAAATCAACCAAACTTATTTTCCGGAAAAATCATTTTGATTAAAACAAACTTAAGTGTTTTGAAATCTAAATGAGAAAATAGTTTGTTGATAGGGGGAGTTCTGATTGTTTATGCCAAATGAATGGCGAATTGATGCAATTTGATATCGGTTGTCATGTTTCTGTACAGTTTGTTTTCAATTTTCGTTAATGTGTTTCCATTTTAGGGGGAGTAGAAAATTTTCAGAAAATCCAAAAACATTAGAAAATTTGAAAAAGGCAAAAACATGATAAAATTCAAAAATGAGTTTGTTGTGAAAAAGAGGAAATGATAGTACATCAGCGGACTATCACAACATGCTAAAGAATTGGAAAGTTTAAAAGTGATAAACAATCTTACTGTGGATATGTCAGTAGATTTTTGCACATTTAATAAACTGTGACGAGATATAAGTCTAAATTTCAAACTTGCTTGTTCTGTGGGTTAACACAAACTTGGATATATAGGTAACCCCTGAAATCTTGTTTGAAAGGTCCCTTATTCTGAGATACTAGGTCTTTATGCTCAGTGATATCTAGGGTATTATCCCGGGACTTCTGCTGTATGGAAGTACTGACCTAGTCCCCGGATAATACTTTCTGCAAATGCTTGAAAAAGCGCCACCCTCAGCAAATCGATGAAACAATAAAATTGATAGTCATTGCTGTTGTAAAAAAGATCCTCTAAAGGGGACCCACCAAAAGTCGAGCCGTCATCTCTCTGCTGAACGGAAGTTCTGACCTGAGCTCTCACGGTTTCGCACCTAACCCCTTACAGATATCAGCTGTGGTATACTCACCTGTAAGACTGAATATTGGGATCTGGATACGGGAGTATATTCAAGTAGTGGGACACACGGATAAGTTTTAGTTTCTAAGACATTAATATCGTATCTCTGATTAGTTGAACTTTGTGTGAAAATTTAAATGGACCAGTATACTGACAATCTAGGTAAATTGTTTAGAACTTAAAATGAAATCAAGCTTAACGGTGTTGGTGATTTGTCTCATAAGCTGATATGATCCTCTTACACACACTCACAAAAATAATGTTTGTAAATATTTCTTTACTGCATTTTATTTCTTTTATGTAAAAATCCAAAAAGATTTTGAGTGTGTTTTAGCATAAATTTTTGAAAAATTCAAAAATATTTTCGACAACTGGTATTGAAATGTTGATGTTCAAAATTCCGAGTGTTAAACATGATGAACAGATGGTTTGGGAGAGTGTGTTGGTTTTGATAACAAAATGATATATATCTTCAAGTGGTTCTTCAAAGATTAACATTGTAAAAATCATTCTGTGACTGTATAATTTCTGCAAATGATTCATTAGATCTCTACATGTTATCATCAGAAAATTTATATTTGGGTAGAGGATGTGCAGGTTTTGAAGACCAGGTTCCGATACCTGAAGTCTTTGAGATTTCAACATGCCAGACTACGATCCCAGCATATCGAAAGGGGGAGTCTGAAGACATCCAAGTAAAGATTGTTCGTGGAGAGTTTATTGGTGATGATGTAAAGAGAAGAGAAAGATTTGAGGATGCTTTCTGTGATAAAGACTGAAGTCGTTGAAGACTCGACAATTAAGACTCGTCAACATCTGAGGGGGAGTCTGTTGGTGCAGTCATCTGTCGTCTTCGTCTTAATATCGAGTCTCGGGTTCGTTGCAGTTTTGATCAAAGTTTATGTCATCATCATTGATGATGACATCACTATAGTTACATCATCATTTGTCATCTCATAAAAGACAAACCAATTTTGGTCAAATTAGATGTGATGATGTATGATTAACTTTGGTGGCCGTTTGAAGACATTGAATTGAAAAGGTCCAATAACAAGCCACCATATGAGGGTCCAATGAGAATCCACCATTCAAAGGTCCAATGATATGATTTCACAAGAGACAAAAGATTGAAGGTTCAATAAGGAAGGTTCGCTTTAGAGTCAACAGGTAGGTTCGCTTTTACGGCAACCATGGGAGGTTCGCTTTTGTGGATGATGTCATTATGAGCGGTCCAGTTTTAGTATAAATAGGTTCAATGTTATTTCATTTGTAACGATGTTCAGATCTGATACCGAGGTATTGCCGGTGTTCCTTGTCAACGTAAACGCTGTAAAATCAATATACAAGAGGTTTATAGTGTGATTCTAGCTGTGTACACGTCCGTTTCTTTGTTTCCGCCTCTAAAACGGATTTGAGCTCTTCCGAACGACTCGTTTAGGTCGAAATCGATCCTACATTACCAGCACTCTTTCTTGTAATCAAGAAAACTGGCGAGTCTTCACAGTTGAGAATATTCCTCCGAGAGAGGCGGCTTTTAGGTACGAGGTGCCAACTCCCGTTATCTATGAATTTGATCTTTGCATGATCTGTGTCAGGCAATACACAACACCCTGGAAGGGTGTGGAATGCTTGGGAAGCATGGCAAGCTTAATTGACATCACGATGGACCATTCAACAGTCTGGGAGGAAGCGGTAGCGTAACCTACAAACTCAGGTTACCCGACAAATCGCGTAACGCACACGATATCATTTATGTCTCGGATCTAAGGCAGTGGTTGTCTGACAAAACACGTGCGATACCTTTACTAGAGGAGTTTATCGAACACATGGACCAGGAAGTCAAGGTTCGTTAACTTAGTCGAATTCCAATCCTGAGTGTTCGTTGGAACTCACGGCATGGACCGGAGTTCACGTGGAAGCGCGAGGATCAAATGAACCTCAAGTATCCTCAACTTTTTCCTGTTGACCAGTCTAATTCCGGTACTACTGGTGAATTTCGGGACGGAATTCCTTTTCATGTTGGGGATGATGTGGCACCTAGGGAAAAACTGCAACAATCTTGATCTATCACTTCATTCCTCTGTGCTACTTATCAAATTTCGGGACGAAATTTCTTTCAAGTTGGGTATGATGTGACAACCCGAATAATTATGGATAGCATTACTTAAAAATTCCATAACCTTTAGCGTGTACTCCTACGTTTGTTGTTTATCTTGCGCACCACTGAAATGTTAAAGTGTGTTTGGGTGTTTGAAGGATTCGGTATACAAGGAACCGTGTCCTTTAAACACTGGTGTGTGTCGTTTAGCTAGTGTAGAAAATTAACTTATTTGGGCTACGATTTATATATGGGCCACAAACTTAATTAACTTGCACACACCTCCCTTTGGGCCGAAGGTCCTACCCCTCTCACAAATCTTCTCTTCATCGGCCCACACTACCTCTCCTTGGCCCATACTCCTTGAAGTCCACATGCCCTTATGTATTACGTATTATATGTGGTGTTACCCTCATGATTTTCTGGTCGCGCATGATATTACAAACCCTAACACACCAACATATCTCTCTCGGCCTCTCTTGTACCGACGACCACTTCTTGGTTGGTTGAAGTTCCTTGATCTCATCTTTCACCCCGGTTAGTGAAATATCCTCCTTGTATGTTAGTTCTTTGGTTATAATTAGTGTGCGTGTATGCGATAGATGGAGTATACGGGATCCGTGGACTCATATACGTGATATTATACTATGAATCTGCTGGCATATGTGTATTGTTACTGATAAATGTGTTTATATGTATTACATGGTTGATCGTAAACATGAAAAGTTATGCTATTATCTTGCATGTTAATGTTTAGGATAACATGTTGTGGCTGGTTTTGATTGATAGTTACTGATGATGGATATTGTGATTGCAACACGATTATTTAGTATAGGGAACCGATTTACTTAGTCAATCATAGGAGAATTAATAAACAGTAGGTTAACTAGGATCATACAACATCACTATTGGGCCTCGTATATTTGGGCTGCGTCAAAAAGGGGTATCGGGGTATTGGGCCGTGTCATTGGTTGAATTGCTAGTTCAATAATATCGATTATAGGATTCAGTGATGTTGGTATATGATGATCTAGCGTAGCCCTTGTTATGTGAAATCTGGATGGCTCACGGATAATAACAGATGTAATTATGGGTTCGGTATTAAGCACTAGGGTAGCACGATGTTCAGGTTATGTTATGAAGATGATTTGTTAAAGGGTGAGGATTACATAATGAATGGCCAATATATGTTACTGTATGATCGTTTAATATCATGAGATATTTAAATAAATTGGTAAATGGGTATGGATAAGGGTTATAATTAAAACCATGTACATGTGACTATATTTTTTATTATGATCGATGATGATGGTAAGTCTATGCATGGGAATTCCTATGTAATGTCAGAATCCATTTAAGTGAATTGAAATTAGTCAAAGATATGTACAGGTGACTTTTGAGGTATATGAAAGTGACAATTAAAGGCACCTTCATGTGATCTCTATGTGTAGGCGCATAGGCTAGGTTGAACGGGTCCCACATGTTTTCTTTACATATATGCATGCAGCACCAAACTAGCACAACACCCCCCCCCCAAACCGGTTATGGACAAGAGGGACCCACCCTTGATTTTATTTGTATTATTTATTTGATATGCATTGAACTTTAGAGACATATGGACCCTTGGTTTATAAAATGTTGGAGGTTATTTTATAAGGACCACTAGACATGATCTTCATTCATTCTCATCATCTTCAATTTACCAAAACTTCCTTTCTCCTTCATTAAACTCATGGCCCCAAGCTTCCATCCATACACCTTCATTTTCAATCCATTCCTTCATAATCTAAGCATACTACAAGGTGTCTTAAGCATATTTAGGAGGCTTGGAAGCATTGGAAGTTGAAGGACCTTCATGGAGAGCTATTAACCACTTCATTTCTTCTCTTGTTCTTCCCTAGCCATAGAGCTAGTAGTAAGATCATCTAAACTCCATTTTACATCTTATTTAGTTGGTTAAAGAATGATATAAGTAACTAATCTTGAAGAACACTATGAATATTGAACATGAAACTTAAACATAGGCTTAAAAATCATAAGAGATCATGTTGTTAAGTGTTAGTATGCTTCTTGATGATTGATTATTTGTGTTTATGATGTTGATCATAATAAGAACCTTGCTAGATGATGATTAAACACATGATCTAGCAAGTATAAGGATAGATCTTGAGAAAATCATAATGGTCATCCTTTATGTAAACATGAACTTGAAAAATGAAGTTATTTTTATGTGTGATGAAGTATGAAACATATTATGAATCTTGTAAATGGGTGATTACAAAACTAGTTTTCTCAAGAAACTAAGTTAAATTACAAGATTTACATAAACTTGGTTCTTAAAGAAACCAATCACATTTTTAGTAGTTAATCAAGTGTATAACCATGTATTTAACAAGAAAAATGCAAGAAGAAATATTTTTAGAAAAATATTTTACAAGTTGTAAAGATCTAAATTCTTCAAAAATGATGTTTTTAAATAAACAACCACACCTTAAAGGGTAACTAAGCTTACTAAACACACTAGTAAGTTACTACAAATTTTTGTAAATTTTCAAGTTTATGACATAGTGTAAATTTCATATTTTTGACATATGGTAAGTGTTGAATGATTTGTTGATGATCTTACAAAAGAAAATGATATGGTTGAAAACATGGAAACCTCCATTTTTAGGGGAAACTATGGCAATTTTCTAAAAATACCAACACTTAGAAAATATTTTCTAAACAAGTGTTTACAAGTGTATTTTTAACTATGATTTTCCATACGAACTTTGACATAGATTTTTGTAACAAAATACAAGCATTGGAGGTTGGTTTTTACAAATAAAAATGGGTAAATATGTATTTAGAATATATATTTACATTTAAGACATTGTGTGTGATTATGTGAAATAGTTATATTATTTTAGGGAAAATAATATAACTTACAAATACCAAGAATTTACAAACACCAAAATAATACCAAAAATTACATGAAATGAAATATATAAGTTACACACTTGATATTGTAAAACCAAACGCAATAACGTAACTTACAAAATATTCCGGAAAATACCATTACAAATATATTTTTGGTAAGTATTATTTTGGAAACGAAAGAGGTGAAAATATGATTTTCGTTATTATTACAAAGTATATCATATTTTCGACAAAAAGGAAATATATTACTTTTGGAAGTAAAAATATATTTTCTTAGAATATTTCAGAAGATATATGATTTTTGAAGAAAAATATATATTTTATTGACGATACATTATTTTTGGACAAAACAAGTCTATGTATATTTTCTAAGTGAAAATATATTATTTTGGAAACTACAAATACAAGAATACGGGAATACATGTATGAAATACTCCCATCCTTGGGAAAGAAACATGAAAACAAATACTTGAAAAGTATTATAACTCTGGATGATGTAAAGACATAAAGAAAACGTAACTCAAAACATGAATACTTAGACAAGGCACGACCCGCTCGTCTAATAGACCCTAGCACATTGTAGGTAGTCGTATTTGCTGACAAGATTCGAGTTACGAGTACCGAAGACGAAAAAAAGTGAGTTCATGCTCCCCATTTTCTTTAACTGTTTTTGGTTTTATTACTCTCGAGGGTGAAATACATGTGCACATACTTAAACGGTATGAAATGCCTATGAAATACTAGATCATGTGAGCATAGACTTAATATTAAAAATGCCATAAAGTCTTGGTGAAAACTAGTACCAAGCCATTAAAACATTCATTAATTAGGGATGAGGGTTAGATCTAACGGGTACAGCCAAACCCCACTCATGGTCACAACTAGTACCTAGTAGTGCTTCAGAGTCCCAGTCGAGGTTAATCGACACAGTCGAGGGAAATCGACACAGTCGAGGGAAATTGACACATATAAGGAGTCATAGCAAGTACTCCCCATACCTTAAAGGAGCCAATACTAATGCTCCCTATGTCCTCACATGCCTTAAAGTTCTTGTAAAACATTCGTGTTCATACACGTTTTTCATACCTGTTTACAAAAGAGTATCTCAAAGATTTACAAGATTTACAGTATACAAACTAGACGCATGAACTCGCTCAACTTTTTGTTGATGTTTTCCAAAATTACAAGTATTTCAGGTAACAGGATGGATCTTGGACGCAGGTGTCGTAACTAGAAGTTTAGATGTCATCCACTTTTGTTGGTTTGTAACCCAGTCGAAGGTTGTGTTTTAAAAACTTGAATAAACAATGTTTGTAATACATAAATTTTATGAATGGATGAACATCATTTTGATCATGTAGTTGTTTATTACGATTGAATGCAATGATACTAAACCAGTCACACATCACACGCTTCCGCAAAAGACAGGGTGTGACAGTTTTCAAAAGAAACCAAACCATAATGGTAATTTCAAAAAGAAAGGTTTAGGTTTTATTCCACCTGAAAATTATAAAAATGATAAAATTTCTAAAACAAACACTAAATTTGTTTCAGGAGGAAGTGCTGAAATTTGAAAAAAGCCAAAAACATGATAAAATTCAAAAATGAGTTTTTGTTGTAAAAAGAGGAAATGATAGTACATCAGTGGACTATCACAACATGCTAAAGAATTGGAAAGTAAAAATTTGATAAACAATCTCACTGCAGATGTGCCAGTAGGTTTTTATACATTTAGTAGATTGTTTTTGAGATATAAACCTAAATTTCAAACTTGCTTTTCTCGTGGGGAACGTTTCTTGGATATATGGGTAACCCCGAAATCTTGTTTGAAAGGTCCCTTTTTCTGACATACTAGGTCTTTGTGCGTGGTGATATCTGGGGTATTATATCAGGACTTCTGATTTTGCGGAAGCAATAGCCTAGTCCTTGTATAATACTTTGCAAAAGCTTTAATTTTAAAGCCAGCCCTTTGCTAAAAATTTGAGAAATATCGAAAGATATGTATCAATGGCAGTTGAAGAAAAGATACCCAAACGGGACACACCGAAAGTCAAACCGTCATCTCTCTGCTGAACGGAAGTTCTGACCTGAGCTCTCACGGTTTTGCATTTACCCGTTTACAGATATCACTTGTGTACATTCACCTGTAAGACTGAATATTGGGATCTGCATACGGGAGTATATTCAAGTGGTGGGACACGCGAATAAGTTTAAGTGTTTAAGACACTAATCTCGTATCTCAAAACAGTTGAACTCTGTGTGAAAATTTAAGTGGATCAATATACTGACAATCTAGGTGAATTGATTAAAACTAAAAATGAAATGAAGCTTAACGGTGTTGGTGATTTGTCTCATAAACTGATATGATCCTCTTACACAAACTCACAAAAATATTGTCTGTAGATTTTTCTTTACTACATTTTTTTTAATATGAGAAATCCCAAAAAGATTTTGAGTGTGTTTTAGCATAATTTTTGAAAAATTTAAAAAGATTTTCGACAACTGGTGTTGAAGAGTTGATTTTCAAAATTCCAAGTGCTAAACATGATGACATTTCGTGGGGGGGGGGGGGGGGAGTTTGTGTTTAAAAGTTTTTAAAATGATTAAATCATTCTTTCAAATGGTTCATCAGAAAGAGATCTACAAGTGGTGTCTATAACTGTCTAATCCGAAAATCTTAAAACTTATGTTTGTGGTAGAGACAATGCAGGTTTGAAATTTGAGAAGAGCCAGGTTCCGATACCTGAGGACTCTGTAGTTAGAGAAAGCCAGGTTCAGATACCAGAAAATCAGAATGGATGCCAGGAGACAATCCTGATTACGAGCATAACTCGAGGGGGAGTCTGCTTGCAAAAGTGGAGCCTGTGGATGCAAAGAGCCAGGTTACAATCCTAGAATTAAAGTTCACGCATGCTGATGCTACTGATGAACTTAAGGAATCAAGAGATCTGATCAAGAGAAGATAGAGCCAGTGTTAGACACTGGAACATGCTGAAAAAGAAAGAAGACTAATCAAGACCGAAGAGTTGGCATGATAAAGCCTCTCACTGAAGATTCCGTCAACATTTAAGGGGGAGTCTGTTGGTGCAGTTGTCTGTCGACTTCATCTTAGTTCGAGTTTTCTTTGCTCATGGCACGAGGATCAAGAAATCAAGTCAGAAGCTTAATTTCGCATGAAAGTGTTAATTCCGCATGAAGGAGTCGTCTAGTAATTCCGTGTGAAATTAGTTATTAATTCCGTTTGTAATGTAATTTCGCGTGAACTATAATCTCGTGTGAGTGTGGTTCGTGCGGAATTAGATAGGCTATAAATACGTGTAATCTCATGTCATTTGGTACGAAATTACTTTGGTGTTTTCCGACGGCGAAGCTCTGTCGAAGTGTCTTCAGATATGTAATCGTTTCAGAATCAATACAAAGACAGTTATTAGTGTAAATCTAGCTGAATTCAACTCATTATGTCTGTTTCCGCCTTTCATTCTGAGTAGAACATCTGATCGACTCATCTCGGGTCAGACAACAATCCTACAATATTGGTCATATAACCCCCCAGTAGAATACTTACTCCGACCCCAAGATCTAGTAACGCCCTCGCAGTTTGAAAATTCCCAACTTGAATGTTAATAAGGGGCGTTCCCGGATCTTGTAGCTTATGAGGAAGATCTCCTTTCAAAACCGCACTTACCCGCTCGGTCAAATCAACCAATTTAGGCACTTTTTGTTGCCTCTTTTGAGTACACAACTCTTTTAAAAACTTGGCATATGCGGGTACTTGTTTAATTGCTTCAAGTAAAGGAAGATTAATTTTAACTTGTTTAAACACCTCCCACATCTCTTCCTTTTGAGGACCCTGTTTTGAAATTAAATTCTTTTTACCCAGATCTAACAAAGCCGAGGGAAATGGTACTTGACTAGATCCCCCTTCCTCATTTTTATCTTTTATTTCTTCATTATTTACGGGTTTTTCAAAATTGGATTTTTTAGAAGAAATATTAGGTGTTTCAATTTCTTCCTCACTTTCTTGACCCGTTATATCCTCAACCATCCCATCAACTAAATCCGGTGAAGGATTGGTTTTGTACTCTTTCCCACTTCTCAAAACACTTACATGATTAATATTAATATTATTACCACGAGAAGAATTATGGGAAGGGTTTACCTTAGTGTCGCTTGGTAATTGACCTTTACCTTTTTTTCAAGTCCGCCACTTCGGTTGCGAGTTGACCCATTTGGGTGGTCAAAGTTTGAATAGTTTTATCACAGATCTCGTCTTTTTGAATGCAAGCATCATCCATTTGGTATCTCTTTTGCATCCCCGCTTTCATTGTCTTCAACATTTCCATCATTTCATTTCCACCCGAAGACCCGCTTGCTCTTGACCCGTTTGATATTGCCTTTGAAACCCTTGGTTGTTCCCACCTCGATATCCACCTTGGTTATTAAAAGGTTGGCGCGAAACAAAGTTACCTTAACTTCCTTGAAAATTCGGGTTGGCTTGGTTTGAGGGATTTTCATATCTAAAGTTTGGGTGGTTTCTCAAACCGGGGTGGTAAGTATTGGAATTCATGTTATAATTTCTACCACCCCCACCTTGCCCTTGCAATGCATTCACCTCCTCATATTGCCCTTCGAAGTTTGAACATTACCATCATCTACCGCATGCACTTGAGTTCGGGAATGGTCGGTCGTGCTATCCTTGATGATTGAGCTTTTCTTTTTTATGTGACCGCCATTTGTTCCAAAAATTGCCAATCGTCTTGCTCGTAATTTGTGGCAAAAGTACCATTTGTGATAGACATTAAGTCACGAGCATCTTCGGAACATAACCCCTCATTAAAAGCATTCATCAACTCCCATAGCTCTATCCCATGATGAGGGAAATTCTTTATCATCATATTAAACCTCTCGAATGCTTCATGAAACATCTCACCCGATTGTTGTTGAAAACTCCTCAAACTCCTTCTAGCATCATTTGGCTTTTGGGCGGTAAAGAATTAATCTAAGAAGATTTGTTGCATTTTTTCCCATGTATATAGATGCCAATGGTAAGGTATAAAACTACCTTTTAGCCTTGTCTTCTAAGGAAAACTGGAATAACACCAATTTAACATCGTAAGCTGAGAATCCTTGACCCCTAATAGTGTTACAAAGCAAATCATAAGCCTCCAAATGAATTCGTTCGAACTTCAAACGTCCTCCCTTGATCATTTTGAGGAATAACTATTGGTGAAGGATTATGAGTGATCACCGGTCTAAAATGTGCTTCTATACCTCTCGTGTGTTCTCGAATATGTCTTCTTGGTACACCCAACCGAACTCTTGGACGTATAGAACCCATAGGTCTTTGAACTTGCATTCGTGGAGGCCCAAATTGTTGTGGAGGTGGTTGAAATCTCGGCCCCGCATGAGGTTGTTGAACTTGTCTTTGCACCGGTGGACCTTGTGGTGGCAATTGTTGAGGTATGATTTGTTGTTGAGGAATCCTACCAACACTTGACATTCTTTGATTTTGACCTTGAACGAAAGTATACTCCCCTTGATCTCCATCACCCCCATACATGTATCCTTCTTCATCATATCCCCCAAAATCATCATCATACCCATCATCGAACCCATCTTGTCTTACTCCCGAAGTATGTTGAAATTGCACTCCCGGTTGAAATGGAGTAGAATGGATAATAAATGGTCCTGTTTGGTATAAGTTAGGTGGTGGTATTTTTTGTGATGATGAAGGTTGACCGGATGTTGGAAAAATGTTGAATAAGCTGGAACGGCGGATGATGTAGCTTGATAGCTAAAAGAGTATTCGGGTTGAGTGTTCTCGGGTAATGTAGTGTTGGTTGGTTTGATTTTTGGTGTGGTTATAGGAATGGTAGTATTTGGTGAAGGTTGTGTTGAAGATGGTGTAAAGGATGGTGTAGGTTGACCCGTAGTGGGTGGTGGTGGTGGTGGATCCATGTATCTAATTGGTGTAACTGGTGTAGTAGGTGTTGGTGACCCGCTGATTTTGTTTTCTCTTAGCAAAATTCTGTTCCTTCTCAAAGTCCGTTCAATTTCTGGACCAAATGCCAATGGTGATAGCTTGTGAGAGCTCCTAGTACGCATGCACCTGTAAATACATGCACACTAACACACCCAGTATAAACCAGAAAAATAACAAACTTAAAAAGATCAAAAATAACACACGTTGCGCACTACTCCCCGACAGCGGCTCCAAAATTTGACGTGATGTCGTGGTCACAATCAAATTTAATCCAATTACTACTAAATAGCTAGTGGTAAGTGGGTATCGAACACAGGGAGTTTGTGGAATATGTGCTATTTAAAAGTTTCTCTAAGTTAACTAAAATTAAACTAATTGCAAGGAAAGTAAAATTCAAAGAGTTGGATTGATTGATTGATTTTTAAGAACTAAGATTACTATTCTAATTGCAAAATGAAAGTTTGGTTTATAAACAATTTAGAGACAAATGACCATCTTTAGTTTTCTGTTTGCTTTGACGTTTATGCTATCATTCCACTAAAAAGAACTACATAGACATAGTTCATGTGTGATTACTTGTTGTGATAAAAGGGAACTAATTAACCCTTACCCAATCCTAATTCTAATTCTACCCATGATATCTCAATTGCCAACGGTACCAAGAACGTATGGTTTCAAATTAGATTAACATAAGAATCAACAATTTACAAACAATCAATCACACACCATAACAAACAAATCATAAAGACAAAGTTTGTTATTTTAGAAATAAGAAATCAAGCATAAAGTCTTACATAACCTTCAACCAAAGATAATCATCAAAAGTTTAGCCACTCATGGCTTGAATCATCATCATCAAACAAGTCATAATGTTGTTAATAGCAAATCGAAACATAAAACCAATGATTAGAAATTGTCTTCAAGCACACAAGAACACTCCAAACTCCAAACAGTTGGTAACCAAAAATGCATGATAGAACACTTAAAAACCTCATCAAAAGGACATTTAATGCATGAGTTACAAAGTTGCTTCAGTCGGCGCCGTAACCTACGCCAGTAGCCGTAGCTTACAACGATAAGAGGGTGAACGGCGGTCAACTTGACGCTGTGGCCTACGGCTGGCGCCGTAGGTTACGGTGCCCATTGAATCCTTACGCCAAGGGAAGACTGGGCTACGGTGGAATAATTTGGCCAAAATTATGGCCGTAACCTACGGTAGGGACCGTAGGCTACGGCGCCTGCTGGAATATTTTCTTTTGTTTTCTTGTTCAATCTCTCATGGTCCAAACTTGTTTTCACCTCTTACAACTTCCATCCAAGCTTCATAAAACCCGCTTCTTATGCCCTTTATTACCTGGAAGACCAAACAACTAGTAGATTACAAATTCCAACAATTAAGTGTATAGAGTGTGAGACGTGCATGAATTTAGATCGTTTAAAGGTTGTCCTACGGACCACCCGTCATTGATCCCTTTATGCCATGCCTATATTCATAAGAACAAAGCTCACATGATGACATATCACTGTCATCAGTCTCTTTTTCTTGAATATTTGTCCATCTTATTCAGCAAAAGATTATAGAGATACCCCCTCAGAGAAGAAACCATTCAGTGAAAGCTTTGCCATCTGTGGTTATTTTAACTAACCTTTTTTGGCGTTTTAAAGTGAGTGGTTTCTAGAGAATATGTCGTTTGTTTTTCTGGGTGTGATCAATTCATTGTGTGTAGACCCCTCTCTTATAGGAGTTTTTTGGCGTGTAGTTTAGGCAAGATTTTTTATCATAATAATTGATAGTAAAAAAGTAACCATCTTTTCAGTTACTGTTTGTATTTACTGTTTTGATCAGCTTTTATCAGTTTCTAGGGTGATAGACGTCCCATCTGCCAAGTTTGGCGTTTTTTTAAATGGCGTTATGCAGACCAAGTTGAGAAAATACAATAACGGAGAAAACAAAATATTAAGCAGGAAAAATATTTTTTGTTATTTCTAGCATTTTGTAAGCAATAAACTTTTGTAGTATTTTTTTGGCGTTTTGCAAATAAATAGAGAAATATATCATTTAATTATCTTAAAAAAAGGAGATTACACAGAGGAAAAAAAAATAAAACCCTTCGTCAGAAGGTACTTTATCTGAGAAGTATCCATCACTTGCGTCATCTTCTTCGTCGGTCTGGATCTTCATCCATGTCATCACCTTCACCTTCATCGGCTTCTTGTTCCTGAGTATTCTGAAGCCTCCATTTGAACATGTCTTGCATTAACGCCAATTTTGAGTCGATTTCTGTGTTCAAACAAGTGGCGTTATGCAATTCTTCCATGAACCCAAGCCCCTGCTTTGTCATGATGTTTTCAAGCCAGTAGTCTTCCTGCTCTCCGCAGTCGTATATAACGGTCACCATGTCTGTTTCATCACGCCATGATGTCATGACAGGGTCCGGCTTTACATCTGCTTTGATTAGTCCAAATTTCCTTGTTATTGCTTTCATAAGCATATGTGTTTCATGGCATTCGTTATCCAGAGCGATGCCAAGAGATAGGATACCCCTTTGTACCTCTTCTTCCATCTTAAAAATTGCCTTGATCGTCCTAACATACACCCTCTTTCTGTTGTCAAAACGCAAGACGAATCGCCTGATTGCCAGAGTGTATCTCCACCAAATGATTGTTGCCATTTTTTGCGTTTTGGTTAAATTGGTGTTTTTGGTTAAAGATGTTTTTGCAGAAATGATAGATTGAAGTGATTATGGAAGTGATGTTTTACGTCGTTTTAAAAAGGCTTAGTTTTGCTATTCAAAAAGGGGTAGCGGCGCAGCTTGTTGCCCGTTTACCAACTATCTCGATGTAAATTCATAAAGGAACATTTTCTTGTTATTAACCGATTGAATTGGTCTTTATTGAAAAAAAAGCTATAATGATGTTTTTGGCGCGTAATTTAGGAGGGAATTTCTTCTAATAAATGTTAATAACTGAAATTTAGTTATTGTGTTGTTTCCTCTTCCTGTAATATCCAACGCGTTTTATCACTAATTTTTTGGCATTTTGTTTTTAATGGCGTTTTATTTTTTTTAATCGCGTGTTATCATTTGTTGGCGTTTTGAATTTGAGCGGTAAAAGATCCTTTTACCCTTAATGAAACGTGTCCCACATAATAAAATTAATGTATTTACGAAAACGCCACCGCGCAATCTAGTCCATGGATTGTTTTGATCTGACGATCCATAAGCGTTTTCACCATTCTTACACTTTCCCCCGTTTTCTCTAAATCCTGACCCTATATATATATATATATATATATATATATAGGTGAAAGATAATACGAAAACTCACTTGAGTTGAGAAAACTCAAGAAAACCCTAAGTAACTTTTTTATTTTTTTTTCTAGAAAAAACAGAGAATGTAACATACATGTACTTGAACATTTTTATAAAAAATGTAACATTTTTATAAGAAAACCTACTAGTTTTTTTTTAAAAAAAATTGTTCAAAATTTGTATGTTACATTTTTTTGGACATATATATTATGTAACATGAAATTTTTAACATTTTTTAAAAAATAAACTACTCGGCGTTTTTTTGTTTTTCTTTTATAAAAATGTTTAAATATATGTACGTTACATTTCCTATTTTTTTAGAAAAAAATAAAAATACTACATGGGGTTTTTACAAAGATTTTTTTAGTTTTCTCAACTCAAGTGGATTTTCGTTTTATCATTACCCTATATATATATATATATATATATATGTTACTATTCTCAAGTAAATGCATACACATACATATTATCATGTAATTGTGAAAATAAAAAACTAAAAAAGCCAATCATTGTTTCGATTAGAAAAAAATAAAAAATAAAAAATAAAAGAAAATACTATAAATGTAATTGTTATTGCTTGTCACTTTTCTCTTCAAAAACTCAAAAAAGCATTAATAAATTAGTTTGTTTATATATAGCTTACACATGTGAAGGTTAAAGTAATTATACATCTGTTCTGTTATGTGTATAATAAGGTACAAGATATAAACATATCTAGAGATGGAAGACTAAAGTAATTATACATCTGTTCTATTATTTGTATAAAAAGGTTTAAGATTTAAACATATCTAGACAAATTAGTTTGATCACTGATACACTGAAAAATATAGAATTTAATATATATAGGAAAGTTAACTTACAATGGCTTTTAACGTACGACCGGTACGCCATATAATTACGCACGTTCATTTGAAAATCACGCATATTATAAAACTCAAAAAGCCTAATCACGCATGTTGGAAGCATAAATCACACACGTTATATACCTATAATCACGCATGCCCTAACTCCGAGTTCAAAAATCGCATCCCCTGTTCTACGATCTGAAACCATTATTACTTCCCTCTGACTGCAATCGAATCAAAGGTTGGTCATGTTCCTGCATCCTCTGTTCTGCGGTCTGAATCCAAAGCTTCGTCGTGGTCCCGCATCCTCTGTTCTACGGTCATTGTTCGAGTCGTCATTTTTTATGAAAATTTTCAAAATCAAAGATGAATATGAACACAATTCGATGAAATTGACGACCAATGGCCAATTTGAACTGAAACGAAAAAAAAGTTGAAACGAATTGGCCGAAATTGATCAATCTCATGCTAATTGAAAAGAACACTAATCACGCATGTTGTATCAACAAATTACGCATATTATTTTTTTTGTCGCGTACTGGTCGCACGTTAAGGGCTATTGTATTTTACACTTTCTATATATACATACTGTTAGAATCATGTGAGAAACAATAAGCTATCTGAGAAATTTGAGAAACATTCTAGACCACAAATTTTCCTAAGCTTTTCGTAATATACACATATGTATAGTTTAAAATTGACTATATACATATGTGTATAATTTAATATTTGACTATATATATATACCTATATATATGTATATACATATATATATACATATATATATATATATAGGGGAGGATTTAAATGAGAACGCTAAATATTGTGAGAACCGTGAAAACAAATGAAAAACCGCGAGAACTTTGTAAAAAACCAATCAAATTCAAAAAAATTTTCTACACTTTTCATTATTATTCAAATATAATATTAGAAATTTAATAACACGTTTAAATTTACGTGAATTTGTAAATAAAAAAAATTTACACATGTGTAAGTTTGCCATTTACACATGTGTAAATCTGTTATATTTACACATGTGTAAAAATCTAAGAAGAATGATTTTGAAAGGAGAAATGAATTATTTGATGTTGTAAATTTCTTTTTTTGATGTTATATCTTAACTACAATGAGGTTTGTATTAAAAAAAATTGTTTTGATTGGTGTTCTTATTCGTTCTCACGGTTCACGCAATATTTAGCGTTCTCAAGATAACCCTCCCCTATATATATATATATATAGGGTTGATTTCAGAACTCTAAAAAACTACAGAACTTTCAGAACTTCTAATAAACAATCATTTTATATATAAGTTTTTGTATTTAGGATCTTTTTATCATCTATTATATGTATTTCTTTGATTACATATACGTAAAAAACTAGTTTACATATGTGTAATTATAAAATTACATATAAAAATGATAAAATTACTCTTAACATGTATGTGATCGTAAAAATACACATAATAAATGATAAAATTATCTTAAACGTAAAAATATATAAATAAAAAGATTGTTTATTAGGAGTTCTGCGAGTTCTGTAAATATTTATGGTTCTGAAATGATCTTGGCCCTATATATATATATATATATATATATATATATATATATAGGGGAGGGTTTAAATGAGAACGCTAAATATCGCGAGAACCATGAGAACGAATGAAAAAACCACGAGAACTTGGTCAAAAACAATTCAAATTCAAAATTTCTTTTTACACTTATCATTATTATTCGAATACAATGTTAGAAATTAAATTTACACGTTTAAATTTTCATGAATTCATAAATAAAGAAAAGTTACACATGTGTAAGTTTACCATTTACACATGTGTAAATTTGTTATATTTACACATGTGTAAAAAATCTACTAAGAATGATTTTGAGAGGAGAAATAAATTATTTGATGTTGTAAATTCCTTTTTAATGTTTTATTTTTATTACAATGAGGTTTGTATTAAAAAAATTCGGCTTTGATTGTTTTTTTGATTCGTTCTCACGGTTCTCGCAATATTTAGCGTTCTCAAGATAACCCTCCCCTATATATATATATATATATATATATATATATATATATATATATATATATATATATATATAGGGGACCGCTAAAATGAAAACCACCTCCAGTTGTAAGAACCATGAGAACTTCTTGATACTGGGCGAGTTGGACCAAAACTTTTTTTCATAAACGTAGATGCGTGTATTATAAACATATTTGTGAAAAAAAAATTCAAAAAAAAAAAATGTGGTGTGCGTAGTTTTGAGCACTACAAGTTTGTGTTTACGGGTACGTGCTCAAAACTATGCACACGACATTTTTTTTGAATTTTTTTTTTTATAAATGTGTTTATAATATACGCATCTACGTTTATGAAAAAAAATTTGGTCCAACTTGCCCGGTACAGTGTAGTTCTCATGGTTCTTACAACTGGAGATGGTTTTCATTTTAGCGGTCCCCTATATATATATATATATATATATATATATATATATATATACATATATATATATATATATATAGGGTTAGGTTAATTTCAGAACTATAAATAATTGCAGAACTTCTAATAAACAATCACTTCATAAATATATTTTTATATTTAGGGCGCTTTTATCATTTATTATATGTATTTTAATGATTACATACATTTTAAAGGTAGTTTACATATGTGTAATAGTTAAATTTTATATATGTGTAATAACTTATAACATATATGTAAAAATCCTAGTTTACATATATGTAATCATAAAATTACATATAAAAGATAATAAAATTACTTTTAAGATGTATGTATTGATAAAAATACATATAATAAATAATAAAGTTATCCTAAACATAAAAATATATAAATAAAAAGATTGTTTATTTATATATTTTTATGTTTAGGATAATTTTATCATTTATTATATTATGTGCATTTTTATGATTACATACGTGTTAAGAGTAATTTTATCATTTCTTATATGTAATTCTATAATTACACATATGTAAACTAGTTTTCTTACATATATGTAACTAGTTATTACACATATATATAAGTTGGCTATTAAACATATGTAAACTACTTTTAACATGTATGCAATCACTAAAATATATATAATAGATGATAAAAAGACCCTAAATACAAAAAAGATATATATATATATATATACACTACTAGAAAAATTAAAATTTCTGACACCGTTTTTCGTAGGAAATGCGTCACAACTCGCGATTTTCTACGAATTTGTGACAAAATGCATATGTAGGAAAACCACTCGTAGGAAACTGGTTTCTTACGCATTTTCTACGCATTTTCCTACCTATTTATGACAGAAAAGGGCTGTCACAAATTGCTACACATTTTCTACGCATTTTCCTACCCATTTAACGGAAGTTAATTTTTAGTTTTTGCTACACAATTGTTACGAAATTTAATTTTTTTATTTTTTCATAGTTTATGACAAATTTTTGACTACCTGTTTACTACGCATTTTTGACGAATTTGTAATAAATAAAACGAAAAAAGGAAAAGGTTTTTGGCGATAGATTTTGGGTCACAAACCCATCAGTAAAAATATCTTTTGTTTAAAGAAAATGTTTTTTCTTGTTTTATTCTATTTATAAATCATCCGAGATCTGATACAAAAGCAAATAAAACTAAAAGCTATACAAATTCAATAATATTAATCATAAATTTATAAAAATTTACAAACAAAAAATGTATAAAATCTACAAACATAAAGAAAATAAAATCAACAGCCTTGAATCGACGTATAAACAAAACAACACTCGAAACAAAACTGAGTCGAACATAACCCGAATCTGATGAACCAGACTGAACCCATGTCTGACCGTAGTGACCCGAACCAATAACTGAGATGAATCAAAACAAATCTGATGTTGAACCTATATAACCTGAACATAATCATCTTCAATGTCAACTATGTCTGAATCGAACCATCGCACGTTGACCGGCCCGGAGCCCCGTCGGTCCGCCAATCATAATCTTCTATCCTGCTTCTCTCTCTCGTCTCTTTGCTCGTCGCCGCCGCCGCCATGGTGGCGGTGTCCCTGCCTTCCATATCCACCACCGTCGTACACACGACGAAGGGAGGTCAGAGGTGGGCGTTGATAGTGGTTGTCGACGGAAATCAGAGTCGCCGGAACTGGAACTCAGATGGAGAAGGAGCCGGCTCCATGTCAGCGTTTCAGAGGTGAAGGTTTTCTTTAGATTGAAGTTGAAGAGACAAAGGGGGGGAATCTGGTGAGTGTGTTGCTGCTCAAACTAAAAGAAATTTGTTTGTGTGGGTGAGATAGGCTGATCGAGAGAGAAAGAGAAGGGGGAAAGTAAAAGGAATTTAGGTGAGCAATATATGGACCGTAGGATTGAATATTAGGTGAGGATTGGACCGTAGGATGGTGATCCTTGTGAAGTGTAACTAAAGCATTTGATTGGCTCAATTATGTGTAAAACATTATACCTCTATTATCCTTTTCATAAGTTAGAAAATTAGAATCTATTACTTGTATTATTATTAACTAGTTAATTAATGAAAAAAAATATTATTATTATTATTAATATGGTGGCACATAAATTATATCCAGTTGTTTATAAATCACATTTTTCGTAAACTATATGTCATATAATTAGATTTTAAATCTTAAATTTGTTATAAACTAGTATTAAGCCCCCCGCGTTGCGGTGGGGGCGCAAAATCGTGACAAATCGATTTAGGACCCGTGCGTCACGATGAACCTATCAAACGGAAAAAAAAGGACGACCATAAAAACATTGAACCACACACGCACGTTGCATAATGTTAACTCGTAAAAGTAAAAAATCAAAATAGTTTTAGGTTAAAAGTGTAATTATATCAATTTTTTTTGAAAATCTCCCTAAGCACAGAGTACAACTACTAAATGCATCAACATGTTGCTAGTGTTCGCCTTGAAAGTTTACAACTATCCAAAACATGTTGATAATTTATAATGTATAAATATGTTTCGGCGAACAGTTTATAAAAGAACATGAACAGAGATAACGTTCGCCTTAAACACTATTTATTATCGTTCTAAAGCTTGTTTTGCGAGAAATTAAGAGCCGTAAATTACCGATTGTCACAACATTTTGATTGGCTCACGTTTTATATTTGAAAGTGATTTATTTACCACATGCCTCCATCACATTCTTTTTAGTTGAAAATTGGAATCTATGAGTTTTATTATTGTTGCATATAAATTATCAATACATTTTTGAAAGGGCATTTATATTATAATGCTAAATGATGAGCAAATAAATTTGATAGAAATGATTGAAAGGCATTAAGAGATGTATGGTAATAATAAAATATGGTAATAATAAAACTAGTTAAATATTTAAATATGGTAATAAATTTTCCATCACAAATGCGTAGCAAGTTGCTACACATTTCCTACGCAATAAATTTTCCATCACAAATGCGTAGCAAGTAGCTACAGATTTCCTACATAATAAATTTAAAATATAATCTAAGTATAATAATAAATAATTCGTAATAAATGCGTAGCAAGTTGCTACGCATTTCTGACGCAACAATTAATATTTAAATGAATTTAACATATAAATCTAATTCCAACAAATAAATAATGGTTCCGTCGGAAATGCATAGCAAGTTGCTACGCATTTCCAACACAATACTTAGAATTAGTATATTTGTCACTATTGTGTCACAAATTGCCCAAAAAAATCAAGGTCTTTTTTCCGTAGGAAATGCGTAGTAAATTTATCAGAATTTGCGACGCATTTTTTTGCGTAGGAAATTTCCGTAGCAAAATGACCACTTTTCTAGTAGTGATATATATATATGTATATATATATATATATATATATATATATATAAAATGATTGTTTATTAGGAGTTCTGAAAGTTCTGCAATTATTTAGACTTCTGAAATAAACCCAACCCTTATATATATATATATATATATATATATATATATATATATATATATATATATATATATATATATATATATATATATATATATATATATATATATATATATGATCAGTCATTAAAATCAAATTATGTTATAGCAAGATTTAAATTATAACAAGATTGTGAACTTTGGATCTTGAAAAATAATCACAGTTTTAGAGCATCTTCAATGGTTTGGTCCATTTGAGAGTCTTCTTCACAAACCGCAACAAAAACAAACCAGCTTGTTGGAGGAGTTGGTCCGCTTGAGCGGACGAGCATGGTTTGCAGTTGTGGGAACCACCCACTCACAAAACCTTTTTTTGTGTAAAAAGTGAGACGCGATGCAGAAGTTTGGAATAATTTATTATTGGAGAAAAAAGTGGGGTCTTTGGAATGGTGATGGTTTGAATTAAAAACTGTTTAAGAAAATAGATATAGTTTAGACGAGATTTACCGTTGGAGATGCTCTTATGATAAGGGTATTTATTGTATGTGAAAAATATCTTTTTACTAAAAAATAAAATTGGAAACTATTTAAGAAAATAGATATAGTAACATTATGGGCGCATTTGGTTTGAAGTTGGTATCTGCTGGTCCTGGGACAGATGCATGGTTTCTTGCAACCTATGTGTAGTTTATGTAGAGAGTAGTCCAAAGGGTGTCACATGGTTTTATCTTAATTCATTGTCTTCTTCCCCACAATGGGGGATGAATTCTTCATCCACCAAAAAATTATATTTTAGTTTATTAACAATTAATTATTTCGGGGATCTTTTTTTGGAAAGGTTGCAGATATGATTTCACACCCAAACAAATACACAGCACCATCTAGTAAGTCACTAGACAACAAATGAATACATCAAATTTGTCCCCCAACAATTTTGAAAACTGTACTCCCTTATTCCACAAATTATATTACAAAATCATGTAACGTTTCGTATTTTTCATTCATCTTGTAACTCGTATTTTAATTTAAATTTCTTTGTAATTCGAGACTTTATCGTAATGGAAATCATATTTTCTATTAATTTTGCAAAATTATACTTGCATAATAACGAAAACATTCATGAATGCACGTTTTTAATTCAAAACCAAACCACACATCGAGTTAATATTTTCTTTGAATGTAATCATACATGTTTTATATTTATACATGCTTACATGCACCTTAAAACCCCCAAAAAGTTCCTAGCTATCTGTTTATAGCATGAAATAACCAACCAAACAAGCACATGGACTAAACTACAATTTTTTTTAAAGATTTAACGGTTCTTGCGGACCGTATTCAAAGACCCTTGCGATCCGCAAGGTCAGGCGGACAACAGGTTCGCAACAACTATGGGTTTGAAACCCCCCCCCCCCCCCCCCAACTCCCAACAACCTCATTTAACACCCAATCACTTAACCCCATTATAAATACAACCCCTTACCACCTCCTAAACACTTTCCACACCTAAACGCCATTATAATTCTCCTAGGATGATTCAAGTGAAACTGCCAAAGAGATAAAGAGATATGGGATAGTTTTGCAAATCTTTTTTATGGAGCTTAGTAGATGTAGAAGAACCAACGCTCAAAGTTCATATACGGATATGAATCTTTTTGACATCTGCCAGGTGAAACTCTTACCGAGACGTATAACAGGTTTAACTCAATCTTAAATGGTACCAAAAAATTTCAGATTAGTATAACTAACGAACAAAGAAATGTGAAGTTTATTAAGGTCTACCGAAAGAATGGATGCACTTAACTTGTCATTTAAGAATCATCACAGAACTTGAAACAATGCAATTCAGCAATTTGTTAAGTATTCTCCAATCCCAAGAGGGTGAGATATTTGAAGACTCAACCTCTAAGGGGGGAGGGAGTCCTATTGCTCTCATCTCTAACTTTATTAGAGATAAGAACGTGAGACCTAAGTCCCCACGCGGAAGATTATCAAATAAATCGTCTGACTTGATAAATAAAGATGAACTGAGTGATCTTGAGCCAGATATTAAGTATCTTGCACAATCTCTAGCATTTTTTACAAAACATTTTAAAATTTAAGTTTTGATAAAAAAAGGTTCAATCAGGTTCTAATAAAAACAACTATAAAATGCAAAACTCTAATGATAATAAAAAGAAATAGATAAAATATTTGTTATACGTTATCGTTGTAAATAAAAGGGCATTATGCCTCATACTATAAAATAAGAAAGTCAAAGGCATTGGGTATTACTCTAAAATGTTGAGGATGCCAAGAGAAGGGAGACCAAGGACAAAGCTCTCATGGCCGATTGGCCGAAGAAGAAAATTGGCTTGGCTCTTCTTCATCAAGTTTGTTTCTAATAAAAATTAATGACAAATTTAAACTTGACTGGATCATGTTTGAATCTAATAAAAATCCACTTGAGCTAAATAACAAAATCACATCCAACCAATAGAAAACATCAAATAGGAAAAGGATGAAATGTTAAATAAAGTAGAAGTATTGAAGATTTAAAACTTTTTTTAAAGCTAAAGGTGATTTTTATGAAAAAGAAAGACTGTCCCTAGATAGAGAGATTGATGCGAGTAACTTTGTAAGTTTTATAGAAAAAAAAAAAAAAAGCTAATCCCTACGGTTTTGGTTTGGCCTACAAAAACCATGAAGTGTCATAGATTGCAAATGATAAAATCAACAAGGTTGATCATGTATGGGTATTCAGTAGAAAAATATTGATGAACCAACTAAATGCTCTTCTGGAAGTTTGCTCATATCTCCAGGCATACCAAAAAGATTAGACAAGTATCATGGTAAGAAACCAAACCAACTGATCAAGAAAGGGCATTGCCTAAAGAAATAGAGATCCAACTCAGAATCTTTAGATGCATCAACCTTGTCTGATAACTCAAAAGATAAACTTTTGCAATTTGATGGAAACATGTTTTCAATACATTCAACAAAAAAAAAAGAACAAGAAAACATAAGACATTTAAATCACAGGAAAAATTATTACAAGAATCAGAACAAGAAAATGAAATAAAAAAGGAGTTGTTCAATATAACATATTTACTCGGAAGAAGTGTGTTTGTGAAGAAATATTCAACATAATTCACCGAAATGTTATATGCAAATCAGTTAGATAAGAAAAATAATGTTCTATTCTAATAACAGAATGCAAAAACAAAAATTGCTGCAAAACTTGTACAAAATGTGTTGTAAATCAAACATTAGGAATATTTTTTTATAAAACTTATAAATAATAATGTTGTTTAAGGACCCAAGATAACTTACTAGTTTATCTAAATAACTACTAGCACATGTCACTTATATGGTTCTGTGACTCTAGAAGCTCCAAGCACCTAACTAGAGATAGGAGCCTACTCAACAATTTTACGGAAAAGTTGTGTAAGAGAGTTAATTTTGGAACCGGTGTATTAGGTAAAACTATGGGACATGGTAGCATCACAAATGGAGAGATCACGATTGAGAAGGTAGCATTGGATAAAGGGCTTCAATACAACCTTCTTAGTTTAGATACGTTCTGTGATAAGGGATAAACACATATTCTTTTACCTAACTCTTACCGGTTGGAAGGTTTACATGATGGTAAAGTCTATAAGACAAGCCAGGGAGACTGACTGACGAAATCTCTTTATTATATGGATTTTAAAACCAAATTGTCAAACTAGACTATTTGTTTGATGGCATCTGCTTCAGCCATTGGAATAAGAGGTTATCCCACATAAATTTTAAAACTCTTGCTCAACTTTCAAAATATAAACTTGTTAAAGGCTTGCTAGACTTTAAACCTAAGAAAGATTAAATTTTTGGTTCTTTTGAGATTGATAAATTTAAAAGGGTCTACATATTCACACACCCAATTGCCTATTTCCACACCCTTCAAGACGCCTCGTATAGACCTATACGAGGCGTATAACCTTTCTCAATTTCCAAGAGAATCTCTGATTATGTCATATTTTGTCTTATTTGCCTCGTATATGCCTCGTATAGGCCTATACTGGGCGTCTAGGCGAAAAAAGACTATTTAGCCCCTGATTTAGGCCTATACTGGGGGTAAATTTGTCTTCTCTTATATGCCTCGTATAGGCCTATACTGGGCGTCTTGAGGGGTTTTTTTTTTTTTTTTTTTTTAACAAACATTTTATACAATATTAATCGTTTTAGCAAACTTTTATACAAAAATAAGTTTTTTTATTTTAAATAATTAATATTAGGACCCCTCGTTGTTGTTTTTTTTGAGTTGAAAAATGGATGTTTTGGTAGGGTAATTTGATTGTTTTTTGAGGGTGGTGTTTTTTTGAGTAAAAAAATGGGTGTTTTGGTGGGGTAATTTGAGTTGTTTTTTAAGAAAAGTTTCATTTTTTTATAAAAATATTTTACCGTTTTCAAGATCGGCCTTTAAAAATATTCGATCGTAGAAATATTACATTGTTTTTAACATATGGTGTGGTATAGGTCTCGTATAGGTCCCTTATAGGTCTTGTATAGGCCTATCGACGTATACGGGCGCTGTATCATATCCTATATTATGGTATCGTATCGTATTGTATTGTGTCGTATAGTGTAGTATAAGTCTCGTATAGTTCTCGTATAGACCTATATGGGACCTATATGAGACTTATACTATACACTATACGATACAATACGATACCATACTATACGATACAATACGATACTATCGTATCATATAGTGTAGTATAGGTCCCTTATAGGTCTTGTATAGGCATATCAACGTATACGGGTGTTGTATCATATCCTATAGTATCGTATCGTATTATATTGTATCGTATAGTGTAGTATAAGTCTCGTATAGCTCTCGTATAGACCTATATGGCACCTATACGAGTGTTGTATCTTATCCAATAGTCTAGTATCGTATTGTATTGTATCGTATCGTATCATATCGTATCGTATCGTATCGTATCGTATAGTGTTGTATAAATCTCGTATAGGTCTCGTATAGGCATTGTATGGGTCTATGGATGTGGTATCGTATCCTATAAGTCTCGTATAGGTCCTGTATAAGCCTATCGTGTTGTATCGTATCATATAGTTTAGTATAAGTCTCGTATAGGTCTCGTATAGGCATCGTATAATTAACATTAGTGTTATTATAATTAAAATGAGTTTCTTATAATTAATATTAGTGTTATTGATATTAATATGAGTTTTTTATAATTAATATTAGTGTTATTATAATTAATATGAGTTATTATAATTAATAAGAGTGTTATTATAATTAATATGAGTTTTTTATAATTAATATTAGTGTTATTGATACTAAAATGAGTTTTTTTATAATTAATATTAATGTTATTATAATTAATATGAGTTATTATAATTAATATTAGTGTTATTATAGTTAATATGAGTTTTTTTATAATTAATATTAGTGTTATTGGTATTTAAAAAGAGAAAACAAAAAAAAAATAAAAATAGACGCCCAGTATAGGGCTATACGAGGCGTCTTGAAGGGGTCAAACCAGAAGTGACATGAGTCAGACACTGATTTTGATGTAACCCTATACGCCTCGTATAGACCTATACGAGGCCTATACGAGGCAAAGGGTGTCTAAATAGGCAGATAAAGTGTCCAAATAGTCTAACCCATTTAAAAAGGCATCACATAAATCCACACAGGAACAAATTGTCCCACCACATTTGTTACTAAAATCACACTACCTCGCATGTATAATTATTTCGTTGTGTCATATGTTTTCATATGGACTTTTGAATAATTATTTTTGTTGTGTTATAGGTTTTCATATGGATTTTTGAAGTGGCTTATTCATTGTTTGTAGAGTCTGAAAACAAAAACAACACTTGATTTCATAAAAAAACGCCGTGAAGACTGAAGTTATGAAGATGAACAAAAAAATCAAGAATCTAGAAAATTTTTGTCACCCCTCAAAATCCACCTGCGGGGTTTTACCGCGTGGCACGTGACAAACCAAGATCCAAGACACCAGTCATATAGAACGACCTCTATATGAAAAAACAAGTTTTAAACCAAACAGCTAAAATAAGTTCATGAAATGCGGAAGTGTAAATAAACATAAAGTAATGTATGCGTCAAAGCAAACGCTAAAACCAACAGTATAAATGTAGGATGCAATCTTAAAAAAAAAGTGTTTTATCCATGTTCTACACCTAAGCCATGTGTACCTTAGCGACCTGAGAAAAACATGTAAGAACAAGTGTCAGCAATTTTGATAAGTGAGTTCACAGGTTCTAGGTTACAACCTCAACAAATAATCTCAAACAATAAACAAATCAACTGTATACAAATTTTCACAGTATTATGGTGTGCTGCAAGATCTAAGCTCAATCAAAGGGAGCTGACCTCGTAGGTTTGGCAACGTCAAGTTCCTCTCAACGTAATGGGGAACAGACAAGCCTATTATGCACCAAGTGGCAAAGAAACACTAAACACATAACACATATACTTCATAAGATGATAATTGCACGTATTTGAATTTTGTTAAATGTAATAATGAAATGCGACACATGATACACCCCAAAAACGTGTAATAAAAAGGGGAGTTGTATGATTCACTCACAATTTTGCGTTGAGGATTCCTTGAAGATAAGCGCACAAGCAAAAATCAGTGTTGTAAAAATCACGACTAGGCGTCGATTAATCGCTAGTCGGCCAGTAACTGAGTGAATTTTCGTTAATCAGTCCATTAATCGCTAGTTGGGGCCTAGTCGGCCTAGTCGGACTTAGTCGGCCAGCCAAAAGTCGGCGATTCTGGCTAGTTCGGGCAAAAAACTTGTATACTCCAGCCAAAACCTCTAAATTCCGGTTAGTTTCCAACCAAACCATGTGAATTCTAACAATTAATCTTATATACTTAAAAAAATGAGTTGATTAAGCGTTAAAACCTAGCTACTTAAAATATTTACCTATAAAAATGTGCATATCTATACATAAAACTGAAAATTACATATAAAAACTAGATCCGCTTTATCCCGAATAATCCTGAGTAATCCCCAGTAGTCACTAGTTCCCGCCTCACCGGTCAACTAGCGACTAGCGAGTTCTCCAACGTTGGTAAAAATAGGGAATTCCGAAAGAACGAAAGCGATTACCCAAGATATGAAATAGCACACATGAACGATCTAATTATTATTTATAAATTAATAGGATTCCAAATCTTGAATTTTTTCCCCAAATTAGTTACATCTTTAATTATTTACAATTTATAAACTAATCTTATTAATATTTTATGATATAAAAATAATTAGATTAAACCATTAATTAAATTACTAACTATATGGATTCTAGAATTAATTCTTAAAGTTATAATTATAAAAGAATTAAAATAAAATAAAAAAAAAGAAATTAGTTCACACACAACCATACCGTTGGACTGTAGGTTTAGTTATTACACATAAACTGAAGCTTAGTTATTACACATAAACTGAAGCTAGAGTCCTTCATGTATTGGTTTTATAAAAAAATAACTTGCAGTTAAAAACAAGGTAGCGGGGACTCGATCTCGCGCCCTTTAATGATCCTTAAGACCTTCCAACCAATGCGCTATAACGTCAAGTCTGAAGCGTTTTTTATTTTGATTTTATTAGAACACTAGGTGACTGTCATGATAAGATACCCACCCGCCCCCAGTTTTCATAATTTCCCCAAAGCTCAAAAGTTGCAGGTTATAATCATTGTCAAAACGATGAGGATATGCTTATTAAGGAATCAGAAAAATGAGGAGAAAGTATAGTGAAAACGACGATCTGTGAGTTCCGGCTTGTGCTCCGGTGTACGTCCCCGGTCTCCGGCAAAGGGTTGTGGTTTCTCCGGCGTGCTTACGCTGTTCTAGAGAGTGGTGGAGAGGTATGGTAAACGAGATGAGGGACTCTTTTGGTCCGATTATATGAGGTCCGTCGATGGTTACGTGAGGTATTATGGGAAGGTTTTAAACGTGAAGGTATGGGACGTGATCACGGCTAGGTTCTCGATTCGTCTAAAAACTGAAACACGGAAATGAGATTTCAATCCCGATTAATCAGTAAGGTGTTGTTTGTTTTTTGTCAGAAGCACTTCAGAACCTCTTATGTCTGCCTCACGCAGACCACGCGCAGGCGTTTGAGTCTGCAGTGTGTTTGTTTTCTTGAAGTGCTTTCATTAAAAAAGGTCTTCAAGACCTCTTCCTCAAATAGATGTGGACTAGTGTCTTCAAAGGTCTTCTACCCTCTTCCTTCCTCTCTGCTATTTCAAAACAAATAACCCTAGCATCCATCTAGCCATGGTTGTAAAAGTCCCGCCTAGGCTCCGAGTACTCCCCGAGTACTCGCTACAAGGTAGGTTGTCGAGGCACGAGTACTGGTCTCCCAAGCCAATTACTCCCCGAGTAATCTCCGCCTAAGCCGAGTACTTAACGAGTACTCCCGAATCCGACTTGGGAGCGCCTAACGACTTTTGCAACCATGCATCAGCCAACACCTCAATTGATCCCCACCTCCACACATGGCTGCCGTCTTCCTGTCGAAGCCACCACGCCACCGTCGAAGCCACCACACCACCGTCGAAGCCACCACATCTCCGTCGAAGCCACCACATCGATCTCCATCTCCACCTCTGTTCACCTAGCTGTGCTCGGTTCCCCACATCTCCGTCACCCCACATCTCCGTCGCATCTCTTCCTCCGGCGACCCCCCTTCGGTGATAATTGGGTGAAATAATGCTTAAATCGAATTGGGATTTTTGATTTACAGCAGATTTTCTTAATTGGGTATGGAATTGAAGGTTGTGATCGTTAATGGTTAACAAGATCTCATCATCTTTCAGTGGCTTTTGATAATTTAATTGAAGATGAGAAAAATGCCCGGATAGTCCCTGTGGTTTCATCTTTTTTCACCTATAGTCCCCAACTTTTTAAAATTACCTGAATAGTCCCCAACTTTTCATTTTTTATTCCCGGATAGTCCCTGGCGCAGAAGAAGGTTAGTTTTTTCAGTTAAGTGAGTGTAAAATTACTAAAATACCCTTATTAATTAATAAAAAACCTATCCTTTTACCCACCCCACCCCCACCCCTCTTTCCTTTTCTTCCCACTTTCCCCTCTTCTTCTGATCTTGAACGACCAAATCACCATCACCACCTTCACAGCTTTATTTTTTACACGTTGTTAAGGACAATTGATTGGTAACATGTTTTGTAACTTATTATCCACCTGTAATTGGTTATATTATATGTAATGCTTTACAAAGATTCACAGAAACCAAAAATGTGTATTTGTTGAAGTCCTATTTGGCTTTTGGCAATCGAACCTTTCGATAAGGAGAATTTCTAGTAGTTATCGACGGGCTTACAATACGGATCTTACTTCTTGTGTAAACATGATCATATTAAAAAGGTTGCTAATATGACTCTTGAAGACGAGACCTTTTGTTTTGCTCGGATTAATATCAGGAATCGAAAAGCGACGTATCATTTATTAAGATTTGCTCACGTGTCTGTTAGTTTAGCTATGGGGATGCCAAAGTGTTCTGCTAGAAACGATACAGAGTTGTGGGATCTTGAGTGTAAGCAGCAAGTCATGTCTATGTATCTATGGTTGTCGAATCATTTCAAGGAGGAAACTTTCCCATATATTATGAAAGCCAAAGCAATAGCCACAGATATTGCTGAGTTATTAGGCGAATCGCTTGTTAAAGCTTACTGGAAACCAGAGTCAAGAAATCAAGGGAAGAAGAAGATGAACGATAAAGAGAGATGGTTATGAGGGGCCAAGATCAATGGTCAAGATGCAAGAAAACTATGTTGCAGAAGGCTAGAAAAAAATAATTCGAAATGTATAGAAAAGGTAACAGAATAGGAGAAATAAGGCAGCAACAGTATTGAGTGAGTATCAAATGATGTTTAAAAATCAATAATTAATGTCAAAAGTTGCCATTTATGAGCATCAACTCTATTTAGGGCAACCATTTTTGTCACACCCTGTCTTTTGCGGAAGCGTATGATGTGTGACTAGCTTGTTATCATTGCATTCGATCATAATAAACAACTACATGATTTAAAACGATGTTCATCCATTCGGAAAATTTTGAGGATCACAAACACTTGTCATTTAAGTTTTAAAACACAACCTTCATCTAGGTTACAATTCAACAAAAGTGGATGACATCTAAACTTGTAGTCTACTTCTAGTTACAACACTTGCGCCCAAGATCCATCCTGTCACCTGAAATACATGTAATTTTGGAAAACATCAACATAAAGTTGAGCGAGTTCATGCGTTTTGCATACCGAGTATGAAAACATGGTATGTATCTTGTATAAATAAAGTATTCTTGCAAAAATCAAGTTTTCTTGTGTACACCACGTACTAATTGAATGTTTGTACAAAGACATTTCGGCATGTGAGGACATATGGAGCATTAGTGTTGGCTCCTTTAAGGCATGTGAGGACTTATGGAGCATTAGTGTTGGCTCCTTTAACTATGTCGATTACCCTCGACTGTGTCGATTAACCTCGACTGTGTCAATTTCCCTCGACTGTGTCGATTACCCTCGACTGTGTCGATTTACCTCGACTGTGTCGATTTACCTCGACTGTGTCGATTTACCTCGACTGGGACACCGAAGCACTCAAGAGGTCACATAAGGACCATGAGTGGGGCTCGGCCGTACCCGTTAGATCTAACCCTCGTCCCTAATTACTGAATGTTTTTAATGGCTTGGTACTAGTTTTCACCAAGACTTTATGGCATTTTTAGTATTAAGTCTATGCTCACATGATCTAGTAATTTCTAGGCATTTCTTAAAGCACATCATACTTGGTTCTCGTTCTCACCAAGTGTGCTTCTCGTATTTTTGTATTCTCGATTCGTATTGCACTCGGTACTCGTTCTCACCAAGAGTGCTTCTTGTATTTTTACTACTTGTAAAAATATTATAATATTTGTAACATGTATTTCACCCCCGAGAGTTATAAAACCAAAAACAGTTAAAGAAAAGGGGGAGCATGAACTCACAACTTTGCGTTCCTGCGTCGTAAACTTCACCGGAGTTGCTTATCTAGCGTCGTGACCTAAACGCGTTTTATTAACGTTAGTCACTAGACTTGTATCGCACAAGTGCAAGTCACTATCTTTTGTATTTGTGTTCTTGTGTTAAAAATATTTATATTTTTAACTATTTGTCTTATATCATTTTCTCAAAAATAAATATACGTTTCTTGTATTTCGCACCCGAATTATGTATTTTGTCCAAGTAATATATTTTCATAAATATATCCTCTTGTATGTGTCTAAGCATGTTGTATGTGTATTTTCATGTTTATACTCCTCATGAGTATTTAGTGTATCTTTACGTCTCAATACGCTAGCACGTATAACACATACTATATACACTTAGCACAAAAGTTGGTGATAAAATAATATATATTTTTCTCTCAAAAATATACATATTTATATCCACTTTTATTTTTGAAGAAATCCTCATTTCTTATCACCAAAAATTAGGGAAACCTTTGTAATACCTTTAAATACATTTTTAGGGAATAAGTTCTTCAAAAACTTATATTTTTCTAAGTGTCAAAATTTATAAAAATTTTGACAGAGTTTCCCCTAAAAATGGAGGTTTCCCATGTTTTCAAAACATGTGTTTATTTTCTTTTAAATCGTCAACAATCATCAACAACAATTATCAACAATAATCATCAACAACAATTATCAACAATAATCATCAACAACAATTATCAACAATAATCATCAACAACAATCACTAATTTTCCCCATTTCATGAACTTGCATATTTACAAAAATGTGTAGTAATTTACTAGCACATTTAGTAAGTCTTGTTATCTTTAAAAATAAGTTTAATTTCTTAAAAAAAAACTTTATTTTTAAAGAATATGAAGTTCCACAACTTCTAGTCGGTTTTTACGAAAATTATTTCTTTGTTAAAACTTTTGTTACACTAGTGTTCGCACACTTGTTTGATCACAAAAAATCACTTTTGTTTGTGTAAGATCCGGATTAGAACATGTGATTTCTTTTGACGCTTGGTCTTTTGAAAATACCACTTGTGGACACATAGATCGGCTAGTTTTAGACACTATTTCATAAGTAAAAATACTTTTACACAAGTTCATGTTTCTTGTGTGGTAGAGTTTCACCTTTTAACCCTTGCACCATTTCAAACAAGCTTATGTCAAGATCCATGATCTTAACCAAACAGGGTTAAATGATGATCCGAGCTACCACAACGTAGATCGGGCCTAAATAATCACAAATTTCAATTACTACAACATTTACACAACTAGTGAGCTTTTAACCATCATTTTTCATGTTTTTAGTAGACTTTAATGCACCATTTTGTAAGATTTCGAGTTTTAATCATTACACATCACATTAACCACTTCAAAATAGCTCAAGAATGTGTTTTAAGCAACATACCACTAGCTCGAGGCTAGGGAAGTATCTAGACGCGAATGTGGTGGATAAAAGCTAGAGAAAGAGGTACTTCGAGCTCCGAGTGCACCAAGCCTTCTTATGCGTGACACTTGACACTTGTATGATGTTGGAATGTGAAGAACAAAATCGAAAAATATGATGGATGATCAAGGGGTGTTCGGCCGAAAGTTTTTGAGGGAGAGGAGAGAGTAGTTTTGTGGTGTTGGGTGGTGAATTGTCTAGTGTGCCATCTCAAGGTATTTATAGACATTCCATATGGCATATTCCTAGCATATTCCTGGCATATTCCTGGAATATTCCTAGCATATTCCTGGTATATTCCTGGAATATTCCTAGCATATTCCTGGCATATTTCTGGCATATTCCTGGAATATTCCTAGCATATTCCTAGCATATTCTTTGGAATATTCCTAGCATATTCTTTGGAATATTCCTAGCATATTCCTAGCATATTCCTGGAATATTCCTAGCATATTCCTAGCATATTCCTGGAATATTCCTAGGTTTTCTGCGTTGTCTGCGTTTTGCAGTGTAAGCACTGTGTCGCGTAGGAACACACGGTACGTGCTTAAACTTGAAAAATAACGTTTTTAAGCGTTTTAATTTATTTTTCAACACGAACCTGATTAAAATAAAATTTTAATCATAACAGAATATTTGTGGGATTAAATATTATCCGGGCGGCCATCAACGTTCGTTTCGCAGTTTTGTCGCAATTAGTTCTGCTCTTAAAGTGTGTTTCGGGTGCTTTTTAGTGCTTATTTTTGCTTTCATATAGCATATATATTAAACCCTTGTATGTACTCTTGGGTTTTAATGTATTCTTGTTATTGGACCTACACCTAGGCTCCAATTTTATTGTCTGACTGCTTTCTGCAGTTCCGTTGACACAGTGTGTCTTACCGGTGAGTTTACTAATATTTTTGACGCAACGCTCTCGTTTTTGCATAAAGCAATATTTTGTAGTATAAAACGTACATGAATTCACTTGTATGGAATTCAGAAACTTATTTCTCTTGTAAACTAGATCATGTATGTTCATTAAGGCACAGATCACTGTTCATTTAGTGTACGGAATGTACGGAAAAGTGACGGTTGTCACAATTTTCTCCCCTCTATTCTTTCATCTTAAAACCACAATTACAAAACAAAGTATTTCACCACTCAAAACAGTGAAATCACAGCTTTATTAGTACAACTTCCGACAACCACCAACTTCACTTCTTCAACAAAGCACTACACTGAGCAGGTGCCGGAGTGGAGGTCGTGATGGTGGTCATGATGGCAGCGATGAAGGCGGTGGTGACGGCAGTGTCGGAGCAGGTGCCGGAGTGGAGGTCTGAAGGTGTGAACGTGGTGATGGTGATTTGGTCGTTCAAGATCAGAAGAAGAGGGGAAAGTGGGAAGAAAAGGAAAGAGGGGTGGGGGTGGGTAAAAGGATTAGGTTTTTTATTAATTATTAAGGGTATTTTAGTAATTTTACACTCACTTAACTGAAAAAACTAGCCTCCTTCTGCGCCAGGGACTATCCGGGAACAAAAAATGAAAAGTTGGGGACTATTCAGGTAATTTTAAAAAGCTGGGGACTATAGGTGAAAAAAGGTGAAAGCACAGGGACTATCCGGGCGTTTTTCTCATTGAAGATTGTGAATTAAAGCATAAAAGTTTGATCTTTTTCCGCAAAGGAGGTAATCTTTTTAGTTTTCTTATTAATTTTCATGATTTTTTAGTAGTATGTGTAGAGATTATTTTGATCACAAAATTAGTACTTTTCTGGTCAATTGTTGGTATACTTCATATGATCCAATTTAGGGTTTAGAGTTGATGCTGATTCTTGCTGTTAATTGATTGATTCAGTTTGAAATTATGCTAATTTTTGTAAATTATTGTTAGAATTTTGGAGTTGATGCTGATTCTTGTTGTTAATGGATTAAATTAAGTTAAATAAAATAAGTTTATTTATATTTTAGTTTATTTCAGCAGCTTGTAGAGGTTAAAAAACAAACAGTCTTCTTCTTGCAGACTGCAGAGGTTTGGTCCACCTCTTCAGCTGCCTCTATTTTTTGAAATGTGTAAATGTGTAAAATTTATTTTGAGGTAGAGATTATGCAGGTTTACGTATGAGCTGGGTTTAAAGATCCTGAGCTGGAAGAGAGCCAGGTGACAATCTTAGAACAATCTTCTGAAGAGCCAGGTCATTCGATCCTGAGAAGCTTACGTTTTGGAGAGCCAGGTTACGATACAAGAGGACTCTGATTGAAGAAAGACAGGCAACGATCATGGACCTGTGAAAGCAAGACAACGATCCTGAAGCTGATGATGCTGATGAACTAAAGGAATGCCAGCATATTGCAAAGGGGAGTCTGAAGACATGCAAGAGAAGATTGAAAGAGTAAAGCCCGAAGACTGATCAAGAATGAAGATACGAAGATTCGACACGTAAGACTCGTCAACATCTGAGGGGGAGTCTGTTTGTGCATACATCTGTCGACTTCGTCTTGTATCAAGTATTAGATTAGATTGTATAGATCAGGGCTTGTAGAACGAGAAAATATCAAATTTTATGTTGTGTAAAAGCTGATTTCGCTCCAATGGTTAATTCTGCTTGAAATGACAAAGGACACTTTCGAGCGGAATCACATGATTCTAATTCCGCTCCAACTGGTCCTAATGTCTTTTGAGCGGAATCACACACACTATATATAGTCGTTTAGAGCGAAATCAGAGTAATGATTCTCAAATTGCATACCGAAGTGCTGCCGGTGTGAGGACTGATTGTATCTGTTGTCAAATCAATATAATCAATGTTTAAAGTGAATTGCTTGCTGTATCTAAGTCTATTTCTTGTTTTCCACACCTGAAAATAGATCAGAACCTCTCTGAACGACTCGTTTGTGTCAATCGCACGATCCTATAATTGGTATCAGAGCTCAGGAGGAGGAGTTCTGCAGACTACAGCTGAAATTGATTGCATTTTCTATCTTCTATACCTTCTTTTATTGACTCAGATAGTTTTAACGGTCAAAACCAGATCAAATTTTCACAGACTGTATAAAATTGAACATTAACAAACCCTTGAAAGTATCACATTAAAATTCGAACTAAAACTGGACAAAATGGACCCCCGAAGTGATTCCGCTCGAATGGACCTCTGGTGATTCCGCTCGAACATAGTGTCTGGTTTCGCTCCAAAATAGTGATTCCGCTTCAAACATTTTGTTGATTTCGCTCCAGAGTTACTACATCGGTGATTCCGCTTGAATCTAAGTGGTGATTCCGCTCTAGAGTAACAAACTAGTGATTTCGCTTCAAATTTGTTGTTAATTCCGCTCCAGATTACCTTGTCACAGATTCCGCTCCAAAGTGTTGTTTGGGTGATTCCGCTCGAGACTGTATTTTGATATTCCGCTCGAACCTGGTATTGGTTATTCCGCTCGAAAAGACTATATTGGGCTATTTCGCTTGAACAAGTATCTTGGACAACGATTTCTACAACGCTTTTGCTACTCCGACTACTCCGGCTGTCATTGCTCAAGCCATGAATTTGGAAAACGAAACAGGAACTACTCAAAAACCCCCGAAGTTAATGAGCATTGAGGAGTATTACGGGTGGAAAGATAGGTTCGAAAACTGGGTTCAGGCAAACCCTTTGAGGTCATGGGAATGTATTTTGAAGAAGTATGTCTTGCCACAGACTGATTTACAAGTTGAGAAAGCTATATCTGAGTTTACTGTTCAAGAACGGGATATGTACAAAGCCGAGAAGATGATGATCAGTCTATTACAACAAGCCATCAAAGAAGACATTTCATATTGCTTCAGCATGACAAAACTTCAAAATCAGTCTGGGATGCTCTTCGAATTAAGTTTGAGGGAAGTGAGCACATGATTAAAAGCTAGAAGGCATTGCTTAAGAAAGAATTTGATTTGTTCACAAGTTTACCCAGTGAAGATACAAAGAAGTTGATTGAACGGTATTGCCACTTGGTGCGATCCATGTCGATGCTTAGTATAACTAAAAATCGTGAAGAGTGGGTAGACAAGTTAGCTGATGCGTTACCGCAAAAAGAATGGGGTACATACTTGATGATCTTGAAGAATACTGGGGTTTATGATGGGTTGACTATTTCTCAGTTTATCGAGAAGATTGAGGGCCAGGATTTGGAACAGCAGAAAATCGCGAGGATGAACAGTCCAAGCGGTCAACAGGATGTAAAGATGTATTACAAAGGTAGTGTACCGGCCGGAAGCTGAAAGAAGCCCAGAGATCCAAACTGCATTTAGTGCTGGGGATTCAACAGAAAAAGTTGATCAGAGTTCAACCAAAAGCAGTAGTTTTTCTTCTTATCCAAGTGTTAATCCAAAAGATTCAACATTGATTTGAATCTTCCAGACGGCTAAAGTTTCTCTGAAGAACTTGCAAAAGATCACATGGCTCTACTTGGTTCTGTATTGCTATCCTATGAAGGTTTAGTAGCTGGACGGATCGGAAATCCTATGCTCACAAAGGAGGATTACGATCAGATAGACGCCGAAGAGATGGAACTAATGGACATCAAATGGTGTCTAGCTAGTGTTCTTAGACGAGCTGAAAAATTCAAGATGATTACTGGGAGAAATGACTTTCTTGATGCACATGTTTCTACTTTAGGTTTTGATATATCTAAAGTTACTTGTTTTTGATGCAGGGAGAAAGGTCATTTCAAGAGAGAATGCAAGAACAGGGAAGCTAGTGGAGCTCAGAATCCATTCGGAAAAGATGATTACTACCGGAAAGCTATATACCAACAAATGGGTCAGCAACAACAGTAAGAACCGCAAGTGGCTCATGGTAGAAAAGTGATCGAGGATTCAAAGAGAGCGTGTTTGGTGGATTTTAACTGGAACAAATACATATCACCCGAAGGCAAAGCATGTTTGATCAATCAGGATGACGAAAGGCTACCTGAAGGCTTTAGCTGGGATATGTTTGTTGATGAAAAAGGAGAATTTAAAGCGTTCATTGCTAAGATCGTTAAAGAACCAGACATATTTGCCACATGGATGAGATCCATTGGTGAGACTGTGAAGAATGTGGAGGAAGAGTCTGTTGTATCTGATGAAAGCTCACAAAGTGCAGATAAAAGTTTGCAAAGTGATGTTAGTTCAGAAAAAGAAATTGTTTTTGATCAAACTCCATCTGATACTGATTCATCGGATGATAGTTCTGAAAAATCTGTAGAGTTTGATCAGTCACCAATAGATGACAACAGTGATGATGAGGAAGAGAAACATATTAGTATTGCAAAATCGCATCTGTCTCCTGAAAGTTTTCATTTTTATTTTGCAGAGCGCCTGGAAAAGCTAAAGGAGAAACAAGCTGCAAAAGAACAACAAGAAATGAAGGCTAAAAGTGTTGCTCAAAGTGATGATGCTAAAAGTGTTGCTAAGGAGATTGTTGAGACTGAGTAAGTAGATGAAGCAGAAAAGGTGACCGAGGCAGAGAAAGTGATCGAAGCTGAAAAAATCATAGAAGTCGAAAAGATAATCGAAGTAGAGAAGATTATAGAAGTTGAAAAGATAGTGGAAGTCATCAAGCCATGTTCAAAGTGTCTGGAACCTTGCAAAGAATGTGCAGTCAAAGACGAGAAGATGGCCGAGTATGAGAAGAAGAAGGAGCAGTTGCTTTTCAATCTTAATTATGTGAAAGAATCTTATGATGTCTTGAACAAAACAGTAACTGGTCTTCAAAAGACAAATTCTGAGAGAGAACAAGCACTAACGATGATGAATGTTGTTATGATGACAAAACAGAAAGCTAAAAATTTCTACATCGAAGAAAGTGCTAAGTGGAAGCAAGAGTTGGAAACAGATAAAATTGAGAATGATAGAATTAGACGTTTATTACAAAGCTATTCTAGTTCTGATTATCTCATTGATCGAATTTATCCAACTGTTGCTGGTTTCGAAGCTTTCCAAGAGGATAAGCCAAAGAAGAAAGACAGTGGTAAGAAACCGACTGTTAGCTATAACAAGTGTCCGCCTCCGATCTGGGAAGGTTATTCTCCCAGAAAGCCAAATGAGGAGCAACTTGAAAAGACAGTCAATATAAAGTTAAAAACCAACACAACTGATGAATTACCAGAAAATATTGACATCACTTTCACATCATCTGACACTGATCATGAGTCTGAGTTAATAAAAAAGGTGGTCGATCAGGTGTTGGATACTAATGAGGAGTCTGAGTCAAAGTCTGAGTCTGGAGGGTCAAATTCGTCAGTCAACAGTCCAAAATCGTCGGTTAAACGGGTTTATAGCAAAGAGTTTCTGTTAGAAAAATCAAACTTGTATGATGAAACATTCGAAGTAGCATATACTTTGAATGATTCTGACAAGTTATACTCTGACAAAGAGTTTCCAATACGAAGTGTTAGATTTGAAATGATCAAAAAGGTTTTCAAAATTACAGAAAGTAATATTTCTGAAATAAAAGATTTAAATTTTAATGGAAAACCTAAAAAATACACTTCAAGAGTTCAACAACGTTTAAACAAGAAAAAGGGTTCAATTCTGGTTCTGGTTTTCAAAAGAAACCAAACCATAATGGTAGCTATAAAAAGAAAGGTTTAGGTTTTATTCCACCAGAAAATTATAAAAATGAGAAAAATTCTAAAACAAAAACAGAATTTGTTTCAGGTGGGAGTGCTGAGGATGAACAGAAGAAACCTTTCTGGAAACAATCAAACTAGGAGTTTCTTGCTGAGAAGAAAAGAAATGGAACTGGAGTTTTTCATCCAAGAGAGACTCGAACCTGTTTCAAGTGCAATGATGCTGGTCACATTGCATGGAACTGTCCGAAAAATGCCAAGACAAAACAGGGAGTTTCTGAGAAATTGAAAGAAAAAGTTGTTGATGTTGAATCACCAACCGAAAAATATAAAATTTTTGAAAACTCAACTTATGAGGTTGGTGAGTGTTCTAAAAAGAATTTTTATAAAAAGAAAGCAAAGGACAACCAAGTGTGGGTTGTTAAGAAGTCTGAAGAGAAAGTCGGCGATGATTCTGGTTCCACAAAGCCAGAGGAGCCACAAGGTAAGATAAAAGAGGTAAATTTTGTGTTTTCAGTGAGTGATGATGAATTTTCATCACTGAATTTTGAAGAAATTAAACAGAAAGTTGGTAAGGTTGAGATCTCAGATCAGTTTTATTCTGAGAAAAATGTGTTTGATGTCGAGAAAACATTCAATGGGAATGTTAAGAAAATTTTTGGGAAAATGCTTGATGGTAAAGCAAGAGGGGTTAAATATTTTTACGCAACTAAAAAGGCAACTTTTAACCTGACTGAGCAAGAGCTAAAAGAGCTAAAAGCACCCAAGGTTGGTCAGACTTGGGTGGAAATTCTTTTCCCTTAAACATTTGACTACGCCGGAGATCCAAAGTTTGTAATCGTGGATCAGGAATCGGCATCATTCTTGTTAAATGATTTTTGTGAAAGATTTGTAAATAATTTAAATTTTACAGGTTGAAGGACCACGCCAGAGCTTCCAGGTTGGTAAGTGCGAAGCAGGAATCAACATTTTTTATTGGGTAAATGATCTAGTGTAGATGTTTTATCCCTACACTGGACAAAGGTGATTGCTTGTACAATTGGTACAGAGGGTGCATACCTGCATATGGTAAATCAGGGACATTAATTTGTAGTTGATCTACTAAAGTGATTGATGAACAATATGATGAACCATACCCCTAATTTACAAGTGAACCAACAAGTGGTTATAACAAACTTATTTTCCGGAAAAATCATTTTGATTAAAAGAAACTTAAGTGTTTTGAAATCTAAATGAGAAAATAGTTTGTTGAAAGGGAGAGTTCTGATTGTTTATGCCTAGTGGATGGAGATTTGATGCGATTCGATATCGGTTGTCACTTCATTTGTACAGTTTGTTTTCAATTTTCTTTTAAATGTGTTTGCTTTTTAGGGGGAGTAAAAATTTCAGAAAATCCAAAAAGATTAGAAAATTTGAAAAAGTCAAAAACATGATAAAATTCAAAAATTGAGTTTTGTTGTATAAAAGAGGAAATGATAGTACAACAGTAGACTTTCACAACATGCTAAAGAATTGGAAAGTTAAAATGTGATAAACAATCTTACTATGGATATGTTAGTAGGTTTTTGCACATTTAGTAGATTGTGACGAGATATAAATCTAAAAATTCAAACTTGTTTATTTTGTGGGTAACAACTTCTTGGATATATGGGTAACCCCCGAAATCTTGTTTGAAAGGTCCCTCTTTCTGAGATACTAGGTCTTTATGCTCAGTGATATCTGGGGTATTATCCCGGGACTTCTGCTGTATGGAAATACTGACCTGGTCCCCATATAATACTTTCCGCAAAATGCTTGAAATACAGCGCAGCCCTCAACAATTTGATGAAACAATAAAATTGATAGTCATTGCTATTGTAACAAAAGATCCTCTAAAGGGGACACACCAATAGTCGAGCCGTCATCTCTCTGCTGAATGGAAGTTCTGACCTGAGCTCTCACGGTTTCGCATCTAACCCCTTACAGATATCATCTGTGGTATACTCACATGTAAGACTGAATATTGGGATCTGGATACGGGAGTATATTCAAGTAGTGGGACACACAAATAAGTTTAAGTCATTAAGACATTAATCTCGTATCTCGAAACAATTGAACTTTGTGTGAAAATTTAAAGTGGACCAATATACTGACAATCTAGGTGAATTGTTTAGAACTTAAAATGAAATCTAGCTTAACGATGTTGGTGATATGTCTCAAAACTGATATGATCCTCTTACACAAACTCACAAAGATAGTGTCTGTAAATATTTCTTTACTGCATTTCTTCACATTTTAAAATCCAAAAAGATTTTCGGTGTGTTTTAGCATAAACTTTTGAAAATTCAAAAAGTTTTTCGACAACTGATGTTAGAGAGCTGATTTTCAAAATTCCGAGTGCTAAACATGATGAGCATAATTTGAGGGGAGTTTGTACTTTGAAATCAAATGTTTTTCTAATCAAATTAACAAATGGTTCATCAAAGAAAATGGTTGTTTTTGAGGGAGAGTCTGAGTTAGCGCATGCCTCTATTTTTTGAAATATGTAAATGTGTGAAATTTATTTTGAGGTAGAGATTATGCAGGTTTAAGTATGACCTGGGTTTAAAGATCCTGAGCTGGAAGAGAGCCAGGTGACAATCTTAGAATAATCTTCTGAAGAGCCAGGTCATTCGATCCTGAGAAGCTTATGTTTTGGAGAGCCAGGTTACGATACCTGAGGACTCTGATTGAAGAAAGCCAGGCAACGATCATGGACCTGTGAAAGCCAGACAACGATCCTGAAGCCGATGATGCTGATGAACTAAAGGAATGCCAGCATATCGCAAAGGGGAGTCTGAAGACATGCAAGAGAAGATTGAAAGAGTGAAGCCTGAAGACTGATCAAGAATGAAGATACGAAGACTTGACACGTAAGACTCGTCAACATCTGAGGGGGAGTCTGTTAGTGCATACATCTGTCGACTTCGTCTTGTATCAAGTCTTAGATTAGATTGTATAGATCAGGGCTCGTAGAATGAGAAAATATCAAATTTTATGTTGTGTAAAAGCTGATTTCGCTCCAATGGTTAATTCCGCTTGAAATGACAAAGGACACTTTCGAGCAGAATCACAAGATTCTAATTCCGCTCCAACTGGTCCTAGTGTCTTTCGAGCGGAATCACACACACTATATATAGTCGTTTAGAGCGAAATCAGAGTAACGATTCTCGAATTCCATACCGAAGTGCTGCCGGTGTGAGGATTGATTGTATCTGTTGTCAAATCAATATAATCAGTGTTTAAAGTGAATTGCTTGCTGTATCTAAGTCTATTTCTTGTTTTCCGCACCTAAAAGAAATCAGAACCTCTTTGAACGACTCGTTCAGGTCAATCACACGATCCTACAAGATTGCTAATTGCGATCTGTCACTCATTGCTCAACTACTGTTTTGACTTCTTAGACTGTAATCGAATCTTTATTTTATTTGTTTTAGTTGTATTATGTGGAGTACTTATCAATAATCGAGGTTTGATCGATATTTATCGCATGTTTTATCGCTTTATCGCTTATCGCATCGCAATCACATTCGCAACTTGAATTATGCGTTCTGGATATTGTTATACGTGTGTGTGCCTCTTATGTGTTACTTGTGCATGTTTACTTATTCTTTGGTGGTGAATGAATCGAAACGCAATCGAAACTCTATCGCAATCGAATCGCATACGCTAAATGCAAGTTAGTTAGGATAATTGTATGTTAGATATAGTAGTTGGGATTAATGGGAAACTCTATCGCATCGCAAACTCGATCGGATGGTCAACCGATCGGATTGCCATCCGATCGGATTGCCATCCGATCGGATTGCCACCCGATCGGACAGCCATCGGATCGGTGACCCACTCGATCCTTGCACACTTTCCTTTTTGGGAAACACTATAAATACCTCCAACTGTCACATCACTTGATGTGACAGCCTCTCACTCGACCCAGCCGCTCCCAAGCTTCTTTCTCACGATTTCTCGTGAATTCTTGTAAGTTTCCGACCTAAATCTTGTACTTCTATGATCTACACGCACTCCTTCACCTGTTTCTCTTTTGAATCTTAACTTTTCACCGTGAAATCACTAGATTTGAGGTGTTCTAGGATGATGTCATCATGGGGTTCTTATGAACTTCATGTTTTGGCTTCAATCCACCAAGAACAACTTAGATCTGGACGATTTCCACATGAATGAACAAAGATCTCTCTTAGATCTGAATATATTCATGGTGAAAAGGATTGAAAGATGGTATTCTAACCTTCTTTCATCTCCTTTACACTCAATGCACTCAAAATCGATAGAATCGAAGCTAGTTCAGATCTTCTACTCCGTCTTAGTGATGTATTGGTTCAAGATCCGAATTCTATCCAAGAGACTACCGATTTCGGGTTAAACATGAAACACCGTCTCGAATAATTAACTGGTCGGACTAGGGTGGTTCCTGTCCGATCGGGTCACTAGGGTCTTGACGAGGTTCTGTTGTTTAGCACGTGATTACACCGTCTCGATCAAAACTACAAACTATCAAAACAACCAAGTATCAAGACGATCAGGCCATTGGGACGGATTGCCGTCCGATCGGATTGCCATCCGATCGGCTTGCCCTTGGTCCCACACTTAAACTATCATTTCAACCTCTAAGGGTTCTGAACGTCGAACGGATTGCTGTCCGATCGGATAGCTATCCGATCGAATGACCACCCGACCATGTGATGTTTAGAACTTCAACACTTAACAATTTTCAACATGTTCACTGCATTACCGGTTCCAACGGATTGCCACCCAATCGGTAGACTATCCGATCGAGTGACAACACTGCTGTGAACTTATTCTCTGAGAAATGTCTCGCTGAACGGATCTTCGTCCGATTTAGCCGCCGTTCGATCGACCGACCTGAAAGGTAGAGATACTTCTCTGTTTTCAAAATGCTACAACGAAAACTTCAAAAGACAAACCATCATACACAAACACATCTTCACCAAACAAGGTGTCAATCCAATCGAATGGCCATCCGAGCGGATGACCATCTGAACGGATAGACATTCGATCGACTGGCCATCTGATCGGATTGCCATCCGACTGGATTACCATCCGACACTTGGTGCAAGGTACCGTCTAATTCACCGAATTATGTGCCGTTTATCTTTTATCTATCGTTGACTGTTCAGGCTAATCTCTCTCAGCGCTCCCTTCAATCCAAGCGCGTGTTTACTTGTTAAACACAATCAGTGAGTATACTCGACCCCCTTTTGCTTTACGCACTTTTGGGTGTTACATACGTTATCAATATTCAAATCACATCAATCATACAACGCAAAAACTATTTATACGCTAACCGCTATTGCATGTTATACGTGACTCGATGAATGCATGTTTGTTATGTTTACACATTGATTGCTGTCTACCTGCCTTAGCAACGATAGTACTATAGTTTGGACTAAGCACCTGTTCACTCAGGGGTTTTTAAGGACAATTACTTCACGTGTTCACGGTGGTGAGCATGTGTTGTGAACTCGCTTCGTGCAGTCAACCCACAGTCATTGGTATTAATAGGATCTTTGTCTATAACTTACATGCTTCACATTATACGTTATACATGCTGGTTATGCGTAAACGAATTCGAACTCTATTATGCTATATTAAACTTGTATGCTTACCTTTACACTATGTGTATTGACCTTTACTTTAACGTATGTGACATGTATTTAGGATGCTATCTGCTAGGATGCTTGCTATGTGGAATCAAGTTAGGAAGAGTCTAGAAACAATCAAACAATTTATTTTATTTGAAATCTGAGTTGTCGGAACATGTTTTGTTTGGAGAATATCTATATCTGTAATAACTAGATTATCTTATGGGTTATGGTGTGGGACATAAAATTTAAACTATTTGGTAATTTAGTCGTAATGGAATTTCTCTTGACAATCTGTTTCCCTCAGTGCCGCGCCCCGATGTTTCCGCCATCGTTTGGGGTGTGACACTTCAGTTGTTCAACTTAGGGTGGATCCTCCAGTGGTAATGAAGACAGCGATTCGGAAATGTGAGACTTGGACCGGGAGTTGAAATACCTATCTTCTACGGTGGTTGGTAAGGGTAAGGGTGCTTCGTCCGGTTCGGATTTTAAAGGTCTTGTCCATCGAAAAAGGAAGGTTCAAACCATTAAGTTTCTAAGGACACCCTGCCTCTTCTAAAGACGGGAAAGAAAACCAAAATGGTCCACTCTTCATCCACCGATTATGTCCTGACAGACCTTACGGAGCATCTTTCTTGTGGGAAGTCTTCTAGGGAAGAGGCTGCTAAAGCCCGGTCTGCTTCAGCGATTACTTTCTCAGGTGGTTATCTTCTTGTGGATGAGGCGGAGGTAATGGCGACGAAGGAAGCGACGGTTACATGCAAGGGTGAAGAAAATGTTGTGAGTTTTTCAGGTACTGTTCTGGGTTCTTCTTTGGGTCTGGACTGTTTTCTGCAGGATAATGAGGATCAAGTTTCCTCTCTTTCTTCATCTTGGTTCGGACCTGAAGTGATGACCTTTTTCTGGTATGCAGATGTTTTTTCGGATGAGATGGAGGTGGATCTGGCGACGACCGAGTAGAAGTTCGTCCCTGACTAGGACATAAAAAATAAAGATTCGATGATGGACACTCTTACAGCGAAGATGTTCCTGTTTGGCATTATTACTCCGGTGGATCATTCCCGGAGCCAAAGAATGAAGAGCCAAGATCTGGGCCTGGCGGTATTGGCTAATCAGGCCTAGTCAAACGTAATATGTTGTAGAGGCGGAATCGGTGAGGGAGAACATGGAGAAAGAGATTCTTTCTATAAAACGCAAGTTACAAAGAACTCCTGATATCGAGAAGAAGCGTGCCCAGCTTTCCCAGGACCTGACAACTCACAAGGAGAAGATAAAGTCCTTATCTGCTTTGAATCAATCTGCCCAGGCCGCAGCCGCTTCGGCATCTAAAGAGAGAGATGAGACTGTGGCCGAGCTTGCTGATTTGTGACTTCAATGAAAGAAAAGCATGAGGAGCATAAGAGCGTTTTGGCGAAGGTGGAGGAATCGTTGGTACAGGCCCGTAATGCATATGACTGGATGATTGTAGGTTTGGTTCTTTACCTAATTTGTCTTGCTTTTGCCTTGTATTTTTTCTAACATGTTTCATAGAGTGGGATATGCACAAATCAGGTGAAGCCAATCTTAAGCGAGGATGGAGGCCATGAAGAAGGATCATGAAGCCGAAGTTGAGGATTTGAAATTGGAAAATGTTGATCTGAACAAGAGGGTGGAAGAGCTTCGGGCGACGAAGGTTTGGCTATTGACCGAAGGTGCTCAGCTCCGTTCGAAGCATATTCATAAAGGGCCAGAGCTGACCCAAGCAATAGCTGCGGTCAACAATGCTATGAGCACCGTAGGGGTTAATGTCGGAGTTCACGGGGGGTACGTGCATGCTTTGAAGATGAAAACTCCTTATGGTGAAGTCCCCCTTTTGAACACAAATGCAGAGGCTGAGCTGAACACGACTGTAACTTGTTTTTATACCCTAGCTTTCCTTTGATTAATAATCTTCTGAGCTTGATCGATGAGCCTCTTCCTCGGATTCATGAGGCTTTAATTTTCAAAGAAGAAGCTTCTGAAGACAAGTGATTTTTGAGGTGGACATGCACCTTTGTTTTTAGGCGGAGATGAACAGTGTAGGTGGACATATCCGGTACTTTGGGATATGCACCTTTATGTTTAGTGGTTTTAAAATTTCTTTTCATGTTACCGATTGTAAATGACAATTATCCTTTTGAATGGTCATGCATTATCCGGCTCTTTTTAGCCTGATTATTTTGATGCAAACTTATATTTTGTAAAGGCATGCGTCCATGCTTCATTATGATTGTATTTTTGTTGATTTTAGAACGTTCATTTATTTGTGCGGAATTCCGTCTTATTTTAACTTAAGATAATTTTTTGATTTCTTTTTGAAAATAAAGGACAAACGTTTGCCAGTTCGTCTTTATTTTTTAGGGTTTGAATCCCTTGACTAGCCGATAAAAGATTTATGCTGCAGCTTTTCACGAGATAAGAAATATATTCATTGTATTGATCATAAAGATGTGCCGGGGCATATCCCTCCAGGTGATACAAGGAATCGGTAACAAAATGTGCGGGCATACCATCCGCAGTACATTGAAAAATAAAAAAGACTTTATTTAAAGTTTGGAGAAACTTAGGAGATTCTTCAAATGTAGCATTTCTTTAGGTGCATCCTGTTCCAAGTTCGGGGAACGGGGGTTCCATCTACCTTGGTCAAGGTATATGCTCCATTCTTTACGGACGTCTTGATCACGTACGGTCCTTCCAATTTTGGGGCCATTTTTTCGGTTCTTCACTTTGCAACATTTGGTGTGTGGGATGCCAACCTCGGCCGGAATCACAGCCTTCGTACCATATGTCAAGCTGAAGGGTGTTTCCCTTTTGCTCGTTTTTGGCATCGTGCGGTGTGCCCAAAGGACACGTGGAAGTTCGTCTGCCCAAGAAACTCCTTCTCTTCCTAACCGTTTTTTGAGACCATCTACAATGCTTTGGTTAGCCCTTTCAACCTGCCCATTTGCCTGGGGGTAGGCAACAGAAGCAAAGTTCTATTCTATGTGCATCTTTTCGCACCAGGTTTTGAACGGCTTTTCGAAGATCTACTTTCCGTTGTCACTTACAATGCACAGGGGCATCCCATATCGGCACACAATGTTTTCTCTGACGAACCTGAGGATTTGATCTCTAGTGATCAAATAATCTATTACAACCAACAAAAATCTTACTCCTCCAGTAGAGGTGGGAAAAGGTCCGACTATATCGATCCCCTACTTCTGAAAGGGCCAAGCAGACGTTACGGGCACCAGATGGTTTTTAGCGCGATGACTGATCGGGGCGCAGCGTTGACAATCTTCATAAGCTTTTAATTTGTTCACGACGCTTTGGTGCATGCCCGGCTAGTAATACCCGACATTTATGGCTTTTGCAACTACCATCCGCGACCCTGAGTGAATGTCGCAGATTCCCCAATGGATTTCTCTAATCACATAACTTGCTTCCTCCGGCGTTAAACACCTCAGGAGCGGCCCCAAAAATGTCTTTCGGTATAACTTTCCATTGTGATTTTGGTATTGGAGTGCCTTGACCTTTAATTTACTTGTTTGCCCTCTCTCTTACGGGAGTTTGCCACTTGCCGGATATTCTATGATCGGAGTCATCCATGATTCACCCTATATGAAGATTGCCATAACGGCTTCTCCTTGGCTGATGGCCGGAGTTCGTAGAGTTTCCACCAGGACTTCCTTGGACAAGTGGCAGAACGAGACTGAAGCTAATTTACTCAGAGCGTCGACTTTTTTGTTCTTGCTCCTTGGAATATGGACTATTTTGCATGTATCAAAGGTCGCGATCAGGTTGTTCACTTGATTCATATACCGGATCATATTTTCTTCCCGGGCCTCATACTCCCCATTAACTTGATTGGCGATTAACAAGGAATCCACATGAGCGAGGGCGGAGCTTGCTCCGGCCTTGGCCGCAGTTTGTAGACCAGCTAGAAAGGCTTGATACTCTACTTTGTTGTTTGATTTCTTATAATCGAAACGCAGGGCGTAGGTATACTAAATCCTCTCCGGGTCAATTAAAATTAAACCAGCACCAGCCCCCTCCTTGCTGGAAGCCCCATCCGTATATAAATTCCGGACCTTTGGTAGGGCTGGTCTTTCCTTCATGCTTTCTCTAGTGGGAACTTCTGTTAAGAAATCCGCAACTGCCTGGCCTTTTACCAGTCCTCATGTTCGGTAAGTGATGTCGAAGGCATTGAGCTCAATGGCCCATTTGGTGAGGCGGCCGGAGATTTCAGGCTTTAGCCGGACCTGCTGGATTTGGAGATTTGTTTGTACCTCTATGTTGAGGGCTTGGAAGTACCTTCGGTGCCTCCTGGAAGCATGCACCAAAGCCAGTGCTATGTTTTTCAATCATGGGTATCTGGTTTCGTAATCTTTCAACACGCGGCTTACGTAGTACACTGGAATTTGAGCCAGATTCCGATGGACTACAAGCACCGCACTAATGGCAAAGTGTGAAGCAGATAAGTATACGGTAACTGTTTCGCCAGTTATTGGAGAAGTTAAAGTAGGAAGAAACCCCAAACAAACTTTCAACTTTTGGAAAGCTGCATGGACTTTGGTCTTCCATTCGATCTGTCCTTTTCCGGTACTCTTTTTTAGGATGTTCATGAATGGTATCGTGCAATTTGCGGCTTTGGAGATGAAGCGGTGCAACGCGACCAGCTTCCCATTTAACGACTGTATTTGTTTCACGGTCTTTGGAGGTTGAATTGCGATTACGGCTTGCACTTTGTGTGGATGAGATTGGATTCCAGACTGTGTTAGCCACACTCCCAAAAAATTTTCCCTCTTCGAGACCGAAAGAACATTTCTTTGGATTCAACTTTAAGTTTATACTCCGAAGCCTTGTAAAGGTTTCAAGTATATCATCTATCATGTCATCTTCAGCCGCAATTTTAATGGCCAGATCGTCCACGTAAATCTCTAGATTCCTGCTGATTTGATTCTTGAAGGCTTTATCCTTTAACCTCTGATAAGTTGCCCCGACATTCTTCAGGTCGAATGGCATCTTTGTATAACAAAATTAACCTTCATTTGTCACGAACGCTGTCTTATCCTCGTCTTCTATGGCCATCTGTATCTGGTGATAGCCTTTATATGTATCAAGGAAGCATTTTAGACAAAAGCTTCCCATGGAATCAATTTTCAGATCAATCTCCGGGAGCGGATAACAGTCTTATGTTATCTTTAGGACATGCGTTGTTGAGATTGGAGAAATCCACGCACATCCTCCTTGTGTTATCTTTTTTGGTGACCATTATAGGGTTCGAAACCCACGTTTGGTACCGCACTTCTACGATGATAACGACATTCAGCAATTTACGTACATCCTCGACAATGGCTCTGTTCCGAGCCGGAGCCATGTTTCTTTTTCTTTGCACTACCGGTTTAACAGCGTGCGACACTTTTAATTTATGTTCGGCCAATACCCTGGGAACTCCAACCATGTCCGAAATTTGCCAAGCAAAAACATCCAGAGAATTTGACAATAATTTCCACAATCGTCGTTTTGTTCGGTCAGGGAGCTGTGCACCGATGATGACTTTTTGTTCTAGAAAGTCCGGATGGATTGCCCATTCTTCAATGAGTATTTTCGGTGGTTGCGAGCTACTTCCTTCGCTTTGTCTGACCTCGGCGACTCACATTGCTGACTCAGAATGCATGGTAGTTATACCAGCTTCGGTTGGGAATTTTAAAGAACCGTGGATAGTGGAGCTAATAATGCTGAAGGCACACATCCCCGGTCTTCCCAAAATGACGTTGTGCATGGACCTTGCCCTAACGACCAGAAAAGTCCGATTTACTGTTCTTGCCAAATTTTCGGCACCCAAAGTTGTAGGTAAGGTAAACTGGCCAATGGGCTGGACCACCATCTCTCCAGTGAAACTTACCAGTAGCATGGATACCTGAATCGACTTTGCCTTGGTTTGTGGTGCCAATTGATGGAAACACTGTTGATACATAATCTCGGAGGCATTTCCATTGTCTACATAGATTCGTCGGACCTTGTGACCTGCAATTACTATGGACGCGATGATGGGTCCATCCTTGATTTCTTTGGAGGTGATGGGAGGGAAAGCAATCGGTTGTTGCATCCAGGCAGCCAAGTGCTGATTGGAATGTTTGATACCTTGATTATTTACTTTCCGGATCATGCAAATTCGAGACATGTTGTTTGGATAATCAATCGGAGCTGTGGTAGACTTGCCTTCTTTAACTTCTTTCACCAAATGTGATAATTTCCCGGATCGAACGACCTTTTCAATTTCTTGCTTTAGGGACCAACAATCATCAATATTGTGGCCTTTTGCTCCGTGATAGTCACAATATTTTTTGGAATTTTTGTTGCATGTGGTTTGGAGTTTGGGTGGTGTGGGAAAACTTGCTCCATCGGTGATAAGGATTTCACTAGGAGTTTTCGAGAGATCCGACAGGTTATAAAACCGCGGATTAGCATTCCTTCCTCGTTGGGGCCGATCATTTCTGCTATAAGAGTGCGTCCGTCCCCTCTTCCCGACCGGAGGTTTATCAGAGACGGGGCCTCCATTTTTCTTCCAGGAGGACATTTTCTGCTCCGCTTCAGTTGTCGAGCTGCACGCTTTCTTTCCTCTGGCGAACGCTCGAGCACATTCCATATATACCTCCATTGTCTTGGGGAGATTCTCGTGCAACTTTTCTACCAACTGATTGTTCTGGACTCCGTGGCAAAAGCCGAAAACTCATAGTTGGTTAACTACTCCACTGATTTGCATGCTTTCACGATTGAACCTTTCTATAAAGCTATCAAGAGACTCTCCGTCCCGTCTCCTGATATTATGTACTTCGGTGATCTCTTTTGAGTAGTGCCTCTGCTTGCTGAAATTCTGGAGGAACAATCTCCGGAGCTCCTCGAAATCATTGATTTCCCCTTCATTCAATGCGTCATCCCATACACGAGCTGCCCCAGTTAAGGTCTGAGCAAACACGAAACACCAAGCTGGCATTGAACATTGTTTAACTCGTGCAGCCCCATCGAAATTGAACATATGGTCGTCCGGATCCGTAGTGCCATCATATTTTTTCACCGTGGATGGCATTTTTAACTTTGGTGAGAGCTTGGCGTGGACTATACAGGCACTAAATTTTGAATTTGCAGTCATTGATACTGGATGATACGACTTTGTGAGCTCTGGGTCATTGGCTATGACCAGCCGAGGGTCCGTACGTATCATGACTGCCGGAGATGGTCCCGAAGATCCCTGCATGTAATAATTGTTATAAATTTTTCCTGTCGGAGTAACAATAGTGGATAAAGTTGGAGCGGCGAATGCCGTAGGACCCATAGTCCTTTCTGGTAATTCATCTTGAAAGAGCCTGGTTCGTAAAACGAGGATCTGCTCGTCGCTGGCTTGCTAAGCTTTCAATCGTCGTAAGAGACTAGCATTTTTGGAGAGGAATTTTGCGTCGAATTCCGACACCGGTGGAGTTGGCATCATTATGAACGGCAATGATTCCCGAGCTCAAAGGAGCTAAAACCATGGAAGTCGTATTCGTAGGAGTTGTATCCTGTGAGCTAACAATAGATCCCAGATTCAAAGAACCTGGGGCCGCCATAGATCAGTTGATTTTTCGCTCAAGAAGTTCGAATAGGTGAAAGACTGTGAGCTATGAAATCGGATGGTGCAAATTGAAGATCGAAAGATTAAGGCCGAAGATTGTAACCTTAATTAGATCTGGTTTATGAGCGAGGATCTGAACCTTCAAGATGAACAAACCGTTAGGCCCGCCGTAGAGATGGGAGGGACCCTCTACGACCACCTTCCGGCATGAGGATAAGTATTTGATAGAGAGAGAAAGTAGAGAGAGAAATTGGGATGAAGGTTCAGAAAATCGTATTTGGGTTGAACTTGGTGAGGGTATTTATATTAGTCAACTTTGATGTCATAATCCGGCAGGACACACTTATTTGGTGGTGCGTCCGTTGGTGATTGGGGGCGGAGCTTTGGGATATGCGTCCTTAGTGCTTCGGTGCGGCCCTCTTGAGGAAGGTCCCTCCTCGGTTATATATCTTCAGCACCAAACACCTGTGTCGTGCGGTGGTGCGTGTTGTCTTGTTTAACCGGGTTCAAACCCTATGGTCTACTGGTTTTTTACATTTTTTTTCTTTTCTTTTATCTTTATTTTATTTACATGAAAGGTTCCAAACTTACGAATAATTCACATAAGGTCCTTCAAGTTTATACACATATTAACTTAACAACTTATTTTTAAAACTTAACAAAACGAACTAATTTAAATTATGCAATTAAAAATTTTATTGCAATATTAATTAAATTAATTAAACAAATAAATAGATAAATATCCAAATGGATAAATGAATTAAATTAAAGAATAAATCCCTTTAACGGTTATTTATTGCGCAAAAAATTCCGAGGTTCAAAGGTTAGGATCCGGATTTCAAAACGGGTCGGATTTCTGGATATCCATTGTTAGCGTATGTTACAGACAGTTTACTGCAAAATTTATTTAAAATACTCGTTAACTCTTTTAACGAAATTCCAGTTGAAGAATGACTTCATCCGATATTGCTACAAAGATTGGTGTGAACAACTTACAATTTAGGAGGTGAGTGTTGGACTTAACCATATTATTCGCATATAACTGATTGGGTCAAGGGTATGTACGTGTCCTTTAGTTGCTTTTATTTATGAAATTGTTTTTATCTAATTTTATGAGTTTAATTTATGAAGTCATATTTTTTAGAGTTTTGGGTTAAGATTGAGTCTATCAAAAGAAGATTAGATTATGTTTCCCTGTTTTGGGTAACTTGTTTTCAAAGTTTGTTCTTTTATTTATAGGATTTGCATTTTCAAATTTATATGGTTCAACTTTCTTCACTCCTTGAAGGGGCCTGATCTTCCATTAATCTCATATTATTAAGTACTTAATGATTGACTTATGTAAAAATATTTTAGTGTTTTGCTTGTTTGTAGTTGTGCTCTTAGAGAATCAAGTACTTAATGATTGGCTACGTGAAAATATTTAAGTGTTTTGCTTCTAGTTTTGTTCTTAGAGATGCGTTAATATAACGGGTTATATTAACGGGTATAACATGTAACAAAACATAAGGATAATGGTGTGTACATCATTGGCATAAGTCTTTCTATAAGATGTGGAAATGGTATATCTTGATGTGTTTATAGGTAAAACGAAAATGATATATCTTGACGAGTTTATAGGTAAAACGAAGCTATGGAGTTATGTAATGTAATACAAATACTTTTGTCCTTTGTGTTGCATATGAAAATGTAAGCTAGTAAAAAATATATGTATCGGGCTTACATTGTTTATTATTTGAATATATGTGTTATATAACTAGCAGTGTAACATACAATTTTAGTTGTAACGTGTAATAAGGTCCATTATGGTGCATAACAATAAGTTACTGAATATCAATCAGAAGTTGCTAACACCTATGCTAACACCAAATCAAGTGTATAAAAACCCAACAACTATAGGAGCATAGTGTTGGAAGCCGGAAGAAGTGTCGTCTCTTCAGTTTGAAACCACATTGGATCCACATTAGGTCTTAATTGCTGATATCCATCCTTGTAGGAACCAATAGATCTTTCACTCACAATCCTTGTGTGGGGGAACTTGTTTGGAACTTGGCTCAACAAACTCAATTGAACCTACAGTTTATTGCTTTTACACACCAACACTATACAGTTAATTACTAGATCACAGCTTTGCTTTGTAGTTTCTTAGGGGGTGTTTGGGATTGTATAATAGCTTATTTGTTCTGTAGTAATCACAATTATGTTATGTTCAAAGATTTTATCTAATGGACAAATGGTAGCCAATGTGTTGGTGCACTTGTGTCTGTACTTTGTCTGTATTTCGTCACGATATAACGATGTCCTTTGTTAGTCCTGTAAGTTTGACCAAGTCAACCATCCTCCTGGTTTGACTTGGCCAAACAGTTAGAAAATGGTTGTCATATATTTGTGTCGAAGGATGAGTTGTCGAAGGATGACTCATCGAAGGATAAGCCTTCGATGGATGTTGATGGACCTCGAAGGATATCATCATTCGAGGTGTATGTGTGGATCCTTCGATAGGTTTCAGATCGATAGATGATCTTTCGATCATCTATCTGATCCTTCGATCAGCCTATCTGATCCTTCGACCAGACGACCTGTGTTGGGTATATATACCCGTGTAATGTGTTCACTTCAAGCAAGCAAGCAAGACAGAAAGATAGACAGACATAGACAGAGAGAGCTTTCTGTTGTGAACACACACACACTTAGAGAGAGTTTGCAAAACAGATTTGTAAACATTAAGCTTGTAACCGAACCTTTCATACGCATTCATACAAGTGGTGTTAATCGGTGAATATTGTGTGTCTTGTGTTTGTGCTTGTTTCATCTCGGTTTGCACTCTAGCTTGGATTCCGCACTTGCTAGTGTGTTAAGCATAACAAGGATAAGGTTTAACCTCATCCTCCGAGGGACCTACAAGTGGTATCAGAGCCGTGGCTCTTTTCCTTGTTAAAAACCGAGTTTATACAAGACTTTGGTGTGTTTGGACAAAACTCACATGGTTTAGCACCCGTTTTTAGTGTTTTTCTCGGTTTTCTTGACGTAAAAACGTGTTCTAAACTAACTGGGTATGTTAAAAGACGGGTTGGGTAACTTAAAAACTTGTTTTTAAGAAACTTGGTGATTTCCGGCCAAATTCCGGCTTACTCCGGTGACCGGTTTCTGGATAAGGATCTTCCATTTTTGGTAATATTTTATTTGTCAAATCTGATTTGGTAGAAAGTATGGTCTGAACATACTTTCTGCCGAAAGTTTCTACCAACCAATCACCTTTTCACCAACCTGTCACCTTTTGTCTGTTGTGTTCGTACAGATCGAAGGATATCCTTCGAAGTCGAAAGATTATCTTTCGATCAAAAGAGATTCGACAGATAATCATCCTTCGAACATCCTTCGAAGTCAGAGACTTATCCTTCGATCCAAGGAATCTTTTCGAAGGATATATTGTTCGATCTACGGTTCTTATTCGAAAGATAAGGATCCTTCGTTTTGGAGAATCTTTCGAAATTATTGTTCGAAATTCAACAGTGATCTTTCGAACACTGTTGATCCTTCGATCTTAGTCTGTTTAGGTTTAACAGGTTTGTGTTTTTCAGGTCTTTCGATCAGGGATCCTTCGGCTGGCTGTTATCATTCGAAATATTAACATAGAATTCATTTTTCTTATTAAACATGAACCCAAGTTGGTGGGGAACTCCGGCTTCAGACAGTGGAAAATACACAAATACAGGTTCAACTCCCTCATGGTGGGGTACACCGGCTCCAGATAGTGGAAAGTACACAAATACAAGTCTATCTCCCTCATGGGCCGAATCTCCGGTGTCGACATCTTCGCAAGCAAATGCCATATCGACAGGTCAATGGGCATTAGTATCAAATCAAACTCCGAGCATTCAAAGTATCTTATTGAGCGAAAGCGAAACCGGAAGTTTGAATCGACCTCCAAAGTTGATGCACTTAAACGAATATCCGGGATGGGTTGATAGGTTCTACACTTACGTGCTAGGGCAAAATACAGAATTGTGGTTACGTTTCACCACAGATTTCGATCAAACAATAGAGGTTGCCGCTTCATCTGCCGGCACGTTTGCCGATCTTCCTGATGATCAAAAGAAAACGTATGATCTGGAAAAGAAAGCATACGCCATTCTTACTCAGGCGTTAAGCAAAGATATCTACCACCAGTTTGTCAGTTTCAAGACAACGAAGAAGTTGTGGGATGCGTTGAAAACCAGAGGAGTAGGGAATGAAGCAACACGTCAATTGCGTCATGATCTTCTCAAGAAAGAATTTGACGGTTTCACGTGTATGGATAAGGAGTCTTTGGGAGATATGACAAGCCGGTTTTATCACTTGCTTACAGAGTTGAACAATTATGGAGTAGTGACAACTACTGCAGAGGTGGTGAAGAAGTTTGCTGATGCATTGCCTCCCCAATGGAATAGTTTCTTGGAAATCTTGAAGTATAACGGAGTGTTGAGGACTACAAACATCAACGACTTCGTGCAGCTTTTAGAAAACAAGGATCAGGAGGAAACCTTAAAGGCAAAAAGAGTTCCAGTGCCACAAAATCCAGAGATGTATTATGGAACTTCCAGTTCTTCGTCTGCAAGAACCGGTCCACATGCTCCACTTCAAACGACGTTTGTCACAAGCACGGATATGTACGGCAATCCAGTACAAGTTCCTGTTAAGCCGGCTCCCACCACAGACATGTATGGAAATCCACTACAACCACCTCCTCCTACTCAACAACAAGCGTGTTATGGAGGGACATCATCTGCTGGTCAGCAATCAAAACCAAATACAGTACAGCTTGACACTTCAAGCTTCTCTAAGGTCAGTGTAGAAGTAGCAAGGGAACACATGGAGCTGCTTAACACTATAGTGAGCGCGTACTGTGGGTTAGTGGAAGGTCAGATTGGCAACATTAATCTGACACAAGAAGACTATCGGCAGATTGATAAGGAAGAGATGGACTTGATGGATATCAAGTGGGCCTTTGCTAGTGCTGTAAGAAGGGCAAAGGATTTCATGGAAAGTACTGGCAGAACCAGCTTGGAAAGCAAGAAAGACACCAAGTATGGGTTCGATAAACAGGCAGTAAAGTGCTTCAATTGTGGTGAACGGAGTCACTTTAAAAGGGAATGTACAAAGCCAGCACATCATGGGAACCAGAATCCCTTCAGAAACCAAGGCAACCAGCAGAACCAGAACAGGAACAATGAGCGTACATTAATACCTGTCAACAACCAGAGCCAAGCTGGAACATCAAATGCCAACCGGGCACTTGTGGTTCAAGTGGATGAAGGTTGTGACTGGTCAATCCAGTTGAGTGGTGATGCACCAGATGGAACATCATGTTTTGCTGAAGTGGTTAAGGATTTAGTTCACACCAGTGGTGGAGAATCTTCCGCCAATGGTGGTGAATCTTCTGAGGATGAAGACTCTTCGGGATATAGCAGGAGTTCAGATGAAGAATCCTTAAGTTCAGGCGATGATCATGTGGGTGAGACATCAAGTGCGTCAGTCGATGCAGATATTGATGAGCTTTTGGAGGAAGCTGTAGCAGGAACTCAAAGAAGATCTATGTTGGTGGATCAAGCTGCTTATTCTTCGTCTTCTCTCCATTCAGCCTTTATGGCTAATGTCGACAGTTCATCAAGTCAGGTATGTGTCGATGAACCCACTGCTATTAATTGTGATAATTGTGATAGTTTGCGTGTTAAATGTGCTGATTTAGAGGCAAACATGTCTGAGTTGCAAGGCAAACATGATGCTTTACAAGCTAGTTTGTTTGACTTGCAAGACAAACATGTTTCTTTGAATGCCAAGTGGTGTGATTTGCAAAGCAAACACGAGGCTTTGCAAGAGAAGTATGATGTGACATTCATCCACAATCAAAAGTTGACCGTGGATCTTTCAAAATGCACTGAAGCCAATATGTTTTATGAAAACCATGAAAAGGAGTTTAAGTCGGTAATCGAAAAATTAAAGAAAGATAAAACCGAACTGACAAAAATGGTTTCTAGAAAACAAACTGACATTAATTTGTATATATCTCGCCTTGAGACTATGCAAAAAGAGATGGCTTGTGTGAAAACAGAAAGTGAGGCGATCCAACTTAAGCTAGACAGTTATTTGAGCTCTAGCTATGTGTTGGATCACATCATTGACGTTCAGAAAGAGAAACGGGATGTCACATGCATAGGTTACAAGAAATGTCCACCACCAGTGAGACATAATTATGATGCAATGCCTGACGAGGAGGATAGAGTGTTCTTTGAACCATCTGTTCCTCTAGATGTAAAGGAGTTTGCGACAGGACTTGGATACAAGAAAGAAGTATCCTCAGATTCAGATGTGTCAGCAGATACATGTGTGTCTTCTGTTGAACTGAATCAGGATCCTCCAGTTATCATTGAGGATGCTGATTCTTCTGATGATGAATCCGATGATACTATACCAGCAAAGTCTGATGCGGAAGTCAAAGAAGAGGACATACCTCTTGAGAATCACATTCTATGTGATCCTCCTGCAAAAACCGCCAAGACTGTTGCGATCGAGTCCTCTTCTGAAAAAGAGTCTGAGAGTGTGAATTTGCTGTACACTCTGGTTGGTGATGATAAGATTTATTCAGACAAAGATTTTCCGATTAAGAATGTTAATCAATCTTTAATAAGTAAAGTCTTTGAAAATTCGACAAGTAAGTTTTTAGGTAAGACAGGACCACGTGTTACAGTTACACAGTGTCCTCCTATTCCAAAGGCCGAAATTCGAAAACAATATGGCAATAAGAAATTACCAACAGTGCAAAAACAGCAAAATCACACCAAGCCAAAAGGAAGATCACCGACTCAAACACAAAAGAAGCCGAATCAAAAGAAGAACAAAAATGTAAACTTTGTGAAATCGACGGGAACGGACAAAATCGAAACGTTTGAAAACAAATCTAACTTAGATTTTGTTAAGAAAGCAACTGTACAGAAAAGAAATGAACCAAGTAGTTCAAAACCTAGTACCTCGGGATCACAAAGTTCATCATCATCGGCAAGACGATCACATGATACTTCGGGGTTTGTTGAACGAAGATCATGTTTTGAGTGTGGAACAATTGGTCATATAATTAGAAATTGTCCATATCTTCATAAACAAAAAGGAAAAGTTGATGTTCCCCGTGACCAAACTGACCGCAGGCAAACTGTTTCGGTAAAACAAGATCCCCGACTTGTAAAAGAAAGGGAAATGAAACAGAAACACCAACAGGTCAAGAAAATTGAAAAGGCGATTAAAACCGATGTGGTTAACAAAACAGCTGTTTCTGTAAAACCAGACAATTGAAAAACTTCAGACAACCATGAAGTTAAAATTTTAAAGAACAACACTGGTAAAACAAAACAGACCTGGAAACCAAAAACGGTTACTGAATCAGGGGGACCATCACAATTTACCAATCATCAAAGACAAGAAGTTATTGTTATTGATGAAAATGGAAGACCCAAGACCACAATGGCTTGGGTCCCCATCTCCAACTAATTGATTGAGTTCATGTGCAGGGTGTTCCAGGAGGAACTATCAGTAGTCATTGGATTGTTGATAGTGGGGCATCCAGACACATGACAGGCGACATGAAGTTTCTCTACGACGTCAAATCTATCAGAGGAGGTTATGTTGCATTTGCTGGAGATAAGGGTGGCTATATTACGGGTGAAGGAATGATATCCAACGGGATTGTCAGCTTTGACAAGATCAACTTTGTGCAACAACTTGATCACAATCTTCTTAGCGTTTCTCAAATTTGTGACAAGCAATTCTCAGTACACTTTGATGCTAATGGATGTTATGTGCTGAAACCCGGTTTCAAAATTCCAAAAGAATGGATTCTCTTGTCAGCTCCAAGGATAAATGATTTGTACGTCCTTGATATGAGCCAAGCTATTACTACGTCTGCACAAGCAACTTGTTTCGTTTCCAAAGCCACAGAAAAAGACTCTATCTCTTGGCACAGACGAATGGGTCACATTCACTTACGCAAAATGAATCATTTGGTTTCAAATGAATTGGTGAATGGTGTTCCTCTTAAAAACTTCCATCTTCAAGACGTCTGCGTTTCGTGCCAGAAAGGAAAACAAACGAAGAAATGACATCCTTCTAAGAAAATCAACACGGTGGCAGTTCCTCTTGAACGTTTGCACATGGATTTGTTCGGTCCTGTCAAGCACAAGAGTATTCGGAATGATCAATACTGTCTCGTGATAACTGATGACTATTCAAGATTTTCTTGGGTGGCGTTCATGGCACACAAGAGTTAAACCTTTGGCATTATCAAAAACTTGATCATTCAGATTGAGAATTTGTATAAGTTGAAGGTTAGGCGGATACGTAGCGACAATGGTACTGAATTTAAAAATCATGCCATGGCGGAGTTTTGCACTTCAAAGGGTATTCTTCATGAGTTTAGTGCAGCTTATACTCCTCAACAGAATGGCGTCGCTGAACGTAAGAACCGCACATTGATCGAGACTGCTTGGACAATGTTGGTAGAGTCGCAGTTGCCCATTCCATTATGGACTGAAGTTGTGGCCTCTGCATGTTACACATTGAACCGAGTCCTTACAGTCAAAAGGCACAATAAGACCTGCTTTGAGCTTCTTCAAAAACGGAAACCAGGTTTGTCTTATCTTGAACCGTTTGGAGCTCCATGTACAATCATCGATCCTAATTGAAAGTTTGGGGCAAAAGCAATTGAGGGATACTTTCTTGGGTATGCCACCCCTAACTTAGGAGTCTGGAATCTAGAGACTAAAAGGGTCGAGGAATGGTCTGTGGTCAGAGTACAAAGGCACACTTTGCCAGTCAAATGTCCTGGTCAGCCTTGGATGTTTGAGTACGATGACTTTTTCAATTCGATCAATGTTGAAGCCGTTGAAGAAAGTGCTGCGGCAAGGATGTTTTTCGAGAGTGACAATGCAACAGTTTCACCGGTGGTTCGTCCAATTCTTGTCAATCAAGAACCATCTTCGGTGAACAATAATACTCTCGACAATGAGGATTTTCATGATGCAACCGAATTGAACGAATCTTCAGAGGATGATGAATTTCTAGATGCGGATCAAGAAGCTCCAACAACAGCAGTTCATGGTACTTCAGAGGGTACTCCTCCAGTGGATGCCCATAGAACAACTGAAGCTACTGCATCATCCTCTTCGTCAATTCCGGGCATTGATTTAGTTGTTGATCTCAATTTCAACAATCTGGGTATAAATATTCCAGTTCCAGATAATCCAGAAACAAGGATTCATAATACCCATCCTCAACAAAACATCATCGGAAATGTGCAAAGTGGCATTCAAACAAGAAATATGTTGCGAAACAACAACAATGCAGGCCTGTATGCAGCTATTCGAGAATCCGGGCAACAAAACGATTGGTCTTTCGCGTGTTATGTTTCCCAGGAAGAGCCAAGAACTTGGAAAGAAGCCATGAAAGATAACTCTTGGGTTGAAGCAATGCAGGAAGAACTGCAACAGTTCCAGAAGCTTGGTGTCTGGAAACTCATAGAGAAACCTGCTGCTTACAAGAAGATTGGTACCCGTTGGGTTTTCAAATGCAAAAAGGATGACCGCGGAGTTGTTATCCGGAACAAAGCACGTTTAGTCGTTCAAGGTTTTCGTCAGATAGAAGGAATCGACTACAACGAAGTCTATGCACCTGTTGCACGTCTGGAAGCAATTCGGATCTTTCTGGCTTATGCCTCATTCAAAGGATTCAAGGTTTACCAGATGGACGTCAAAAGTGCATTCTTACATGGTGTGGTTGAAGAAGAGGTGTACGTCGAACAGCCTCCAGGTTTTTGAAGATCCTATTCATCCCGATCGGGTTTGGTTGCTCAACAAAGCTCTATATGGTCTTCATCAAGCACCGCGAGCTTGGTATGCAACCTTATCTAACTATCTGCTGGAGAACGGTTTTCGAAGAGGTTTGATTGACTGTACTCTTTTCATCAAAGAACAAGATGGAGATCTTCTTCTGGTACAGGTATACGTTGATGATATTATTTTTGGTTCTACTAATGATGTCTTGTGTAGGAATTTCGAGCGCATTATGCAGGATAAATTCGAGATGAGTGCTATGGGGGAAATGACCTTCTTCTTAGGCCTACAAGTGCAACAAACTGAGTCTGGGATATTCATCCATCAGACTAAATATGTTGGTGACATCTTGAGCCGGTTCCAGATGTCTGATGCAACGCCCATTGGTACCCCATTGCCACAAAATCACGGAATTAACCCAGACTTGAAGGGTGAAGCTGTTAGCCCCTCATATTACCGCGCAATGATCGGATCTCTTATGTACCTCACTGCATCAAGGCCAGACATAATGTACCCAACGTGCCTGCTTGCCAGATATCAAGTCAACCCGAAGGCCTCACATCTTGCAGCTGTCAAAAGGATTTTTCGTTATTTGAAGGGTTACCCTGACACCGGTCTATGGTACCCTAGGGATAATAACTTTGACTTGATCGCTTTCAGTGATTCTGATTTTGGCGGATGCAAAATCGACGGCAAATCAACAACGGCTGGATGTCAGTTTTTAGGAAATCGCCTAGTCACATGGCAGTGCAAGAAGCAGACATGCGTCGCTACATTAACATGCGAAGCTGAATACATTGCTGCCTCAAGTTGTTGCTCCCAAGTTCTTTGGATCCAACAACAATTACGCGACTACGGTTTTGAATTCCTAACTACTCCTATTTACGTTGATAATTCTGCTGCTTTACAGATCACTAGAAATCCTGTGCAGCACTCAAAGACCAAACACATCGAAATCAAATATCACTTCATACGTGATTGCTTTGAGAAAAGGCTAATCGATGTTGTTAAGGTCCACACCGATGACCATCGTGCCGACCTTTTTACCAAAGCATTTGACAAATCAAGATTTGACTTTTTATTATTGGTAAACGGCATTAAGGTCAAGCAAGAGTAAAACCAACATCGGAAAATCATTTTTGTAAATACCTTTGTGTCTTTAAATTTTATCTTAGTTTATTGATTTTAGGGGGAGTAAATTCTAAATCTGAAAATCCAAAAATATCGAAAAATTTCAAAAACACAAAAACAATAGAAAAACATAAATGAGTTTCCTGGAGAGCAAAAGAGAAAATGATAGTACATCAGTGGTCTATCCAAACCTTAAATGAAAAACGATAAGCAACTCTATATAAGATGTATCGGTAGGCTCACAATCATTTTAAAGTGTGCGGGGTGATATAAATTTAAATCGACTGAAGACCAGGTGGGAACCATTCATTGGCATATGGTCTTAGTACCGAAATTTCGTTTGATAGATTGCCGAGGTTCTGAGATATTCGGTCTTTATGCTGCTTATCATCTGGGTATCATGGTTGTATCTTTTACCGAAAAATAACGGGGACGCAAGTCTAGATCTTCCATGATACTATACATACGTGTAAATACTGCATTCGACCTCAATAAGTGATAAACAATCACATGTCCAAACAAATAAGTGATAAAATATCACATTTATCCGGGAGTCAAGTTCGTCTCTCTACTGTACGGAAGTACTGACCTGTTCACGGACTTGCTCCTCTGCCCTCATGCATATGAAAATCAAGTTCCTCATCAATAAGTGATTCTATCACATAGGGCTTGTTTTCAACTCAAATAAGTGACTTGTTCACATTTTATATACGGTCAAACAGATGATAATCGGTATACTCACCGGTAAGATGAACCCTCGTGCATACCTTGATATGGGAATGTGTCGTGATGTGGATGAACACCGGTCGGTAAGTATAAATCATACCTTAACGTATCTCCTAAACATGATTACATATGATAAGTTGAGCTTAAGTGGACAACAATACCGATAATCGTTATAGGATGCTTATCTTAATGTTAACTAATTGAACAACAAGAGCGTTTTGGCATGACCGTACACTGATATGATTCTCTTACCCTCGAAACTCGCAAAAAGAATGTCTGTATATATTTATTTACTGCTTTCAGTCTTTACATTTGAAATATTCAAAAATACCAAAGAGATTTTAGGTGTGTTTTAATATAAACTTTATAAAAGCCAAAAAGATTTTATTTCTTCTTTATTTTCGATCGTACGATGTTGGATCTCGAGTCTTCGTTACTTGAAACCTGACTGAAAACCGAATTGACTAAATCTTCATAAACGGTTGAAATTTGCAAGTTTTGAAAGTTAGAAACTAAAACTGACAAATTTATTAAACTTTCAAACTGTCGGACGGTGTTTGATTGTAACATGGTCATACGTGTGTCATTTGTTTATGCTAACTATATTCCAAGCAGTTGTTCTCATTACGCGTTTAGATTTCTTGCATGTGCAGATCCTAAAGGCAAGGAGAACATAGTCGATGACAAGCTTCGGAATGAAGACACGACGTGAAGGCACTCAAAAGATGAAAATGATGGAGTTGCCGCTGACCATCATCAACAGCACAAGGATCTCAAGCTGTAAAGATCAAGTCATTCACGAGCATAACTCAAGGGGGAGCTTATGTTAAGGGGGAGTTTGTCAACACACTTCCTACATGAAACAGGGAGTTTGTTGATACACTTTCTACTTTCAAGACGTGAAGACTTTGAAGATCCTCCGACATTGAAGACTTGAAAGGACGTCAGAGACTTGAAGACACAAAGATCGAGACAAAGCTACAGCCAAGGGGGAGTTTGTTGGTGCACTTGTGTCTGTACTTTGTCTGTATTTCGTCACGATATAACGATGTCCTTTGTTAGTCCTGTAAGTTTGACCAAGTCAACCATCCTCCTGGTTTGACTTGGCCAAACAGTTAGAAAATGGTTGTCATATATTTGTGTCGAAGGATGAGTTGTCGAAGGATGACTCATCGAAGGATAAGCCTTCGATGGATGTTGATGGACCTCGAAGGATATCATCATTCGAGGTGTATGTGTGGATCCTTCGATAGGTTTCAGATCGATAGATGATCTTTCGATCATCTATCTGATCCTTCGATCAGCCTATCTGATCCTTCGACCAGACGACCTGTGTTGGGTATATATACCCGTGTAATGTGTTCACTTCAAGCAAGCAAGCAAGACAGAAAGATAGACAGACATAGACAGAGAGAGCTTTCTGTTGTGAACACACACACACTTAGAGAGAGTTTGCAAAACAGATTTGTAAACATTGAGCTTGTAACCGAACCTTTCATACGCATTAATACAAGTGGTGTTAATCGGTGAATATTGTGTGTCTTGTGTTTGTGCTTGTTTCATCTCGGTTTGCACTCTAGCTTGGATTCCGCACTTGCTAGTGTGTTAAGCATAACAAGGATAAGGTTTAACCTCATCCTCCGAGGGACCTACACAATGAGTAGGAGATAAAACGGGAAATAATACTATTCAGTTGAAGTAACTTGAAAGCATAGTAATTACAAGTGCTAAAATGTCATTCTAGGATAGGAAAACTCATGTTTTCCTAAACGCGCACACACCGTAAGTTTTTTGAAAAAATAAGTGTTCATGACTCCATAATATTAGATTGGGTTCTATTACGTTTAAGTTTGTTAATGTAATAGAGCTATGTAGCTTAGTAAAAAACCGTTATACAATAGAAGGCATTCATTAATTGATAGATTTGTGGAAAACATGGAAGTGGCTCATCTCGGTGATATTCTATTGGAAAACATTCTCGGTGATATTCTATTGGAAAACATGGCATGAGTAAAAAAAATACCCGCTAATGTTATGGAGGGATCACTGACAAAATATTGACATTATGTACTGGTAGTTCACATGTCAATATAAACGACAGACAAATCAACTGACATTAGGAATATAACAGAAGTTCACATGTCAATATAAACGACAGACAAATCAACTACCATTAGGAATATAACAGAAGTTCAGATGTCAAGATCATATTTTACAACACTCTCATCGGTGATACTCAGTTTCTAGTTCTATTACATTAAAAAGATCACTTAAATGTAATAAAACCCTTTTTTTGCTATAAATCAGGTTCTCTATTGTTTATAAAGGCTCTAAGTATTTATCAAAACTTGTTTTTTCTTTAATGGCTTTATTTGAGAAATATATATGTAAGTTAATAGTAGCGAGAAAAATATAACCAATCAATTAATCAAGGAGGTGGTGAGTGGAATGTAAAATAATTACCACGTAATTAAAATATCATAGCCAGATATTAACTGAATGTGTGACCACTGTAATCAAATCACATTCATTCACTATATACTTTGAAACAAGATATTGATTGTCCGTGGCTTGAGAACCTAATAATTTGGAACTAATCTAGATGAGGAGTTGCCACAACCAATAATGGGGACTTCCTATGAAGTGTAAGGCCAGTGATCTCAGTCATGTCAAGTTCTTCCCCATTCACCTCCTCAGGCAATGCAAAGTCATATTTGTACACCAAGTTAGCTAAAGCGAGCTCGTTAACGACTATCGCAAACTGAATAGCTGGACACCCTCTCCTTCCCGCACCAAATGGAATAAACTCAAAGTTAAGCCCTTTATAGTCGATAGGATTGTTTAAAAACCTCTCTGGATGGAACCTCTCGGGTTCCACCCATCGTGTAGGATCTCTTCCTATCGCCCACGCATTAACAATCACTTGTGTACCTGCTGAAATGTCGTACCCCATTAGTTTGACATCTTGTGTTGATTCTCGGGAAATGAGTAATGGAAGTGGAGTATGCAATCGCAATGCCTCTTTGAGGACAGCTTGTAAGTACTTCATTTTCGCCAAATCGTCTTCGGTAATTATGGGTTTTCCGTGAGCTATTTCTTTCACCTCTTTCTGTAACTTTTTCATAACTCTTGGGTGTCTAATTAGTTCACTAATTGCCCACTCGATGGCTGTCGATGTAGTATCGGTTCCAGCAGCAAATAAGTCCTACAGTTAAGAAATATAAAATCTTAAACAATTCTTCACCTTAAAAAATATGTTACATATAGTTTGGTAATCTTACCATGATGGCAGCTTTAATGACATCTCTATGAAGGACAAAGTTGGTGTTTTTTTCGGATTGAATATCTAGTAAGATGTCCACTAAATCTTGGTCTTTCTCATTTCCATTTCCATCACCATCCACCGTTCTTTTCTTATTTATATGTTCTTCAAGAACACCCTCAAGAAACTCATCGAATTCTTGAGCAACTTTTTTAGTTCTTGCCACTAAACCACTCAGTCGATCCACCCACGACAACCACCGAATATAGTTCCCAACCGAAAAAGAACCAAGAAGATATGTAAACCTTACCAACAAGTCATTAAACTTCACCCCTTCATATGTTCGCCCTAATGCCACCCTACAAATTACATTATTTGTAAGCGAATTTAGCAACTCCCCTAAATCAATCACCGATCCACATCTTTTACCAATTATATCGATCATTACTTGGGTCTCTTGTTCTCTAACTTCTCGAAATGATTGAACTCGTTTACTACTTAAAAGTTGGAGCACTGCAATGCTCCTCACCTGCCTCCAGTACTCACCATAAGGTGAAAATGCGATGTCCTTAGATCCGTAAGTAAGTGTATCTGGGATGGTTAGTTTGGGTCTGCTTGCAAAGACTAGATCATGGGTTTTCAAGATTTCGCAGGCTGTTTCAGCCGATGACACTACAAGCACGGGCACACTGCCTAGTTGAATGAGAACCAGTGGACCGTGTTTTTTGGTTATGGTTTGGAGAGAGCGGTGTGGGTTCAAGCCTAGTTGATGAAGGTTTCCAATAATTGGAAGCTTTCCTGGAGATGGTGGTTGGTTTTTTTGAGGGTTTGAAGTAAATAAAAACCATTTAAAAGTAATAAAGACTGATATTACAATGAGGGCTGGAATAATTATAGACAGTACGAGATGAAATGAGAAAAACATTGTTGTTGAAATGATAATTGACTAACTAATACGTATGTTGAATTGGCTTATATAGACTTAACTCAAATCAGTTGAGTCTGAATGTGAGTACTCTGAGTTCAGGTTATAAAGGTTTAAACATGTGACTTTGAAGTCTGTAAGCAATAGATTTGTGTTGATAACGTTTGTGTGGTTGATAACGTTTAAGTGGAATACTAAACCAACAAAAGAAAAAAAAAATATCTTTGATCTTTCTGCCTATGGACTTTTGTCGTGTTACATTTGTGTTGCATTATTTCATAGTAAACTTGTGGAATTCTACTTTGATATATTTAACTTACTTTTGTAAACACGATGGCTATGCAACGAAGGCGCTTGGGATCGATTATATTATGGATCAACTGTAGATATTGGAAGAACAAATTATATATATGAGTATGCACAATGTGTGTGCAGTGACTTGGTGAACAGAGGTTGGAGAAAACACAAAATATACACACTAAAATATATTATATCTACACACTATGTCGTACATATGAGGCTATTTATAGCCATACAATAACGGTTAAAAATTGGTTTTTATAAACCGACACAACCTAAACAATAGACACGATGTTTCATAAAACATACACTTTTGACTTTTCTTTATGACAGTTTGATATTATTATTATTACATTATAAAGAATCAACTTTTTTGTGCATTAGAACTTGTACCCCAAGTTTGGGGAGTTTTCCAAAAAAAATCACTTGATTTTTCATATTTAACCCAAATATTTCATACTTTGTATTTTAACCCCTTCTAATTTTTTTTACATTTAACCCAAAGTTTTCCATCTTTTATAATTTCACACAAACACTTTATTATTTACAACTTTCGTCCCCCATACTTTTTATCGTTCGCAAATTTTCGTTTTACGTTTCGTTCTAAATTTTGTGAGTTAACATGTCGTAGCGTGCATGTGAGGTTCAACGTTTTTTGCTCTATTTTTTCATATTTGACAAACCCGTCGCAATGCGTCCGTTTTTTCCCTTTTGAAAATTTCGCCGCAACGGGCGGGTCCTAGATCGACTGAGTTATTATTTTCTGCGTTTTACGTTTCTGGTTAATTTCTTCGAATTAACACACTGTAACAGGTGTGCGTGGTTGAACGATTTTAGTCTGCTTTTCATTCAGTGTAGTTTTTACCATTTTATCTATTTTATTTTTACGATGTTGAGAGTCGATGTCGTTGTGGCATTGGTGCTACTTGGGACGGTTTTATTTAACCTATTAAATTTTTTACTAATATTTTGTTTCGGTTTACCCTATACTTCCTTTACTTAAAAACTATTTTTTACGTGCATATTTTATGTACGAGGTATGTATAAATATGATTTGTTCTACATTCAGACGTAAACTTTTTTTATAGACGAGTCAGGTCAAATATAATACATTTTCGTTTAAAGAAACCATTTTTACGTGCATATTTTTATGTATGTTTTGGTATAAATTCAAGTTGTTCTACGTTTCCACGTAAATTTTTTGGGAAATAACTCAGGTCAAATATAATATGTTTTCATCATTATTTTATGTATGTTTCGTAAAGTTTGTTTCGAACCGAGTGGAGTCAAAGTATGGTTTCTTTTTCTCCATTTTTTCGAAAGCTCTAATTAATCCCTTTCGATTACATGTGCATATCCCGTTATGTTTTCTATGTCTGAGTTTGGTCACATATAATATGTTATGATTGTTCGATATGAATTTGATTTACTTTACTTTTGATCAAATCTCAATGCGTTTACAGGTTACATTGAGTTCAACTGGATACATTGAAATGTGTGTTTTCATATGGTCAATATATAACGTTTGGACTAATCCATTCAGTGTTTACGATGTACCCGCGCCGCAACGCGGGCGGGTCTTAACCCTAGTTTCATATATAAATAAGCAAACTTTTTGTGCATGAGTACTTGTAACATGTGCTTTGAGAGTTTATAAAAAAAAACTTGATTTTTTAATTTTAACCCAAAGATTTTTACTTTTTGCAATTTTAACCCTACAAAATTTGTTTTTTTTTTAACTTTAACTCAAAACTTTTCATTATTTGCAATTTAACTTTATAACTTTTGTCAATTATACTTTTCATCTTTGGTTTAACGTTTTTACGTTTCGTTACGTATAGTTCTAAATTTTTCTTAATACGACGCAACGTACGAGTGTGGTTCAACTTTTTATGTTTTGTTTCAAATTTTGGAAGTTAACACGGCGCAACGTGCATGTTTGGTTCAACGTTTTTACCTCTATTTTTTCATGTTTGACAGGTTCGTCGCAACAGGCAGATTCTAGGTCGAGTCAGTGTTGGTGGTCAATGACGGTTGTGTCACATTAGTACTATTTGCCACTGTTTTACGCTTCGCCGCAACTCGGGGTGTGCTTTGGGGTTTTCCAAAGAAAAAATGGTTATGCATATGGTTGTCGTAACCTTGGCTTTAGGGGTTTTCCAAAAAAAAAATTGATTTTTGTTTACTTTTCACCCAAAAGTATTTCATAAATTACTTTTAACCCAAAATTATTTGTTTTTTTTTTTACTTTTAACCCAAAACTTTTTATCTTTTGCAATCTATACTCACAACTTTTTTTACTTTCAACTTTGATCCTTTATAGTTTTCATTTTTGGCAAATTTTCTGCTTTATGCTTAGTTCTAAATTTTGTGACTTAACGCATCGACGTGCGTCTTTGGTTTAACGTTTTACGTTTCGTTCTAAATTTTGCGAGTTAACATGACGCAACGTACGTGTATGGGTGAACGTTTTTACATCGTCTATTTTGTTCCCATTTGACAGGTTTAACATAACGTGCGGGTCCTAGGTCGACTTAGCTATAACTAAAGAATCCCCGCCGCATTGCGGCGGGTCTCAATTCTAGTTTACTTTTAACTTCTAAAACATATAATTTTTTGATTACATTCTTCCAACATGCGAGAACCTGCTTATAAAATGGTATCATTCTTAACACAAACAAGATGATCAACTACACAAATAACGACAAGAACAAGTGACAAAACTTTTATCTCAAAAACACCCAACCGAAACCCTAGATCTGTTGAATATTATGTTCGGTTCGATAAGTCAACGCTGCCGACCGGGTCTTGAACGGTAAGAGTTACAACTTGGGCAACGAACTAAAATCCACTAAACTTGTTTAACTGGTACGAACGACATACGAGACAGATCATAATTATATTGATGATCATAAGCGGGTATTAACTGAGAGACGGGAACATGGACCGGGTAAGACGGGTATACTCACCCTACGCCACTTGTCGTGCATACACCTTTGCTGTGCCACATGTCGCACATGCATCGTGCTACCGCCACTTGTCGCGTACCTAACAACTTGACCAATTGCAACACATGCACCATGCTTGTATGCCACTTGGCGAGCATGCATAAAGGCTCCATACCTTTTATTCTCTTGGGTCTTGCATTAGTTGTGACTATTGAAATGAAAGAAATAGGAAAAATGCTCTCAACAACACCCACATACACAACCGGCCACCAAGCCACCGCCGCAGGCCGCCGTTGTCACACCATGGCTTTGCGGAAGCGTGGTTAATTTGGTGTGACTTCTTAATACCATAGCTTAACCATAACAAAGCTATATGACATAAAACCATGCAAGATCATCCATTTAATTAAGTTTTAAAACCCAAATACAACAACATTGTCTCAACGGAAACACATCCTAACGACATAAACATTATTCAACAAACACAAACATCAACATGACATAAACATAGTTTAAGGACTGTGACCTGTCCAGGAAAGAGTCACATCCCCTAAACCCAGATGACCTCGTAACTAGTGTAGCGGGAAAACGTGTCATACCGCGCCAGATCCTTTAATTCCCTGAAATACATGTAAGTTGAAAAATCAACAATAATGTTGAGCGAGTTCATGTGTAAATGAGTAAGTATAACCTTTGTAAGTATAGAAATCCCGGTATGTAGCAAATAAGGAAAAAAGAGATCACCAATGGTTTGCAAGGCCATTGATATGTGTGAAGTGCAAGTAGGAAGACTCAAACCTAGCGGATTTATGCGTTGGGCACAAAGTCACCCCGAGGTCCATTTCTTGTTTGGCCTGGGGCTGGGCTCGCTACACCCAGATAGATCTACCGCTCCTGTCCCTCGGTCCTACCATGAGGATTAATGCCCTCAAGTTTCCTCCTACCCACTCACATGATCTAAGTAGTAAACCTCCTTACGCTAACCATACCATGTATAAAGTACTTGTAATCATAGTAACATGTATTTCACCCCCGTAGTTTAGAAAACTGAAAACAGTTAAGAGAAAAGGGGGACATGAACTCACAGTGGTGCGTCTCTACCAAGTATATCTCCTGCTCAAGCAGCTGTGCGACGACCTACACGTACTAGCTCTATTAGACGGACGGCCGTGCCTTATCTTTATGGTTTAAATTTTTGGGAAATAGTTAGACAACTATTTCGTGTTTACATTTAGTAAATACTTGGTAATCATTTTCCTTCCCAAGGATGGGGGATTTAATAAATGTGTGTTCGAAATATATTATTAAGTCTCACTTAAAATATATTTTATTTCTAACTCCAAAATATAAATATTCTTCTCAAAAATATTATATTTTCTATTACATAAAATTTTCCCAAAATAATACCTTGACAAAATACGCGTTCAGTCATATTTTCTTAAAATGCGTAAGTTACGTTTTAATGATCGAGTGGTAATAATAATTACCGGTGTAACTTATATATTTATCGTAGAGGCGTTCGTATTATTTTGGATTCGTTAACATTCGATAGTATTATTTTTACCCTAAAAATAATATTTGTGTACTTCACAAAATAATCATAAACACATATCAAGTGACTTTATGAAAAATATATACTAAATATATATTTACCAAGTTTTATTTTGTGAAATCCCACCTCCGATGTTTTGTAAATAAAGTTGTGGCGAAATCTATAATTTGAAAACAAGTCGAAAAGTATTTCTAACACTTGTGGTGAAAATAATTCTAAGTGTTAGGTTTTTGGAAAAATTTCGCCAGAGTTTCCTTTGTAACGGTAGGTGGCCACGCTTTCAAGCGTATCATTTTCTTTTATAAATCAACCCAACAATTTCCTTATTCAACCAAAACAATGTTCAGAACAACAAACTAGTCAATAAACATGTAAATCGCAAGAATCTCATGAACTTGTAGTTTAACCAAAAATATGAAGTAAATCCCATTACTCTTAGTGGATCCTTATATAAATCAATCCGGTTTCGTAAAAGCCTCGTTTTTAAAGAAATTCCGTCTTTACATCTTCTTGCAAATTTTTACAAAAATAGTTATTTTGTCGAAACTTTGTGTTACACATGTGTTTACACACTCGTGTGTTCTAAAAATCATCCTTGTTAAGATCCGGCTTTAGTAAATATGGTTTCTTTGACACTCGGTCCTTTGAAAATACCGCTTGTAGATCCGTAGATCTACTAGTTTTAAACACTATTTCGTAAGTAAAATCATTTTTACACAAGTTCAAGTTTGATGTGTGGTAGAGTTTCATCACTTAACCCTTGTTACACTTAAATAAGCTCCATGTCATGATCCATGATCATGACCAATCCGGGTTAAACGATGATCCGAGCTACCACAACATAGATCGGGCCTAAATAACTACACAAAACAAATACTACAAGATTTACACAACATTCAAGCTTTTAACCATCGTGACAAGCATTTTTAGTAGACTTTTATGTATCATCTTGTATGTTTACGAGTTTTAACCGTTACATATCATTTTAACCACCTTAAAATAGTTCGAGAGTGTGATTCAAGCAACTTACTACTAGCTCGAGGCTAGGGAAGAATCTAGACGCAAAATGAGTGGATAAAAGCAATGAGATGAGGTCCCTCGCCTTCCGAATGCACCAAGCCTCATCGTATGCGATCCTTAGCACTTGAATGAACTTGGAATTGGATGAAGGAAATCGAAAGATGAATGGTTGAAAGTGTGGGTGTTCGGCCGAGAGTTATTTAGAGAGAGGGAGTGTTGTTGTGAGTTGTGAAGTGTTGGATGATCATGATGTGTAGACTCTTGTTCTTATAGACAATTATCAAGTAAATTACCCAATGGATGTTTTCTTGATATGAGACAAGGGTGATTAATTTAATCACAAATGGTACAAGGGTGTCCCCTCTTGGGGACGGTTTGGTTAGGGGGGGGGGGTCTTGGTTCATATCCAACCATCTAGTTAGTTTATAGTTAGGTTAAGTTAAGTTAGTTTAGGGATTAACCCGGTTACTAGTGTGTTGTGCTTTACAGTGGGTGTTAGGGTATTCAGGGACCCTAACTGGCTCAGAAAAAGACAAACAATGTAAATGGCAATATTTTTATGTTCCGGGTATAGTCCGGTTGTTCGGTTGGATAGTAATCCGTTAAAGCGCTTGACAAAGCTTTAAAGTGTCATTATTATTATTTTTAGTGACACAACTTATTCTCGACACTTTGGAAAGTGTCTAGTAACATTTTTCTCATGTTTTGGCACTTTATGAGTTAACCAAATGCTGAATTTTTAGTTAATGTGCTGAATTTTGTACTTAGAGTACGTTTTAGGCACATCCGATCATTGTAACTTATTCCTAGAGACGCAGTTCTACAACCCTTGTATCTTCACACTCACTATTAGTGTAGTTAACTATCTCGGGCTCATACAGGCCTTAGAGGCAGTATCTACCTGGTTCTAGTTATGACAGCACGTTCAATAGGTTATCCGTTCATTGTGCTACTGTGCTTTTGTGCATCATGTTTGTCACTAAGGTTCAGCATGTAAATAATGTAGTGACGGTAAATAGAGTATGATGCAAGTATGAACATGTATCAGCATTCAAGTAGCAGTTTATCCATAAATTCAAGTAAGCACAGTAATTAAGCAGTAATTAATTATTAATTAAGTCGTACGGATACCTGGTTTAGTGAGGGTTGTCACAGCCGTCGCCGCCCCGCCTCTGCCGCCTGCCTCTGCCCGCCGCCGCTGACTGCCGCGGTTGGCCGCCGCTTGGCGCCACCTTCTTCGTCGCGTTTCGTTGGTTTGTTTACTAGCACTTGTTCGTTGAACCTCGATGTCTCGACCGGTTAGTCATTAACCGAGGTATAATTTTTCTCATTAGTAGTTAAATATTTTTTACTGTGCTCGTATTTGCATGTAACCGGATCCTGTCGGGTTTCGTTTTGTTGATCATTAGTATATATTTCCGCTACGTTTTATTAATTAACTCGTTTAATTAATTAACTATTATTTATTGAACCAGTTTTTTGATAAACAAAATTTTAACCAATCACAACGGAAACCCAACAGTGGTATCAGAGCCTTGGTTACAATACGAGTCGGTACCGGTCCTTTTAACCAGAATTAGAACACAAACTTTATTTATTTAAAGTTTATGATCTAAGTATTTTTTTAAGGGCACTTTTATTTTGGTCAATATTTTATTTGTTTTGCTTGACCAAAACATTGCCCGATTTACTTTGTGTGTTGTGACCCCGTGACCCGTTTGATCTTGCTATTAGGATCTAGCAAGATCGAACAATTTTGGCCATATGGATTTACATATTTATCTTGCTATTGTGGTTGCTTTTATTTTATAAATTGTTTTAACGTTACCAACCTAAATACCAAGATGATTTTAAAAGGAGTTTTAAAATATTAAAGTTTTTGTTAAAGTTCTAAATTGTTTTTACAACTTGTTATAGTTTTTGTTATAAAACAAAGGTTGTTTTTGAAACAAATAATAACCAATTAAGTTTTGCAAATTAAACTAGTTTTTATTTTCCAAAACTATTAACTTAAAATTGCTTATTCCAAGTCACGACAAACTTATTTTTATAGGTTATCTAAAACTAATTGTCCCGAGAGGTGAAAGGGTCTTTTGGTTATGTCGCAAATTTAATATCTAAATTAAAACTGACTATAACGACCCTATTTGGTAGAAAAAATTAAAATCAATAGTCTATGCCATCCTACTAATAGTAACACTTGGGGCATAATGCGAACCATCAGTGTTGGAGCCACAACACAACATTTGGTGTCTAGTTTAACCTTCCAAGGTGCAAGGACTTCATCGACACATCTGACCCTTCCACATGTGACTGTTTTAGGACGACTATTACTTTTCATCTCGTGTTTCGTGCCCCAGCTGTCTCGAGATCAAAAGTGGCATAGATGAGACCAAACGTATCAATGCAAGGACAATATGTTATACTCGCAGCCTCATAAACCTCGGGAGTTGTGCCTTTCTCACAATTGACAAACGTTGTCAGTCCGCTTGAACCTCTTGCTAATGTTGCGTGCCCCAACCGCCTTTGGAAAAATCTTCTAGCCGGATTCTTGTTCCTTATCGTTTCACCTCACGAAATAAGGAGATATACATCGAAAATACTAATTAAAATCACCTTGCTTATATAACAGATGTCTAATGAAAACAATTCCTTCATTTTCAAGTCTATACTTGAAAAGGAAAAGAAATAAAAAATTTGAATAACACCAACCTTCTCGAATGGCACTGCAATCTGAGAATAGTTCTCAAGATGGAGGAAAAGTTGTATATCTTAGATGTCCCAGTCTCTACCGAGCCTGAAAGTAATTCAACTACTGCTCGCAAGGCACTGGAGTAACATAACGAGGATGCCGTTGAGGTGGCATGTCTTATGAAAGCCACCATGTCTCCTGAACCTCAGAAGAACATGGAAGATAAGGATGCTTATGACATGATCCAGCAACTGAAAGGCATCTTCCAAAAACAAGCCCGGCAGGAGTGATATGACACTATGAAACAACTCATAAAGTGTAAAATGCTGGAAGGATCATGTATTAGTACTCATCTGCTAAAGATGAAAGGATACATTGGCCAGATGAACAAACTAGGTTATTCCACAAAACCAACCAAGTTCTAATGGTCGAGTCTGGTGGTGTTAAGAAGCCCAATAACAAGAAAAGGAAACATAAGAGCAAAGGCAAGAGAAAAGTTGTTGTTGCTAGAAATGCCACTAACAACAAGCATCTTGCAAAACCACACCCTCCTAGAAGCAGCAGTGCTTTGAATGCAACCAAATGGGCACTGGAAGGGAGACTGCCCACAATATCTAGCCAAGCTGAATATGAACCAGGACAATAACATTGGCACTTCTTCCGATATTCTCATTTATGTTATAAAACTTTTCACTGTTTCTAGCAACACATGGGTATTTGATACCGGATGTGGTTACCACATCGTTAATGTATTGCAAGAGACTGAAAAGTGGAAGAAACTGAAACAAGGCCACCTGGAACTCATAGTTGGTTATGTAATGAGAGTTCCAGTTCTGACAACTGGAACATTTGTTTTTCATGTCCCTCGGCCTTGTAGTTACTTTAAATAACTGTTTACTTGCACCTGTGTCACACCCCGATATTTCCACATATTACCGGTGGGCTCGGTGGGGAGTATCGTGACGTAGTTGATATCGTCATAGTCAAACAACACAATTTAAATGCACAGCGGAAGCAAAAGATAAATATATTACAATCCGATAAAGAGTAATATCAAGTATTACAAATACGGTTGTAAAAGATCCACAGGCGGATCAAAAGATAAAAAGAAACTTTGTTCAACAGACTTTAAGGCATCTAAGCTTGCAAGACTTTTATTTGATGCTATAAGAGGCCAGCCTATTTCGATTAGTACCTGCACTTAGCCTTTTTGGGAAAATACGTCAGTTTACACTAGTAAATACAATTTAACTGACTCATTTTGAAAACGTTTAGGAAAATTGATATGAATGCACATGGCACAAAACTTTTTATAACTTGGGATAATTATTTATATATAAACTTGTAAAAGAATTACATGTTCGTTATACGTTCAGTAGCCCGGGCTGAATACCGGGTTAAAGATTAATAGACACACCACATGGCGTAGTCCCGCGGCGAGTTATTCTCGTAACCGGTGGTTATACCTTATTATTTATATATGCACTGGCGGGTGTACACCTACACCCCGTGCTAAGGTCGTGGCCATTCAATGAATAATGCCAAGGATATCCGGGACATGGTCATTAACCCCCCAAAGGTTTTAAGCAAACAAAACATTTTAAAAGGGTCATTTCAATAAATTAACAATCATACGATTAAAGATTCAATGCCCGACCAAGCGGTATTTTATATACCGTACCCCAAGCCCGTATAGGGAAAATAAGTTAAAAGTATTTACCTAAGCTAAATATAAATTCAATCCTAGCCGTATATCAAACCAGCAAGTACAGATAGCTTTTACTGGGCTCCTAAATCTGGAACGAAGGTTTTTAATAACCTATTAGATTCCTAACGGGTCTTAATTAAGCCTATGCTTAGACCGGTTAGTTTTTAAAGGAGGATGTGGTTCAAAACGCAAGATTAAGCAAGAACCGGATTAGAATGTGGTTTAGACCCGACAAGCTTGTATACTTATATAATAATAAAAACTAAACACATTCTGGATTTTGAGATAAAAATGATAAGGTTTGACCCGTTTCGGCTAATTTATGCAAACTAGTTACATAAGCCGATCCAAACGCGAAAAGTGCGTAACGGGTAACCACAAGAGTCATGAATAGGTTTTCTAAGTTAATATGCCTTAAATATGTTGTGATATCAATAGGATACCTTCCATTATGCCCAAAACGAATTTAAAACCAATTCATGCCCCGTAGGGGTATTTTGGCCATTTTAAAGGTTATAAGAGAGTTTATATATTAATCTGAGTTTCAGGTCTGATATAATCAGTAAAAATACTTACTTTAATAAGTTATATCAGTATGGTATTACATATATGTGAAATTTATTAATTATAACCAAACTATGCACCGAATGGGCATTTTGGTAATTTCACATAAACTTTAAAGGTCAAAATTAGAATTATGAGTTTTAAAACTTTTGCCTACTGTTTAATTATTAAAATTTACTAAAAATATCAGTAGGTGTCAAGTCTTATATATTTAAAATAGTTTTAATACATACTATGCGTTTAAAACGCGTAAAAAGGCGATTTTAAGCGATTTCCGGGTTTTATAATGAAAGCTAATATTTTTATTATTCCAAAAAGCTTAAAATACTTTATTTATTATATAAAATCAGTAGCAAAAGGTTTGGGGTCAAAATGTTTTGAAAAACTCAATTTATAAGCCAAAGGGCAAAACCGATAATAACCGAATCAAAACTAGAACCCTATGTTATGCTCAGCCTAAAAATAAATAAAAATCTTCAAAAATCCTAAAATATTATTTTACACTAGTAGGTATAAAGTTTGGTATCAAAATTTGGGTTTAGATAGGCTATACGCTAATTATGCCGTTTAATTAATAAAAAGCTTTTCATTTACGCTAATGAGCATAACTCCTAATCTAGACCACAAACTGATGTCAAATTTTAGGGACAAGTTTATAATTCAGTAATAAAGGTTTCTTTTCTTTCATATTTTCAAAAATATCGTTTTAAGGTCAAAAGGGCATAATAGTCAACATTTAGGCATATAACGGAAACATGTAAATGAATAGGATAACTAAGGATCCAAGTTGTATAACCTCAGAGGGTTATACTAACCTATAGCATGGTCCTAAAGGAATCCTAAGGCATATCAAAACTAAGCTAAACCGGGTCAGAACTGAAAGTCAAAGCAAAAGTCAACTTTTGCGACTTTCGGTTCCGAACCGAGCCTATACTTAGAATTGTTGAGTTGAACGTGCTTAGATATGTTCAACTAATATTTACCAAGTTATTAAAGTGAGAAAACTGATTTCATGGCTTCTATATTATTAGTTATGAATTTTACTAAGTAAACGTGGTAATTAGGAGGTGCCCTTTTGAGGGTATAACACCTACCTAATTACGGTCATGTAACCATGTTTATTGCGAACAATGGCTTAACCGTTTAAAATTCAAAGCTTTTATTGAAACGCTTGACCGTTTGACTATGAACGCTAAACAATTAAACTAAGCACGAAGGAACACTTACAAAGGGTCCAAGCAAGGAGGTTTTGATCCTAAATTCTCAGGTATGAAGAGCAAGGTCTCCAACGTAGAGAATTCAGAAATCAAGTGTGAATGAGAGCAAGATCAAGTGGGGTATTTATAGGTTTTTGAGAACCGTTAGGATCGTTCCTCGATAAACGGGATTCGATCTCAGCCCTACAAGTGTGCCCCCTGATTTAGAAAACCATGGGTACTCCAAAACCAGCCCCTAGGATCAAATGTGTGAGACAAGGAACAAAACCAAAACTGGTTTTCTGATTTCTGGAGCAGGGAAAGTTATACGGACCATAAAGGTCAATGTATACGGTTCGTAAGGACCAGTACAGCACACATATACTTTCATTTGTTGACAATTTTGGCCCCTGCACTTCCAAATGCCATTTCCGACACATCTAAGGCCCGTTAAACCATTTTAAAGGCTCTACAATAATGCATAAACATAGGGAACATGAAACACACTCAAAAACATGTCGGATGTCGGTTCGTTTGGTCGTACGGTCACGTTGTTCGGCTAATTACGACGAAACACGGACGGACGCGAAAAACGATCCAAATTACGCGACGAATGGAATTTTATCATGCCAATCACTAAAATAAAATATTTTAATGCTTACATATATTTTTGGGTGTCCGGATATATCCAGAATGTAAGATATGCGCGAAAATGCAAACTTGTGCACTTTTTGACACTTTTAGTCCCTGCATGACTTAAAAGTTTATTTTTGCGCACTAAACACCTCCAAGCCTATAACTAAGCTATATAAAGGATAAATAGGGTATGTTTAACTCATGATCATATTCCGAAAGGTCCGATACCCTACGAATCGGCATACTTTTGCAATTTGACGCAAATAGTCCTTTAATTGCACAAAGAAGCGCGAAATGTTATTTAATGATATCCAAGCCTTCCATGGCCCATAATGGGCATTCCCAAGCATGGGTTTAATTATTGCTACGCTCTCAATCGCTTAAATGGTCACCAAAAGGTGTAGATTCAAAAGTTGACGCTTTAGGTCCCTCTAATGCGCAAACTTGCGCATATTATCATTTAATAGCATTGAAGCCTCATCTAATCCATATTAGACATTCTTGAAAGTATTATTAAACATCACGATGCTTCGGGTTCACTAAAAGGTCATTCAGAGGTATAATTAAACATATTAACACTTTTAGCCCCTCTAACTTGCAAAGTTGCGCGTAACTTTACTTATAGGCATAAAAACCTTAGACGGCCAATAGTTGGCATTCCCGAGAGTATAATCAAATATCATGAAGCTCCCGATTTGTTAAAAGGTCACTCAGAGGTAAGAATTAACATGTTGATGCTTTTAACCCTTCATTGTGCAAACTTTCAATTAATTACGCAAACGGCTACACTCGATCGACAAGTGGCTCATTTGTGAATATAATCATCGTGAGAGGTTATTTAGAAACTTATTTTAGGTATGGTAACTCTTCCAGTTCTTTCATTATCAAAGTTTTTGATTTTTCGAAAAATTAGTCCCTTAAATTCAACATTTGACTTCATTAGGGTTTATTACATGTGTCAATACATCATTGGACGTGATTTTACGAGGTGTTACATCCTCACCCACTTAAAAGAAATCTTGACCTCGAGATTTGCTAAAATGTTGGAAGTACTTTTTTTGTCGCATAATGGACTTTAACTTCTATAGCATATCTGGAGCCTCTCCCAGCTCCCAATTTGACCTCTATAATAGGTACACGTATCCTTTTTGGAGCTCCTTAACCTGTCGATCCTTTATCGATACAGGTTTCTCATTATATCATTAATCTGCATATCATTATGCGATAATACTTCTCGACTTATTGGTGAAACACATCCTTAAATCCTTAATGTGTAATGCATTGCGAGATCCGCCAGGCTCCTTAAATAGGTTTTAGCTTTTAAGCTATTTGATCTTGATACATTCGATTCCCTCGAATGATTCTATATATTCCGAGTTTAACTAGCCTGATAATTAACAAATTGGCACACCCTTCCAGGGTGGTATCTTTGTTGAACCTTATTCCTTAACAAGAACCTAAGAGGGTTGCTACTTTCATTAACCTTGATTTTCTGCCAATTGCTGGCAACTTTCAGATGATTACGAATTGCATGATCTTATTTGTTGTTTCCAAAGCAACCTTCAGATCCTGGTAGTTGGACTTCCTAAAGTCTCGTCCATCAAACGGACGTTTTGATATTTCATCTATACAAGGTCTCCAAAGGAGCAACCTTGATACTTATATAACAACTATTATAGAAAAGCTTATTTTAAGGTGAGATGGTTATTGTAGGATCGATTGCTGACCCAAACGAGTCGTTCAGAGGTTAACTCTTGCAATTCAGATGCGGAATAATAAGAAAAGCAAGTAGATATAGCTTGTTCTTCCTCCTAACTGCTTGTTGTATTGATTGGAAACAATTTACAGCTCAAACTTCACACCGGCAGAGCTTCGGCGTGGAATACAATGAATCGTTACTGAGGATCGCTCAAGACACACCTATATATAGTGGTTTGGAACCGCTCTTGTGGACATGTGACACATGAGCGGTCCAGGTCAGTCCATATAAGCGACCCAGATTGACAAATAAGCGGTCCATGACTACTATGACCCTATGAGCGACCCAAACTCCTAAAACCTATACAGACTTCCGTTTTCTCGTATTTCGTGCCCTATGCTATACAATACAATGTAAGACCTGATCCTAGACACCTAGACGCAATCAACAGATGTAGTGCACCAACAGACTCCCCCTCAGATGTTGATGGAGTCGTCAACACACTGTGACTTCAATGCTGTGTCTTCATATCTTTAAAACTGGATCAGTCTCTGGGCTTTCTCTTTTTTCAATCTACAGACTCCCCCTCTCGATTTACTGGCATTCTTTGTTCTTCAGTAATATCTTCAGGATCTTTGTCTGGCATTCAAACACTCTAATTCTCTTGATCAGATCTCTTGATTCCTTAAGTTCATCAGCATTAACAGTTGACATGATCTTTAGAATCATAATCGATCAATCTGGCTCTCCTCTAATCTATAGAAACCAAAACCTGATTACCTGCACAATCTTAACCCAGAAATAAATTTTCTAATTTTATCACATACTTGTGCACCAACATATGACTCCCCTCAAAATACTCTATGATGAACCACTTGAAGAAGGTTAGATTAATACAAACATTTAGATTTTCACAAACACTCCCCCTCAAATTCTGCTCATCATGTTTAGCACTCGAAATTTTGAAAATCAGTTTTCCAACGTCAGTTGTCGAAAATCTTTTTGACTTTTTCAAAATTTTATGCTAAAACACACTGGAAATCTTTTTGGATTTTCTGAAAAATATTATCTGACACCACTTGAAAATACAAACAAAACAAACAAAAAAATGTAATATATACAGACAATATTTTTTGTGAGTTCGTGCAAGAGGATCATATCAGATTATGAGACAAATCACCAACACCATTAAGCTTGATTTCATTTTAAGCTTTAAACAATTTACCTAGATTGTCAGTATGTTTGTCCTCTTAAATTCTCAACACAAATTTCAATCGATTTGAGATACGATATTAATGTTTTAGAAACTTAAACTTAATTGTGTATCACTCCACTTGAATATACTCCCGTATCCAGATCCCAAATATTCAGTCTTACAGGTGAGTATACCACAGCTGATATCTGTAAAGGGGTTAAATGCGAAACCGTGAGAGCTCAGGTCAGAACTTCCGTTCAGCAGAGAGATGACGGCTCGACTTTTGGTGGGTCCCCTTTAGAGGATCTTTTTGCATTTCAACAGCAGCGACTATCAATTTTATTGTTTCATCAGCATGCTGAGGGCGAAGCTTATGTTTCAAAGCTTTAGCAGAAAGTATTATCTGGGGACTAGGTCAGAACTTCCATTCAGCAGAAGTCCCGGGATAATACCCCAGATATCACTGAGTATAAAGACCTAGTATCTCAGAATATGGGACCTTTCAAACAAGATTTCGGGGGTTACCCATATATTCAAGAATAGTTACCCACAAATTAAGCAAGTTTGAATTAGGTTTATATCTCGTTTCAATTTACTAAATGTGCGAAAATCTACTGACACATCCGCAGTAAGATTGTTTAACTCTTTTTAACTTTACATTTCTTTAGCGTGCCGTGATAGTCCACTGATGTACTATCATTTCCTCTTTTACGCAACAAAACTCATTTTCGAATTTTATCATGTTTTTGGCATTTTCAAATTTTCAAATGTTTTTGGATTTTCTGAAATTTCCCTACTCCCCCTAAAATGCAAACACATTTTAAAGAAAAATTTGAAAACTTCAAGACTCTTGAACTACTAGAAACATAAAATGCAAAAACAAACTGTACAGAAACTTGACAACTGACACTGAATCACAACAAATCGCCATTCACTAGGCATAAACAATCTGAACTCCCCCTATCACAAATCATTTTCTCATTTAGATTTCAAAACACTTAAGTTTGTTTTAATCAAAATGATTTTTCCGGAAAATGAATTTGTGTTGATAACAACCACTTGTAGGTTTATCAATTTTAAAAACGGGGATGTGGTTCATCATCTTGTCTATCTTTTGCCATGAATAGTAAATCAAGTACAATTTAATGTCCCTGATTTACCATTTGCATTTAAGAACCTTCTGTACCACTAGTAAATTTAATTACTTCAACGTATCCAAGCATCGCAAAATTTAACCACAAATACCACTTGTGGGATCAAGATTACCACTTGTAGATACCCAAAAATTATCACTTGTAGGAATATTACGTCTACATCACCATTTTACCAATCAAAATGCCGATTCCTGCTTCGCAATTACCAACCTGGAAGCTCCGGCGTAGTCCTTTCACCTGAAAAAAAAACATCCAAACATTAATCACAAACATTTAAACTTCTCAAATACTAGAAAGATGCCGATTCCTGATCCACGATATAAACTTGGGATATCCGGCATAGTCCTTTCGACTATTCTGGGAAACAAACTTCCCTCCAAGTCTTCTCAGACTTGAGGGCTTTCAACTCTTCAGCTGTAGGGTTTATGTCGCCTTTTTAGTTGCGTAAAAATCTTTTACCCCTTTAGCTTTCCCACTCAACATTTTCCCAAATATCTTCTTAACATTTCCATTGAATGTTTTCTCGACATCAAATTCTTTTTCTTCATTATAAAATTGGTTTGAATTTTCAATTTTACCAATTTTCTTTTTAACCTCCTCAAATTTCTGTGATGGAAAAACATCATCATTCACTGAAATTTTCTCCACAACTTGTGGCTCTTCTGGCTTTGTGGAACCAGATTCATCGCCAACCTTTTCTACTACCTTTTTAGCAACCCACACTTGGTTGTCATTTCCTTTTTTTTGTAAAATTTTTCTTTTTTCGAACATTCCCCAACTTCATTTTTTGAATTTTTCTTTTGAGCAATTCGATGCATTATGACCAGCTTCACTGCATTTAGAACAGGTTTGAGTATTTCTCGGATGAAATACTCCAGTTCCATTCTTTCTACTCTCAGCAAGAAACTCTTTGTTAGTTTGTCTCCAAAATGGTTTCTGCTGTTCATCTTCCGAGCTTCCACCTGTCACAAATTCAGTGTTTGATTTAGAATTTTTCTCATTTTTGTAATTTTCTGGTGGAACAAAACCTAAACCTTTCTTTTTGTAGCTACGATTTTGGTTAAGTTTCTTTGAAAAACCAGAACCAGAATTGTAACCTTTTTTCTTGTTTAGACGTTGTTGAACTCTAGAAGTATATTTTTTAGGTTTATCAAAACTTTTCAAAACTTTTAATTCAGGAATATTAACCTCTATTAGTTTAAAAAGTTTTGTTGATTAATTCCGTTTTGATACTCATTATCGGAAAATCTTTGTTGTAATATAATTTGTCAGAACCATTCAAAGTATATACAACTTCGAATGTTTCATCATTCAAATCTGCCTTTGATAACAAAAATTCTTTACTATAAAACCGTTTAGTCGACGAATTTTGACTGTTGGCTGACGACTTTGGCTTTTCAGACTCAGATTTCGACACTGTCTCCTCATCAGTATCTAACACCTGATCGACCACCTTTTTGATTAATTCAGACTCATGATCAGTATCGGATGAGGTAAACGTCACATAAATGTTTTCTGGTAAGACATCAGTTGTGTCGGTTTTAAGCTTTATATTGACTGCTTTTGCAAGTTGCTCCTCATTTGGTTTCCTAGGTGAATACCCATCCCAAATTGGAGGCGGACACTTGTTATAGCTAACAGTCGGTTTCTTACCACAATCTTTCTTTTCTTTCGGCTTCTCATCTTGAAAAGCTTCCATACCTGCAACAGTTGGGTAAACACGATCAATAAGATAATCAGAGGTAGAATAACTCAATAATAACCTCCTAATCCTCTCATTTTCAATCTTTTCAGTTTCCAACTCTTGCTTCCATTTAGCACTTTCTTCAATGTAGAAATTTATAGCTTTTTGCTTCGACATTAAAGTTGCATTCATCATAGTCAACGCCTGTTCTCTTTCTGTGTTTGTCTTTTGGAGACCAGTTATTGTTTTGTTTAAGACATCGTATGATTCTTTCACGTAGTTTAGATTGAACAATAACTGTTCTTTCTTCTTTTCATACTCAGCTATGATGTCGTCTTTGGCTGCACAATCCTTGCATGCTTCCAGACACTTCTCACATGGCTTGACAACTTCAATAATCTTCTCAACTTCAATTGTTTTAATAACTTCAACCACTTTTTCTACTTCGATCACCTTTTCCACTTCAATCACCTTTTCTTCTTCAATCACCTTTTCTTCTTCTTTCACAACCTCAGGAATCTTCTTAGCAACATTTTCAACATTCTGAACATCACCTTCAGATTCAGATTGTTGTTCTTTAGCAGCTTGTTTCTCTTTCAGTTTCTCCATTCTTTCTGCAAAATAAAAATGAAAACTTTCAGGAGACAGATGAGATTTTGCAATATTTATATGTTTCTCTTCCTCATCATCACTGCTACTATGATCTGGTGATTGATCAAATTGAACTGATTTTTAGAATCAGTATCAGATACACTAGAATCAGATGGTGTTTTGTCAAATACAACATCCTGTTCTTGAACAGTTTCATCTTATACAATTTCATCTGAACTATCTGAAACATCCTCAGAGTGTTCTGAAAGTCTATCAGTACTATCTGAACTTTCATCAGATGACACAGACTTTTCATCTCCACTTGACACATTCTCTCCAATAGATATCATCCAAGTAGCAAACAAATTTGGCTCTCGGACGATCTTGGCAATGAAAGCTTTAAAACTTCCCTTTTCGTCCACGAACATATCCCAACTGAAACCTTCTGGTAGTTTCTCATCATCTTGATCGATAACACGTTCTGCTATGGCTTCAGATGATATGTAATCACTCCAGCTGAAATCTACAACACATGCTCTTTTGGAATCTTCAATCTTTCTCCCATGAGCTGTCTGAGGTTCTTGGGATTGGCCGACTTGCTGATAGATAGCTTTGCGGTAGTAATCATCTTTCCCGAATAGATTCTGTGCTCCGCTAGCCTCTCTTCCTTTGCACTCCCGCTTGAAATGGCCTTTCTCCCTGCATCGAAAACAAGTAACTTTAGATTTATCAAAACCTAAAGTAGAAACATGTGCATCAAGAAAGTCATTTCTCCCGGTAATGGTTTTGAATTTTTCAGCTCGATGAAGAACACTAGCAAGACACCATTTGATATCCATGAGTTCCATTTCCTCAGCGTCTATCTGATCGTAATCCTCTTTAGTGAGCATAGGATTTCCGATCCGACCAGCAACAAGACCTTCATAAGATAACAGAACAGAACCTAGAAGTGCCATATGGTCTTTTGCAGTGTCTTCAGAGAAGCTTTGACCTTCTGGAAGGTTGAGAGCTATGTTGCACTGAATTATGTATCCATTTCCGGTTTTTGTACTCTGAGACTGAAAGCTTGTGTTACTCTCTTTCGGATTCACACTTGGAAATGATGAAAATCCGCTGCTGCTCTTGTTTGAACCCTGATCAACTTTTTCTGATGAATCTCCAGCACTGAAAGCGGTTTGAATCTTTGAGCTTTTTTCAACTTCAGAAACTGGAATACTGCCTTTATAGTACATTTTAACATCCTGTTGACCATTCGGGTTATTCATCCTCGCGATCTTTTGCTGCTCAAGATCCTGACTCTCAATTTTCTCAATAAACTGACCAATTGTTAGTTTGTCATAAACACCCGTGTTTTTCAATATCATCAAATACGTTCCCCACTCTTTCTGAGGTAACGCGTCAGCCAACTTATCAACCCATTCCTCACGACCTTTTTCAACTCCCAACATCGATAACGATCGCACTAAGTGGCAGTATCTCTCGATTAGCTTTTTAGTATCCTCTCCCGGCAAACTGCTAAACAAATCAAATTCCTTTTTAAGCAATGCCTTCTTGCTTTTGATCATACTTTCACTACCCTAGAATTTTACTTTAAGAGCATCCCAAATTGATTTTGCAGTTTTGTCGTGTTGTAGCAGAATGAATATATCTTCTTTAATCGCCTGCTGTAACAAACTGATCATCATTTTTTCTGCTCTATACATTGCACGTTCTTGTTCTGAGAATTCAGATATCTGTTTAATGACTTGCAACTCTGTTCTAGGCAATGTGTACTTTTCCAATATGCATTCCCATGATCTGAGATGATTTGCCTGAACCCAGTTTTCAAACCGATCCTTCCACCCATAATACTCCTTAATGCTCATCAGTTTCGGGGGTTTTTGAGTTGTTCCCGTCTCATTTTCTAAATTCATTGCTTGAGCAATTGAGGCTGGAGTAGTCGATGTAGCAAAGGCGTTGTAAAACTCAGAATTCATGATGATTTAGCACGATTTTCAAGGCAACTGACAGAAAAGCGATCTAGAAATATCCTTTGGAGCGGTCCAGTAACAATGTCCGTTCGAGCGGACTAGAGACTGTTCAAATAAGCGATCCAGAAAAACAATCAGATGAGCGATCCAGGACAGTTCGTTCGAGCGATCCAGGACAGTTCGTTCGAGCGATCCAGGGATTGATTTTCGAGCGAACCAGACTTAAAACTGTACAAATGAGCGGTCCAAAACAGTGAATTACGAGCAGTTCAAGATGACATCATTTGAGCGATCCACATTCTGAACATGATTTGGTCCATAAAAAGAATTTTTGCTTCAAACTTTCCAGGGTTTGTCTCGGTATGATAATGAACAATCTGTGAGTTTTTGAATGAATTTCAACCGAGAAATCTCCCCGAATCAGAGAAAAAAAATGTAGAAGTGAGAAGAAACAGTGAAATCCGGCTATAATCTGTAGAAAACCTCCTCCCAAGCTCTGATACCACTTGTAGGATCGATTGCTGACCCAAACGAGTCGTTCAGAGGTTAACTCTTGCAATTCAGATGCGGAATAATAAGAAAAGCAAGTAGATATAGCTTGTTCTTCCTCCTAACTGCTTGTTGTATTGATTGGAAACAATTTACAGCTCAAACTTCACACCGGCAGAGCTTCGGCGTGGAATACAATGAATCGTTACTGAGGATCGCTCAAGACACACCTCTATATAGTGGTTTGGAACCGCTCTTGTGGACATGTGACACATGAGCGGTCCAGGTCAGTCCATATAAGCGACCCAGATTGACAAATAAGCGGTCCATGACTACTATGACCCTATGAGCGACCCAAACTCCTAAAACCTATACAGACTCCCGTTTTCTCGTATTTCGTGCCCTATGCTATACAATACAATGTAAGACCTGATCCTAGACACCTAGACGGAATCAACAGATGTAGTGCACCAACAGTTATTCCAACCATTGCTTAAAACTAATCTTAAGGAATAGCTAATCCTCGCTGTTAGTCGAACAAATCGACGATCCTGGGCAGCTGATGGAAATTCTTAGTTGTTGCCTAATTAGGGTTGCGGTAATCAGTGCAGCCCTAAATAGGATATAAATCTTAACTCTACTTGCCTTTCAGGAGGTGAATAGGGTAATCTTAGGAGAAGATAATCAAGATACAAGGAGGTTACAGAGATTTTCCAAATCTCAGGCTCCAGTTCATCCATCATTGCTTGTGTCAAATAAAGATGCATTTATGTCATTAGTCCACGAATTCCTTAATCGGGAACGTTTACTTGGACAATTCCATTCTGGATATCTTCTTTGAATACCATTAGTTGACTTTAGTACCATATGACCATCGGGATATCTTTGTGCTCCCATGCATTAAACCTCCATACTGATCAGGCATGGAAGCAATCTATGGAACATATTAAGATACACCGATCCTCATATGGAGCCTTTTATCATACCATCTGGTATTAGCAATCGATAGAGATCAAAGAGATATCAACTATATATGTTGACGTACAACATCTAGAAAAAGGATGCTTCTAGAATTCTACGACTGAGGTTTCTAACAGGAACAGAAGAAACGATTCTTATGATTTCGCCTGTAAGTTTTACCTTACACTTAATATCTGGGGTTCTTACGGGAAAATTTCTAAAAGTTTGCTAAGCTTATGGTCTAATGAGAGACTTAGCAGCACCTGAAACCAAACGTAAGTCCTAGCAATAAAATCACAATAAGGGATTTATCTGGTGTTATTATTAATGTGAAATGCCTCTAATCATTCATCAAGAGGGTTAAGCGCCTCCATTCTTAATACTTTTAAACTTAGCTGCAAAATCTTTGACAATTTTTTAGGGCAGTCTCATCTTTGATTGGTTATATCTTAATCTATAAATCGTGAGTAGCTGAGGTAGATCCATAATGAATTTATAATAAGCAGACTTTGAAACCTTAATGTGCCCTCTTATAGCCGATGCTAACCACCAATGATTATTTACATTAAGCTTAGATTTTGGGTAAATGGAATAGGGCACTATCACAGCCAATGAATTAAAATTTGCAACACACTGTCTACAGTCTAGAACTTTTATGGTGAAGTTTAGAAAATTTCTTATTCCATCTTTTTTTTCCCATTTCATGATGCGAATAATAGGTTTTTCTAATAAGGACCCTAAAACTTGGATCATCCCATATTGTATAAGAGGATTTTTCTTGTGGACTTCATTAATGTCCTCACTAATCAAGGGTATCGCCATTGAATGACTGTGACGCATACCTCACTGTGTCCATTCTAGCATAACCGCTGATACACCTAATGGTTTTTACTTCATCCAATAATTTCCTGCAATCGATGGCCCCTTTTCACTATTTAAGTCTCTTGACTTCCAAGAGACGAAGTACCTTTAAGTACATCCTAAAAGAATGGGGCTCCTTGCCATGTATGATTTTGTTTGAGTTATTCTTTGCATTCGAAGTATGAATAAAGCTCTTCTCATGAGCAGCGACATGTGTTTTAGAGCAAGCAGCATTCGGCTTCTTGAACCCTTTTTATGACTTTTCTCATAGCCTTCCTAACAGTTGTGTTAATTACAGTTTTGGAGATTTACTCCATTAACATTGAGGTTCACATTTGATGCACCATTAACATTTGTCGCATCTCTAGCATCGCGACTGTTGTTTGTCTCTTCTGAGTTTTCCATACTCGAAGCTTATTAAATACCAAATTCAACAAGTGCTTAGGCAATCCATACCATGTGTCTCCTTGAATTGTCATAGGCTCACTATAAGGAGTCTTGATAGCTACTTGCTTCATATCATCCATAATATGGGCTTGGTTACAAGACGACCAATCCATTCCTATCACTATATCGAGTCCCTCTATTTGAACGGAAATAAGGACAGCGGAAAAGAAAAAATTCCTAATGGATATAAAACATCCATCTAATATTGCTGAAGGAGTCTCTGAGGTACTATCGGCCAATTCTACTTCCTACTTAACGCTTAGAGTTTTAACAGGCAGATATAATAGATTACAAAATCTATTGTCTATGAAAGACTTATCTAAACCTGAATCAAATAATACTCTAGCATAAACATCATTGATCAGGCAAGTACCTGTTGTGACATTGTTATCTTGAACAGCCTCTTGGGCACTCATTTGAGAGTTCCCAGCTTTGGTCTTCTTAGCCTCTCCAGGCTTTCTTGGTTTTATTTGGGCAATTAGTCCTGATATGCCCCTTCTCGTTGCAACCATAACAGGTCGCATCTTTCAACCTCTGGCAATCCAAGGTCTTATGCTCCTTGGACTTGCAGATTCCACAGGGTAGAGGCTGAAATTCAAATCCGCATTTCCCGAGGTGGTATTTCCTACAGGTTTTGCATCGGGTCTTTTCACCTGACTGTTGGTTGTCCTTCAAGTCCTTGCATTCATGGGTCTTGTGATCCATCTCTTTACAGATGACACATACCCTGGTCTGTTCATAGAAACATTTTTCGAAGTGCTTCTTCCCGCAGGTTTTACATTCGGGTTTTGCCTCTTTTGGCTTGGACTGGTTATAGCTTGAACCGGTCTTACCCTTTTTGTAACCCTTATTTGGGGTATTATCACACTTTTGCTTATGATCCTTTAATACTCGGTCCACAGCTTTGTTTACGGCTGTATCTAACATAGCCTGTAACTCGGTGCCCGTTAAGTTCAGTCTTGCATCATTATTCTGATCAACTGGATGATTGTAAGCTTCAGAGGAGTCAGCCATGGTGAAGCTTTGAAGGCAACAAACCATGTAGTAATAATTTGCTTAATTATAGTGAACACTCGAACTTGATGATTAAATAGCCATGGTGCAAATAAACCATATAGGCCAATAGATAGTATTAAGTTTATTTGATTATGTTTTGCCTAGGTTTTTAAATAACCAATCATTGGCCTTTAAATGGAATATAATCCTTCATTTTATTAGACAGGGGACATAAGTCACGACTGTCAATGTCGTATCGTCATTTTATATAGCACAAGGCCTGTTCCAAAGGACTTTTGATGGCACAGATGCCTTGTCACTAGGGAAATCTTAAAACATAATCAATGATCCTTTGGGTCGGAAGAATTTCATAGTTCATTGCCTTTTGGCAGGAAGTTATGAAATAAAACTATCTTTGTCATGATTACATCTTTGCCCGTAGGCATACATCTTAAATGGATGTTTTGATGTATACATCATGTTCGACGTTTATTAGCCATGATTCCTATTAATCATTTAGGCTAAATAAGGGGTTTGGAAAAATCCTAATATAAAGATGACAAGTGTGATTTTTATCGCATCACTTTTGTCAGGAGTGTTAACAGGTTTTCAGGTGTTAACAAGGATCTGAATTTCTTTTAAACAGGTCTTACCATCATAGCTAGGTCTTTAATGACATTCAAGCTAGGTTATACCTTTTAAGATTCTCTTTTAATATGTATACTGGCAGGAAAGGAATGATTTTTATTTTTATTCAGGATTTTCATTATAATTATCCTAGATTTAATTAAAATATAACTATGGCACAAAAAAGGCCAAGTCACAAGGGCAACTTTAAATTATAAACCATGATTTTGTAGAATCAAGGTATTTAGGCTTGAACGTTGTTCATTGCCTTTTCTTGACAGGGAGTTGTAGGCTATGACTGTCGTTTGTCTTATATGACAATGAATATGGCCCATAAGCATTACATCCCTAATGGATGCTTAATTCACAAAATAAGAAAGGATTTCGGGAGAATCCAATATAAGGATAATTTATGCGATTTTATCGAATCACATTTTCCGGGAATGTTAACATGTTTACAGGTGTTAACAAGGATTTGAATCTTTGGAATAGGTTCTACCATCTTGGCCTTGTCTGAAATAACATATAGGCTAGGTTGTACCTTTAAGATTCTTTTTAATACTTAACGAAGAACAATCCTAAATTGAGATGTTAATAAGGATCTGAATCTAGTTGAGGAACTACCATCTTGGACCTGTTCTTAAAATGACACATGGGCTAGGTCTTGTCCCTTTTAGATTTTGCCATTTTATTATAATGGTAGATCTTATAAAAGGAATGATACTTTTCATTTATTTCATATATTATATTCATATATATTGATAAAATGAAATTTTGATAAAGCATCCCAATGATTTTTAAAAGAGGTACAGAATTGCCCTAAATGTGACTTGAAAAGAATAATGTTGTCCACGAAGGGACTGAAAGATAAGAATGCCCTTATAAGGACTTACTTTCACACCCCGATTCCACACGTTTCACTGGTGGGCCCAGTGGGGGATTACCGTGACGTAGTTGGCAACAATATAGTCAAACAACACAATATTTAAATGCATAGCGGAAGCATAAAGATAGATTTATTTCAACCAACAAAATGTAATATCCAAGTATCACATAGTAGCTGAAATAGATCCACAGGTGGATCAAAAATAAAAAGATATTATTGTTCAACAGATAATGGCATACAAGCTTGCGAGACTCTAACGATGCTAAGGAGTGGCCAGCCTATTTCGTGTAGAACCTGCATTTAATCTTTTTAGGGAAAATACGTCAGTGTACACTAGTAAATACATTCAACCGGCACTTTAAAAAAATTTAATAAAATTGATTTGAATGCACATGGCACAAACTTTTATAACTTGGGATAATTAATCAAATCTAATCTTGTTAAAGAATTACATGTTCGTTATGCGTTCAGTCGCCCGGTTCGTGCCGGGTTTAAGGTTAATTGACACACCACATAGTATAGAACCGCGGAAGGAAAACCAATAGTTATACCTTTATAAGTACGGACACATTGTCAGGTGTACGCCTACACCAGCGTGTCAAGGTCGTGGCCATTTCGTAAAATGATGCCAAGGATATCCGGGACATGGTCATTAAACTCCCAAAGGCGTAAAACAAACAAAACCAATTTTTAAACGGGTCGTATTGATAATACTCAACTACTATTGAGTTGAGGTCAATTGCCCGACCAAGCGGTATTTTATATACCATACCCCAAGCCCGTATAATGGGAAATAAGTTAAAAGTATTTACCTGAGCAAGTAATAACCACAACAAGCAAATGCAAGTATCTTTTACTGGTCTCCTATTCTGGAACGAAGGTTTATAATAACCTATTAGAATCCTATTGGGTCTTTAATTTAGCCTAAGCTTAGACCGGTCAGTTTCAAAGGATAAATGCGGTTTAATCGCATGAAAGGCGAAAACCAGAAATTGAATGTGGTTTAGACTCAACAAGTTCGGAGACTTGTATTTTATGGGTAAACTAAACACATTTTGGATTTTGAGATAAAAACGACATGGTTTGACTCGTTTCGGCTAATTTATGTAAACTAGTTACATAAACCGAACCGAACGCGTAAATGGCGTATCGGGTAACCGTAAGAGTCCTACATAGGTTTCCTTAGTTAATATGCTCTAAAGAGGTTGTGGTATCAGTAGGATACCTTTCATTATGCCCATAACGAGTTTAATCCCAATATACGCCCCGTAGGGGTATTTTGGTCATGTTAAAGATTATAAAAGAGATTTCCGGGTTATACAGGAAATCTGAGTTTTCTGATCAGGTTATAAAGTTCAAAATACATTATTTAATATATGAAATCAATAGCAATTGTATTCGGGTCAATATACCATGTAGAACTCATTTTAGGTCCGAAAAGGGTATATTCGGTATTTACCGAGCCAATGCCATAACCGCAGGTTATGAGCAGGTAAAAATAATTAAAAATCTTTAAAAATCCCAAAATATTATTTTACATCAGTGTGTAAAAGGTTTGGTGCCGAAATTTGGGTTTACATAGGCTTTATGCTAAGTGCGCCGTTTAATTAACAAAGTTTTCTTAATTGCGCTATTTAGCATAACTCCTATTCTAGACCTCGGATTGATATGAAATTTTAGGGACATGTTTAGAAATCAGTAGCTAAGGTTATTGTCCTTTCACATATCCAAAATTCTCGTTTTAAGATCAAAAGGGCATTATGGTCAACTTTTAAGCATATAATGGAAATGTGCAAAAGACTCGGACAAACAACGAACCAGCCACAGAGGGTTATACCATCATGTAACCTGGTCCTAAGAGGGTCCTAAGGCATATCTAAAACATACTAAATCGGGTCAGAACTGAAGTCAAAGCAAAAGTCAAAGTTTTGCGACTTTCGGTTCCGAACCGGGTCAAAACAGAAAATGGTCGGATCAAACAAGCTTAGACCAGTTATAATACTTATTATCAAGTTATATTAGTGATAAATCAGGCTACGTGCCATCTACATTGTTAATTATGCATTAAATCGAAAATTAGCATTCTGTTGACTTTTTCTAAGCAACTTTGACCCGACATTTGGACTAGTTAGAGTGGGAATCATAGGGTGCCCTTTTAAGGGTTTAATGCCCACATATTTACCAACATATAACTATCTTTGATTCGACTAATCACTGGACCATTTGTGATTAATCGTTAAGTCAATCGTTAATTACGACAGATTGACTTTTAAGCTAAAACTAAGCAAAAACTTAACTAAGAAGGGTTGAGCACACTTACTGAAGTCCTATGCATGACCAGAGATGCTTCGAGAGAACACTTGAGCTCCAGAAATGATCAGAAGTGAAGGAATGAGGTGTGGTTACAATGTGTGCATCTCATGGCCTTTTATAGTGAATTTGTGAGCTTAGGATCATTACAACTAAGGCTACAAGTGTAACCAGATCACCAACAAGTGTCCCTGAGTGCTAGGGGTCGTTTAGGGGGCTCCCATGCTCTTGTAATAATGTCTAGGGTCGGTTAAAACACCCAACCGTGCTTCTTTCCACGTTTTCTGCATCTGGGAGGCTGACGCGGCCCAGTCAATGATCCATCCACTCTTACGCAGCCCGCCTGAATCTTCCTGTCAGAGCCCATATCTTTTACTGTCCACGCGGCCCGCATAAGCCTTATGGCAACTCTTACGCGGCCCGCTGAGGCCTGCTGTAAGATTTTTCAAATCTTTTTACATTATTGCAGCTGGCTCTTGGCGTTTCGAAGGGGTAACTTTGCACTTTGGGCCTTTCTTATTTACGTATAAGGGCCTCGTGACTTTTACCCATCTTATTAATCCTTGGTTAGTTTATTACTACCCGAAAATTCATAACTTTCAATGTTGACGCTTTTAACCCCTCGCGTACGAATTTGATCATAACTTTCTCATTTTATAACGGAACTTGATGAAATTTATATCGTGCATTCTAGTGAGCATATTTTACCGTTACAAAGCCTCGGGTCTGATAAAGGGTCACTCAGAGGTATAACTTAAACATGTTGACACATTTATCCCCTGTAGCTTGTAATCTCTCACTTTCTTCCACATTTCGTCCCGTATGATCCATGATCCATTCGTTTGAAGGTACGAGCATCATGTAGGGTTACTGTAAAGTATATTTATCCCTTGTTGACGTTTTGAACCCTTGATTTCACATACTTTCTATGTTTGTCAACTTTAGTCCCTCTATAGTATTCTTTAACACATCCAAGCTCATGACACATGTCATTACATCATAGGACGCAAATTTTTCGAGGTGTTACATCCTCACCCCCTTAAAAGAAATCTCGACCTCGAGATTTATTGAAACAAATAAGCGTACTTTTCTTTCATCGTGGACTCTACTTCCCACGTGTACTCGGGACCTCTACGGGCATCCCATTTAACCTTCAAAATCGGTATATACTTCCTTTGGAGCTTCTTAACCTGTCGATCCTCGATCGACACAGGTTTTTCAACAAACTTTAAGCTCTCATCGATGTGTACATTTGTATGCGGTATAACTAGTGATTCATCAGCGAAACACTTCTTCATATTGCAGATGTGGAACACATTATGGATACCACTGAGCTCTTCCGGTAAGTTTAACTTATAGGCAACCGATCCGACACGTTCGATGATCTCGAAGGGTCCAATGTATCTCGGGCTTAACTTGCCTTTCTTACCAAATCGCATCACTCCTTTCCAGGGTGATACTTTAAGCAATACCTTGTCACCTACTTCGAAGTTAAAAGGTTTACGCTTCAAATCTGCGTAGCTTTTCTGCTTATCTCGGGCAGCTTTCAAACGGTCACGAATCTGGACAATCTTGTCCGTCGTTTCAAAAATTATATCAGGTCCTGTTATCTGGACATCTCCGACTTCCGCCCAACAAACGGGCGTTCTGCACTTTCTACCGTACAAGGCTTCGAAAGGAGCAGCTTTAATGCTCGTACGGTAGCTATTGTTATATGAGAACTCGACTAATGGTAAGTGGTTATCCCAACTACCACCTAAATCAATCACACATGCACGAAGCATGTCTTCCAACGTTTGGATTGTACGCTCACTCTGTCCGTCCGTCTGAGGGTGGTAAGCCGTACTGAAGTTTAAGTGCATGCCCAAAGACTGTTGGAAACTTTTCCAAAAGTGTGACGTGTATCTGGTATCCCTATCCGAAATAATAGCCATGGGTACTCCATGCAGAGATACAATCTTGTCGACGTACAATTGCGCCAACATGTCAGAGCTATAAGTCTCTTTAATGGGTAAGAAATGTGCTGACTTAGTCAGTCTATCAACTATGACCCATATTGTATCATTCCCTTTCTTTGTCTTTGGCAGCTTGGTGATGAAATCCATTGTCACCATTTCCAATTTCCACTCGAGGAGTTCAGGCTGTTGCAGCAAGCCTGACGGCTTTTGATGTTCAGCTTTTACTTGCGCACAAGTCAAACACTTTGCTACATAGGTGGCTATAGACTTCTTCAAGCCTATCCACCAAAAGTTTGCCATCAAATCCTGGTACATCTTGTCCGCTCCAGGATGAACGGAATATCTGGAACTGTGGGCTTCCTGAAGGATGACGTCCCGAAGACCTCCATAAACAGGAACCCATATCCTTCCGTTTGATCTTAGAATTCCGTCTTTGCCATAGGATAACTGTTCCTCAGTTACTCCTAGCTTTTTGTTAGGATAGTTAGCTTCTGACACAGCTTCCTTCTGTGCAGCTAACAATCGTTCATTCAGACTGTTCTTGATTTCAATGCTCTTGGCATTGATCCTTATTGGTTTCACTTTTTCTTTTCTGCTCAAGGCATCTGCGACTACGTTGGCCTTGCCCGGATGGTATCTTATTTCACAGTCATAATCGTTCAGAGTTTCCATCCAATGTCGCTGCCTCATATTCAAATCTTTCTGATTGAACAGATGCTGAAGGCTTTTGTGATCAGAATAGATCACACACTTAGTGCCATACAAATAATGCCTCCAAAGCTTCAATGCAAATACAATGGCACCCAACTCCAAGTCATGGGTGGTGTAGTTCTTCTCGTGCACCTTTAGTTGCCGTGAAGCGTAGGCAATGACCTTGCCTTTTTGCATTAACACGCAACCCATTCCTGTGTGTGATGCATCACAATATACTACGAATTCATCAATTCCTTCAGGTAATGTCAACACTGAGGCGTTACTCAACTTTTGCTTTAAAATATCGAATGACTCTTGCTGCTTAGGTCACCAATTGAACTTGCTATTCTTGCGAGTCAGCGAAGTTAGGGGTGCTGCAATCCTTTAGAAATTTTCGATGAAGCGCCTGTAGTATCCTGCTAGACCTAGGAAACTGCGAATCTCCGTAGGTGTCTTGGGCTCCTGCCAATTCATGACAGCTTCAACCTTAGCAGGATCTACTTGGATACCACGCTCACTGACTACATGTCCAAGGAATTGGACTTCTCGTATCCAGAATTCACATTTAGAGAATTTGGCGTAAAGCTTTTCTTGATGAAGCAGTTTAAGAATACACCGCAGATGCTTCTCGTGGTCAGCTTGACTTTTTGAGTATATGAGGATGTCATCGATGAAGACAATGACAAATTTATCCAAATACGGCTTGCAGACGCGATTCATGAGATCCATGAATGCGGCAGGTGCATTAGTGAACCCAAAAGGCATCACTAGGAACTCAAAATGACCATAACGAGTCCTAAATGCAGTCTTGTGCACATCTTCCTCCTTGACCTTCAATTAATGGTAGCCTGATCTTAAATTAATCTTAGAAAAGTAGCTTGCTCCTTGCAATTGATCGAACAGATCATCGATCATGGGCAAGGGATACCTATTCTTTATAGTAACCTTATTAAGCTCACGGTAATCGATGCATAGACGCATCGAACTATCCTTCTTTTTGACGAACAAGATCGGTGCTCCCCATGGAGATGAACTAGGTCTAATAAAACCTTTGGCTAGCAGATCATCTAGCTGCGTTCTCAATTCTTTCATTTCTGTTGGCGCTAATCTATACGGTGCCCTTGCAACAGGTGTAGCTCCTGGAATGATTTCGATTCTAAACTCCACTTGTCTATCTGGTGGCAAACCAGATAGTTCTTCCGGGAAAAGTTCATTGAAATCAGAGATGACTGGAATGTTTTCAATCTTGGGTCTCTCCTCACCAATGGTCACCTGAGCCATATAAATGACACATCCCTTCTTCAGACATCTGGATGCCTTCAGCATAGACACTTGCTCAGGCAATCCATGCCGAGTGTCTCCTTGAATAGTAAGTGGTTCACCAGACGGAGTCTTGATCACCACTTGCTTCTTGTTGCACACTATCTGAGCTTGGTTATGCGATAACCAATCCATACCCAATACTATGTCGAAACCAGCTAGCTTAAAGGGTAACAGGGATACAGGAAATGAGTGATTCCTAATGGATATGACACATCCATCTAACACAGTCGAGACGGTTTCCATGGTTCCATCAGCTAATTCTACCTCATAATTCACCCTTAAGGCTTTAACAGGTAATTTTAACAATTCACAAAACTTATTGTCTATAAAGGATTTATCTGCTCCAGAATCAAATAATACCCTTGCGAATACATCATTAATAAGAAACGTACCGGTTATAACGTTTTCGTTCTGGATAGCCTCTTGAACATTCATCTGAAAGACCCTGGCATTGGTCTTTTTCCCTTCTTCAGTCTTCTTCACCAGTTTTGGGCAGTTGGTCTTGATATGCCCTTTTTCATTGCAACTATAACAAGTTGCATCCTTCAGTTTCTTACATTAAAGGGTCCTATGCTCAAAGGACTTGCAAATCCCACACGCCTTCGGCTGGGATTTCTGTTCATACATGCACCTCCCGAAATGGTGCTTCTTGCAAACCTTGCACTTGGGCCTATCGCCCGACTGCTGATCACCCTTCTTGGTCTCAGACCCCTTCTTGTGGTCACGGTTCCCCCGATGCTTCTTTCTTGACTGGCGTGAATTTACATCTTCACGTTTCCTTTCCTCAGTGTCAGCATTTCTCAATGATCTCTGTCTCACTGCATCCAGTGTGAGAGACAGAGATATATCTGCTACGGATCTAAATGTAGCGGGCCGAGAGGCCTTCACGCTAGCTTTGATTTCTGGGGCCAGACCCCCAATGAAGCGCGCGATCCTTTTGGGTTCCGGGGTCACAAGATACGGAACCAATCTGGACAGGGTGTTGAAACTTGTAAGATATGCCTGGCAATCCAAGTTCTTCATGACCAGTGATAGGAAATCATATTCTATCTTCTCGACCTCATGTTGAGGGCAGTAGTTTTCTTTGATGAGAGCAACAAATTGCTCCCATGACATGCTGTACAAAGCAACCTTTCCAGAGGCTTGAACCAATGACCTCCACCACGCTAGGGCTTCACCCTTAAATGACTGGGATACAAACTTTACCACATCCCTCTCAGCACAACCACTAATGTCCACAACAATGTCCATTTCGTCCAGCCAGGTCATGCAATCCACAGCGCCTTTTTCCCCAGTGAAATCTCGGGGCTTGCAGGAAACAAAATACTTATATGTGCAACCCTTGGCGCGAGGTGCATCATCGAACACTATTTTCTTAGGGCGGACACTATTCTCATTTGATGTGTGTCGATCATCATCTTTCTTAGGTTTAGACTGGGTAGAAGGTGGTTTGCTATGAGATTCAGAATGGGTTCTTGGTTTAGAGTGTGGTGCAGATCGGGTCCTACTTCGAGACTCGCTATAATCTTCATACTGTCGTTCTAAGGCCGTTTCAACAGTGTTGTCTACTAACGCTTTTAATTCAGCACCGGTTATATTAATTTGGGCGTTATCATTCTCATTCTCCTTTGGATGACTATTATTTTCGTCCGAGTCAGCCATTGAAATCTTGAGCTGCTACAAAAGATAATAACAGAAGTCTTATTCCGGAGTTTATTATGGAATTACCCTTATTGGGTAATTCATCAACCATGGTAAACATAGACCATATCTGGTTAATTTGTTACTCACTTTTATTTAGGATTTTAATATAACTTATCCTAATTACAACAATATTGATAGTGGCACAGAAGCCTAGTCACAGGGACATTTTATATTATAAGCCAGGATTTCAGAGAATCAAGGTATGCAGGTTTGAACATAGTTCTTTACCTTTCTGAAAGAGGGTCATAGACTACAACTGTCCTTTGTCTTATATGACAATGAGTATGGCCCGTAGGCACTTACATCACTAATGGATGTTTGATAAATGATCATCTTCTTTGATGATTTAAACCCATGATTTATAAATCATTAATTTAGGTTTTGGAATCCTTAGAAGGATCCTTGTGTAAAGTGACACGTGTGATTTTAATGAATCACGTCTGCCAGGAGGGTTAACATGTTTACAGAGGTTAACCAGAATCTGAATCTTTTAATCAGGTCTTACCGTCTTGGCCGGGTCTTATAATGACACAGTCTAGGTTACACCATTAAGATTCTTTATTTAATAACTGGTAGGCAGATTAATTTAAAAGGAATGATTTTTGATTTATTTACTTCATATATAATGTATATAATGACAAAAATGAAATTTATAAACTTAACATTCCAATACATATTAAAAGATTACACACTGCCCTAAACGGGACCTTGAAATAGACAAAATACCTACGCAGAGTTTATACAGAAAACAAGTCCTTGTAGGGACCAAATACTAGGATAGATGTCCTCGCAGGGACTGAAAGATAAGTCCACGCAGGGACTGAAAGGCAAGTCCACGCAGGGACTAAATACACAATAAATGTCCGTGCAGGGACTAAAACAAATAAATGTCCACATAGGGACTTGATTAAAATAGGAAACACAATAGTACATATAGAGACTAATGATCTCGCTTCTTCTTCCCTTTTAACAGGTTTGCTAGGCCTTTGAGGAATCCATGATTGTTCTTACGCTCTTGCTCAAAGTCTCGTTCCACCCTGTTTAAACGGTGGAGGATTTCTTCCTGCTCTGGTGGGGAAAAACGCGGCTGTTGTGACAAGTGCTGAGCCAGAGGTCTAGCGGGTATTGGGTACCCATCAGTTGAGTATCCCATTCCCCAAGGTGTTTCATAAGGTACTTCAGGGTGAAGGGCGTGGTAGTTTGCCGCCGCTTCTATGTATGGGTCGCCACCCATATAGTTGTAGTGAGTGTGAGCTGGCTGCTCAAATGGGTTGTACGCTGTGGAACCGGCGTACGCAGGTATCGGGTTATCATAGCCGAACGGTGGCGGAGGTGGTGCAACTGGTGCAGAATTCACCTCTGTAGGGTGACTCGAAGGTCCACCCATTTGTGGGTCTTCAGGCAGTGGCGGAAAGTGACTGCCACTGGAGTGTCGAGGGGTGCTGAAATGAAAATCCCCTCTTCGTGCGGACATCCGCGCGCCAGTTCTCCTGCGCCTTGGCGGATCCGGAGGTGCTTGTTGAACTAGTGGCGGTGGAGGCGGTGGCGTGACTGCCACGAAACGCGAATCCTCGGAAGGATTCTGCTGCTGCTGTTGTTGCTGCTCATGATGCGATGAATGGTGAGAGGGTGTAAAGTACCATTCGCACTGGTTGAACCTCGCCTGATAACTGTCTGGATCCTGATAGGGGGTTCCATGGAAGGATGACCCATCAGAGATCTCGATAGGATGGTTGGGGGTACCTCTTGCAGGTTCGATGGGATCCGTGTCCTCGTCCATGTCCACTGCATTGTCTTCGGAGAAATGGTCCTCTGGTCCTAGAGGGTTAAAACCTATTGGTTCTTGGATAAAGTTTGCCGGGTTGAACCGGCCCTGAAAGACAGGGGTAGGTCGCCAAAAGAACGGTGCGAAGCAGAACGCTGGAGAGGTATAAATGAAGGTTGAGGGTTATCGGGCTCGTTTTCCGAATTCGGTCCAAAAGAGTGACGGTAAGATGGTGTCGAACTGTGTGAGGTAGATCTTCTAGTAGGCTTAAAGAGGTTCCTCCTGTTCCTCAAAGGTTCGTCACTTCTTGTGCTGGAAGGAGCTCGCATGTGCGAAGGTCCGGCCTCGTCATCATTGTGGGTAGTGATCGGCCCCTTGCCTCTTCCTCCTCTTCTAATTGCTAGTGGCATAATTCCTGCTTAAATAATTTTAAATCAACAACAAACAATAAAAGACAACTAGAACAACAATTCGAATTCGTCCTGTGTTCTTGTCTAGACTCGAGTATGTGCAATTGTGTCATTGAGATTAAACACATAAGGATAGTGTTTAATTCACTCAACGTTGGCTTTGATACCAACCTGTCACACCCCGATTTCCACACGTTTCACCGGTGGGCCCGGTGGGGGATTACCGTGACGTAGTTGGCAACAATATAGTCAAAAAAAACAATATTTAAATGCACAGCGGAAGCATAAAGATAGATTTATTTCAACCAACAAAATGTAATATCCAAGTATCACATAGTAGCTGAAATAGATCCACAGGTGGATCAAAAATAAAAAGGTATTATTGTTCAACAGATAATGGCATCCAAGCTTGCGAGACTCTAACGATGCTAAGGAGTGGCCAACCTATTTCGTGTAGAACCTGCATTTAATCTGTTTAGGGAAAATACGTCAGTTTACACTGGTAAATACATTCAACCGACACTTTAAAAAAATTTAGTAAAATTGATTTGAATGCACGTGGCACAAACTTTTATAACTTGGGATAATTAATCAAATCTAATCTTGTAAAAGAATTACATGTTCGTTATGCGTTCAGTCGCCCGGTTCGTGCTGGGTTTAAGGTTAATTGACACACCACATAGTATAGAACCGTGGCGGGAAAACCAACGGTTATACCTTTATAAGTACGGACACATTGTCGGGTGTACGCCGACACCCGCGTGTCAAGGTCGTGGCCATTTCGTAAAATAATGCCAAGGATATCCGGGACATGGTCATTAAACTCCCAAAGGCGTATAACAAACAAAACCAATTTTTAAACGGGTCGTATTGATAATACTCAACTACTATTGAGTTGAGGTCAATTGCCCGACCAAGCGGTATTTTATATACCATACCCCAAGCCCGTATAAGGGGAAATAAGTTAAAAGTATTTACCTGAGCAAGTAATAACCACAACAAGCAAATGCAAGTATCTTTTACTGGTCTCCTATTCTGGAACGAAGGTTTATAATAACCTATTAGAATCCTAACGGGTCTTTAATTTAGCCTAAGCTTAGACCGGTCAGTTTCAAAGGATAAATGCGGTTTAATCGCATGAAAGTCGAAAACCGGAAATGGAATGTGGTTTAGACTCAACAAGTTCGGAGACTTGTATTTTATGGGTAAACTAAACACATTTTGGATTTTGAGATAAAAACGACATGGTTTGACTCGTTTTGGCTAATTTATGTAAACTAGTTACCTAAACCGAACCGAACGCGTAAATGGCGTATCGGGTAACCGTAAGAGTCCTACACATGTTTCCTAAGTTAATATGGTCTAAAGAGGTTGTGGTATCAGTAGGATACCTTTCATTATGCCCATAACGAGTTTAATCCCAATATACGCCGCGTAGGGGTATTTTGGTCATGTTAAAGATTATAAAAGAGATTTCCGGGTTATACAGGAAATCTGAGTTTTCTGATCAGGTTATAAAGTTTAAAATACTTTATTTAATATATGAAATCAATAGCAATTGGATTCGGGTCAAAATACCATGTAGAACTCATTTTAGGTCCGAAAAGGGTATATTCGGTATTTACCGAGCCAATGCCATAACCGCAGGTTATGAGCAGGTAAAAATAATTAAAAATCTCAAAATATTATTTTACATCAGTGTGTAAAAGGTTTGGTGCCGAAATTTGGGTTTAGATAGGCTTTATGCTAAGGGCGCCGTTTAACTAACAAAGTTTTCTTAATTGCGCTATTTAGCATAACTCATATTCTAGACTTCGGATTGATATGAAATTTTAGCAACATGTTTAGAAATCAGTAACTAAGGTTATTGTCATTTCACATATCCAAAATTCTCGTTTTAAGATCAAAAGGGCATTATGGTCAACTTTTAAGCATATAACGGAAATGTGCAAAAGACTCGGACAAACAACGAACCAGCCACAGAGGGTTATACCATCATGTAACCTGGTCCTAAGAGAGTCCTAAGGCATATCTAAAACATACTAAATCGGGTCAGAACTGAAGTCAAAGCAAAAGTCAAAGTTTTGCGACTTTCGGTTCCGAACCAGGTCAAAACAGAAAATGGTCGGATCAAACAAGCTTAGACCAGTTACAATACTTATTATCAAGTTATATGAGTGATAAAACAGGTTACATGCCATTTACATTGTTAATTATGCATTAAATCGAAAATTAGCATTCTGTTGACTTTTTCTAAGCAACTTTGACCCGACATTTGGACTAGTTAGAGTGGGAATCATAGGGAGCCCTTTTAAGGGTTTAATGCCCACATATTTACCCACATATAACTATCTTTGATTCGACTAATCACTGGACCATTTGTGATTAATCGTTAATTCAATCGTTAATTACGACGGATTGACTTTTAAGCTAAAATTAAGCAAAAACTTAACTAAGAAGGGTTGAGCACACTTACTGAAGTCCTATGCACGACCAGAGATGCTTAGAGAGAACACTTGAGCTCCAGAAATGATCAGAAGTGAAGGAATGAGGTGTGGTTACAATGTGTGCATCTCATGGCCTTTTATAGTGAATTTGTGAGCTTAGGATCATTACAACTAAGGCTACAACTGTAACCGGATCACCAACAAGTGTCCCTGAGTGCTAGGGGTCGCTTAGGGGGCGCCCATACTCTTGTAATAATGTCTAGAGTCGGTTAAAACACCCAACAGTGCTTCTGTCCACGTTTTCTGCATCTGGGAGGCTGACGCGGCCCGCGTCAATGATCCATCCACTCTTACGCGGCCCGCCTTGTAACACCTCGAAATTTTGTGTCCAATAATGTATTGACACGTGTCTTAAGTTTACACGTGGCGTTTAATATTAAATAAAGGACTAAAGTTTACAAACCTTGAAAGTATGTAAATTCGAGGGTTATAAATGTCAAACAAGGGTAAGTATACTGTATAGTTGATGTGAGTAAAATGCAACATATAAATTACATCAAATGAGGCATAAAACTAACCCTTTTTAAGTACTAATGTTGGAAAAAGTGTGCTTTTGTCTTCCTTTTGTATTTTCAGGGTTAAAAGAGCTTAAATGAACAAAAGAAGCAAAAATGCAGCCAAATCCAACATAAATACAAAGAAAAGGAAGAAACGTGGCATGCCCGACTCCTCGACAGCATCTCCCAAAGCAAAAACAAGAAGAAAGCTGAGCATGGGGCTGTGCCCAGCTGAGCATGGGGTTGTGCCCAGCTGAACACGGGGCTGTGCCCAGCTGAGCATGGGGCTGTGCCCAGCTGAACACGGGGCTGTGTCCAGCGGACACGGGGCGTGTCCAGCTCAACACGGGGCCGTGCTCAGCGAGCACGGGGCCGTGTCCAGGATGGTCAACCCTGGCAGAAAAGACAAAAGTGATAGAAGCTTCTACTGCCCACCACGGGGCCGTGCCCAGCAGACACGGGGGCGTGGTCAGAGTGCTGCAGGTGCATTTATTGTAATTGCGAATAACAATTAATGAAGAGAGAGAGTGTCAGACGGGCACGGGGCCGTGCCCAGGCTTCTGTTCAGCCTATAAATAGGAGTGCTTGGCTTCATTTCAACTCATCCCTTGGCACACCACCTCTCTCACACTTCATCCACCACCCACCACCACCATAATACCATCATCCACCACCATCATCCATTGTCCATCGTAGAGTGTGTGAGTCGTCTCGGGATCCAAGATTGATAGTAAGAGTTCTTGACAATCAAGGCCATGTTTGCCTAAGTCTCTTACATCACTTGGTGAAGACAAGTGTTTAGTATAATACTTTTTATTTTTAATCTTTTGCACTTTTTATTTGGTTTTGTATTAATGACTTTAATAACTAGTTACTTATGTTGAAGGTGATCTTTCCTTATCGTTTGTCCGTGGTGTCTTGGCATTATTTTACTGTCTATATAAAATAAAAGATTTTCACCATTCATATCTCCACGGTCTATATGGAGGTATGTTGGCTACCTGGTCGGGGGTTAAGGGAACGGTTTGGTAAGGGTCTTGCCCTTGTTCAGCGTTTAGAGGTCCGGCTTAGGACCTGGGTCAAATTTAGTAGGATCTCCTTCAATGCCCATAGGTATTGGATGGCGGGGATCCAAACTCTTTGACCCCCTCATAAGTTAACTACTATTAATACTATAACCCGGCTATTTAGGACTGTATCCCTGCTGACTCAGACTACTTAGCCGAGGGTAACGTCACCGCCAAAAGCGGGGCCTACCACAATTTGCATTAATAACTTAATTCATTATCTTTCAATAATCCGAACCTTTAGGATTGTATCCTTGCTAACTCAAACTACTGGGTTGAGGGTAACGTCGCCTTCAAAAGAGGGGCCTACTACAATAACTAAGACAATCTCTTAAACAAGTGCAAAAGTGCGAAAATAATCAAAGGTTATACTAATACACGTGTCGGATCCAAGTGATTCATCTTGTCTATCTGTTTTTATTTTATTTTTATTTTCAGCATTTAGTTAGTTTTTATTTTTCTTAGTTTAAAACATTTTTCTCACTTTTTGATTTGATTAGACGTTGAGGATAAACCGGTATTAAAAGCTCTTGTGTCCTTGGATGACCTCGGTATCTTACCAACACTATACTACGTCCACGATGGGTGCACTTGCCCATATGTGTGTTTAGTGTTAGTGAATATCGTGTTTTATAAATTTAAAACTTGGCTAAAAGTGTAAAAAGGGGCTTAAATACTCATCAAAAATATAACACACTTCACGCACATCAAGTTTTTTGCGCCATTGCCGGGGACACAAGGATTTTAAGAAAGCTTAAAATCGACGGCCTAATCAGTTTTTCAAAACCTTTTTAAAACGCGCGCATTTTTTTCTGCATTTTAGTTTAGTTTTGCATTTACAGTAGCCTGAACACGGGGCCGTGCTCACTGAACACGCCCCCGTGCTGCATATTTTTAGTTAGATACCCAGATACAGAGTCTGAACACGGGGCCGTGCTCACCGAACACGCCCCCGTGCTCAACGTGACCAGTAAATTTAATTAAAACGCCCAGATACAGACCCTGAACACGGGGCCGTGTTCGCCCAACACGGGGCCGTGTCCAGCTTCTGTTTCCGTCTTTATTTTTGTTTTCTGGTCCCGAGACTCAGTTGTGATTTGTTGAGTGATTCTTATGGATCAATACTCAAGAGGTTACAACTACACCTATGATGAGGATGATTATAGGGGTAATTATTGCACTAATTGTCGTAACGCATGCTCGGTTCAATATAATAACTCATATCAACCATCCAATTCATACAACCATTATGAGGAGCCCAGGTACGAGCCATCAACTTCATACACATCCTATGAAGACCAAAGGTATGAACCTCCTCCCTCATACTCATATTTTGATGAACCAAGGTATGAGCCTTCATACTCATACTTTGAAGACTCAAGATATGATACTTATTTTGAGGAACCATGGCGTGAACAACCCACCTCATATGAGTACTATGAAGAACAAAGTTTCGACCTTTATCCATCATATACTTACAATGAAGAACAATGGTGTGAACCATCTACTTCATATGAGTACTATGAGGAGCCAAGGATCGAACAACCGGATTCAAGCTTTGAGGATCCAAATTCTTTTTCTCTCACCGAAGTGACCAATAGGATATTAGAACACATTAAAACTATCGAACGTTGCATAAAAGAATCTCGCGCAAAGGAAGAGGAGTCCCGCGCAAGAGAAGAATTAAATTGAAATAATAATGTAGAGATAGTTGAAAATGTAAAAATGGAAGAACAAGAAAGTGAAAAACCGACACATGAGTTAAACAACGAAAGAGGTGAGGCCGATAACGTAAAAATTCAAGAAGAGTCTAATTTTAAAGAAATTAACCTCTTGTCGCCTTCTTTCGAAAATCATTGTTTAGTACCAACTCATGCTAAGTTTTTAAAAGAGCTAAACACTAGCACTAAAATTGAAGAAATGGTAAGTGTTAAGTTAACTAATGATCAAACTTCGCTAATAAAAGAAGACCCTTTTGAAATTAACATTACACCGGTTCCATATTTCTTTCAAAATTCATTTATTAGTAATATCACCATTGATAAAGATCTTTGTGTTAACATAATGCCTAACTACATTTTTGAAAAGCTAAGTATTAGTGATTTTGCTTCACTTCAAATACCCATTTTTCTATCCAATCGGAGAATAATAAAATCAATCGGTGTAGTTGAGGATATCTTGGTTCAAACAAATCAAATGGTAATCCCAACCGACTTTGTCATCCTTGATGACGCTCCTCTAGTGTTGGGACGACCTTTTGTAAAAACTCATGAAGCTTTGAAAAACCGGAAGTACAACAATCTACCTCTTCAATTAGGGGCATTCAAAAGGAGCATAGATCTTGAGCGCTCAATGAAATATCCTTTTGGCAATAATGACCCCCTAATTGAAGATGAGCCAGAACCACCCGATAAGGAGGGTCTAGCCAAGGACCCTTATAAACGTGGTGCACCACGGAGGCATTCCGCGGAACTATCCTTAGTTTTATATTAGTTTAACTTTTATGCTTTCTAGTTTAGTTTTAATTTGCAGGAATAAAACACACTCGGGATGGTGAAGGATACTAAGGGAAGCTTGAACCAACACCCCATGCGCAAAAACAGAGTCTCTCGACAATTTTTCTTCATTACTGCAAGTTCAGCACGGGGCCGTGCTCACCCAACACGCCCCCGTGCCCAAAAATCTGCAGAAATGCCCAGTTTAGGTACCTGGACACGGGGCCGTGCTCACCCAACACGCCCCCGTGCCCAAAAATCTGCAGAAATGCCCAGTTCAGGTACCTGGACACGGGGCCGTGCTCACTGAACACGCCCCCGTGCCCAGCCTTCTGTTTACTTTTGGTACTGGCAGTCTGGACATGGGGCCGTGTTCAGCCAACACCACCCCGTGTCCAGCTACCCAGTACCATAAAATCTTGTTTTAAACCCACTTTTACACATTTTAATCAACCGAAAAACTTATTTTTGGGACACATTGAGGACAATGTGTAATTTAAGTGTGGGGGGATGCTAAAACCTTGAATTTTGCAAGTCCTAAACACAAGCCTTACACAAAACTCTATTGGAACCACTAAACACCCCAAATTTTTTTTTTTCAAAAACTTTTTCATTTTTTTTATTTACTTGTCTTAGTTTAAGTTGGGAATAACAAGTTCTAAAAAGGTTATACTTTTACAAGTTTACAATCGCTAGCGTCGTGATAAAAAAGAACCAACATAAGAAAATTATGAAACGGCATAACAAGTCTAGTTAAAAATTTGATTATATATACTTGGTCACATTAAAAAAACCCATTCCCACAAAAGTGAGTTTTGAGCGTTTATTGAGCACAAAAATATACATATTTAGATTAAATGCTCATTTTTCGTTTCTTGTGTGAATAGCCGCTCGGTTCTTACAAATCTAGAACTTGCCACGACGATACATTCCCGGTCCTTACCAACTTAAACCCGAGTAAGTAAATGATGGAGGCATTAGGACTAACCCCCTTTTATATCTACACCATTATTTTTCTTTTTTTTTTTTATACCACCTACCCAAAATCCCCCTAGTTAACCCCTTTGAGCCTAAACCTTTTCATTTCTTAATCCAAAACAAACACCCTTTTTCCCACCAAAACCCCTTTTTCATTTTAAACCCTTTATTTTAGTAACAAAGCGCGGTTTTTCTTATGACTTCCTTATCAAAAAAAAAAAAAAAGAGAAAAATAATGATAATAATGAAGCCAAAAGAAATAAACAAACAAGTTATCAAAAAGAACTTTGTTTGAAAAATTGCTTCATTAAAACAAAAAGTCAAAAAAAAAAAAGTCTTACGAAAACCGGCGCTTTTTACGCCTTTCGCCCTTTTCTACTAACCACTAACCCAACCACCTACCTTTAACCCAAGCCTAACCCTTCCCCCAAAAAGTCCTCTTGATATTTACAAAGGTATATAGTTAAAAAGGAGGAGGATTGATTGCTTGGCAAGCTTATGGTAGAAGTAAGTTCCATGCCGCTCTCGAGTGATTCACTAAAAATACACCTTCGGCCGAGTGTTGAGTGATCCCCCGTGAGGTATGTGAACTTGTATATAAATGAAATTTTAAAGAGGCATGTTATGCCCAAATAAGTAATTTCTCTTATGAAACGTTCTAAATAAATCATAACGAATAGGATTGTAAATAGTATAAAAATAAAACCAATAAAGATCTTGGATTCCCGACACTCAAAGACAAGCCCAAAACCTTCTCTTCTACCCATTCCATTTGGGAGTGTAAGCCACATATGAAAGAGTTTTGCTTGAGGACAAGCAAAGATTCAAGTGTGGGGGTATTTGATGTGAGTAAAATGCAACATATAAATTACATCAAATGAGGCATAAAACTAACCCTTTTTAAGTACTAATGTTGGAAAAAGTGTGCTTTTGTCTTCCTTTTGTATTTTCAGGGTTAAAAGAGCTTAAATGAACAAAAGAAGCAAAAATGCAGCCAAATCCAACATAAATACAAAGAAAAGGAAGAAACGTGGCATGCCCGACTCCTCGACAACATCTCCCAAAGCAAAAACAAGAAGAAAGCTGAGCATGGGGCTGTGCCCAGCTGAGCATGGGGCTGTGCCCAGCTGAACACGGGGCTGTGCCCAGCTGAGCATGGGGCTGTGCCCAGCTGAACACGAGGCTGTGTCCAGCGGACACGGGGCGTGTCCAGCTCAACACGGGGCCGTGCTCAGCGAGCACGGGGCCGTGTCCAGGATGGTCAACCCTGGCAGAAAAGACAAAAGTGATAGAAGCTTCTACTGCCCACCACGGGGCCGTGCCCAGCGGACCCGGGGGCGTGGTCTGAGTGCTGCAGGTGCATTTATTGTAATTGCGAATTACAATTAATGAAGAGAGAGAGTGTCAGACGGGCACGGGGCCGTGTCCAGCGGACACGGGGCCGTGCCCAGGCTTCTGTTCAGCCTATAAATAGGAGTGCTTGGCTTCATTTCAACTCATCCCTTGGCACACCACCTCTCTCACACTTCATCCACCACCCACCATCACCATAATACCATCATCCACCACCATCATCCATTGTCCATCGTAGAGTGTGTGAGTCGTCTCGGGATCCAAGATTGATAGTAAGAGTTCTTGACAATCAAGGCCATGTTTGCCTAAGTCTCTTACATCACTTGGTGAAGACAAGTGTTTAGTATAATACTTTTTATTTTTAATCTTTTGCACTTTTTATTTGGTTTTGTATTAATGACTTTAATAACTAGTTACTTATGTTGAAGGTGATCTTTCCTTATCGTTTGTCCGTGGTGTCTTGGCATTATTTTACTGTCTATATAAAATAAAAGATTTTCACCATTCATATCTCCACGGTCTATATGGAGGTATGTTGGCTACCTGGTCGGGGGTTAAGGGAACGGTTTGGTAAGGGTCTTGCCCTTGTTCAGCATTTAGAGGTCCTGCTTGGGACCTGGGTCAAATTTAGTAGGATCTCCTTCAATGCCCATAGGTATTGGATGGCGGGGATCCAAACTCTTTGACCCCCTCATAAGTTAACTACTATTAATACTATAACCCGGCTATTTAGGACTGTATCCCTGCTGACTCAGACTACTTAGCCGAGGGTAACGTCACCGCCAAAAGCGGGGCCTACCACAATTTGCATTAATAACTTAATTCATTATCTTTCAATAATCCGACCCTTTAGGATTGTATCCTTGCTGACTCAAACTACTGGGTTGAGGGTAACGTCGCCTTCAAAAGAGGGGCCTACTACAATAACTAAGATAATCTCTTAAACAAGTGCAAAAGTGAGAAAATAATCAAAGGTTATACTAATACACGTGTCGGATCCAAGTGATTCATCTTGTCTATCTGTTTTTATTTTATTTTTATTTTCAGCATTTAGTTAGTTTTTATTTTTCTTAGTTTAAAACATTTTTCTCACTTTTTGATTTGATTAGACGTTGAGGATAAACCGGTATTAAAAGCTCTTGTGTCCTTGGACGACCTCGGTATCTTACCAACACTATACTACGTCCACGATGGGTGCACTTGCCCATATGTGTGTTTAGTGTTAGTGAATATCGTGTTTTATAAATTTAAAACTTGGCTAAAAGTGTAAAAAGGGGCTTAAATACTCATCAAAAATATAACACACTTCACGCACATCAATAGTAACCCTAAACGATGCTCGTACCTTCAAACGAATAAATCATGGATCGTACGGAAGCGAAACGCGGAAGAAAGTGAGAGATTACAAGTTGCATGGGTTAACTGTGTCAACATGTTTAATTATACCTCTGAGTGACCCTTTGACGTACCCGAGGCTTTGTAACAGTAAAATAGGCTCACTAGAATGTACTATATAAATTCCGCGAAGTTCCGTTTTAAAACGAGAAAGTTATGATCAAATTCGTATGAGAAGGGTTAAAAGCGTCAACAATGAAAGTTAAAGCTTTCCAGATAATTAACAAACTAACCGGGGACTTAACAATGCAGGTAAATAACATGAGGCCCTTAGTTGTAAATAATCGAGGGCCAAATCGCAAAGTTACCCCTTCAAACCCGAAAGGTCAGGCTATTAATTACCGAAGATTTCGTTATTAAATACAAAGATTTAGTCATGATTATAAAAGATTAAAAATCCAGAAAAATTAGACCTAACGCGGGCCGCGTTAAGGTCTTGGGTAAGTTAATGCGGGCCGCGAGCCTTCTGCAACTACGCGTTCTGTTATAAGAACTCAGGCGACCCGCGTACAAGTCAGCCTGATCTTCCATGCGGGCCGCGTGAACCACCCAGATGCAGAAACTTTGGACAGACTTGTTGTTTGGAGTTGTGAACGATCAAAAGTGCAATAAGTGAAGCATGTGTGCCCCCTACTTGCCTCCTAGCATCAAGGGCCACCTGCTGAACATCCATACTCACTTGTAGCCTGAGTTGTAATGATCTAAGGGTCTTTCTTTCACTATAAATAGGCCTACATTGTGCAAAAGTTCATCACACCTCAAAACACATCTTCTGCTCATTCCTGAAGCTCCCAAGTGTTCTTCTATAATTCTAAGTCGTGCTCTAAGTCTCTGTAAGTATGCCAAACCTTCTATGGCCTTGTTTTTGCTTAGTTTAGCTTAAAAGTCAATCCGTCGTAACTAACGATTGACTTTGCGATAAATCATGAATGGTCCAGTGAATTTTCGAATCAAAAATAGTTATGTGTTGGTATTTATGTGGGTAATAAACCTCTAAAAGGGTTCCCCCTGATCACCACTCTAACTAGTTCAAATGTCGAGTCAAACGTATACTTAAAAAGTCAACAGAAAGCCATTTTTGCGATTCTTGCATAATCTGTAATATAGATGATATGAAACCTGTTTGAACACTCATAAAACATGATAATAAGTATACTAACTTGTCTAAGCTCGTTTGATTCGGCCATTTGCTATATTAACCCGGTTCGGAGCCGAATGTCGCAAAAGTTTGACTTTTGCTTTGAATTCAGTTCTGACCCGTTTTAATGTAATGTAGATATACCTTAGGACTCTCTTAGGACCAGGTCACGTGATGGTATCACCCTCTGTGACCGGTTCGTTGTTTGTCCGAGTCTTTTACGCATTTCCGTTAATTGCTTAAAAGTTGACCGTAACGCCCTTTTCAAAATAAAACGAGTATTTCGGACACGTGAAGGGACCATAACCTTGCTTACTAAATTCTAAGCATGTCCCTAAAGTTTCACGCCAATCCGAGGTCCAGAATGGGAGTTATGCTAAATAGCGCAAATAAAAGAAACTTTTGTAATAAACGGCGCGATTAGCATAACGCCTACCTAAACCAAGATTTCGACACCTCACGGTTGTAAAATAATATTTTGGTATTTTTAAAGATTTTTAATTAATTTTAACCTGCTCATAACCTGCGGTTATGGCTACGGTTCGGTAAATACCGAATATGCCCTTTTCGGCCAAAACTTGAGTTCTACAAGGTCTTTTGACCCGATTCCAGTTGCTACTGATTTTAAATAATAAATAAAGTATTTTGAACTTTATAAACTGATCGGGAAACTCAGATTTCCTGTAGAACTCAGAAATCTATTTTAAAATCTTTAAAAAGACCGAAATACCCCTACGGGGCATAAAATGAACTTAAACTCGTTACGGGCATCGCGGAAGGTATCCTACTGATACCACAACCTCTTTAAGGCATATTGACTTAGGAAACAAGTGTAGGACTCTTACGGTTACCCATTGCGCCCTTCGCGCGCACGGTTCGGCTTATGTAACTAGTTTACATAAATTAGCCGATACGGGTCAGACCATATTATTTTGAACCCAAAATCCAAAGTGTGAATATTAAACCCATATAAAACAAGTCTTCGAACTTGCTGGGTCACAATCACGTTCCATTCCCGGTTTTCGCCTTTCACGCGATTAAACCGTATCTATCCCTTGAAACTGACCGGTCTAGGCTACGGCTAATATAAAGACCCGTTAGGATTCTAATAGGTTATTTTAAAACCTTCGTTCCAGAATAGGAGCCCCAGTAAAAGATATCTGTGATTTAATCAATTAAGGACAATACTTGCAAAGGTAAATACTTTTAACTTATTTTCCGTATTACGGGCTTGGGTTACGGTATATATAAAATACCGCTTGATCGAGCATCAAATCTTCCATCATTTGGTGGTTAATTGAATAATTTGATTGGCTCGTTTAAACAGTCTTGTTACTTAAAAGCTTTGGGGGGTTAATGACCATGTCCCGGATATCCTAGGCATCATTTTACGAAATGGCCACGACCTCGACATCCGGGTGTAGGCGTACACCCGGCATTATGTCTATATTACTAAAAGACGTAACCGTTGGTTTACCCACCTCGGTTTTACGCAATGTGGTGTGTCTATTGATCTTTAACCCGGACTAGATCCGGGCTACTGAACGCAAAGAAGGAACATGTAATTCGTTCACAAGATTATAATATTAAATAATTCTCCCAAGTTATAAAAGAGTTTGTGCCTTGTGCATTCAAATCAATTTTAAATAAACATTTTCAAAAGTGTCGGTTTAATGTATTTACCAATGTAAACTGACGTATTTTCCCAAAAAGATTAAGTGCAGGTACTACACGTAATCGGCTGGCAATAGCTCCTTAGCATCTTAAGAAGTCTCGCAAGCTTTGATGCCTTGTCTGTTGAACAATACTTTTTATTATTTTGACCCCCCTGTGGATACCATTCGACTATTTGTGATACATTCGATATTACAATCAAAGGTTGAATTATATTTATCTTTATGCTTCCGCTGTGCATTTATATAATTGTGTGGTTTGACTATATTGTTGCCAACTACGTCACGGTAATCCCCCACCGGGCCCACCGGTGAGACACGTGGAAATCGGGGTGTGACAGGTTGGTATCAGAGCCAACATTGAGTGAATTAAACACTATCCTAATGTGTTTAATCTCAGTGACACAATTGCACATACTTGAGTCTAGACAAGAACATAGGACAAATTCGAATTGTTATTTCAAGTTTGTCTTTTCTTTTATTATTGTTATTTAAAGTTTTAAAAGCAGGAAATATGGCGCCTGTAATTTTCCGAGGAAGAGGAAGGGGAAGAAGAGGCAGAGGAGAGATCGTTACTCACCACGATCACGAAGCTGGACCTTCAAATACGCGAGCTCCTTTGACCACAAGGAGTGAAGAACCGCAAAGACGGAGAAACCTTTTCGAACCTGTGAGGCATTCCACCTCGCACAGCTCGACGCCATCGTACCGTCACTCGTTCGGGCCAGTTTCCGAGAATGATCCCAACAACCCTCAACCCTCCTACATGCCTCTACAGCGTTCGGTATCGCACCGCAATTTTGACGACCCTACTCCATACTTCAGAGGTCAGTTTAACCCAGCTGACTACATTCAGGAGCCTGCAGGCTTTGTTCCGTTAGGATCACTTCTCCAAAGACCATATGGATGAGGACACGGATCCAATAGAACCTGCTCGTGGTATGCCCACCCATCCTATCGAGATCTCCGATGGGTCTTCTTTTCATGGGATACCTTATCAAGGCCCAGATAGCTTCCAAGCGTTGTTCGACCGACATGAGTGGTACTATACACCATCTCATCAGACATCACAACAGCCGCAACATCCGCAAGATCCCTCTGAGGATCCACGTTTCGTGGCAGTTACGCCACCACCTCCGCCACCGGTACAGCCAGTAATGCCTGATCCGCTGTCACGGCCCTCGGCCCCGGGTTGACCCGGTTCCAGAGCCGCGAGGCAGGAAACCTGCGGTATCTGTTTTAGGCGACAGCGGAAGTCTTTTTAATTCAGGATCTTTTCACCGAAAATGCTCGTTTAATATATTACACAAAGGTTTAGGACTAAAATCCTATAATTTACAATAAGTTGATTTCACAAAGAAATCTTTATTTTCCAAATCATGTTTATTTTATTTATTCACAATGAGCCACTTCTCTGAGCTTGTAGTGCTTTACTGCACATTTCCTGGATCACACAGATCACCTGAAACATGTTTGAAAAAGGTTTTGTCAGCGGGGAAATACTGAGTGAATCATTCAGTTTTCTAAAACATCCCGTTAGTTACAAATTACAGTATTAAGAGCGATTACAATGTTTCTGATATCAATCCAACTACCCACAGTATTTGTCACTCGACCATCCATTGGCTAGCCCATTTGTCCAATGGTGTCTGTGACTGTGGTCAGATCACCCCTTGGCCACCCGTTTGTCCAAGTGTGACGGGAAACAAGTAATGTATACAAAACCCCACATACCGGCTGTAATATGGTGATTACAAAGACTTAATCCCTGTAATTATAACTTTGAAAATAACTTGGAGTTTTGTAAAACAATTGATAAAAAGAGAATGACTCACTTTGCAGATTTAACGAGCGAGATATAAGCCTACTGATTAGCCTCGATTAAACCTAATTTAACACAATGCACACACAAACGGGTTAGTAACTAATACCGAAGTTACGTCAATTCATGAGATTAAACCCTCACAAAGATTATCAAGTGCAATACTTAATAATTCAATCGGATTCACAACGAATAACAGAGCATAGTCCGGATTCGAACAGCACTCTATATTCAAGTTGAAATCAAGACGAATAATCAAAGTACAAGCTCAATTTGAGCAGCACTCGGACAATCGTTGGATAGTTATAATCGATCGGACGTTGAATCGTAATAGCGACCGAGTTATTACCCTAATTGCGGCAGCACTTCGAGTTTAGTGTGTGGTTGTGTAGTATTCAGATGATATCTCCGTGTATAAACGGAATTTGGACGTCGAATTATCACAGAATTTCAAGTGCCAACATCCCCTATTTATATCTGAAAAATGCACTACCTCGCGCCACGCGAAGGATTTCCTTGCGCGTGTCGCGTGGCGCGAGAGACCCTAGTCTAGCATAGGGTGTGTTCGTGTACAGGTAGCTTGGGTGAGTTGGTTTCGACTGAAAACTTAGCTCCCACGTAAAACTGTTAAGATATTACCAACTAGGGTTTACCCCCCCTGAGTTTTAAGGGCCCTGATCCTGATTCCGATTGTTATGAAAATTTTAGGGTTTATGCGGAATCACTTGGGTGTTTCAATTAGGGTTTTCTTATTGCCTAATTATCATCTAATTATTGATTTTCATGACAGTTGTTACATCCTCCCCACCTTAAGAAAAATCTCATCCTCGAGATTTATTGGAATAAATGAGGATATTTGCGCTTCATTTCTGATTCCAGCTCCCAAGTGTATTCTGGTCCTCTCCTTGAATTCCATTTGACTTTGACCAACACCAGTCGTTTGTGTTTGAGAAACTTGACTTTTCTATCTTCGATTTGTAGTGGTTTCTCTATAAACTTCAACTTTTTGGTCACCTCTACATCTTGAAGAGGTACTACCAGGGACTCATCTGATAGACATTTCTTGAGATTGGATACATGAAATACATCATGTACTCCAGCTAATTCTTCTGGTAGTTGTAAACGATAAGCAACTGGTCCTATTCGTTGACTTATTGGAAATGGTCCTACGTATCTGGGACTCAGCTTTCCTTTCTTACCGAATCGTACTACTCCTTTCCAAGGAGAAACTTTTAAAAGTACTTTATCTCCGACTTGAAATTCTAAAGGCTTGCGACGATTGTCTGCATAGCTTTTCTGACGATCTCGAGCTGTTTTCAGTCTTTCCTTGATCTGAGTTATCTTGTCAGTAGTTTCTTGTACAATCTCAGGACCTGATAATTGACTTTCTCCTATTTCTGCCCAACATACTGGGGTTCTGCACTTGCGTCCATACAATGCTTCGAATGGAGCAGCTTCGATGCTCGAATGATAACTATTATTATAGGAGAATTCAATTAAAGGTAGGTGGCTATCCCAGTTTCCACCAAAATCTATTACACATGCTCGGAGCATGTCTTCCAGAGTTTGTATCGTTCTTTCACTCTGTCCGTCTGTTTGTGGATGATATGCTGTACTTAGATTTAGTCGAGTTCCCATTGCTTTCTGAAAACTTGTCCAGAAATGAGAAGTAAAACGACTATCTCTGTCCGATACAATGGAGAGCGGAACTCCATGTAGGGATACCACTTCGTCTACGTACAGCTGTGCTAACCATTCCATGTTAAAGGTTTCTTTCATTGGTAGGAAATGAGCTGATTTGGTTAATCAGTCAATCACCCAAATCGCATCATTACCCTTTCTGGTTTTGGGTAACTTAGTAACAAAGTCCATTGTTATGAGTTCCCATTTCCATACTGGCATTTCTAACTGTTGTAGTAGACCTGAAGGTTTCTAATGTTCGGCCTTAACTTGTGAACAGGTTAGACACTTAGATACGTATTCGGCTATATCCTTTTTCATTCCTATCCACCAGAAATTGTTTCTTAAATCTTGGTGCATCTTATTATTTCCTGGGTGCATGGTATACCTAGATTTATGGGCTTCTTCTAGAATCTTATTTCTTAATTCTCCCTGCTTAGGTAGCCAAACTCGTTTCTTATGGAATCTCCTGATTCCATCATTTCCTTGTTCTAGTTCTTTCATATAACCTTTCATTCCTTCAGCATCATTCTTGATCGCTGTTTCCTGAACTTCCTTGATTTGTTCCATTAGATCTACTTGTAGATTTAATCTAAGAGCACGGACTCGTTTCTGCTTCTCATGGAACTTACGACTTAAGGCATCAGCGACTACATTCGCCTTTCCTTCGTGATATTGGATATCACAGTCGTAATCGCTCAGGATTTCCATCCATCTTCTTTACCTCATATTTAATTCTTTTTGCCCAAATATGTATCTTAAACTTTTATGATCTGTATAAATAGTAAACTTACTTCCATACAGATAATGTCTCCAGATCTTAAGGGCAAAGATTATGGCTCCTAATTCCAAATCATGAGTCGTATAATTCTCTTCGTGCTTTTTCAATTGTCTAGAAGCATACGCAATTACCTTCTTGCGTTGCATCAAGACACATCCGTATCCTAATTTTGAAGCATCACAATATACTTCAAAATCTTCTGTTCCCTCGGGTAAGGCTAAAATTGGTGCATTTGTCAATCGGTGCTTTAAAATTTTAAAAGCTTCTTCTTGTCTATGTCCCCATTCAAACTTGGTGGCTTTACAGGTTAACTTAGTTAAGGGTACGGCTATCTTAGAGAAGTCTTGGATAAATCGTCTATAGTATCCAGCTAGGCCTAGGAAACTTCTTATTTCCATTGCTGTCTGTGGGACTTTCCATTTCGTGATTGCTTCTATTTTGGCAGGATCTACATGGATACCTTTGTGATTTACCACATGACCTAAGAATTGTACTTCTTGCAGCCAAAATTCACACTTCGAGAATTTGGCATAGAGCCTTTCTTTCCTTAACAAAGCTAAGAGTACCTGCAAGTGCTCACAATGCTCTTTTTGACTTTTGGAGTAAATAAGTATATCGTCGATGAAAACGATCATAAATTTATCCAAGTATGGTTTACAGATTTGATTCATCATGTCCATAAATGCTGCTGGGGCATTTGCTAATCCAAAGGGCATGACTGTAAACTCATAATGACCATACCTAGTTCTGAAAGCAGTTTTAGGTATGTCTTCTTCTTGTACTTTCAACTAGTGATATCCGGATCTTAAATCTATCTTTGAGAAGTACCTAGCTCCTTGAAGTTGATCAAAAAGATCATCAATCCTAGGTAATGGATATCGATTCTTAATGGTAACCTTATTCAATTCTCTATAATCGATACACATTCTCATCGATCCATCCTTCTTTTTCACAAACAATACTGGTGCTCCCCAAGGGGATGAACTAGGTTGTATGAATCCTTTGCTTAGTAATTCATCTAACTGCTTTTTCAATTCTAGCATTTCGGTAGGTGCTAATCTATAAGGTGCTTTAGCTATTGGTGCAGTACCTGGAATTAAATGAATTCTAAACTCTACTTCTCTATCAGGTGGTAATCCAGGTAATTCTTCTGGAAAAACATCTGGGTATTCTGAGACTACGGGGATGTCCTGAAATTCCTTATCTTTAGTGTTAATGATTACGGAAATCATATACACCATTTCCTGTTTTCTCGAATAACTAGCCAATTTCATTACTGATATGAATTTCAATGGCTTTCGAGGTTTATCTCTAGTAATCAAAATTACTTCTCCTGTGGGGGTTTGAATTTCTACGGCATTCTTATCACATAGGATTCGAGCATGATTGGCTACTAACCAATCCATTCCTAGTACCATATCGAATCCAGCTAAATTCATTGCTAACAGATTTGCAGAAAACTTATGGCCTAATAGTTCTATTTTTCCTTCTTGCAAAATTTTATCTATGTTCACAGAATTTCCTTCTGCCGTTTCGACCGTAAAAATCTGCCTAAGAGTGGTTAAGGGTAGCTTAAGAGCTTGGCAAAATGAAGTATTAATAAAACTTTGGTTTGCACCAGAGTCAAATAATACTTTTGCAAACACGTCATGAACTAGGAACGTACCAGCTATCACGTCTGGAATAAGTTCGGCTTCTTGAGTGGTTAGCTGGAATGCTCGTACATTCTTCTTGGTTGCTCCTTCAGCCGTTTTAGCTTTATTGTCTGCTGGTTATCTAACTTAGGACATTCAGATTGGAAATGTCCCCTTTCTCTGCAGTTATAGCAAATTCTTGTTTTCCTCCTACAGTCTTCTTCACGGTGTCCTCTTGTCTTGCAAAAATTGCAAATTATATTGCATTGTCCATAATGTTTCTTTTTGCAATTTCTGCAGAAAGGAGGTGATGAGGATTGCCCTGTTCCTCTTTTCTTGGTATTACCCGCACGAAATCCCTGGGTAATCTTTTGAGCTAATTCCTTCCTGCGATCTTCTTCTCTTGTGCGCACCAGTTCATCTTTTAGGGTATTAGCTAATTCCACAGCATCGTCAATAGTACGAGGTCTCGCAGCCTTAACGATGTTACGGATCTCACTAATTAAACCCCAAATGTAACGGGAAATGAGTACCGGTTCTGGCGAAGCCAGTGTTGGCACTACTCTCGCGTATTCAAAGAATGTCGAAGTATAACCTCGACAATCTACACCTGTCATGCGGTGACTTAGGAATTTGTTTGCCATTTGGTCTTTCTCATATTCGGGACAGAATTTTCTTTCTACAAGACTTTTAAATTCTTCCCAACCCATGGCATAGGCTATCCTTCTTCCTTTTGCCTGTAGGACCGTGTTCCACCATTCTAGCGCCCCTTCTTTGAACAAATTTGATGCATACATCACTTGATCCTCTTCGGCACATTTGCTTATTGCAATTACTGCTTCGGTTTTCTCTAACCAACGCAGTGTTGCAGTTGCCCCTTCGTTACCTGCAAATTCAGTGGGTTTGCAAGCAAGAAACTCTTTGTAAGTGCAACCAGGCGTTGCAACTTTCATTCTTTTTGGGAGTGGGGCCTGTTGCGGATCATGATTGCCGCCTCCATTTATGCTGTTACTGCCGTTATCTTCCGGAGTACGTTTACTAGAAATTAATTGTTGAGGTTCGGCAGGTTTTTGAACAGCAGCTACAATTTCTGGAATAGCATTGGCTATCCCTTGAGCGATAAAGTGCTCAATATCTTGTCTAGTTATATATTGATCTTCCTGATTTTGCTCAGACTGATTTACTTCATTAATTGGTTCACTATTAGCGTTTTCCATCGGCTAATTAGTAGGAATTATTAGTGTCTAATTTATTGGCAACAAAATCAGCACAGGTGAACACATAAATTATCACAACATACAAGTATAACCAAAATTGTCGATTTCTCGACTTTCATTTTGTTTTTGTATATTGTATATGCATCCATACACACCGTTTCTTACAAAGTTTTATTGCCCATTTTACAGAGTATTTTTTTTTTTACACTATCATACAATATACTTTCCTGACTTCACTATTTCGTTGGTTGACTGACAGTTCTAATAACGATACTCCCTCTCATCGTACTTCCAAGATAGTTGTTCCCCCATTTCCCTGATCCTATTACCTATACCTATCAGTTCTTCACCGAACTGACGGAGTTCGGCTAGGTTTTCATTACTCATGGGAGGATTGGGGATTGGTTCTGGATCGAATTGAGGAAGGAAACTATAAGGACTATTGACTATATTTTGGAATTGCCAGTCATTGGTCCACCATTCTTCCATTTGGCCTAATGGTCGTGTGTGGATTAGTGGGTCTGGAATCATTGGTGCTAGGTTTATGGGGATTCGAGCTGTAACAGGATAAGAGAAGTGATTATTGTTGACAGGCTCTATAGCATCACAATTGGCCAGTAGACGATCTATTTCGTCTTGGAATGTGATTTCTCCCGGTTGTTTTGAGCTTTCTCCAATCTCTATTCCCTTTTGTTTTAGATCTATCCCTATTTCCGTTTCTGCTTGTTTAGAACTTTCTCCGGGTTCTATTTCCTTTCCCTTGTTCATACTCACAGGATTTTCTATTTTAGGAAGTCTCCTAGTGGCTGGCTTCCTACGGCGTACTTTTCTCCATCCTACGTATCTTCTCTTCTTTTTAGGTTTGGCTTTTTCCAGCGGTGGAGCTTGGAATTCCACGGGTTCTTCTATGTCAGCAATGTAACCAGTAAAGTCGTGAGAGACTTCGATAGGCACTGGATATAAGTTGAGATTCTGAAATGCTTCCGATATCTCATTCATGCTGCATAGCATATATGCAAAATACAGGATGGTAATGTTAAAACTTTGGAACAAAGTTTAACAAACAAATACTGAAGTTTTATTGCATACCAATTTGTACAGAGGATAACAGAAATAAACACACTAGGATTTTATTTATTTACTGGATAGTGATTTCTTTTACTAGACCCAACTTATCGGATATTTAGAGGTTTGCATTTTCTGCTACAGTAGCTAGCATATAAAGATTTGCCCATTTCTCGTCTAGTTTATCTTCCCAAGGTGAACTATTACCTAATTCCTGAATTTCTGGGTTAAACCTAACTTTCTTGGTTCGGGGTTTGTTTTTCTCCTGACTCTTTTTAAGTATCGAATTTCTTTTCTCTGGAGTAAGAGGATTTTCATAATTTGTCTTTCGGACAAAGATTCCTTCTTCTAGGTTTACTGGGTTTTTGGAGGAAGAGGTTTCTTTTTCCTGGGATGCAATATCTAATTTGTGGTAGATAGCAGAAAGCTTTTGTTTACCCATACTGTAACTAACAAATAATCAGTTAATAAAACATATAATCACAGAATAGCAATTTGCAGAATTTAAGTATTTCCTCAAATACTTAATTTATAGGCTTAAATCAGTGGCTCGATCAGTGGCTCAAAAGTTAGCTCTGATACCACCTTTTCCCTGTCACGGCCCTCGGCCCCGGGTTGACCCGGTTCCAGAGCCGCGAGGCAGGAAACCTGCGGTATCTGTTTTAGGCGACAGCGGAAGTCTTTTTAATTCAGGATCTTTTCACCGAAAATGCTCGTTTAATATATTACACAAAGGTTTAGGACTAAAATCCTATAATTTACAATAAGTTGATTTCACAAAGAAATCTTTATTTTCCAAATCATGTTTATTTTATTTATTCACAATGAGCCACTTCTCTGAGCTTGTAGTGCATTACTGCACATTTCCTGGATCACACAGATCACCTGAAACATGTTTGAAAAAGGTTTTGTCAGCGGGGAAATACTGAGTGAATCACTCAGTTTTCTAAAACAACCCGTTAGTTACAAATTACAGTATTAAGAGCGATTACAATGTTTCTGATATCAATCCAACTACCCACAGTATTTGTCACTCGACCATCCATTGGCTAGCCCATTTGTCCAATAGTGTCTGTGACTGTGGTCAGATCACCCCTTGGCCACCCGTTTGTCCAAGTGTGACGGGAAACAAGTAATGTATACAAAACCCCACATACCGGCTGTAATATGGTGATTACAAAGACTTAATCCCTGTAATTATAACTTTGAAAATAACTTGGAGTTTTGTAAAACAATTGATAAAAAGAGAATGACTCACTTTGCAGATTTAACGAGCGAGATATAAGCCTACTGATTAGCCTCGATTAAACCTAATTTAACACAATGCACACACAAACGGGTTAGTAACTAATACCGCAGTTACGTCAATTCACGAGATTAAACCCTCACAAAGATTATCAAGTGCAATACTTAATAATTCAATCGGATTCACAACGAATAACAGAGCATAGTCCGGATTCGAACAGCACTCTAATATTCAAGTTGAAATCACGACGAATAATCAAAGTACAAGCTCAATTTGAGCAGCACTCGGACAATCGTTGGATAGTTATAATCGATCGGACGTTGAATCGTAATAGCGATCGAGTTATTACCCTGATTGCGGCAGCACTTCGAGTTTAGTGTGTGGTTGTGTAGTATTCAGACGATATCTCCGTGTATAAACGGAATTTGGACGTCGAATTATCACAGAATTTCAAGTGCCAACATCCCCTATTTATATCTGAAAAATGCACTCCCTCACGCCACGCGAAGGATTTCCTTGCGCGTGTCGCGTGGCGCGAGAGACCCTAGTCTAGCATAGGGTGTGTTCGTGTACAGGTAGCGTGGGTGAGTTGGTTTCGACTGAAAACTTAGCTCCCACGTAAAACTATTAAGATATTACCAACTAGGGTTTACCCCCCCCCCCTGAGTTTTAGGGGCCCTGATCCTGATTCCGATTGTTATGAAAATTTTAGGGTTTATGCGGAATCACTTGGGTGTTTCAATTAGGGTTTTCTTATTGCCTAATTATCATCTAATTATTGATTTTCGTGACAGTTGTTACATCCGCCAAGGCGTAGGAGGACAAATGCCCGTATGTCCACACGAGGAGGGGATTTCCACTTCAGCACCCCTCGACACTCTAGTAGTAGCCACTACCCGCCACTACCAGAAGAAGGACCTGCAAGTCCAGTACAGGAGGCGAACTCCGCACCAGTTGCACCAACTTCGCCACCGTTTGGGTATGACCACCCAATACCTGCGTACATGGGCCCAACGGCATACAACCCGTTCGAACCATCGTCGCACGCACATTACAATTACAACTATGAGCAAGACCCATATGTGGTAGGGGCTAGGTATAATTCCCGCTATCCAGACGGAGCTTTTGGAAACATGGGGATACCGGACTACTCAGCTCATGGGTATCCAGCACCTCCTAGACCTCCAGTTTCGCAACCGACGCCACAACCACGTTTTTCCCCACCTGAACAAGAAGAAATACTCCACCGTTTGAGCCGTGTGGAAAGAGACTTCGAGTAAGAACGTAAGAGCCACCGAGGATTCCTCAAGGGCTTGGCAAACCTACTGAAGGGCAAGAAGAAGAAACGAGACCCTTAGTCTCCGTATGGATTGTTGTACTTACACTTTAGTCCCTGCGTGGACATTTATCGTATTTCAGTCCCTACGTGGACTTATCTTTCAGTCCCTACGTGGACACCTATCTTGTATTAGTCCCTGCGTGGACCTGTCTTTTATTAAAACCTCTATGTAGGTATGTACTTGTTTAAAAGTCCCGTTTAGGGCAGCGTGTAATCGTATTGAAGTTTTGGAATGTTATGTTATGAATTTCATTTTGTTATTACTATATATGAAATAAATCAAAATCATTCCTATTAATTTGATCTGCATAAATAAAGAATCTTAAGAGTGAAACCTAGCCAGGTGTCCTATAAGATCCGGCCAAGATGGTAAGACCTAATTAAAAGATTCAGATTCCCTGTTAACCTCTATAAGCATGTTAACAATCATGGCAGATGTGATTCGTAAAAATCGCACACGCCATTCTTATACAAGAGTCCTCTAAAAGGATTCCAAAGCCCAAATTAATGATTTGTAAATCATGGGTTAAATCATCAAGGAAGACGATCACTTGCTAAACATCCATTAGCGATGTAGTGCCTACGGGCCAACCTTATCAAACATCCATTAGTGATGTAGTGCCTACGGGCCATAATTGTTGTCATATAAGACAAAAGACAGTGGTGGTCTATGACTCCCTGTCAGAAGAGGGGGTAAAAGAACTACGGTTCAAACCTTCATACCTTGATTCTCTGTAATCTCGGCTAATATTATAATAACGTCCTCGTGACTAGGCTTTTATGCCTCTAACAATATCAATTGTGAATAGGATAAGTATGTTCAAATCCTAAATATAAAGTGAGTAACAAATTAACCGGATATGGTCTTCGTTACCATGGTTAACGAATTGCCATAAAAGACAATTCTATAATAAACTCCTAAATAAAATTTTCATTATCTTCTGCAGCAGATACAAGCTACTATGGCGAATCCTAATGGAGAAAATAGTCATACAAGTGAAGATGATTATGATAATGCCCAAGTACATTTAACGGGTGCTCAACTAAAGGCTCTTGTCGACAACGCTGTGCAAGCAGCTCTAGATCGACAATATACCGAATCTCGAAGCAGAACCGTTTCCAAACCACCATCAAAGCCGAAGACACACTCAAAATCCCACAGCAAACCATTTTCCAAACCCCTCTCCATACCCAAAAAGGACGACGACAATCACTCGTCAAATGAAAACAGTGTTTGTCGTGAAAGGGAGTATACTGATGCATCCGGTGCCAGGGGCTGCACCTACAAGTACTTTGTGTCTTGTAAACCCCGAGACTTCACGGGGGAGAAAGGTGCCGTCGAGTGTATGACGTGGCCGGATGAGATGGACACTGTGGTGGACATCAGTGGCTGTGCGGAAAAGGACGTAGTGAAGTTTGTGTCGCAATCGTTTAAGGGCGAGGCCCTAGCTTGGTGGAGGGCACTGGTTCAGGCCTCGGGAAAAGCTGTGCTATACAGCATGACGTGGGAGGAATTCGTTTCTCTCATCAAAGAAAATTACTGCCCTCAACATGAGGTAGAGAAGATAGAGTCCGATTTTGTATCTTTGGTGATGACAAACCTAGACTGCCAAGCCTATTTAACGAGCTTCAACACGATGTCCCGATTGGTTCCATACCTGGTAACCCCGGAACCAGGGAGGATCGCTCGTTTTATCGGGGGGTTAGAACCCGCGATAAAGGCAAGTGTGAAGGCCTCTCGGCCAACGACCTTCAGGTCCGTAACTGACCTCTCTTTGTCCCTCACAATGGACGCGGTCCGACTGAGATCGCTGAGGAACAAAGAGGCCGAAAAGAGGAAGCGTGAGGACGATACCTCACGAAGGTCGGGAAAGAAGCACCGTGGGAACGGTAATGGCAAGAGAGGGACAGAGTCGAGGAAAGATGGGCAACAATCCGGAGAGAAGCCCAAGTGCAGAAACTGCCAGAAATTCCACTTTGGGAAATGTAGGCTTGGGTCGAACTCACAGTCCCAATCGAAGTCGCATACTTGTGGACTGTGCAAGTCCAAGGACCACAAGACTGTGGACTGTAAGAAGATTAAAGATGCGACCTACTATAACTGCAATGAGAAGGGGCACATTAAGAGCAACTGCCCCAAATTTGCCAAGAAGACGGAAGAAACCAAGAAAAACAATGCTAGAGTCTTCAAGATGGATGTGAAGGAAGCTTTGCAAGACGACAACGTAATCACAGGTACTTTTCTCGTGAATAATATCTTTGCAAGAGTACTTTTCGATTCAGGCGCTGATAAATCCTTCGTAGACCAAAAATTTTGCAAATTGCTGAACATGCCTGTCAAAACCCTAAATGTGAAATACGAGGTAGAGCTAGCAGACGGCACAGTAGAAACCGTCTCCACTATATTAGATGGATGTATGATATCCATTAAGAACCATTCTTTTCCTCTATCTCTACTTCCCTTTAATCTAGCTGGTTTTGACATCGTTCTGGGTATGGACTGGTTATCACACAACCAGGCCCAGATCGTCTGCAATAGAAAACAAATTGTGCTAAAGACCCCGACTGGTGAATCGCTCACCATTCGAGGAGATACGCAGTATGGATTGCCCGAGAATGTAACTATGCTCAAGGCTTCAAGATGTTTAAAAAGATGCTGTGTCATCTACATGGCACATGTAATTATTGAAGAGCCCAAACCAAAGATAGAGGACATTCCTGTCATTTCGGAGTATCCAGAAGTTTTCCCCGAAGATCTACCTGGATTGCCACCAGATAGGCAAGTGGAATTCAGAATAGATATCATCCCTGGAGCAGCTCCCATTGCTAGAGCACCCTACAGGCTAGCACCAACTGAAATGAAGGAATTGAGGACCCAACTGGATGAACTGTTAGCAAAAGGTTTCATCAAGCCTAGTTCATCTCCCTGGGGAGCACCTGTCCTTTTTGTTAAGAAGAAGGACGGGTCGATGCGGCTGTGCATCGACTATCGTGAACTTAATAAGGTCACGATAAAGAATAGATACCCATTGCCAAGGATCGACGATTTGTTTGACCAGTTGCAAGGGGCTAGCTATTTCTCGAAGATCGACTTGAGGTCGGGCTACCATCAGCTGAAAGTCCGAGATGAGGACGTACACAAAACAGCATTTAGGACTCGCTACGGTCACTACGAGTTCCTAGTGATGCCTTTTGGGCTCACAAATGCACCGGCTGCGTTCATGGATCTCATGAATCGCGTCTGCAAGCCGTACTTAGACAAATTCGTCATCGTATTCATCGACGACATTCTTATCTATTCAAAGAATAAAGCTGACCATGAGAAACACCTACGATGCATTCTCAAATTGCTGCATCGCGAGAAACTCTATGCCAAATTCTCTAAATGCGAATTCTGGCTACGAGAAGTCCAATTTCTTGGACATGTCGTAAGCGAGCGTGGTATCCAGGTGGATCCCGCTAAGGTAGAGGCGGTCGTGAATTGGCAAGAGCCAAAGACGCCTACAGAGATCCGTAGTTTCCTGGGGTTAGCAGGATACTACAGAAGATTCATTGAAAATTTCTCAAGGATTGCTACGCCCTTAACTTCTCTAACCAAGAAGAAGATAAAATTTGTTTGGGGCCCTAAACAGCAAGAATCCTTTGATATTTTAAAGCAAAAGCTGAGCAACGCTCCTGTGTTCACGCTACCGGAAGGTACTGAAGAGTTCGTAGTTTACTGCGATGCGTCACACACTGGCATGGGGTGTGTGCTCATGCAGAAAGGCAAGGTGATTGCCTATGCTTCGAGATAGTTGAAGGTGCACGAAAAGAATTACACCACTCATGACTTAGAGCTGGGTGCCGTTGTGTTCGCACTGAAACTGTGGAGGCATTATTTGTACGGAATCAAGTTTGTGATCTATTCAGATCACAAGAGCCTTCAACATCTGTTTAATTAGAAGGAGTTGAACATGAGGCAACGCCGTTGGTTGGAAACCTTAAATGATTATGATTGTGAGATCAGATACCATCCCGGCAAGGCGAATGTAGTCGCTGATGCCCTGAGCCGGAAAGAAAGGATGAAACCCATCCGAATCAATGCTAGGAGGATGGAAGTAAAGAATAACCTGATTGAAAGGGTGTTAGCTGCACAAAGAGAAGCTGTGTTAGAAGCTAATTATCCTAAGGAAAAGTTAGGAGTAACTGAGGAGCAGTTAACTCTTCACAAGGATAGACTTTTGAGATTGAATGGGCGAATATGGGTTCCTATTTATGGAGGACTACGAGATGTTATCCTCTAGGAAGCCCATAGTTCCAAATATTCTGTCCATCCTGGAGCAGATAAAATGTATCAGGATTTAAAGGCAAATTATTGGTGGATAGGCTTGAAAAAGTCTGTAGCCGCTTATGTAGCCAAATGCTTAACTTGTGCGCAAGTCAAGGCTGAGCATCAAAAGCCATCTGGCTTGCTACAACAGCCTGAACTTCCTGAATGGAAATGGGAGTGTGTAACTATGGATTTTATCACCAAGTTACCAAAGACGAGCAAGGGAAATGACACGATATGGGTTATAGTCGATAGACTGACTAAGTCAGCTCATTTCTTACCCATCAAGGAGACTTATAGCTCCGACACCTTAGCCCAACTGTATGTTGATAAGATTGTGGCCTTACATGGCATACCTGTGTCTATTATCTCCGATCGAGATACTAGATACACGTTTCATTTCTGGAAAAGTTTCCAGCAATCTTTGGGCACACGTTTGAACTTTAGTACGGCTTACCATCCTCAGACAGACGGTCAGAGTGAGCGTACTATTCAAACATTAGAAGACATGCTACGGGCATATGCTATCGATTTAGGTGGTAGTTGGGATAAGAACCTACCACTAATCGAATTCTCCTACAACAATAGCTACCATACCAGCATAAAAGCTGCGCCTTTCGAGGCATTATACGGTAGGAAATGTAGATCGCCTGTTTGTTGGGCGGAAGTGGGAGAGGTCCAATTATCAGGACCAGAGATAGTTTTCGAAACAATGGACAAGATTGTCCAGATTCGGGAACGTCTCAAAGCTGCCCGTGATAGGCAGAAAAGTTACGCTGATCCAAAGCGTAAGGATTTTCACTTCGAGGTAGGTGAAAAAGTATTACTAAAGGTATCACCCTGGAAGGGGGTGATGCGTTTCGGTAAGAAGGGTAAACTGAGCCCGAGATACATAGGACCTTTTGAGGTTATCGAACGAGTCGGGTCAGTTGCCTATAAGTTGAACTTACCAGCAGAGCTCAATGGAATTCACAACGTGTTCCACATCTGCAATCTAAAGAAGTGCTTCGCCGATGAATCATTGGTGATCCCACACACAGATGTGCATATAGATGAGAGCTTGAAGTTTGTGGAGAAGCCCTTGTCGATTGAAGACCGACAGGTGAAAAAGCTTCGAAGAAAGCATGTACCGATAGTAAAGGTCAAATGGGATGCCCGGAGAGGTCCCGAATTCACGTGGGAAGTTGAATCCACGATGAAAGAGAAATATCCCTATTTGTTTGAGTAAATCTCGGGTCGAGATTTATTTTAAGGGGGTGAGGATGTAACACCTCGAAATTGTGTGTCCAATAATGTATTGACACGTGTCTTAAGTTTACACGTGGCGTTTAATATTAAACAAAGGACTAAAGTTGACAAACCTTGAAAGTATGTAAATTCGAGGGTTATAAATGTCAAACAAGGGTAAGTATACTGTATAGTAACCTTAAACGATGTACCTTCAAACGAATAAATCATGGATCGTACGGAAGCGAAACGCGGAAGAAAGTGAGAGATTGCAAGCTGCAGGGGTTAACTGTGTCAACATGTTTAATTATACCTCTGAGTGACCCTTTGACGTACCCGAGGCTTTGTAACAGTAAAATACGCTCACTAGAATGTACTATATCAATTCCGCGAAGTTCCGTTTTAAAACGAGAAAGTTATGATCAATTTCGTATGAGAAGGGTTAAAAGCGTCAACAATGAAAGTTAAAGCTTTCCAGATAATTAACAAACTAACCGGGGACTTAACAATGCGGGTAAATAACACGAGGCCCTTAGTTGTAAATAATCGAGGGCCAAATCGCAAAGTTACCCCTTCAAACCCGAAAGGTCAGGCTATTAATTACCGAAGATTTCGTTATTAATTACAAAGATTTAGTCATGATTATAAAAGATTCAAAATCCAGAAAAATTAGACCTAACGCGGGCCGCGTTAAGGTCTTGGGTAAGTTAATGCGGGCCGCGAGCCTTCTGCAACTACGCGTTCTGTTATAAGAACTCAGGCGACCCGCGTACAAGTCAGCCTGATCTTCCATGCGGGCCGCGTGAACCACCCAGATGCAGAAACTTTGGACAGACTTGTTGTTTGGAGTTGTGAATGATCAAAAGTGCAATAAGTGAAGCATGGGTGCCCCCTACTTGCCTCCTAGCATCAAGGGCCACCTGCTGAACATCCATACTCACTTGTAGCCTGAGTTGTAATGATCTAAGGGCCTTTCTTTCACTATAAATAGGCCTACATTGTGCATAAGTTAATCACACCTCAAAACACATCTTCTGCTCATTCCTGAAGCTCCCAAGTGTTCTTCTATAATTCTAAGTCGTGCTCTAAGTCTCTGTAAGTAAGCCAAACCTTCTATGGCCTTGTTTTTGCTTAGTTAACTTAAAAGTCAATCCGTCGTAACTAACAATTGACTTTGCGATAAATCACGAATGGTCCAGTGAATTGTCGAATCAAAAGTAGTTATGTGTTGGTATTTATGTGGGTAATAAACCTCTAAAAGGGTTCCCCCTGATCACCACTCTAACTAGTTCAAATGTCGAGTCAAACGTATACTTAAAAAGTCAACAGAAAGCCATTTTTGCGATTCTTGCATAATCTGTAATATAGATGATATGAAACCTGTTTGAACACTCATAAAACATGATAATAAGTATACTAACTTGTCTAAGCTCGTTTGATTCGGCCATTTGCTATATTGACCCGGTTCGGAGCCGAATGTCGCAAAAGTTTGACTTTTGCTTTGACTTTAGTTCTGACCCGTTTTAATGTAATGTAGATATACCTTAGGACTCTCTTAGGACCAGGTCACGTGATGGTATCACCCTATGTGACCGGTTCGTTGTTTGTCCGAGTCTTTTACGCATTTCCGTTAATTGCTTAAAAGTTGACCGTAACGCCCTTTTCAAAATAAAACGAGTATTTCGGACACGTGAAGGGACCATAACCTGGCTTACTAAATTCTAAGCATGTCCCTAAAGTTTCACGCCAATCCGAGGTCCAGAATGAGAGTTATGCTAAATAGCGCAAATAAAAGAAAGTTTTGTAATAAACGGCGCGATTAGCATAACGCCTACCTAAACCAAGATTTCGACACCAAACCTTTTACTCATGGTTGTAAAATAATATTTCGGGATTTTTAAAGATTTTTAATTAATTTTAACCTGCTCATAACCTGCGGTTATGGCTACGGTTCGGTAGATACCGAATATGCCCTTTTCGGCCAAAACTTGAGTTCTACGAGGTCTTTTGACCCGATTACAGTTGCTACTGATTTTAAATAATAAATAAAGTATTTTGAACTTTATAAACTGATCGGGAAACTCAGATTTCCTGTAGAACTCAGAAATCTCTTTTATAATCTTTAAAAAGACCGAAATACCCCTACGGGGCATAAAATGAACTTAAACTCGTTACGGGCATCCCGGAAGGTATCCTACTGATACCACAACCTCTTTAAGGCAAGTTGACTTAGGAAACAAGTGTAGGACTCTTACGGTTACCCGTCGCGCCTTTCGCGCGCACGGTTCGGCTTATGTAACTAGTTTACATAAATTAGCCGATACGGGTCAGACCATATTATTTTGACCCCAAAATCCATAGTGTGAATATTAAACCCATATAAAACAAGTCTTCGAACTTGCTGGGTCAGAATCACGTTCCATTCCCGGTTTTCGCCTTTCACGCGATTAAACCGTATCTATCCCTTGAAACTGACCGGTCTAGGCTACGGCTAATATAAAGACCCGTTAGGATTCTAATAGGTTATTTTAAAACCTTCGTTCCAGAATAGGAGCCCCAGTAAAAGATATATGTGATTTAATCAATTAAGGACAATACTTGCAAAGGTAAATACTTTTAACTTATTTTCCGTATTACGGGCTTGGGTTACGGTATATATAAAATACCGCTTGATCGAGCATCAAATCTTCCATCATTTGGTGGTTAATTGAATAATTTGATCGGCTCGTTTAAACAGTCTTGTTACTTAAAAGCCTTTGGGGGGTTAATGACCATGTCCCGGATATCCTAGGCATCATTTTACGAAATGGCCACGACCTCGACATCCGAGTGTAGGCGTACACCCGGCATTATGTCTATATTACTAAAAGACGTAACCGTTGGTTTACCCACCTCGGTTTTACGCAATGTGGTGTGTCTATTGATCTTTAACCCGGACTAGATCCGGGCTACTGAACGCAAAGAAGGAACATGTAATTCGTTCACAAGATTATAATATTAAATAATTCTCCCAAGTTATAAAAGAGTTTGTGCCTTGTGCATTCAAATCAATTTTAAATAAACATTTTCAAAAGTGTCGGTTGAATGTATTTACCAGTGTAAACTGACGTATTTTCCCAAAAAGATTAAGTGCAGGTACTACACGCAATCGGCTGGCAATAGCTCCTTAGCATCTTAAGAAGTCTCGCAAGCTTTGATGCCTTGTCTGTTGAACAATACTTTTTATTATTTTGATCCCCCTGTGGATACCATTCGACTATTTGTGATACATTCGATATTGCAATCAAAGGTTGAATTATATTTATCTTTATGCTTCCGCTGTGCATTTATATAATTGTGTGGTTTGACTACGTCACGGTAATCCCCCACCGGGCCCACCGGTGAGACACGTGGAAATCGGGGTGTGACACGCCTGAATCTTCCTGTCAGAGCCCATATCTTTTACTGTCCATGCAGCCCACATAAGCCTTATGGCAACTCTTACACCGCCCGCCTGAGGCCTGCTGTAAGATTTTTCAAATCTTTTTACATTATTGCAGCTGGCTCTTGGCGTTTCGAAGGGGTAACTTTGCACTTTGAGCCTTTCTTATTTACGTATAAGGGCCTCGTGACTTTTACTCATCTTATTAGTCCTTGGTTAGTTTATTACTACCCGAAAAGTCATAACTTTCAATGTTGACGCTTTTAACCCCTCGCGTACGAATTTGATCATAACTTTCTCATTTTATAACGGAACTTGATGAAATTTATATCATGCATTCTAGTGAGCATATTTTACCGTTACAAAGCCTCGGGTCTGATAAAGGGTCACTCAGATGTATAAATTAAACATGTTGACACATTTATCCCCTGTAGCTTGTAATCTCTCACTTTCTTCCACATTTCGTCCCGTATGATCCATGATCCATTCGTTTGAAGGTACGAGCATCATGTAGGGTTATTGTAAAGTATATTTATCCCTTGTTGACGTTTTAAACCCTTGATTTCACATACTTTCTATGTTTGTCAACTTTAGTCCCTCTATAATATTCTTTAACACATCCAAGCTCATGACACGTGTCATTACATCATAGGACGCAAATTTTTCGAGGTGTTACACTTACCAAGGAAACGAACTTCCGCAAAAGGAGTCTCTTCTTCATTTTATCTCCGAGTATTTTCTCCTTGGTTGCACTTTAATCCTAGTCGCAGTACGAAGCTCGGCCTTTCCTAGGCTTCAAATGGGGAGAATTTCCATTACGGCTTCTTTGCTTGGCGACATATTAAAAATATATAGAATTGAAGGCAATAATTCTCCGAATAGAGATGAGAGTATTCCTATGTTAAGTCTAGACTCAGAAGGTCAAGGAATGTGCTACTGTGTCATTGAGATTAAACACAAAAAGGCTAGTGTTTAATTCACTCAATGTTGGCTCTGATACCAACCTGTCACACCCCGATATTTCCACATATTATCGGTGGGCCCCGTGGGGAGTATCGTGACGTAGTTGATATCATCATAGTCAAACAACACAATTTAAATGCACAGGGGAAGCAAAAGATAAATATATTACAATCCGATAAAGAGTAACATCAAGTATTACAAATACGGTTGTAAAAGATCCACAGGCGGATCAAAAGATAAAAAGAAACTTTGTTCAATAGACTTTAAGGCATCTAAGCTTGTGAGACTTTTATTTGATGCTAGGAGAGGCCAGCCTGTTCCGATTAGTACCTGCACTTAGCCTTTTTGGGAAAATACGTCAGTTTACCCTGGTAAATACAATTTAACTAACTCATTTTGAAAACGTTTAAGAAAATTGATTTGAATGCACATGGCACAAAACTTTTTATAACTTGGGATAATTATTTATATATAAACTTGTAAAAAAATTACATGTTCGTTATACGTTCAGTAGCCCGAGCTGAATACCGGGTTAAAGATTAATAAACACACCACATGGCATAGTCGCGCGGTGAGTTATTCTTGTAACCGGCGGTTATACCTTATTATTTATATATGCACTGGCGGGTGTACGCCTATACCCCGTGCTAAGGTCGTGGCCATTCAATGAATGATGCCAAGGATATCCGGGACATGGTCATTAACCCCCCAAAGGTTTTAAGCAAACAAAACAATTTAAACGGCTCATTTCAATAAATTAACCATCATACGATTAAAGATTCAATGCCCGACCAAGCGGTATTTTATATACCGTACCCCAAGCCCGTATAGGGAAAATAAGTTAAAAGTATTTACCTGAGCTAAATATAAATTCAATCCCAGCCGTATATCAAACCAGCAAGTACAGATAGCTTTTACTGGGCTCCTAAATCTGGAACAAAGGTTTTTAATAACCTATTAGATTCCTAACGGGTCTTATTTAAGCCTATGCTTAGACCGGTTAGTTTTTAAAGGAGGATGTGGTTCAAAACGCAAGATTAAGCGAGAACCGGATTAGAATGTGGTTTAGACCCGACAAGCTTGTATACGTATGTAATAAGGGTAAGCTAAACACATTCTGGATTTTGAGATAAAAATGATAAGGTTTGACCCGTTTCGGCTAATTTATACAAACTAGTTACATAAACCGATCCAAACGCGAAAAGTGCGTAACGGGTAACCACAAGAGTCATGAACAGGTTTCCTAAGTTAATATGCCTTAAATATGTTGTGATATCAGTAGGATACCTTCCATTATGCCCAAAATGAATTTAAAACCAATTCATGCCCCGTAGGGGTATTTTGGTCATTTTAAAGGTTATAAGAGAGTTTATATATTAGTCTGAGTTTCAGGTCTGATATAATCAGTAAAAATACTTACTTTAATAAGTTATATCAGTATGGTATTACATATATGTGAAATTTATTAATTATAACCAAACTATGCACCGAAGGGGCATTTTGGTAATTTCGCATAAGCTTTAAAGGTCAAAATTAGAATTCTGAGTTTAAAACTTTTGCCTACTGTTTAATTATGAAAATTTACTAAAAATATTAGTAGGTGTCAAGTCTTATATATTTAAAATAGTTTTAATACATACTATGCGTTTAAAACGCGTAAAAAGGCGATTTTAAGCGATTTCCGGCTTTTATAATGAAAGCTGATATTTTTATTATTCCAGAAAGCTTAAAATACTTTATTTATTATATATAATCAGTAGCAAAAGGTTTGGGGTCAAAATGTTTTGAAAAACTTAATTTATAAGCCAAAGGGCAAAACGACAATAACCGAATCAAAGCTAGAACCCTATGTTATGCTCAGCCTAAAAATAAATAAAAATCTTCAAAAATCCTAAAATATTATTTTACATTAGTAGGTAAAAAGTTTGGTATCAGAATTTGGGTTTAGATAGGCTATACGCTAATTATGCCATTTAATTAATAAAAAGCTTTTCATTTACGCTAATGAGCATAACTCCTAATCTAGACCACAAACTGATGTCAAATTTTAGGGACAAGTTTATAATTCAGTAATAAAGGTTTCTATTCTTTCATATTTTCAAAAATATCGTTTTAAGGTCAAAAGGGCATAATAGTCAACATTTAGGCATATAACGGAAACATGTAAATGAATAGGATAACTAAGGATCCAAGTTGTATAACCTCAGAGGGTTATACTAACCTACAGCATGGTCCTAAAGGAATCCTAAGGCATATCTAAACTAAGCTAAATCGGGTCAGAACTAAAAGTCAAAGCCAAAGTCAACTTTTGCGACTTTCGGTTCCGAACCGAGCCTATACTTAGAATTGTCGAGTTGAACATGCTTAGATATGTTCAACTAATATTTACCAAGTTATTAAAGTGAGAAAACTGATTTCATGGCTTCTATATTATTAGTTATCTCCGACCACGGGCCGTGTTCACTGAGCACGGGGCCGTGGTGAACTTCCTGACCAACATTCTTTTCTGTTTTTATTGCAGGACTTGGAACCCAGGCACCACATCTGAACTTTCTACGTAGTGTATGAGCTCCAGTTCTAGTAGAGACATAAAAGAACCTCTAGAAGAACCCGAACGCTTTCTCAGAAAAAGACTTAAAGCTAAAAACCAAGAGAAGGTTTCGGGGGACCCACTTCCAATGGCGGACCAACGTACCCTCATGGATTACCTACGACCCACCGTGGGTAATCTCGGCGCCGCTATCAATGCACCGAATGTTGAAGCTAACAACTTCGAACTTCGGCCACATTTGATACAAATGCTTCAAAACTCCGCAACCTTCCATGGGCCGCAACCTTCCATGGGCTTGCGGACGAGGATCCCCATCTACATATTACTAATTTCTTAGAAATATGTGACACCTTTCAGATCAATGGACCATCAAATGAAGCCATCCGTCTTCGAATGTTTCCATTTTCACTAAAAGACCTAGCAAAAGCTTGGCTCAACGCCCTCCCAGTTGGTTCGGTAAACACCTGGGATGAACGAGCCCAAAAGTTTCTATATAAGTATTTCCCTCCCGCTAAAACGGCAAAATTAATGACTGAAATTAATACATATTCACAAGAGGATGGGGAATCCTTATATGAAACTTGGAAAAGGTTCAAGGAGCTATTGCGAAAGTGTCCTCATCACGGTCTTGCGGTATGGCAACAAGTATCCACTTTCTACAATGGGTTGTTGCCACACACAAGACAAACACTTGACTCTAGCTCCGGGGGACTTTTAGGTAATCGCCGCCCACATGAAATATACAATCAAATTAAGGAAATTGCTCAAACCAATTTTCAGTGGCACACTCCCCGAGGCAATAAATCTATTGCCCGGGCGCCCATAAGGTTGATGAAAGCACTTCTTTACAAGCCCAAATCGAGGCCCTTTCGTCAAAAATCAAAAAGTTAGAAATGACAAAAACGGTCTCGGTTATGATGGGATTTTGACATGTTTATCAAAGCAATTTCATCCATATGAAATAAAAACGCAGCGGAAATAATGTTTTAAAACATGTTACTTTTGTAAGATATAAAACCATTTATATGCAAAATCCCAAAACCCGGATCCATATATGAAGATGCATACTATCAAACATAACCATAGGGTGTTTAGCAAAACTACCTTCTTGGAGTAATGAGAATGAAATGGATGATGCTTCAAGAATGGTTGTCCTCAAGAGTAGAAGACCTCAAGCTTGTATACCCCAAGCTTCCAACAAACACCACGGGTTTAGCTAGGATTTCTCACACTTGAATCAAAACCGAAAAGCTCCTTGGAACCCTTCTATGGCCGATTTTGAGAGCAAAATAACACAAGTCTTCCAAGTTCTCTCTTGTCCATTTTGTCATACAAAATACATTTAAAGGAAGTGAGAGAAATTGCCACCCTACATGCCCAATCAAAATCCATGCAATTGCATGTATGTTTATTGGACCAAATTTTCACCCAATCAAGAGCCATCTAAATATGACATCTTGCATGAAATGTTATTGGAGCAAAAACCTTTTGGGAATTCCCATGAGGGGGGGCGGCCCACTTGTATTTTTATAAAAAAAAAATTCAAATCTTTCTTTTATAAATTTAAGTCTTGATTAATTTTATAACTTTTATAAAATTATACACCATATGTTTGCAAGACTTTATGTAATCTTTTATAATGTTATTTAACCCATTAAATAACAAAATAAAATATTCTCTCAAAATAAATTATCCATATAATTTATTAGTTTCTCAAGTGTAATTATTTAGAAAACCAATTTCTAAATATTGTAAGTGTTAATATTTATTTGTTTGATCATATCACAAATAAATAATATAAGTGTTTGTCTAGCTTGTTATTGGGTATGACTCGACTTGGATCATAACGTACTAGCCACATCAATTTAATATGTGTCTTGGGCATACAGAGTCCAACAATCTCCCACTTGCACAAGATACATAGAAGATTGATGCAAGCAGTAAATGACGCCTAACTACGGTTTACTACCCCCAATACGTATGACTATATTTGCCATTCAATAACATCATCCCTTTCAAGTCCCTTACTTGAACATGATTTAGGTGAATCTATCATTTATCCTTTCGTTACAGATGTCATGTTAAATCCAGAGACATAGAGTGATCACTCTCTGTTGATTTAACTTTATCAGGCCTTAGACATCTTACTCTCAACGAATAAGAGGAACAAATCCCTTCTTGACTACATACGTCTCTCACAACCACCTTGTACCACACCTGAGCTCAGCCTTATGTACTGTCATATTACTGACAGCGAAGAAATGAGTCAAAGCATAATATTTGGTGAATATCAAGACCCAATATGTATCTCAGGTCAGAGGATACTATGATATTCGCCTTAACTCAAAATTTACTTATGATCAATCACAAATGATTCCATGCAGTAATATTTGAGAGCGAGTCAGTCCAATATTTGTATCCCACAAATATCTATGAACTTTGGCAGTAACACTTTGCTCTATATTCATTCTAAATGAATATCCACCAATCCAAGTTCATAATAGTCTTACATTCATATTTGTTCCCACAATTATGATTGACTACGGACATTTAGAATAATTAAGTTATTCACGGATTTAAACATGCTAATATGAAACGTAACTCAAAATACCATAAATGAGTTAAAATAACAATTGTTTCAATATCCAAATACAAAATTTGATCAAATCCAATCACTAGAATATCGAAGTCCTAAGGAACATGTGTGACCCTCATGTTTTCCTCTGTCAAGGAGCTTCGTGAGTGGATCCGCAATGTTTTGATCGGTGTGAACTTGGCGGATACATATCTTTCCTTTTTCAACTTCATCCCTTATGTAGTTGAATCTCCGCTCGATATGTCTAGTCTTTTGGTGCGCACGAGGTTCCTTGATTTGAGCAATCGCACCCTCGTTATCACAAAAGATCTCTAGGGGATCTTGAATGGTAGGGACCACCCCTAGGTCGGCTATAAATTTCTTCAGCCATGCAGCTTCCTGGGCTGCCAATGAAGCGGCGATGTATTCTGATTCTGTAGTGGACAATGCTACCACGTCTTGTTTTGAGCTCTTCCAGGAGACTGCTCCTCCATTTAAAATGAAGACATACCCCGATTGCGATCGAGAATCACTTCGATCGGTTTGGAAACTCGCGTCCGTGTAACCCTTTACAACGAGTTCCTCCTCACCAGATCCATATATTAAGAACATATCCTTAGTCCTCCTAAGATATTTCAATATGCTTTTAACAGCCATCCAATGACTGTTACCTGGATTTTGTTGGTATCTACTCGTCATGCTCAAGGCGCATGAGACGTCCGGTCTGGTGCATATCATTGCATACATGATGGATCCTATAGCTGACGCATATGGGATTCTTTTCATTTTCTCTTGCTCATCCTTTGAGCTTGGACATTGAGATGTATTCAAAATTGTCCCCTTTTGAATAGGTACAAAACCTCTCTTAGAGTTCTCCATTTGGAACCTATTCAAGACTTTGTCAATGTATGCACTTTGGTTTAAACCTATCAAGCGCCTTGATCTATCTCTATAGACCTTTATTCCCAGAATGTAGGCTACTTCACCAAGATCCTTAATGGAATAATAACTTCCAAGCCAAGCTTTTACACCTTCCATGGTTGGAATGTCATTCCCAAATAGTAGAATGTCATCGACATACAGTACTAAGAAAGTGATGATGCTCCCACTAGCCTTCTTATAAACACAAGCTTCATCGCCGTTCTTGATGAATCCAAAATTCTTAATTTCTTCATCAAAACGGTGATTCCAACTTCTAGATGCTTGTTTCAATCCATAGATTGATTTCTTTAACTTGCATACTTTGTCAGGATGTTTTGGATCGACAAAACCTTCAGGCTGAACCATATAGACATCTTCATCAAGATATCCATTGAGAAATGCCGTTTTGACATCCAATTGCCAGATCTCATAGTCATAATATGCGGCTATGGCAAATAATATTCTGATTGACTTTAGCATCGCCACAGGCGAGAAGGTCTCATCATAATCAATCCCTTGAGTTTGAGTGAAACCTTTTGCTACAAGTCTTGCTTTGTAAGTATCCAAGTTACCATGCATATCAGTTTTCTTCTTGAAAACCCACTTACTTCCAACTACTTTAGAGTTAAGTGGTGGCACAACCAATTCCCAAACTTGGTTGTCATACATGGATTGCATCTCTATGTTCATGGCTTCAAGCCATTTGTCGCAATCGGATTTTGACATTGCATCATGGTATGTGGTTGGTTCATCTGAATCTACCACGTAGCATCCATCCATGAAAAATCCATATCTTTCAGGTGGATTGCTAATTCTACCAGATCTGCGAACATTTTGTGTATTTCGATCAACCTCTTGATCGTTTTCAACAACCTCTTGTTGAGTGCTAGTATCAACCAAACGTGTATCGTCTTGTGGTTCTTGATCCTCCTCAAGTTCCACTGTTCTATCACTGGTTCCTTCCATAAGGAACTTAGCTTCTAAGAACTTACCCTTTCGAGCAACAAATACCTTTTGCTCAGTTGGGTCGTAGAAATAGTATCCTATATCATCTTTAGGATAACCTACAAAGATACACTTAGTAGATCTGACTTCCAATTTATTTGGAGTGTATTGCTTAACATAAGCTTCACAACCCCAAACCCTTAAGAATGATAATGATGGAGGGTTTCCATGCCATATTTCAAAAGGTGTCTTTTCCACTTTCTTGGTTGGGGCCATATTTAATATACGGACTGCGGAGAGCAAAGCGTAACCCCAAAATGATAGAGGCAATGTGCTTCTAGCCATCATAGATCGAACCATATCTAATAGAGTTCGATTTCTCCTTTCAGATACACCATTGTGTTGTGGTGTTCCAGGTGGAGTAAGTTGTGAGATAATCCCACAACTCCTAAGATGATCTTGAAAAGCACCACTAAGGTATTCACCTCCTCTATCGGTGCGAAGGACTTTGATTGTTTTCTTGAGTTGATTTTCTACTTCACTTTTAAAGTCTTTGAACATTTCAAATGCTTCATCCTTGTGTTTTAGTAAATACACATAACCATAACGACTATAGTCGTCGGTAAAGGTAATGAAGTATCTTTCACCATTCCTAGTCATCGGTTTAAAAGGACCACATACATCTGAATGTATGATACCTAATAAGTCCTTAGCCCTTTCAAATGTTCCACTAAAGGGCGTCTTGGTCATTTTGCCTTGTAAACAAGACTCGCATACATCAAATGAATTATCTTCATTTGTATTCAAAAGACCATTTTTCTGAAGTGTATGCATGCGATTCTTGCTTATATGTCCAAGGCGACAATGCCAAAGGTAGGAATCACTCAAATCCATTTTGAGTTTCTTGTTGGTTACTTGGTACATTGAGCTATCATATGATGCGTTATCATGATCTAATTCATAAATACCATTTAAAGACATAGCTTTAAAATAAAACACATCATTTTTAGAAACATAAATGTCATAGTTAACAAATTCGAAATTGAAACCAGATTGTTTTAAAAGGGAAACTGAAATTATGTTCCTAGTCAAACTAGGAGCATACAAAACATTCTTCAAAATAACTTCCAAACCACTTGGAAGTTCTAAAACGTAGTCTCCTTGAGCCTCGACTTCAACTTTTGCTCCGTTGCCCATAAAGAGACTAGTGTTCCCCTTCTTGTAATGTTTATTTCTTTTGAACCCCTGCAACGAATTGCAAATATGAGTTCCACATCCGGTATCTAGTACCCATGTGTTAGAAGAAATAACATTAAGCTCAACATGTATCATAAAGATAGTACCTGAGGTTTGCCCTGCATCCCTCTTGTTTTTCAACTCTTTGAGATAGGTCGGATAATTTCTCTTCCAATGTCCTATCTCACCACATTCAAAACATGGGTCATTCATAGCAACCTTTTGCTTCTTTTCTTTTGGTTTGGCGGGTTCTGCTTTAGCTTTTCCTTTTCCCTTTCCCTTGACGTGTCCCTTTCTTTTAGCATAGGTTGCTTTAGAGTCGGGGTGGGGCCTTTTCTTATTTCCTCCTTCATTGATCGCTAGGACGGGTAAAGCCTTTTTGCCCATACTTGCTTCGGCCGTTTTGAGCATTGCATGAAGCTCACCAATGCTCTTGTCCCATCCATTCATGTTGTAATTCATAACAAAGCTCTCAAATTTCTTTGTTAAAGAGTTGAGGATCAAATCCGTAGCCAACTCTTTGGAGACGGGACAATTTAGCCGTTCGAGGCGATCAATGTGGCTTTTCATCTTGAGAACATAAGATGATACCGATTGGGTTTCCTCCATTCGACATGCATGAAGCGCCCGAACAGTTTCGAAGCGTTCTACCCTTGCTTGTTGTAGGAACATTTCCTTTAACTGGGTAATCATGTCATATGCCCCGTGGTGTTCAAAATCCTTTTGAATTTCGGGAATCATAGTTCCCAACATGAGGCATGAGGCTTGCATGGAGTCCTCGGTATACTTAACCCAATCGTTATAGGCTTCCACATCTTCCACGTTAGGTTCATCAGGAATAGGATCATCCAACACATAGGATATCTTCTCTTGCTTGAGAACGATTCTCAAGTTTCGAAACCAATCCATGAAGTTGTTATGGTTGAGACGATCCTTTTCAAGGATGGTTCTTAGTGATAGGTTTCGGACGGTTTGGGTAATCGGGTTTGCATTGTTAGCGGCCATCTACAAAATTTAACAAGTTCAATTTTAGTATTTTCGATATTGTTATATTTTAATCATTAATACCCTTTTGTGTCTTAAAGACAATTAATAATTAAAATCTAGAATCCAACGTTACATTTAAATATTGGTTAGGTGACCTTTATCCCTCTATTTAAATTAACAAGGTAGTCAACGTTTGACAATTGCAACTCTTTGCAATTTCTAGCCATATGGGATCGGTTAAACATCTTTATGTTTAGTTGGCATGTTTAATCCCATCAACACCTTTGTTCCCCATGCTTTGGTGACCCTAAGTTCATGGTTTCCAAATCAAGTCGTCCAACTTACACACACGTGTGAGTTTATACACATAAGTGGTTAGGTGACCTTTATCCCACAAACATGGTAAACCCACCTCGAACATACAAGTTCCCTCAAATGTGGTTAGGTGACCTTTATCCCACAATAAGAGTTCCCAAGTATTTCGAGTGTTGTATAAAAGGATGGTGTTTGACTTGTTTTATAAAAGGGTTTTCAATATTTCAAAATTCTAGTTAGAAAATATTATGTACCATACATTTGCATGCATTCAAATTAATGGTACTTTGGTGAAAACTAATTTTCAAGGTTCTTTTAATAAAACCCATTTTATTATAAAAATCATTAATTTTTAATAAAACCTTTTATTAACCATTTTAATGATTTTGTTAAGAACCAATTTTACGCTTGTTGTTGATTATTAGTTTGTTAAGTCATGCATATCGACATATCATCTAAACAACAAAATAAGCAACCAAACAAGCACATCATTCATAATAATAGGTGCATAACCATAGCCAACTATTTTGACAACACTTGTTAGCCGAAACAAGTGTGCCAAAAGGTCCTTCCTAAGGGGTGAAAAATGACACAAGTTATGTGTCGTTGAACTCCCACTTGATCCCGCATCCAAATGCTTCAAGTCTCCTTCTTGTGTTGTGATTTCTCCACCTTCTTTGGGCTTCCAAAAGTCTTTTATATTCAGCTCCAAACTCCTTTGGACTTCAAAAAAATGAGTTTTGGTTATCGGGTTAAAATCCCGTTGAGAACGATGAAGTTCTTTGGACCGAATATTATGGTCCAAACCAAAAGCTCATTTTTGTGTGCATCTTCTTTTACAAAATATATCCTAATACATTTTTCTAGTAAAATAAAATGCACCTAATCTATTTATTTTACATACCAGATGAAAATAAATAAATTACATATCTTCTAATGGAAGAACAAAAAAAAATAATTATTACAACCCATTGAAATAATAAATAACAACACAATCATTCAACACAAGGTCATGGCTAGGTTATATGCACCAAAATATATATCCAAATATATATATATTAATTTCAAGAAGCATAAAAAAAATGGTTCCCTTTTATAAACATTTTCGGCTATGTTCAAAAAACCGAAAAGGTAAGTTTTGTCCAAACAAACAAATCATCCATATGAAATAAATTTTTCAAGATTCTCTTATGCATGTAAGAAAATAATCTTGAAAAACAAAAGGGTTAACCATGTTAAAATTTTCGGCCATAGGGTTTTCCTCAAACCCGAAACCCGAAATTTTTAATCTATTGAAGTATGCACTCACATAAGCGGCTCTAGATGCCATTGATGGGATTTTGACATGTTTATCAAAGCAATTTCATCCATATGAAATAAAAACGCAGCGGAAATAATGTTTTAAAACATGTTACTTTTGTAAGATATAAAACCATTTATATGCAAAATCCCAAAACCTGGATTCATATATGAAGATGCATACTATCAAACATAACCATAGGGTGTTTAGCAAAACTACCTTCTTGGAGTAATGAGAATGAAATGGATGATGCTTCAAGAATGGTTGTCCTCAAGAGTAGAAGACCTCAAGCTTGTATACCCCAAGCTTCCAACAAACACCACGGGTTTAGCTAGGATTTCTCACACTTGAATCAAAACCGAAAAGCTCCTTGGAACCCTTCTATGGCCGATTTTGAGAGCAAAATAACACAAGTCTTCCAAGTTCTCTCTTGTCCATTTTGTCATACAAAATACATTTAAAGGAAGTGAGAGAAATTGCCACCCTACATGCCCAATCAAAATCCATGCAATTGCATGTATGTTTATTGGACCAAATTTTCACCCAATCAAGAGCCATCTAAATATGACATCTTGCATGAAATGTTATTGGAGCAAAAACCTTTTGGGAATTCCCATGAGGGGGGGCGGCCCACTTGTATTTTTATAAAAAAAAAAAAATTCAAATCTTTCTTTTATAAATTTAAGTCTTGATTAATTTTATAACTTTTATAAAATTATACACCATATGTTTGCAAGACTTTATGTAATCTTTTATAATGTTATTTAACCCATTAAATAACAAAATAAAATATTCTCTCAAAATAAATTATCCATATAATTTATTAGTTTCTCAAGTGTAATTATTTAGAAAACCAATTTCTAAATATTGTAAGTGTTAATATTTATTTGTTTGATCATATCACAAATAAATAATATAAGTGTTTGTCTAGCTTGTTATTGGGTATGACTCGACTTGGATCATAACGTACTAGCCACATCAATTTAATATGTGTCTTGGGCATACAGAGTCCAACAGGTTATGGCTTGTGAAGGGTGTGGTGGGCCACATGAAAGTTGGAGTTGTATAAAAGAAACAGATGATCAACCAGAGTCGGTAAACTACATTGATAATAGACCTAGGCTGTTGGGTCCTCCAACGGGTACCTACAACCAAGGATGGCGTAACCACCCTAACCTTGGTTGGAGAGAACCTGACAATAGTAGCAACCAACAAAACCTAAACCAACGAACAAACTTTCAACAACCAAGAAATGAGTCACAAAATTTCCCTCAACAACAAGGTGGACGAGAAAGGCTTAAAGATACTGTATCTCGCCTCATCTCCGACACTGAAAAGAAAAACTCGGATCGATTACAACAATTGGAATCGAATTTTAGAAATCAACAAGCTAGTATACAAAACATTGAAAAACAAATAAATCAATTAGCTCAAAATTTCTCCGATAGACCACAAGGCGCGTTACCAAGTAATACCGAAACAAACCCAAAAGCACAAGTCCATCTCATAACATTAAGAAACCGTACCGTGGGTTCCGAAGAAGCGCCACCACCGCCAACTGAGGGAAGCACAACACCGCCCAACAAGAGAAGGCTTTTCCTCTAATTCAAGAGCCTACCAAGGCTCCTCCGGTTCCATACCCCGGTAGGTTAATTTGTCAAAAGACCAATGAGCAATTCGCAAAATTCGAAAATCTACTAAAACAATTGCATGTTAATATTCCTTTTATCGAAGTCCTAACTCAAATGCCTAAATACTCAAAATTCATGAGGGACTTCCTCACTCATAAAAGGAAAATTGAATCATTGCAATTAGTTAACTTAGGCGAAGAATGCTCCGCCCTCGTACTCAACAAACACCCACAAAAGAAGATTGATCCTGGAAGCTTCACAATTCCTTGCTCGATCGGGGAATCCCCCGTTCGTAATGCACTAGCCGACCTTGGGGCTAGCATTAACCTCATGCCTGCATCAATGCTCAAATGACTCGGCCTAGGAAAAACAAGCCCTACCAAGATGAGTATATAACTTGCCGACAGATCCATCAAATACCCGCAAGGTGTCGCTGAAAATCTATTGGTCAAAGTCGACAATTTCATCTACCCGGCCGACTTTGTCATACTAGATATGGAAGAGGACACCGAAGTCCCCCTCATACTAGGGAGGCCATTTCTAGCCACCGCGCAAGCAGTGGTAGACATGAATGACAGAACACTTACTTTGAAGTTTGGGGATAAGGAAGTGAAGTTTGGGGTTGGGAAGAGAGTAGAGGATGATGACCCGGTCAATTACATGAAGGTCATTGATTCGAGTTTGGATGATGCTCTTCGACGGTGCAACATGGGATGCAAAACATCCCGCTCGGAAAATATATGACCTCACTTTGGGTCTAGCCAAGGACCCTTATAAATGTGGCGCACCACGGAGGCATTCCGCGGAACTATCCTTAGTTTAGCTTAGATTAATTTTTAGTTTAATTTGCAGGAATAAAACACACTCGGGATGGTAAAGGATAACAAGGGAAACGAGAAACATCACCCCATGCACGAAAACAGGGCCATCCGACAAAAATTTCTTCATTACAGCAAGTTCAGCACGGGCCGTGTCCGCCCAACACGGCCCCGTGCTGCACAATCTGCAGAAAACACCCAGTTCAGGTAATTGGACACGGGCCGTGTTCACTAAACACGCCCCCGTGTCCAGGCTTCTGTTTCTCTTTACTAAATTTTGTCACTGGCACCTGAACACGGGGCCGTGTCCGGTCACCATGGGGCCGTGTCCAGAGTGTCAGTAACATAAAATTTTGCTTTTTAACACTTTTTTACACATTCAATCAACCTAAAAACTTATTTTTGGGACAAATTGAGGACAATGTGTAATTTAAGTGTGGGGGGATGCGAAAACTTTGAATCTTGCAAGTCCTAATTAACAAGCCTTACACAAAACTCTATTGGAACCGCTAATCACCCCAAATTTTTTCAAAAAAAAATTTCATTTTTTTTACTTGTCTAAGTTTAAGTTGGGAATTTCAAGTTCTAACAAGGTTATATTTTTACAAGTTTACAACCGATAGCGTCGTGATAAAAGAACCAACATAAGAAAATTATGAAACGGCATGACAAGCTTAGTTAAAATTTGATTATATATACTTGATCACATAAAAACTCATTCCCACAAAAGTGAGTTTTGAGCACTTATTGAGCATAAAAATACATATCTTTACACTAAATGGTCATTTTTCGTTTCTTGTGTGAATAGCCGCTTGGTTCGTATGACTCTAGAACTTGCCACAACAATGCATTCCCGGTCCTTACCAACTTAAACCCGAGTAAGTAAATGATAGAGGCATTAGAACTAACCCTTTTTTTTCTTTCTACACCATTATTTTTCATTTTTTTTACCACCTACCCAAAATCCCCCCTAGTTAACTCCTTTGAGCCTAAACCTTTTCATTTCTTAACCCAAAACAATCACCCTTATATATATATATATGTGTGTGTGTGTGTGTGTGTGTGTGTGTGTGTTGATGATGAAACCAAATAAACAAACAAGTTCATCAAAAATTACTTTGATGATGAAACCAAATAAACAAACAAGTTCATCAAAAATTACTTTGTTTGAAAGAAATGTTTCATCAAAATAAAATAAAATTGTGAAAAATAAAAAGTCTTTCAAAAACCGAAGCTTTTTACGCTTTTCTCCATTTCACTAACCAGTAACCACTAACCCAACCACCCACCTTTAGCCCAAGTCTAACCCTTCACCCAAAAAGTCCTCTTGATATTTACAAAGGTATATAGTTAAAAAGGAGGAGGATTGATTGCTTGGCAAGCATATGGTAGGAATAAGTTCCATGCCGCTCTGGAATGATTCACTAAAAATACACATTCGACCGAGTGTTGAGTGATCCACCGTGAGGTATGTGAACTTGTATATAAATGGAATTTTAAAAAAGGCATGTTATGCCCTAATAAGTAATTTATCTTATGAAACGTTTTTAATAAATCATGACGAATAGGATTGTAAATAAATAAAAATAAAACATAATAAAGAATCTTGGAAATCCCGACACTCTATGACAAGCCCAAAAACCTTCTCTTCTACCCATTCCATTTGGGAGTGAAAAAGCCACATTATAAAGAGTTTTGCTCGAGTACAAGCAAAGATTTAAGTGTGGGGGTATTTGATGTGCACAAAATGCAACATATAAATTACATCAATCGTGGCACAAAACTAACCCTTTTTTAGTACTAATGTTGGAAAAAGTGTGCTTTTGTCTTCCTTTTGTATTTTCAGGATTAAATGAGCTCAAATAAACAAAAGAAGCAAAAAGACAGCTAAATCTAACATAAATACAAGAAAAGGAACAAACGTGGCATGCCCGACCTCCCGACAGCATCTTCCCAAGCAAAACAAGGAGACAGAAGCCTGAACACGCCCCGTGCTCAGTGAGCACGGGGGCGTGCCCAAGTGTCAGCAGAAAAGACAAAGTGGTAGAAGCTTCTATTGCCCACCACGGGGCCGTGCTCAGCGGACACAGGGCCGTGGTCAACTATAAGATTCGCGAAATCCAAGCAAATCTTGATAGTACAGATATGCTTCTACACACGGGGTCGTGCTCAGCGGACACGGGGGCGTGGTCAACTAATGCAGACAAAAATGCATTTAATGAAAATGCATTTAATGAAGAAAGAGAGTAGGATGGGCACGGGGCCGTGCCCGAGCTTCTGTTCAGCCTATAAATATGAGTGCTTGGAGCTCTTGCAACTCATCCCTTGGCACACCACCTCTCTCACACTTCACCCACCACCCACCACCATCACAACACCATCATCCACCACCATCATCCATTGTCCATCATAGAGTGTGTGAGTCGTCTCGGGATCCAAGATTGATTGTAAGAGTTCTTGACAATCAAAGGTCATGTTTGCCTAAGTCTCTTACATCACTTGGTGAAGACAAGTGTTTAGTGTAAAACTTTTTATTTTTAATCTTTTTCACTTTTTAATTGGTTTTGTATTAATGACTTTAATTACTAGTTTCTTATGTTGAAGGTGATTCTTCCTTATCGTTTGTCCGTGGTGTCTTGGCATTATTTTACTATCTATATAAAATAAAAGATTTTCACCATTCATATATCCACGATCTATATGGAGGTATGTTGGCTACCTGATCGGGGGTTAAGGGAACGTTTTGGTAAGAGTCTTACCATTGTTCAGTGTATAGATCCTGCAAAGGACCTGGGTCAAATTTAGTAGGACCTCCTTCAATACCCAACGGTATGGGATGGCGGGGGTCCAAACTCTTTGACCCCCTCATAAGTTAAACTACTATTAAAACTTTAACCCGGCTAGTTAGGACTGTATCCTTGCTGACTCAGACTACTTAGCCGGGGGTAACGTCGCCTTCAAAAGAGGGGCCTACCACATTATGCATTAATAACTTAAATAATTGTCTTTCAATAATCCGACCCTTTAGGATTGTATCCTTGCTGACTCAAACTACTGGGTTGAGGGTAACGTCGCCTTCAAAAGAGGGGCCTACTACAATAACTAAGATAATCTCTTAAACAACTTCAAAAGTGCGAAAATAATCAAAGGTTACACTACACACGAGTCGGATCCAAGTGATTCATCTTGTCTATCTGTTTTTATTTTTATTTTACTTTTCAGCATTTTAGTTAGTTTTATTTTCCTAGTTTAAAAACCTTCTTCTAACATTCTGATTTGATTAGACGTTGAGGATAAACCGGTACTAAAAGCTCTTGTGTCCTTGGACGACCTCGGTATCTTACCAACACTATACTACGTCCATGATGGGTGCACTTGCCCATATGTGTGTTTAATGTTAGTAAATATCGTGTTTATAAATTTAAAACTTGGCTAAAAGTGTAAAAAGGGCTTAAAATATACACCTAAAACATATTATACCTAACGCACATTAGTTGGCATTCCCGAGAGTATAATCAAATATCATGAAGCTCCCGATTTGTTAAAAGGTCACTCAGAGGTAAGAATTAACATGTTGATGCTTTTAACCCTTCATTGCGCAAACTTTCAATTAATTACGCAAACGGCTACACTCGATCGACAAGTGGCTCATTTGTGAATATAATCATCGTGAGAGGTTATTTAGAAACTTATTTTAGGTATGCTAACTCTTCCAGTCCTTTCATTATCAAAGTTTTCGATTTTTCAAAAAATTAGTCCCTTAAATTCAATATTTGACTTCATTAGGGTTTATTACACGTGTCAATACATCATTGGACGTGATTTTACGAGGTGTTACAACTTGGTTTGACCAGAAACATTATTTCAGTTTCTTCACTGTTTGAACAAGGATTCAAGTACGTTTTAATGGTTTTTCTATTTTAGCCTACTTTAATGATGTCTTTTATTTTAAGGCTAAACCTCGAAATGGTATTTATGAGATTGATGTTCAAGCAAGTAATAACATATATCATCTTTCTAAACGTAACAAAGCTGGCATGAATGAAACATACTTATGGCATTGCAGACTTGGCCACATAAGTAAGGCATGCATAAAATGGCTCCAGTTCGAGGGAATTCTTGAATCCACTAGACAGGACTCCTTTGATGATTGCAAATCTTGCTTAGCTGGCAAACTCACAAAGCACCCCTTCACCGATGTTGGTGAACGGATTAATGGTCTTCTAGAACACATTCACATGATGTATATGGCCCTTTCAGAACCATGACTAGAAACCACGACTAAAACCAACTTGATAGAAAGATAAAAGTACTTCGATCAGATCGAGGTGGTGAATACCTCAGCTATGAGTTTCTCAATCATCTGAAAGAGTGTGGAATAGTTTCACAACCCTCTCCATCTATCACACCCCAACTTAATGGCGAGAGTGAAAGGTGAAATCGAACTCTACTTGATATGGTTTGATTGATGATGTGTAGAACTAACTTGCCACACTCATTTTTGGGACAAGCTCTTATGATCGCTTCCCGCATTGTCAGTTTAGCTCCGACTAAAAGGTAAACAAAACCGCCATATGAGATATGACATGGGCGTTAACCCGATTTGGAATACCTTAGAGTATGGGGATGTGATGCATACATCACAAGTGATTCTGATGATAAGCTCGATCCTCAAGGCGAAAAGGTTGTTTTCGTCAGATACTATAAAAGAAGCGGCTATTATTTCTACCATCCTGATGCAAATGTGATTTCAATCAAACGGAAGGGACACTTTCTCGAGGAAGAACTTCTTAATCGAGAAACTGGGAATAATGTGTTTGATCTTGAAGAAATTCAAGAACCACAGACAACCGCTAATGTAGCTGGACTGTCTGATCAACAAGTAGTTGTTGCCAATGAATCAGATATAAAACACAAGCGTTTGCAGAAGTAGTAGAATTCCCAAGAATCTGATAGATGTCTATGGCATCTAAAAGGTCCCGAAGTCTTATTAGTAGTTGAGTCTAATGAGAAACCTGCTAACTACAAATCTGCAATCTTAGATTTAGAATCTGAGAAATGGCAAGAAGCCATGAACGTCGAGATGCAATCTATGCATGACAATCAAGTATGGGACTTGGTTGAGCGACCCCCCGAATCTCGGGCAGTAGGGAGCAAATGGATTTTCAAGAGAAAAACTGATATGCATGGATATATACACACCTATAAAGCACAGCTAGTTGCAAAGGGTTTCACTCAAACTCAATGTATTGACTATAATGAGACCCTCTCACCCGTTGCTATGATTATATCAATCAGGATATTGCTTGCCATAATTGTATACTGTGATTACGAAATATGGCAAATGGATGTCAAACCCTCCTTTCTTAATAAACATCTCTCTGAAGATGTCTATATGGTTCTGCCTGAAGGTTTCACCGATCCTAAATATCCAACTAAGGTGTGCAAACCAAAAAAAGTCTATTTATGGACTCAAGCAAGCATCTCGTAGCTAGAATCTTCATTTTGACCAGGAGATCAAAGAGTTTGGTTTTGTCAAGAATAAAGATGAGCCTTGTGTTTATAGAAAGGTTTGTGGGAGCACCATATCATTCCTCATCATGTATGTGGATGATATACTAATCATTGGAAATAACATCCCTATGCTTAACAAGTTAAACACTATTTGGCATCTTGCTTCACAATGAAAGATCTTGGAGAAGCTGTTTACATTCTAGGAATGAAGATCTATAGGGATAAATCTAAGCGCCTTCTAGGGCTAAGTCAAAGAACGTACATAGACAACATGATGACATGCTTCAAGATGGAAAACTCCAAGAAAGGAGATGTTCCTATGACTAAAGGAACTGTGTTGAACAAAGCGCAATCTCCTTCAACGGACATTGAAATTAAGCAAATGGAAGCAGTTCCATATGCTTCAAGGATTGGTTCAATCATGTATGCTTTCTATTAGACTTAACGTCTCGTATGCTTTAAGCATGGCCAGTCGTTTTCAGCATAGTCCTGGCATTGCCGATTGGACTAAAGTAAAGAACATTCTGAAGTACTTGAGAAGAACTAAAGATATGTTCTTGGTGTTTGGAGGACTGGAAGAGGAGCTCAATGTAAGGTGTTACACTGATGTTGGCTTCCAAAGTGACCAAGATGATTCTCGCTCACAAATAGGGTTCGTATTCACTCTCAATGCAGGGGCTATCTATTGGAAAAGCTCCAAACAAAGTGTAGTGGCGGATTTAGCCACCGAATCTGAATGAATAGCTGCATCAGATGCTGCGGAAGAATCTGCTTGGATGAAGTAATTCATCAACGACCTCGATGTGGTTTCAAGTATTCAGAAACCAATCTAGATGTTCTGTGATAACACAAGAATCATTGCTCAAACCAAGGAGCCAGATCACAGGGTTAAGCACATTCTAAGAAAGTTCCACTATATACGAGAAGTACTAGAATGAGAAGACATCTTAATAAGCAAAATAGACACAGATCAAAACCTAGCAGACCCGTTCTCTAAACCGATGACTCATGACAAGCTATCGGTCTTATATTGGATAACCATTTGTTTTGATTTAGTATTTGGATGTATGAACATTCAAACAGTTGTACCTTTTGAATTCACCTATGATTTACTAGCTAAATGCAAAGTATGAATCTTACAACTGTGTTCGATTTTGATACGTTTAATCCATGAATCTTGTATTCTAAATTATCCGTAGTCGGTCAGACTCGTGGGAACGACTCTGAATTAAGACTATTCTGGCTTTGGACTCCAGGAGTTGACTTCCAAATTCACAGGCCTCATTGTGAATGACGCTGGATGTAACTCGTATCAAATCATCTTCATGGATCTTAGTCATAAGATGTATTTGATTTAGGTATACTCATTTAGTATCCTCTAACCTGAGACTATTCTTTGATCAGTGTCAAACGATGTCGTGTAACTGCCAGTCATATAGGCATTGGTTGGGAGTGGTTCTGAAGTTCAGTGGGAGTTGTATGTAGTCAAGATGGGATTCTGTACTCTTACATTATATGTAATAGTTAGACATCTGGGCACCCTCGTTGATTCACACTGGTGAAGTGTAAGGCCTTACCCAAACTTACTAAGTGTTTGATTGGACCACTTTGATTCTTAAATGAGAACGATAATGATTGAACGCCATATGAGGATGAATCTAATCCATGTCTAATTGTTCAATTGATGTCTTTTACAGAAAGGATAGATGACGAGGATTACCTTAAGTCTATCGTGTTCACGTAGTAAGCCGTTGATAAAAAGAAGATACGTTGGTTAATGACTTTAAAGTGTCATGACCTGTTGGGGGCAGCTATGTATAGCTAGAACACCACTAGCTGTCTGCGTTGAGATCTTATCAGAGACCGTCCAAGTGGGAGCTGTTGGATATTATGTCTGGTTCGATAAGTCAACGCTGCCGACCGGGTCTTGACTCGTAAGAGTTACACCTTGGGCAACAAACTAAAATCCACTTAACCTGTTTAACTGGTACGAACGACATACGAGACAGATCGTAATTATATTTATGATTATAAGCGGGTATTAACTGAGAGACGGGTACATGGACCTGGTGAGACGGGTATACTCACCCTACGCCACTTGTCGCGCATACACCTTTGTTGTGCCACATGTCGTACATGCATCGTGCTACCGCCACTTGTCACGCACCTAACAACTTGACCAATTGCAACACATGCACCATGCATGTATGCAACTTGGCGAGCATGCATAAAGGCTCCATACCTTTTATTCTCTTGGGTCTTGCATTTGCTGTGACTATGGAAATGGAAGAAATAGGAAAAATGCTCTCAACAACACCCACATACACAACCGGCCACCAAGCCACCGCCACGGGCCACCGCCACCGCCCTGCCTCTGCCGCCCGCCTCTGCGTTACCGCCGCTGACTGCCGCGGCTGCCGCCGCTGTTTGCCGCGGATGGCCGCCGCTTGGCGCCACCTCCTTCGCCGCGTTTCGTTGGTGCGTTTACTAGCACTTGTTCGTTGAAACTCGGTGTCTCGACCAGTTAGTCATTAACCGAGGTATAATTTTTCTCATCGGTAGCTAAATATTTTTTACTGTGCTCGTATTTGCATGTACCCGGATCCTGTCGGGTTTCGTTTTGTTGATTATTAGTATATATTTCCGCTGCGTTTTATTAATTAACTCGTTTAATTAATTAATTATTATTTATTGAACCGGGTTTTTGATAAATAAAATTTTAACCGATCACAACAGAAATCCAACAAGATCTTACATTACTTATGTAAGATCTAAATTCAACACATACAATATACAGGATCATCATAGAAAGAAATCAACAGAATACAAGATCCAACACTCCAACACTGGATCAACAACAACCAAACGAGACGGATGAAAACAAATACAGAGAAAACAACAAGACCAATAATGACCCAAATGAAACCCTAAGGACTTTATATACCAGGCATCTTCATAAGTTTCCAATCAGCCCTTCATGTATCCGCCTCATACACCTTAGTCCCTCATTTCATCACTCTAAACCTCCAACTTTGTCTCCTGTACACAAAACACCCCTCAACAACAAATCAGTTATAACAACTTTATAACAACCTTAACAAGCCCCACGTGACAGGCCCAACAATACAACCACATTATAATCCCAAAATAATAAGTCCCTTTGCAACATGAATCAAAGAATACTTGATACACTACATTTTAACACTGCTTAAACGGAACCATGGATCCTTTAATTTCTCACTTTGGCCATTGGAACGAGAACTCATGTCATCGATGACACCTATTTTCAATAAGCATTTGCTAAGAAATCTCATATCCAAACAACATCCAGATTCGATAACACTTTTAGATTCCGCTTACCATACCTTTTTTTGCAGTATTGATTCGACAGATAACTAACTAACTAACCATTGCTCAATTAAGAACCAAATCACTCATGTATGCGAAGCATCTTCATAAATAGGATGTTATTCAACCAGCCTTCACTGTGCTAACTTTGCATTTGAATGAAAATATATCGAACTCCAGCACACTTAATAGCTTGCCAAATATTTAAGAGATTAGAGCAGCCTCTAGTTACTTGTTTCTACCAATATATACATATCAAGATTAGGGGTGTAAACTGTTAATTAAGTTAGTCCTTGTTCACATGAGAAACTTTAATATATACATATCAATATATGAACGGTCAAGTGTTTGGCCTTTCAAAAGTTAGTTTAATGGGTCGTTACTATGGACTCCATACATCGTAATCTAAGTTTTGTTAATTGCCTCAACGTGCCATTAAATCCTTAACTTGTGTCACTCATAGTTATCTAACTAGTTTTTGTTTTAACTTGTGAACTTTGCTCAACAAACGTAGTTTAATGAGCAGTTTAACGAATTTATGCGCCTACACCGATGGTTACTATCTTCACCGATGGAGATCAACAAATATTTCCGTAAGTAAATTCTTCTTATTTCTATTTATTTAGGGATGTTAGGGAATGTTTCTAGATTTTATCTTATTGAGATATATCGTACTAATGATCAGTGAGATAAAAAAAATCAATTGAGGTAACCAGAAGGTATTGTAATTATAAGTTCTCAATCTCATTTTAGGATAATAGAGGCCGAAGTTTACCTAAAAACGTGTACTATTAAGGAGAACGGGGAAAAACCAACTAACTGATAGGTTGTAAAAAAATTGACTGCAAGATATAACTTTAGAAATACTTCTATACGAATTAATATAGTCATTGAGGATTTTAGTTTTTGACAAACTCCCATTATTGTAGAAAATTATTACCACTGTATATGTTGGGGATCAGAACTAGTACTTGCAGCGGAAGTATTAACATCATTCGAATACATATTTGATAATGAACCGAATTGGATTTGCATAGTGTGTGTTTTGTGATGAAATCAAGATATAGAACAATAGTGGACAGATCGTTATTGAATAAGGAAATGTCTTGGTACCGGATATTGTTTCCGGTGACATCAATATATACATATGAGTTTTTGGCGGTTCGGGAATTGGCGGGTAACTGTTTTGACAGTTATTTGAAAGGGTTTCCCGCTTATCTCCCGATTATTACATAAGTATATCATTAACAAACTAATAAGTGGTTCTAATTATATATCCGAATAGAAATAATAACATATAAACATAACTTAGTTTATTAAATCTAACATAACCCCCTTAAACTAGGTTATGTTTACGAGCTTGATCCAGTACGCTACGATTTGCTTCATCCATTGCCCATTTTGCATAGTTGAAATTGAAACGCTTCCTTCGTTTTCCTTTATTCCAGTCTTCATCATCAACACCTGCAAATAAGGCAACTGGTTCCATCTCGGCAGAATCTTGTTGAGTAACTCCTGCATTCTTTGAACTTCCTTGACGACCGCCGGTGGACGTTCCTTCTTCCAAAACAGTCTCCTTGTCCTGCATTTTCTTTTGAACTTGCTTGAACTTGTTGTAATACTCTAGGACATCAAGATACGCAGCATATGTGACTCTCATGTAATCACCGTCTTCATAATTGAAACCCAGATCCTTTGCTATTGCAGGCCATGTGTTCTCTGTTGTTACATTTCGATAACCCCCGTCCATGGCTACGAGTAAATACAGACTCAGCAGATTAACCTTTCTCATGTATGAAGCTATTGGTGGAACCGGTCTAGTTTTTATTCCCATGTAATCGAACAAGAACCATGTAACCAATTCTTCAAACTTTGAATCAAGTATATGTTTATACTTGAGAACAAAGTCTCAATCATCCAATAGATCCATAAACGCTCTGCAGTCTTCGAATTCTTTGAATTCCATGGCCTTAACAATCATGATACTCCAATCTGTCTCTTGTGTAGACAGATGAAGTTCTTCAAAATAGGAATTCAAATATTTTTCTTTGAATTCATCGTCATACACGCTTTCATCTAATATTCTCTGTTTTTCATTTAACCCGATTTCCTCCTCTCTTGACAGACCATTCAGGTTATTCACAGAGTTATTCACCGGAGAAGAAAACATTGGATATATCCTACAAGTATCATCGGCCTTCTTGACCGTAAATCCTTGCAGCGTCAATTGATCTAAACTCAATACATTCCTATCGATTTCCGGTGAATAAAAGACGCTTTGAATTCTCATGGTTTCATTACTTGTTTTTATTTCTATTGATGCAACCCCCCGTGTGAACAAGAAATTATGTTCACCGGTGCGTGTATCAACCCCAATGATGTGTTTAATTCATTTAAACACGTTCAAGTTCCCGGCAATATGATGTTTAAATACAGAACTTACGTACCAAATGTCGTTCCATAGCCCTCCTTCGGTACCGACAACAATCATTTCCTGATGATTGTTAACCTCTCCTTCTTGTCTCTGTATTCCCTCATTTACTGCTTTCCGTATTAACTGTGTCGCTTCATCGGTTTTTTTCTTTTTACACGCGTGAATCTGATGCCCTGGTTGGTGACAATAGTAACATGTCTTTTCTCTTTGATTTCGTTTGGTTTTGCTTTTTGCTTCATTCGTACAGTGTTGACAAGGGAGTAACGTGGAACTAGGTTTAATTTCGGTTTTGTTCATCTTCCCCAACACCGCTCTGATACCACTTTGATTTGTTTCGTGATGCCGAGTACGGTAATATTGTTGTTCATTACCCATTTTGTCGCTGAAAGTCTTTGATATGTCGTTAAAGGCAGTTTAGTGCTACTAAATCGTCCTGTCGCTGATCTGTTTTCTGTCGCTATCCTTCTTCTTTTGTCGCTAACTGTCGTCGCTAAATCTGGATATCCTTTCTTCCTTTTTTGTTCCCGTCGTTTCTGCATCATTCTTTTCTTCATATTAACATCCGATGATACCGTTTCCGGTGATCGGTTCCGGTTGAATCCTTCACTCTCTTCTTCTTCTTCTTCTTCGTGATAGTCTCTATCATCATCTTGCCTGCGTTTCCGGTCCTTGCTTCTTTCATTCTTACCGTTCAGTTTTTGAACATCTTTACAGGCCAAATCATCTCTTTCGGAATCGTCTTCTTCTTTCCGTGTCATTACTTCGCCTGCATCTCCGTTATCTTCGTGACGTCCCGATTCGTATTCCATTAATGCAATTTCGTCTTGCAATTCCATTATTGCAATCTCTTGTTTCAAGATTGCAATCGCGCGTAATCGGGGACTCATATAATCTGAATTGCTATCTGTTTCTCGCCTCTTCCCGTGTTTGTTTTCCATCTTCTTCATCCGCATCTTCCCAGGATCACATAATTCTGATCCTAATTCTTGGTTTTCTAACCATGCGCTCTGATACCACTTTGTTGGGGATCAGAACTAGTACTTGCAGCAGAAGTATTAACATCATTCGAATACATATTTGATAATGAACCGAATTGGATTTGCATAGTGTGTGTTTTGTGATGAAATCAAGATATAGAACAATAGTGGACAGATCGTTATTGAATAAGGAAATGTCTTGGTACCGGATATTGTTTCCGGTGACATCAATATATACATATGAGTTTTTGGCGGTTCGGGAATTGGCGGGTAACTGTTTTGACAGTTATTTGAAAGGGTTTCCCGCTTATCTCCCGATTATTACATAAGTATATCATTAACTAACTAATAAGTAGTTCTAATTATATATCCGAATAGAAATAATAACATATAAACATAACTTAGTTTATTAAATCTAACAGTATACTCCTAAACTGAATATGTGACCATTATAATCAGAACACAAAATTACTAGATATTTGCATCTAATCGAAACGAGGAGTTGCCACAACCAATAAAGGGGACTTCCTACGAAGTACAAGGCCAGTGATCTCAGTCATGTCAAGTTCTTCCCCTTTCACCTCTTCTGGCAATGCAAAGTCGTATTTATACACCAAATTAGCTAAAGCAAGTTCGTTAACAACAATCGCAAAGTGAATACCAGGACACCCTCTCCTTCTAGCACCAAATGGAATATACTCAAAATTATGCCCTCTATAGTCGATAGAATTGTTCAAAAACCTCTCTGGACAAAACGTCTCGGGTTCTTCCCACTGTGAAGGATCTCTTCCTATCGCCCATGCATTAATAATCACTTGTGTACCTGCTGAAATGTCGTACCCCATGAGTTTGACATCTTGTGTTGATTCTCGGGAAATGAGTAATGGAGCAGGAGTATGCAATCGCAACGCCTTTGAGGACAGCATGTAAGTAGGTCATTTTCTCTAAATCATCCTCGGTAATCATGGGTTTTCCATGAGCTATTTCTGTCACTTCTTTCTGTAGCTTTTTCATAACTCTTGGATGTCTTATTAGCTCACTAATTGCCCACTCGATGGATGTGGATGTAGTATCAGTTCCAGCAGCAAATAAGTCCTACAAGAGTTAGAAAATCTAAAACAGTTTTTGAACTACAATAAATATAAAAGAAATTATGTTTATATGACTACCACACAAATTAATATCACCTGCACAAAATCACCTAACATATAATCAAGGAACTCCATTAAGAATGATATTTATGTGGCGTAGTAAATTTATTAATTGATCCAGCTGTGACCATTTGAAAAATAGGAAATGAGTTATCAACCTCCAATATAACTTCATATATTATTATATATTATTGAACTAGTTTAAGATCCCGTGTATTACACGGATTGCATAATATTTCTTATAAATCTGTGGATTTAATAAATTATACATAGATGTAGATACTACATATATCCACCTAATATTGATAACAACTTGTCTCAAAACACTTTAAATTATCTTATAATTTGAATTTATAAAAATTTATTGTAGACTTATATTTTTTACATTCTGAAGTTTATTTGACAATGAAATCTCTAATTGCAAATCACTTTATCCAAAATTCTACATGCACACACATGTATTATATGTATTCATATATATGGATACATAGTTTAAGAACCCGTGAATTTCACGGGTTGGTAAAAGAAAATATTTGTGTTTATCACCGATGATCTAAATATTATGATTTTATACACGTTAAAACACAAACGAATATGTTGTTGGTTGTCATCTTTTTTAGGTTTCTTATGGAATTGATTAAGAATTTAATTTATTCGTGATCGCAACAGTATAGTGTTAGGCTACAATAATAGAGATATAGACATATAGTTGACTTTGTGAAACTCAATTTGATTCTTTAAAGCAACCTGGAAACTCAACTGAATTAAATGTATTAATTTTTTTAAATAACTCATGTCAAAAGTTTGATTTAAATTACCATTTGATTTCGTTCTATTTAACCCATTAGTCGATAGGTGATCGGTGATCTGAATTGGTTCATTCACCTCAATGTTCATTTGAATGCAATACACTCAACCTCGATTGACTTAAAAGCTCATAGAAATTCGTTGACTGCAAACACTCCCAATAAATCAAAGAAAAGTAAATAAAGTTAAAAGTAGAGATTGCAAAAGCATGCAAGTTAGATTGGTTGGATAAGGGGTCAAAACAAACGATACTTTTAAAAGGGACAACATTAAATAAATGGAAGGGGTTCAACAGCTTGAAAGTTGCCTAAAGCCTTAATGGATACAACATTATAACCTGACTAAATCGTTTTACTTAAACATTTAAAATTTATAATTGGAAATAGTTTTCATAAGGGGTGGACATATGGGTATGGATGTTGCAGGACTTCTGGTTGTAGATGGTCGCGAACTAACCGCTGATGCCGCCTCCTTTTCTTAGACCATGTGTAGTGGTAACAACTTATAATGCCCCCACTATGGGGCATTATCCGACACGTGTCATCCCAGTCAGCATGGGGCATTATAGCAAAAAGTGGTGTAGTGGGGCATTATTCCAATAACGCCCATATTATTTTTAATCCAAAAAAAAAAAAAAAAGAATCAAATGGATGTGAGGTTGAAAGGCATGTGATATCTCAAAAAGTTGTCAGACACACACACACTTTTCGTCCCTTTATATTCAAAAGTCAAAGTTGTCAGTCCAAGCTCAAAGGTGATTGGCTGGTCAAGTGTATGCCAAGCGTTTTAAATAAAACGCCAAACGTATTTTTTTCCAAAAAAACGCCCTATAACGCCGGGCGTAGTGGGAGGGGGGGCGTTTTCGGGCGTTATTTTTGAATTTAAAAAAAAAAAAACGCCCCACTACGGGTGGTCTTATGGAGGTGACTTTTTTGAACCCTGTAAAAGATAACAAAGATAATCTGCTCGTAAAATCATAGAAAATATTTGAATAAAATTAATGATTAAGTTAAACAAAAGCTCCGCCTCAAATTGTTACGAATACGCACGATTAACAAAATGCTTGAAAATCGTTCTCAAAACCCCAAATCTTGTGAAAATACAAAGAAAACTCAAGAAAATACACCAATCTTAAAGTTTTACCATAACCAACAGATCTGCAATAAAGACCAACTTGAGCGCATTCCATCAAGGAAGCGGTAATTTCGACCCATTTACATAATAATTGATTAGTTTTATTTGTTTTTATTGTCAAACGAGTCAAAATCAGGTCTCTTTAACTCTTGAAGTATGATTATAAGGGCAAAACCCAAACGACCGATTTGGGATAGTGCAAATGATCGCGTAACAACATGGCGAGTTTCTTGCAAACGTCGTTGAACAGAAAAGTCATGAGGTTCCGCGGGATTTTTTAACAGCACCATTGAATTGAATAATGAGTATAACCGCAATCTGCCCCTGATTTCCATCTGCAGTTTCAATTCCAAAGGTTATATCACTTTTACTATATTAGCCCAAAATAAGAATTTTTAACATATCTGCCCCCATGGTCTCTATAACTAACTATTTTAGCCCCTAAGTCTAGAGATCATGTGACCAAAATGGTTAGTTATAGAGACTATGAGGGCCAAAATGGTTAGACTTAGGGGCCAAAATGGTTAGTTATAGAGACCATGGGGGCGAATATGTTAAAAACTCTTATTTTGGGCTAATGTAGTAAAAGTGATATAACCACAGGGGCCAAAAACGTAATTAACTCCATACATATCAATATATGAACGGTCAAGTGATTGGCCTTTCAAAAGTTAGTTTAATGGGTCGTTACTATGGACTCCATACATCGTAATCTAAGTTTTGTTAATTGCCTCAACTTGCCATTAAATCCTTAACTTGTGTCACTCATGGTTATCTAACTAGTTTTTTTTAGCTTGTGAACTTTGCTCAACAAACGTAGCTGAATGAGCAGTTTAACGAATTTATGCGCCTACACCGACGGTTACTATCTTCACCGATGGACACCAACAAATATTTCCGTAAGTAAATTCTTCTTATTTCTATTTATTTAGGGATGTTAGGGATTGTTTCTAGATTTTATCTTATTGAGAGAGATGGTACTAATGATCCGTGGGGTAAAAAAATCAATTGAGGTAACCAGAAGGTATAGTAATTATAAGTTCTCAATCTCATTTTAGGATAATAGAGGCCGAAGTTTACCTAAAAACGTGCACTATTAAGGGGAACGGGGAAAAACTAACTAATTGATAGCTTGTAAAAAAATTGACTGCAAGATATAACTTTAGAAATACTTCTATACGAATTAATATAGTCATTGAGGATTTGAGTTTTTGACAAACTCCAATTATTGTAGAAAATTATTACCACTGTATACTCTTAAACCATATATGTGACCATTATAATTAGATCACGAAATTACTAGATACTTGCATCTAATCGAAATGAGGAGTTGCCACAACCAATAAAGGGGACTTCCTACGAAGTACAAGGCCAGTGATCTCAGTCATGTCAAGTTCTTCCCCTTTCACCTCTTCTGGCAATGCAAAGTCATATTTATACACCAAATTAGCTAAAACAAGTTCGTTAACAACAATAGCAAAGTGAATACCAGGACACCCTCTCCTTCCAGCACCAAATGGAATATACTCAAAGTTATGCCCTCTATAGTCAATAGAATTGTTCAAAAACCTCTCTGGACAAAACATCTCGGGTTCCTCCCATTGTGAAGGATCTCTTCCTATCGCCCATGCATTAATAATCACTTGTGTACCTGCTGAAATGTCGTACCCCATGAGTTTGACATCTTGTGTTGATTCTCGGGAAATGAGTAATGGAGCAGGAGTATGCAATCGCAACGCCTCTTTGAGGACAGCATGTAAGTAGGTCATTTTCTCTAAATCATCCTCGGTAATCATGGGTTTTCCAAGAGCTATTTCTGTCACTTCTTTCTGTAACTTTTTCATAACTCTTGGATGTCTTATTAGCTCACTAATTGCCCACTCGATGGATGTGGATGTAACATCAGTTCCAGCAGCAAATAAGTCCTGCAAGAGTTAGAAAATCTAAAACAGTTATTGAACTACCAAAAATAAAAAAGAAATTATGTTTATATCACTACCACACAAATTAGTATCACCTCCACAAAATGACCTAACATATAACCGAGGAGCTCCATTAACAATTAAGAATTAAGAAAGTAAAACTAAAAAAAAAAAAAAAAAAAAAAAAAAAAAAAAAAAGCTGGTTGGCAATTCGTCGCTAACTACAGGCAGATCACCGGTTGTGTAATGGTCAAGAGTGAAGGGGAACAATCTTACCATGATGCCAGCTTTAATGACTTCCCTATGCATAAAGCTGGTGTTGGACTCTATCTGAAGATCTAGTAATATGTCAAGTAAATCTTGACCTTTGTCATTTCGATTTCCCTCCCCATCCATCATTGTTTTCTTATATACATGTTCTTCCAGAACACCCTCAAGAAACTCGTCAAATTCTTTAGCAACCTTCTTTGTTCTTGCCTCTAAACCGCTCACACGATCCACCCATGACAACCACGGAATATAGTTCCCGATTGAAAAACAACCAATAAGATAGGTAAACCTTGCCAACAAGTCATTAAACTTTTTACTTTCATATGTTCTCCCTAATGCCACCCTACAAATTACATTATTTGTAAGCAAATTCAGCAACTCCCCTAAATCAATCACCGATCCACAACTTTTACCAATTTCATCGATTATAACATGGGTTTCTTGTTCTCTCACTTGTCGAAATGATTGAACTCGCTTATTACTTAAAAGTTGTAGCACAGCAATGCTTCTCACCCGCCTCCAGTGCTCCCCATATGGTGCAAATGCTATGTTCTTAGATCCATAAGTAAGTGTGTCGGGGATACTTAACTTGGGTCTGCTTGCAAAGATTAGATCATGGGTTTTCAAGATTGCACAGGCTGTTTCAGCCGATGATGCCACAAGCACAGGCACACTTCCTAGGTGAATGAGAACGAGTGGACCGTGTTTATTGGTTATGGTTTGAAGAGCGCGGTGTGGGTTCGAGCCTAGTTGATGAAGGTTCCCAATTATTGGAAGCTTTCGTGGGGATGGTGGTCGATTTTTTATGGGGTTTAAAGTAGATGAAAACCATATGAATGTAATCAGGAGTGATATAAAAGTAATTGTAGAGAATGTGAGACAAAATAAGAGAAACATGCTTGTAGAAATGATGATTTATTAAGAAATTAACATCTGCTGAAATGGCTTTGTATATATAGTCTCATTTTAACTCGGTTGCGTCTGAAAACATGTGATAATATTTATGTGGCGTAGTAAATTTATTAATTGATCCAGCTGTGACCATTTGAAAAATAGGAAATGAGTTATCAACCTCCAATATAACTTCATATATTATTATATATTATTGAACTAGTTTAAGATCCCGTGTATTACATGGGTTGCATAATATTTCTTATAAATCTGTGGATTTAATAAATTATACATAGATGTAGATACTACATATATCCACCTAATATTGATAACAACTTGTCTCAAAACTCTTTAAATTATCTTATAATTTGAATTTATAAAAATTTATTGTAGAATTATATTTTTCACATTCTGAAGTTTATTTGACAATGAAATCTCTAATTGCAAATCACTTTATCCAAAATTCTACATGCACACACATGTACTATATGTATCCATATATATATGGATACATAGTTTAAGAACCCGTGAATTTCACGGGTTTGTAAAAGAAAATATTTGTATTTATCACCGATGATCTAAATATTATCATTTTATACACGTTAAAACACAAAGGAATATGTTGTTGGTTGTCATCTTTTTTAGGTTTCTTATGGAATTGATTAAGAATTTAATTTATCTGTGATAGCAGCAGTATAGTGTTAGGCTACAATAATAAAGATATAGATATATAGTTGACTTTGTGAAACTCAATTTGATTCTTTAAAGTAACGTGGAAACTCAACTGAATTAAATGTATTAATTTTTTTAAATAACTCATGTCAAAAGTTTGATTTAAATTACCATTTGATTTCGTTCTATTTAACCCATTAGTCGATAGGTGATCTGAATTGGTTCAATCACCAATCACCTCAATGTTCATTTGAATGCAATACACTCAACCTCGATTGACTTAAAAGCTCATAGAAATTCGTTGACTGCAAACACTCTCAATAAATCAAAGAAAAGTAAATAAAGTTAAAAGTAGAGATTGCAAAAGCATGCAAGTTAGATTGGTTGGATACGGGTCAAAACAAACAATACTTTTAAAAGGGCCAACATTAAATAAATGGAAGGGGTTCAACAGCTTGAAATTTGCCTAAAGCCTTAATGCATCAACATTATAACCTGACTAAATCGTTTTACTTAAACATTTAAAATTTATAATTGGAAATAGTTTTCATAAGGGGTGGACATATGGGTATGGATGTTGCAGGACTTCTGGTTGTAGATGGTGGCGAACTAACCGCTGATGCCGCCTCCTTTTCTTATGGAGCTGACTTTTTTGAACCAAGAAAAAGATAACAAAGATAATCTGCTCGTAAAATCATAGAAAATATTTGAATAAAATTAATGATTAAGTTAAACAAAAGTTCCGATTCAAATTGTTACGAATACGCACGATTAACAAAATGCTTGAAAATCGTTCTCAAAACCCCAAATCTTGTGAAAATACAAAGAAAACTCAAGAAAATACACCAATCTTAAAGTTTTACCATATTCGACAGATCTGCAATAAAGACCAACTTGAGTGCATTCCATCAAGGAAGTAGTAATTTCGACCCATTTACATAATAATTGATTAGTTTTATTTGTTTTTATTGTCAAACGGGTCAAAATCAGGTCTCTTTAACTCTTGAAGTATGATTATAAGCGCAGAACCCAAACGACCGATTTGGGATAGTGCAAATGATCGCGTAACAACAAAGCGAAGGCGTGCAGTATTACCGCCGCCGACGCCGAAGTTGTAGCAAGTGCAGAGTGAACAAATCTGGAAACCGTTGAGTTTCTGGCAAACGTCGTTGAACGGAAAAGTCATGAGGTTCCGTCTTCCGGGCTCTTTTAACTGCACCATTGAATAATGAGTATAATCGCAATCTGCCCCTGATTTCCATCTGCAGTTTCAATTCCAAAGGTTAAGATTCCATTGGAATTTGTTTGTGGATTTGTGAGAAATGAACTTACATTGATTTTCAACATCGTATGTCCACTCATAAGAGATCCCTTCAAGTGTCATGGCTGGGTTAGTGTGTCATCCTGTTATACATTAGATAGTAATTTAGGTGGGTGGTCACAGCTAGGTTTGACTTATATAAGGTCAAATGAAGTTGTATTTGCTTCAGAATTGATACATACACTTCAAAATTTTTGGATGAAGAAGAGGTTGAGATCGTGTCACGTGACGGAGAGGTCGACGAGGCTCTGGAGGTGGTGGATGTCGATGGAGAGGGTTCCGGTGAGGTTGAGATCGCTCACGTGACGAAGAGATCCGCATGTGACGTCGGACCAGGTGCATAGTGACCGGTAACCAGTGGTGGTGGTTGTGGTGGAGATGATTTGCAGGTGGTGAATGGAAGAGGTGAGGGTGGGGAAGGGCCCACAAGGCTTTCTTTTAATGAAATTGTTTTAGTTAATGGTGGGGCCCATTAAATTTTCAATATTAGTGTTGAATTTTATTTTTATTTTTTAAGTAAGGGTATTTTTTTAATTTCACACCAACTTAACTTTAGTGAGAAAACTAGCCCGCATCCACGCCAGGGACTATCCGGGAACGAAATTGAAAAAGTTGGGGACTATAGCTGTCATTTTAGAAAGTTAGCGAAATAAAGGTAAAAAGGCCAAACAACAGGGACTATCCGGGCATTTAACTGTTATTGTTTTAGTTAAAGTTTAGTGTGTTTAAATGGTTAGTTACAAGGAATAAACAATTAAAACTAGGGCTTGATTTTAAAGTTAAAAATTTAAGAAGTCTGGTGATGATTGTTTAAGTGTGTAGTGTTAAAAATTAATAGTATATGTTTTATAGAGAAAAAGTTGCTTAGAAAAGTAGCTCTAGATGATGTTTTGATATATTTGAAAAATAAAAACTCGTAGGGCGAGATTTTAAATATTTTTGTAACGATGTTTGACGTGTTTTTGTTGATTATATAAATTTTAGCTTGATGTTCTTTTGTTTTATATGACCCGATCCGATATGAACCGAATTTTTTTCATATACCTAGGCGCCTAAAATCTTTAAAAATATTCTGCACCCCCATGAAAAAAATTCTGGATCCGCCACCGTGGATAACCATACTGAATTGTTGTGGATACTTAAATTACTGATACTTAAATTGCTTGAAATATAGAGCGAGAGAGAGAGAGAGAGAGAGAGATAGAGAGAGTGTGTGTGAGAATCATTTAAATCCGAACTTCGAAACCCTTCAATCTTAGCTCGTTTCGAAACTGGATAAACTTATCTCCAACCCGTTCTAATCTAACTTCAACTACTGATATACGAAAATTCCCAGACATATCTGTTAATCTATGAATTCCACTATGAATACTTAATCCCTGACCCCATACAACACCATACCAACTCAAATACACTATCAATTGCGTTAGTCTGGATCTCTACAAACTCCTATATCTCGCTGGAAAGTCTAACTACGGCCAGTCATTCCATTCCATCCATCCATCCGAGCTCTTTAGGTACAATTGTTTGGTTCTTTAGGTACAATTCCCAAATTAGATTCAGAATCCCAAAATTACGTATAAGTCTTGAATTCCCTTGAACTTAAATCTAAGTCCGACTATTCAACTATATCTCTTTAAACTTATTAATTCTTTTTACAAAATCTTAAACTCGTATAATTCAAATGTAAGCAACTTTCAATGTGTGTAGAATGTATTATTAAGAGCACTTTTTTTCCTTTGTTCTTCAACTTTATCATAAACTTAGGATAATATTAAAACTTGTCCATAATTCCGTCTATTTAAGCATCAAAACCCAACCTTCAAAGAACACAATACACATGGAAAGCTTAATCCATTGATGTCTTAAATAGCGATGAAAAACACTCAAAAAGATCATATAACAAGTGTTACTGAACCTATTGATATGAGGTTGTTGAACTTGGTTCTGACGCATGTAATTATGTGATTTTAATTGTTTAATTGTCTAGTTTGCTTTTAGAATAGTTCGATTTGCTGGTAACCGAAGCCTATATGTCACACCCCCAAAATACCACATGTAGAAACCCTGCGAGGCGTGTGACGTACCAGGATCCAGTCACTAATCACATTGACCTAATAACGAGATATTAAATAAAAGTTCCCATTTATTAAGATATTGTATTTTCAAAACATAACTTAAAACCCAACATGTTCAGCGGAAGCATAATGTGAGTCATTGTTCAAGTGTTTCAAAATCCAAGTGTATGAAAACCAATAGACTTGTCACGCGTTTCCAAGTGTCTCGACCCATGACCACTCCAACAATCCAGATAGCAAGTTCCATATCCAAGAATCTAACGACCTGCAAGCATGCAGACAAGTGTATCAGCATAACGCTGGCAAGTTCACAGTTTTGCAAAAACATTTAGTTGCCAAGTGTTTAGTTTAAAAACATGTTGATAATAACCCGAGTATCGCAAGATGGCGTCAGTTTATTTGCCCTTCCCCAATGCCCTATCAAACATTGGTCATGTGGTTAATGTCATTAGTTCACGCCCGTCCTCTCAGCTACGATGTGAGGTTGCCCAGCCTAATAGAGTTGTCACACCCCGACCACGTAGGACAACAAAACGTGGTGGAATTATCGGGGAGTGTTGTAACAGAAGCTATTGTTTCACAACCATGGATACAAAAGAGTTTCATTTTATTGATAATATTAAACATTAACATTGTCTTAACATAGAACAAACAAGTTTCACATTGTCTATCACAGTTATTATGTCACTAAGGCCTTGTCCAGATCCTATGTGACGCATGCATCCTAGAATCAATCAAGCAACAACACCTGAAACATATGTAAAAACATAGTCAGCAAAGAAATGCTGGCGAGTACATAGGTTTTATAAGAGTATCGGAATCATGGCTTCGTTTATATTTTGCAGTACTTAATTAGATTACAAGAGTCAAAATACAAACCTCGTTTTGAAAAGTGTATTGTAACATAGTTAACCAACTAAGATCAAGTTGATTATAGTTTATAAAATCTCGTTGCCATGATTCTTAACCCAAAAACATTTGTTTTAGAAAACCAATTTGTAAAACATCTCGTAAAAACTCGTTAATAAAACTCATATGGTTTATATCTTTTAGAAAAACATCGTTGTGTGACATCGTTTCAAAATCGTTTACCTAACTGAACTAAATAACACCACGGTATGTAATATGTTGAAAACACTTATATATAGGAAGTACCAGCGGCGTATCCACCATGCTTTCATCACTTTACACCCGTCCCGTTATCTAAACACTAACTAAAAACCAATTGTTTACCCAAATCGTTTAACTCGTTAAAATCGTTTCAAAATCACTAACTCGTTTAAAATCGTTTAAATCATCCTCGTTTTAATTTGTGAAACTATATATGGTTGTCTCGATAACAACATTCAAACCTTCGTGACTCGACCACCTCGCTTCTCGCTTATCGACTTAACAAACCACCAAAGGGTAAGTTAACAAACATCAGATTCAGTCGTTACCCACAACCCCCACACATAACCATGGGTGCAGTAAAATAACGGGATTTGTCAGATCCTATGTTACCATAACCTAATACTGGTCGGCTTGATCAATGCTAATGAATGTCATTTGTTATGTAACTACAACCAACAAGTTTGTTCACTTTATTGAAATCGTTATTAGTTTTGTATAAACCATCTTAATTATTTTTGAAAAACCATGGTCTAAACCTTGAAAATCATTTTGTACATATGAATCACCCCAAAACAATTGAAAACAGTAAAATAGGGGAACTATGTACTAATATGAAGTGCAAAGTATCCTCAATCAATAGAACTTCAATCAAACTCAAGCAAACCAGAGAAATCAAGTAGCACCTAGTAATCGAACCATTAGTCAAACAATAGACGCATAAATCGGACGATCGGACAAAATGAGGTCTTGTAAACCCAATGAGTGTTGGAACTCATGTGATATGGTTTAACAAAGCCTACATCCGAAATTGAAACCTAACCTAAGTGCTTTCGACCCATTGCGACCCATTAAGGTAGCTTACGCTACTTTAACGCGTCGTGCGCGCGAATGCGCGTTCGAGACGTCTAACTAGTCCTATGACAAGTATTATATCCCAAAACATGTTTAATTATGTTACATAATCAGTTACGTGGCAAAAGTTTAGGTTACATATGCTTAACTACCAATTATGTATGAAAAGGGTATTTTGGTAATTTACCAAAGGCATATAAACTACCTATCATGCGACTAATTAAACCTAAGTGACCATAAGGTATAACCTCGGAAGGTTATTCCCTATACAACTATGGTCACTAAACATGTTTGGTCGGATCCTAGTGATCGACCAAATGGGTCGTGTTCGAATGTCCAAGCAGGTGTTTAGTCCACTTGACTTACGACTCTACACAAGCACTAATCTAAAAAGTGACGAGCTAAACATGTCGAAACATGTTTAGTTAAGTTAGAAAACGGGTTTTAATATCAAAACAAACGGTTTTGATACCCAAGAGTAGTTTGGTTACAAAATACGCTAGAAAACGCATTTTGGCCGAAACTATGACTCGTCACTGAGCCTAGATAACGTGGTAATCAGTAGGTATAGTCACTAGGGACTATAACCATCGTGATTACGCTCACGTTTTGAAGTTCAAACGAACTTCGCATTGAGCATAAACTCGTCAAAGCAGAAAGTCAAACGCAGTTTGAGTTTAACGATAAAAACGAATGAAAAGAACGAAAGAATACTTATAAAAGGTCCCCGCAAGCTCTTGATCCGATTTACTCACAGGTATGAAGCATAAACTTCAACTTAGAGAGCCAAAATCAGATCAAGTGTGCTTTGGGAGGAAGTGTGGGTGGGTATTTATAGGAATTCAAGAACCGTTAGAATCGTTTCTCGAAGATTGAGCTTCGATCTAAGCCGTACAAGTGGGCACATGGTATTTGGATACCATGGGCACTTAAATACCATCAAAATTGGCCAATAATATGCTTAAAACCATGTCCCAAAACAAAGAAACCCAGCTGCTGTTTTAAAAAAAAAAAAAAAACAATCTACGGATCTAGGCATCTCAGGCGGCCCGCGTAAAATACAAGGGTGTCTTACGCGGCCCGTGTGGGCTTAGTTTCCAGAATTTGCAATTTAGTCCCTGCACTTGAGAAACTTGCATTTCGGCTCATTTTTGGCATGTTTAAGCCCCGTTAACCTCATTTCAAGGCTTTAAAATGAACTCAAAACATGCCCAAAAATATCTCGGATGTCGGTTCGTTTGGTCGTACGATCGCGTTATTCGCTTAATTACGACGGAAGTCGTAACGAACGCAAAAACGATCCAAATTAAGCGACGAATGGATTTTTATCAAGCCAATCACTAAAAAAATAATATTTTAATGATTACATGAATTTTTGAATGTCCAGATATATTCAGAATGAAAGATATCGCGAAAATGCAAACTTGTGTACTTTTTGACGCTTCTAGTCCCTATTGATCAATAAAGTTTATTTTGGCATACCGAATCCCTCAAAGCCTATTTCAAAGCTATGTAAAGGTTATTTAGGGTATTTTTAACTTATGATCAAGTTCCAGAATGTTTGTTACTATAAAAATCGGTATAGTTTCGCAGTTTGACACAAATAGTCCTTGCGATCGAACAAACTTGATTTCAACTCACCAAACCATCCAAAACTTATTTCTAAGTTATGTGGAGGTTATTTAAGGTATGTTAAGCCTATTTCACTATTCCGGAGTGTTTGTTGCATTAAACTGGTTATATTTACACATTGGTGCGCGTATAACCTTCCAGAAAGCGATTTAGAGCTTGAAATAGGAATCGAATCAAATTGAAAAATCACCAAACACAAATACACACTTAATAACACAAAAACACATATAATAACACCAAAGCACCTTGTTTTATTAATAATCATCATTGTTTTACATCGAACATCGATTATAGAACACAGTTGTCACAGTCTCCCCTACTTCAGGAAATTTCGTCCCGAAATTTTATTTGGAGGATACTTGTGAAAACAAATGCGGATATTTCGTCTTCATCTGGTCCTCACGTTCCCAAGTAAACTCTGGGCCACATTTGGATTCCCAGCGAACTTTGACCAATCGAATCCGTTTGTTCTTCAACTATTTGAAAGTACGGTACATAATCTCCACGGGTTTCTCGACAAAGGGCATCGTTTCATCGATTCGGATCTCGTCGAGAGGAATGTGAAGATCGGCATCAGCTAAACACTTTCGCAGATTGGACACGTGAAAAGTCAGATGAATATTTCCAAGCTCTGGAGGTTGCTCTAGACGATAGGCAACCTTCCCAATTCTTTCCACAATCTTAAATGGTCCCACACATCGAGGTGCAAGTTTTCCTTTCTTTCCAAATCCCACGACTCCTTTCCAAGGTGAAACCTGTTCTAGGACACGATCTCCGACTTGAAATTCTAAGGGCTTGCATCACATATCCGCATAACTCTTTTGACGGCTTCGAGCTGTCACAAGATATCGCGGATTTTCTTGATTTTGTCTGTTGTTTCCAGAACGAGCTCAGGTCCAGTAAGCGAAGCTTCCCCGATCTCATTCCAACAGACAGGTGAACGACATTTTCGACCGTAGAGAGCTTCGAATGGGGCTATAATGATACTAACATGATGACTATTGTTGTAAGAGAATTCGATCAATGGCAGATGAGAATCCCAATTACCACCAAAGTCTATCACGCATGCTCTAAGCATATCCTCCAAGGTGTGAATCGTTCGCTCAGATTGACCATCTATTTGGGGATGATAAGCAGTGCTTAGATTCAGTTGGGTTCCCAAAGCAGATTGCATGGTCTTCCAGAAATGAGATGAAAACCGAGCATCACGATCAGAAATGATATCCAAGGGAACACCATGTCGTGATACAATCTCATCAACATAATCTTTGCAAGTTTATCAGCAGATAGGGCACTTGGGTTTCATTTTCGGGGGAAACCGCACCTACTTGGCCAAAAATTTTCAGATTTTCAGGACCGGGTCGAAAAATGAAGTTTTGGAGTAACAGACGCCTGGACACGGGGTCGTGCCCACTGAGCACGGGGCCGTGTCCAGCTCACTGTTTGCAGTTTCTTTCGAAAATCTCATTGTTTCGTGCTAACTTTTGGTGTATTCTTTCAGATGTCGCAGAAGTTCACAAGATTCAACGCCAATGAGCTCGATGCTAGGGCAAGATATGACATATTTCAAACAAGACCCGAAGAATACCCAAGGCAAGCATGCACAGACCTCTTAGCCATGGTGAACCAACTTGACCGGTTCATCAACCTTGTTACCAGACCACTAAGGATTGCCCTAACCACCCGACTTCGATCTGTACACGAGTGCACTTTGGAGTTCTACAATACCTTCACCTTCACTTCAAGGTGTGACCTGTTTGACAATGAGGGGGTTGCATTTCGATGTGGCGGGACTAGGTACTCGATCTCTATGGCGCAATTCGGGGCAATAGTGGGGCTATATTCAGAAGAGGATTCGGGGAATGAGGAAATCACCGGGGGAATGCGAGAGTTGAACGAGAATGAACGCCAAGCTGCATGGGCTCAGATTGGTGATGGGTCTTACAATCCGAGCAGTACTAAGAGCACTAAGCTAAGGGATCCACTCTATCGCTACATTCACAGGCTCCTTACTTACTCTCTTAGTCAGAGACATGACAGCAGCGGCGTTTTGGGTTGAGAGATTTGGTAGTCCTCCACTGCATTCACACCCGCAGACCCCTCGATGTTCCATTTCTGCTACTCCGGAACATGCATCTAAACCGGCTTGCTCATGCACCAACCCCTATCTTCTACGGGGGACGGGTGTACCGCCTCTTCAAGCACTTCACGCGCATTCCTAGGTCTTTTGAAAGGAGGCCATGGTCGGGACGGGTTGATGTGCACATTTGCCGCGCCATGAACCGAATTTATGAGGCGGAAGATGGATCGGTGAGCTTTCAGAGGATGCAAGGCCATGCATGGAACCCACAAGAGGCGCTAGTCCTTCACGCTCCACCTCCCCAATACCTGTACCAACCCCATGGTGATCCGGGCCAATCCTCCTCACAAGGATGAGGTTTTCCTAACTTTCAAAGTTTACATGATCTTTTGCAGGAAAACCTTATGTGCACCAGGAACACCTACAACCTTGCCAACAACACATACCACCGGGTCGGAGCCATTGAAAGAAATATCACCGATATCCAAGACGACGTCGGGAGCATCCGGGAGTATATGGCGGGTCATGGGGGAGGAGGTGATGACAGTGATGAAGACATGGACTAGGAGGGAGAAGAAGGAGTAGGAGCGGACGGTTGGTGAGCCCACAGGTTAATCTCACTTTCTATCAAACAGTTCCCGGGCTGCGTGCCGAAGTGTTGAACAATTTACTTTTCCTAACTTATTTTTATTTTCTACTTTTGTTTTTATTTTTAACTTGATGGTTTGGATGTTTGATTTGGTAATTTAGGACGTTTGGTATTGTTTGGTGTGGTATTCACTGATAAAACAGGTACAAACGAGGCTTAAAGTACTAAACATTGGTACTACTAAGGCGGGGCAGGAAAACCGAAGAAAGAAACCTGGTTTTTTTGCCTTGCAGACAGTCCACACGGAGTCGTGTCCAGCCGACACGCCCCCGTGCCCACCTCCTAGACCTGCTGTTTGTTTAAGTTTTCTGCAGATTTTTACCAAACACGGGGTCGTGCCCAGCCAGCACGCCCCCGTGTTCAACTTCTGTAAGTTTTCGTTACTGGCACCTGAACACGGGGCCGTGTCCAACCAACACGGGGCCGTGTCCAGACTGCCAGTAACATAAAATTTTGCTTTTAACACCATTTTACACATTCAATCAACCTAAAAACTTATTTTTGGGACACATTGAGGACAATGTGTAATTTAAGTGTGGGGGGATGCTAAAACCTTGAATTTTGCAAGTCCTAATAACAAGCCTTACACAAAACTCTATTGGAACCGCTAATCACCCCAAATTTTTTCCAAAAATTATCATTTTTTTACCTGTCTAAGTTTAAGTTGGGAATTCAAGTCTTAACAAGGTTATATTTTTACAAATTTACAACCGATAGCGTCGTGATAAAAAGAACCAACATAAGAAAATTATGAAAAGGCATGACAAACTTAGTTAAAATTTGATTATATATACTTGATCACATAAAAAACCATTTTCCCACAAAAGTGAGTTTTGAGCCTTTAACGAGCATACAAATATATATCTTTACACTAAATGCTCATTTTTCGTTTCTTGTGTGAATAGCCGCTTGGTTCGTACGACTCTAGAACTTCCCATAACAATACATTCCCGGTCCTTACCAACTTAAACCCGAGTAAGTAAATGATAGAGGCATTAGGACTAACCCTTTTTCATTCTACACCATTATTTTTCATTTTTTTTTTGCCACCTACCCAAAATCCCCCTAGTTAACCCCTTTGAGCCTAAACCTTTTCATTTCTTAACCCAAAACAACCCTTTTTACCCACCTAAACCTTTTTATTTTTTCCTTTTTTTTAGTAAACAACGTTCGGTTCTCTTATGACTTCTTAAAAAAAAAATCTATATTTTTATATATTTTGATGAAACCAAATAAACAAACAAAGTTTATCAAAAATAACTTTGTTTGAACAATTCATCAAAATAAAATAAGAATATGAAAAAAAAAATATATAATAAAAGTCTTTCAAACCAACGTTTGTTACGCCTTTCGCCCTTTTTACTAACCACTAACCCAACCACCCACCTTTAGCCCAAGCCTAACCCTTCACCCATAAAGTCCTCTTGATATTTACAAAGGTATATAGTTAAAAAGGAGGAGGATTGATTGCTTGGCAAGCTTATGGTAGGAGTAAGTTCCATGCCGCTCTCGAGTGATTCACTAAAAATACACCTTCGGCCGAGTGTTGAGTGATCCCCCGTGAGGTATGTGAAAAATGAGATTTTAAAAAGGTATGTTATGCCCTAATAAGTAATTTATCTTAAGAAACGTTCTTAATAAATCATGCCGAATAGGATTGTAAATAAATAAAAAGAAAACCTCAATAAAGAATTTTGGAAATCCCGACACTCTATGACAAGCCCAAAAACCTTCTCTTCTACCCATTCCTTTTGGGAGTGAATAAAGCCACATTATAAAGAGTTTTGCTTGAGGACAAGTAAAGATTCAAGTGTGGGGGTATTTGATATGCACAAAATGCAACATATACATTATATCAATTGTGGCATAAAACTAACCCTTTTTAGTACTAATGTTGGAAAAAGTGTGCTTTTGTCTTCCTTTTGTATTTTCAGGATTAAATGAGCTCAAATTAACAAAAGAAGCAAAAAGATAGCAAAATCTAACATAAATACAAGAAAAGGAACAAAAGTGGAATGCCCGACCCCTCGACAACATCTTCCCAAGCAAAACTAAGAAAACATAAGACTGAACACGCCCTGTGCTCAGCTAGCACGGGGCCGTGCCCAAGTAGCAGCAGAAAAGACAAACCTTTAGAAGCTTCTGCTGCCCACCACGGGGCCGTGCCCAGCGGACACGGGGGCGTGGTCAACTTGCTGCAGGCGCATTTATTGTAATTGCGAATTACAATTAACGAAGAGAGAGAGTGTCAGATGGACACGGGGCCGTGCCCGAGCTTTTGTTCAGCCTATAAATAGGAGTGTTTGGAGCCATTTCAACTCATCCCTTTGCACACCACCTCTCTCACACTTCACCCACCACCCACCACCACCATAACACCATCATCCACCACCATCATCTATTGTCCATCATAGAGTGTGTGAGTCGTCTCGGGATCCAAGATTGACCGTAAGAGTTCTTGACAATCAAAGGCCATGTTTGCCTAAGTCTCTTACATCACTTGGTGAAGACAAGTGTAATACTTTTTTATTTTTAATCTTTTGCACTTTTTAATTGGTTTTGTATTAATGAATTTAATTACTAGTTTCTTATGTTGAAGGTGATTCTTCCTTATCGTTTGTCCGTGGTGTCTTGGCATTATTTTACTGTCTATATAAAATAAAAGATTTTCAAACTTCATATCTCCACGGTCTATATGGAGGTATGTTGGCTACCTGGTCGAGGGTTAAGGGAACGGTTTGGTAAGAGTCTTGCCATTGTTCAGTGTATAGATCCTGCAAAGGACCTGGGTCAAATTTAGTAGGACCCCCTTCAATACCCAAAGGTATTGGATGGCGGGGGTCCAAACTCTTTGATTCCCTCATAAGTTAAACTACTATTAAAACTTTAACCCAGCTACTTAGGACTGTATCCCTGCTGACTCAGACTACTTAGCTGAGGGTAACGTCGCCTTCAAAAGAGGGGCCTACCACATTATGCATTAGTAACTCAATTAATTATCTTTCAATAATACGACCCTTTAGGATTGTATCCTTGCTGACTCAAACTACTTGGTTGAGGGTAACGTCGCCTTCAAAAGAGGGGGGCCTACTACAATAACTAAGATAATCTCTTAAACAAGTGCAAAAGTGCGAAAATAATCAAAGGTTACACTAACACACGAGTCGGATCCAAGTGATTCATCCTGTCTATCTGTTTTTATTTTTATTTTATTTTCAGCATTTTAGTTAGTTTTATTTTGTTAGTTTAAAAATCTTTTTCTAACATTTTGATTTGATTAGACGTTGAGGATAAACCGGTACTAAAAGCTGTTGTGTCCTTGGACGAAGTCGGTATCTTACCAACACTATACTACGTCCACGATGGGTGCAGTTGCCCATATGTGTGTTTAGTGTTAGTAAATATCGTGTTTTATAAATTATAACTTGGCTAAAAAGTGTAAAAGGGCTTAAAATACATACCTAAAAATATAACACAGTTCACGCACATCACACCCCAACATCACCGGTCACAACCTCCTCTTCATATTTAGTTTCTTCATCGTACACTGGATTGTTTTCATACTCTTCATATTGTTCGTCCTCAGACTCAGCAAACAAGTGCTTTTTGCCAGCCCTTTTACACTCCGCTTGACGATGGCCCGTTTCACCACAATTGAAACATCTCGGACCACTACTACTAGCCCCTTTAGAAGTAGGCCCGGTATTGCTACCCACCGGCCTCTACTGACTAGGCCCGCCACGAGGTTCCCCACTGCCTGACCCAACGTTTCCTCCAGCAGGGGTAAATGAACCGCCCACCCGACGGTTTTGTTTCTCAAACGCCAACGCCCGTTGGTGTTCCTCTGGAATGGTTAGCAGATCAAAAAGGTTCACAGACTCCATAATTTGAACCCTCAGACCCCCAATATACCGAGAAACAAGTTGTTCCTCCGGTTCTTGAATATCATTCCTCGCAATCAACTGGTAAAACTCTGTGGTATAATCATCAACCGATTTAGCCCCCTGTTTTAAATTTTGCAGACGTTGGTACATCAACCTTTGAAAATTATGAGGCAAAAAGTTGGACCGCAAGCACTTCTTCATATTGGTCCATGTCACGATCCTTGACTTTCCGAGCCTATTCCGTGTTAACTTCAATTGTTGCCACCACGCAGAGGCCCTACCACGTAACCTGGTAGCGATCAAGGCCACCCGCTTATTCTCAGGCACCTCCTTGTACTCAAACACTTCCTCCACGGTAGCCAACCAATCGATGTACCCCTCCGGATTCAAACTAGTCCCATCAAATTCTAGAATATCAACCCTTATCCCAGAATCCCAACGCCTGTTACCCCCTCCACGTTCACCCCTTGGTCGCCCTTCCTGTTCGTCTTTGGAAGTCGAACCATCACCAAATGGATTACTGAAATCAGAACCAAACCCGTCATTGGGTCCCTGCCTCCTACGATTGATCAAGTCGGCCATCCGGTCAGTCAACTGATCGACCACCTGATCCAACCGTTGATCCACTCTCGCCATGAGTCGCTGCTCCAACTCTCGTTCATACACTTCATCGAGAGGCCTGTTGTTGTTTCTCCTCGGAGGCATTTTGAGCCAGGAATTCGGCTCTGATACCAACTGATGTAGCATGTGATACGGAAACGAAGATCAAACACGTTGATTCAAAGAATACCCGTGTGTTCTTCCCCAACCCCCAAGATTCCACCCAAAAGGCACGGAATTTGAAGTGAAAAAACTGATTGTGTCAAATTCAAGCCTGAACTTTTCATTAGCTTTAGCAACATATAAATTGAGACCGAAATTCGAAATGGGCCTAAAAAAAGACAATGGGCCAAACACACGGCCTAAAACAAAATGCCCAAAATAGTTCAAAAACATAAAATCCAAATAACTAATAAAAAAAAGCATTTTTTGGCCCAGACGATGACCCGTAGGCGGTTTGTAGCAAGATGGAGCTCGTTCACACGTTCGTTTCGCCTGGTCGCACGCCCAAAACGGACCCCCGTAGCCCAAGTTAGAGCCATTTTAGTGAAGCCCCTTTTATTACACGATCTTGGGCCTCCAACTACAAAATAGCCCGCTCTTCCACACTTGGGCCCGCATCAAAAGGGCTTCAACAGATTGTGAGAGCTCATTCTCACACACAACTTTCACCTGCAACAACAGTTGTTCTCTCTGTTGGTTTCAAGTTGTTACGATCTGCTAAAGATCCGTTGTGGATCTTGTATTGTTGATGGATCCAGTGGATTTTGTAATGTTGTTGATCTAGTGGATCTTGTATTGTTTGTATTTTTCTGATTGATCAACTGACAATCATCAGTTGTTGATCATATTTTTTTTTATTTTGTTAATACACATCTTACTATTGGTAAGATCTTGGGAGGTTGGGTGTTTTTAGGGTTGGTAAAGTAATAAAAAATTTATATCTTGGTTTTGTCACTATATCTGTTGTTCATATTTATTTGTTTGTTGTTGTTCAATACCATATTCAAAGGTGTGTATATATATAGTACCCCTATATATATTAAAAAGTTTTGGTTTCCCTCATTAATCTACTGTTCAATTTTTCTGGTGTTCACAGTTGAGCCCTCTTGCCGCTTGAAATCACTACCAATTTAAGTTACTATTTTTACTTGATCGAGACCAACAAATATTTCCGTAAGTAAAGTCTTCTCATTTCTATTTATTTAGGGATGTTAGGGATTGTTTCTAGATTTTATCTTATTGAGAGATCAGTGGGATAGAAAAAAATCAATTGAGGTAACCAGAAGGTATAATAATTATAAGTTCTCAATCTCATTTTAGGATAATAGAGGCCAAAGTTTACCTAAAAACGTGCACTATTAAGGGGAACGGGGAAATCCAAGGATCAGGGGGAGGTGGAAATGTGATGAGGTGGTGATCAGGTGCAAAGAAGGAAAAAGGGGTGAACGAGGAAAGGTAAGTAGTCAGAGAAAATTTTCCGGGGAACATGGGTTTAGCCACATATCAGGGAAACTGATTGGGATAAGTCCCTCCACCCTAAGTTTGAAAATATAACACGTCACCATTTTTGGTAATAGAACTTGTTTGTTAATAAAATCGGATTCTACTGCAATTGTTTATTTAGAATGTAATAGAACATTTCAAGTGTAATAAAACCAAGATTTGTTTATGAATCGGGTTCACTTTGTTTATTAAGTGTCAAAGGATTTATTAAAACTTTTTTTTGTTTTAAATGGGTTGTCGAGCCGAGGGTCTCTCTGGAAGCAGCCTCTCTATCCCTATGGATAGAGGCAAGGTCTGTCTACATCCCACTCTCCACAGACCGTATAAGTAGCTTTGCTATTTGTGTGATTTTACTGGGTATGGTTGTTGTTGTTGTTGTTTTTTTGTTTTAAATGGGATGTATTTCAGAGAAACATCTTCAATTTTATTGAAGTGAGAAAATATAACTAACAAATTGATAGGTTGTAAAAAATTGACTGGAAGATATAACTTTAGAAATACATCATTACGAATTAATATAGTCATTGAGGATTTGAGTTTTGGACAAACTCCCATTATTGTAGAAAATTATTACCACACTCCTAAACTGAATATGTGACCAATATAATCAGATCACGAAATTACCAGATTTGCATCTAATCGAAACGAGGAGTTGCCACAACCAATAAAGGGGACTTCCTACGAAGTATAAGGCCAGTGATCTCAGTCATGTCAAGTTCTTTTGTTGGTACACATATGTGGACGCGACTCGACTCGGTTCGGTTCAACTTGGTTTCGACTCGGTTAGGTTCGGCTCAAGCCCGACGTCACGACATTCCTCCGTCATGCGCCCCAGAGTTCGACACGCGAAGCACGGAGAGCCGCGAGCATTCCCGAGGTGCCACATCACCATGACATCATCATGATGATGTCACAAAGTTTGACTAATCATTTCAATATGAGTTTGAGAATTCTTGTACGTACAGAATGGTTATCGGGCCAATCAACTTGCATGTTGGCCACTATCACTGGGGCCGTAACCTCCTTTGTTTTGGGCCGAAATCTTTATGAATCCCACATGCATGTCGACGAAACAACATCTGTTTCGTCGACTTGGAAGTGTTTCACCGACGACAACCGTTTCGTCGAGTCACCTGTTCAGTTTCATCGAGTCCAACTTGTAATTCGTCGAAGGTGTTCTGTTTCGTCATGATTATGTGTGTCTGTGACTATATAAACAGACACAAGATAGACATAACCGGGTGAAAAACTAGAGAGAGAGTGTAGAGAGAGAAAGTTCCGGTGAGCTTTGTATTTGTCGAATGTTGTACCGAAACTTTGTCGAAATCAATACACGTAACTGTTAATCGTTGATATCTTTACGTATTGTTCACTTTCTCGATCTCGGTTTGCTTCTCCGGTTGGATTCCGCACAACCGGGTGTGTTCGATAACAAGGTTTAGGCAGCTCACGTACCGCTTTAATGGGCGAACCTGTCCTACGGATGTATTAGAAATGATACCTTGGGACGGATGTAAAGCCAAACAAATAATAGATCCTCCCCTAGCCGGACCTACAAGTGGTATCAGAGCCTTGGCTGTTCTCCTTGTTAAAACCGAGTTGTTTTCGGGTGTTTTTTGGGTTCCTTGAAGTTTACATTTTCTGGAAAATTTGCCTTCAACTTTGAAAATCTTTGTGTTTTTGTTGTTAGTTCATAGAAAACCTTGTTTAAAACTCTTTTAAGTATGATGTGTTAAGGTTTTTTAGTGAAGTTTCAAGCAAAATTCGTGTTCAGAAATTTTTCGGTTCACCGGAAAACTCATAAGTTTACCGGAAACTTCATCAAGTTCATAGTGTTCTTCATATAATTCAAAGTGTTCTTCAAAAATTTCTAAGTTTGATCTTTGAGTTTGAGAAATTATTGTTGTTGTTAAATATAAAATGATTGTTTGAATAGTATGGGCGATGAATCATGATGGGATGGTAAACTAAAGCATGGTTTGTTTGAAAGTTGCTTTACCAACTATGAGTGTGTCAGGAGATAATATTTAAATTGGAAAATATCTTTTATTTGCATGTCATATTAGTCAACAAAAAACCAGTCAACGCCAAGAAGCACAAACTTTCGATCATTTAACATCAGTTTCGTCGATTTGAATTTTTAAATCAGTTTCGTCGCAGGTTTCGTCACATCTATTCAAATCAGTTTCATCGAAATGAATTTTTAAAAGGGTTTCGTCGTTTTTCCAATATCAATCCTTTAGTTTCATCGAGTAATATTTTCGTCAAAACTTGTAATTTTTTTTTTTAACAGAAGCTTTGCAAATCATATTTAACTCTTTGATTTGAGTGATTTAATCTGGTATTCGTCATTATATATTGGAAATGAATCCGGATTGGTGGGGTAATCCGTCTACTACAGAAAGTAAGTATAGAAGCACGGGTTTGTCGCCATCATGGGCCGAATCTCCCGCACCCGCATCTTCGCAAGCGAATCCAATTTCGACAGGTCAATGGGCGTTTGTTTCAAATCAAACTCCAAGTATTCAAAGCATACTCCTAAGCGAAAGCGAGACTGGAGGTCTAAATCGCCCACCAAAATTGATGCACATAAACGAATATCCTGGATGGGTAGATAGATTCCATACGTATGTCCTTGGGCAAAACACGGAATTATGGTTACGTTTTACCACAGATTTCGATCAAGCTCTCGAGGTTGCCGCTTCAACTGCCGCGACATTTGCGGATCTTTCGGAAGATCAGAAAAAGGCATATGACTTAGAAAAGAAAGCATATGCTATTCTAACTCAGGCGTTGAGCAAGGATATATACCATCAGTTTGTCAGTTTCAAAACGACAAAGCGATTATGGGATGCATTGAAGACGAGAGGTGTAGGAAACGAAGCGACACGCCAATTGCGACATGACTTACTCAAGAAGGAGTTTGATGGCTTTACATGTATGGAAAAAGAATCTTTGGGAGATTTAACTAGTCGGTTTTATCACTTGCTGACTGAATTCGGTAATTATGGGGTAGTAACAACTCCAGCAGAGTTAGTCACAAAGTTTGCAGATGCACTGCCACCTCAATGGAATAGTTTCTTGGAAATTCTGAAATACAATGGAGTGTTGGCTACGACAAACATCAATGACTTCGTTCAGCTCTTGGAAAACAAAGATCAGGAAGAAACCCTAAAGGCGAAAAGTGTTCCAGTGCCACAAAATCCTGATATGTATTATGGAACTTCCAGCACTTCTGCAAGACCAGTTTCACATGCTCCACTTCAAACGGCGTTTGTCACAAGCACAGATTTATATGGCAATCCGATACAAGTTCCAGTAAAGCCAGCTCCAACCACAGACCTGTATGGAAATCCTCCACAACCAGCTCCACAACAGCAAAGGTATCGGCCATCTACCATAGCAGCGGTCTTATACGGGAATCCACTTCCTGCTCAACAACAAGCTTGTTATGGAAGCACATTATCTGATGGTCAGCCATCAAAGTCAAATACAGTACGGCTCGACACTTCAAGCTTTTCGAAAGTAAGTGTTGAAGTAGCTAAAGAACATATGGAGCTACTGAACACCTTGGTGAGCACGTATTGTGGGTTAACAGAAGGTCAGATTGGAAACATCAATCTGACACAGGAAGATTATCAGCAGATTGATAAAGAGGAGATGGATTTGATGGACATCAAATGGGCTTTCGCAAGTGCTGTAAGGCGGGCAAAGGATTTTATGGAAAGGACTGGCAGAATTAGCTTGGAAAGCAAGAAAGATACCAAGTATGGGTTCGACAAACAGTCAGTCAAGTGCTTCAATTGTGGTGAACGAGGTCACTTCAAGAGAGAATGTACAAAGCCAGCTCAGCATGGGAACCAGAATCCGTTCAGGAATCAAGGCAATCAAGGCAACCAACAGAATCAGAACAGGAATAACGAGCGTATGTTGATGCCTGTTAACAACCCAAGTCAAGCAGGACCATCAAATGCCAACCAGGCTCTTGTGGTACAAGTAGATGAAGGTTGTGATTGGTCAATTCAGTTGGGAAATGATACTCCGGATGGAACAGCTTGTTTTGCTGAGGTTGTCAAGGATTTAAATCATGCCAGTGGTGGAGAATCTTCCGCCAATGGTGGTGAATCTTCTGAAGATGAAGACAGTTTTGGTTACAGTAGAAGCTCGGATGAAGAATCCTCAAACTCAGGTGATGATCATTTGGATGACACATCAAGTGTGTCAGTCGATGCAGATGTTGATGAGCTATTGGGAGAAACTGCAGTAGGAAATCATAGAAGATCTATATTGGTGGATCAAGCTGCTTATTCTTCTTCTTCTCTTCATTCAGCCTTTATGGCTAATGTTGGCAGTTCATCAAGTCAGGTATGTGTCGATGAACCTACTGTTGTTGATTGTGATAATTGTGCTAGCTTAAGTGTTAGATGTGCTGATTTAGATGCTAATATGTCTGAGTTGCAAAGCAAACATGATGTTTTAAAAGCTAATTTGTTTGACTTGCAAAACAAACATGTTTCTTTGGATGCTAAGTGGTGTGACTTGCAAAGCAAACATGAGGCCTTGCAAAACAAGTATGATGTGACATTCATCCACAACCAAAAGTTGACCGTGGATCTTTCTAAATGCACAGAAGCCAACATGTTTTATGAAAACCATGAAAAGGAATTTTAATCGGTGATTGAAAAATTAAAAAAGGATAAAACCGAGCTAACAAAAATGGTTTCAAGAAAACAAACAGACATAAATTGCTATATCAATCGCCTTGAGATAATGCAAAAAGAAATGGATTGTGTTAAAACTGAAAGTGAGGCGATCCAGCTCAAGTTAGACAGTTATTTAAGCTTTAGCTATGTGTTGGATCACATCATTGATGTTCAGAAAGAGAAAAGGGATATCACATGCATTGGATATAAGAAATGTCCACCACCTGTGAGACACAATTATGATGCCATGCCTGATGAAGAGGATATAACTTATTTTGAACCATTTGTTCCTTTAGACATTGAGGAATTTACAACAGGACTTGGATACAAGAAGGAAGTATCATTAGATTCGGATGTATCAACAGATGCAAGTGTGTCTTCTACTGAACAGAATCAGGATCCTCCAATTATTGTTGAGGATGTTGATTCTTCTGATGATGAATCCGATGATACTGACTCAGCAAAGTCTGATGCGGTAATCAAAGAAGAGGACATACCTCTTGAGAATCATATTCTATGTGATCCTCCCGCAAAACCCGCTAAGACTGTTCCAATCGAGTCCACGTCTGCAAAAGAGTCTGTGAGTGTGAATTTGCTGTACACTCTTGTTGGTGATGATAAAATTTATTCTGACAAAGATTTTCCGATTAAGAATGTAAATCAATCTTTAATCAGTAAACTTTTTGAAAATTCGACAAGTATGTTTTTGGGAAAGTCGAGTTCACATGTTGTGGTAACACAGTGCCCTCCGATTCCAAAGGCCGAAGTTCGAAAACAATATGGCAATCAGAAATTACCGACAGTGAAAAAGCAGCAAAATCATACCAAACCAAAAGGCAAATTACCGACTCAAGGTCAAAGGAAACAGACTCAGAAAAAGGACAAGAAGGTGAACTTTGTGAAATCAAAGGGAACGGACAAAATTGAAACATTTGAAAACAAATCTAACTTAGATTTTGTTAAGCAAGCAAAAGTGTTGAAAAGAAATGAACCAAACAGTTCAAAACCATGTACCTCGGGATCACAAAGTTTATCATCGACAAGACAATCACATGGTACTTCGGGGTTTGTTGAACGAAGATCATGTTTTGAATGTGGTGAAATTGGGCATATCATTCGAAATTGTCCGTATCTTCATAAGTTAAAAGCCAAAGTTGATGATCCCCGTGAAAGAAATTACCAAAAGCGATCTGTTTCTTCAAAACAAGATCCCTGCCTTGTAAGAGAAAGGGAAAAGAAACAGAGACGCCAACAAGTCGAGGTGATTGAGAAAGCACTTAAGACTGATGTGGTTCAAAAACAATCTGTTTCAGTTAAACCAGAAAGTTCAAAGTTTTCAAAAAATTCAAACAATCACGAAGTTAAATTTTCAAACAATCAAACTGGTAAAACTCAATAGACATGGAAACCCAAAATGACCACAAATTCAGGGGGACCATCACAATTTCCTAACCATCAAAAAGTGGAAGTAATTGTTGTCGATGAAAATGGAAGAGCCAAGACCACAATGGCTTGGGTCCCCATCTCCAACTAATCATGTGAGTTCATGTGCAGGGTGTTCCAGGAGGAACTATCAGTAGTCATTGGATTGTTGATAGTGGGGCATCCAGGCACATGACAGGCGACATGAAGTTTCTCTACGACGTCAAATCTATTAGAGGAGGTTATGTTGCTTTTGATGGAGATAAAGGCGGATATATTACTGGTGAAGCAATGATATCCAACGGGGTTGTAAGCTTTGATAAGATCAACTTTGTGCAACAACTTGATCACAATCTTCTCAGCGTTTCACAAATCTGTGATAAGAAGTTTTCAGTACACTTTGATGCAAATGGATGTTATGTGCTGAAACCCAGCTTCAAAATTCCAAAAGAATGGATTCTCTTATCTTCTCCAAGGATAAATGATTTGTATGTCCTTGATATGAGCCAAGCTATTACAACGTCTGCACAAGCAACCTGTTTCGTTTCCAAAGCCATGGAAAAAGACTCAATCTCTTGGCACAGACGAATGGGTCACATTCACTTACGCAAAATGAATCTTTGGTGTCAAATGAATTGGTGAATGGTGTTCCTCTTAAAAACTTCCATCTTCAAGACGTCTGTGTTTCATGCCAGAAAGGAAAACAAACGAAGAAGCGACACCCGACTAAGAAGATCAACACGGTGGTCGTTCCGCTAGAACGTTTGCACATGGATTTGTTCGGTCATGTCAAGCATAAAAGCATCCGAAATGATCAATATTGCCTCGTGATAACTGATGATTATTCAAGATTTTCTTGGGTGGCGTTCATGGCTCACAAGAGTGAAACTTTCGGTATTATCAAAAACTTAATCATTCAGATTGAGAATTTGTATAAGTTGAAGGTTAGACGGATACGTAGCGACAATGGTTCTAAATTTAAAAATCATGCCATGGCGGAGATATAGACATATAGTTGACTTTGTGAAACTCAATTTGATTCTTTAAAGTAACATGGAAACTCAACTGAATTAAATGTATTAATTTTTTTAAATAACTCATGTCAAAAGTTCGATTTAAATTACCATTTGATTTCGTTCTATTTAACCCATTAGTCGATAGGTGATCTGAATTGGTTCATTCACCTCAATGTTCATTTGAATGCAATACACTCAACCTCGATTGACTTAAAAGCTCATAGAAATTCGTTGACTGCAAACACTCCCAATAAATCAAAGAAAAGTAAATGAAGTTAAAAGTAGAGATTGCAAAAGCATGCAAGTTAGATTGGTTGGATAACGGGTCAAAACAAACAATACTTTTAAAAGGGCCAACATTAAATAAATCGAAGGGGTTCAACAGCTAGAAAGTTGTCTAAAGCCTTAATGCATACAACATTATAACTTAACTAAATCGTTTTACTTAAACATTTAAAATTTATAATTGGAAATAGTTTTCATAAGGGGTGGACATATGGGTATGGATGTTGCAGGACTTCTGGTTGTAGATGGTGGCGAACTAACCCCTGATGCCGCCTCCTTTTCTTATGGAGCTGACTTTTTTGAACCTTGAAAAAGATAACAAACATAATCTGCTCGTAAAATCATAGAAAATATTTGAATAAAATTATTGATTAAGTTAAACAAAAGTTCTGATTCAAATTGTTACGAATACGCACGGTTAACAAAATGCTTGAAAATCGTTCTCAAAACCCCAAATCTTGTGAAAATGCAAAGAAAACTCAAGAAAATACACCAATCTTAAAGTTTTACCATATCCGACAGATCTGCAATAAAGACCAACTTGAGTGCATTCCATCAAGGAAGTAGTAATTTCGACCCATTTATATAATAATTGATTAGTTTTATTTGTTTTTATTGTCAAACGGGTCAAAATCAGGTCTCTTTAACTCTTGAAGTATGATTATAAGGTCAAAACCCAAACAACCGATTTGGGATAGTGCAAATGATTGCGTAACAACATAGCGAAGGCGTGCAGTATTACCGCCGCCGACGCCGAAGTTGTAGCAAGTGCAGAGTGAACAAATCTGGAAACCGTTAAGTTTCTGGCAAACGTCGTTGAACGGAAAAGTCATGAGGTTCCGTCTTCCGGGCTCTTTTAACAGCACCATTGAATAATGAGTATAATCGCAATCTGCCCCTGATTTCCATCTGCAGTTTCAATTCCAAAGGTTAAGATTCCATTGGAATTTGTTTGTGGATTTGTGAGAAATGAACTTACATTGATTTTCAACATCGTATGTCCACTCATAAGAGATCCCTTCAAGTGTCATGGCTGGGTTAGTGTGTCATCCTGTTATACATTAGATAGTAATTTAGGTGGGTGGTCACGACTAGGTTTGACTTATATAAGGTCAAATGAAGTTGTATTTGCTTCAGAATTGATACATACACTTCAAAATTTTTGGATGAAGAGGAGGTTTAGATCGTGTCACGTGACGGAGGGGTCGACGAGGCTCTGGAGGTGGTGGATGTCGGTGGAGAGGGTTCCGGTGAGGTTGAGATCGCTCACGTGACGAAGAGATCCGCATGTGACGTCGGACCAGGTGCACAGTGACGGGTAACAAGTGGTGGTGGTTGTGGTGGAGATGATTTGCAGGTGGTGAATGGAAGAGGTGAGAGTGGGGAAGGGCCCACAAGGCTTTATTTTAATGAAATTGTTTTAGTTAATGGTGGGGCCCATTAAATTTTAAATATTAGTGTTTAATTTTATTTTTGTTTTTTAAGTAAGAGTATTTTTGTAATTTCACACCAACTTAACTGAGAAAACTAGCCCCCATCCATGCCAGGGACTATCCAGGAACGAAATTGAAAAAGTTGGGGACTATAGCTGTCATTTTAGAAAGTTAGCGAAATAAAGGTGAAAAAAGACCAAACAACAGGGACTATCCGGGAATTTAACTGTTACTGTTTTAGTTAAAGTTTAGTGTGTTTAAATGGTTAGTTACAAGGAATAAACAATTAAAACTAGGGCTTGATTTTAAAGTTAAAAATTTAAGAAGTCTGGCGATGATTGTTTAAGTGTGTAGTGTTAAAAATTAGTAGTATATGTTATATAGATAAAAAGTTGCTTAGAAAAGTAGCTCTAGATGATGTTTTGATATATTTGAAAATTAAAAACTCGTAGGGCGACATTTTAAATATTTTTGTAACGATGTTTGACGTGTTTTTGTTGATTATATAAATTTTAGATTGATGTTCTTTTGTTTTATATGACCCGATCCGATATGAACCGAATTTTTTTCATATACCTAGGCGCCTAAAATCTTTAAAAATATTCTACACCCCCATGAAAAAAATTCTGGATCCGCCACCGTGGATAACCATGCTGAATTGTTGTGGATACTTAAATTACTGATACTTAAATTGCTTGAAATATAGAGCGGGGGAGAGAGAGAGAGAGAGAGTGAGAATCATTTAAATCCGAACTTCCAAACCCTTTGATCTTAGCTCGTTTCGAAACTGGATAAACTTATCCCCAACCCGTTCTATTCTAACTTCAACGTTTTATACTATTAATACTGATATACGAAAATTCCCAGACATATCTGTTAATCTATGAATTCCACTATGAATACTTAATCCTTGACCCCATACAACACCGTACCAACTCAAATACACTATCAATTGCATTAGTCTGGATCTCTACAAACTCCTATATCTCGCTGGAAAGTCTAACTACGGCCAGTTATTCCATTCCATCCATCCATCCGAGCTCTTTAGGTACAATTGTTTGGTTCTTGAGGTACAATCCCCAAATTAGATTCAGAATCCCAAAATTACGTATTAGTCTTGAATTCCCTTGAACTTAAATCCAAGTCCAACTATTCAACTATATCTCTTTGAACTTATTAGTTCTTTTTACAAAATCTTAAACTCGTATAATTCAAATGTAAGCAACTTTCAATGTGTATAGAATGTATTATTAAGAGCACTTTTTTTCCTTGGTTCTTCAGCTTTATCATAAACTTAGGATAATATTAAAATTTGTCCATAATTTCGTCTATTTAAGCATCAAAACCCAACCTTCAAAGAACACAATAACACATGGAAAGCTTAATCCATTGATGTCTTAAATAGCGACGAAAAACACTCAAAAAGATCATATAACAAGTGTTACTGAACCTATTGATATGAGGTTATTGAACTTGGTTCTAACGCATGTAATTATGTGAATTTAATTGTTTAATTGTCTAGTTTGCTTTTAGAATAGTTCGATTTGCTGGTAACCGAAGCCTATATGTCACACCCTCAAAATACCACATGTAGAAACCCCGCGAGGCGTGTGACGTACCAGGATCCAGTCACTAATCACATTGACCTAATAACGAGATATTAAATAAAAGTTCCCATTTATTAAGATATTGTATTTTCAAAACATAACTTAAAACCCAACATGTTCAGCGGAAGCATAATGTGAGTCATTGTTCTGTTGGACCGTGTTCCGACCCTGAATAGTCAGTAGAGAACGTTCATCTTCACATACGAAGGCGGAATCAACGTAAATGAAGTTACAACAGCTTTCCTATACAATTCCTTTCCTTTTATTGCTTTCTGATACTGATTTGACAGAGTTTCGGTAACAAAAGCTCTCAACAGATCCGCTTCAACATACATGCATGACTAATCAGGTTCGCTTGAACGTCCCTATATATAGTCAGTATGGTTCCGCTTATACGACATGCCGTATAAGCGAACCTATCAACTTAACCATATAAGCGAACCTTTAATATGACAAATAAGCGGACCTATTAGCCTATATGACACAGAAGCGGATCTACATCTACACAATGTACACATAAGCGGATCTATCAACATATAATCTAATTTTGACTTTCAAGACCCTATGTTGACCTGTCTTGACCTAAGATGTAATGCAGACGTAGTCAACAGACATTCCATGCATCAACAGGCTCCCCCTTGGATGTTGACGTAGTCTTCAGCTCTCGAGTCTTCAGTCTTGGTCTTTTCTTCGACTCTCTATCTTCACATCATAAGCATTCTTCACAGGTTTAGGATCACAACCTGACTCCATCTTCAGACTTCCCTTTAGCTGTTGATCCAGACTCCCCCTTTCACAGACTCCCCCTCTCTGTATGCTAGAATCTGAGGTCTTGATCTGGTTCAAGCTTTGACAGTTAGCTTTCATTGGGAATAATGAAGTCCAAACCTGTTACTCAACCAATAACATTACAAACTATCTTTCTAACAATAAATCACTAACACAAATTTAATCAGCTTTAGAAATCCACTCAAGTATTCAGGTTCAAGTTAATGACCCTGATACTCAATTAATCTACCAAGTTCAATTTAATGACCTTGGTTGATCATTGACAAATCAAACTGATTTTGTAAAAACATTTTCACTTTTTCTAAAAACAATGTAACAAGCATCAACTTAATGAACTTGTTTTAACTTTGAAAACATCTCAAACTCTAACAAAGTAAGCTCTCCTCATTCTTCAGCTCAGAACTTTCCTGCATCTGCTTCAATCTCTGAGAATCCAACAATCAACTCTCTACTTTGGTTTGTCAAAAATAAAGCAGCAATAAAATCTTTTTGGATTTTAATAAAGTGTTCTAAACTAAAAAAAATGAAATGCAGAAAACTTAAATTGCAGAAAATAAACTATTTACAAATTTATTTTTGGTGAGCGTGTCAGGGAATCATATTAGCTTTTCAGACAAATTACTAGTACCGTTAAGCTTAATTACATACTCAGACTTAAACAATTCACCTCGATTGTCGATATACTGATCCATCTTAAATTCTCACACAGATTTCAATCTATCCAGGATACGATTTAGATGACTTATGAACTTAAGCTCAATTCATGTGTCCCACCTCTTGAATATACTCCCGTATCCAGAATCCCAATATTCAGTCTTACAGGTGAGTATACTACAATGATATTTGTACATAAATTAGGTATGCGAGGGCTGAGGGATCTCAAGTCGATACTTCCGTATGCGTAGAGAGATATCAGCTTCGACTTTTCAGTATGTCCCCTTTAGAGGATCTTGTAGCTACAACAGCAGCGACTATCAATTTTATTGTTTCATCTGCATGCTGAGGGTTTATGCTGTGTGTCAAGCATTTGGAGAAAGTATTATCCAAGGACTAGGTCAGAACTTCCGTTCAGCAGAAGTCCCGGAATAATACCCCAGACATCATTGAGTATAAAAACCTAGTATATCAGAATACGAGACCTTTCAAACGAGATTTCAGGGATTACCTATATATCCAAGTAGTGTTCCCCACGAATTTCACAAGTTTGAAATTTTAGGTTTATATCCCGAATAAATATACTAAATGTGTGAAAACCTATTGACACATCATCAGTGAGACTATTTAACTCATTTTGACTTTACAAATCTTTAGCATACTGTAATTGTCTAGCCGATGTACTATCATTTTCCCTTTTACACAAGCTCTTTTTCAGATTTTATCATGTTTTTGTATTTTTGCATTTTTTTATAGTTTTTGTATTTTCTGAAAATATATCTATTTATAACTATCTATACTCTACTCCCCCTAAATACCAAAACATGTAAAAAATCGACAAACCATTGCAGATTGTTTCTCGTCTTCATCCGCAATAGTTGTGACAACTCGTATTTAGAACCTATCGTTGTGTAACATATGTGAACTTGATTGACTAAGCGAATGATTATTGAATGTTATGTGATATGTGTTTTAATGATTGTGTACATGATACGTTATGTGTATGTATGAATATATAAACAAACCAAATCGCACAACACACACAACGACCGCACAAGCCCACTTCGGGCCTTAACCCTTGTAATCGGACCAAGGGTAGCCCAAGTAAGGGCCGGCCCATTTCCTCTTATGCGTACACATGCACAATGGGGGGAGTTGCTCCTCATTTGTTTGCTAAACACACTACACACACAAAACCCTAGTTCCCTCATTCTCTCTCACGAACCCGACGGCACAAGATCATCCTCTTGCTCGGATCAACTCCTGTTCCTTCTCTACTCGGTTAGTATGATTAATTAATCGTGCTTGATGTTATGATGTGTGTTATAATAGCCTTGCATGATGATCTAGGGTTCTTGATTAACATGATTGTTTATGTTAAATGATAGTGTTCTTGATAATCGGATCCCATGTACACTTGATTTACATGTTCAATAATGTTTATACGTTTTGGAATGCATGATCTAGTAATCGGCTGTTATGAGTTGTTAATCACATGATGCTTGAATTAACCGGCTGTAATATAGTAGAACTCGGATAGATGATCAGGTTTAATTCGGGTAAATGTTCATAAGATGTGTTCATGTATGATTCGGTTAGGGTTCTTGAGAAAAACATGTGAATTATGCTTGTTTGATCGATATAGGATTGGGATAGAATCTTTGACTTTGTTAATTGATTGTAAATATGGAAACTGTTAAAAGCTTGTAACCGATTGCATGACATCCGGAAGTTTGTTACGGATCGCACAAGACCGGAATCGCACAAGATCAGATCATGCAAGATCTGATCCGAACGCACAAGCTGATCCGGTCGCACAAGAGGCCCTGATCGTACAAGGGGTCTCCAGTCGCACAAGGCATGCCCAGTCGCACAAGGGGTAATGTTGTTTAGCTGTTGGGCCTTAGAAGCCCAAGACACAAATGTACAAGCCCACACTGATCGCACAAGTTGAGAATGTTATGTTTGACTGTTACGTGTTTACCATGATCCTTGCATGCTTGCAACGTGTTAACTTATGTGATACATACGTGCATTACTTGAACCAAACCTGACTTGTATCGTAACCCTGTTAGGACGTGGTTGACCACTTTAGTTCAAGAAACCTCTTTGTGTATCTGCCGAGCAACCCAAGGTGAGTTCACACAGCCAAGGCATGGGGTTCCCAGGGTGGGAATGGGATTGGATGATTATTTCGTGCGTACATAGTTAATGGAACCTAATGATATGGTCCTCAGGGTGAGGATGGTAAATGATAAGATACAGCTAGACTAGTATACCTACTTGAACTGGTCTTCGCACACACGCCAAGCGTTGGCTGCGATATTATGACTGATCTTCGCACACATGCCTTAGGGAGGCTGCGAACTATACATACTAAACTTCGCACACATGCCAGGGTGGCCAGCGATACAAATATACATAGTCTAGAATACTTGAGAACTTTCCTTAATCTTCGCATACATGCCTAGAGGACTGCGATGGAAAACCAATACTATACATGAACAATGAACGAACATAATACGACACATACAATTACTATTACTGAACTTACTTTCTGTGAACTCGCTCAACTAGTTGTTGACTCTCTGCTGCATGCCTTGCAGGACCTTAGGTATCATATGGAGCTTGCACAAGGAGGAGCGGGTCGTTGTGGACAAGGATTCGTGGATGCTTACTAAACACTTATGATGTTTCATACGTTAACACTTATGTTTGGGTTTTCCTTTAATGCTTCCGCTACACTTAATTATGTTGGTTTGATAAACACCTTTCGTATTGATGGATAATTATTACTATTTATTACATGTTCAATATGATTGGTGGCTTGATCCTGGTCGGTCACGCTCCCAAGCGGTGGTACTCCGCGTGTGGGAATTTGGGGGTGTGACAGATTGGTATCAGAGCCATTGGTTATAGAGAACTCGGTTTTAATATGGAGAAAACGTTTTTTATTAAAACCAGACTATAACCAGAACAGTGCTCTCAACGATCCACAACGACGCTTCGCTCCACGTGCAAGACTCGACATCCTAGGTAATAAGGTTTATGTTTATTGCCTGTATGCTAGAACTATATAGAACTTTGCTCGCATTACGCTTAGATACACATGACTTTATTACATGAGAACACCTACGTGCTTACGCTTTTCTGTCATCGCCCTACTCGCGAACCATTCTCACTTACGCTACTTTTATAATGAAGATCATGTCTGGACGAATTAACATGACTCAAGCCCAGCTAGAGGCTCTCGTTCAAGCTCAAGTTGCTGCGGCACTTGCAGCTGCTCAAGCAGGTAGTACATCCTGTAGTCATAACATACACTAGGATCTTTAGATCCTACACTCCTAAACTAGCCCATGTATTTAAACTTTGCCCTATTCGTACACAATAGGTCAACCAGCGCAGCAACAAGTTTGCACCTTTAAGAACTTCATGGACTGTCGTCCAAGTACTTTCAGCGGCACAGAGGGGGCAGTTGGACTCCTCCACTGGTTTGAGAAGCTCGAGTCAGTTTTCGAAATGTGTGAATGCCCTGAGGCTCGCAGGGTGAAATACGCCACTGGCACGCTAGAAGGAATAGCACTAACTTGGTGGAACGCCCAAGTTCAGATCTTAGGGTTGGCAGCTGCTAACGCCACACCCTGGAACGACTTCAAGGAACTCATTAAGAGGGAATACTGCACGCGTGATGACATCCACAAGTTGGAGAACGAGCTCTATCACTTGAAAATGACGGGGTCAGAGATTGAAGCCTATACGAAACGGTCAAACGAACTGGCCATTCTGTGTCCAACTATGGTGGACCCTCCAGTGAAGCGCATTGAGTTGTATCTCAAGGGACTTGCGCCAGAGATCCAGAGCCATGTTACATCGGCAAACCTCGACAACATCCAAGACATCCAGCGTCTTGCCCATCGACTCACAGATCAGGCAGTAGAACAGAACAAGCTGCCCAAACGCGTCAGTGCAACTACTACTCCAGCTGCTACTACTGCTACACCCAATGACAACAAACGGAAATGGGATGGGGATTTCAACAGGGGATCAGTTTCCGTTCAGTCTCAAGCACAGCAGCGCAGGACGAATGACTACCAGAATTCGAGTCAGCAATCATCTGGCAGTCAGGGGCAGGGTGGATACCGGGGAGTTCACCCACTATGCAACAAGTGTAACAGGCACCACAGTGGAAGGTGTCGCAAAGAACGTTGTCAGAGATGTCTCAAGCTAGGGCACGAAGCCAAAGATTGTAGGAGCTCACGACCTGCAAACCAGAATCAGCAACTTCCGCCACCGGTTCCTCAAAACCCACAGCAGCAGCAACCACAGCGTGGAAACCGGGGATGTTTCCAGTGTGGGGCAGAAGGTCATTACAAACGCGATTGTCCTCAGTTGAACCAGAACCAAAACCGCAACAACAACAATCAGGGCAATGGGAACAACAACAACGGGGGAAACAACAACAATGGCAACGAAGCTAGGGGACGCGCTTTTGTGCTAGGTCGAGGTGACGCAGTGAACGATCCCAACGTAGTTATGGGTAAGTTTCTCCTCGACGATATTTATGTTACTGTTTTATTTGATTCGGGTGCGGATACAAGTTATATTTCTGTGAAAGCTAGTAAATTGTTAAAACGTACATCAACACCTCTAAACACCAAACACGTCGTAGAACTAGCTAATGGTAAGAGTTTAGAAGCCACGCAGATAGTCAGGGGTTGTAGTATCGTCTTAGCCGGTCAAACATTCTCGATCGACCTTATTCCCATAGTCTTGGGAAGTTTTGATATCGTTATTGGGATGGATTGGTTATCCCAACATCAGGCAGAGATCTTGTGCAGCGAGAAGATTATTCGCATTCCACGTTCTAGTCAAGAACCTCTCGAAGTTCAAGGAGACAAGAGTGGTGCAGTGGTAGGCATCATCTCTTTCTTGAAGGCTCAGAAGTGTCTGTGGAAGGGTCATACCGCAATCTTGGCACTCGTTTCAGATGCATCAGTGAAGGAAAAGAAACTGGAGGATATTCCAATTGTTCGCGACTACCCTCAGGTGTTTCCTGAAGACTTACCTGGATTACCGCCTCATCGTCAGGTCGAATTTCAGATCGAGCTCGCTCCAGGGGCAGCACCCATAGCTCGCGCACCATATCGTCTAGCTCCATCAGAATTGGAAGAACTGTCAAAGCAGCTACAAGAGCTCTCGGAAAAGGGCTTCATTCGTCCAAGCTCTTCGCCGTGGGGAGCTCCAGTGTTATTTGTGAAAAAGAAGGACGGTACCTTCAGGATGTGCATAGACTACCGTGAACTGAACAAGGTAACGGTGAAGAACCGTTATCCTCTTCCACGCATAGATGACTTATTCGACCAGTTGCAAGGGTCGTGCTACTATTCGAAGATAGACCTGAGGTCAGGTTATCATCAGCTGAGGGTCCGGGAGGAGGACGTCTCCAAAACAGCATTCAGAACTCGCTACGGCCACTACGAGTTTCTTGTCATGCCGTTCGGGTTAACGAACGCACCTGTCGTATTTATGGACCTTATGAACAGGGTGTGCAAACCCTATCTTGACAAGTTCGTCATAGTATTCATCGACGACATTCTGATTTACTCCAAGAGTCAGGAGGAACACGAGCAGCACCTACGCCTTATTTTGGAACTCCTACGGAAGGAACAGCTGTACGCTAAGTTTTCGAAATGCGACTTCTGGCTTCGTGAAGTCCACTTCTTAGGCCACGTAGTGAACAAGGATGGGATCCATGTCGATCCATCCAAGGTAGACTCAATCAGGAATTGGCCTGCACCACGTACGCCAACGGAAATACGCCAATTCTTAGGTTTGGCGGGTTATTACAGACGGTTTATTAAAGACTTTTCAAAGATTGCTCATCCGCTTACACTACTGACACAGAAGGGTGTCACCTACCGTTGGGGCGATACGCAGGAAACTGCTTTTCAGCACTTAAAAGATAGACTTTGCAGTGCACCTATCCTCTCTTTGCCAGAGGGCACAGATGACTTCGTGGTTTATTGTGATGCATCCATTCGGGGACTTGGATGTGTGTTAATGCAGCGCGATAAGGTTATTGCTTACGCCTCGCGCCAACTTAAGGTTCACGAACGGAACTACACGACGCACGATTTAGAGCTGGGAGCTGTTGTTTTCGCGCTTAAGATATGGCGACACTACCTGTACGGTACCAGGTGCACGATTTACACCGATCACAGGAGTCTCGAGCATATTCTTAAGCAGAAGGATTTGAACATGCGTCAACGACGATGGGTTGAACTACTGAACGATTACGAATGCGCCATCAAGTACCATCCAGGCAAAGCCAATGTTGTGGCTGACGCCCTCAGTCGGAAAGACACTTTACCTCGGCGCGTGCGAGCGCTACAGCTTACAATTCAGTCTAGCCTTCCTACACAGATACGAGAAGCACAGGCAGAGGCATTGAAACTAGAAAACGTAAGGGCAGAAGCCCTGCGCGGCTCACGACAGCGGTTAGAACAGAAGGCAAACGGCGCCTATTATGTAACGGGGCGTATTTGGGTCCCACTTTATGGCGGTTTACGCGAGCTAGTAATGGAGGAAGCTCACAAGTCTCGTTACTCGGTACATCCAGGGTCGGACAAAATGTACCACGACATCAGAACTACTTATTGGTGGCCTAGCATGAAGGCCCACATCGCTACGTACGTTGGAAAGTGCTTGACTTGTTCGAGAGTCAAGGTGGAATACCAGAAACCAGCGGGCCTACTTCAGCAACCCACGATACCGCAATGGAAATGGGAAGAAATTTCCATGGATTTCGTTACAGGCCTACCTAGATCCCAGCGTGGGAATGATACCATATGGGTGATCGTGGATCGACTCACCAAGTCTGCACACTTCCTAGCTATAAAGGAAACGGATAAGTTCTCCACTCTCGCAGACGTCTATCTTAAAGAAGTTGTTTCGAGGCACGGAGTGCCCACTTCCATCATTTCGGATCGGGATGCACGATTCACGTCAGAACTATGGCAAGCGATGCACAAATCTTTCGGCTCACGGTTGGACATGAGCACAGCATATCATCCTCAGACGGATGGGCAGTCTGAGTGAACGATTCAAACACTTGAAGACATGCTTAGGGCATGCGTTATCGATTTCGACAACGGCTGGGAAAAGCACCTCCCTTTGGTGGAGTTCTCATACAATAATAGTTATCACACCAGCATTCAAGCCGCTCCATTCGAGGCATTGTACGGACGTAAATGCCGGTCACCTCTCTGTTGGGCGGAGGTGGGGGATAGCCAGATCACGGGTCCAGAGATTGTAGTGGACGCCACAGAAAAGATAGCACAGATACGACAACGCATGGCGGCAGCACGCGACCGTCAGAAAGCCTACGCGGATAAGCGTAGAAAGCCATTGGAATTTCAGGTCGGGGACCGGGTTTTATTAAAAGTTTCACCCTGGAAGGGAGTAGTTCGTTTTGGCAAACGGGGCAAACTCAATCCGCGGTATGTCGGACCGTTCGAGATCATAGAGAAAATAGGCAAGGTAGCCTACAAGCTAAACCTACCAGCTGAACTCGGTGCAGTTCACAATGTCTTTCACGTGTCGAATCTGAAGAAATGTCTGTCAGATGAGACCCTCATAGTTCCTTTCAAGGAACTCACCATCGACGAGCGGTTGCAGTTCGTCGAAGAGTCAGTTGAAATCACGGATCGGGATGTGAAGGTCCTCAAAAACAAGAGAATCCCTCTTGTTCGAGTACGTTGGAACTCCAAACGTGGCCCAGAGTACACCTGGGAACGCGAAGACAGGATCACAGAAAAGTACCCCCAGTTATTCAGAACCAATGCAACCACTACTGAGGCTGAAGCTACTACTGCGGAATTTCGGGACGAAATTCCAGATCAACGGGGGGAGGATGTGACACCCCAGGAAAACCAGTGAACGATACAACTTACCTAGCTTCCTCAGTGAGTGCGTACCAAATTTCGGGACGAAATTTCTTTTTAGTTGGGGATAATGTGACAACTCGTATTTAGAACCTATCGTTGTGTAACATATGTGAACTTGATTGACTAAGCGAATGATTATTGAATGTTATGTGATATGTGTTTTAATGATTGTGTACATGATACGTTATGTGTATGTATGAATATATAAACAAACCAAATCGCACAACACACACAACGACCGCACAAGCCCACTTCGGGCCTTAACCCTTGTAATCGGACCAAGGGCAACCCAAGTAAGGGCCGACCCATTTCCTCTTATGCGTACACATGCACAATGGGGGGAGTTGCTCCTCATTTGTTTGCTAAACACACTACACACACAAAACCCTAGTTCCCTCATTCTCTCTCACGAACCCGACGGCACAAGATCATCCTCTTGCTCGGATCAACTCCTGTTCCTTCTCTACTCGGTTAGTATGATTAATTAATCGTGCTTGATGTTTTGATGTGTGTTATAATAGCCTTGCATGATGATCTAGGGTTCTTGATTAACATGATTGTTTATGTTAAATGATAGTGTTCTTGATAATCGGATCCCATGTACACTTGATTTACATGTTCAATAATGTTTATACGTTTTGGAATGCATGATCTAGTAATCGGCTGTTATGAGTTGTTAATCACATGATGCTTGAATTAACCGGCTGTAATATAGTAGAACTCGGATAGATGCTCAGGTTTAATTCGGGTAAATGTTCATAAGATGTGTTCATGTATGATTCGGTTAGGGTTCTTGAGAAAAACATGTGAATTATGCTTGTTTGATCGATATAGGATTGGGATAGAATCTTTGACTTTGTTAATTGATTGTAAATATGGAAACTGTTAAAAGCTTGTAACCGATTGCATGACATCCGGAAGTTTGTTACGGATCGCACAAGGCCGGAATCGCACAAGATCAGATCATGCAAGATCTGATCCGAACGCACAAGCTGATCCGGTCGCACAAGAGGCCCTGATCGTACAAGGGGTCTCCAGTCGCACAAGGCATGCCCAGTCGCACAAGGGGTAATGTTGTTTAGCTGTTGGGCCTTAGAAGCCCAAGACACAAACGTACAAGCCCACACTGATCGCACAAGTTGAGAATGTTATGTTTGACTGTTACGTGTTTACCATGATCCTTGCATGCTTGCAACGTGTTAACTTATCTGATACATACGTGAATTACTTGAACCAAACCTGACTTGTATCCTAACCCTGTTAGGACGTGGTTGACCACTTTAGTTCAAGAAACCTCTTTGTGTATCTGCCGAGCAACCCAAGGTGAGTTCACACAGCCAAGGCATGGGGTTCCCAGGGTGGGAATGGGATTGGATGATTATTTCGTGCGTACATAGTTAATGGAACCTAATGATATGGTCCTCAGGGTGAGGATGGTAAATGATAAGATACAGCTAGACTAGTATACCTACTTGAACTGGTCTTCGCACACACGCCAAGGGTTGGGTGCGATATTATGACTGATCTTCGCACACATGCCTTAGGGAGGCTGCGAACTATACATACTAAACTTCGCACACATGCCAGGGTGGCTAGCGATACAAATATACATAGTCTAGAATACTTGAGAACTTTCCTTAATCTTCGCATACATGCCTAGAGGACTGCGATGGAAAACCAATACTATACATGAACAATGAACGAACATAATACGACACATACAATTACTATTACTGAACTTACTTTCTGTGAACTCGCTCAACTAGTTGTTGACTCTCTGCTGCATGCCTTGCAGGACCTTAGGTATTATATGGAGCTTGCACAAGGAGGAGCGGGTCGTTGTGGACAAGGATTCGTGAATGCTTACTAAACACTTATGATGTTTCATACGTTAACACTTATGTTTGGGTTTTCCTTTAATGCTTCCGCTACACTTAATTATGTTGGTTTGATAAACACCTTTCTTATTGATGGATAATTATTACTATTTATTACATGTTCAATATGATTGGTGGCTTGATCCTGGTCGGTCACGCTCCCAAGCGGTGGTACTCCGCGTGTGGGAATTTGGGGGTGTGACAACAGTACTTTCATCAACGCTCACAATCCCATCCGACACCGAAAGCAATTTCATACCATTAAGTTTTAACAAATATTGAAACCGATTTTTATCAAAAGCTTTGGTATGCAAATCAGCTTTTTGTTCGTCAGTGTGGATTTTCTCAATTCGTATCAACTTTTTCTCGAAACAATCGCGAATAAAGTGACGACGAATTTCTATATGTTTAGTTTTAGCGTGATGTACTGGATTCTTTGTTATGTAAATTGCGGCCTCATTATCAACAAACAAACAGAGTTGTGTTAAGAAATTGCAAACCGTAGTCGCGCATCTGTTGATGTATCCACAGGATCTGAGAGCAGCAACTGCTAGCAGAAACATACTCCGCTTCACATGTAGATAACGCCACAGACGTTTGTTTCTTACACTGCCAGGTAACCAATCTAGGTCGAAAGAACTGGCATTCTGTAGTTGTTAATTTCGCGTTAACTTTGCAGCATCCGAAATCCGAATTGGAATACCCTTCGAGCGTAAAATCGCCTTTTCTAGGATACCACAACCCCAATGTGGGTGTTCCTTTCAAGTAGCGTAATATCCTCTTGACAATGATCATGTGCGAAGCTCTCGGGTTAGACTGAAATCTTGCTGCGAGGCACGTTGGGTACATGATAGCAGGACGTGAAGCAGTTAGATACATCAAAGAACCTATCATGGAACGGTAGAACGTTTCATCAGCCCTGTCTCCGGTGAGATCTGGGTGAATCCCATGATTTGTCGCAAGTGGGGTAGCAGCTGGAGTAGAACTTGACATTCCAAATTTCTCTAGAATATCATGCACATACTTCGTCTGGTGAATGAAAATTCCCTCAGGAAGTTGTTCAACTTGAAGACCCAAAAAGAATTTCATCTCCCACATTGATGACATTTCAAATTTTTTGCTTCATCACCTGTTCGAAATCTTTGCACAATTTCTCATTTGTTGACCCAAAAATTATATCGTCCACATAAATCTGAACTATCAGAAGATGACCATCAACGACTTTAGTGAAGAGAGTGGCATCCACTTTCCCTCTAATAAAGCTGTTAGCGAATAGGTGTTGAGACAACGTCTCGTACCAGGCTCTCGGTGCCTGATGTAGACCATACAACGCTTTGTCCAGCAGATAAACTTTGTTCTTGTGGAATGGGTCAGTATAGCCCGGTGGCTGACCGACATAAACCTCCTCTTTGACCTTCCCATAAAGAAACGCCAATTTTACATCCAACTGATAAACTTTGAAGTTCTTCCAAGACGCAAATGCTAGGAAAATTCTGATTGCCTCTAGTCGTGCCACAGGAGCATAGACTTCTGTAAAATCAATCCCCTCCTGTTGACTAAAGCCCTGAACAACGAGTCGAGCTTTGTTCCTTACAACAACTCCTCTATCGTCTCTCTTACACTTGAATACCCATTTTGTATTGATTTTCCTTTGACCATCCGGTAAATCCACTAACTTCCACACTCCCAACTTTTCAAACTGACTTAACTCTTCTTGCATTGCAATGACCCAAGAGTCTTCAGTAAGCGCCTCTTTGTAAGTTCTCGGTTCGATCTGTGAGATAAAACAACTTAATGAAAATTCAGTTTGTAAAGGTGCTACTGTAGAATAAAAACATGTAAGGCCCTGGTCAATTTGACGTCTCGTGCGAACGCCTGCTTGCAATTCTCCTATGATCAACTCATCTGGATGATATGAAAGAGTTCGCGGCATCACTTCGCTTGGAACATCTACATTTCCCTCCAGATTAGTAACATTCTGATCTGCATCTTGTTCACCAACTTGGTTTGTTTGACTTGATATCTGGATCTGCTCCCCCTCAGAATCTGAATCACCATGATCAAATACTGGCATGTTATCAGCTTCTTGATCATCATTAACTGCCGACTGATTACCAGGAGCAACTTCATCATCATGTTCACCAGCATTGCTAGGACCTGCTTCATCGTCATTTGAAGTTTCCCGAGGTCTTCTAGAAAACTCTGCTGGGAACCTGAGCTGCGACTCATACTCTCACAAAATATCCAGCTCATCAAAGAAATCTTCATCTTCCTCTGATTCTTCTCTCATGTCAAATGAATCCCAAAGTTTGTCATAATGATAACGCCATGAATCTCCAGGATTCTGTGGCGGCATAGTGTAACCTTGACACTCAACATTTGAAGCTTCAATAATCCGCTTCTCACTTGGAACGAAGACACGTCACAATGGATTGGCATAACCAACAAATATACCCTCAATGCACTTCGAACCAAACTTTCCATTAGGCTCTATAACTGTACAGGGTGACCCGAACGGTTCTAGATACTTCAAATTCGGCTTGCGGTTATTGATTAACTCAAAGCATGTTTTGTTGAACTTTTTGACAGTGAGAACCCTGTTGAGCGTATAGCATGCGGCCGAAACAGCTTCAGCCCAAAAATTAATCGGTAATTTTGAATCTGCAAGCATAGTTCTAGCCGTCTCGATTAGCGTCCGATTTTTGCGTTCTGCGACTCCATTCTGCTGCGGAGTGTACGGAGCACTAAACTCATGCAATATACCTCGTTCATCACAAAATTCTTCCATCTTACTGTTTTTGAATTCAGTACCATTGTCACTTCTAATTCTACTGATAGGCCTCTGGTACAGATTCTCAATTCTTTTAAACAACGCCATTAAACTGTCAAACGTTTCGTCTTTCGTTTTCAAGAATGAAACCCACGAAAATCTGGAATAATCATCAGTCACGACCAAACAGTAGTAATCTCCTGTAATACTCTTGACATTCACAGGACCAAACAAATCCATATGAAGTCTTTCCAAAGGTCTTGAAACTGAATTGACTTGTTTTGTAGGGTGTGACTTTTTCTTCTGTTTGCCTTTGACACAACTAATGCACTCCCCTTCCAGATGAAAACCTTTGACATGAACTCCTGTAACCAAATCATTATGCACCAAATGATTCATTTTTCTAAGATGAATATGCCCCATTTTCCGGTGCCACAATCTCGATTCTTTTTCAGTTGCTCTGGACACAAAACAATGAGCCTGACCCGTGGTTGTAGTAGCTACGCTCATGTCCAACACGTACAGATCATTGACTCTTGGCGCCCTCATGATGATCCATTCCTCAAGTATCACAAATCCAGGTTTCAAGATCAAACATTCTTTGTTAGTGAAGTGAGTAGTATACATCCTGTCACAGATCTGGGAGATACTCAGCAGATTATTCTCCAGCTCAGCGATGTAGTTAACTCTCTCAAACGTTATGATCCCATTGGATAACGTTCCTTCACCTATAATCCTTCCTCCCTGATTACCAGCAAATCCTACGTAGCCACCGTTTATTTTCCTTACATCATATAGTAACGCAGTCTTCCCTGTCATATGTCTTGAAGCTCCACTATCCATGATCCATCTGGATACAAGTTTTGGAAGATCCTACACATAACAAACTTTGATTTAAACAACTTCAAGAAAGATGCCGATTCATGCTTCTCGATCCAGGAAGCTCCGGTAATTCAAACAGTTTAGTCAAACATCGAGTCCACCCAGGCCTTATCAGCCTTAGGTGTAACCTTGACTCTCGCAATTTGAATTTTGAAATTTTCAGCCTTAAGAGGTGGAAAATTTGCATCATAATCAACCGTAATTGATTTCTTCAGACTTTTTCACCTCAGAAGTTGAAATTTTCTTCTCACTTTTTGGCTTCCAAACTTGTTGAGATAATGCAACCCTTTCGTAAAATTTGTCATTTTTAGTTACCAACTTCTTTACAGGTTCATTTTTCACACTCTTCTTCTCAACAACGATTGATGTTTTACCCTTCACATCAACTTTCTTTTGTTGAGTCTTCACAGTTTCAGTCTTAGGCTTCACACTGGTACACTTTCGTGCAATGTGACCAACTTGATTACATCTAAAGCAAGTTCGAGTATCAACACCTCGACTTGTGCCTTCAGACTGAGACTGAGAAGCTCTTTTCTCAAAGAACTCTTTGTTTGATTTTGAAAAAATTTCTTTCTCTTCATCAACAAGTGAACTTGAACTGTTCACAAACTTTTTCTTCTCAACAAACCTTTTGTTTGGAACATTTCTTTTCTGGTAAGATTTACCCCCCTGATAACCACCCGAGCAGTTGTTCTGTTGTTATTGTAAAAACGCGGTGGATTAACAGATTTCTTGTTGTAAACTTTTTCTTTCTCAAACCTCATTTTACATTTCTTTTGACTCAGATTGTTCACTGCTGACAACTCAACTTCGACCAACTTGAAAACATTTGTCAATTTGTTCATGTTAACATTCTCAATCGGAAACTCTGAATCCGAAAACAACTTATCAGAACCCAACATCTTGTACATGACAAGATTTGATTCTTCACTTAAGTTGTTCTTGGACTTTTTTTTCGGAATGTATTTGTCCAAGAAACACCCATCTTCCTCAGTAGTGTCACTATCTGTTTTAAGCACATTTTCAACAACACCTTTTACAATATCATTTTGGACACTATCGTCATTGGAAGACGTGAACGTGACATCAATGTTCTCCGGAAGTTTAACTTCACTTTCTTCCTCAAGTTCAACCAACCCAGATTGTTTTTTCGTGTAGTTAATTCTCTTATTCGTTCAGTTGAAGCTTTCACTGGTTTGTCACGAGCAAGAATCTGATTCTCAACGCTTCTGACCTTTGCTGTCAGATCTTTAATTTTCTCACCGTTGAGATACGTGACAGTGTTACAAAATTTGCATTCTGTGTTGCAATTTTTGCAATCAGCATTTCCGTCGATCTTTTTACCTGACGCATTTGTTGACGAGTTTGGACTGACCTGGCCTTTTGACTCAGACATGGAGTTAGAGTCTACCTTAAGTGCTTTAGCAGCCAGCACTTTGTCAGCCATTTTTTCCAAGTTCTCAGCAGTCAACTCCTGCGTTGTATCGATAATGCCAGTATCAATCTTCTTTACTTTCTCGATCTCTTCTTTCTCCTTTTTCTTTTTCTCTTTCTCTTCTTTTTTCATTTTCTCGGTTGGAGTTCCCCACCGTTTGTTTTGCCAATACTCATCCTCTTCTTTTATCTCCTTGATGATGGCTTCCAGATCAAGTGTTTTGTCATCAATTGCAATATTTCCATACTCATCAAGATAACACTCCCTATCCGGATCCCATCTTCTCGCTCTTCTAGCTTCCAGATAGATACGAGAAATTCTAATGATTCTGTTTTCAGCAATCATTTTCCTATAGTTATACTTCTGCTCTTCAGTACGATCATCTTTCCATGGAATAGGTTCATCGTTTTTCGCCATGAATGCGTAACCAACCGCATCTTCTTCCGGTAAAACCTCTTTGCTCCAATCATACCCCTCATCATCATAAATCACCGCAAGAGCTCTAGATTTCTCTTTGTTGTCTTCAGACTGCTTCAATCTAGGCGGCTCAGATTTATTTTGATGATAAATCGCCTTCTTGTAGTAATCATCTCTGAAAGGGTTCTCCGACTCATCAACATACGCGTTCCTGCATTCTCGCTTGAAGTGACCCTTCTGCTTACACTTGAAACACATCACTTTGGATTTATCGAACCCCAGCTTGGTAGATGGACCACCAATCGTCTTCCTGCCGGTTATTTCTATAAAACGTTGTGCTCTACGAACAGCACTTGCCATAGCCCAACGAATATCAATTAACTCCATTTCTTCGGGATCTGTTTGATCATAGTCCTCTTTCGTCAGGTTTGTGTTACCGATCTTCCCAGCTACTAACCCTTCATATGATTCCAACACTGACGCCAAGAAGACCATCTGCTGCTTAGCCGACTCCTCGTCAAAATTATGTGCATTCTTCAAATCTATTGCGATATTGCACTGAAACTTTGCATCAGAATGACTTGCAGATGATGAAGATCCACCGTAATAACCACTGTGACTTCCATTGCTTTGACTGCTTTGACTTTCTTTGCTTGCTGTCGACACATTCTCAGCAGAAAATGCAGTTTTGGGAGAAGTAGCTTTCGGCATCATGCTTTTTGGATAGTATAGATCCAAATTCTACTGGTAAGATGAGTGATTGACTTTGTACGTCTTCTTCAGTTCCAGTTCGTGACTTTCAAGCCTCTCAATCACCAGATCTGGAGTCAACTTTGCAGGCTCAATAGTGTTTTTCAGCATAAGCGCATAATATCTCCAATCCATCTCGTCTGGTAATGAATCGAACAGTTTGTCAACAAGTTCTTCACAGAATATATGATATCATGTCTTGCTAATTCCAGCTTCAGATGACCAAACCTTTCTATCATTTTACAAACTGATTCATTCTTGAGACAACCAAACATATCAAACTCTTTCCTAAGAAGTTTCTTTTTACTTTTCAAAATTTCAGTACTTCCTAGACATTTCTTTTCTAACTTTTGCCAAAGATCTTTTGCATTTGAATAATCGATCAAAGAGATTATGTCCTCCCGAACTGACTGAAATAACAAAGCCACACACTTTTGCTCGGCTACAAATCCATCAATCTCTTCAGCTGATCTTAATGTTTCACCATTTTTGTTTCCATTTGCATAACCGTTCTTCAATCTTTTCCAGCTGGGAAATGCGAATGCCATCAGCCAATCTTCAAACTTCCTAGACCACCGACTGTACTCCTCGATAGCCATTAGCTTTGGGGGTTTATTGAATGTTCCGAAGGCACTTTCCGATTCCCAAGCTTCCTTTTTCTTTTCTTTCGGCGGATTCTCATTTTCTTTGCTTGATGAAGTATCATCGTTTCCGGAATTTCCCGTAAACGTGTACATGTCGCTGAACGGGTTCAAGAAAATATCATCCATTTTGAATGTACCTGCAAAATCAGCAAACACTTAGACAAATTTTCGAAATTTTAGAAAGTGATGACTGATAAGCGAAACTATCAGCAATTATGACAAACAAGCGAAACTGATAAGTGTCAGATAAGCGGAACTCCAATGTCCGAATAAGCCAACCAGGTTATGTCCAAATAAGCGGACCTGGTAAGTGTCCGTTCGAGCGGAACTATCAAACTGTTTGTTCGAGCGGAACTACAAGATTCGTTCAAGCGGATCTACTCAGTCCGGATAAGCGGAAGTGAAAAATTGTCCGTTCAAGCGAACCTAATTTGTTCGTTCGAGCGGATCTACTCTGTTCGTACGAGCGAAGGTGACCGAATAAGCGGATCTAATATGTAATTTCAAGCGGACCTATCGATGTCCGTAAAAGCGGAACTATGTTTTTAGCTAATTTTAACCATTTTTAAGCCGTGTTTTAACCTGAAACTTTCTAGGGTTTGTTAATTGTATGTTTCACACGTTATACTCAATTTTCAGGCCATTTCAACCGTAGGAACCACTTCAAATCGAAAAAGTATGAGAGAAAGTGAGTAGAAATCAGAGAAATTGGTAGAATCAAGCTGTAGTAGTATGAACTCCTCGTCCTGAGCTCTGATACCACTTGTTGGACCGTGTTCCGACCCTGAATAGTAAGTAGAGAACGTTCATCTTCACATACGAAGGCGGAATCAACGTAAATGAAGTTACAACAGCTTTCCTATTCAATTCCTTTCCTTTTATTGCTTTCTGATACTGATTTGACAGAGTTTCGGTAACAAAAGCTCTCAACAGATCCACTTCAACATACATGCATGACTAATCAGGTTCGCTTGAACGTCCCTATATATAGTCTTTATGGTTCCGCTTATACGACATGCCGTATAAGCGAACCTATCAACTTAACCATATAAGCGAACCTTTAATATGGCAAATAAGCGGACCTATTAGCCTATATGACACAGAAGCGGATCTACATCTACACAATGTACACATAAGCGGATCTATCAACATATAATCTAATTTTGACTTTCAAGACCCTATGTTGACCTATCTTGACCTAAGACGTAATGTAGACGTAGTCAACAGACATTCCATGCATCAACATGTTCAAGTGTTTCAAAATCCAAGTGTATGAAAACCAATAGACTTGTCACGCGTTTCCAAGTGTCTCGACCCATGACCACTCCAACAATCCAGATAGCAAGTTCCATATCCAAGAATCTAACGACCTGCAAGCATGCAAACAAGTGTATCAGCATAACGCTGGCGAGTTCACAGTTTTGCAAAAACATTTAGTTGCCAAGTGTTTAGTTTAAAAACATGTTGATAATAACCCGAGTATCGCAAGATGGCGTCAGTTTGTTTGCCCTTCCCCAATGCCCTATCAAACATTGGTCATGTGGTTAAGGTCATTAGTTCACGCCCGTCCTCTCAGCTACGGTGTGAGGTTGCCCAGCCTAATAGCGCTGTCACACCCCGACCACGTAGGACAACAAAACGTGGCGGAAACGTCGGGGAGTGTTGTAACAGAAGCTATTGTTTCACAACCATGGATACAAAAGAGTTTCGTTTTATTGATAATATTAAACATTAACATTGTCTTAACATAGAACAAACAAGTTTCACATTGTCTATCACAGTTATTATGTCACTAAGGCCTTGTCCAGATCCTATGTGACGCATGCATCCTAGAATCAATCAAGCAACAACACCTGAAACATATGTAAAAACATAGTCAGCAAAGAAATGCTGGCGAGTACATAGGTTTTATAAGAGTATGGGAATCATGGCTTCGTTTATATGTTGCAGTACTTAATTAGACTACAAGAGTCAAAATACAAACCTCGTTTTGAAAAGTGTATTGTAACATAGTTAACCAACTCAAATCAAGTTGATTATAGTTTATAAAATCTCGTTGCCATGATTCTTAACCCAAAAACATTTGTTTTAGAAAACAAATTTGTAAAACATCTCGTAAAAACTCGTTAATAAAACTCGTATGGTTTATATCTTTTAGAAAAACATCATTGTGTGACATCGTTTCAAAATCGTTTACCCAAGTGAACTAAATAACGCCACGGTATGTAATATGTTGAAAACACTTATATATAGGAAGAACCAGCGGCGTATCCACCATGCTTTCATCATTTTACACCCGTCCCGTTATCTAAACACTAACCAAAAACCAATCGTTTACCCAAATTGTTTAACTCGTTAAAATCGTTTCAAAATCGTTAACTCGTTTAAAATCGTTTAAATCATCCTCGTTTTAATTTGTGAAACTATCTATGGTTGTCTCGCTAACAACATTCAAACCTTCGTGACTCGACCACCTCGCTTCTCGCTTCTCGAGGTAACAAACCACCAAAGGGTAAGTTAACAAACATCAGATTCAGTCGTTACCCACAACCCCACACATAACCATGGGTGCAGTAAAATAACAGGATTTGTCAGATCCTATGGTACCATAACCTAATACTGGTCGGCTTGATCAATGCTAATGAATGTCATTTGTTATGTAACTACAACCAACAAGTTTGTTCACTTTATTGAAATCATTATTAGTTTTGTATAAACCATCTTAATTGTTTTTGAAAAACCATGGTTTAAACCTTGAAAATCATTTTGTACATATGAATCACCCCAAAACAATTGAAAACAGTAAAATAGGGGAACTATGTACTCACATGAAGTGCAAAGTATCCTCAATCAATAGAACTTCAATCAAACTCAAGCAAACCAGAGAAATCAAGTAGCACCTAGTAATCAAACCACTAGTCAAACATTAGACGCCTAAATCGGACGATCGGACAGAATGAGGTCTTGTAAACCAAATGAGTGTTGGAACTCATGTGATATGGTTTAACACTGACCATAAGGTATAACCTCGGAAGGTTATTCCCTATACAACTATGGTCACTAAACATGTTTGGTCGGATCCTAGTGATCGACCAAATGGGTCGTGTTCGAAAGTCTAAGCGTGTGTTTAGTCCACTTGACTTACGACTCTACACAAGCACTAATCTAAAAAGTGACGAGCTAAACATGTCGAAACATGTTTAGTTAAGTTAGAAAACAGGTTTTAATATCAAAACAAACGGTTTTGATACCCAAGAGTAGTTTGGTTACAAAATATGCTAGAAAACGCATTTTGACCGAAACTACGACTCGTCACTGAGCCTAGATAACGTGGTAATCAGTAGGTATAGTCACTAGGGACTATAACCATCGTGATTATGCTTACGTTTTGAAGTTCAAACGAACTTCGCATTGACCATAAACTGGTCAAAGCAGAAAGTCAAACGCAGTTTGAGTTTAACGATAAAAACGAATGAAAAGAACGAAAGAATACTTACAAAAGGTCCCCGCAAGCTCTTGATCGGATTTACTCACAGGTATGAAGCATAAACTTCAACTTAGAGAGCCAAAATCAGATCAAGTGTGCTTTGGGAGGAAGTGGGGTTGGGTATTTATAGGAATTCAAGAACCGTTAGGATCGTTTCTCAAAGATTGAGCTTCAATCTAAGCCGTACAAGTGTGCACATGGTATTTGGATACCATGGGCACTTAAATACCATCAAAATTGGCCAATAGTATGCTTAAAACCATGTCCCAAAACAAAGAAACCCAGCTGCTGTTTAAAAAAAAACAATCTGCTGATCTGTGCATCTCAGGCGGCCCGCGTAAAAGATAAGGGTGTCTTACGCGGCCCGTGTGGGCTTAGTTTCCAGAATTTGCAATTTAGTCCCTGCACTTGAGAAACTTGCATTTCGGCTCATTTTTGGCATGTTTAAGCCCCCTTAACCTCAATTCAAGGCTCTAAAATGAACTTAAAACATGCCCAAAAATATCTCGGATGTCGGTTCGTTTGGTCGTACGATCGCGTTATTCGCTTAATTACGACGGAAGTCGTAACGAACGCAAAAACGATCCAAATTAAGCGACGAATGGATTTTTATCAAGCCAATCACTAAAACATGATATTTTAATGATTACATGAATTTTTGGATGTCCGGATATATTCAGAACGAAAGATATGCGCGAAAATGCAAACTTGTACACTTTTTGACGCTTTTAGTCCCTATTGATCAATAAAGTTTATTTTGGCATACCGAATCCCTCAAAGCCTATTTCTAAGCTATGTAAAGGTTATTTAGGGTATGTGTAACTTATGATCAAGTTCCGAAATGTTCGTTACTATACAAATCGGTATAGTTTCGCAGTTTGACACAAATAGTCCCTACGATCGAACAAACTTGATTTCAACTCACCAAACCATCCAAAACTTATATCTAAGTTATGTGGAGGTTATTTAAGGTATGTTAAGCCTATTTCACTATTCTAGAGTGTTTGTTGCATTAAACTGGTTATATTTACGCGTTGGTGCGTGTATAACCTTCCAGAAAGCGATTTAGAGCTTGAAATAGGAATCAAATCAAATTGAAAAATCACGAAACACAAATACACACTTAATAACACAAAAACACATATAATAACACCAAAGCACCTTGTTTTATTAATAATCATTGTTTTACATCGAACATCGATTATAGAACACAGTTGTCACAGTCTCCCCTACTTCAGGAAATTTCGTCCCGAAATTTTATTTGGAGGAAACTTGTGAAAACAAATGAGGATATTTCATCTTCATCTGGTCCTCACATTCCCAAGTAAACTCTGGGCCACGTTTGGATTCCCAGCGAACTTTGACCAATCGAATCCGTTTGTTATTCAACGGTTTGAAAGTACGGTCCACAATCTCCACGGGTTTCTTGACAAAGTGCATCGTTTCATCGATTCGGATCTCGTCGAGAGGAATGTGAAGATCGGCGTCAGCTAAACACTTTCGCAGATTGGACACGTGAAAAGTCAGATGAATATTTCCAAGCTCTAGAGGTAGCTCTAGACGATAGGCAACCTTCCCAATTCTTTACACAATCTTAAATGGTCCCACATATCGAGGTACAAGTTTTCCTTTCTTTCCAAATCTCACAACTCCTTTCCAAGGTGAAACCTTGAGTGGGACACGATCTCCGACTTGAAATTCTAAGGGCTTGCATCGCATATCCGCATAACTCTTTTGACAGCTTCGAGCTGTCACAAGATTATCTCGGATTTTCTTGATTTTGTTTGTTGTTTCCAGAACGAGCTCAGGTCCAGTAAGCGAAGCTTCCCCGATCTCATTCCAACAGACAGGTGAACGACATTTTCGACTGTAGAGAGCTTCGAATGGTGCCATATTGATACTAACATGATGACTATTGTTGTAAGAGAACTCGATCAATGGCATATGAGAATCCCAATTACCACCAAAGTCTATCACGCATGCTCTAAGCATATCCTCCACGGTTTGAATCGTTCGCTCAGATTGACCATCTGTTTGGGGATGATAAGCAGTGCTTAGATTCAGTTGGGTTCCCAAAGCAGATTGCATGGTCTTCTAGAAATGAGATGAAAACCGAGCATCACGATCAGAAATGATATCCAAGGGAACACCATGTCGTGATACAATCTAATCAACATAAATCTTTGCAAGTTTATCAGCAGATAGATCCTCGCGAATTGGAATAAAATGAGCTGATTTCGTTAATCCATCGATAACAACCCAAATAGCATCATGACCTTTAGACGTACGCGGTAGCTTAGTGATGAGGTCCATCGCAATGTTCTCCCACTTCCAAACCGGTATCTCTGGTTGTACAAGCAAACCAGAAGGTTGTTGATGTTCAGCCTTGACTTTGAGACAAGTCAGGCATTTTGATACATACAAGGCCACATCCTTCTTCATACCAGGCCACCAGAACTTAGTACGAAGATCCTTGTACATTTTATCAGCACCAGGATGGATAGAATATCGTGACTTATGAGATTTGTCCATTACTAAGGTGCGAAGATCGTCTTGTTTTGGAATCCACAAACGATCTCTGAAGTAGAGCAACCCATCGTCCTTCGCTTCGAGCTTAAGCTCAAGTTGACGTGGCAATTCCTTACATATCAAATTTTGTGAAACACAAAACTGCTGAGCTTGAAGAACACGAGTTTGAAGATCAGATAGCGTTTGAACAGAATGAAGCTTAACTCGCTCTTTTCGACTAAGCGCATCGGCTATGACATTCGCCTTACCAGGATGGTAGCGAATCTCACAATCGTAATCGCTCAAGAGCTCAACCGAACGACGTTGCCTCATGTTGAGCTCTTTCTGATTAAGAATATGCTGGAGACTTTTGTGGTCTGTGAAAACCACACACTTCGTTCCATAGAGGTAGTGTCTCCAGATTTTAAGCGCGAAAACTACAGCTCCCAACTCAAGATCATGAGTCGTGTAGTTCTTCTCGTGAATTTTCAACTGTCTAGATGCGTATGTAATGACTCATTGCATGAGGACGCAACCAAGGCCTAAGTTGGACGCATCGCAATAGACAACGAAATCATCGCTTCCCTCGGGTAGAGATAGAACAGGAGCATTACATAACTTCTCCTTCATCGTTTGAAACGCTTCTTCTTACTTGGGTCCCCACTCAAAAGGATTATTCTTGTGAGTCAAAGCAGTGAGTGGAACCTCAATCTTCGAGAAATTTGAAATGAATCAACGATAATATCCAGCAAGACCAAGAAAAGATCGAATCTCTGTAGGTGTCGTCGGTGTACTCCAGTCTTTAATAGCAGCAATCTTGGATGGATCCACATGAATACCCCGCTCATTGACTATATGACCCAAGAATTGAACTTCTTTAAGCTAGAATTCACACTTGGAGAATTTAGCAAAATGTTGTTCCTTCTTCAGAAGTTCCAATGTTAAGCGAAGGTGTTGCTCGTGCTCGGCTTGAGACTTCGAATAAACAAGAATATCGTAGATGAATACAATGATGAACTTGTCTTAATAAGGCTTGCAGACCCTATTCATTAAGTCCATGAAGATAGCTGGAGCATTCGTCAAACCAAAAGGCATGACAGTGAACTCATAATGCCCATATCTTGTGTGGAAAGCAGTTTTGGGAATATCTTCTTCGAGAACACGAAGTTGATGATACCCAGAACGCAGATCGATCATGGAAAAGCATGAAGCACCTTGCAGCTGGTCGAAGAGATCATCAATTCGAGGTAGGGGATATCGATTCTTGATGGTAAGCTTATTAAACTCACGATAATCGATACACATTCGAAAGAACCATCTTTCTTTTTCACGAAGAGGACAGGAGCTCCCCGAGGTGAAAAGCTCGGCCGGATGAATCCTTTATCAGATAAATCTTGAAGCTATTTCGATAATTCTTGCATCTCGGATGGTGCAAGTCGATAAGGCGCTTTTGCAATGGGGATGGCATTGAGTACAAGGTCAATATGAAACTCGACTTGACGAACTGGAGGCAAACCAGGCAGTTCATCAGGAAACACCTCTGGATAATCCCAAACAATTGGAATATCCTGAATACTCTTACTCTTGTCCTTCTCCTCAGTGACATGTGCCAGAAAGGCAACATATCCTTTTCGTAAATACCTTTGGGCTTCCATACACGACATAAGCTTCAATCCACCTGAAGGTTTCTCACCTCAAACTTCTAAAACATTGCCAGAAGACAAAGGAATACGAACAATCTTATCGAAACAAACCACCTCAGCGTGGTGTTTGGTTAACCAATCCATTCCAACGATGATGTCGAAGCTCCCAAGTTGCATCGGTGTGAGGTCAATAGGAAAAAGATGGTTATCAAGGTTCAACTGACAATCGCGAATAAAAGAATTGAGAACGAGAGGTTTACCAGTAGCAAGTAGCAACTTCGACAGATAAGGGTTTCCCCAGTTTAGTTCTAGGTATCGCAAGCAAAGGTTCGAAAGATAATGAAACAAAACTTCTATCGCCTCCAGAATAAAAAAGAATAGATGCAGGTCGATTGTTAACAAGAAACGTACTGTTAACAACCTCGTTGTCGGCCCTCGCTTCATTTGCATTCAAATTGTACGCTCGCCCTCGAGCAGGATTCACATTGGCGTTGACGTTCACATTCGGGTTCGCATCAGCGTTCATGTTCGCATTCACCAGCCTCGGACAGTTGTTGCGGAAGTGACCAAACTCACCACAATTAAAACATGAACCCAGTGGGAATCTCGCAGCATTCCCCTGAACCAGAGCTTGAACCTGGGCAACCTGATTTTGTCCCATACGACAAATATTGGCCAAATGCCCAAGTTTTCTACATGTTGTACATTGCTTGCAAGCTTGCTGTGCAACATGATGACTGTTGTAGTGTGCACAATGAGGTGCGGTACCAGCATATGCCTTCTTCGCAGGCGGTTGAACCGGTGGGTTCTGCGGGTTTTGTGCAGTCTGTGCTGTAATAGCAAAGTTCTGTGCACCATTTCGCTTTTTCTTGTCTTTTGCAGAATCGGTAGACTTCTTCTTATCTCCCTTGTGGGTGAGTTTACCCTTCCTGACTTGAGACTCAGTCAGGGTAGCAGATAACTCCATCGCTTGACGGATGGTAGTAGGGTTAACACCGGTCACAATATCCTGAATGGAATCGGGTAAACCATCGATATATCTCTCTATTGCTTTCTCCAATGGGGTAACCATAATGGGACACAATAGAATGAGTTCTTCAAAACGGTCCGTGTACGGACGGTGTTCACTCCCATCTTGCTTTAAATCATCAAACTCATTCCAAAGCTCGAATCTCATGACGGGGACAAAACTCTTTCATCATGAGAGCCCGAAGCTCTTCCCATGTTTGTGCCAACGCCACTTCGGCACCCCTATCGCGCATAATACCATTCCACCAAGTGAGCGCTCGCTTCTCGAACACGCTTGAAGCAAATTCAACCTTGTGCGCATTCAGACACTGCACGTTTCTGAATGTGCTCTCGATACTCTCAAACCACTGCAGGAGCGCAGTTGCTCCTTGTGACCCAGAAAACTTAAGCGGCTTCGCAGAATTGAAGCTCTTGAAATTACACGGTACATTATTGTTGTTATTATTGTTGTTGTATATCTCGTGGACTTGGGTCACAACACCGGGAAGCACAGCAGCCACTTGCTGAGAGACCAGGGCTGCGATTTCTTCAATAGTAAAAGATTGTGCTTCACGTCGAGGAGGCATTGTCTAACAAGGAAATAAGAGAAACGAGTGAGGTTGAAAAGCAAAAGAGGTATCGATAAAACACAAGAGAGGCGATCATTTGTTTGCTACCTCGAACAAACAAACGACACGCAGAGATTAATCAAAGTAAATGGGTCAATATAATGTGTCGCCGAAGACATGCACACCTATAAGTGGATTCTCACCCAAAGAGTTCCCAGGTAAGAGTGACTGGTCTGATACTGCGGATTTGTACGAATACTCTAGCCTTAGACAGAAGACCCAGGGTACAGGCACCCACTCTTCCAGTTCGCACGTGTTCATACTATTTAGACCCAAACTTTGACGAGATTTTGAACACTCAGAAGGCACTAAGCCAATTATGAGTCAAACTGGAAGGATTCAAAACCTTATAACGAAGGGTTGAAAACCTAGTAATCAATCATCCTAGAACAGATGATTAGTTTTCAAAGCGGATTCGAATTTTGGGTTCTCATTGTGGTTATCACCTAAGGATAGGTGACGGTATTGTTTTAAAAATCTAAACGCAAGAAACTCGCGTTGGGATCCTAAAAGTTATAGTCTAGGTCAAAGCATTACTAATAACCTAATTCCCTATAACCATTGGCTCTGATACCAACTTCTTCTGTCACACCCCGACCACGTAGGACAACAAAAAGTGGTGGAAACTTCGGGGAGTGTTGTAACCGAAGCTATTGTTTCACAACCATGGATACAAAAGAGTTTCGTTTTATTGATAATATTAAATATTAACATTGTCTTAACACAGAACAAACAAGTTTCACATTGTCTATCACAGTTATTATGTCACTAAGGCCTTGTCCAGATCCTATGTGACGCATGCATCCTAGAATCAATCAAGCAACAACACCTGAAACATATGTAAAAACATAGTCAGCAAAGAAATGCTGGCGAGTACATAGGTTTTATAAGAGTATCGGAATCATGGCTTCGTTTATATGTTGCAGTACTTAATTAGACTACAAGAGTCAAAATACAAACCTCGTTTTGAAAAGTGTATTGTAACTTAGTTAACCAACTCAAATCAAGTTGATTATAGTTTATAAAATCTCGTAGCCATGATTCTTAACCCAAAAACATTTGTTTTAAAAAACAAATTTGTAAAACATCTCGTAAAAACTCGTTACAATTGAAAATTAAAATAAAACTCGTATGGTTTATATCTTTTAGAAAAACATCATTGTGTGACATCGTTTCAAAATCGTTTACCCAAGTGAACTAAATAACGCGACGGTATGTAATATGTTGAAAACACTTATATATAGGAAGTACTAAGCGCGTATCCACCATGCTTTCATCACATTACACCCATCCCGTTATCTAAACACTAACCAAAAACCAATCGTTTACCCAAATCGTTTAACTCGTTAAAATCATTTCAAAATCATTAACTCGTTAAAAATCGTTTAAATCATCCTCGTTTTAATTTGTGAAACTATATATGGTTGTCTCGCTAACAACACTCAAACCTTCGTGACTCGACCACCTCGCTTCTCGCTTCTCGCTTCTCGAGTTAACAAACCACCAAAGGGTAAGTTAACAAACATCAAATAGAGTCGTTACCCACAACCCCCACACATAACAATGGGTGCAGTAAAATAACGGGATTTGTCAGATCCTATGGTGCCATAACCTAATACTGGTCGGCTTGATCAATGCTAATGAATGTCATTTGTTATGTAACTACAACCAACAAGTTTGTTCACTTTACTGAAATCGTTATTAGTTTTGTATAAACCATCTTAATTGTTTTTGAAAAACCATCGTTTAAACCTTGAAAAATCATTTTGTACATATGAATCACCCTAAAACAATTGAAAACAGTAAAATAGGGGAACTATGTACTCACATGAAGTGCAAAGTATCCTCAATCAATGGAACTTCAATCAAACTCAAGCAAACTAGAGAAATCAAGTAGCACCTAGTAATCGAACCACGAGTCAAACAATAGACGCCTAAATCAGACGATCGGACAGAATGAGGTCTTGTAAACCAAATGAGTGTTGGAACTCATGTGATATGGTTTAACAAAGCCTACATCCTAAATTGAAACCTAACCTAAGTGCTTTCGACCCATTGCGACCCATTAAGGTAGCTAACGCTACTTTAACGCGTCGTGCGCGAATGCGCGTTCGAGACGTCTAACAAGTCCTATGACAAGTATTATATGCCAAAACATGTTTAATTATGTTACATAATCAGTTACCTGACAAAAGTTTAGGTTACATATGCTTAATTACCAATTATGTATGAAAAGGGTATTTTGGTAATTTACCAAACGCATATAAACTACCTATCATGCGACTAATTAAACCTAAGTGACCATAAGGTATAACCTCGGAAGGTTATTCCCTATACAACTACGATTACTAAACATGTTTGGTCGGATCCTAGTGATCGACCAAACGGGTCGTGTTCGAATGTCCAAGCGGGTGTTTAGTCCGCTTGACTTACGACTCTACACAAGCACTAATCTAAAAAGTGACGAGCTAAACATGTCGAAACATGTTTAGTTAAGTTAGAAAACAGGTTTTGATATCAAAACAAACAGTTTTGATACCCAAGAGCAGTTTAGTTAAAAAATACGCGAGAAAATGCATCTTGGCCGAAAATACGACTCGTCACTGAGCCTAGATAACGTGGTAATCAGTAGGTATAGTCACTAGGGACTATAACCATCGTGATTACGCTCACGTTATGAAGTTCAAACGAACTTCGCATTGACCATAAACTGGTCAAAGCAGAAAGTCAAACACAGTTTGACTTTAACGATAAAACGAATGAAAAGAACGAAAGAATACTTACAAAAGGTCCCCGAAAGCTCTTGATCCGATTTACTCTCAGGTATGAAGCATAAACTTCAACTTAGAGAGCCAAAATCTGATCAAGTGTGCTTTGGGAGGAAGTGGGGGTGGGTGTTTATAGGAATTCAAGAACCGTTAGGATCGTTTCTTGAAGATTGAGCTTCGATCTAAGCCGTACAAGTGGGCACATGGTATTTGGATACCATGGGCACTTAAATACCATCAAAATTGGCCCATAGTATGCTTAAAACCATGTCCCAAAACAAAGAACCCCAACTGTTATTTAAAAAAAAAAACAATCTGCTGATCTGGGCATCACAGGTGGCCCACGTAAAAGACAAGGGTGTCTTACGCGGCCTGTGTGGGCTTAGTTTCCAGAATTTGCAATTTAGACCCTGCACTTGAGAAACTTGCATTTCGGCTCATTTGTTGGTGCATACAACTGTCGACTTCGTCTTGTATCGAGTCTTAGTCTTAGAATGTTAGATCATGGCACATTGTACGGGAATATAGAGTTGTAGTAATGATTTCACACGAAAGCTGATTTCACACAAAAGTTGATTTCACACGATAGTTGATTTCACACGAAATGGACATGTCATTTCGTGGGAAATCAGAAGATTGGCCATTTCGTGGGAAATCAGAAGACATGTCATTTCGTGGGAAATCAGAAGTTGGTCATTTCGTGGGAAATCAGAAGTTTGGTTATTTCATGGGAAATCAGAGTTTAGTGATTTCGTGGGAAATCAGCATGTAGCTGATTTCGCTCCAAATGGTCTTATGACATTTGGAGCGAAATCCCAACCACTATATATAGCTGATAAGCGAAATCATTTGTAGAGGTCTTGTTTCCGGTACCGAACTGCTGCCGAAGTGCCGTTTGACTTGTAATAGCTGTGAAATAAATACACAAGGCAATATTTAGTAGAACAAGCTGTTTTTCAAGTTCGTTTCTTGTTTTCCGCACCTGAAACGGATTAGAACACCTCCGATTGACTCGTTCGGGTCAGCACGCGATCCTAGAAGTGGTATCAGAGCTCAGGACGAGGAGTTCTTGCCAAAACAAGATCATTTTATGTCTTCTACACCTTCATTTATCTGTTCAGGAAGATTTCACGGTTAGAATCGGACCAAATTTTCACAGACTGTTTGAAATTGGACATAGACAAACCCTTGAAAGTTTCACGTCAAAATTCAACCTAAATATAGCAAAAATGGACCTCCGAATTGATTTCGCTCGAATTGACTTAACCTGATTTCGCCCCAAACGCACTGATTTCGCCCCAAAAGCCCTAATTTCGCCCCAAAGACCCCTGATTTCGCCCCAATAACCCTAATTTCGCCCCAAAGACCCCTGATTTCGCCCCAAGACTCCAAATTTCGCCCCAAAGACCACTGATTTCGCCCCAAGACCCCTAATTTCGCCCCAAACACCACTGATTTCGCCCCAAGACCCCTGATTTCGCCCCAAGACTCTTGATTTCACCCCGAAGCCTTGATTTCGCCCCAAAACCCTTGATTTCGCTCCAGATTACCTGTGATATCGTCCCAACCTGCTATTTCGCTCGTAATTGACTGTTTTTAAAAAAAAACGTGTTATCGAACCATGGCTGAAGAGTTTTACAATGCTTTTGCAACATCGATTGCACCTGTCACTGCTGCTGAGATTGTATATAGTGAGAATGAGACGGGTACTCATCAGAAACCACTGAAACTCATGTACATTGAGGATTTTCAGGGTTGGAAAAACCGGTTTGAGAATTGGGTTCAAGCCTACAGATTCGATGCTTGGTGTTCACTGCTGAAAGACTATGAGAGACCAAAGAATGAGCATGGGTTGGAAAAGGGTTTCAATGATTTTACAGAACCTGACAAGCTGAAATATACTAGTGAAAAGATGATGATCAGCATTTTACAGCAAGCAGTTAAAGAAGACATCTTCGTCTTACTTCAACATAACGGAACAGCTAGATCAATCTGGGAGGCATTAATTCAGAAATTCAGAGGGAGTGCTGACATGATCAAAAATAAAAAGGCGTTATTGAAGAAGTCGTTTGACATGTTTACTGCATTTGATCATGAAACCACGAAACAGACAATAGATAGATAATGTCATCTGGTTCTAGAAATGGGAAGATTGGATATTCAGAAAGATGATGATGAGTGGGTTGATAAGTTAGCAGAGGCTTTACCCCAACAGAAGTGGGGAACTTATCTGATAATTGTGAAACTCATGAGGAAGACTGAGAGTATGAACTTGGCTCAGTTTATCCAGAAGATTGAAGAACATGAGCTGGATATTCAGAAGACTGCTATAATGACAAATCCAAATGCCAAGCAAGATGTCAGTTTGTACTATCGAGGGAACAAGTTTGAGGCCACTCCCAGTCAAAGTCCAAAGATTAGTACTGCATTCAGTGCTGATGGTTCTGCAAGTCCAAATGCAAGTACTACAACTCAAAGTGGTGGATCTACAACATCATTCTCAAGCTTTGATCCAAACAGCAACACACCTAGCTCTCAGAAGCAAAATTCTACAAATCTGCAGTGTAATGTGACCTTGAACATTCAGAATGGTCAACATCTTTATCCTGAGGTGGCAAAGCAACACATGGCATCTCTTGTCGCTATGTTAGAGTCGTATGAAAGTTTGATTGCTGGAAGAATTGGTAATCCGATGCTCACAAAGGAAGATTACGACCAAATCGATGTAGAAGAGCTTGAGCTGATGGATGTGAAGTGGTGCTTAGCTAGTGCCTGCAGGAGAGCTGAAAAATTTCAACAGATTACTGGCAGAGACGAGTTTCGAGGAATGGCTACCTCTCCACTTGGTTTTGCCAAGTCAAAGGTTACTTGTTTCCGATGTAAAGGAAAAGGTCACTTTAAACGGGAATGTAAGAACCAAGAGTCAACTGGAAGTCAAGAAAAGAGCTATTATTATCGGAAATCAATCTTTCATCAAATCGATCAACAACCTCAACAAAAGGAACCGCAAACTGCTCATGGGAAAATGATTGAAGAACCCAATAGGAAAGCTTATTTTGGGATAATAGATCAAAGTGATGAGGTTGTTGCACAGGGGTTTAGCTGGGACAAGTATATACCTAGTGGAACTAAACCTGATGTGGCACTTGTTACCAGAATTCTGGACCAAAATGAGGATTGTCAGAAAAGAATTCCGATATTTCCAGATCTTGGAAGTGATGTTGATACGGATGATGAGGAAGAATATCTTAACAAATGTAGAAAAAGCATTGATCCTGACAGTTTTAATTTTTCTATGCAGATGAAGTTGAGATGCTGAATCAGAAGAAGATTGCTCGATTACAGAGAGAGCTAGAAGCAGCAAAGCTACTCGCTGATGAAAAGGCGAAGACTGAACCTGTAGAAACTAAAGTTGAAGCAATCACTGAGAATGTAATAGAAAAAGATTGTTGAGATAGAGAAAGTAGTGGAGAAAATCGTCGAAGTCGAGAAACTCGTGGAAGTTGAGAAAATTGTTGAGAAGATTGTTGAAATAGAAAAGATTGTTGAAGTCGAGGAGCTTGTTGAAATTGAAAAGACTGTTAAATTTGAAAAGATAGTTGAAAAGGTGGTTGAAGTCACTAAGCCTTGTGAGAAATTTCAGAGTCTTGCAAAGTTTGTGAAGAAAAAGATAAAAAGATTGCTGATTTAGAGAAGATTAAGGAAGATTTACTGTCTGATGTGAAGTACGTGAAAGAGTCATACAATGTACTGAACAGGACAGTTGATGGGTTGAAAAGAACGAATGCTGAAATCGAGAAAGCAAATGACAAAATGAGTGCAACTTTGATGACAAAGCAAAGCGTCATAAATGATTACATTGAAGATTGTGCTAAACTAAAGAAGGAGCTGGAACTTGAGAAAATTGAGAGTGAAAGGATTAACCGATTACTTTTGAGTTATACTACTTGTGATTATCTGATTAATCGGGTCTATCCTACTGTTGCAGGTCTTAAAGCTTTCAAGAAGAAGAAAGAAAAGGAAGAGGATACTGGTAAGCCACAAAGTGTCAAGTATAACAGATGTCCGCCTCCTATCTTTGAGAGTTATTCCCCCAGGAAACCAAATGAGGGACGAGTAGACAAGGCTCTAAACATCAAATTAAAGTCTGAAATCACTGATGAATTACCAGACAATATTGATGTTACATTTACAGCATCTGACACTGATCATGAGTCTGTGTTAGTTAAGAGAGTTGTCGATCAGGTGTTGGATATGGATGAAGAGTCAAAGTCGGAGTCTAACTCAGATAGTTCGAGTTCGTCTGAGAAGAGTCCGAGTTTGCCAGTTAAAAGGGTTTATAATAAAGAATTTTTGTTATCGAAGAATAATTTGAATGATGAAATGTTTAAGGTTGCTTATACCTTGAATAATTCGGTCAAATTATTTTCTGATGAAAAATTTCCAATAAGAAGTGTTAAAACTGAAATGATCAAAAAGGTTTTCAAATTAACAGAAACTAATATTTCTGAAATAAAAGATTTAAATCTTTCTGCAAAACCTAAACCTTACACTTCAAGGATTCAACAAAGAGTAAACAAGAAAATGGGTTATGGTTGTGGTTATAATTTCCAAAAGAAACCAAACCATAATGGTAATCTCAAAAAGAAAGGTCTTGGTTTTAATTCGTCAGAAAATTATGAAAATCATAAAACTTATAAACCAAAAACAAAATTTGTTTCAGGAGGAAGCTCAGAGGATGAGCAGAAGAAACCATTCTGGAAGCAGTCAAATCAAGAGTTTCTTGCTGAAGTGAAGAAGAATGTGAGAAAGTTTGCTGAAAAAGTTGACAGAAGAACTTGTTTCAAATGTCAAGAAATTGGTCACATAGCTTGGAATTGTCCCAAGACCAATTACCAAAAACAGGGAGTTTCTTCTAACTCAAATTTGAAAAAGATTTGTGTTGAGAGAAAAGAACAATTGGTGAAAAATGGTAATTTGTTTGAAAATTCAAGTTCTGAAAAAGGTTGAAAGTTCAAAACGTTTTTACAAAAGAAGAGGTGATTTGAACAAACAAAAGTGGGTTGTTAAAACAGAAAGTAGTTCTGACAATGAATCTGATTCCATAAAATCAGAGGAGTCATCGGTTGAGAAAAGAATTGTGATTTCCGTTCCAGAAGTGAACGATGAAAATTTTTCTAAATTGTCAAAGGAAAATTTAATGAAAAAAGTGGGAAAAGTTGAGATCTCAAATCAATTCTTCGTTGATAAGGGAGAATTTGATGTTGAGAAAGCTTTCAACGGGAATGTCAAGCACATTTTCGGGAAAATGGTTGATAAGAAAGTTAAGGGTGCTAAAGAGTTTTATAAATCAAAGTGTTGGTGGGACAGATGTATTCCAAAATCACCCAAGGCTGGTCAGGCTTGGGTGGATGTTATGTTTGATTAAACACCTGACTTGCCAGAGATCCCAAGATTGTAATCGTGGATCAGGAATCGGCATCTTTCATGTTTAAAAAGGTTGTATCAAAGTTTTTGATAGTGTTAAAATTTTACAGGTTGAAGGACTACGCCGGAGCTTCCAGGTTGGTAAGTGCGAAGCAGGAATCGGCACTCTAATTGGTAAAATGGTTGTGTAGATGTGATATTCCTACAATTGGTAGTGTGTTTTCATCAAGTGGTAAAGAGGTTGCTTAATTGCAAATGGTAAATCAGGGATATTAAGTTGTACTTGATTTACTATTCATGATAAATAGATGAACAAGATGATGAACCATATCCCCGTACTTAACAAGTGGTAAACCTACAAGTGGTAAAAACAAACTCATTTTCCGGAAAAATCATTTTGATTAAAACAAACTTAAGTATTTTGAAATCTAAATGAGAAAATGGTTTGTTGAAAGCGGGAGTTCTGATTGTTTATGCCTAGTGGATGGCGAATTGATGCGATTCGATGTCAGTTGTCAAGTTTCTGTATAGTTTGATTTTCAGAAAATCCAAAAACATTAGAAAATTTGAAAAAGACAAAAACATGATAAAATTCAAAATGAGTTTTGTTGTATAAAGGAGGAAATGATAGTACATCAGTGGACGATCACGGCAAGCTAAAGACTTGGAAAGTTAAATAGTAATAAACGGTTTCACTGATGATGTGTCAGTAGGTTTTTGCACATTTAATAGACTGTGACGAGATATAAACCTAAATTTCAAACTTGCTTAATTTGTGGGTAACATCTCTCAGATATATGGGTAACCCCCGAAATCTTGTTTGAAAGGTCCCTTATTCTGAGATATCTGGGGTATTATCCCGGGACTTCTGCTGTATGGAAGTGCTGACCAAGTCCCCGGATAATACTTTCTGCAAATGCTTGAAAAAGCACCGCCCTCAGCAAATCGATGAAACAATAAAATTGATAGTCATTGCTGTTGTAAAAAAGATCCTCTAAAGGGGACCCACCAAAAGTCGAGTCGTCATCTCTCTGCTGAACGGAAGTTCTGACCTGAACTCTCACGGTTTTGCACCTAACCCCTTATAGATATCATCTAGGTATACTCACCTATAAGACTGAATATTGAGATCTGGATACGGGAGTATATTCTGAGGTGGGACACGTGAATAAGTTTAAGTCACTAAGACATTAATCTCGTATCTCGAAACAGTTGAACTGTGTGTGAAAATTTAAGTGGATCAGTATACTGACAATCTAAGTGAATTGTTTAAAACTTAAAATGTTTAAAGCTTAACGGTGTTGGTGATTTGTCTCAGAAACTGATATGATCCTCTTACACAAACTCACAAAAATATTGTATGTAAATATTTTCTTTACTACATTTCATTTCGACCATTTCATAAAATTCCAAAAAGATTTTCAGTGTGTTTTAGCATAAAGTTTTGAAAAATCCAAAAAGATTTTCGATGGCTGATATTGAAGAGCTGAATTTCAAAATTCCGGGTGCTGAACATGATGAACAGGTTTGGGAGAATTTGATTGAAAAGTTTTTCAGAGAAATGAAATTTGTTAAATGATCACTGTTAATATCTGATTGTATATTGATTGTAGAGGAGTCAGTGTTGGTGCATGCAATTTGATTATTTGTTAAATATCTTATTCTTGTGAATCTTATGTATTGGGTAGAGAATGTGCAGGATTTCCTGAGCTGGATAAGAACTAGGTTCCAATACCTGAGGACTATGTAAAGCCAGGTTGCCATTCTGATGCTGTAAATGTCAGACTTTGATCCCAGCATGTTTTGAGGGGGAGTCTGTTAGAGAAAGAATTTGAAGATGCAAGAGATAGATAGAGATTCTGGATGCCCGAAGACTGATCAAGACTGAAGATGCGAAGACGACACTCAAGACTCGTCAACATCTAAGGGGGAGTCTGTTGGTGCATACATCTGTCGACTTCGTCTTGTATCGAGTCTTAGTCTTAGAATGTTAGATCAGGGCACATTGTACGGGAATATAGAGTTGTAGTAATGATTTCACACGAAAGCTGATTTCACACGAAAGTTGATTTCACACGAAAGTTGATTTCACACGAAATGGACATGTCATTTCGTGGGAAATCAGAAGATTGGCCATTTCGTGGGAAATCAGAAGACATGTCATTTCGTGGGAAATCAGAAGTTGGTCATTTCGTGGGAAATCAGAAGTTTGGTCATTTCGTGGGAAATCAGAGTTTAGTGATAGAACATAAATAGTCCCTGCGATCGAACAAACTTGATTTCAACACACCAAACCATCCAAATCTTATTTCTAAGTTATGTGGAGGTTATTTAAGGTATGTTAAGCCTATTTCACTATTCCGGAGTGTTTTTTGCATTTAACTGGTTATATTTACGCATTGGTGCGCGTATAACCTTTCAGAAAGTGATTTAGAGCTTGAAATCAGAATCGAATCAAATTGAAAAATCACCAAACACAAATAAACACATAATAAAACAAAAAAACATATAATAACACCAAAGCACCTTGTTTTATTAATAATCATCATTGTTTTACATCGAACATCGATTATAGAACACAGTTGTCACAAGCGCTATCAACTAATACCCCGTTGCCTCTCAAGCAACTAGTTCGGTAGTAAGATGGGACTTAAGGTGATAGGTGTGAGTGTATTACCCATCATTAAAGTTTAACCCAATAAAATGTAATCCTCTTAGGAATACCCGTTTGTTTGTCCCACCCATTGGGACGCATGCTCAAGGAGTAGTGAACTCACCTTTGATTTGCTCAACCAAGCCCTAGTTAGTTACTATTAATGATCAGTTTCACATGTCCTTAAGTCACAAAATCAACATATTGCATACTATGCACATCATCTAGTAATACAGATTAGACAGTTAGCACACACTCCAATTCATAACACAACTCACGTTCCTACCAACAACTAGCTAGTGCATGGCCCATTCAGATCAAGGCCCAAAGTGATTGTGCGACAGGGCTTCTAGTGCGCGACCTTTTATTAGTATGTAGTTCGTATATTACCCGGACCATTATCATATAAAGCCCGAATGAATTGTGCAACACACCCCTAATGTGCGACAAACCAACTGTGTGACCAGCCATTGTGCGATGCCGGTTTTACGTGCTCCTCAATCTCAGGTTAATCAGTTACACCATCAAATCCACATTCCCTGATTATCGTTTAACAGCTATCCATAATAATTATTCCATCAATTCCAGAACTCCAATCATTCCAATGAATTCACATTATCATACAACTAGAAATCATGATTTGCACGTTATAAATCATTCATAATTCACAGTAATCAACCCTAATTATGGGTTTGCACTTCACCTCATCATCATCGACATGGACTATCGGATCGATCAAAACAACAAATACTTGTCATTCCGTCATACTTATTACAATTATCGAATCATTAATATCCCACAACATTAATTCATCTTTTAACATTTAGAATGATTTTTTTGTTCATGCTCATCGTATCATATTACGACTAATCACTAAAAGACCCTTATTAATCATCCATACCAATCACTTAACACCTACCAATGATCGATCACAACAAATTCAGTTTATACCAAAAACCCCACATCATGTTCGAGCCCTTATACCCATTAATATAACACAACATGTAACCGCATAACCAAGATTAACAAACATACAATTCAGTTATGTGATGAATCATACTAACCAAAGGAACAAGATGGAAATCAGAAGAGGTCTTTGAGAGGGAAAGGGGAGGCTGCCATCGGGTTCGCTTGGGGGAAAAGAGAGCTAGGGTTTGATATTGTGTTTTATGCTTTTACAAGTTAAGGAAATCACACAAGATCCTTGTGTGTGTATGCGCATGCAATACGGACTGGGCCCAGCTTGGGGCTGCATTAGGGCCATGTATCGGGACAAACAAATGACAGGGGTTTGGGCCGATCCAAAAACCACAACGATAAAGGAGTGTGCGGCCTTAGGTGTGGTGTGCGACTCAGAGGTTTATGGACCAGATTAATGACATACCAATCACAAAATACATTAACACATCACAACTAAAAAATTAACATCAAACGTAGTGACCATTCCACATATCGTACACGTGAGTTACACCATAAAGCAAAGTATAAAGGACTGCAAAATACGGGTTGTCACATCATCCCCAACTTGAAAAAAATTTTGTCCCAAAATTTGATAAGCAATCTCAGAGGAGTGAAGTGGTAGTTCAAGATGACTGTGGATTTTCATCGGGTGCCACATCATCCCCAACTTGAAAGGGAATTTCATCCCGAATTTCACTAGTTACATTAGGATTGGATTCATCTATTTTGAACAACGGAGGATACTTAAGCTTCATTTGATCCTTGCATTCCCATGTGATCTCTCACAATTGGGATTCGACTGTGTTTACAGACCTTAACTTCCCGGTCCATAATTTCGATCGGTTCTTCAACAAACTGCAACTTGTCGTCAATTTTCAGTTCTTGCAAGGGTACCACGAGTGTTTCATCCGACAGGCACTTCTTCAGGTTGGAGATATGAAAAACACCGTGAACATTACCTAGTTCATCAGGTAATTTAAGGCGATACGTAACTTTGCCGATTCTCTCCAGAATCTTCAACGGCCCAACGTAACGTGGATTAAGCTTTCCGCGCTTCCCAAAGCGCACCACACCCTTCCAGGGTGAAACTTTCAACATAACGTGGTCGCCTACCGCGAACTCCAAGGGTTTCCTACGCTTATCAGCATAGCATTTTTGGCGATCACGCGTTGCCGCCATACGATTTCTGATCTGAACAATCTTTTCAGAGGTTTCAAGTACAAGTTTTGGACATGTGATTTGGCTATCACCCACCTCAGCCTAACATAGTGGAGATCGGCATTTCCGTTCGTACAATGCCTCGAACGGAGCTGCCTGGATACTGGAATGGTAACTGTTGTTGAAAGAAAACTCTACCAAAGGCAAGTGTCTTTCCCAACCTTTACCAAAGTTGATTACATATGCTCACAGCATGTATTCAAGTGTCTGGATGGTTCGTTCCGCTTTGACCATCTGTCTAAGGGTGATAAGCAGTGCTCATGTCAAGACGTGAGCCAAATGATTTGTGCATCGCCTGCCACAATTCGGATATAAAACACGAATCACGGTCAGAGATGATTTAGGTGGGAACCCCGTGCCTAGAAACCACCTCCTTCAAATAAATACCAGCAAGTTGTGAGAACTTGTCAGTTTCTTTGATCTCAAGGAAGTGCGCAGATTTCGTCAGACGGTCAACGATCACCCATAGGGTATCATTTCCGTTTTGAGTTCTTGGTAGTCCGGTGACAAAGTCCATAGGAATCTGTTCCCATTTCCACATGGGTATTTCTGCTTGCTGAAGCAATCAAGACGGTTTCTGGTATTCCACCTTGACCTTCGCACAAGTCAAGCATTTACTCAAATATGCCGCTATGTGGGCTTTCATCTTCGGCCACTAGTATAAGACTTTTAGATCCTGATACATCTTATCAGAACCCGGATGAACAGAGTATCGAGACTTGTGTGTTTCTTATATCACAAGCTCTCTAAGGTTTCCGTATAAAGTGACCCATATTCGATCCATAAAATAGTGAATACCGTCAGATTTTTCTACAAGTTGTCTCTCCAGAACCCGCATGGCTTCAGCTTTATGGATCTCGTCTTTGAACACTTCAGTTTGGGTAGAATGAATCTGGTCAGGTAGGTTAGAGTGGATGGTGAGCTGCAAGGCTTGAACACGTTTGGGTTTTGTCTCCTTCCGACTAAGGGCATTAGCTACGACGTTAGCTTTTCCAGGATGATACTTGTTTGCGCAGTCGTAATCGTTTAAGAGTTCCACCGAGCGACGTTGTCGCATGTTCAACTCTTTCTGATCAAAGATGTACTGAAGGCTTTTGTGGTCAGTATAAATAGTGGATTTAGTACCGTACAAGTAGTGCCTCCAGATTTTTAGCACAAAGACCACGGCTCCCAACTCCAAGTTGTGAGTCGTGTAATTCTTGTCGTGAATCTTCAATTGTCGAGAAGCGTAAGCAATCACTTTCTCGCGTTGCATCAGCACGCAACCGAGACCCTGAATAGAAGCATCACAGTACACCACGAAATCGTTGGTAACTTCAGGTAAGGACAATATTGGTGCACTGCAGAGTTTTTGTTTCAAAAGCTGAAAAGCATCTTCCTGATTTGTTCCCTAGGAATACACAACCCCTTCTGTGTCAACGCGGTAAGAGGTTGGGCAATCCTCGAGAAATCTTTAATAAATCTGCGGTAGTGCCCAGTGAGTCCAAGAAATTGTCGCACCTCCGAAGGGTTCTTCGGTGCTGCCCAGTTTTTGACAGAATCGATTTTAGCGGGATCCACGTGTATTCCCAATTTGTTAGCAATGTGGCCAAGGAAGTGTACTTCTCGAATCCAGAAGTCTCACTTAGAAAACTTCGCGTAGAGTTGCTCCTTCCTCAGGAGCTCAAAGATAAGACGCAAGTGCCGCTCGTGGTCCTCCTTGCTCTTAGAATAGATCAGAATGTCATCGATAAACACGATGACGAAATCGTCGGGATACGGTTTGCACACACGGTTCATGAGATCCATGAAAACCGCTAGTGCGTTAGTCAACCCAAATGGCATGACCAAAAACTCATAATGGTCGTACCGCGTTCGAAAAGCTATTTAAGGAACATCCTCCTCCCGAACTCTCATCTGGTGATAACCCGATCTTAAGTCAATTTTCGAATAAAAGCTTGACCCTTGCAACTGGGCCACATTAACAGCATCAGTCGTCTTCTTGCAGGGAATAAAATGGACCATCTTAGAAAACCGATCCACAACAACAAAGATAGAATCATTACCTCTCTAAGTACGAGGTAACCCCAACACAAAATCAACCCATGGCTGTGAGGGAATTGGCAAAGGCATATAGAGACCTGCATTGGTAGCCGTGCCCTTTGACACCTGACAGATACGGCATCTCTTCACATAACGATCCACCACCTTCCTCATAGAAGGCCAATAATAAGAAGCTTGCACCAGCTATAAAGTGCGGTCACGACCAACATGCCCTTCACCATGTAACTCCTTAATAATCTGTAAACGAAGACTAGAATCAGGAATACATAGTTGATTCCCCTTGAACAAAAAACCATCATGCAAAAGAAAATCTGACTTTTTCCCCGTTTCCACATCCTGCAAAATAACTGAGAAATAAGGGTCAATGGCTAACTGCTCACGAATGACCTCCAGACCCGGCACATCAACCCTCATAGATACAAGCAGATTACTCCTCCTGCTTAAGGCATCAGCAACCCTATTTGAAACACCAGTCTTGTGCTTGACCACAAAAGTAAACTTCTCAAGAAAGGCCAACCATCGCCCATGCTTATGAGATACCTTGTCTTGAGTACGAATATGCCTTAGGGAATCATGATCAGTGAATAAAACAAACTCCTTTTGAAACAAGTAATGAGGCCATCGCTTTACAGCTTGGATCACTGCATAAAACTCTAGATCATAAGTACTGTACCTCAACATAGGCCCAGTTAACTTCTCACTAAAATAAGCAATAGGTCGACCACCCTGACTAAGAACCCCACCAATCCGAACCTTTGAGGCATCAGTATGAAGTTCAAAAACTTGAGAAAAATCAGGTAATACCAGAATTGGTGCTGTAGTGAGCTTCTCTTTCACAACTTGAAAAGCCAACTCTGCCTCATCTGTCCATACAAACGTCTTCCCCTTCATACAATCTGTCACTGGAGCCATAATAGAACTGAAGTGTGGAATGAACTGTCTATAAAAAGAAGCAAGCCCATGGAAGCTACGAACTTTCGTAACGGTAGTAGGAGTTGGCCAAGTTTGAACAGCCGCCACCTTCGATTCATCAACCTGTATCCCATTACCAGAAATAACATACCCCAAGAATAACACTTTAGGGGTCATGAACACACACTTCTTAGTGGCTGCATAAAAACGGTCCCTGCGAAGTAAGGCCAAAACCTGCCTCACATGCACAACATGGTCGCTGAAAGAAGCACTATAAATGAGAATGTCATCAAAATACACAACCACGAACTTCCCAATGAAAGGTCTAAGCAACAGATTCATCACACGCATAAAAGTACTTGGTGCGTTTGATAAACCAAATGGCATCACCAACCACTCATACAACCTTCATGAGTCTTGAAGGCAGTTTTCCACTCGTCACCCAGTCTAAGACGAATCTGGTAATAACCACTCTTCAAATCTAACTTCGTAAAAATAGTAGCACCACTAATTTGATCAAGCAAATCATCAAGTCGAGGAATAGGAAACCTGTACCTCACAGTAATCTTGTTGATTGCTCAACTGTCAACACACATACGCCAAGTGCCATCTTTTTTTGGAGTCAATAAAGCCGGAACAGCACAAGGGCTCATACTTTCACGAATGTGGCCCTTAGAAATCAACTCCTCAACCTGTCTTCGCAACTCTTCATGCTCAGCAGGACTCATCCTGTAATGTGGTCTATTGGGTAACTGTGACCCAGGCCCCAAATCAATATGATGTTGGATGTCACACAAAGGTGGTAATCCATCAGGCAACTCAACAGGAAAAACATCAGAAAATTCCTCAAGCAAAGGAACCATAGCTTCAGGAATTTCGACTTCCTCGAGCACTGCCTTCCATATCAAAACAAAAACATTGCCTATATCCTCCAACTCATCTTGAAACTGAATGATGGTCAACAAAGTACCCGATTGTTTTATGGCTAACTGCTTAGGCTTGCTAGGAACAAGAGTTATCTTCACACCACCAAACAGGAAGCTATAAGTATTGGACCGCCCGTTATGCTCTATATTACGTTCATACTCCCAAGGTCTACCCAATAGTAAGTGACACGCGTCCATAGGAACCACATCACACACAACATCGTCTTTATACGTTAACCCAATAGAAATAGAAACGAGTGCCCTTTTAGATACCGTCACTTCACCTCCCTTTTTAAGCCATTGAAGCTTATAAGGCTTCGGGTGACTCTCTGTCTTCAAGGCCAACTTTTGAACTGCCTCTTCAGAAATCAGATTGTCACAACTCCCGAATCAATAACAAGCGTGCAAACCTACCCCAAAATGGTACATGTTGAATGGAAGATGTTATGCTTCAGCTAGTCATCCCCATCTGCTTTTGGTGTATAGCAAGAGCGTCTGACCACCAAGTTCACCCCAACATCACCGGTCACAACCCCCTCTTCGTATTCAGTTTCTTCATCATACACTGGATTGTTTTCATACTCTTCATATTGTTCGTCCTCAGACTCAGCAACAAGTGCTTTTTGCCAGCCCTTTTACACTCCGCTTGACAATGGCCCGTTTCACCACAATTGAAACATCTCGGACCACTACTACTAGCCCCTTTAGAAGTAGGCCCGGTATTGCTACCCCCCGGCCTCTGCTGACTAGGCCCGCCACGAGGTGCCCCACTGCCTGACCCAACGTTTCCTCCAGCAGGGGTAAATGAACCGCCCACCCGACGTTTATGTTTCTCAAACGCCAACGCCCGTTGGTGTGCCTCTGGAATGGTTAGCGGATCAAAAAGCCCTCTGTTTTAAATTTTGCAGACGTTGGTACATCAACCTTTGAAAATTATGAGGCAAAAAGTTGGACCAAAAGCACTTCTTAATCTTGGTCCATGTCACGATCCTTGACTTTCCGAGCCTATACCATGTTAACTTCAATTGTTGCCACCACGCAGAGGCCCTACCACGTAACCTGTTAGCGATCAAGGCCACCCGCTTATTCTCAGGCACCTCCTTGTACTCAAACACTTCCTCCACGGTAGCCAACCAATCGATGAACCCCTCCGGATTCAAACTAGTCCCATTAAATTCTAGAATATCAACCCTTATCCTAGAATCCCAATGCATGTTACCCCTTCCACGTTCACCCCTTGGTCGCCCTTCCTGTTCGTCTTCGGAAGATGAACCATCACCAAATGGATTACTGAAATCAAAACCAAACCCGTCATTGGGTCCCTGCCTCCTACGATTGATCAAGTCGGCCATCCGGTCAGTCAACTGATTGACCACCTGATCCAACCGTTGATCCACTCTCGCCATGAGTCGCTGCTCCAACTCTCGTTCATACACTTCATCGAGAGGCCTGTTGTTGTTTCTCCTCAGAGGCATTTTGAGCCAGGAATTCGGCTCTGATACCAACTAATGTAGCGCGTGATACGGAAACGAAGATCACACGTTGATTCAAAGAATACCCGTGTGTTCTTCCCCAACCCCCAAGAGTCCACCCAAAAGGCACGGAATTTGAAGTGAAAAAACTGATTGTGTCAAAATTCAAGTCTGAACTTTTCATTAGCTTTAGCAACATATAAATAAAGATCGAAATTCGAAATGGGCCTAAAAAAAGACAACGGGCCAAACACACGGCCTAAAACAAAATGCCCAAAATAGTTCAAAAACATAAAAATCCAAATAAATAATAAAAATAAGCGTTTTTTTGGCCCGGACGATGACCCGTAGGCGGTTTGTAGCAAGATGGAGCTCGTTCACACGTTCGTTTCGCCTGGTCGCACGCCCAAAAGGGACCCCCGTAGCCCAAGTTAGAGCCATTTTAGTGAAGCCACTTTTGTTACACGATCTTGGGCCTTCAAATACAAAATACCCCGCTCTTCCACACTTGGGCCCGCATCAAAAGGGCTTCAACAGATTGTGAGAGCTCATTCTCACACACAACTTTCACCTGCAACAACAGTTGTTCTCTCTGTTGGTTTCAAGTTGTTACGATCTGTTAAAGATCCATTGTGGATCTTGTATTGTTGATGGATCCAGTGGATTTTGTATTGTTGTTGATCTTGTGGATCTTGTATTGTTTGTATTTTTCTGATTGATCAACTGACAATCATCAGTTGTTGATCATATTTTTTTTATTTTGTTAATACACATCTTACTATTGGTAAGATCTTGGGAGGTTGGGTGTTTTAAGGGTTGGTAAAGTAATAAAAAAATTTCTATATTGGTTTTGTCACTATATCTGTTGTTCATATTTATTTGTTTGTTGTTGTTCAATACCATATTCAAAGGTGAGTATATATATAGTACCCCTTATATATATTAAAAAAGTTTTGGTTTCCCTCGTTAATCTACTGTTCAATTTTTCTGGTGTTCACAGTTGAGCCCTCTTGCCGCTTGAACATCACTACCAATTTAAGTTACTATTTTTACTTGATCGAGACCAACAAATATTTCCGTAAGTAAAGTCTTCTCATTTCTATTTATTTAGGGATGTTAGGGATTGTTTCTAGATTTTATCTTATTGAGAGATCAGTGGGATAAAAAAAAATCAATTGAGGTAACCAGAAGGTATAGTAATTATAAGTTCTCAATCTCATTTTAGGATAATAGAGGCCGAAGTTTACCTAAAAACGTGCACTATTAAGGGGAACGGGGAAATCCAAGGATCAGGGGGAGGTAGGAAGGTGATGAGGTGGTGATCAGGTGCAAAGAAGGAAAAGGGGTGAACGAGGAAAGGTAAGTAGTCAGAGAAAATTTTCTGGGGAACATGGGTTTAGCCACATATCAGGGAAACTGATCGGGATAAGTCCCTCCACCCTAAGTTTGAAAATATAACATGTCACCATTTTTGGTAATAGAACTTGTTTGCTAATAAAATCGGGTTCTACTGCAATTGTTTATTTAAAATGTAATAGAACATTTCAAGTGTTTTAAGACCCAAGAGTTGTTTATGAATCGGGTTCACTTTTGTTTATTAAGTGTCAAAGGATGTAATAAAACTTTTTTTGTTTTAAATGGGATGTATTTCAGAGAAACATCTTCAATTTTATTGAAGTGAGAAAATATAACTAACAAATTGATAGGTTGTAAAAAACTGACTGCAAGATATAACTTTAGAAATACATCATTACGAATTAATATAGTCATTGAGGATTTGAGTTTTTGACAAACTCCCATTATTGTAGAAAATTATTACCACACTCCTAAACTGAATATGTGACCATTATAATCAGATCACGAAATTACTAGATTTGCATCTAATCGAAATGAGGAGTTGCCACAACCAATAAAGGGGACTTCCTACGAAGTATAAGGCCAGTGATCTCAGTCATGTCAAGTTCTTCCCCTTTCACCTCTTCTGGAAAGGCAAAGTCATATTTATACACCAAATTAGCTAAAGCAAGTTCGTTAACAACAATAGCAAAGTGAATACCAGGAGACCCTCTCCTTCCAGCACCAAATGAAATATACTCAAAATTATGCCCTCTATAGTCGATAGAATTGTTCAAAAACCTCTCTGGACAAAGCATCTCGGGTTCCTCCCATTGTAAAGGATCTCTTCCTATCGCCCATGCATTAATAATCACTTGTGTACCTGCTGAAATGTCGTACCCCATGAGTTTGACATCTTGTGTTGAGTCTCGGGAAATGAGTAATGGAGCAGGAGTATGCAATCGCAACGCCTCTTTGAGGATAGCATGTAAGTAGGTCATTTTCTCTAATCATCCTCGGTAATCATGGGTTTTCCATGAGCTATTTCTGTCACTTCTTTCTGTAACTTTTTCATAACTCTTGGATGTCTTATTAGCTCACTAATTGCCCACTCGATGGATGTGGATGCAGTATCAGTTCCAGCAGCAAATAAGTCCTACAAGAGTTAGAAAATCTAAAATAGTTATTGAACTACAAAAAATAAAAAAGAAATTATGTTTAGAGTAAATTGTCAAAATCGTCCATGATGTTTGGTTTGTTTGCCAGTTTCATTCAAAACAATTTTTTTGTAACAAACAGTGTTTCACTTTTGGGATTTTTTGCCATTTTCATCAAAACGTCTAGTTTGCTTTATTTTTTCTATCAAACATTTAGATGAAAATGGCAAAACTTCCAAGTCTCAGGGACGACTTTGACAAAAAAAAGTTGGACGTTTGGATTAAAATGATAAAAAATCCCAAAAGTGAAGGGCAATATGGTACAAAAAAATTGTTTTGGATGAGACTAGCAAACATGTACAAACCTCATGGACGATTTTTGCAATTTAGTATCACATGCACACAAATTAGTATCACCTGCACAAAATCACCTAACATATAACCAAGGAACTCCATTAAGAATAAAGTAAAATAAAAAAACATTGGTTGGCAATTCATCGCTAACTAGTGGCAGATCACCGGTTGTGTAATGGTCAAGAGTGAAGTGGAACAATCTTACCATGATGCCAGCTTTAGTGGCATCCCTATGCATAAAGCTGGTGTTGGACTCTATCTCAAGATCTAGCAATATGTCAAGTAAATCTTGACCTTTGTCATTTCGATTTCCCTCTCCATCCATCATTGTGTTCTTATATGTATGGTCTTCAAGAACACCCTCAAGAAACTCGTCAAATTCTTTAGCAACCTTCTTTGTTCTTGCCTCTAAACCGCTCACACGATCCACCCATGACAACCACGGAATATAGTTCCCGACTGAAAAACAACCAATAAGATACGTAAACCTTACCAACAAGTCATTAAACTTTTTACTTGCATATGTTCTCCCTAATACCACCCTACAAATTACATTATTTGTAAGCAAATTTAGCAACTCCCCTAAATCAACCACCGATCCACAACTTTTACCAATTTCATCGATTATAACATGGGTTTCTTGTTCCCTCACTTGTCGAAATGATTGAACTCGCTTATTAAGTTGTAGCACATGCATGCTTCTCACCCGCCTCCAGTGCTCCCCATATGGTGCAAATGCTATGTTCTTAGATCCATAAGTAAGTGTGTCGGCCGTCGGGGATACTTAACTTGGGTCTGCTTGCAAAGATTAGATCATGGGTTTTCAAGATTTCACGGGCTGTTCAGCCGATGATGCCACAAGCACAGGCACACTTCCTAGGTGAATGAGAACGAGTGGACCGTGTTTATTGGTTATGGTTTGAAGAGCGCGGTGTGGGTTCGAGCCTAGTTGATGAAGGTTTCCAATTATTGGAAGCTTTCGTGGGGATGGTGGTCGATTTTTTACCCGGTTTAAAGTAGATGAAAACCATATGAATGTAATCAGGAGTGATATAAAAGTAATTGTAGATAATCTATAAACCTTTATAAAGCATTTCCCATGTATCAAATGGTAATTTCCACCACAAATTTTAAGACGACAGAGGAAAGATCATCAGTTCTTACCCTAATCTTCATCCCTTTCTCCCAACTTTGCCCCCAATTCAATGTTCAGTAGCCAAACCGTCCGTGTTTCTTTTTGATTGAAATCGCCTTCAATAAACTGATGATTGAATGGAGCCATCATCCTCTATTCTTCACCAAAACTGTTTGTTTAACCACAACAACAAATTAATGCGAACTTAAATCACCGGGGACGCTTCAAATGGCAAATGGTTCGATTCCGTTTTATATGTTCAATGGGGAACGCCATAAATGGTAGAGAAGACGGTGGCAGTGGGAGAACCTCGTCATCCACCTAGGGTTTCAATTGCATCTTTCGTCTAATAAACATCACAGCTGCAATCGTTGAAGGAGGCAGGGCCGCCGTTACTGTCACCGGAATAATCCCCTTGTCACAACCCCCGATCCCTGATTCCCGGGAGCGGGCGGCCGCGAGCCAGTTTCGGTGGTATCACATTATTATCTAATTCGGCAGCGGAAATTTTCGTCAGGACCGTAGTTAGGAAATATTTAATCAGAGTAAAATACCACATTTCCATAATATTAAACACATGGGTAAAACCCAAGTTTTTAGTACACACATTTTTATAGGAATAAATCCTATTTTTATTTCAGAAAAACATCTATTTCTTTTAGGTAACTTTATTGCCACTTTTCCAAGCCTTCAGTGCTGTCCAGCTGGCTTCTAATTAGCTTTCACATTTTGTTACCTGAAACGCGTTTTAAAAACATTTTATCAATGGAAAATACTGGTGAGTGAATCCCAGTTTAATCAAGTTTAAATAAAAAGTCGCATTGAACAGTATTGAGGGCACATCCGCAATTACATTTGTTTCCAAGTTATATCAATTACCACCACACAGTAATGTCGTTCCGACTTTTGGTCATGTTACTCCTTTACCAGGTGGCAACAAATTTTGTATACAAAACCGCAAATTTACCGACTGTAATTGTGTTCTTACAAATACTCAATAACTGCTATTCGCATGGAAAGATATTTAAGGTTTTGTAAAAACAATTCACAAAAGAGGTTTACAAAAAGAGGATTACTCACATTGTTGTTTTAGGGTTTTCAGTAAGATTTCCTAGGAATAATCTATAAATTACACAAATGCACGTGTGTTAGTATAATAACCCATTTTAACATTAGTAATACCCTCCCCGAGACGGCATTCCAACGACTACGTCGGGCAGAACCACGACAGCCGTTACGGAATCGTAGATCAATCGGGCAGACTATCTAATACGTCTCCAGGGGTTATGATACTTACATCGTAGCAGAACCTCGCTATTTAGGGGGGGGTATTAGACTCGGGTATAATGCCCGCTATTTAGTTTTGAGAGAAAGAAAAGAAAGTTTGAACGATCGGAACTGAAGGTCGATGCTCACAATTTATAGGGCTGTAATCTGCCTTTCTCGCGGCCCGCGTCAACCCTAGTGTGACACCTGTGTCACTTCAGCCATCAAACAAATACCAAACCAATGAAATATTGTAATTCATACTTGGGATTTGTATAAACATGTGTATCTTTTGCACATATCAATTCTTGTTCGATTTCGGGCTCTAAATCGCTTTCTGGAAGGTTATATGCGCACTGATGCGTAAATATAACCAGTTTAATGCAACAAACATTTCGGAATAGTGACATAGGCTTAACATACCTTAAATAACCTTTACATAACTTAGAAATAAGTTTTGGATGGTTTGGTATGCCGAAATCAAGTTTATTCGCTTACAGGGACTAAATTCGACAAACTGCGAAAGTATGTCAATTTGTACTGTAACGGAGATTCCGAAACTTAGCCATAAGTTAAAATCACCCTAAATATCCTTTACAATGCTTAGAAATAGGCTTTGAGGGGTTCGGTGTGCTAGAATAAACTTTTGGGTCATTCAGGGACTAAAAGCGTCAAAAAGTGCACAAGTTTGCATTTTCGCGCATAACTTACGTTCTGAATACTTCCGGACATCCAAAAATTTATGCAAGCATTAAAATATTTTATTTTAGTGTTTGGCATAAGAAAAATCCATTCGTCGCGCAATTTGGATCGTTTTTCGCGCTTATGCGCATTCCGTCGTAATTAAGCGAACATCGCAATCGTACGGCCAAACGAACCGACATCCGGAATATTTTTGGGCATTTTTTGAGTTCCCTACACTTTAACTTCATTTTAGAGCCTTGAAATGAGGTTAACGGGGCTTAAACGTGCCAAAAATGGGCCAAAATACATGTTTCTGAAGTACAGGGGCTAAACTGCAATTTCTGAATAGTCAGCCAAGCGGGCCGCATAAGCCCATATGCATATCTCACGCGGGCCGCTGGTATTCGTTGAACTTGGACATGTTTTTGAGCAATCTAGGGACAAATTTTGATGGTTTTTATCTACCCATTGTATTGCAAAACAATGGGCACAAGTGGAAGGCCAAGATTTAAGCTTGATTATCGAGAAACGATCCTAACGGTTCTACCATTTCTATAAATACCCAACCCATTTGCCCATCTTCCTCACATTTAATCTGATTCAAAGCTTTCTAAGTGGAAGTGTATACTTCCTACCTGAAAGCGAATCGGGTTAAATCTTGCGGGGACCTTCTGTAAGTATTCTTTCGCGTTTTTCATTCGTTTTAGCATTAAAGTCAAACTGCGTTTGACTTTCTGCATTGACCAGTTTATGGTCAACGCGAAGTTCATTTGAACTTCATAACGTGAGCGTAATCACGATGGTTATAGTCCCTAGTAACTATACCTACTGATTACCACGTTATCTAGGCTCAATGACGAGTCGTAGTTTTGGCCAAAATGCGTTTTCTCGCGTATTTTGTAACCAAACTACTCTAGGATATCAAAACCGTTTGTTTTGATATCAAAACCTGTTTTCTAACTTTACTAAACATGTTCTAGCATGTTTAGCTCGTCGCTTTTAGAATTTTGCTTGTCTAGGGTCGTAAAGGTAAGCGATCTAAACAATCGCTTATGCTTTCGAACCCGACCCATTTGGTTGGTCTTTAAGATCCGACCAAATACTTTAGCTGACCATAGTTGTATAGGGAATAACCTTCCGAGGTTATACCTTATGGTCACGTCGTTTAAGTAGTTGTATGATAAGTAGTTCTTATGCCTTAGGTAAATTACCAAAATGCCCTTTTTGAGCTAAAATTCATTTTAAGCCTATGTAACATAACTTTTGACATATAAACTGTTTTGGCAACAATATTAAACATATTAAGGCATATCTTGCTTGTCATAGGACTAGTTAGGCATTCCGAACGCGTTTTACGCGAACGACGCGTTAAAGTAGCATAAGCTACCTAAACGGGTCGTAATGGGTCGTAAGCACTTAGGTTAGGTTTCGTTTTAGTATGTGGGCTTTGTTTAACCATATCATATGAGTTCCAATACTCATTTGGTTTAAGAAACCTCATACTATCCAATCCCCCGATTTAGGTCCGGTTATTTATGTAGTTATCTATATAGGGTGCCGTTTGATTCCGTGATCCCTCTAGCTTTGCTTGGTTGTTGTTCAAGACTTCTAAACACCCTCAAGTGAGTACATAGTACCCCTCTTTTACTGTTTTTCAAACATTTTGGGGTGAAACACATGTGCCTACTTGTTACTTTCATGCTTTCCATGTTTTCATATCATATGCTTGTTATGTTCACTAGTACACTATTAGTACATCGTTTTACATGACATTTTATGCTACGTATGTTCGTTTAGCGCATACTTAGTACATTGTTTTACATGAGATTTTCATGCTATGTATGTTCATCATACTTGGTGCATTTGTTTTTCATCACATGCTTACATTTTGGGTATGACATTTGGTTTGTTTAAGTGGGACCATTTACATTCATTAACTTTGATCACGCCGCTCGTTAGTAGGTAATGGTACCATAGGAATTGACAACTCCCGTTCCTGACATCCTGGGTATGTTTGGATGGAAGGAATGACCGAATTCGATTCAAACATTTAGACAGATAGACCTTTAAATTCGTTTAGGGGTTTATCACCACAGTCGCAAGGCTTGGATGTATGCACTTTCACAATACCGCATAAATGTTTGTATTCAGTATAGCATGCATTTCCACAAAACATAACATTGATTTAAACCACGTTTTACTTCAAAACATTGTTTCGTGCATTTTTACACATGGTTTAGTGGATACATATTTCACTTGCCATACATGACATTTTGTTTACACATTACATGACTGATATTTGACATAGACATTTTGACATGGTTTTCACAATGACATTTGACAATTGGAATAGACATGGGCAATTTACATGGGTGGTTTGTTTGGATAAGTGACTTAAGTAACGAGACATGTGTAATGTGATACAAGCATGGTGGATACGCCGCTGGTACTTCCTATATATAAGTGCTTGTACTATATTACATGTCGTAGCTTTATTTAAATCATTTAATTTGGGTTTACACATTTTCACACAAATAACATATTTTTCACAAGACATTGTTTTACAAACAACTTATTTTATACAAACTCATTTTTACTTGGTTATTCATTTAACCTTACACTACTCTTTTACATATCATCTACCTTATTATCGCTTTTCAAACGTTTTATAAAAGCAACACTTAAACTGGATTCATGACAAGTTTTCATTAAACATTTTCTTAAACCTAAGTCATGAATCCTATTTTCACAAAACCTATGTACTCGCCGGCATTTTTATGCTGACGTATTTTCACATGTGTTTCAGGTACGATAGTTGATGATATTTGATGATAATATTGACGCATGCTCACATAGGATTGGACAAGGCCTTAGTGACCATAAAAGATGCAAGACTAGTTAAATTTTGTTTTACTTCTCATTTGTTAAGACATTGTAACTCTTTTAAATCAATAAAACAACATTTCAATTTTCCATGTGTTATGAAACAACGATTCTGTTACAACACTCCCCGACGATTCCGCCACGTTTTGTTGTTTTACGTGGTCGGGGTGTGACAGAAAAGTTGGTATCAGAGCTCATGGTTATAGGGAATTAGGTTATTAGTAATGCTTTGACCTAGTCTATAACCTTCCTAGGACCCTAAAGCGAGTTTACTTGTGTTTAGTCATAAAACAATACCGTCACCTATCCTTAGGCGACAACCACAACAAGAACATAAATTTCAAAACCGCTTTGAAAACTAATCATCTGTTCTAGGATGATTGATTACTAGGTTTTGAACCTTATAAGTTTTCAAAATCCCGTCAAGATTTTGGGTTCTAAATAATGTGAAACGTGCAAACCGGAAGAGTGAATGCCTATACTCTGAGTTTTCTGTCTAAGGATAGAGTGTTCGTACAAATCCGCAGTATCGGACCAGTCACTCTTACCTGAGAACTCTTGGGGTGAGTGTTCACTTATAGGCGAGCATGTCTTCAGCGATGCATTATTATGACCCGTTTGCTTTGATTTGTCACCGTCTCATTTGTTTGCCTTAGGTAACAAACAAATGATCGTAATTCATATGCATTGCCTTTCTGTTTTGTTTATCCGATAACATTTCATTTGTTGCTTCCTATGTCTTTCATTTTCTTCTAGAATGTCTCTTCGCCTCAGCAACGGTCAAATATCCGAGCAAACAGCCAAATTTGCCCAGCAAATAGGCGAAGTGATTCTGAAGTCTGTGGATCTAGGCATTGCCATGTCTCGTCTCAAAAATGGAGCCACTCAAGAGTCATCGAAGGAAGTAGAAGTCGAGCCTGCACCAAAATCAAGGAAGCGTAAGGCTTCAAGGAAACCCGCAGCAGTTACACCTAATCAAGCGGGACTTAGCCAAGTGGCAGCGCCACCAGCTAGGAAGCCGTACATAGGAACGGCCCCATGGTGCAAACGATGCAACCGTCATCATTCAAACCTCATACCCTGCTCCAAATGTACCTACTGTGGACGGTTGGGACATTTGATTAACATATGCCGCTTTGCTATCCAGAACAAAGCTGTTGCAAATCTTGTTGCTACCCAACTCCAAGTCAACCCTACTCAAGCTCGTTTTCCGTCTGGTACTTGCTACAACTGTGGTGAGACGAGCCATTTCAGGAACAAATGCCCGAAGATTATCAATGCAAATCCAACCCTTGGATGAGCATTTGGCCGAGCAAAAGATATTGCTGTCTTATGCCATTGTTTCTTTTGTTTTCTTGTATTGTGAAACAATCTATTTTGTTCATAAATAAAAGTCGTTGTTCGCAATTCTGATATAAAAATGTAGTTACATGTGTGTATGGCATTTCTCTATGATACCTACATCAAAGAACTATGCTCTTTACAAACTACTCTTGTGATTCTCCCTTTCAAGTGATCGCTCATGATTTCCTCAAAAATTTGAAGTACTCATTTTATTCTAGGAGACGAAGTACATGAAATAAAGTGACATTATGAGTAATCGTGCCTTTGCACATCTGTGCCTTAAATCCCTGGTTAGATAACTAGGGGTATTTTCAAATCTCATACCCGTTACGTTCTGATTTTTCAACATGCATAACATAAGTTTTCAAAACAACCTCCATGACTTCAAAAACATTTCATATATAGTTCAAAAACGTTTTTAATATAATGTATTTACTTAACATATCATATGTATGATTTCAAAAACATTGTCTATGTTTTCAAAAATGACCTTCATGATTTCAAAATGTTATTCATACGGTATAATTACTTATATCAAGTGCATGATTTCAAAAGCACCATTCATGTTTTCAAAAACCTTATACATAATTTCAAAATTCACCCCGCATGATTTTTAAACATTTTTATAAATATACCTACCTAATGCACCTATTTTATGATTTCAAAAGTATTATATATATAAGGTTCCCAAAAACATTAAACACATTTTAGAACCCCATGCATAGTTTTCAAAGTATTTTCCTCATACATTGACTTAACCTTCAAATTCCGCTTCCTATATCGCCTTGGCATATCTAGCATCTCAACTTCATAAGAATTTTTACTTCATGTTTTGACTTAAGCACATCCAGTGCAAGGTTTCAAAACATCTTCAATTCCTAAAATCCATATGGGATCTTTTTATCTTCACAATTAAGATCCTTGTGGATATTTGTTATTCAAATCAGAGTCCTTAATTAGATTCTTTGTGTACCTTAATTCGAACATTTCGGTTCCTTACAATCAAAATCGAATTTCCTCTTTAAGATCTATCTATATTCATAGTTAGATTCTTGATAATGTTTAAAGTACCAAATGAAATCCACGGAATGGATTCCTAGTGTGCTTTAAATACTTGTGCGCAATTGGCAAAATGATAACAAATTTAAAATCAAGATGAACAATTTTGTGATTATGTGTTTATGCATTTTGTGTTTTCTTTTATGCATTTTGTGATTTTGTATACTCTGGATAATTCGTTATCCAAATCCTCATAGAACCTTTCGTATTTTTTATATGAGGGATTCGTGGTAGGATATTCAAAAGGTACTATCTCAAATCCTTAAATTGGGCTTCTACGTGATAGTTAAGACCCATGGATTTTATAGTGCCATTCCATCATTCAAAGAGACCCCTTTTAGTGGTCTAGGTCAAAAGATTGATTCAAAATCTGGTTGAGAATGACATGTGATGATATATGTGACACCTCGTATTTTCAATCTTTCCATTTTTGGCAAGTCTACTTGTACTTTCTATTTTTGTAAGTTGTACCTTTGTGGTATTTGGTTTTATTCCCAAATTGTACTCGAGACTTGAAATCATAATGAAAGTGCATTATTTTATTCATATTTGTGTTGGATACTATGTATTGTCAAAACAATTAAAAACATGTTGAAACTATGTTAAAAATGTAAAAACAGTGAAATTACATCTTAATCTCAGCTCTCAAATTCATCATTGCCAAGAGATTACCCTAAACCGTACAAAAACCAGGAATTTATACGTTAATTCGGTAAAAATATCAAAATTGGGTTAAAATATTTTTTATAATATTTTATTAATATTTTAAATAAGTAAATTAGTAATTAAAATTAAATAAATAAATATATTAAATTGAAATTTTAGTGATTTTGTTTAGTTTGGTTAGTTTAAACTAACTCAGTTAGTGAAAACCCAGTTAAATCAGCTAACTGGGTTAATTTTATCAAAGGGCAGCACTAACTGAGTTAGAAAACTCAGTTAGTGACTAACCCGGTTAGTCAGACTAACTGTTAGTAAAAAAGGGGGTCTCCTGGGTGAGAACCGGCCCTTGTGCGGTTCGAACCCGGGTCTCTCGCATCACACACACACGACTTAACCACTCGGCCGGGCATGCCACATCCGACCTATATCGAAATTAAATGATATTTATACGCAAATTAACTTCGCTGAATTTAAATAAAACCGCCAAACTGAATCGTCTTCTTCGACCTTTGGGTTGATTACCGGAAAATCGAAGCCTGTTCATGATCCGTAACCGAAACCTGCTTTCCCTTTATAAACTAACCGACCCTCAACATCTTTGGCCCTTCACACCCGATCACCGAAGCAAACCGAAACCGACTCACGCCTTCGTTCACATCTTCTCCGGAAACCTGTACCACCACCGGAGCCACCACCTTCGCCGGAGTTCACCGCTAGCCGCCACCGCACGTTCGCCGTCTGCCAACCGTCGACCACCGGTACCTTCTCCGGCCAATCTTTAGTTATTTTATTACTGCTTTTATTGTTATTTATATTTTTTTATATATAATCAGAATTTATCAGGTTATTATTTTATCAGATTATTTTATAGTATTAATAATAACCAGAACTTTTATTTTATATATATATATATCAAAATTTTTATAACAGAATTATTATTCTTATTTAAATAATCAGAATTTTATTTCATAATTAATCAGAATTATTATTAATATTATTAATCGGATTTATAAATATTAAATCAGAAATTTTTTTATAACAGTAATTATTATTTCCTGTTTCTTTTAATAATCAGAATTTTTATAACAAAATAATCAGATTATTTTTTTTTAGATTTTCAGAATTTTTATAAAATCAGAATTAATTGACAGAATTATTATTTATATTATTATTTAAATCCGAATTATTATTCTTTATTTATTCAGATTTATTATTTTATATAATCAGATTTATTATTTTATCTAAATCAGAATTATTATATAATAAACAGATTTACTATTTTAGAATTATTATTTTATATATAATAATCAGATTTATTATTTTAAATCAGAATTATTAATCTATTTTATTAATATTAATAATAATCAGAATTGTTACTTTATATATATCAGAATTATTATTTTTAAATACATAATAATCAGGAATTATTATTTATATAATCCAGAATTTTAGTAATAATATTTATAATACTTTGGTAAAATCAGAAATATTATTTTAATAGTATGTAAAAATCAGTATTTATTTTTACTCACTTATTTATAAATAAATTGACATGTATTTCATTAAATACAAAATATAAAAAATGAGACATATGATTATTATTTTAGAAATGTTAATATTATTTTATAAGTGCCCTGTTATTTAAATAATCTCTAAATTCCCAACATTTAACAATCCTCAAAATTAATAGGGTAAATCTCTTGTGCACATTCTCTTGGGCAATTTCTTGTTTTAACCTTTTCCAAGAAAAAACGCAACGCAACCTAAGGTGAGTATACATGACCCATTTTCTATTTTATCACATTTTGGGTGCTGTATGCATTTCTATATCAAACACACTATGTTAAACATTTTTGCACCCTCAATCCACATTTCATGTGAATCTATTTGACTCATGTTAATCACGTTATGCTACTGTTAAACAATTATGACTATGTGTTCATTAACTTTGCAAGCCTCCCCTAATAATGGCAGCGCTGCAGGTTGAGAAACGCCCCTCCCATAATATTATGGGTATTGTTAGGTTTATTCTATGTTACTCATGTTACCACCCTTCTAGGGTCAGGCTATGTTAATTGCGTTAAACTTTGGTTTGAACACATAGATTTCATCGTTACGAGTATAACTGTTAATATGAACTCATGTAGTCACGTGGATTTGAGCATGTTAAACTATTTCAAAAATATTATACTATATTCAAACTTGTATACTCGCCAACATGTTTTGTTGACTTTATTTTAAATGCATACTACAGGATGAGGAAGTCAAGATTTGAAGAAATGAATAGGATGGCCTAGAAACCCACTTTTGAAATAAACTATGTTTAATGTTTGTTATTTCCTTTTATGACAATGTATGAAACTTTGCAATTTTAATAAATGAAATTTAATTATATTGTCACATGTAGTGTTATGATGTTTTGATTAATTTGTTCGTCTCATCCCGATGTTTCCGCCATCGGTTGGGGTGTGACAATATAAGTGATGTGTGTAAAATGCAACATATAAATCACATCAATTAAGGCATAAAACTAACCCTTTTTAAGTACTAATGTTGGAAAAAGAGTGTTTTTGTCTTTCTTTTGTATTTTCAGGATGAAATGAGCTCAAATTCACAAAAGAAGCTGAAAGACAACTAATTCTAGCATAAATACAAGAAAAGGAATAAAAGTAGACTGCCCGGACCCTCAACGGCATCCTCCAAGGCAAAGAAGAGAAAGTAGAAGACTGAACACGCCCCGTGTCCAGCGGACACGGGGCCGTGCCCAAGAAGCAGCATAAAAGACAAACCTATAGAAGCTTCCATTGCCCACCACGGGGCCGTGTTCAGCGGGCACGGGGGCGTGGTGAAAGTAGAGCAGACGCATTAATTGTAATTGCGAATTACAATTAATGAGGAGAGAGAGTGTCAGACGGGCACGGGGGCGTGTCCAGCGGACACGGGGCCGTGCCCAACCTTCTGTTCAGCCTATAAATAGGAGTGCTTGGTTTCATTCCATCTCATCCCTTGGCACACCACCTCTCTCACACTTCATCCACCACCCACCACCACCATAACACCATCATCCACCACCATCATCCATTGTCCATCATAGAGTGTGTGAGTCGTCTCGGGATCCAAGATTGATCGTAAGAGTTCTTGACAATCAAGGCCATGTTTGCCTAAGTCTCTTACATCACTTGGTGAAGACAAGTGTTTAGTATAATACTTTTTATTTTTAATCTTTTGCACTTTTTATTTGGTTTTGTATTAATGACTTTAATAACTAGTTACTTATGTTGAAGGTGATCTTTCCTTATCGTTTGTCCGTGGTGTCTTGGCGTTATTTTACTGTCTATATAAAATAAAAGATTTTCACCATTCATATCTCCACGGTCTATATGGAGGTATGTTGGCTACCTGGTCGGGGGTTAAGGGAACGGTTTGGTAAGGGTCTTGCCCTTGTTCAGCGTTTAGAGGTCCTGCTTGGGACCTGGGTCAAATTTAGTAGGATCTCCTTCAATGCCCATAGGTATTGTCTGGCGGGGATCCAAACTCTTTGACCCCCTCATAAGTTAACTACTATTAATACTATAACCCGGCTATTTAGGACTGTATCCCTGCTGACTCAGACTACTTAGCCGAGGGTAACGTCACCGCCAAAAGCGGGGCCTACCACAATTTGCATTAATAACTTAATTCATTATCTTTCAATAATCTGACCCTCTGGGATTGTATCCTTGCTGACTCAAACTACTAGGTTGAGGGTAACGTCGCCTTCAAAAGAGGGGCCTACTACAATAACTAAGATAATCTCTTAAACAAGTGCAAAAGTGCGAAAATAATCAAAGGTTATACTAATACACGTGTCGGATCCAAGTGATTCATCTTGTCTATCTGTTTTTATTTTATTTTATTTTTCAGCATTTAGTTAGTTTTTATTTTCTTAGATTAAAACATTTTTCTCACTTTTTGATTTGATTAGACGTTGAGGATAAACCGGTATTAAAAGCTCTTGTGTCCTTGGACGACCTCGGTATCTTACCAACACTATACTACGTCCACGATGGGTGCACTTGCCCATATGTGTGTTTAGTGTTAGTAAATGTCGTGTTTTTATAAATTTAAAACTTGGCTAAAAGTGTAAAAAGGGCTTAAATATACATCTAAAATATATCGCACTACACACGCATCAAGTTTTTGGCGCCGTTGTCGGGGACACAAGGATTTTCAGAAAGCTTAAAATCGACGGCCTAATCAGTTTTTCAAAACTTTTTCAAAACGCGCGCACATTTTTCCGCATTTTAGTTTAGTTTGCATTTACAGTAGCCTGAACACGGGGCCGTGCTCGCTGAACACGCCCCCGTGCTGCATATTTTTAGTTAGATACCCAGATACAGAGTCTGAACACGGGGCCGTGCTCACTGAACACGCCCCCGTGCTCAACGTGACCAGTAACTTTAATTAAAACGCCCAGATACAGACCCTGAACACGGGGCCGTGTCCACTGAACACGGGGCCGTGTTCAGCTTCTGTTTTCGTCTTATTTTTGTTTTCCGGTCCCGAGACTCAGTTGTGGTCTGTTGAGTGATATGGATCAATACTCAAGAGATTACAACTACACCTATGATGAGGATGATTATAGGGGTAATTATTGCACTAGTTGTCGTAACGCACGCTCGGTTCAATATAATAACTCATATCAACCATCCAATTCATACAACTACTATGAGGAGCCCAGGTACGAGCCATCAACTTCATACACATCCTATGAAGACCAAAGGTATGGACCTCCTCCCTCATACTCATATTTTGAGGAACCAAGGTATGAGCCTTCATACTCATACTTTGAAGACTCAAGATATGAGCCACCACCTTCATACTCTTATTATGAGGAACCATGGCGTGAACAACCCACCTCATATGAGTACTATGAAGAACAAAGTTTCGACCCTTATCCATCATATACTTACAATGAAGAACAATGGTGTGAACCATCTACTTCATATGAGTATTATGAGGAGCCAAGGATCGAACAACCGGTTTCAAGCTTTGAGGATCCAAATTCTTTTTCTCTCACCGAAGTGACCAATAGGATATTAGAACACATTAAAATTATCGAACGTTACATGAAAGAATCTCGCGCAAGGGAAGAGGAATCCCGCGCAAGAGAAGAATTGAATAATAATAATAATAATAACGTAGAGATAGTTGAAAATGTAAAAATGGAAGAACAAGAAAGTGAAAAACCAACACATGAGTTAAACAATGAAAAAGGTGAGTCCGATAATGTTAAAATTCATGAAGAGTCTAATTTTGAAGAAATTAATCTCTTGTCACCTACTTTTGAAAATCATTGTTTAGTAACCCCTCATGCTAAGTTTTTAAAAGAGTTAAACACTAGTGCTAAAATCAAAGAACTAGTGAGTGTTAAGTTAACTAATGATCAAACTTCGCTAATAAAAGAAGACCCTTTTGAAATTAACATTACACCGGTTCCATGTTTCTTTCAAAATTCATTTATTAGTAACATCACCATTGATAAGGATCTTTGTGTTAACATAATACCTAACTACATTTTTGAAAAATTAAGTATTAGTGATTTTACTCCACTTCAAATTCCCATTTTTCTATCCGATCGAAAAGTGATAAAATCAATCGGTGTAGTCGAAGATGTTTTGGTTCACACAAATCAATTGGTAATCCCAACCGACTTCGTCATCCTTGATGACGCCCCCCTAGTCTTGGGAAAACCTTTTGTAAAAACTCATAAAGCATTGAAAAACCGGAAATTCAACAATCTACCTCTCCAATTAGGGGCATTCAAAAGGAGCATAGATCTTGAGCGTTCAATGAAATATCCTTTTGGCAATAATGACCCCCTAATTGAAGATGAAGCTGAACCACCCGATACAACTAACGAAGAAGACCACTTTGTCGAAGAAGAGATAGCCATAGAACAAACCTTTAAAGTTCTTAATCTAGATGAGCCACAAAATAAGGTGTCTTCTAAAGACCCACCCATTGAGCTCAAAGAACTTCCTAAAGGTTTGGAATATGCTTTTCTAGGCAAGGATGGTAGTTTACCTGTAATTATTTCATCTAAATTAAATAATATAGAAAAAGAGAAATTAGTTAATCTACTTAAAAAACACAAAAACGCGATCGCTTGGAAGCTTGTAGATATTAAAGGAATAAGCCCTTCCATGTGCACGCACAAAATTTTAATGAATGATGACTACAAAACGGTAATTCAACCACAACGAAGAGTGAACCCCAATGTTCAAGAAGTGGTTAAAAATGAAGTCATCAAGCTGCTTGACGCCGGACTAATCTACCCTATCTCCGATAGCCCGTGGGTAAGTCCAGTTCAAGTAGTCCCGAAAAAAGGAGGTATGACGGTAATAACTAATGAGAAAAATGAATTAATACCAACAAGAACCGTCACAGGATGGAGAGTTTGTATAGATTATAGGCGATTAAATGAAGCAACAAGGAAAGACCACTTTCCTTTACCCTTCATTGATTAAATGTTAGAACGATTATCCGGTCATAAATTTTATTGTTTCTTAGATGGTTTTTTAGGTTACTTTCAAATACCGATAGCACCAGAAGACCAAGAGAAAACAACTTTCACATGTCCCTACGGAACTTTCGCATATCGACGCATGCCATTCGGTCTATGTAATGCGCCTGCAACATTCCAACGTTGTATGGTGGCCATTTTCCATGATATGATAGAAAAGACAATGGAAGTCTTCATGGACGACTTTTCCATCTTTGGAGACTCATATGACCAATGCCTCGATAATCTTGAACGAATGCTATCCCGATGTGAGGAAACTAACCTCGCCCTTAACTGGGAAAAATGCCATTTCATGGTAACAGAGGGAATAGTACTCGGTCACAAAATCTCAAGCGAAGGAATGGAAGTTGATCGAGCAAAAATAGAAACTATTTCTCGATTACCTCCTCCATCCTCCGTAAGAGCAATCAGAAGTTTCCTAGGGCATGCCGGATTTTATAGAAGGTTTATCAAGGACTTTTCAAAAATTTCAAGGCCTCTAACAAAATTACTTGAAAAAGATGCACCCTTCATCTTTGACAAGGAATGCAATCAAGCATTTCTAACCCTCAAGGAAATGCTAGTCAATGCACCTATCATGATAGCGCCGGATTGGAAATTTCCTTTCGAAATCATGTGTGATGCAAGTGACTTTGCTGTTGGAGCAGTCTTGGGACAAAGAAAAGAAAAGCATTTCCACCCAATCTATTATGCTAGTAAAACTCTTAATGATGCACAAGAAAATTATACAACTACAGAAAAAGAATTACTAGCAGTGGTGTTTGCTTTTGATAAATTTCGTTCTTATCTTGTTCTTTCTAAAACTGTAGTTTATACAGACCATGCAGCCATCAGGTACCTCTTCAAGAAGCAAGACGCAAAACCCCGTTTGATCAGATGGATTCTACTCCTCCAAGAATTCGACATCGAAATCAAGGACAAAAGAGGAGCAGAAAACACTGCTGCAGATCATCTCTCACGCTTAGAAGACCCAGCTTTGGAAACGACCAGAGACGAGCAAATCAACGAGAAATTTCCCACAGAATCCTTGGAAATGATGGAGAGTAGACAAGAGCCATGGTATGCCGACTACGCTAATTTCCTAGCTAGCGGTATAGTCACCAAGGGATGGCCACATCATCAAAGAAAGAAATTCTTTGCTGATGTAAAGCATTACTTTTGGGAAGACCCCTATCTTTTCAAAATGTGTGCCGACCAGCTCATCCGAAGGTGCGTCCATGGTAATGAAGCACGAAGAATTCTCCGTCATTGTCATGAAGGTCCATACGGAGGACATCATGGTGCCGCAAGTATCGCACGAAAGGTATTTGACTCAGGATTTTACTGGCCAACCATTTACAAGGATGCACAAAACCTTGTAAAGACATGTGATGCCTGCCAAAGATCAGGTAATATTTCTTCCAAACACGAAATGCCTCAAAATGGCATTCTCGTTTGTGAAATCTTTGATGTGTGGGGACTCGATTTCATGGGACCTTTCCCACCTTCAAAGGGAAACAAATATATACTTGTGGCAGTCGATTACTTGTCTAAATGGGCAGAGGCCGAGGCTCTTCCAACAAATGATGGAAGAGTAGTGGTAAAATTTCTGAAAAAACTGTTTTCTCGCTTCGGGACACCAAAGGCTTTAATAAGTGATAGAGGTACCCATTTTTGCAATCATCAACTCGAAAAAATATTAACAAGGTATGGGGTCTATCACCGGGTCTCAACAGCATATCACCCTCAAACAAATGGGCAAGCCGAAGTGACTAATCGAGGAATAAATAAGAAAGAATGGGCCGACAAAATTAGACGATGCTTTATGGGCTTTTCGAACTGCTTATAAAACCACTATAGGCACAACCCCATATAAGCTGGTCTATGGAAAAAGTTGTCACTTGCCAGTAGAAATAGCTCACAAAGCCTACTGGGCAATAAAAAACGTAAACTTAGATTTAGAAACTGCCGGTAAAAATCGATTTTGTCAAATAAATGAATTAGACGAGCTAAGGAATTATGCATATTCTAACTCCGAAATTTATAAGGAAAGAATGAAAAATTTACATGATAAATATATTAAATCTAATGAATTTCGGGTAGGAGATCAGGTTCTATTGTTTAATTCGCGACTACGATTATTTCCTGGTAAGCTAAAATCTAGGTGGTCAGGACCTTTTTCTGTCACCCATGTTTTTCCACACGGTGCAGTAGAAATTAAAACTCGAAATGGGATACCATTTAAAGTCAATGGCCAACGGCTAAAACTCTACCGAGGATCCATTAAGGACGAGGAAGAGGAGATCTCACTTCAAACGATTAACGAATAAACTCATACCTGACATGTTACGAACAGGTAAGTGTACGTTTAAAAACCGGTAAGTCTTCTAGCCATTTTCGGAAATAAGGGGGCATGCACACGAGCACAAAAAAAAAATCAAAAAACTTTGCTCGGCACGGGGCCGTGTCCGCTGAACACGGGGCCGTGTCGAGGCAACTGTCGGGATAAAACCCTCTTTTCATAACAGTTACCTCATTCCACACGCCCCGTATTGCCGAAAACGCTCTGGTTCCAGGCGATTTTCCGCAGATTTTCGACGTCACTACCGAGTTTAACAACATCAAGGTATGATTCTATCATCTTTAGTAGTTAGATTAGTTACTTGCATGTAGTTAAAACATCAAAAATTGGGGAAAATCTAGGGTTCTTCATGTTCATCCGAATCGAACTTCAAATTTTTGATGAAATCTGTTAGTAGTAGTTTAGATTAGTGTAGTAGGAAGTAAATAAACATGTATTGTTGATAGATTCGTTCGATTTCCCCACTAAAACACCATACCCTTGTTTTTAAACCGAAAAACACGAAATTGAAAGGGTAAACGGTTTATTTTGGGAAAAACGACACTTAGGGTTTCATTTTCGGGGGAAACCGCTACTATTGGGCTAAAAATTTTCAGGTTTTCGAAACCGGGACGAAAAATGAACTTTTTGGGTTACAGACACCTGGACACGGGGCCGTGTCCGCTGAACACGGGGCCGTGTCCAGCCCACTGTTTGCAGTTTCACCCCAAATATCTTTGTTTCGTACTAACTTTTGGTGTATTCTTTCAGATGTCAAAGTTCACAAGGTTCAACGCAAGCGAACTCGATGCTAGGGCACGATATGAGACACTCCAAACAAGACCCGAGGAGTACCCTAGGCGGGCATGTACCGACTTGTTAACCATGGTGAATCAACTTGACCGATTCAACAACATCGTGACAGGGCCACTAGCAGTTGCATTGAACACTCGGCTTCGGTCGGTACATCAATGCACCATGGAGTTCTACAGTACTTTCAATTTCACCTCAAGGTGTGACCTGTTTGACAATGAAGGGGTTGCATTTCGATGTGGCGGGACAAGGTACTCGATCTCCATGGCACATTTTGGAGCTATAATAGGACTGTACGGGGAAGAAGAATCGGGGAATGAGGAGAATACCGGGGGATTACGAGACTTGGATGCAACTGAACGTCAAGCCGCATGGGCTCAGATCGGTGAAGGAATCTACAACCCTAGCAGCACCAAGAGTACCAAACTGAGGGACCCGCTTTACCGCTACATTCACAGGCTCCTCACCTACTCGCTGAACCAGCGTCACGACAGTAGTGGCGTTGTAGGATTGAAAGATTTGGTTGTCCTTCACTGCATCCACAACCAGAAGCCTCTCGATGTTCCATATATCTTGTTACGAAACATGCACCTCAATCGCCTTGCTCACGCTCCTACGCCTATCTTCTTCGGGGGATGGGTGTACCGTCTTTTCAAGCATTTCACGAGAATTCCAAGGTCCTTTCAAAGAAGTCCATGGTCAGGACGAGTCGATTACCACATTTGCCGAGCCATGAACTTGCTTTATGAGGCGGAAGACGGGACGGTGAGCTTTCAAAGGACACAAGGCTATGCATGGAACCCGCAGGAGGCTCTAGTTCTTCATGCACCACCTCCCCACTATCAGTACCAACCCCATGGCGATCCGGGTCAATCCTCCTCACAAGGAGGCGGTTTTCCTAACTTTCAAAGCTTACATGATCTTTTGCAGGAAAACCTCATGTGTACCAGGAACACCTACAACCTCGCCAACAACACATACCACCGGGTTGGAGCTATTGAGCGCAACATCAACGATATACAAGATGATATCGGTAGCATCCGGGAGTACATGGCGGGGCATGGGGATGGAGGTGATGATAGCGGTGAAGACATGGACGTTTGAAGGAACAAGGGGCAGGTTGGTGATGAGCCCACAGGTTTAAGTACCCTTCTCTATCGAACAATTTACCGCCTGCGTGCCGCTTGTTGAACAATTTACTTTCTTTAACTGTTTTTTATTTTCGTTTTATTTTCACTTTATGCTTGGAGACAATTAACGTTGGTAAATTAGGATGGTTTATGTTTGTTTGGTGTGGTATTGAGTGATTAAACAGGTACAATGCAAGGGTTAGAGTGCTAAACATTAGCACTTGCAGCCCCAAAATGGAGAAACCGGGAGACAAAACCTGTTTTTCAGGCTCACAGACTGTCCACACGGGGACGTGTCCAGCCGACACGCCCCCGTGTTCATCTCCCAGACCTGCTGTTTGGTTACTGACCTGCAATTATTTGCCAGACACGAGGCCGTGTCCAACCGACACGCCCCCGTGTTCATCTTCTGTAAGTTTTCATTACTGGCAGTTCGCCACGGGGCCGTGTCCACTGGACACGGGGCCGTGTCCAGACTGCCAGGAACATAAATCTTTGTTTTTTTAACCCACTTTTACACATTCTAATCAACCGAAAATATTATTTTTGGGACACATTGAGGACAATGTGTAATTTAAGTGTCGGGGGGATGCTAAAACCTTGAATTTTGCAAATCCTAATTACAAGCCTTACACAAAACTCTATTGGAACCGCTAAACACCCCAAATTTTCAAAAACTTTTCGTTTTTTTTTTTTTTACTATTTGCTTGTCTTGGTTTGATTTGGAAATAACAAGTTCTAAAAAGGTTATATTTTTACAAATTTACAACCGATAGCGTCGTGATAATAAAGAACCAATATAAGAAAATTACGAAGCGGCATAACAAGTCTAGTTAAAAATTCGATTATATATACTTGATCACATTAAAGATCCATTCCCACAAAAGTGAGTTTTGAGCCTTTATTGAGCATACAAATATACATCTTTAGACTAAATGCTCATTTTTCGTTTCTTGTGTGAATAGCCACTTGGTTCTTACAACTCTAGAACTTGCCACGACGATACATTCCCGGTCCTTACCAACTTAAACCCAAGTAAGTAAGTGATGGAGGCATTAGGACTAACCATATTTTTCTTTCTACACCATTATTTTTCATTTTTTTTTACCACCTACCCAAAATCCCCCTAGTTAGCCCCTTTAAGCCTAAAACCTTTCATTTCATTACCCTAAAACCTTTTCACCCACCAAAAACCTTTTTATTTTTCACCCTTTATTTTAGTAACAAGCTCGGTTTTTCGTAAGCTCGCTATTTTATGTGACTCTAAAAATAATAATAATAATAATAATAATAATAATAATAATAATTTTGATGAAGTCAAAAACAAACAAAAGCCATATAAAAGCTTGTTTGTAGAAATACTTCAAAATAAAAAGTCACTAAAAACAAGGTGTGTCACGAAAACCGACGCTTTTTACGATTTTCGCCCTTTTACTAACCACTAACCCAACCACCCACCTTTAACCCAAGCCTAACCCTTCACCCAAAAAGTCCTCTTGATATTTACAAAGGTAAAAAGTTAAAAAGGAGGAGGATTGATTGCTTGGCAAGCCTATGGAAGGCGTAAGTTCCATGCCGCTCTCGAGTGATTCACTAAAAATTACACCTTCGGCCGAGTGTTGAGTGATCTCCCGTGAGGTATGTGAACTTGTATATAAATGGAATTTTAATAAGGCATGCTTGTAACACCTCGAATTTTTTGCGTCCAATAATGTGTTAACACGTGTCATTTGTTTACACGTGGCATTGATATAAATAAAGGACTAATTTTGACAAACCTTGAAAGTATATCCCCCCCCCCCCACCCTCGAGGGTTTAAATGTCAACAAGGGTAAATATACTGTATAGTAACCCTAAATAATGCCTTGTACCTTCAAACGGAATAAATCATAGATCGTACGGAGGCGGAACCGCGGAAGAAAGTGAGAGATTACGAAGCTACTGGGGTTAACTGTGTCAACATTTTAATTATACCCTCTGAGGTGACCCTTTTAACGTTACCCAGCTTCGTACCAGTATTTATACGCTCACTAGAATATACTGTTTAAATTCCTGCGAAGTTCCGTCCTTAAAACGAGAGAGTTTATACTCGAATTCGTATGAGAAGGGTTAAAAGCGTCAACAGTGAAAGTAAAGGCCTTTCCAAATAATTAATAAACTAACCGGGGACTTAATATATGCGGGTTAATAACACGAGGCCCCTATCGGTAAATAACCGAGGGCCAAACCGCAAAAGTTACCCCTTCAAACCCGAAAGGTCAGGTAATAATTACGAAAGATTTCGTTATTAATTACCAGGATTTCGTAATCATTTCAAAAGATTTAAAATTTCTGAAACACCTCTCGCGACCCGCGTGAAGTTTAGGTAAGTTGAGGCGGGCCGCGAGCCTCCTTTATACGCGCCTGATATTTGAATATCAGGCGACCCGCATTAAAATGCATGGAACTCCCATGCGGGCCGCGTGGGACGCCCAGATGCAGAAAGCTTGTAACTACTTGCCTTTTGAGCTTGTGAACGACAAAACCAATAATGAGGCATGGGCGCCCCTACTCGACCCATACACTTGGGCACCTGCCCATCATCCATGCTCAGTGTAGCATGAGTTGTAATGATCTAGAGCCAAATTTCACTATAAATAGCCACATTTGGCTCATAACATTCACACAACACAAACACACTTCTCTGATCATTTAAGAGCTCCAAGCATCCTCTCTGCTCTATAAGCAAGAACAACTTCTGTAAGTCGTTCACAATCAATTGGTCTTGCATTTCCATAGTTATAGCTTAAAAACACAACCGTCGTAACTAACGGTTGTCATTACAATAACTTGCAAGTGGTTCAGTCTTTATGGACGGATCAAAAGTGGTTTTGAGTAGGTAATTATGTGGGTAATAACCTCTAAAGCGGTTCCCCCTTGATCCACCACTCCTAACTATGGTCGAATATCGAGTCCAACGCGCCGGTAAAAAGTCAACAGAAAGCTATTTTAGCGATTTATGGCATAATCCTGTAATGTACATACTATGGAAACCTGTTTTGACACTCATAAACTATGATATAAGTATATAAACTTGGTTTGCGCTCGTTTGAATCGGACCATTTGCTATATTGAACCGGTTCGGAGCCGAATGGTCGCAAAAGTTTGACCTTTTGCTTTGACTTTCAGGTTCTGACCCTTTAGTGAGGTATAGGATATGCCTTAGGACCCTCTTAGGACCAGGTCACATGATGGGTATAAACCTCTGTGATCCGGTTTCATGAGTTATCCGAGTCTTTTACGGCATTTCCCGTTAATCGCCTAAAAGTTGACCGTAACGCCATTTTGAAAATAAAACGAGTATTCGGACACGTGACGGACCAGAACCTTGCTTATTAAATTATAAGCATGTCCTTAAAGTTTCACGTCAATCCGAGGTCTAGAATGAGAGTTATGCTAAATGGCGCATTTAAAGTAAACTTTAGTAATTAACGGCGCAATTAGCATAACACCCTATCTAAACCAAGATTTCGTCACCAAAACTTTTACCCACTGTATTAAATAATATTTTGGGAATTTTAAAGATTTTTAATAATTTTTACCTCGCTCATAACCTGCGGTTATGGCTACGGTTCGGTAAATACCGAATATGCCCTTTTTCGGCCAAAACATGAGTTCTACAAGGTCTTTTGACCCGATTCCAGTTGCTACTGATTTAAATAATAAATAAAGTATTTTAGACTTTATAAACTGTCGGGAAACTCAGATTTCCTGTAGAACTCGAAAAGCTCTTTAAAAGTCTTTAAAATGACCGAAAAGCCCTACGGGGCATAATATTAACTTAAACTCGTTACGGGCATCACGGAAGGTATCCTATGATACCGACAACCTCTTTAAGGCATATTGACTTAGGAAATAAGCGTACGACTCTCATGGTTAACCGTTTCGCCTATTGCGCGCACGGTTCGGCTTATGAAACTAGTTTTCATAAATTAGCCGATACGGGTCAAATTATATTATTTGGACCCCAAAATCCAGAGTGTGAACCATAAACCCATATAAAACAAGTCTCTGAACTTGTTGGGACAAAATCGCACTCCATCTCGGTTTTCGCCTTTTCACGCGATTAAACCTGTATTTCACATATCGGAACCAACCGGTCTAGGCTACGGCCATTATAACGACTCGTTAGGATTCTAAGAGGTTAATTAAAACCTTCGTTCCAGATTAGGAGCCCCAGTAAAAGCTATCGGTGATTTAATCCAAATTAAGGAAATATACTTGCAAAGGTAAATACTTTAACTTATTTCCCCTATATGGGCTTGGGTTACGGTATATTAATACCGCTTGATTGAGCATTATATTCTTCCATCGCTTAGGTGGTTAATTTAAATAATATGATCGGCTCATTTAAACAGTTTTGTTGCTTAAAGCCTTTGGGGGTTTAATGACCGTTGTCCCGGATATCCTTGGCATCATTTTACGAAATGGCCACGACCATCGACATCCCGGTGTAGGCGTACACCCGGTATATATGTCGACATAAATTAAAAGACGTAGCCGTTGGTTTTTATACTACGGTTTTACGGCAATGTGGTGTGTCTATAAATCTTTAACCCGGCACGACCCGGGCTACTGAACGCATAAAAGAACATGTAAAACGTTCACAAGATTTTAAAATTTTCCCAAGTTATAAAAGAGTTTGTGCCTTGTGCATTCAAATCAATTTTAATAAACATTTTCAAATGTGTCAGTTGAATGTATTTACCAGTGTAAACTGACGTATTTTCCCCAAAAAGATTAAGTGCAGGTACTATACGAAATGGGCTGGTATAGGCGTCCTAAGCATCGTACATAGTCTCGCAAACTCGATGCTGCATCTGAATGAACAATATTTATTACTTTTGATCCGCTTGTGGATATATTCAACTTCTGTAATACATTTGATATTACAACCAGAGGTTGAAGTTTATATATTTATCTTAAGCTTCCGCTGTGCATTATATAATTGTGTGGTTTGACTATATTGTTGCCAACATCGTCACGGTAATCCCCACCGGGCCCACCGGTGAGACACGTGGAAATAGGGGTATGACAGGTTGGTATCAAAGCCAACATTGAGTGAATTAAACACTATCTTATTGTGTTTAATCTCAATGACACAATTGCACATACTTGAGTCTAGACAAGAACTTAGGACAAATTCGAATTGTTATTCCAATTTTGTCTTTTCTTTTATTATTGGTATTTAAAGTTTTATAAAGCAGGAAAATGCCACCTGTTATATTCGAGGAAGAGGGAAGGGGAAGAAGAGGCAGAGGAGAAGTCGTGACACATCACGATAACGAAGCTAGACCTTCTGGTACAAGACATCCTTCAATGACAAGGAGCGAAGAACCACAACGACGAAGAGATCTCTACGAACCCGCGAGGCATTCCACCTCGCACAGCTCGACGCCATCCTTACGGCACTCCTTTGGGCCAAACTCAGAAAATGATCCCAACAACCCACAACCTTCCTTCATACCTCTACAACGTTCGGTATCGCACCGAATTACGACGACCCTACTCCCTACTACATAGGTCAGTTTAATCCAGCTGACTACATACAGGAACCTTCAGGTTTTGTTCCACTAGGGCCACAAGATCATTTCTCCGAGGACCATATGGATGAAGATACTGATCCAACTGAACCTGCGCATGGTACGCCCACGCATCCGATAGAAGTCTCTGATGGGTCATCCTTCCATGGCACACCCTATCAAGGACCAGACAGTTTCCAAGCGTTGTTCGACCGACACGAGTGGTACTACACGCCACCTCAACAGGACATCACAACAACCGCGACATCCACAAGATCCCTCTGAGGATTCACGCTTTGAGGCAGTTACGCCACCACCTCCGCCACCGGCGCAACCAGTAATACCTGATCCGCCAAGGCGTAGGAGGACAAATGCTCGTATGTCTACACGAGGAGGAGGGGGTATCCACTTCAGCACTCCTCGACATTCTAGTAGTAGCCACTATCCGCCACTACAAGAAGAAGGACCTTCAAGTCCTATACAGGAGGCGAACTCCGCACCAGCTGCACCAAATTCGCCACCATTTGGGTATGACCAACCCATACCTGCTTACACGGGTCCAACGGCTTACAACCCGTTCGAACCGTCACAAGCACAATACAACTACGGCTATGAGCGCGACCCATATGTGGTGTCGGCAAGATATAATGCGCGCTACCCTGACGGAGCACATGGAAACATGGACCACCGGACTACTCAGCCTCATGGGTATCCAATACCTCCCAGACCTCCAGTTCCGCATCAAGCGCCACAACCACGTTTCTCTCCTCCTGAACAGGAAGAAATACTCCATCGACTAGATCGTGTGGAGAGAGAGTTCGAGGAAGAGAAAAAGAGCCACCGAGGATTTCTCAAAGGCTTGGCGAACCTACTAAAGGGCAAAAAGAAGGAAACGTGACCACTAGCCCTTAATAGTTGTACTAATGTAATTTCTACTTTTGAAATAAGTCCCTGCGTGGACACTTATCGTATTTCAGTCCCTACGTGGACTTATCTTTTAAGTCCTTGCATGGACATTTATCTTATGTTAGTCCCTGCGTGGACTTGTCACTTATTTTATACCTCTAAGGAGGTATGTACTATTTGAAAGACCCGTTTAGGGCAATATGTAATTGTATTTGAGATTATGGAATGTATGTTATGAGTTTTGTTTTAATATGTATAAAATAAATCAAAACCATTCCTTTATATTGATCTGCCTAGATAAAGAATCTTAAAAGGTGAAACCTAGCTTGGTGTCTTTTAAGATCCAGTCAAGATGGTACGACCTAATTGAAAAAGATTCTGATTCCCTGTTAACCTCTGTACGCATGTTAACAATCATGGCAGATGTGATTCGTTAAAATCACGCACGTCATTCTTATACAATAATCCTTTAAGGATTTCAAAACCCCAACTAAATGATTTATAAATCGTGGGTTAAATCACCAATGAAGGTGATCAATCTTATTAAAACATCCATTAGTGATGTAGTGCCTACGGGCCAATATTATTAAAATTCCATTAGTGATGTAGTGCCTACGGGCCAGTATTATTAAAACATCCATTAGAGATGTAGTGCCTACGGCCAACCATATTAAAACATCCATTAGAGATGTAGTGCCTACGGGCCAACCATATTAAAACATCCATTAGAGGTGTAGTGCCTATGGGCCGTAATAATTGTCTTATAACGACAAAAGGCAGTGGTGGTCTATGACTCCCTGTCAGAAAGAGATAAAAGAACTACGGTTCAAATCTCTATGCCTTTGATTCTCTGAAATCTCGGCTAAATATATAAAACATCCTCGTGATTAGGCTTTATGCCGCCAATACTATTTATATAGCTGAAATAGGATATATTCAAATCCTAATATTAATGAAATAATAAGTTAACCAAATATGGTCTCTGTACCATGGTTGACAAATTGTCATAAAAGACAATTATATAATAATCTCCTGAATAAAATTTTGTTATCTTCTGTAACAGATTCAAGTTACAATGGCGGATCCCAACGGAGAGAATAGCCATACTAATGATGATGATACGACAATGCGCCAGTGCATCTGACAGGCGCACAGCTAAAGGCTCTGATTGACAATGCTGTTCAGGCAGCTCTTGATCGTCAATATACTGAGTCCCAAGGCAGAACCGTGTCAAAACCACCCTCTAAACCAAAGACACACTCCAAACCACCCTCTCAACCCAAGAAAGATGACGACAAACACTCGTCCACTGAGAACAGCGTTCATCGCGATAGAGAATATACTGATGCATCAAATGCTAAGGGTTGCACTACAAATACTTTGTATCTTGTAAGCCCCGGGAATTACAGGGGAGAAAGGTGCTGTTGATTGTATCACCTGGCTAGATGAGATGGACACTATTGTGGACATCAGCGGGTGTGCAGAGAGGGATGTGGTGAAGTATGTGTCCCAGTCATTTAAGGGCGAGGCCCTGGCATGGTGGAGGGCGTTGGTGCAGGCATCTGGTAAGTCTGCTTTATACAAAATGACGTGGGAGGAATTTATTGCTCTCATTAAGGAAAACTACTGCCCTCAGCATGAGGTTGAGAAGATCGAGGCTGACTTTGTGTCACTGGTGATGACGAACCTGGACTGCCAGGCATATTTGACGAGCTTCAATACGAATGTCTCGCCTGGTCCCATACCTTGTGACACCAGAACCCCGAAGAATCGCCCGTTTCATTGGGGGCTTGGAGCCCGCAATAAAGGCGAGTGTAAAGGCCTCTCGGCCGACGACCTTCAGGTCAGTTACTGACCTCTCCTTGTCTCTCACCTTAGACGCTGTCCGTCTGAGGACACTAAGGAACAAGGAGGCTGAGAAGAGAAACGTGAGGATGATACCTCACGAAGATCAGGGAAAGAAGCACCGTGGAAACGGTGAAGGCAAAAGAGGGTCTGAGACAAAGAAAGATGGGCAAGCTGGTGAAAGGCCCAACTGCAAAATCTGCAAGAAACCCCACTCTGGGAAATGCAGATTTGCATCAAACTCACAGTCGCAATCAAAGACTCCTTCCTGTGGACTATGCAAGTCCAAGGATCATAAGACTGTGGAGTGCAAAAGATCAAGGATGCAACCTGCTATGGTTGTAACGAAAAGGGCACATCAAGAGTAACTGCCCTAAGTATGCCAAGAAGGCGGAAGAGACAAAGAAGTCAAATGCGAGAGTTTTCGCATGGATGCAAAGGAAGCGGTCCAGAACGACAACGTGCTACAGGTACTTTTCTCGTAAATAATATATTTGCAAGAGTACTATTCGATTCTGGCGCCGATAAATCCTTTGTAGACCAGAAATTTTGCCAACTACTAAATATGCCTATCAAAACCCTTGATGTGAAATACGAAGTAGAGTTAGCAGACGGCACGATAGAAACCGTCTCTACTGTTCTAGAGGATGTGAAATGTCCATTAGGAACCATTCTTTCCTTTATCTCTACTTCCCTTCAAATTAGCGGGTTTCGACATTGTCCTAGGCATGGACTGGTTATCCCGTAATCAGGCCCAAATCATTTGCGGCAAGAGGCATATAGTTTTAAAGACTCCGAGTGGTGAATCTCTTACCATTCGAGGAGATACGCCAGTACGGGTTGCCCGAGGACGTATCTATGCTCAAAGCTTCAGGTGTTTGAACAGAGGCTGTGTAATTTACATGGCTCAGGTGATAATGAAGAACCTAAGCCGAGATCGAGGATCTTCCTGTCATTTCTGAATACCCCGAGGTTTTTCCTGAAGAACTACCTGGTTTGCCACCAGATAGACAAGTGGAGTTCAGAATAGACATCATTCCTGGAGCGGCTCCGATAGCAAGAGCACCTTACAGGCTAGCTCCAACGGAAATGAAAGAACTGAGGACCCAGTTGGATGAACTCTGGCGAAAGGTTTATCAGACCTAGTTCATCTCCCTGGGGAGCACAGTCCTATTTGTAAAGAAGAAGGACGGATCGATGCGGTTGGCATCGATTATCGTGAGCTGAACAAAGTTACCATAAAGAACAGATAATCCTTTGCCAAGGATCGACGATCTGTTCGATCAGCTGCAAGGAGCGAGCTACTTCTCGAAGATCGACTTAAGGTCGGGTTATCATCAGACTAAGGGTCAGAGATGAGGATGTACATAAGACAACATTTAGGACTCGCTATGGTCATTACGAGTTCCTAGTGATGCCTTTTGGGCTCACAAATGCACCGGCTGCGTTCATGGATCTCATGAATCGCGTCTGCAAGCCGTATTTGGACAAATTGTCATAGTCTCATCGACGATATCCTTATATATTCCAAGAACCAAGCTGACCACGAGAAGCACCTCCGTTGCATTCTCGAATTACTACAGCGTGAGAAACTCTACGCCAAATTCTCGAATGTGAATTCTGGCTACGAGAGGTTCAGTTTTTAGGGCACGTTGTGAGTGAGCGTGGTATCCAAGTGGATCCCGCTAAGGTAGAGGCAGTCATGAACTGGCAAGAGCAAAGACGCCTACCGAAATCCGTAGTTTCCTGGGGTTAGCAGGATACTACAGGAGGTTTATTGAAATTTTTCGAAGGATTGCTGCGCCCTTGACTTCCCTGACCAAGAAGGAAAGAAAAGTCATTTGGGGCCCAAAGCAGCAAGAGTCCTTCGAAATACTGAAGCAAAAGCTAAGCAACGCACCTGTGCTGACATTACCGGAGGTACAGATGAATTTCGTAGTTTACTGCGATGCATCACACACGGGCATGGGGTGTGTGCTTATGCAGAAGGGCAAGGTGATTGCCTATGCTTCAAGGCAATTAAAGGTGCACGAAAAGAATTACACCACCCACGACTTGGAGTTGGGTGCCGTTGTATTTGCCACTGAAATTGTGGAGGCATTACCTTTATTGGTATTAAATTGTGATTTATTCTGATCACAAAAGCCTCCAGCACCTGTTCAACCAGAAGGAGTTGAACATGAGGCAGCGCCGTTGGATGGAAACCTTGAATGACTATGATTGCGAGATCAGGTACCATCCCGGCAAAGCGAATGTGTCGCTGATGCCTTGAGCAGGAAAGAAAGGGTAAAACCTATTCGAATCAATGCCAAAAGCATTGAGGTCAAGAACAATTTAATTGAAGATATTAGCTGCACAGCGAGAGGCTGTGTTGGAAGCTAATTATCCTAATGAAAAGCTGGGAGTAACTGAGGAGCAGTTGACTCTTTAGCAAGGATGGAATCCTTAGATTGAACGGACGTATATGGGTTCCAATTTATGGAGACTACGAGATGTTATCCTCCAGGAAGCCCATAGTTCCAAATACTCAGTCCATCCTGGTGCAGACAAAATGTACCAAGACTTAAAGGCAAATTATTGGTGGATAGGCTTGAAAAAGTCTGTAGGCCGCCCATGTAGCAAAGTGCTTGACTTGTGCTCAAGTCAAAGCCGAGCACCAAAAGCCGTCTGGCTTGCTACAACAGCCTGAAACTTCCCGAGTGGAAGTGGGAATGCGTAACTATGGACTTCATAACCAAGTTACCCAAAACCAGGAAAGGAAACGATACAATATGGGTCATAGTCGATAGGCTGACTAAATCAGCTCATTTTCTACCCATCAAGGAGACGTATAGCTCCGATATTGTTAGCCCAACTTTATGTAGATAAGATTTAGCCTTACACGGCATACCTGTGACTATTATCTCCGGACAGGGATACTAGATACACGTCTCATTTCTGGAAGAGTTTCCAGCAATCTTTGGGCACGCGTTTAAACTTTAGTACTGACTTACCACCACAGACGGACGGTCAAAGTGAGCGTACTATCCAAACGCTTGAAGACATGCTTCGTGCATGTGCGATCGATTTAGGTGGTAACTGGATAAGAATCTACCCCTGATCGAATTCTCCTACAATAATAGCTACCACACCAGCATAAAGGCTGCGCCTTTCGAGGCATTATACGGTAGGAAATGTAGATCGCCTGTTTGTTGGGCGGAAGTAGGAGAGGTCCAATTATCAGGACCAGAGATTGTTTTCCAGACAACGGACAAGATTGTCCAGATCGGGAACGTCTCAAGGCTGCCCGCGATAGGCAGAAGAGCTACCCTGATCCAAAGCGTAAGGATTTTCACTTCGAAGTAGGTGAAAAGGTATTGCTTAAGGTGTCACCCTGGAAGGGGGTGATGCGTTTCGGCAAGAAGGGCAAGCTGAGTCCGAGATACATAGGACCTTTTGAGGTCATTGAACGTATCGGATCAGTTGCCTATAAGTTGAACTTGCCTGAAGAGCTCAATGGAATTCACAACGTGTTCCACATCTGCAATCTCAAAAAGTGCTTCGCGATGAATCGTTGGTGATTCCACACACAGATGTGCATATAGATGAGAGCTTAAATTCATAGAAAACCTTTGTCGATTGAGGATCGACAGGTAAAGAAGCTTCGCAGAAAGCACGTACCGATTGTAAAAGTCAAATGGGATGCTCGTAGAGGTCCTGAATATACGTGGGAAGTCGAAGCTACAATGAAAGAAAAGTACCCTATTTATTGAGTAAATCTCGGGTCGAGATTTATTTTAAGGGGGTGAGGATGTAACACCTCGAATTTTTTGTGTCCAATGATGTGTTAACACGTGTCATTTGATTACACGTGGCATCTATAATAAATAAAGGACTAATTTTGACAAACCTTGAAAGTATATAAATTCGAGGGTTATAAATGTCAACAAGGGTAAATATACTGTAGAGTAACCCTAATAATGCTTGTACCTTCAAACGAATAAATCATAGATCGTACGGAAGCGAAACGCGGAAGAAAGTGAGAGATTACAAGCTACAGGGGTTAACTGTGTCAACATGTTTAATTATACCTCTGAGTGACCCTTTAACGTTCCCAAGGCTTGTAACAGTATTATACGCTCACTAGAATATACTGTATAAATTCGCGAAGTTCCGTTTAAACGAGAAAGTTTACTCAAATTCGTATGAGAAGGGTTAAAAGCGTCAACATGAAAGTTAAGGCTTTCAAATAATTAATAAACTAACCGGGGACTTAACAATGCGGGTAAATAACACGAGGCCCCTATCGGTAATAACCGAGGGCCAAACCGCAAAGTTACCCCTTCAAACCCGAAAGGTCAGGTAAATCATTACGAAAGATTTCGTTATTAATTACCAGGATTTCGTAATCATTTAAAAAGATTTAAAATTTCTGAAACAAGCCTCTCGCGACCCGCGTGAGGTTAGGTTAAGTTGAGGCGGGCCGCGAGCCTCCTTTTTACGCCTGATATTTGAAATCAGGCGACCCGCATTAAAAGCATGGAACTCCCATGCGGGCCGCGTAAACGCCCAGATGCAGAAAGTTGTAACTACTTGCCTTTTGAGCTTTGAACGACCAAACCAATAAATGAGGCATGGGGCCCCCTACTCGACCCATATCACTTAGGGACACCTGCCCATCATCCATGATCATGTAGAGAGTTGTGATGATCTGAGCTTTCACTATAAATAGCCACATTTGGCTCATAACATTCACACAACACAAAACAACTCTCTGATCATTCTAAGAGCTCCAAGCATCCTTCTCTGCTCTATAAGCAAGACAACTTCTGTAAGTCGTTCACAATCATTTTGGTCTTACATTTCCATAGTTATAGCTATAAACACAACCGTCGTAACTAACGGTTGTCATTACAATAACTTGCAAATGGTTCAGTCTTATGACGAATCAAAAGTAGTTTGAGTTGGTATTTATGTGGGTAATAAACCTCTAAAAGGGTTCCCCCTGATCACCACTCTAACTATGTCAAATATCGAGTCAAACGCACTTAAAAAGTCAACAGAAAGCTATTTTAGCGATTTATGCATAATCTGTAATGTACATATGAAACCTGTTTTGACACTCATAAAACATGATATTAAGTATATAAACTTGTTTGCGCTCGTTTGAATCGACCATTTGCTATATTGACCCGGTTCGGAGCCGAATGTCGCAAAAGTTTGACTTTTGCTTTGACTTCAGTTCTGACCCGTTTTAGTGAGGTATAGATATACCTTAGGACTCTCTTAGGACCAGGTTACATGATGGTATAAACCTCTGTGATCGGTTCATGAGTTATCCGAGTCTTTTGCGCATTTCCGTTAATCGCCTAAAAGTTGACCGTAACGCCATTTTGAAAATAAAACGAGTATTTCGGACACGTGAACGGACCAGAACCTTGCTTATTAAATTATAAGCATGTCCTTAAAGTTTCACGTCAATCCGAGGTCTAGAATGAGAGTTATGCTAAATGGCGCATTTAAAGTAAACTTTGTAATTAACGGCGCAATTAGCATAACACCTATCTAAACCAAGATTTCGTCACCAAAACTTTTACCCACTGTATTAAAATAATATTTTGGGAATTTTAAAGATTTTTAATAATTTTACCTGCTCTCATAACCTGCGGTTATGGCTACGGTTCGGTAAATACCGAATATGCCCTTTTCGGCCAAAACATGAGTTCTACAAGGTCTTTTGACCCGATTCCAGTTGCTACTGATTTTAAATAATAAATAAAGTATTTTAAGCTTTATAAGCTGTTCGGGAAACTCAGATTTCCTGTAGAACTCGAAAAGCTCTTTAAAAGTCTTTAAAATGACCGAAAAGCCCCTACGGGGCATAATATTAACTTAAACTCGTTACGGGCATCACGGAAGGTATCCTACTGATACCACAACCTCTTTAAGGCATATTGACTTAGGAAATAAGCGTACGACTCTCATGGTTAACCGTTTCGCCTATTGCGCGCACGGTTCGGCTTATGAAACTAGTTTTCATAAATTAGCCGATACGGGTCAAATTATATTATTTGAACCCCAAAATCCAGAGTGTGAACCATAAACCCATATAAAACAAGTCTCTGAACTTGTTGGGTCAGAATCCACTCCATTCTCGGTTTTCGCCTTTTCGCGCGATTAAACCATATCTATATATATCGGAACCAACCGGTCTAGGCTACGGCCATTATAAGACTCGTTAGGATTCTAAGAGGTTAATTAAAACCTTCGTTCCAGATTAGGAGCCCCAGTAAAAGCTATCGGTGATTTAATCCAAATTAAGGAAATATACTTGCAAAGGTAAATACTTTAACTTATTTCCCCTATATGGGCTTGGGTTACGGTATATTAATACCGCTTGATTGAGCATTATATTTTCCATCGCTTAGGTGGTTAATTAAATAATATGATCGGCTCATTTAAACAGTTTTGTTTCTTAAAAGCCTTTGGGGGGTTTAATGACCGTTGTCCCGGATATCCTTGGCATCATTTTACGAAATGGCCACGACCATCGACATCCCGGTGTAGGCGTACACCCGGTATATATTGTCGACATTAAATTAAAAGACGTAGCCGTTGGTTTTTATACTACGGTTTTACGCAATGTGGTGTGTCTATAAATCTTTAACCCGGCACGACCCGGGCTACTGAACGCATAAAAGAACATGTAAAACGTTCACAAGATTTTAATAATTTTCCCAAGTTATAAAAGAGTTTGTGCCTTGTGCATTCAAATCAATTTTAATAAACATTTTCAAATGTGTCAGTTGAATGTATTTACCAGTGTAAACTGACGTATTTTCCCCAAAAAGATTAAGTGCAGGTACTATACGAAA